>NC_060123.1:737610095-738860095 GCF_021461395.2 Schistocerca americana
AGAGCAGTATTAGTTTCCGATACACCACTGCAGGTTCAAAGTATTACTTGGACCTTCACATTGATTATGAGACACAGAAATCGCATCGGAATTAAATACATAAGGCGCAATGCCGCCTTGTGTACAAGAATAGGGACTCTTCTTACAGTCGGTGCTTTGAGCATTCCCTGTGAGACCAGTAATAGTTTCCGATACACCACTGCAGATTCAATGTATTCCTTGGACCTTCACAGTGACGATGAAACACAGAAATCGCTTCAGAATTAAATAGAAAAGGCAAAATGCCGCCTTAAGTACAAGAATTGAGACACTTCTTACAGTCGGTGCTTTGAGCATTGCCTCTGAGAGCAGTATTAGTTTCCGATACACCACCGCAGGTTCAACGTATTCTTTGGCCCTTCACATTGACTATGAAACACAGAAATCGCATCGGATTTAAATACAAAAGGCACAATGCCGCCTTAAGTAAAAGAATAGAGTCTCTTCTTACAGTCGGTGCTTTGAGCACTCCCTGTGAGACCAGTATTAGTTTCCGATACACCACTGCAGGTTCAATGTATTCCTTGGTCCTTCACATTGACGATGAAACACAGAAATCGCATCGGAATTAAATACAAAGGGCAGAATGCCGCCTAAGTACAAGAATAGAGATTCTTCTTACAGTCGGTGCTTTAGCATTCCCTGTGAGACCAGTATTAGTTTCCGATACACCACTGCAGGTTCAATGTATTCCTTGGACATACACATTGACGATGAAACACTGAAATTACATCGGAATTAAATACAAATGGCACAAAGCCGCCTTAAGTGCAAGAAGAGTGTGACTTCTTAGAGTCTGTGCCTTGATCCTTTCCTGTGCGACCAGTATTATTTTCCGATACACCACTGCAGGTTCAATCTATTGCTTGGAGCTTCACATTGACGTTGAAACACAGAAATCGCATCGGAATTAAATGCAAAATTCACAATGCTGCCTAAAGTCCAGGAGTAGAGACCCTTCTTACAGTCGGTGCTCTGAACATTTCCTCTGAGAGCAGTATTAGTTTCCGATACACCACTGCCGGTTCAAGGTATTCCTTGGACCTTCACATTGACTATGAAACACAGAAATCGCATCCGAATTAAATACAAAAGGCACAAGGCCGCCTTAAGTACAAGAATAGAGACTCTTCTTACAGTCGGTGCTTTAAGCATTCCCTGTGAGACCAGTATTAGTTTCCGATACACCACTGCAGGATCAATGTATTCCTTGGACCTTCAAATTGAAGATGAAACACAGAAATAGATCGGAATTAAATACAAAGGGCACAATGCCGCCTTAAGTACAAGAATAGAGACTCTTCTTACAGTCGGTACTTTGAGCATACCCTGTGAGACCAGTAATAGTTTCCGATACACCACTGCAGATTCAATGTATTCCTTGGACCTTCACAGTGACGATGAAACACAGAAATCGCATCGGAATTAATTACAAAAGGCAGAATGCCGAATTAAGTACAAGAATAGAGACACTACTTACAGTCGGTGCTTTGAGCATTGCCTCTGAGAGCAGTATTAGTTTCCGATACACCACTGCAGGTTCAAGGTATTCCTTGGACCTTCACATTGACTATGAAACACAGAAATTGCATCGGATTTAAATACAAAAGGCACAATGCCGCCTTAAGTACAAGAATAGAGACTCTTCTTACAGTCGGTGCTTTGAGCACTCCCTGTGAGACCAGTATTAGTTTCCGGTACACCACTGCTGGTTCAATGTATTCCTTGGACCTTCACATTGACGATGAAACACAGAAATCGCATCGGAATTAATTACAAAAGGCAGAATGCCGAATTAAGTACAAGAATAGAGACTCTTCTTACAGTCAGTGCTTTAGCATTCCCTGTGAGACCAGTATTAGTTTCCGATACACCACTGCAGGTTCAATGTATTCCTTGGACATACACACTGACGATGAAACACTGAAATTACATCGGAATTAAATACAAAAGGCACAATGCCGCCTTAAGTGCAAGAAGAGTGTGACTTCTTAGAGTCTGTGCCTTGATCCTTTCCTGTGCGACCAGTATTATTTTCCGATACACCACTGCAGGTTGAATGTATTGCTTGGAGCATCATATTGACGATGAAACACAGAAATCGCTTCGGAATTAAATACAAAATTCTCAATGCTGCCTTAAGTCCAGGAGTAGAGACCCTTCTTACAGTCAGTGCTTTGAATATTGCCTGTGAGACTAGTATTCATTTCCGATAAACCACTGCAGCTTCAATGTATTCCTTGTCATACACATTGACGATGAAACACTGAAATTACATCGGAATTAAAAAAAAAGGCACAATGCCGCCTTAAGTGCAAGAATAGAGACTCTTCTTACAGTCGGTGCTTTGAGCATTCCCTCTGAGACCAGTATTAGTTTCCGATACACAACTGCAGGTTCAGTGTATTCCTTGGACCTTCAAATTGACAATGAAACACAGAAATCGCATCGGAATTAAATACAAAAACACTATGCGGCCTAAGGTCAAGAATAGAGATTCTTGTTACAGTCTGTGCTTTGAGCATTCCCTGTGAGACCAGTATTTGTTTCCGATACACCACTGCAGGTTCAATGTATTCCTTGGACCTGCACATTGACGATGAAACACAGAAAACGCATCGGAATAAAATACAAAAGGCACAATGCCGCCTTAAGTACAAGAATAGAGACACTTCTTACAGTCGGTGCTTTGAACATTTCCTCTGAGAGCAGTATTAGTTTCCGATACACCACTGCCGGTTCAAGGTATTCCTTGGACCTTCACATTGACTATGAAACACAGAAATCGCATCCGAATTAAATACAAAAGGCACAAGGCCGCCTTAAGTACAAGAATAGAGACTCTTCTTACAGTCGGTGCTTTAAGCATTCCCTGTGAGACCAGTATTAGTTTCCGATACACCACTGCAGGATCAATGTATTCCTTGGACCTTCAAATTGAAGATGAAACACAGAAATAGATCGGAATTAAATACAAAGGGCACAATGGCGCCTTAAGTACAAGAATAGAGACACTTCTTACAGTCGGTGCTTTGAGCATTCCCTCTGAGAGCAGTATTAGTTTCCGATACACCACTGCAGGTTCAAAGTATTCCTTGTACCTTCACATTGACTATGAAACACTGAAATCGAATCGGAATTAAAAACAAAATGCACAATGCCGGCTTAAGTACAAGAATAGAGACTCTTCTTACAGTTCGTGCTTTGAGCATTCCCTGTGAGACCAGTATTGGTTTCCAAAACACCGCTGTAGGTTCAGTGTATTCCTTTTACTTTCGCATTGACGATGAAACACAGATATCGCATCGGAATTAAATACAAAAGGCACAATGCCGCCTTAAGTACAAGAATAGAGACTCTTTTTACAGTCGGTGCTTTGAGCATTCCCTGTGAGACCAGTATTAGTTTCCGATACACCACTGCATGTTCAATATATTCCCTGGACCTTCCCATTGACGATGAAACACAGAAATCGCATCGGAATTAAATACAAAAGGCACAATGCCGCCTTAATTACAAGAATAGAGACTCTTCTTACAGTCGGTGCTTTGAGCATTCCCTGTGAGTCCAATAATAGTCTCAGATACACCACTGCAGATTCAATGTATTCCTTGGACCTTCACAGTGACGATGAAACACAGAAATCGCATCGGAATTAAATAGAAAAGGCAAAATGCCGCCTTAAGTACAAGAATAGAGACACTTCTTACAGTCGGTGCTTTGAGCATTGCCTCTGAGAGCAGTATTAGTTTCCGATACACCACTGCCGGTTCAAGGTATTCCTTGGACCTTCACATTGACTATGAAACACAGAAATCGCATCGGATTTAAATACAAAAGGCACAATGCCGCCTTAAGTACAAGAATAGAGACTCTTCTTACAGTCGGTGCTTTGAGCACTCCCTGTGAGACCAGTATTAGTTTCCGATACACCACTGCAGGTTCAATGTATTCCTTGGACCTTCACATTGACGATGAAACACAGAAATCGCATCGGAATTAAACACAAAGGGCAGAATGCCACCTTAAGTACAAGCATAGAGACTCTTCTTACAGTCGGTGCTTTAGCATTCCCTGTGAGACCAGTATTAGTTTCCGATACACCACTGCAGGTTCAATGTATTCCTTGGACATACACATTGACGATGAAACACTGAAATTACATCGGAATTAAATACAAAAGGCACAATGCCGCCTTAAGTGCAAGAAGAGTGTGACTTCTTAGAGTCTGTGCCTTGATCCTTTCCTGTGCGACCAGTATTATTTTCCGATACACCACTGCAGGTTCAATATATTGCTTGGAGCTTCACATTGACGATGAAACACAGAAATCGCATCGGAATTAAATGCAAAATTCACAATGCTGCCTTAAGTCCAGGAGTAGAGACCCTTCTTACAGTCAGTGCTTTGAATATTGCCTGTGAGACCAGTATTCACTTCCGATAAACCACTGCAGCTTCAATGTATTCCTTGTCATACACATTGACGATGAAACACTGAAATTACATCGGAATTAAAAAAAAGGCACAATGCCGCCTTAAGTGCAAGAATAGAGACTCTTCTTACAGTCGGTGCTTTGAGCATTCCCTGTGAGACCAGTATTAGTTTCCGATACACAACTGCAGGTTCAGTGTATTCCTTGGACCTTCATATTGACAATGAAACACAGAAATCGCATCGGAATTAAATACAAAAACACTATGCCGCCTAAGGTCAAGAATAGAGATTCTCGTTACAGTCGGTGCTTTGAGCATTCCCTGTGAGACCAGTATATGTTTCCGATACACCACTGCAGGTTCAATGTATTCCTGGGACCTGCACATTGACGATGAAACACAGAAAACGCATCGGAATAAAATACAAAAGGCACAATGCTGCCTTAAGTACAAGAATAGAGACACTTCTTACAGTCGGTGCTTTGAACATTCCCTCTGAGAGCAGTATTAGTTTCCGATACACCACTGCCGGTTCAAGGTATTCCTTGGACCTTCACATTGACTATGAAACACAGAAATCGCATCCGAATTAAATACAAAAGGCACAAGGCCGCCTTAAGTACAAAAATAGAGACTCTTCTTACAGTCGGTGCTTTAAGCATTCCCTGTGAGACCAGTATTAGTTTCCGATACACCACTGCAGGTTCAATGTATTCCTTGGACCTTCACATTGAAGATGAAACACAGAAATAGATCGGAATTAAATACAAAGGGCACAATGCCGCCTTAAGTACAAGAATAGAGACACTTCTTACAGTCGGTGCTTTGAGCATTCCCTCTGAGAGCAGTATTAGTTTCCGATACACCACTGCGTGTTCAAAGTATTCCTTGTACCTTCACATTGACTATGAAACACTGAAATCGAATCGGAATTAAATACAAAATGCACAATGCCGGCTTAAGTACAAGAATAGAGACTCTTCTTACAGTTCGTGCTTTGAGCATTCCCTGTGAGACCAGTATTAGTTTCCAAAACACCGCTGTAGGTTCAGTGTATTGCTTTGACTTTCGCATTGACGATGAAACACAGATATCGCATCGGAATTAAATACAAAAGGCACAATGCCGCCTTAAGTACAAGAATAGAGACTCTTTTTACAGTCGGTGCTTTGAGCATTCAATGTGAGACCAGTATTAGTTTCCGATACACCACTGCATGTTCAATATATTCCCTGGACCTTCCCATTGACGATGAAACACAGAAATCGCATCGGAGATAAATACAAAAGGCACAATGCCGCCTTAATTACAAGAATAGAGACTCTTCTTACAGTCGGTGCTTTGAGCATTCCCTGTGAGACCAGTATTAGTTTCCGATAAACCACTGCAGGTTCAATGTATTCCTTGGACCTTCACATTGACGATGAAACACAGAAATCGCATCGGAATTAAATACAAAGGGCAGAATGCCACCTTAAGTACAAGAATAGAGACTCTTCTTACAGTCGGTGCTTTAGCATTCCCTGTGAGACCAGTATTAGTTTCCGATACACCACTGCAGGTTCAATGTATTAACTGGACATACACATTGACGATGAAACACTGAAATTACATCGGAATTAAATACAAAAGGCACAATGCCGCCTTAAGTGCAAGAAGAGTGTGACTTCTTAGAGTCTGTGCCTAGATCCTTTCCAGTGCGACCAGTATTATTATCCGATACACCACTGCAGGAACAATCTATTGCTTGGAGCTTCACATTGACGATGAAAAACAGAAATCGCATCGGAATTAAATACAAAATTCACAATGCTGCCTTAAGTCCAGGAGTAGAGACCCTTCTTACAGTCAGTGCTTTGAATATTCCCTGTGAGACCAGTATTCATTTCCGATAAACCACTGCAGCTTCAATGTATTCCTTGTCATACACATTGACGATTAAACACTGAAATTAGATCGGAATTAAAAAAAAAGGCACAATGCCGCCTTAAGTGCAAGAATAGAGACTCTTCTTACAGTCGGTGCTATGAGCATTCCCTGTGAGACCAGTATTAGTTTCCGATACACAACTGCAGGTTCAGTGTATTCCTTGGACCTTCATATTGACAATGAAACACATAAATCGCATCGGAATTAAATACAAAAACACAATGCCGCCTAAGGTCAAGAATAGAGATTCTTGTTACAGTCGGTGCTTTGAGCATTCCCTGTGAGAACAGTATTAGTTTCCAAAACACCGCTGTAGGTTCAGTGTATTCCTTTGACTTTCGCATTGACGATGAAACACAGATATCGCATCGGAATTAAATACAAAAGGCACAATGCCGCCTTAAGTACAAGAATAGAGACTCTTCTTACAGTCGGTGCTTTGAGCATTCCCTGTGAGACCAGTATTAGTTTCCGAAACACCACTGCATGTTCAATATATTCCCTGGACCTTCCCATTGACCATGAAACACAGAAATCGCATCGGAATTAAATACAAAAGGCACAATGCCGCCTTAATTACAAGAATAGAGACTCTTCTTACAGTCGGTGCTTTGAGCATTCCCTGTGAGACCAGTAATAGTTTCCGATACACCACTGCAGATTCAGTGTATTCCTTGGACCTTCACAGTGAAGATGAAATACAGAAATCGCATCGGAATTAAATAGAAAAGGCAAAATGCCGCCTTAAGTACAAGAATTGAGACACTTCTTACAGTCGGTGCTTTGAGCATTCCCTCTGAGAGCAGTATTAAATTCCGATACACCACTGCAGGTTCAAGGTATTCCTTGGACCTTCACATTGTCTATGAAACACAGAAATCGCATCGGATTTAAATACAAAAGGCACAATGCCGCCTTAAGTACAAGAATAGAGACTCTCCTTACAGTCGGTGCTTTGAGCACTCCCTGTGAGACCAGTATTAGTTTCCGATACACCACTGCAGGTTCAATGTATTCCTTGGACCTTCACATTGACGATGATACACAGAAATCGCATCGGAATTAAATACAAAGGGCAGAATGTCACCTTAAGTACAAGAATAGAGACTCTTCTAACAAACGGTGCTTTAGCATTCCCTGTGAGACCAGTAATAGTTTCCGATACACCACTGCAGGTTCAATGTATTCCTTGGACCTTCACATTGACGATGAAACACAGAAATCGCATCGGAATTAAATACAAAGGGCACAATGCCGCCATAAGAACAGGAATAGAGACTCTTCTTTCAGTCGGTGCTTTGAGCAATCCCTGTGAGACCAGTAATAGTTTCCGATACACCACTGCAGGTTCAATGAATTCCTTGGACCTTCACATTCACGATGAATCACAGAAATCGCATCGGAGTTAAATACAAAAGGCACAATGCCGCCTTAAGTACAAGAATAGAGACACTTCTTACAGTCGGTGCTTTGAGCATTGCCTCTGAGAGCAGTATTAGTTGCCGATACACCACTGCAGGTTCAAGGTATTCCTTGGACCTTCACATTGACTATGAAACACAGAATTCGCATCGGAATTAAATACAAATGGCACAAGGCCGCCTTAAGTACAAGAATAGAGACTCTTCTTACATTCGGTGCTTTGAGCATTCCCTGTGAGACCAGTATTAGTTTCCGATACACCACTGCAGGTTCAGAGTATTCCTTGTACCTTCACAGTGGCTATGAAACACAGAAATCGCATCGGAATTAAATACAAAGGGCACAATGCCGCCTTAAGTACAAGAATAGAGACACTTCTTACAGTCGGTGCTTTGAGCATTCCCTCTGAGAGCAGTATTAAATTCCGATACACCAATGCAGGTTTAAAGCATTCCTTGTACCTTCACATTGACTATGAAACACTGAAATCGCATCGGAATTAAATGCAAAATGC
This sequence comes from Schistocerca americana, assembly GCF_021461395.2. Classification (NCBI taxonomy): domain Eukaryota; kingdom Metazoa; phylum Arthropoda; class Insecta; order Orthoptera; family Acrididae; genus Schistocerca; species Schistocerca americana. The sequence goes on from NC_060123.1 coordinate 737,618,436, forward strand.
ACAATGCCGGCTTAAGTACAAGAATAGAGACTCTTCTTACAGTTCGTGCTTTGAGCATTCCCTGTGAGACCAGTATTAGTTTCCGAAGCACCGCTGTAGGTTCAGTGTATTCCATTGACTTTCGCATTGACGATGATATACTGAAATTACATCGGAATTAAATACAAAAGACAGAATGCCGCCATAATGCAAGAAGAGTGAGTCTTCTTACAGTCCATTTTTTGATCCTTTCCTGTGAGACCAGTATTAGTTTCCGATACACCACTGCAGGTTCAAAGTATTCCTTGGACCTTCACATTGACTATGAAACACAGAAATCGCATCGGAAATAAATGCAAAAGGCACAATGCCGCCTTAAGTACAAGAATAGAAACTCTTCTTACAGTCGGTGTCTTTGAGCATTCCCTGTGAGACCAGTATTAGTTTCCGATACACCACTGCAGGTTCAATGTATTCCTTGGACCTTCACATTGACGATGAAACACAGAAATCGCATCGGAATTAAATACAAAAGGCACAATGCCGCCTTAAGTACAAGAATAGATACTCTTCTTACAGTCGGTGCTTTGAGCATTCCCTTTGAGAGCAGTATTAAATTCCGATACACCAATGCAGGTTTAAAGCATTCCTTGTACCTTCACATTGACTATGAAACACTGAAATCGCATCGGAATTAAATGCAAAATGCACAATGCCGGCTTAAGTACAAGAATAGAGACTCTTCTTACAGTTCGTGCTTTGAGCATTCCCTGTGAGACCAGTATTAGTTTCCGAAACACCGCTGTAGGTTCAGTGTATTCCATTGACTTTCGCATTGACGATGATATACTGAAATTACATCGGAATTAAATACAAAAGACAGAATGCCGCCATAATGCAAGAAGAGTGAGTCTTCTTACAGTCCATTTTTTGATCCTTTCCTGTGAGACCAGTATTAGTTTCCGATACACCACTGCAGGTTCAATGTATTCCTTGGACATACACATTGACGATAAAATACTGAAATTACATCGGAATTAAATACAAAAGGCACAATGCCGCCTTAAGTGCTAGAAGAGTGAGACTTCTTAGAGTCTGTGCCTTGATCCTGTCCTGTGAGACCAGTATTAGTTTCCGATACACCACTGCAGGTTCAATGTATTCCTTGGACCTTCACATTGACGATGAAACACAGAAATCGCATCGGAATTAAATACAAAAGGCACAATGCCGCCTTAAGTACAAGAATAGATACTCTTCTTACAGTCGGTGCTTTGAGCATTCCCTTTGAGACCAGTATTAGTTTCCGATACACCACTGCAGGTTCAATGTATTCCTTGGACATACACATTGACGATAAAATACAGAAATTACATCGGAATTAAATACAAAAGGCACAATGCCGCCTTAAGTGCTAGAAGAGTGAGACTTCTTAGAGTCTGTGCCTTGATCCTGTCCTGTGAGACCAGTATTAGTTTCCGATACACCACTGCAGGTTCAATGTATTCCTTGGACCTTCACATTGACGATGAAACACAGAAATCGCATCGGAATTAAATACAAAAGGCACAAGGCCGCCTTAAGTACAAGAATAGAGACTCTTCTTACAGTCGGTGCTTTGAGCATTCCCTGTGAGACCAGTATTAGTTTCCGAAACACCGCTGTAGGTTCAGTGTATTCCATTGACTTTCGCATTGACGATGAAACACAGATATCGCATCGGAATTAAATACAAAAGGCACAATGCCGCTTTAAGTACAAGAATAGAGACTCTTCTTACAGTCAGTGCTTTGAGCATTCCCTGTGAGACCATTATTGCTTTCCGATACACCGCTGCAGGTTCAATGTATTCCTTGGACCTTCACATTGACGATGAAACCCAGAACTCGCATCGGAATTAAATATAAAAGGCACAATGCCACCTTAATTACAAGAATAGAGAATCTTCTTACAGTCGGTGCTTTGAGCATTCCCTCTGAGAGCAGTATTAGTTTCCGATACGCCACTTCAGGTTCAAGGTATTACTTGGACCTTCACATTGACTATGAAACACAGAAATCGCATCGGAATTAAATACAAAAGGCACAAGGCCGCCATAAGTACAAGAATAGAGACTCTTCTTACAGTCTGCGCCTCAAACACTCCCTGTGAGACCAGTATTAGTTTCTGATACACCACTGCAGGTTCAATGATTTCCTTGGCCATACACATTGACGATGAAACACTGAAATTACATCGAAATTAAATGCAAAAGGCACAATGCCGCCTTAAGTGCAAGAAGAGTGAGACTTCTTAGAGTCTGTGCTATGATCAGTTCCTGTGAGATCAGTATTAGTTTCCGATCCACCACTGTGGGTTCAATATATTCCTTGCACATACACATTGACGATGAAACACTGATATTACATCGGAATTAAATACAAAAGGCACAATGCCACCTTAAGTGCAAGAAGAGTGAGACTTCTTAGAGTCTGTGCTTTGATCCTTTCCTGTGAGACCGGTATTAGTTTCCGATACACCACTGCAGGTTCAATGTATTCCTTGGACCTTCACATTGACGATGAAACACAGAAATCGCATCGGAATTAATTACAAAAGGCACAAAGCCGCCTTAAGTACAACAATAGAGATTCTTCTTACAGTCGGTGCTTTGAGCATTCCCTGTGAGACCAGTATTAGTTTCCGATACACCACTGCAGATTCAATGTATTCCTTGGAACTTCAAGTTGACGATGAAACACAGAAATCGCATCGGAATTAAATACAAAAGCACAATGCCGCCTTAAGTACAAGAATAGAGAATCTTCTTACAGTCGGTGCTTTGAGGATTCACTGTGAGACAAGTATTAGTTTCCGATACACCACTGCAAGTTCAAAGTATTCCTTGGACCTCCACATTGACGATGAAACACAGAAATTACATCGGAATTAAATACAAAAGACAGAATGCCGCCTTAATGCAAGAAGAGTGAGACTTCTTAGAGTCTGTGCTTTGATCCTTTCCTGTGAGACCGGTATTAGTTTCCGATACACCACTGCAAGTTCAAAGTATTCCTTGGACATACACATTGACGATGAAACACAGAAATCGCATCGGAATTAAATACAAAAGGCACAATTCCGCCTTAAGTACAAGAATAGAGACACTTCTTACAGTCGGTGCTTTGAGCATTCCCTCTGAGAGCAGTATTAGTTTCCGATACACCACTGCAGGTTCAAGGTATTCCTTGGACCTTCACATTGACTATGAAACACAGAAATCGCATCGGAATTAAATACAAAAGGCACAAGGCCGCCTTAAGTACAAGAACAGAGAATCTTCTTGCAGTCGGTGCTTTCAGCATTCCCTGTGAGGCCAGTATTATTTTCCGATACACCACTGCAGGTTCAAATTATTTCTTGGACTTTCACATTGACTATGAAACACAGAAATCGCATCGGAATTAAATGCAAAAGGCACAATGCCGCCTTAAGTACAAGAATAGAGACTCTTCTTACAGTCGGTGTTTTGAACATTCCCTGTGAGACCAGTATTAGTTTCTGATACACCACTGCAGGTTCAATGTATTCCTTGGACCTTCACATTGACGATGAAACACAGAAATCGCCACGGAATAAAATACAAAATGCACAAGGCCACCGAAAGTACAAGAATAGAGACTCTTCTTACAGTCGGTGCTTTGAGCATTCCCTGTGAGACCAGTATTAGTTTCCGATACACCACTGCAGGTTCAATGTATTCCTTGGACCTTCACATTGACGATGAAACACAGAAATCGCATCGGAATTAAATACAAAAGGCACAATGCCGCCTTAAGTACAAGAATAGAGACTCTTCTTACAGTCGGTGCTTTGAGCATTCCCTTTGAGACCAGTATTAGTTTCCGATACACCACTGCAGGTTCAATGTATTCCTTGGACATACACATTGACGATGAAATACTGAGATTATATAGGAATTAAATACAAAAGGCACAATGCCGCCTTAAGTGCATGAGGAGTGAGACTTCTTAGAGTCTGTGCTTTGATCCTTTCCTGTTAAACCAGTATTAGTTTCCGATACATCACTGCATGTTCAATGTATTCCTTGGATACACACATTGACAATCAAACACTGAAATTACATCCGAATTAAATACAAAAAGCACAATGCCGCCTTAGGTGCAAGAAGAGTTAGACTTCTTAGAGTCTGTGATTTGATCCGTTCCTGTGAGACCAGTATTAGTTTCCGATTCACCACTGTGAGTTCAATGTATTCCTTGGACATACACATTGACGATGAAACACAGAAATTACATCGGAATTAAATACAAAAGGCACATTGCCGCCTTAAGTGCAAGAAGAGTGAGACTTCTTAGAGTCTGTGCTTTGGTCCTTTCCTGTGAGAACAGTATTAGTTTCCGATTCACCACTGCAGGCTCAATGTATTCCTTGGAGCTTCACATTGACGATGAAACACAGAAATCACATCGGAATTAAATATAAGAAGCACAATGCCCCGAAAAGTACAAGATCAGAGACTCTTCTACAGTCTGTGCCTTGAACACTCCATGTGAGACCAGTATTAGTTTCCGATACACCACTGCAGATTCAATGTATTCCTTGATCATACACATTGACGATGAAACACTGAAATTACGTAGGAATTAAATACAAAAGGCACAATGCCGCCTTAAGTGCCAGAAGAGTGAGACTTCTTAGTGTCTGTGCTTTGATCCTTTCCTGTGAGACCAGTATTGGTTTCCGATTCACCACTGCAGGCGCAATGTATTCCTTGGAACTAGTCATTGACGATGAAACACAGAACTTACATCGGAATTAAATACAAAAGGCACAATTCCGTCTTAAGTACAAGAATAGTGCCTCTTCTACAGTCTGTGCTTGAACACGCCCTTTGTGACCAGTATTAGTTTCCGATGCACCAATGGAGGTTCAATGTATTCCTTGGACCTAAACATTGACGATGAAACACAGAAATTACATCGGAATTGAATACAAAAGGCACAATGCCGCCTTTAGTGCAAGATGAGTGAGACTTCTTAGTATCTGTGCTTTGATCCTTTAATGTGAGACCCGTATTAGTTTCCGATACACCACTGCAGGTTCAATGTATTCCTTGGACCTTCACATTGACGAAGAAACACGGAAATCGCCACGGAATTAAATACAAAATGCACAAGGCCGCCGAAAGTACAAGAATAGAGACTCTTCTTACAGTCGGTGCTTTGCGCATTCCCTGTAAGACCAGTATAAATTTCCGATACACCACTGCAGGTTCAAAGTATTCCTTGGACCTTCACATTGACTATGAAACACAGAAATCGCATCGGAAATAAATGGAAAAAGCACAATGCCGCCTTAAGTACAAGAATAGAAACTCTTCTTACAGTCGGTGTCTTTGAGCATTCCCTGTGAGACCAGTATTAGTTTCCAATACACCACTGCAGGTTCAATGTATTCCTTGGACCTTCACATTGACGATGAAACACAGAAATCGCATCGGAATTAAATACAAAAGGCACAATGCCGCCTTAAGTACAAGAATAGATACTCTTCCTACAGTCGGTGATTTGAGCATTCCCTTTGAGACCAGTATTAGTTTCCGATACACCACCGCAGGTTCAATGTATTCCTTGAACATACACATTGACGATAAAATACTGAAATTACATCGGAATTAAATACAAAAGGCACAATGCCGCCTTATGTGCTAGAAGAGTGAGACTTCTTAGAGTCTGTGCCTTGATCCTGTCCTGTGAGACCAGTATTAGTTTCCGATACACCACTGCAGGTTCAATGTATTCCTTGGACCTTCACATTGACGATGAAACACAGAAATCGCATCGGAATTAAATACAAAAGGCACAATGCCGCCATAATTACAAGAATAGGGACTCTTCTTACAGTCGGTGCTTTGAGCATTCCCTGTGAGGCCAGTAATAGTTTCCGATACACCACTGCAGGTTCAATGCATTCCTTGGACCTTTACGTTCACGATGAAACACAGAAATCGCATCGGAATTAAATACAAAAGGCACAATGCCGCCTTAAGTACAAGAATAGAGACACATGTTACAGTCGGTGCTTTGAGCATTGCCTCTGAGAGCAGTATTAGTTTCCGATACACCACTGCAGGTTCAAGGTACTCGTTGGACCTTCACATTGACTATGAAACACAGAAATCGCATCGGAATTAAATACAAAAGGCACAAGGCCGCCTTAAGTACAAGAATAGAGACTCTTCTTACAGTCGGTGCTTTGAGCATTCCCTGTGAGACCAGTATTAGTTTCCGATACACCACTGCAGGTTCAAAGTATTCCTTGGACCTTCACATTGACTATGAAACACAGAAATCGCATCGGAATTAAATACAAAAGGCACAATGCCGACTTAAGTCCAAGAATAGAGACTCTTCATACAGTTGGTGCTTTGAGCATTCCCTGTGAGACCAGTATTAGTTTTCGATACATCACTGTGGGTTCAATGTATTCCTTGGACATTCACATTGACGATGAATCACAGAAATCGCATCGGAATTAAATACAAAAGGCACAATGCCGCCTTAAGTACATGAATAGAGACTGTTCTTACAGTCGGTGCTTTGAGCATTCCCTGTGAGACCAGTATTAGTTTCCGATACACCACTGCAGGTTCAATGTATTCCTTGGACATACACAATGACGATGAAACACTGAAATTACATAGGAATTAAATACAAGAAGCACAATGCCGCTTAAAGTACAAGATCAGAGACTCTGCTACAGTCTGTGCCTTGAACACTCCCTGTGAGACCAGTATTAGTTTCCGATACACCACTGCAGGTTCAAATAGTTCCTTGCACCTTCACATTGACTATGAAACACAGAAATCGCATCGGAATTAAATACAAAAGATACAATGCCGTCTTAAGTACAAGAATAGAGACACTTCTTATAAGCGGTGCTTTGAGCATTCCCCCCGAGAGCAGTATTAGTTTCCGATACACCACTGCAGGTTCAAGGTATTCCTTGGACCTTCACATTGACTATGAATCGCAGATATCGCATCGGAATTAAATACAAAAGGCACAAGTCCGCCTTAAGTACAAGAATTGAGACTCTTCTTACAGTTGGTGCTTTGAGCATTCCCTGTGAGACCAGAATTAGTTTCCGATACACCACTGCAGGTTCAAAGTATTCCTTGCACCTTCACATTGACTATGAAACACAGAAATCGCAGCGGTATTAAATACAAAAGACACAATGCCGCCATAAGTATAAGAATAGAGACACTTCTTACAAGCGGTGATTTGAGCATTCCCTCCGAGAGCAGTATTAGTTTCCGATACACCACTGCAGGTTCAAAGTATTCCTTGGATCTCAACATTGACTATGAAACACAGAAATCACATGGGAAGTAAATACAAATGGCACATTGCCGACTTAAGTAAAAGAATAGAGATACTTCCTACAGTCGGTGCTTTGAGCATTCCCTCTGAGAGCAGTATTAGTTTCCGATACACCACTGCAGGTTCAATGTATTCCTTGGACATACACATTGACGATGAATCACAGAAATCGCATCGGAATTAAATACAAAAGGCACAATGCCGCCTTAAGTACATGAATAGAGACTGTTCTTACAGTCGGTGCTTTGAGCATTCCCTGTGAGACCAGTATTAGTTTCCGATACACCACTGCAGGTTCAATGTATTCCTTGGACATACACAATGACGATGAAACACTGAAATTACATCGAAATTAAATACAAAAGGCACAATGCCGCCTTAGGTGCAAGAAGAGTGAGACTTCTTAGAGTCTGTGATTTGGTCCTTTCCTGTGCGACCAGTATTAGTTTCCGATTCACCACTGCAGGCTCAATGTATTCCTTGGACCTACTCATTGACGATGAAACACAGAACTTACATCGGAATTAAATACAAAAGGCACAATTCCGTCTTAAGTACAAGAATAGTGACTCTTCTTACAGTCTGTGATTAAGCATTCCCTGTGAGACAAGTATTAGATACCGAAGCACCAATGCAGGATTAATGTATCCCTTGGACCCACACATTGACGATGAAACACAGAAATTTCATTGGAATTACTTACAAAAGGCACGATGCCGCCTTAAGTGCAAGAGGAGTGAGACTTCTTAGAGTCTGTGCTTTGATCCTTTCCTGTGAAACCAGTATTAGTTTCCGATACATCAATGCAGGTTCAATGTATTCCTTGGATACACACATTGACAATCAAACACTGAAATGAAATCCGAATTAAATACAAAAGGCACAATGACGCCCTAGGTGCAAGAAGAGTGAGACTTCTTAGAGTCTGTGCTTTGATCCGTTCCTGTGAGACCAGTATTAGTTTCCGATTCAACACTGTGAGTTCAATGTATTCCTTGGACCTACACATTGACGATGAAACACAGAAATTACATCGGAATTAAATACAAAAGGCACATTGCCGCCTTAAGTGCATGAAGAGTGAGACTTCTTAGAGTCTGTGCTTTGGTCCTTTCCTGTGAGACCAGTATTAGTTTCCGATTCACCACTGCAGGCTCAATGTATTCCTTGGTGCTTCACATTGACGATGAAACACAGAAATCACATCGGAATTAAATATAAGAAGCACAATGCCGCTTAAAGCACAAGATCAGGGACTCTTCTACAGTCTGTGCCTTGAACACTCCATGCGAGACCAGTATTAGTTTCCGATACACCACTGCACATTCAATGTATTCCTTGATCATATTCATTGACGATGAAACCCTCAAATTACATCGGAATTAAATACAAAAGGCACAATGCCGCCTTAAGTGCCAGAAGAGCGAGACTTCTTAGTGTCTGTGCTTTGATCCTTTCCTGTGAGACCAGTATTAGTTTCCGATTCACCACTGCAGGCGTAATGTATTCCTTGGACCTACTCATTGACGATGAAACACAGAACTTACATCGGAATTAAATACAAAAGGCACAATTCCGTCTTAAGTACAAGAATAGTGCCTCTTCTACAGTCTGTGCCTTGAACACGCCCTTTGTGACCAGTATTAGTTTCCGATGCACCACTGGAGGTTCAATGTATTCCTTGGACCTAAACATTGACGATGAAACACAGAAATTACATCGGAATTGAATACAAAAGGCACAATGCCGCCTTTAGTGCAAGATGAGTGAGACTTCTTAGTATCTGTGCTTTGATCCTTTAATGTGAGACCCGTATTAGTTTCCGATTCACCACTGCAGGCGCAATGTATTCCTTGGACCTACTCATTGACGATGAAACACAGAACTTACATCGGAATTAAATACAAAAGGCACAATTCCGTCTTAAGTACAAGAATAGTGCCTCTTCTACAGTCTGTGCCTTGAACACGCCCTTTGTGACCAGTATTAGTTTCCGATGCACCACTGGAGGTTCAATGTATTCCTTGGACCTAAACATTGACGATGAAACACAGAAATTACATCGGAATTGAATACAAAAGGCACAATGCCGCCTTTAGTGCAAGATGAGTGAGACTTCTTAGTATCTGTGCTTTGATCCTTTAATGTGAGACCCATATTAGTTTCCGATACACCACTGCAGGTTCAATGTATTCCTTGGACCTTCACATTGACGAAGAAACACGGAAATCGCCACGGAATTAAATACAAAATGCACAAGGCCGCCGAAAGTACAAGAATAGAGACTCTTCTTACAGTCGGTGCTTTGCGCATTCCCTGTAAGACCAGTATAAGTTTCCGATACACCACTGCAGGTTCAAAGTATTCCTTGGACCTTCACATTGACTATGAAACACAGAAATCGCATCGGAAATAAATGGAAAAAGCACAATGCCGCCTTAAATACAAGAATAGAAACTGTTCTTACAGTCGGTGTCTTTGAGCATTCCCTGTGAGACCAGTATTAGTTTCCAATACACCACTGCAGGTTCAATGTATTCCTTGGACCTTCACATTGACGATGAAACACAGACATCGCATCGGAATTAAATACAAAAGGCACAATGCCGCCTTAAGTACAAGAATAGATACTCTTCCTACAGTCGGTGCTTTGAGCATTCCCTTTGAGACCAGTATTAGTTTCCGATACACCACCGCAGGTTCAATGTATTCCTTGGACATACACATTGACGATAAAATACTGAAATTACATCGGAATTAAATACAAAAGGCACAATGCCGCCTTAAGTGCTAGAAGAGTGAGACTTCTTAGAGTCTGTGCCTTGATCCTGTCCTCTGAGACCAGTATTAGTTTCCGATACACCACTGCAGGTTCAATGTATTCCTTGGACCTTCACATTGACGATGAAACACAGAAATCGCATCGGAATTAAATACAAAAGGCACAATGCCGCCATAATTACAAGAATAGGGACTCTTCTTACAGTCGGTGCTTTGAGCATTCCCTGTGAGGCCAGTAATAGTTTCCGATACACCACTGCAGGTTCAATGCATTCCTTGGACCTTCACGTTCACGATGAAACACAGAAATCGCATCGGAATTAAATACAAAAGGCACAATGCCGCCTTAAGTACAAGAATAGAGACACATCTTACAGTCGGTGCTTTGAGCATTGCCTCTGAGAGCAATATTAGTTTCCGATACACCACTGCAGGTTCAAGGTACTCGTTGGACCTTCACATTGACTATGAAACACAGAAATCGCATCGGAATTAAATACAAAAGGCACAAGGCCGCCTTAAGTACAAGAATAGAGACTCTTCTTACAGTCGGTGCTTTGAGCATTCCCTGTGAGACCAGTATTAGTTTCCGATACACCACTGCAGGTTCAAAGTATTCCTTGGACCTTCACATTGACTATGAAACACAGAAATCGCATCGGAATTAAATACAAAAGGCACAATGCCGACTTATGTCCAAGAATAGAGACTCTTCATACAGTTGGTGCTTTGAGCATTCCCTGTGAGACCAGTATTAGTTTTCGATACATCACTGTGGGTTCAATGTATTCCTTGGACATTCACATTGACGATGAATCACAGAAATCGCATCGGAATTAAATACAAAAGGCACAATGCCGCCTTAAGTACATGAATAGAGACTGTTCTTACAGTCGGTGCTTTGAGCATTCCCTGTGAGACCAGTATTAGTTTCCGATACACCACTGCAGGTTCAATGTATTCCTTGGACATACACAATGACGATGAAACACTGAAATTACATAGGAATTAAATACAAGAAGCACAATGCCGCTTAAAGTACAAGATCAGAGACTCTGCTACAGTCTGTGCCTTGAACACTCCCTGTGAGACCAGTATTAGTTTCCGATACACCACTGCAGGTTCAAATAGTTCCTTGCACCTTCACATTGACTATGAAACACAGAAATCGCATCGGAATTAAATACAAAAGGTACAATGCCGCCTTAAGTACAAGAATAGAGACACTTCTTACAAGCGGTGCTTTGAGCATTCCCTCCGAGAGCAGTATTAGTTTCCGATACACCACTGCAGGTTCAATGTAGTCCTTGGACATACACATTGACGATGAATCACAGAAATTGCATCGGAATTAAATAGAAAAGGCACAATGCCGCCTTAAGTACGTGAATAGAGACTGTTCTTACAGTCGGTGCTTTGAGCATTCCCTGTGAGACCAGTATTAGTTTCCGATACACCACTGCAGGTTCAATGTATTCCTTGGACATACACAATGACGATGAAACACTGAAATTACATCGAAATTAAATACAAAAGGCACAATGCCGCCTTAGGTGCAAGAAGAGTGAGACTTCTTAAAGTCTGTGATTTGGTCCTTTCCTGTGCGACCAGTATTAGTTTCCGATTCACCACTGCAGGCTCAATGTATTCCTAGGACCTACTCATTGACGATGAAACACAGAACTTACATCGGAATTAAATACAAAAGGCACAATTCCGTCTTAAGTACAAGAATAGTGACTCTTCTTACAGTCTGTGATTAAGCATTCCCTGTGAGACAAGTATTAGATACCGAAGCACCAATGCAGGATTAATGTATCCCTTGGACCCACACATTGACGATGAAACACAGAAATTTCATTGGAATTACTTACAAAAGGCACGATGCCGCCTTAAGTGCAAGAGGAGTGAGACTTCTTAGAGTCTGTGCTTTGATCCTTTCCTGTGAAACCAGTATTAGTTTCCGATACATCAATGCAGGTTCAATGTATTCCTTGGATACACACATTGACAATCAAACACTGAAATGAAATCCGAATTAAATACAAAAGGCACAATGCTGCCCTAGGTGCAAGAAGAGTGAGACTTCTTAGAGTCTGTGCTTTGATCCGTTCCTGTGAGACCAGTATTAGTTTCCGATTCTACACTGTGAGTTCAATGTATTCCTTGGACCTACACATTGACGATGAAACACAGAAATTACATCGGAATTAAATACAAAAGGCACATTGCCGCCTTAAGTGCATGAAGAGTGAGACTTCTTAGAGTCTGTGCTTTGGTCCTTTCCTGTGAGACCAGTATTAGTTTCCGATTCACCACTGCAGGCTCAATGTATTCCTTGGTGCTTCACATTGACGATGAAACACAGAAATCACATCAGAATTAAATATAAGAAGCACAATGCCGCTTAAAGCACAAGATCAGGGACTCTTCTACAGTCTGTGCCTTGAACACTCCATGCGAGACCAGTATTAGTTTCCGATACACCACTGCACATTCAATGTATTCCTTGATCATACACATTGACGATGAAACCCTCAAATTACATCGGAATTAAATACAAAAGGCACAATGCCGCCTTAAGTGCCAGAAGAGCGAGACTTCTTAGTGTCTGTGCTTTGATCCTTTCCTGTGAGACCAGTATTAGTTTCCGATTCACCACTGCAGGCGCAATGTATTCCTTGGACCTACTCATTGACGATGAAACACAGAACTTACATCGGAATTAAATACAAAAGGCACAATTCCGTCTTAAGTACAAGAATAGTGCCTCTTCTACAGTCTGTGCCTTGAACACGCCCTTTGTGACCAGTATTAGTTTCCGATGCACCACTGGAGGTTCAATGTATTCCTTGGACCTAAACATTGACGATGAAACACAGAAATTACATCGGAATTGAATACAAAAGGCACAATGCCGCCTTTAGTGCAAGATGAGTGAGACTTCTTAGTATCTGTGCTTTGATCCTTTAATGTGAGACCCATATTAGTTTCCGATACACCACTGCAGGTTCAATGTATTCCTTGGACCTTCACATTGACGAAGAAACACGGAAATCGCCACGGAATTAAATACAAAATGCACAAGGCCGCCGAAAGTACAAGAATAGAGACTCTTCTTACAGTCGGTGCTTTGCGCATTCCCTGTAAGACCAGTATAAGTTTCCGATACACCACTGCAGGTTCAAAGTATTCCTTGGACCTTCACATTGACTATGAAACACAGAAATCGCATCGGAAATAAATGGAAAAAGCACAATGCCGCCTTAAATACAAGAATAGAAACTGTTCTTACAGTCGGTGTCTTTGAGCATTCCCTGTGAGACCAGTATTAGTTTCCAATACACCACTGCAGGTTCAATGTATTCCTTGGACCTTCACATTGACGATGAAACACAGACATCGCATCGGAATTAAATACAAAAGGCACAATGCCGCCTTAAGTACAAGAATAGATACTCTTCCTACAGTCGGTGCTTTGAGCATTCCCTTTGAGACCAGTATTAGTTTCCGATACACCACCGCAGGTTCAATGTATTCCTTGGACATACACATTGACGATAAAATACTGAAATTACATCGGAATTAAATACAAAAGGCACAATGCCGCCTTAAGTGCTAGAAGAGTGAGACTTCTTAGAGTCTGTGCCTTGATCCTGTCCTCTGAGACCAGTATTAGTTTCCGATACACCACTGCAGGTTCAATGTATTCCTTGGACCTTCACATTGACGATGAAACACAGAAATCGCATCGGAATTAAATACAAAAGGCACAATGCCGCCATAATTACAAGAATAGGGACTCTTCTTACAGTCGGTGCTTTGAGCATTCCCTGTGAGGCCAGTAATAGTTTCCGATACACCACTGCAGGTTCAATGCATTCCTTGGACCTTCACGTTCACGATGAAACACAGAAATCGCATCGGAATTAAATACAAAAGGCACAATGCCGACTTATGTCCAAGAATAGAGACTCTTCATACAGTTGGTGCTTTGAGCATTCCCTGTGAGACCAGTATTAGTTTTCGATACATCACTGTGGGTTCAATGTATTCCTTGGACATTCACATTGACGATGAATCACAGAAATCGCATCGGAATTAAATACAAAAGGCACAATGCCGCCTTAAGTACATGAATAGAGACTGTTCTTACAGTCGGTGCTTTGAGCATTCCCTGTGAGACCAGTATTAGTTTCCGATACACCACTGCAGGTTCAATGTATTCCTTGGACATACACAATGACGATGAAACACTGAAATTACATAGGAATTAAATACAAGAAGCACAATGCCGCTTAAAGTACAAGATCAGAGACTCTGCTACAGTCTGTGCCTTGAACACTCCCTGTGAGACCAGTATTAGTTTCCGATACACCACTGCAGGTTCAAATAGTTCCTTGCACCTTCACATTGACTATGAAACACAGAAATCGCATCGGAATTAAATACAAAAGGTACAATGCCGCCTTAAGTACAAGAATAGAGACACTTCTTACAAGCGGTGCTTTGAGCATTCCCTCCGAGAGCAGTATTAGTTTCCGATACACCACTGCAGGTTCAATGTAGTCCTTGGACATACACATTGACGATGAATCACAGAAATTGCATCGGAATTAAATAGAAAAGGCACAATGCCGCCTTAAGTACGTGAATAGAGACTGTTCTTACAGTCGGTGCTTTGAGCATTCCCTGTGAGACCAGTATTAGTTTCCGATACACCACTGCAGGTTCAATGTATTCCTTGGACATACACAATGACGATGAAACACTGAAATTACATCGAAATTAAATACAAAAGGCACAATGCCGCCTTAGGTGCAAGAAGAGTGAGACTTCTTAAAGTCTGTGATTTGGTCCTTTCCTGTGCGACCAGTATTAGTTTCCGATTCACCACTGCAGGCTCAATGTATTCCTAGGACCTACTCATTGACGATGAAACACAGAACTTACATCGGAATTAAATACAAAAGGCACAATTCCGTCTTAAGTACAAGAATAGTGACTTTTCTTACAGTCTGTGATTAAGCATTCCCTGTGAGACAAGTATTAGATACCGAAGCACCAATGCAGGATTAATGTATCCCTTGGACCCACACATTGACGATGAAACACAGAAATTTCATTGGAATTACTTACAAAAGGCACGATGCCGCCTTAAGTGCAAGAGGAGTGAGACTTCTTAGAGTCTGTGCTTTGATCCTTTCCTGTGAAACCAGTATTAGTTTCCGATACATCAATGCAGGTTCAATGTATTCCTTGGATACACACATTGACAATCAAACACTGAAATGAAATCCGAATTAAATACAAAAGGCACAATGCTGCCCTAGGTGCAAGAAGAGTGAGACTTCTTAGAGTCTGTGCTTTGATCCGTTCCTGTGAGACCAGTATTAGTTTCCGATTCAACACTGTGAGTTCAATGTATTCCTTGGACCTACACATTGACGATGAAACACAGAAATTACATCGGAATTAAATACAAAAGGCACATTGCCGCCTTAAGTGCATGAAGAGTGAGACTTCTTAGAGTCTGTGCTTTGGTCCTTTCCTGTGAGACCAGTATTAGTTTCCGATTCACCACTGCAGGCTCAATGTATTCCTTGGTGCTTCACATTGACGATGAAACACAGAAATCACATCAGAATTAAATATAAGAAGCACAATGCCGCTTAAAGCACAAGATCAGGGACTCTTCTACAGTCTGTGCCTTGAACACTCCATGCGAGACCAGTATTAGTTTCCGATACACCACTGCACATTCAATGTATTCCTTGATCATACACATTGACGATGAAACCCTCAAATTACATCGGAATTAAATACAAAAGGCACAATGCCGCCTTAAGTGCCAGAAGAGCGAGACTTCTTAGTGTCTGTGCTTTGATCCTTTCCTGTGAGACCAGTATTAGTTTCCGATTCACCACTGCAGGCGCAATGTATTCCTTGGACCTACTCATTGACGATGAAACACAGAACTTACATCGGAATTAAATACAAAAGGCACAATTCCGTCTTAAGTACAAGAATAGTGCCTCTTCTACAGTCTGTGCCTTGAACACGCCCTTTGTGACCAGTATTAGTTTCCGATGCACCACTGGAGGTTCAATGTATTCCTTGGACCTAAACATTGACGATGAAACACAGAAATTACATCGGAATTGAATACAAAAGGCACAATGCCGCCTTTAGTGCAAGATGAGTGAGACTTCTTAGTATCTGTGCTTTGATCCTTTAATGTGAGACCCGTATTAGTTTCCGATTCACCACTGCAGGCGCAATGTATTCCTTGGACATACACATTGACGATGAATCACAGAAATTGCATCGGAATTAAATACAAAAGGCACAATGCCGCCTTAAGTACATGAATAGAGACTGTTCTTACAGTCGGTGCTTTGAGCATTCCCTGTGAGACCAGTATTAGTTTCCGATACACCACTGCAGGTTCAATGTATTCCTTGGACATACACAATGACGATGAAACACTGAAATTACATCGAAATTAAATACAAAAGGCACAATGCCGCCTTAGGTGCAAGAAGAGTGAGACTTCTTAGAGTCTGTGATTTGGTCCTTTCCTTTGCGACCAGTAT
Source organism: Schistocerca americana (assembly GCF_021461395.2). Taxonomy (NCBI): domain Eukaryota; kingdom Metazoa; phylum Arthropoda; class Insecta; order Orthoptera; family Acrididae; genus Schistocerca; species Schistocerca americana. The sequence goes on from NC_060123.1 coordinate 737,635,180, forward strand.
TAGTTTCCGATTCACCACTGCAGGCTCAATGTATTCCTTGGACCTACTCATTGACGATGAAACACAGAACTTACATCGGAATTAAATACAAAAGGCACAATTCCGTCTTAAGTACAAGAATAGTGACTCTTCTTACAGTCTGTGATTAAGCATTCCCTGTGAGACAAGTATTAGATACCGAAGCACCAATGCAGGATTAATGTATCCCTTGGACCCACACATTGACGATGAAACACAGAAATTTCATTGGAATTACTTACAAAAGGCACGATGCCGCCTTAAGTGCAAGAGGAGTGAGACTTCTTAGAGTCTGTGCTATGATCCTTTCCTGTGAAACCAGTATTAGTTTCCGATACATCAATGCTGGTTCAATGTATTCCTTGGATACACACATTGACAATCAAACACTGAAATTACATCCGAATTAAATACAAAAGGCACAATGCCGCCCTAGGTGCAAGAAGAGTGAGACTTCTTAGAGTCTGTGCTTTGATCCGTTCCTGTGAGACCAGTATTAGTTTCCGATTCAACACTGTGAGTTCAATGTATTCCTTGGACCTACACATTGACGATGAAACACAGAAATTACATCGGAATTAAATACAAAAGGCACATTGCCGCCTTAAGTGCATGAAGAGTGAGACTTCTTAGAGTCTGTGCTTTGGTCCTTTCCTGTGAGACCAGTATTAGTTTCCGATTCACCACTGCAGGCTCAATGTATTCCTTGGTGCTTCACATTGACGATAAAACACAGAAATCACATCGGAATTAAATATAAGAAGTACAATGCCGCTTAAAGCACAAGAACAGGGACTCTTCTACAGTCTGTGCCTTGAACACTCCATGCGAGACCAGTATTAGTTTCCGATACACCACTGCACATTCAATGTATTCCTTGATCATGCACATTGTCGATGAAACCCTCAAATTACATCGGAATTAAATACAAAAGGCACAATGCCGCCTTAAGTGCCAGAAGAGCGAGACTTCTTAGTGTCTGTGCTTTGATCCTTTCCTGTGAGACCAGTATTAGTTTCCGATTCACCACTGCAGGCGCAATGTATTCCTTGGACCTACTCATTGACGATGAAACACAGAACTTACATCGGAATTAAATACAAAAGGCACAATTCCGTCTTAAGTACAAGAATAGTGCCTCTTCTACAGTCTGTGCCTTGAACACGCCCTGTGTGACCAGTATTAGTTTCCGATGCACCACTGGTGGTTCAATGTATTCCTTGGACCTAATCATTGACGATGAAACACAGAAATTACATCGGAATTCAATACAAAAGGCACAATGCCGCCTTTAGTGCAAGATGAGTGTTACTTTTAGTATCTGTGCTTTGATAGTTTAATGTGAGACCCGTATTAGTTTCCGATACACCACTGCAGGTTCAATGTATTCCTTGGACCTTCACACTGACGATAAAAACTGAAATTACATCGGAATTAAATACAAACGGCACAATACCGCATTAAAGGCAAGAAGAGTGAGACTTCTTAGATGCTGTGATTTGATCCTTTAATGTGAGACCAGTACTAGTTTCCGATACACCACTGTAGGTTGAATGTATTCCTTGGACCTTCACATTGACGATGAAACACAGAAATCGCATCGGAATTAAATACAAAAGGCACAATGCCGCCGTAAGTACAAGAATACAGACTCTTCTTACAGTCGGTGCTTTGAGCATTCCCTGTGAGACCAGTATTAGTTTCCCATACACCACTGCAGGTTCAATGTATTCCTTGGACATACACATTGACGATGAAACACTGAAAAATACATCGGAATTAAATACAAAAGGCACAATGCCACCTTAAGTGCAAGAAGAGTGAGACTTCTTAGAGTCTGTGTTTTGGTCCTTTCCTGTAAGACCAGTATTAGTGTCCTATACACCACTCCTGGTTCAATGTATTCAATGGACATACACATTGACGATGAAACACATAAATTACATCGGAATTAAATACAAAAGGCACAATGCCGCCTTAAGTACAAGAATAGAGACTCTTCTCACAGTCGGTGCTTTGAGCATTCCCTGTGAGACCAGTATTAGTTTCCGATGCACCACAGCAGGTTCAATGTATTACTTGGACTTTCACATTGACGATAAAACACAGAAATCGCAACGCTATTATATACAAAAACACAATGCCGCCTTAAGTTCCAGAATAGTGACTCTTCTTACAGTCGGTGCTTTGAGCATTTCCTGTGAGACCAGTATTAGTTTCCGATACACCACTGCACGTTCAATGTATTCCTTGGACAACACATGGACGATGAAACACATAAATTACATCGGAATTAAATACAAAAGGCACAATGCCGCCTCAAGTACAAGAATAGAGACTCTTCTTACAGTCGGTGCTTTGAGCATTCCCTGTGAGACCAGAATTAGTTTCCGATACACCACTGCAGGTTCAATGTATTCCTTGGACCTTCACATTGACGATGAAACACAGAAATCTCATCGGATTAAATACAAGAGGCACAATGCCGCCTTAAGTACAAGAATAGAGACACTTCTTACAGTCGGTGCTTTGAGCATTCCCTGTGAGACCAGTATTATTTTCGGATACACCACTGCAGGTTCAATGTATTTCTTGGACATACACATTGACGATGAAACACTGAAATTATATCGTAATTGGAAAAAAAATGCACCATGCCGCCTTAAGTGCAAGAAGAGTGAGACTTCTTAGAGACTGTGCTTTGATACTTTCCTGTGAGACCAGTATTAGTTTCCGATACACCACTGCTGGTTCAATGTATTCCTTTAACCTTCCCATTGACGATGAAACACAGAAATCGCATCGGAATTTTATACAAAAGGCACAATGCCGCCTTAAGTACAAGAATAGAGACTCTTCTTACAGTCGGTGCTTTAACCATTCCCTGTGAGAGCAGTATTAGTTTCCGATACACCACTGCAGGTTCAATGTAGTCCTTGGACCTTAACATTGACGATGAAACACAGAAATCGCATCGGATTTAAATACAAAAGGCTCAATACCGCCTTAGGTACAAGAATGTAGTCTCTTCTTACAGTCGGTGCTTTGAGAATTCCCTGTTAGACCAGTATAAGTTTCCGATACAACACTGCAGGTTCAATGTATTCCTTGGACTTACACGTGGACGATGAAACACTGAAATTACATCGGAATTAAATACAAAAGGCACAATGCCGCCTAAAGTGCAAGAAGAGAGAGACTTCTTAGAGTCTGTGCTTTGATCCTTTCCTGTGAGACCAGTATTAGTTTCCGATACACCACTGCTGGTTTAATCTACTCCATGGATCTTCACATTGACGATGAAACACAGAAATCACATCGGAATTAAATGCAAAATTCACAATGCCGCCTTAAGTACAAGAATATAGATTCTTCTTACAGTCGGTGCTTTGAGCATTCTCTGTGAGACCAGTATTAGTTTCCGATACACCACTGCAGGTTCAATGTATACCTTCGACCATAACATTGAAGATGAAACACATAAATTACATCGGAATTTAATACAAAAAGCACAATTCCGCCTTAAGTACATGAATAGAGACTCTTCTTACAGTCGGTGCTTTGAGCATTCCCTGTGAGACCAGTATTAGTTTCCGATACACCACTGCAGGTTCGATGTATTCCTTGGACATACATATTGACGATGAACCACACAAATTACATCGGAATTAAATACAAAAGGCACAATGCCGCCTTAAGTACAAGAATGTAGACTCTTCTTACAGTCGGTGCTTTGAGCATTCCGTGTGAGACCAGTATTAGTTTGCGATACAGCACTGCAGGTTCAATGTATTCCTTGGACGTAAACATTGACGATGAAACACTGAGAACGCATCGGAATTAAATATAAAAAGGCACAATGCCGCCTTAAGTACAAGAATAGAGACACTTCTTACAGTTGGTTCTTTGAGCATTCCCTGTGAGACCGGTAATAGTTTCCGATACACCACTACAGATTCAATGTATTCCTTGAACACACACATTGACGATGAAACACATATATTACATCGGAATTAAATACAAAGGCACAATGCCGCCTTAAGTACAAGGATAGAGACTCTTCTTACAGTCGGTACTTTGAGCATTCCCTGTGAGACCAGTATTAGTTTCCAATACACCACTGCAGTTTCAGTGTATTCCTTGGACATACACATTGACGATGAAACACTGAAATTACATCGGAATTAAATACAAAAGGCACAATGCCGCTTTCAGTGCAAGAAGTGTGAGACATCTTAGAGTCTGTGCTTTGATCTTTTCTTGTGAGACCAGTATTAGTTTCCGATACACTACTGTGGGTTCAAGGTAATCCTTGGACGTTAGCATTGATGATGAAACACAGAAATTACATCGGAATTAAATTCAAAAGGCACAATGCCGCCTTAAGTACAAGAATAGAGACTCTTCTTACAGTCGGTGCTTTGAGCATTCCCTGTGAGACCAGTATTAGTTTCCGATACACCACTGCAGGTTCAATGTATTCCTTGGACCTTCACATTTACGATGAAACACTGAATTTACATCGGAATTAAATACAAAAGGCACAATGCCGCATTAAGTGCAAGAAGAGTGAGACTTCTTAGGGTCTGTGCTTTGATCCTTTCCTGTGAGACCAGTATTAGTTTCCGATACACTACTGCAGGTTTAAGGTAAACCTTGGACCTTCACATTGACGATAAGACATAGAAACCGCATCGGAATTAAATACAAAAGGCACAATGCCGCCTTAAGTACAAGAATAGAGACTCTTCTTACAGTCGGTGCTTTAAGCATTCCCTGTGAGACCAGTATTAGTTTCCGATACACCACTGCAAGTTCAATGTATTCCTTGGACATACACATTGACGATGAAACACATAAATTACATCGGAATTAAATACAAAAGGCACAATGCCGCCTTAAGTACATGAATAGAGACTCTTCTTACAGTCGGTTCTTTGAGCATTCCCTGTGAGACCAGTATTAGTTTCCGATACACCACTGCAGGTTCAATGTATTCCTTGGACCTTCAAATTGACGATGAAACACAGAAATCTCATCGGCATTAAATATAAAAGGCACAATGCCGCCTTAAGTACAAGAATAGAGACACTTCTTGCAGTCGGTGCTTTGAGCATTCCCTGTGAGACCAGTATTAGTTTCCGATACACCACTGCAGGTTCAATGTATTCCTTGGACATACACATTGACGATAAAACACTGAAATTACATCGGAATTAAATACAAAAGGCACAATGCCGCCTTAAGTGCAAGAAGAGAGAGCCTTCTTAGAGTCTGTGCTTTGATCCTTTCCTGTGAGACCAGTATTAGTTTCTATACACCACTGCTGGTTCAATGTACTCCATGGATCTTCACATTGACGATGAAACACAGAAATCACATCGGAATTAAATGCAAAAGGCACAATGCCGAATTAAGTACAAGAATAGAGATTCTTCTTACAGTCGGTGTTTGAGCATTCTCTGTGAGACCAGTATTCGTTTCCGATACACCACTGCAGGTTCAATGTATTCCTTGGACCATCATATTGACGATGAAACACAGAAATCGCATTGGAATTAAATACAAAACGCACAATGCCGCCTTAAGTACAAGAATAGAGACTCTTCTTACAGTCGTTTCTTTGAGCATTCCCTGTGGGAATAGTATTGGTTTCCGATACAGCACCGCAGGTTCAATGTATTTCTTGGACGTAAACATTGACTATGTAACACTGAAATTACATCGGAGTTAAATACAAAAGGCAGAATGCCGCCTTAAGAACAAGAATAGAGACCCTTCTCAGAGTCGGTGCTTTGAGCTCTCCCTGAGAGACCAGTATTAGTTTCCGATACACCACTGCACGTTCAATGTATTCCTTGGACCTTCACATTGACGATAAAACAAAGAAACCGCATCGGAATTAAATACAAAAGGCACAATGCCGCCTAAAGTACAAGAATAGAGACTCTTCTTACAGTCGGTGCTTTGAGCATTCCCTGTGCGACCAGTATTAGTTTCCGATACACCACTGCAGGTTCAATGTATTACTTGGACCTTCACATTGACGATGAAACACAGAAATCGCATCGGAATTAGATACAAAAGTCACAATGCCGTCTTAAGTACAAGAATGGAGACTCTTCTTACAGTCGGTGCTTTGAGCATTCCCTGTGAGACCAGTATCAGTTTCCGATACACCACTGCAAGTTCAATGTTTTCCTTGGACCTTCACATTGACGATAAAACAAAGAAATCGCATCGCAATTACATACAAAAGGCACAATGCCGCATTAAGCACATGAATAGAGACTCTTCTTACAGTCGGTGTTTGAGCATTCCCTGTAATACCAGTATTGGTTTCCGATACACCACTGCAGGTTCAATGTATTCCTTGGACCTTCCCATTGACGATGAAGCACAGAAATCTAATCGGAATTAAATATAAAAGGCACAATGCCGCCTTAAGTACAATAATAGAGACACTTCTTGCAGTCGGTGCTTTGAGCATTCCCTGTGAGACCAGTATTAGTTTCCGATACACCACTGCAGGTTCAATGTATTCCTTGGACATACACATTGACGATGAAACACTGAGATTAGATCGGAATTAAATACAAAAGGCACAATGCCGCTTGAAGTACAAGAATAGAGAAACTTCTTACAGTCGGTGCTTTGAGCATTCCCTGTGAGACCGGTAATAGTTTCCGATACACCACTGCAGGTTCAATGTATTCCTTGGACACACACATTGACGATGAAACACATATATTACATCGGAATTAAATACAAAAGGCACAATGCCGCCTTAAGTACAAGAATAGAGACTCTTCTTACAGTCGGTGCTTTGAGCATTCCCTGTGAGACCAGTATTAGTTTCCGATACACCACTGCAGGTTCAATGTTTTCCGTGGTCATACATATTGACGATGAAACACATAAATTACATCGGAATTAAATACAAAAGGCACAATGCCGCCTTAAGTACAAGAATGTAGACTCTTCTTACAGTCGGCGCTTTGAGCATTCCCTGTGAGACCAGTATTAGTTTCCGATTCAGCACTGCAGGTTCAATGTATTCCTTGGACGTAAACATTGACGATGAAACACTGAGAACACGTCGGAATTAAATATAAAAAGGCACAATGCCGCCTTAAGTACAAGAATAGAGACACTTTTTACAGTTGGTTCTTTGAGCATTCCCTGTGAGACCGGTAATAGTTTCCGATACACCACTGCAGGTTCAATGTATTCCTTGGACACACACATTGACGATGAAACACATATATTACATCGGAATTAAATACAAAAGGCACAATGCCGCCTTAAGTACAAGAATAGAGACTCTTCTTACAGTCGGTGCTTTGAGCATTCCCTGTGAGAGCAGTATTAGTTTCCGATACACCACTGCAGGTTCAATGTATTCCTTGGACCTTCAAATTGACGATGAAACACAGAAATCTCATCGGAATTAAATATAAAAGGCACAATGCCGCCTTAAGTACAAGAATAGAGACACTTCTTGCAGTCGGTGCTTTGAGCATTCCCTGTGAGACCAGTATTAGTTTCCGATACACCACTGCAGGTTCAATGTATTCCTTGGACATACATATTGACGACAAAACACTGAGATTACATCAGAATTAAATACAAAAGGCACAATGCCGCCTGAAGTACAAGAATAGAGACTCTTCTTACAGTCGGTGCTTTGAGCATTCCCTGTGCGACCTGTATTAGTTTCCTATACACCTCTGCAGGTTTAATGTATTAGTTGGACCCTCACATTGACGGTGAAACACAGAAATCGCATCGGAATTAAATACAAAAGGCACAATGCCGCCTTAAGTACAAGAATAGAGACTCTTCTTACAGTCGGTGCTTTGAGCATTCATTGTGAGACCAGTATTAGTTTCCCATACACCACTGCAGGTTCAATGTATTCCTTGGACATACATATTGACGATGAAACACATAAATTACATCGGAATTAAATACAAAAGGCACAATGCCGCCTTAAGTACAAGAATGTAGACTCTTCTTGCAGTCGGTGCTTTGAGCATTCCCTGTGAGACCAGTATTACCTTCCGATTCTGCACTGCAGGTTCAATGAATTCCTTGGACGTAAACATTGACGATAAAACACTGAGAACACATCGGAATTAAATATAAAAAGGCACAAGGCCGCCTTAAGTACAAGAATAGGGACACTTCTTACAGTTGGTTCTTTGAGCATTCCCTGTGAGTTCAGTATTAGTTTCCAATACACCACTGCAGGTTCAATGTATTCCTTGGACGTAAACATTGACGATGAAACACTGAAATTACATGGGAATTAAATACAAAAAGCACAATGCAGTATTAAGTACAAGAATAGAGACTCTTCTTACAGTCGGTGTTTGAGCATTCCCTGTGAGACCAGTATTAGTTTCCGATACACCACTGCACGTTCAATGTATTCCTTAGACCTTCACATTGACGATAAAACAAAGAGATCGCATCGGAATTAAATACAAAAGGCACAATGCTGTCTGAAGTACAAGAATAGAGACACTTCTTACAGTCGGTGCTTTGAGCACTCCCTGTGCGACCAGTATTAGTTTCCAATACACCACTGCAGGTTCAATGTATTCCTTGGACATACACATTGACGATGAAACACTGAAATTACATCGGAATTAAATACAAATGGCACAATGCCACTTTCAGTGCAAGAAGAGTGAGACTTCTTAGAGTCTGTGCTTTGTTCCTTTCCTGTGAGACCAGTATTAGTTTCCGATACACTACTGCAGGCTCAAGGTAATCCTTGGACCTTCACATTTACGATGAAACACAGAAATCGCAACGGAATTATATACAAAAGTCACAATGCCGCCTTAAGTACAAAAATAGAGACTCTTCTTACCGTCGGTGCATTGCGCATTCCCTGTGAGACCAGTATTAGTTTCCGATACATCACTGCAGGATCAATGTAATCCTTGGACCTTCACATTGACGATAAAACACAGAAATCGTTTCGCAATTACATACAAAAAGCACAATGCCGCCTTAAGTACAAGAATAGAGACTCTTCTTACAGTCGGTGCTTTGACCATTCCCTGTGAGAACAGTATTAGTTTCCGAGACACCACTGCAGGTTCAATGTATTCCTTGGACCATCACATTGACGATGAAACACAGATATCGCATCGGAATTAAATACAAAAGGCACAATGCCACCTTAAGTACAAGAATAGAGACTATTCTTACAGTCGGTGATTTGAGCATTCCCTGTGAGACCAGTATTAGTTTCCGATACAGCACTACAGGTTCAATGTATTCTTTGGACATAAAAATTGACGATGAAACACTGAAATTATCTCGGAATTAAATACAAAAGGCACAATGCCGCCATAAGTGCAACAAGAGTGAGACTTCTTAGAATCTTTGCTTTGATCCTTTCCTGTGAGACCAGTATTAGGTTCCGATACACTACTGCAGGTTCAATGTTTTCCTTGGACCATCACATTTACGATGAAACACAGAAATCGCATCGGAATTAAATACAAAAAGCACAATGCCGCCTTAAGTACAAGAATAGAGACTCTTCTTACAATCGGTGCTTTGAGCATTCCCTGTGAGACCAGTATTAGTTTCCGATACACCACTTCAGGTTCAATGTATTCCTTGTACATAAACATTGACGATGAAACACTGAAATTACATCGGAATTAAATACAAAAGGCACAATGCCGCCTTATGTACAAGAATAGAGACTCTTCTTACAGTCGGTGCTTTGAGCATTCCCTATGAGACCAGTATTAGTTTCCGATACACCAGTGCTGGTTCAATGTACTCCATGGATCTTCACATTGACGATGAAACACAGAAATCACATCGGAATTAAATGCAAAAGGCACAATGCCGCCTTATGTACAAGAATAGAGATTCTTCTTACAGTCGGTGCTTTGAGCATTCTCTGTGAGATCAGAATTAGTTTCCGATACACCACTGCAGGTTCAATGTATTCCTTGGACCATCATATTGACGATGAAACACAGAAATCGCATTGGAATTAAATACAAAACGCACAATGCCGCCTTAAGTACAAGAATAGGGACTCTTCTTACAGTCGTTTCTTTGAGCATTCCCTGTGGGAATAGTATTAGTTTCCGATACAGCTCTGCAGGTTCAATGTATTCCTTGGACGTAAACATTGACGATGTAACACTGAAATTACATCGGACTTAAATACAAAAGACACAATGCCGCCTTAAGAACAAGAATAGAGACCCTTCTTAGAGTCGGCGCTTTGAGCTTTCCCTGTGAGACCAGTATTAGTTCCCGATACACCACTGCACGTTCAATATATTCCTTGGACCTTCACATTGACGATAAAACAAAGAAACCGCATCGGAATTAAATACAAAAGGCACAATGCCGCCTTAAAAACAAGAATAGAGAATCTTTTTACAGTCGCTGCTTTGAGCATTTCCTGTGAGACCAGTATTAGTTTCCGATACAGCACTGCAGGTTCAATGTATTCCTTGGACATACACATTGACGATGAAACACATAAATTACATCGGAATTAAATACAAATGGCACAATGCCGCCTTAAGTACAAGAATAGGGACTCTTCTTACAGTCGGTGCTTTGAGCATTCCCTGTGAGACCAGTATTAGTTTCCGATACACCACTGCAGGTTCAATGTATTCCTTGGACATACATATTGCCGATGAAACACTGAAATTACATGGGAATTACATACAAAAGGCACAATGCCGCCTTAAGTACAAGAATGTAGACTCTTCTTACAGTCGGTGATTTGAGCATTGCCTGTGAGACCAGTATAAGTTTCCGATACACCACTGCAGGATCAATGTATTCCTTTGACCTTCACATTGACGATGAAACACAGAAATCTCACCGGAACTAAATATAAAATGCAAAATGCCGCCTTAAGTACAAGAATAGAGACACTTCTTACAGTCGGTGCTTTGAGCATTCCCTGTGAGACCAGTATTAGTTTCCAATACACCACTGCAGGTTCAATGTATTCCTTGGACATACACATTGACGATGAAACACTGAGATTACATCGGAATTAAATACAAATGGCCCAATGCCGCCTGAAGTACAAGAAAAGAGACTCTTCTTACAGTCGGTGCTTTGAGCATTCCCTGTGCGACCAGTATTAGTTTGCGATACACCACTGCAGGTTCAATGTATTCCTTGGACATACACGTTGACGATGAAACACTGAGATTACATCGGAATTAAATACAAATGGCCCAATGCCGCCTGAAGTACAAGAATAGAGACTCTTCTTACAGTCGGTGCTTTGAGCATTCCCTGTGCGACCAATATTAGTTTCCGATACACCACTGCAGGTTCAATGTATTTCTTGGACCTTCACATTGACGATGAAACACAGAAATCGCATCGGAATTAAATACAAAAAGCACAATGCCGCCTTAAGTACAACAATAGAGACTCTTCTTACAGTCGGCGCCTTGAGCATTTCCTGTGAGACCAGTATTTGTTTCCGATACACCACTGCACGTTCAATGAAATCTTTGGACCTTCACATTGACGATGAAACATTGAAATTGCATCGGAATTAAATACAAAATGCACAATGCCGCCTTAAGTACAAGAATAGAGACTCTTCTTACAGTCGGTTCTTTGAGCATTCCCTGTGAGACCAGCATTGGTTTCCGATACACCACTGCAGGTTCAATGTATTTCTTGGACATACACATTGACGATGAGACACTGAAAGTACATCGGAAATAAATAAAAAATGCACCATGCCGCCTTAAGTGCAAGAAGAGTGAGACTTCTTAGAGTCTGTGCTTTGATCCTTTCCTGTGAGACAGTGTTAGTTTCCGATACACCACTGCTGGTTCAATGTATTCCTTTGACCTTCCCATTGACGATGAAACACAAAAATCGCATCGGAATTTTATACAAAAGGCACAATGCCGCCTTAAGTACAAGAATAGTGACTCTTCTTACTGTCGGTGCTTTGACCATTCCCTGTGAGACCAGTATTAGTTTCCGATACACCACTGCAGGTTCAATGTAGTCCTTGGACCCTCACATTGACGATGACACACAGAAATCGGGTCGGTATTAAATACAAAAGGCACAATACCGCCTTAGGTACAAGAATGTAGACTCTTCTTACAGTCGGTGCTTTGAGAATTCCCTGTTAGACCAGTATAAGTTTCCGATACAACACTGCAGGTTCAATGTATTCCTTGGACATACATATTGCCGATGAAACACTGAAATTACATGGGAATTACATACAAAAGGCACAATGCCGCCTTAAGTACAAGAATGTAGACTCTTCTTACAGTCGGTGATTTGAGCATTGCCTGTGAGACCAGTATAAGTTTCCGATACACCACTGCAGGATCAATGTATTCCTTTGACCTTCACATTGACGATGAAACACAGAAATCTCACCGGAACTAAATATAAAAGGCAAAATGCCGCCTTAAGTACAAGAATAGAGACACTTCTTACAGTCGGTGCTTTGAGCATTCCCTGTGAGACCAGTATTAGTTTCCAATACACCACTGCAGGTTCAATGTATTCCTTGGACATACACATTGACGATGAAACACTGAGATTACATCGGAATTAAATACAAATGGCCCAATGCCGCCTGAAGTACAAGAATAGAGACTCTTCTTACAGTCGGTGCTTTGAGCATTCCCTGTGCGACCAGTATTAGTTTGCGATACACCACTGCAGGTTCAATGTATTCCTTGGACATACACGTTGACGATGAAACACTGAGATTACATCGGAACCAAATACAAATGGCCCAATGCCGCCTGAAGTACAAGAATAGAGACTCTTCTTACAGTCGGTGCTTTGAGCATTCCCTGTGCGACCAATATTAGTTTCCGATACACCACTGCAGGTTCAATGTATTTCTTGGACCTTCACATTGACGATGAAACACAGAAATCGCATCGGAATTTAATACAAAAAGCACAATGCCGCCTTAAGTACAAGAATAGAGACACTTCTTACAGTCGGCGCTTTGAGCATTTCCTGTGAGACCAGTATTTGTTTCCGATACACCACTGCAGGTTCAATGTATTCCTTGGACCTTCACATTGACGATGAAACATTGAAATTGCATCGGAATTAAATACAAAATGCACAATGCCGCCTTAAGTACAAGAATAGAGACTCTTCTTACAGTCGGTTCTTTGAGCATTCCCTGTGAGACCAGCATTGGTTTCCGATACACCACTGCAGGTTCAATGTATTTCTTGGACATACACATTGACGATGAGACACTGAAAGTACATCGGAAATAAATAAAGAATGCACCATGCCGCCTTAAGTGCAAGAAGAGTGAGACTTCTTAGAGTCTGTGCTTTGATCCTTTCCTGTGAGACAGTATTAGTTTCCGATACACCACTGCTGGTTCAATGTATTCCTTTGACCTTCCCATTGACGATGAAACACAAAAATCGCATCGGAATTTTATACAAAAGGCACAATGCCGCCTTAAGTACAAGAATAGTGACTCTTCTTACTGTCGGTGCTTTGACCATTCCCTGTGAGACCAGTATTAGTTTCCGATACACCACTGCAGGTTCAATGTAGTCCTTGGACCCTCACATTGACGATGACACACAGAAATCGGGTCGGTATTAAATACAAAAGGCACAATACCGCCTTAGGTACAAGAATGTAGACTCTACTTACAGTCGGTGCTTTGAGAATTCCCTGTTAGACCAGTATAAGTTTCCGATACAACACTGCAGGTTCAATGTATTCCTTGGACATACACATGGGCGATGAAACACAGAAATCACATCGGAATTAAATGCAAAAGGCACAATGCCGCCTTAAGTACAAGAATGGAGACTCTTCTTACAGTCGTTTCTTTGAGCATTCCCTGTGGGAATAGTATTAGTTTCCGATACAGCTCTGCAGGTTCAATGTATTCCTTGGACGTAAACATTGACCATGTAACACTGAAATTACATCGGACTTAAATACAAAAGGCACAATGCCGCCTTAAGAACAAGAATAGAGACCCTTCTTAGAGTCGGCGCTTTGAGCTTTCCCTGTGGGACCAGTATTAGTTTCCGATACACCACTGCACGTTCAATGTATTCCTTGGACCTTCACATTGACGATAAAACAAAGAAACCGCATCGGAATTAAATACAAAAGGCACAATGCCGCCTTAAAAACAAGAATAGAGATTCTTCTAACAGTCGGTGCTTTGAGCATTTCCTGTGAGACCAGTATTAGTTTCCGATACACCACTGCAGGTTCAATGTATTCCTTGGACATACACATTGACGATGAAACACTTAAATTACATCGGAATTAAATACAAATGGCACAATGCCCACTTAAGTACTAGATTAGAGACTCTTCTTACAGTCGGTGCTTTGAGCATTCCCTGTGAGACCAGTATTAGTTTCCGATACACCACTGCAGGATCAATGTATTCCTTGGACATAGACATTGACGATGAATCACATAAATTACATCGGAATTAAATACAAAAGGCACAATGCCGCCTTAAGTGCAAGAATAGAGACTCTTCTTACAGCCGGTGCTTTGAGCATTCCCTGTGAGTCCAGTATTAGTTTCCGATACACCACTGCAGGTTCAATGTATTCCTTGGACCTTCACATTGACGATAAAACAAAGAAACCGCATCGGAATTAAATACAAAAGGCACAATGCCGCCTTAAAGACAAGAATAGAGAATCTTCTTACAGTCGGTGCTTTGAGCATTCCCTGTGAGACCAGAATTAGTTTCCGATACACCACTGCTGGTTCAATGTATTTCTTGGACATACACATTGACGATGAGACACTGAAAGTACATCGGAAATAAATAAAAAATGCAACATGCCGCCTTAAGTGCAAGAAGAGTGAGACTTCTTAGAGTCTGTGCTTTGATCCTTTCCTGTGAGACAGTATTAGTTTCCGATACACCACTGCTGGTTCAATGTATTCCTTTGACCTTCCCATTGACGATGAAACACAGAAATCGCGTTGGAATTTTATACAAAAGGCACAATGCCGCCTTAAGTACAAGAATAGTGACTCTTCTTACTGTCGGTGCATTGACCGTTCCCTGTGAGACCAGTATTAGCTTCCGATACACCACTGCAGGTTCAATGTAGTCCTTGGACCTTCACATTGACGATGACACACAGAAATCGGGTCGGAATTAAATACAAAAGGCACAATACCGCCTTAGGTACAAGAATGTATACTATTCTTACAGTCGGTGCTTTGAGAATTCCCTGTTAGACCAGTATAAGTTTCCGATACAACACTGCAGGTGCAATGTATTCCTTGGACATACACATGGGCGATGATACACTGAAATTACAACGAAATTAGATACAGAAGGCACAATGCCGCCTTAAGTGCAAGAATAGAGACTCTTCTTACAGTCGTTTCTTTGAGCATTCCCTGTGGGAATAGTATTAGTTTCCGATACAGCTCTGCAGGTTCAATGTATTCCTTGGACGTAAACATTGACCATGTAACACTGAAATTACATCGGACTTAAATACAAAAGGCACAATGCCGCCTTAAAAACAAGAATAGAGACTCTTCTTACAGTCGGTGCTTTGAGCATTTCCTGTGAGACCAGTATCAGTTTCCGATACACCACTGCAGGTTCAATGTATTCCTTGGACATACACATTGACGATGAAACACATAAATTACATCGGAATTAAATACAAATGGCACAATGTCCCCTTAAGTACAAGATTAGAGACTTTTCTTACAGTCGGTGCTTTGAGCATTTACTGTGAGACCAGTATTAGTTTCCGATACACCACTGCAGGTTCAATGTATTACTTGGACGTTCACATTGACGATGAAACACAGAAATCACATCGGGATTAAATACAAAAGGCACAATGCCACCTTATGTACAAGAATGTAGACTCTCCTTACAGTCGGTGATTTGAGCATTGCCTGTGAGACCAGTATAAGTTTCCGATACACCACTGCAGGATCAATGTATTCGTTGGACATACACATTGAAGATGAATCACATAAATTACATCGGAATTAAATACAAAAGGCACAATGCCGCCTTAAGTGCAAGAATAGAGACTCTACTTACAGTCGGTGCTTTGAGCATTCCCTGTGAGTCCAGTATTAGTTTCCGATACACCACTGCAGGTTCAATGTATTCCTTGGACCTTCACATTGACGATGAAACACAGGAATCTCACCGGAACTAAATATAAAAGGCAAAATGCCGTCTTAAGTACAAGAATAGAGACACGTCTTACAGTCGGTGCTTTGAGCATTCCCTGTGAGACCAGTATTAGTTTCCAATACACCACTGCAGGTTCAATGTATTCCTTGGACATACACATTGACGATGAAACACTGAGATTACATCGGAATTAAATACAAATGGCCCAATGCCGCCTGAAGTACAAGAATAGAGATTCTTCTTACAGTCGGTGCTGTGAGCATTACCTGTGAGACCAGTATCAGTTTCCGATAAACCACTGCTAGTTCAATGTTTTCCTTGGACCTTCACATTGACGATAAAACAAAGAAATCGCATCGCAATTACATACAAAAGGCACAATGCCGCCTTAAGTACAAGAATAGAGACTCTTCTTACAGTCGGTGCTTTGAGCATTCCCTGTAAGCCAGTATTAGCTTCCGATAGACCACTGGAGGTTCAATGTATTCCTTGGACCTTCACATTGACGATGAAACACAGTCATCGCATCGGAATTAAATACAAAAGGCACAATGCCGCCTTAAGTACAAGAATAGAAACTCTTCTTACAATCGGTGCTTTGAGCATTCCCTGTGAGACCAGTATTAGTCTCCGATACACAACTGCAGGTTCAATGTATTCCTTGGACCTTCAAATTGAAGATAAAAAAACAGAAATCGCATCGGAATTAAATACAAAAGGCACAATGCTTCCTTAAGTACAAGAATAAAGACTCTTCTTACAGTCGGTGCATTGAGCATTCCCTGTGAGACCAGTATTAGTTTCCAATACACCACTGCAGGTTCAGTGTATTCCTTGGACATACACATTGACGATGAAACACTGAGATTACATCGGAATTAAATACAAAAGGCACAATGCCGCCTGAAGTACAAGAATATAGACTCTTCTTACAGTCGGTGCTTTGAGCATTCCCTGTGCGACCAGTATTAGTTTCCTATACACCTCTACAGGTTCAATGTATTACTTGGACCTTCACATTGACGATGAAACACAGAAATCGCATCGGAATTAAATACAAAAGGCACAATGCCGCCTTAAGTACAAGAATAGAGACTCTTCTTAAAGTCGGTGCTTTGAGCATTCCCTATGAGGCCAGTATTAGTTTCCGATACACCACTGCAGGTTCAATGTATTCCTTGGACATACATATTGACGATGAGACACATTAATTACATCGGAATTAAATACAAAAGGCACAATGCCGCCTTAAGTACAAGAATGTAGACTCTTCATACAGTCGGTGCTTTGAGCATTCCCTGTGAGACCAGTATTAGTTTCCGATACAGCACTGCAGGTACAATGTATTCCTTGGACGTAAACATTGACGATATAACACTCAGAACACATCGGAATTAAATATGAAAAGGCACAATGCCGCCTTAAGTACAAGAATAGAGACACTTCTTACAGATGGTTCTTTGAGCATTCCCTGTTAGACCAGTATTAGTTTCCAATACACCACTGCAGGTTCAATGTATTCCTTGGACGTAAGCATTGACGATGAAACACTGAAATTACATGGGAATTAAATACAAAAGGCACAAAGCCGCCTTAAGTACAAGAATAGAGACTCTTCTTACAGTCGGTGTTTGAGCATTCCCTGTGAGACCAGTATTAGTTTCCGATACACCACTGCACGTTCAATGTATTCCTTGGACCTTCACATTGACGATAAAACAAAGAGATCGCATCGGAATTAAATACAAAAGGCACAATGCCGTCTGAAGTACAAGAATAGAGACTCTTCTTACAGTCGGTGCTTTGAGCATTCCCTGTGCGACCAGTATTAGTTTCCGATACACCACTGCAGGTTCAATGTATTACTTGGACCTTCACATTGACGATGAAACACAAAAATCGCATCGGAATTAAATACAAAAGGCACAATGCGGCCTTAACTAGAAGAATAGAGACTCTTCCTACAGTCGGTGCTTTGAGCATTCCCTGTGAGACCAGCATTAGTTTCCAATACACCACTGCAGATTCAATGTATTCCTTGGGCATACACATTGACGATGAAACACTGAAATTACATCGGAATTAAATACAAATGGCACAATGCCGCTTTCAGTGCAAGAAGAGTGAGACTTCTTAGAGCCTGTGCTTTGTTCCTTTCCTGTGAGACCAGTATTAGTTTCCGATACACTACTGCAGGCTCAAGGTTATCCTTGGACCTTAGCATTGATGATGAAACACAGAAATTACATCGGAATTAAATTCAAAAGACACAATGCCGCCGTAAGTACAGGAATAGAGACTCTTCTTACAGTCGGTGCTTTGAGCATTCCCTGGGAGACCAGTATTAGTTTCCGATACACCACTGCAGGTTCAATGTATTCCTTGGACCATCACATTGACGATGAAACACAGAAATCGCATCGTAATTAAAAACAAAAATCACAATGTCACCTTATGTACAAGAATACAGACTTTTCTTACAGTCGGTGTATTGAGCATTCCCTGTGAGACCAGTTTTAGATTCCGATACGCCACTGCCGGTTCAATGTATTCCTTGGACCTTCACATTGACGATGAAACACAGAAATCGCATTGGAATTAAATACAAAAGGTACAACGCCGCCATAAGTACAAGAATAGAGACTCTTCTTACTGTCGGTGCTTTGAGCATTCCCTGTGAGAACAGTATTAGTTTCCGATACACCATTGCAGGTTCAATGTATTCCTTATACATACACATTGACGATGAAATACTGAGATTACATCGGAATTAAATACAAAAGGCACAATGCCGCCTGAAGTACAAGAATAGAGACTCTTCTTACAGTCGGTGCTTTGAGCATTCCCTGTGCGACCAGTATTAGTTTCCTATACACCTCTGCAGGTTCAATGTATTACTTGGACCTTCACATTGACGATGAAACACAGAAATCGCATCGGAATTAAATACTAAAGGCACAATGCCGCCTTAAGTACAAGAATAGAGACTGTTTTTACAGTCGGTGCTTTGAGCATTCCCTGTGAGACCAGTATTAGTTTCCGATACACCACTGCAGGTTCAATGTATTCCTTAGACATACATATTGACGATGAAACACATAAATTACATCGGAATTAAATACAAAAGGCACAATGCCGCCTTAAGTACAAGAATGTAGACTCTTCTTACAGTCGGTGCTTTGAGCATTCCCTGTGAGACCAGTATTAGTTTCCGATACTGCACTGCAGGTTCAATGTATTCCTTGGACGTAAACATTGACGATAAAACACTGAGAACACATCGGAATTAAATATAAAAAGGCACATTGCCGCTTTAATTACAAGAATAGAGACACTTCTTACAGTTGGTTCTTTGAGCATTCCCTGTGAGACCAGTATTAGTTTCCAATACACCACTGCAGGTTATATGTATTCCTTGGACGTAAACATTGACGATGAAACACTGAAATTACATGGGAATTAAATACAAAAGGCCCAATGCCGCCTTAAGTACAAGAATAGAGACTCTTCTTACGGTCGGTGTTTGAGCATTCCCTGTGAGACCAGTATTAGTTTCCGATACACCACTGCACGTTCAATGTATTCCTTGGACGTTCAAATTGACGATAAAACAAAGAGATCGCATCAGAATTAAATACAAAAGGCACAATGCCGTCTGAAGTACAAGAATAGAGACTCTTCTTACAGTCGGTGCTTTGAGCATTCCCTGTGCGACCAGTATTAGTATCCGATACACCACTGCAGGTTCAATGTATTACTTGGACCTTCACATTGACGATGAAACACAAAAATCGCACCGGAATTAAATACAAAAGGCACAATGCCGTCTTAAGTACAAGAATAGAGACTCTTCTTACAGTCGGTGCTTTGAGCATTCCCTGTGAGCCAGTATTAGTTTCCGATAGACCACTGCACGTTCAATGTATTCCTTGGACCTTCAAATTGAAGATGAAACACAGAAATCGCATCGGAATTAAATACAAATCGCACAATGCGGCCTTAAGTAGAAGAATAGAGACTCTTCTTACAGTCGGTGCTTTGAGCATTCCCTGTGAGACCAGTATTAGTTTCCAATACACCACTGCAGGTTCAATGCATTCCTTGGGCATACACATTGAGGAAGAAACACTGAAATTACGTCGGAATTAAATACAAATGGCACAATGCCGCTTTCAGTGCAAGAAGAGAGAGACTTCTTAGAGTCTGTGCTTTGTTCCTTTCCTGTGAGACCAGTATTAGTTTCCGATACACTACTGCAGGCTCAAGGTAATCCTTGGACCTTAGCATTGATGATGAAACACAGAAATTACATCGGAATTAAATTCAAAAGACACAATGCCGCTGTAAGTACAAGAATAGAGACTCTTCTTACAGTCGGTGCTTTGAGCATTCCTTGGGAGACCAGTATTAGTTTCCGATACACCACTGCAGATTCAATGTATTCCTTGGACCTTCACATTTACGATGAAACACTGAAATTACATCGGAATTAAATACAAAAGGCACAATGCCAACTTAAGTCCAAGAATAGAGACTATTCTTACAGTCGGTGCTTTGAGCATTCCCTGTGAGACCAGTATTAGTTTACGATACAGCACTACAGGTTCAATGTATTCTTTGGACATAAAAATTGACGATGAAACACTGAAATTATCTCGGAATTAAATACAAAAGGCACAATGCCGCCATAAGTGCAACAAGAGTGAGCCTTCTTAGAATCTGTGCTTTGATCCTTTCCTGTGAGACCTGTATTAGTTTCCGATACACGACTGCAGGTTCAATGTACTCCTTGGACGTACACATTGACGATGAAACACTGAAATAACATCGGAATTAAATAAAAAAGGCACCACGCCTCCTTAAGTGCCTGAAGAGTGAGACTTCTTAGAGTCTGTGATTTAATACTTTCCTGTGAGACCAGAATTAGGTTCCGATACACCACTGCAGGCTCAATGTACTCCTTTGACCTTCACATTGACGATGAAACACAGAAATCGCATCGGAATTTAATACAAAAGGCACAATGCCGCCTTAAGTACAAGAATAGAGATTCTTCTTACAGTCGGTGCTTTGAGCATTCCCTCTGAGCCAGTATTAGTTTCCGATAGACCACTGCACGTTCCATGTATGCCTTAGACCTTCAAATTGAAGATGAAACACAGAAATCGCATCGGAATTAAATACAAAAGCCACAATGCGGCCTTAAGTAGAAGAATAGAGACTCTTCTTACAGTCGGTGCTTTGAGCATTCCCTGTGAGACCAGTATTAGTTTCCAATACACCACTGCAGGTTCAATGTATTCCTTGGGCATACACATTGAGGAAGAAACACTGAAATTACATAGGAATTAAATACAAATGGCACAATGCCGCTTTCAGTGCAAGAAGAGTGAGACTTCTTAGAGTCTGTGCTTTGTTCCTTTCCTGTGAGACCAGTATTAGTTTCCGATACACTACAGCAGGCTCAAGGTAATCCTTGGACCTTAGCATTGATGATGAAACGCAGAAATTACATCGGAATTAAATTCAAAAGACACAATGCCGCTGTAAGTACAAGAATAGAGACTCTTCTTACAGTCGGTGCTTTGAGCATTCCTTGGGAGACCAGTATTAGTTTCCGATACACCACTGCAGGTTCAATGTATTCCTTGGACCTTCACATTTACGATGAAACACTGAAATTACATCGGAATTAAATACAAAAAGCACAATGCCGCCTTAAGTGCATGAAAAGTGAGACTTCTTAGAGTCTGTGATTTGATCCCTTTCTGTGAGACCAGTATTAGTTTCCGATACACCACTGCAGGTTTAATGCATTCCTTGGACCTTCACATTGACGATGAAACACAGAAATCGCATCGTAATGAAATACAAAAATCACAATGTCACCTTATGTACAAGAATACAGACTCTTCTTACAGTCGGTGTTTTGAGCATTCCCTGTGAGACCAGTTTTAGATTCCGATACACCACTGCCGGTTCAATGTATTCCTTGGACCTTCACATTGCCGATTAAACACAGATATCGCATTGGAATTAAATACAAAAGGCACATCGCCGCCATAAGTACAAGAATAGAGACTCTTCTTATTGTCGGTGCTTTGAGCATTCCCTGTGAGACCAGTATCAGTTTCCGATACACCACTGCAGGATCAATGTAATCCTTGGACCTTCACATTGACGATAAAACACAGAAATCGTATCGCAATTACATACAAAAAGCACAATGCCGCCTTAAGTACCAGAATAGAGACTCTTCGGTGCTTTGAC
This sequence comes from Schistocerca americana, assembly GCF_021461395.2. Taxonomy (NCBI): domain Eukaryota; kingdom Metazoa; phylum Arthropoda; class Insecta; order Orthoptera; family Acrididae; genus Schistocerca; species Schistocerca americana. The sequence continues at coordinate 737,657,669 of NC_060123.1, forward strand.
CATTCCCTGTGAGATCAGTATTAGTTTCCGATACACCACTGCAGGTTCAATGTATTCGTTGGACCATCACATTGACGATGAAACACTGATATCGCATCGGAATTAAATACAAAAGGCACAATGCCAACTTAAGTCCAAGAATAGAGACTATTCTTACAGTCGGTGCTTTGAGCATTCCCTGTGAGACCAGTATTAGTTTACGATAGACCACTGCACGTTCCATGTATTCCTTAGACCTTCAAATTGAAGATGAAACACAGAAATCGCATCGGAATTAAATACAAAAGCCACAATGCGGCCTTAAGTAGAAGAATAGGGACTCTTGTCACAGTCGGTGCTTTGAGCATTCCCTGTGAGACCAGTATTAGTTTCCAATACACCAAAGCAGGTTCAATGTATTCCTTGGGCATACACATTGACGATGAAACACTGAAATTACATCGGAATTACATACAAATGGCACAATGCCGCATTAAGTACAAGAATAGAGACTCTTCTTACAGTCAGTGCATTGAGCATTAACTGTGAGACCAGTATTAGTTTCCGATACACCACTGCTGGTTCAATTTATTACTTGGACTTTCACATTGACCATAAAACACAAAAATCGCATCGCAATTACATACAAAAAGCACAATGCCGCCTTAAGTACAAGAATAGAGCCTCTTCTTACAGTCGGTGATTTGAGCATTTCCTGTGAGACCAGTATTTGATTCAGATACACCACTGCTAGTTCAATGAAATCTTTGGACCTTCACATTGACGATGAAACACTGAAATTGCATCGGAATTAAATACAAAAGGCACAATGCCGCCTTTAGTACAAGAATAGAGACTCTTCTTACAGTCGTTGCTTTGAGCATTCCCTGTAAGACCAGTAATACATTTCCGATACACCACTGCAGGTTCATTGTATTCCGTCGTCCATAACATTGAAGATGAAACACAAAAATCGCATGGAAATTAAATACAAAAGGCACAATGCCGCCTTAAGTACAAGAATACAGACTCTTCTTACAGTCGGTGCTCTGAGCAGTCCCTGTGAGACCAGTATTAGTTTCCAATACACCACTGCAGGTTCAACGTATTCCTTGATCATACACATTGACGATGAAACACTGAAATTACATCGGAAATAAATGCAAGAGGCACAATGCCGCTTTAAATGCAAGAAGAGTAAGAATTCTTAGAGTCTGTGCTTTAATCATTTCCTGTGAGACCAGTATTAGTTTCCGATACACCACTGCAGGTTCAATGTATTCCTTGGACCTTCACATTGACGATGAAACACAGAAATCGCATCGGAATTAAATACAAAAAACACAATGCCGCCTTAAGTACAAGAATAGAGAATCTTCTTACAGTCTGAGCTTCGATCCTTTCCTGTGAGACAAGTATTAGTTTCCGATACACCACTGCAGGTTCAATGTATTCCTTTGACCATTACATTGACGATGAAACACAGAAATCGCATCGGAATTAAATACAAAAATTATAATGCCGCCTTAAGTACAAGAATAGAGACTCTTCTTACAGTCTGTGACTGGATCCTTTCCTGTCAGACCAGTATTAGTTTCCGATACACCACTGCACGTTCAATGAAATCTTTGGACCTTCACATTGACGATGAAACACAGAAATTACATCGGAATTAAATACAAAAATTATAATGCAGCCTTAAGTACAAGAATAGAGACTCTTCTTACAGTCTGCGCTTTGATCCTTTCCTGTGAGCCCAGTATTAGTTTCCGATACACCACTTCAGGTTCAATGTAGTCCTTTGACCTTCACATTGACGATGATACACAGAAATCGGATCGGAATTAAATACAAAAGGCACAATGCCGCCTTAATTACAAGAATAGAGACTCTTCTTACAGTCTGTGCTTTGATCCTTTCCTGTGAGACCAGTATTAGTTTCCGATACACCACTGCAGGTTCAATTAATTCCATTGACCCTCACATTAACGATGAAACACAGAAATCGCATCGGAATTAAATACAAAAGGCACAATGACGCCATAAGTACAAGAATAGAGACCCTTTTTACAGTCTGTGCTTTGATCCTTTCCTGTGAGACCAGTATTAGTTTCCGATACACCACTGCAGGTTCAATGTATTCCTTTGACCTTTACATTGACGATGAAACACAGAAATCGCATCGGAATTAAATACAAAAACTATAATGCCGCCTTAAGTACAAGAATAGAGACTCTTGTTACAGGCTGTGATTTGATCCTTTCCTGTGAGACCAGTATTACTTTCCGATACAAGACTGCATGTTCAATGTATTCCTTTGATCTTCACATTGACGATGAAACACAGAAATCGCATCGGAATTAAATACAAAAATTATAATGCCGCCTTAAGTACAAGAATAGAGACTCTTCTTACAGTCTGCGCTTTGATCCTTTCCTGTGAGACCAGTATTAGTTTCCGATACACCACTTCAGGTTCAATGTAGTCCGTTGACCTTCATATTGACGATGAAACACAGAAGTCGGATCGGAATTAAATACAAAAGGCACAATGCCGCCTTAAGTACAAGAATAGAGACTCTTCTTACAGTCTGTGCTTAGATCCTTTCCTGTGAGACCAGTATTAGTTTCCGATACACCACTGCAGGTTCAATTATTTCCATTGACCCTCACATTGACGATGAAACACAGAAATCGCATCGGAATTAAATACAAAGGCACAATGCCCCCGTAAGTACAAGAATAGTGACTCTTCTTACAGTCTGTGCTTTGATCCTTTCCTGTGACACCAGTATTAGTCTCCGATACACCACTGCAGGTTCAATGTATTCCTTGGACCTTCAAATTGAAGATGAAACACAGAAAACGCATCGGAATTAAATAAAAAAGGCACAATGCGGCCTTAAGTACAAGAATAGAGACTCTTCTTACAGTCGGTGCTTTGAGCATTCCCTGTGAGACCAGTATTAGTTTCCAATACACCACTGCAGGTTCAATGTATTCCTGGGACATACAGATTGACGATGAAACACTGAAATTACATCGGAATTAAATGCAAAAGGCACAATGCCGCTTTAAAAGCAAGAATAGTGAGACTTCTTAGAGTTAGTGCTTTGATCCTTTCCTGTGAGACCAGTATTAGTTACCGATACAGCACAACAGGTTCAATGTATTCCTTGGACATACACATTGACGATGAAACACATAAATTACATCGGAATTAAATACAAAAGGCACAATGCCGCCTTAAGTACAAGAATAGAGTCTGTTCTTACAGTCGAAGCTTTGAGCATTCCTGGGAGACCAGTATTAGTTTTCGATACACCACTGCAGGTTCAATGTATTCCTTGGACCTTCACATTGACGATTAAACACAGAAATCTCATCGGAATTAAAAAGGCACAATGCCGCCTTAAGTACAAGAATAGAGACACTTCTTACAGTCGGTGCTTTGGGCATTCCCTGTGAGACCAGTATTAGTTTCCAATACACCACTGCAAGTTCAGTGTATTCCTTGGACCTTTACATTGATGATAAAACACAGAAATCGCATCAGAATTAAATACAAATGGCACAACGCCGCCTTAAGTACAAGAATAGAGACACTTCTTACTGTCGATGTTTGGAGCATTCCCTGTGAGACCAGTATTAGTTTCCGATGTACCACTACAGGTTCATTTTTTCCTTGGACATACACATTGACGATGAAACACAGAAATCGCATCGGAATTAAATACAAATGGAACAATTCCGCCTTAAGTACAAGAATAGAGACTCTTCTTACAGTCTGTGCTATGATCCTTTCCTGTGAGACCATTATTAGTTTCCGATACACCACTGCAGGTTCAATGTATTCCTTTGACCTTTACATTGACGATGAAACACAGGAATCGCATCGGAATTAAATACAAAAATTACAATGCCGCCTTAAGTACAAGAATAGAGACTCTTCTTACAGTCTGTGATTTGTTCATTTCCTGTGAGACAAGTATTAGTTTCCGATACACCACTGCAGGTTCAATGTATTACTTTGACCTTCACATTGACGATGAAACACAGAAATCGCATCGGAATTAATTACAAAGGGCACAATGCCGCCTTAAGTACAAGAATAGAAACTCTTCTTACAGTCGGTGCTTTGATCCTTTCCTGTGAGACCAGTATTCGTTTCCGATACACCACTGCAGGTTCAATGTATTCCTTGGACGTAAACAGTGACGATGAAACACACAAATCGCATCGGAATTAAATACAAAATGCACAATGCCGCCTTAAGAACACGAATAGAGACCCTTCTTACAGTCTGTGCTTTGCTCCTTTCCTGTGAGACCAGTATTAGTTTCCGATACACCACTTCAGGTTCAATGTAGTCCTTTGACCTTCACATTGACGATGAAACACAGACATCGGATCGGAATTAAATTCAAAAGCCACAGTGCCGCCTTAAGTACAAGAATAGAGACTCTTCTTACAGTCTGTGCTTTGATCCTTTCCTGTGAGACCAGTATTAGTTTCCGATACACCACTGCAGGTTCAATGTATTCCATTGGCCCTCAGATTGACGATGAAACACAGAAATCTCATCGGAATTAAATACAAAAGGCACAATGCCGCCTTAAGTACAAGAATAGAGACTCTTCTAACGGTCTGTGCATGGATATTTTCCTGTGAGACCAGTATTAGTTTCCGATACACCACTGCAGATTCAATGTATTCCTTGGGCCTTCACAGTCACGATGAAACACAGTTATCGCATCGGAAATAAATACAAAAGGCACAATGCCGCCTTAAGTACAAGAATAGAGACACTTTTTACAGTCTGTGCTTTGATCCTTTCCTGTGAGACCAGTATTAGTTTCCGATACACCACTGAAGGTTCAATGTATTCCTTGGACATACACATTGTCAATGAAACACTGAAATTACATCGGAATTAAATACAAAAGGCTGAATGCCGCCTTAAGTGCGAGAGGAATGAGGCTTCTTAGTTTCTGGGCTTTGGCCCTTTTCCTGTGAGACCAGTATTAGTTTCCGATACACCACTGCAGGTTCAATGTATTCCTTGGACCTTCACATTGATGATAAAACACAGAAATCGCATCGGAATTAAATACAAATGGCACAATGCCGCCTTAAGTACAAGAATAGAGACACTTCTTACTGTCGATGCTTTGAGCATTCCCTGTGGCACCAGTATTAGTTTCCGATGTACCACTGCAGGTTCAATGTGTTCCTTGGACATACACATTGACGATGAAACACTGAAATTACATCGGAATTAAATACAAAAGCCACAATGCCGCCATTAGTGCAAGAAGAGTGAGGCTTCTTAGAGTCTATGCTTTGATCCTTTCCCGTGAGACCAGTATTAATTTCCGATACACCACTGCAGGTTCAATGTATTCCTTGGACCTTCACATTGACGATGAAACACAGAAATCGCATCGGAATTAAATACAGAAGGCACAATGCCGCCTTAATTACAAGAATAGAGAATCTACTTACAGTAGGTGCTTTGAGCATTCCCTGTGAGACCAGTATGAGTTTCCGATACACGACTGCAGGTTCAATGTATTTCTTTGACCTTTACATTGACGATGAAACACAGAAATCGCATCGGAATTAAATACAAAAATTACAATGCCGCCTTAAGTACAAGAATAGAGACTCTTCTTACAGTCTGTGATTTGATCCTTTCCTGTGAGCCCAGTATTAGTTTCCGATACACCACTGCAGGTTCAATGTATTCCTTGGACATACACATTGTCAATGAAACACTGAAATTACATCGGAATTAAATACAAAAGGCTGAATGCCGCCTTAAGTGCGAGAGGAATGAGGCTTCTTAGTTTCTGGGCTTTGGCCCTTTTCCTGTGAGACCAGTATTAGTTTCCGATACACCACTGCAGGTTCAATGTATTCCTTGGACCTTCACATTGATGATAAAACACAGAAATCGCATCGGAATTAAATACAAATGGCACAATGCCGCCTTAAGTACAAGAATAGAGACACTTCTTACTGTCGATGCTTTGAGCATTCCCTGTGGCACCAGTATTAGTTTCCGATGTACCACTGCAGGTTCAATGTGTTCCTTGGACATACACATTGACGATGAAACACTGAAATTACATCGGAATTAAATACAAAAGCCACAATGCCGCCATTAGTGCAAGAAGAGTGAGGCTTCTTAGAGTCTATGCTTTGATCCTTTCCCGTGAGACCAGTATTAATTTCCGATACACCACTGCAGGTTCAATGTATTCCTTGGACCTTCACATTGACGATGAAACACAGAAATCGCATCGGAATTAAATACAGAAGGCACAATGCCGCCTTAATTACAAGAATAGAGAATCTACTTACAGTAGGTGCTTTGAGCATTCCCTGTGAGACCAGTATGAGTTTCCGATACACGACTGCAGGTTCAATGTATTTCTTTGACCTTTACATTGACGATGAAACACAGAAATCGCATCGGAATTAAATACAAAAATTACAATGCCGCCTTAAGTACAAGAATAGAGACTCTTCTTACAGTCTGTGATTTGATCCTTTCCTGTGAGCCCAGTATTAGTTTCCGATACACCACTGCAGGTTCAATGTATTAGTTTGACCTTCACATTGACGATGAAACACAGAAATCGCATCGGAATCAAATACAAAAGGCACAATGAAGCCTTAGGTACAAGAATAGAGACTCTTCTTACAGTCGGTGTTTGATCCTTTCCTGTGAGACCAGTATTCGTTTCCGATACACCACTGCAGGTTCAATGTATTCCTTGGACGTAAACATTGACGATGAAACACACAAATCGCATCGGAATTAAATACAAAAGGCACAATGCCGCCTTAAGAACGCGAATAGAGACTCTCTTTACAGTCTGCGCTTTGATCCTTTCCTGTGAGACCAGTATTAGTTTCCGATACACCACTGCAGGTTCAATGTATTCCTTGGACTTACACATTGTCGATGAAACACTGAAATTACATCGGAATTAAATACAAACGGCACAATGCCGCCTTAAGTGCAAGAGGAATGAGGCTTCTTAGAGTCTGGGCTTTGTTCCTTTCCTGTGAGACCAGTATTATTTTCCGATACACGACTGCAGGTTCAATGTATTCCTTGGACCTTCACATTGACGATGAAACTCAGAAATCGCTACGGAATTAAATACAAATGGCACAATGCCGCCTTACGTACAAGAATAGAGACACTTCTTACAGTCGATGCTTTGAGCATTCCCTGTGAGACCAGTATTAGTTTCCGATACACCACTGCAGGTTCAATGTATTCCTTTGACCTTCACATTGACGATGACACACAGAAATTTCATCGGAGTTAAATACAAAAGGCACAATGCCGCCTTAGGTACAAGAATGTAGATTCTTCATACAGTCAGTGCTTTGAGAATTCCCTGTTAGACCAGTATTAGTTTCCGATACAACACTGCAGGTTCAATGTATTCCTTGGACATACACATGGACGATGAAACACTGAAATTACATCGGAATTATATACAAAAGGCACAATGCCGCCTTAAGTGCAAGTAGAGTGAGACTTCTTAGAGTCTGTGCTTTGATCCTTTCCTGTGAGACCAGTATTGGTTTCCGATACACCACTGCTGGTTCAATGTATTCCTTGGATCTTCACATTGACGATGAAACACAGAAATCACATCGGAATTAAATGCAAAAGGCACTATGCCGCCTTAAGTACAAGAATAGAGATTCTTCTTACAGTCAGTGCTTTGAGCATTCCCTGTGAGACCAGTATTAGTTTCCGATACACCACTGCAGGTTCAATGTATTCCTTGGACCATCATATTGACGATTAAAGACAGAAATCGGATTGGAATTAAATACAAAACGCACAATGCCGCCGTAAGTACAGGAATAGTGACTCATCTTACAGTCGGTGTTTTGAGCATACCCTGTGAGACCAGTATTAGTTTCCGATACAGCACAGCAGGTACAATGTATTCCTTGGACGTAAACATTGACGATGAAACACTGAAATTACATCGGAATTAAATACAAAAGGCACAATGCCGCCTTAAGTACAAGAATAGAGACTCTTCTTACGGTCGGTGCTTTGAGCATTGCCTGTGAGAGCAGTTTTAGTTTCCGATACACCACTGCAGGTTGAATGTATTCCTTGGACCTTCACATTGACGATGAAACACAGAAATCGCATAGTAATTAAATACAAAAGCCACAATGAAGTCATAGGTACAAGAATAGAGACTCTCCTTACAGTCGGTGATTTAAGCATTCGTGTGAGACCAGTATTAGTTTCCGATACATCACTGCAGGTTCAATGTATTCCTTGGACTTAAACATTGACGATGAAACATTGTATTTACATCGGAATTAAATACAAAAGGCACAGTGCCGCCTTAAGTGTAAGAAGAGTGAGACTTCGTAGAGTCTGTGTTTGATCCTTTTCTGTAAGACCAGTATTAGTTTCCGATACACTACTGCAGGTTCAATGCAATCCTTGGACCTTCACATTGACGATCAAAAACAGAAATCGCATCGGAATTAAAAACAAAAGGAACAACGCCGCCTCAAGTACCAGAATAGAGATTCCTTTTACAGTCTGTGCCTTGATCACTCCCTGTGAGACCAGTATTAATTACCGATACACCACTGTAGGCTCAATGTATTCCTTGGACCTTCACATTGACGATGAAACACTGAAATTAGATCGGAATTAAATACAAAAGGCACAATTCCGCCTTAAACGCCAGAAGAGTGAGACTTCTTAGAGTCTGTGCGTTGATCCTTTCCTGTGAGCCCAGTATTAGTTTCCGATACACCACTGCAGGTTCAATGTATTCCTTGGACCTTCACATTGACGATGAAACACAGAAATCGCATCGGAATTAAATGCAAAAGGCACAATGCCGCCATAAGTACAAGAATAGAGATTCTTCTTACAGTCGGTGCTTTGAGCATTCCCTGTGAGACCAGTATTAGTTTCCGATACACCACTGCAGGATCAATGTATTCCTTGGACAATCACATTGACGATGAAACACAGAAATCGCATTGGAATTAAATACAAAACGCACAATGCCATCTTAAGTACAAGAGTAGAGACTCTTCTTACAGTCGGTGCTTTGAGCATCCCCTGTGAGACCAGTATTAGTTTCCGATACAGCACTGCATGTTCAATGTATTCCTTGGACGTAAAAATTGACGATGAAACACTGCAATTTTATCGGAATTAAATACAAAAGTCACAATGCCTCCTTAAGTACAAGAATAGAGACTCTTCTTACTGTCGGTGCTTTGAGCATTCCCTTTGAGACCAGTATTAGTTTCCGTTACACCACTGCACGTTCAATGTATTCCTTGGACTGTCACATTGACAATGAAACACAGAAATCGCATCGGAATTAAATACAAAAGGCACAATGCCGCCTTAAGTACAAGAATAGAGACACTTCTTACTGTCGATGCTTTGAGCATTCCCTGTGAGACCAGTATTAGTTTCCGATGTACCACTGCAGGTTCAATGTCTTGCTTGGACATACAGATTGACGATGAAACACTGAAATTACATCGGAATTAAATACAAAAGCCACAATGAAGCCTTAGGTGCAAGAAGAGTGAGACTTCTTAGAGTCTGTGCTTTGATCCTTTCCTGTGAGACCAGTATTAGTTTCCGATACACCACTGCATGTTCAATGTATTCCTTGGACCTTCACATTGACGATGAAACACTGAAATCGCATCGGAATTAAATACAAAAGGCACAATGCCGCCTTAAGTACAAGAATAGTGACTCTTCTTACAGTCGGTGCTTTGAGCATTCCCTGAGAGACCAGTATTAGTTTCCGATACACCACTGCAGGTTCAGTGTATTCCTTCGACATTCACATTGACGATGAAACACAGAAATCGCACCGGAATTAAATACAAAAGGCACAATGCAACCTTAAGTACAAGAATAGAGATTCTTCTTACAGTCTGTGCTTTGATCCATTCCTGTGAGCCCAGTATTAGTTTCCGATACACCACTGCAGGTTCAATGTATTCCTTGGACATACACATTGTGGATGAAACACTGAAATTACATCGGAATTAAATACAAAAGGCACAATGCCGCCTTAAGTGCAAGAGGAATGAGGCTTCTTAGAGTCTGGGCTTTGATCCTTTCCTGTGAGACCAGTATTATTTTCCGATACACCACTGGATGTTCAATGTATTCCTTTGACCTTCACATTGACGATGAAACACAGAAATCGCATCGGAATTAAATACAAATGGCACAATGCCGCCATAAGTACAAGAATATAGACACTTCTTACAGTCGATGCTTTGAGCATTCCCTGTGAGACCAGTATTAGTTTTCGATACACCACTGCAGGTTCAATGTATTCCTTTGACCTTCACATTGACGATGAGACACATAAATCGCATCGGTATTAAATACAAAAGGCAAAATGCCGCCTTAGGTACAAGAATGTAGACTCTTCATACAGTCGGTGCTTTGAGAATTCCCTGTTAGACCAGTTTTAGTTTCCGATACAACACTGCAGGTCCAATGTATTCCTTGGACCTTCATATTCACGATGAAACACAGAAATCGCATCGGAATTAAATGCAAAAGGCACAATGCCGCCATAAGTACAAGAATAGAGACTCTTCTTACAGTCTGTGCTTTGATCCTTTCCTGTGAGACCAGTATTAGTTACCGATACACCACTGCAGGTTCAATGTATTCCTTGGACATACACATTGTCGATGAAACAGTAAAATTACATCGGAATTAAATACAAAAGGCACAATGCCGCCTTAAGTGCAAGAGGAATGAGGCTTCTTAGAGTCTGGGCTTTGATCCCTTCCTGTAAGACCAGTATTATTTTCCGATTCACCACTGCAGGTTCAATGTATTCCTTTGACCTTCACATTAACGATGAAACACAGAAATCGTATCGGAATTAAATACAAGTGGCACAATGCCGCCTTAAGTACAAGAATAGAGACACTTCTTACAGTCGATGCTGTGAGCATTCCCTGTGAGACCAGTATTAGTTTCCGATACACCACTGCAGGTTCAATGTATTCCTTTGACCGTCACATTGACGATGACACACAGACATCGCATCGGAATTAAATACAAAAGGCACAATGCCGCCTTAGGTACAAGAATGTACACTCTTCATACAGTCGCTGCTTTGAGAATTCCCTGTTAGACCAGTAATAGTTTCCGATACAACACTGCAAGTTCAATGTATTCCTTGGACATACACATGGACGATGAAACACAGAAATCGCATCGGAATGAAATACAAAAGGCACAATGCCGCCATAGGTACAAGAATGGAGACTCTTCTCACAGTCGGTGCTTTGTGCATTCCCTGTGAGACCAGTATTAGTTTCCGATACACCACTGCAGGTTCTAAGTATTCCTTGGACCTTCACGTTGACGATGAAACGAAGAAATCGCATCGGAATTAAATACAAAACGCACAATGCCGCCTTAAGTACAGGAATCGAGACTCTTCTTACAGTCGGTGTTTTGAGCACTCCCTGTGAGACCAGTATTTGTTTCCGATACACAACTGCAGGTTCAATGTATTCCTTGGACCTTCACATTGAAGATGAAACACAGAAATCCCATCGGAATTAAATGCAAAAGGCACAATGCCGCCTTAAGTACAAGAATAGAGATTGTTCTTACAGTCGGTGCTTAAAGCATTCCCTGTGAGACCAGTATTAGTTTCCGATACAGCACTGCATGTTCAATGTACTCCTTGGACGTAAACATTGACGATGAAACACTGATATTACATCGGAATTAAATACAAAAGGCACAATACCGCCTTAAGTACAAGAATAGAGACTCATCTTACAGTCGGTGCTTTGAGCATTCCCTGTGAGACCTGTATTAGTTTCGGATACACCACTGCACGTTCAATGTATTCCTGGGACATTCACATTGAAGATGAAACACAGAAATCGCATCGGAATTAAATACAAATGGCACAATGCCGTCTTAAGTACAAAAATAGAGACTTTTCTTACAGTCGGTGCTTTGACCCATTCCTGTGAGACCAGTATTATTTTCCGATACAACACTGCAGGTTCAATGTATTCCTTGGACATTCACATTGACGAAGAAACACTGAAATTACATCGGAATTACATACAAAAGGCACAATGCCGCCTTAAGTGCAAGAAGAGTGAGACCTCTTAGAATCTGTGCTTTGATCCTTTCCTATGAGACCAGTATTAGTTTCCGATACACCACTGCAGGTCAATGTATTCCTTGGACCTTCACATTGACGATGAAACACAGAAATCACATCGGAATTAAATTCAAATTGTACAATTCCGCCTTATGTACAAGAATAGAGACTCTTCTTTCAGTCGGTGCTTTGAGCATTCCCAGTGCGACCAGTATTAGTTTCCGATACACCACTGCAGGTTCAATGTATTCCTTTTACATACACATTGACGATGAAACACTGATATTACATCGGAATTAAATACAAACGGCACAATGCAGCCTTAAGTGCAAGAAGAGTGAGACTTCTTAGAGTCTGTGCTTTGATCCTTTCCTGTAAGACAAGTATTAGTTGCCAATACACCACTGCAGGGTCAATGTATCCCTTGGACCTTCACAATGACGATGAAACACAGAAATCGCATCGGAATTAAATACAAGAGGCACAATGCCCCCTTAAATGCAAGAAGAGTGAGAATTCTTAAATTCTCTGCTCTGATCCTTTCCTGTGAGACCTGTATTAGTTTCCGATACACCACATCAGGTTCAATGTATTCCTTGGTCCATCACATTGACGATGAAACACAGAAATCGCATCGGAATTAAAACAAAACGCACAATGCCGCCTTAAGTACAAGAATAGAGACTCTTCTTAGTGTCGGTCCTTTGAGCATTCCCTGTGAGACCAGTATTAGTTTCCGATACACCACTGCAGGTTCAATGTATTCTTTGCAAATACACATTGACAATGAAACACTGAAATTACTTCGGAATTACATACAAAAGGCACAATGCCGCCTTAAGTGCAAGAAGAGTGAGACTTCTTAGAGTCTGCGCTTTGATCCTTTCCTATGAGACCAATATTAGTTTCCGATACATCACTGCAGGTTCAATGTATTCCTTTTACATACACATTGAGGATAAAACACAGATATCGCATCGGAATTAAATACAAAAGGCACAATGCCGCCTTAAGTGCAAGAATAGAGACTTTACTTACAGTCGGTGCATTAAGCATTCCCTGTGAGACCAGTAATAGTTTCCGATACACCACTGCAGGTTCAATGTATTCCTTGGACCTTCACATTGACGATGAAACACAGACATCGCGTCGGAATTAAATAGAAAATGCACAATGCCGTCTTAAGTACAAGAATAGAGACACTTCTTACAGTCGGTGCTTTGAGCATTCCCTGTGAGACCAGTATTTGTTTCCGATACACAACTGCAGGTTCAATGTATTCCTTGGACCTTCACATTGAAGATGAAACACAGAAATCCCATCGGAATTAAATGCAAAAGGCACAATGCCGCCTTAAGTACAAGAATAGAGATTGTTCTTACAGTCGGTGCTTAAAGCATTCCCTGTGAGACCAGTATTAGTTTCAGATACAGCACTGCATGTTCAATGTACTCCTTGGACGTAAACATTGACGATGAAACACTGATATTACATCGGAATTAAATACAAAAGGCACAATACCGCCTTAAGTACAAGAATAGAGACTTATCTTACAGTCGGTGCTTTGAGCATTCCCTGTGAGACTTGTATTAGTTTCGGATACACCACTGCACGTTCAATGTATTCCTGGGACATTCACATTGAAGATGAAACACAGAAATCGCATCGGAATTAAATACAAATGGCACAATGCCGCCCTAAGTACAAAAATAGAGACCTTTCTTACAGTCGGTGCTTTGACCCATTCCTGTGAGACCAGTATTATTTTCCGATACAACACTGCAGGTTCAATGTATTCCTTGGACATTCACATTGACGAAGTAACACTGAAATTACATCGGAATTACATACAAAAGGCACAATGCCGCCTTAAGTGCAAGAAGAGTGAGACCTCTTAGAATCTGTGCTTTGATCCTTTCCTATGAGACCAGTATTAGTGTCCGATACACCACTGCAGGTCAATGTATTCCTTGGACCTTCACATTGACGATGAAACACAGAAATCACATCGGAATTAAATTCAAATTGTACAATTCCGCCTTATGTACAAGAATAGAGACTCTTCTTTCAGTCGGTGCTTTGAGCATTCCCAGTGCGACCAGTATTAGTTTCCGATACACCACTGCAGGTTCAATGTATTCCTTTTACATACACATTGACGATGAAACACTGATATTACATCGGAATTAAATACAAACGGCACAATGCAGCCTTAAGTGCAAGAAGAGTGAGACTTCTTAGAGTCTGTGCTTTGATCCTTTCCTGTAAGACAACTATTAGTTGCCAATACACCACTGCAGGGTCAATGTATCCCTTGGACCTTCACAATGACGATGAAACACAGAAATCGCATCGGAATTAAATACAAGAGGCACAATGCCCCCTTAAATGCAAGAAGAGTGAGAATTCTTAAATTCTCTGCTCTGATCCTTTCCTGTGAGACCTGTATTAGTTTCCGATACACCACATCAGGTTCAATGTATTCCTTGGTCCATCACATTGACGATGAAACACAGAAATCGCATCGGAATTAAAACAAAACGCACAATGCCGCCTTAAGTACAAGAATAGAGACTCTTCTTACAGTCGGTGCTTTGAGCATTCCCTGTGAGACCAGTATTAGGTTCTGATACACCACTGCAGGATCAATGTATTCCTTGGACATACACATTGGCGATGAAACACAGAAATCGCATTAGAATTAAATACAAAAGGCACAATGCCGCCTTAAGTACAAGAATAGAGACTCTTCTTACAGTCGGTGTTTTGATCCATTTCTGTGAGACCAGTATTAGTTTCCGATACACCACTGCAGGTTCAATGTATTCCTTGGACATTCACATTGACAATGAAACACTGAAATCGCATCGGAATTAAATACAAAAGGCACAATGCCGCATTAAGTATAAGAATAGAGACTCTTCTTACAGTCGGTTCTTTTATCCTATCCTGTGAGTTCAGTATTAGTTTCTGATACACCACTACAGGTTCAATGTATTCCTTGGACATGCTCATTGACGATGAAACACTGATATTACATCGGAATTAAATACAAAAGGCACAATGCCGCCTTAAGTGCAAGAAGAGTGAGACTTCTTATAGTCTGTGCTTTCATCCTTTCCTGTGAGACCAGTATTAGTTTCCGATACACCACTGCAGGTTCAATGTATACCTTGGACCTTCACATTGACGATGAAACACAGAAATTGCATCGGAATAAAATACAAAACTCTAAATGCCGCCTTAAGTACAAGAATAGAGACTCTTCTTAGTGTCGGTCCTTTGAGCATTCCCTGTGAGACCAGTATTAGTTTCCGATACACCACTGCAGGTTCAATGTATTCCTTGCAAATACACATTGACAATGAAACACTGAAATTACTTCGGAATTACATACAAAAGGCACAATGCCGCCTTAAGTGCAAGAAGAGTGAGACTTCTTAGAGTCTGCGCTTTGATCCTTTCCTATGAGACCAATATTAGTTTCCGATATATCACTGCAGGTTCAATGTATTCCTTTTACATACACATTGAGGATAAAACACAGATATCGCATCGGAATTAAATACAAAAGGCACAATGCCGCCTTAAGTGCAAGAATAGAGACTTTACTTACAGTCGGTGCATTAAGCATTCCCTGTGAGACCAGTATTCGTTTCCGATACACCACTGCAGGTTCAATGTATTCCTTGGACCTTCACACTGACGATGAAACACAGACATCGCGTCGGAATTAAATAGAAAATGCACAATGCCGTCTTAAGTACAAGAATAGAGACACTTCTTACAGTCGGTGCTTTGAGCATTCCCTGTGAGACCAGTATTAGTTTCCGATACACCACTGCAGTTTCAATGTATTCCTTGGACATACCCATTGACGATGAAACACTGAAATTTCATCGGAATTGAATACAAAAGGCACAATGCCGCCTTAAGTGCAAGAAGAGTGAGACTTCTTTGAGTCTGTGCTTTGTTCCTTTCCTGTGAGACCAGTATTAGTTTCCGATACACCACTGCAGGTTCAATGTATTCCTTGCACCTTCACATTGACGATGAATCACAGATATCGCATCGGAATTAAATAGAAAAGGCACAATGCCGCCTTAAGTACAAGAATAGAGACTCTTCTTACAGTCGGTGCTTCGATCCATTCCTGTGAGACTAGTATTAGTTTCCGATAAACCACTGCAGGTTCAATGTATTCCTTGGACTTTCACATTGACGATGAATCACTGAAATTACATCGGAATTACATACAAAAGGCACAATGTTGCCTTAAGTACATGAATCGAGACTCTTCTTACAGTCGGTTCTTTGATCCTTTCCTGTGAGACCAGTATTAGTTTCCGATACACCACTGCAGGTTCAAAGTATTCCTTTTACATACACATTGACGATCAAACACTGAAATTACATCGGAATTAAATACTAAAGACACAATGCCGCCTTAAGTGCAAGAAGAGTGAGACTTCTTAGAGTCTGTGCTTTGATCTTTTCCTATGAGACCAGTATTACTTTCCGATACACCACTGCAGGTTCAATGTATTCCTTTTTCTTACACATTGACGATGAAACACTGAAATTACATCGGAATTAAATACCAAAGGTGCAATGCCGCCTTAAGTTCAAGAAGAGTGAGACTTCTTAGAGTCTGTGATTTGATCCTGTCCTATGAGACCAGTATTAGTTTCCGATACACCGCCACAGGTTCAATGCATTCCTTTTACATACACATTGATGATGAAACACTGAAATTACATCGGAATTAAATACAAAAGGCACAATGCCGCCTTAAGTGCAAGAAAGTGAGACTTCTTAGAGTCTGTGCTTTGATTCTTTCCTCTGAGACCAGTATTAGTTTCCGATACACCACTGCAGGTTCAATGTATACCTTGGACCTTCACATTGACGATGAAACACAGAAATCGCATCGGAATAAAATACAAAACGCGAAATGCCGCCTTAAGTACAAGAAAAGAGACTCTTATCAGTGTCGGTGCTTTGAGCATTCCCTGTGAGGCCAGTATTAGTTTCCGATACACCACTGCAGGTTCAATGCATTCCTTTTACATACACATTGACGATGAAACACTGAAATTACATCGGAATAAATTACAAAAGGCAGAATGCCGCCCTAAGTGCAAGAAGAGTGAGACTTCTTAGAATCTGTGCTTTGATCCTTTCCTATGAGACCAGTATTAGTTTCCGATACACCACTGCAGGTCAATGTATTCCTTGGACCTTCACATTGACGATGAAACACAGAAATCGCATCGGAATTAAATACAAAAGGCGCAATGCCGCCTTAAGTACAAGAATAGAGACACTTCTTACTGTCGATGCTTTGAGCATTCCCTGTGAGACCAGTATTAGTTTTACAGGTTCAATGTATTCCTTGGACATACAGATTGACGATGAAACACTGAAATTACATCGGAATTAAATACAAAACACACAATGAAGCCTTAAGTGCAAGAAGAGTGAGACTTCTTAGAGTCTGTGCTTTGATCCTTTCCTGTGAGACCAGTATTAGTTTCCGATACACCACTGCATGTTCAATGTATTCCTTGGACCTTCACATTGACGACGAATAACTGAAATCGCATCGGAATTAAATACAAAAGGCACAATGCCGCCTTAAGTACAAGAATAGAGACTCTTCTTACAGTCGGTGCTTTGAGCATTCCATGAGAGACCAGTATTAGTTTCTGATACACCACTGCAGGTTCAATGTATTCCTTCGACATTCACATTGACGATGAAACACAGAAATCGCACCGGAATTAAATACAAAAGGCACAATGCAACCTTAAGTACAAGAAGAGAGACTCTTCTTACAGTCTGTGCTTTGATCCTTTCCTAAGAGCCCAGTATTAGTTTCCGATACACCACTGCAGGTTCAATGTATTCCTTGGACATACACATTGCGGATGAAACACTGAAATTACATCGGAATTAAATAGAAAAGGCACAATGATGCCTTAAGTGCAAGAGGAATGAGGCTTCTTAGAGTCTGGGCTTTGATCCTTTCCTGTGAGACCAGTATTACTTTCCGATACACCACTGGATGTTCAATGTATTCCTTTGACCTTCACATTGACGATGAAACACAGAAATCGCATCGAAATTAAATACAAATGGCACAATGCCGCCTTAAGTACAAGAATATAGACACTTCTTACAGTCGATGCTTTGAGCATTCCCTGTGAGACCAGTATTAGTTTTCGATACACCACTGCAGGTTCAATGTATTCCTTTGACCTTCACATTGAGGATGACACACATAAATCGCATCGGTATTAAATACAAAAGGCAAAATGCCGCCTTAGGTACAAGAATGTAGACTCTTCATACAGTCGGTGCTTTGAGAATTCCCTGTTAGACCAGTTTTAGTTTCCGATACAACACTGCAGGTCCAATGTATTCCTTGGACCTTCACATTCACGATGAAACACAGAAATCGCATCGGAATTAAATACAAAAGGCACAATGCCAACTTAAGTACAAGAATAGAGACACTTCCTAGAGTCTGTGCTTTGATCCTTTCCTGTGAGACCAGTATTAGCTTCCGATACACCTCTGGAGGTCAAATGTATTCCTTGGACCGTCACATTGATGATAAAACACAGAAATCGCATCGGAATTAAATACAGAAGGCACAATGCAAAATTAAGTACAAGAATAGAGACTCTTCTTAGAGTCTGTGCATTGATCCTTTCCTGTGAGACCAGTATTAGTTACCGATACACCACTGCAGGTTCAATGTATTCCTTGGACATACACATTTTCGATGAAACACTAAAATTACATCGGAATTAAATACAAAAGGCACAATGCCGCCTTAAGTGCAAGAGGAATGAGGCTTCTTAGAGTCTGGGCTTTGATCCCTTCCTGTAAGACCAGTATTATTTTCCGATACACCACTGCAGGTTCAATGTATTCCTTGGACCTTCACATTAACGATGAAACACTGAAATCGTAACGGAATTAAATACAAGTGGCACAATGCCGCCTTAAGTACAAGAATAGAGACACTTCTTACAGTCGATGCTATGAGCATTCCCTGTGACACCAGTATTAGTTTCCGATACACCACTGCAGGTTCAATGTATTCCTTTGACCTTCACATTGACGATGACACACAGACATCGCATCGGAATTAAATACAAAAGGCACAATGCCGCCTTAGGTACAAGAAAGTACACTCTTCATACAGTCGCTGCTTTGAGAATTCCCTGTTAGACCAGTAATAGTATCCGATACTACACTGCAGGTTCAATGTATTCCTTGGACATACACATGGACGATGAAACACAGAAATCGCATCGGAATGAAATACAAAAGGCACAATGCCGCCATAGGTACAAGAATAGACACACTTCTCACAGTCGGTGCTTTGAGCATTCCCTGTGAGACCAGTATTAGTTTCCGATACACCACTGCAGGTTCGAAGTATTCCTTGGACCTTCACGTTGACGATGAAACGAAGAAATCACATCGGAATTAAATCCAAAACGCACAATGCCGCCTTATGTACAAGAATCGAGACTCTTCTTACAGTCGGTGTTTTGAGCACTCCCTGTGAGACCAGTATTTGTTTCCGATACACAACTGCTGGTTCAATGTATTCCTTGGACCTTCACATTGACGATGAAACACAGAAATCCCATCGGAATTAAATGCAAAAGGCACAATGCCGCCTTAAGTACAAGAATAGAGATTGTTCTTACAGTCGGTGCTTAAAGCATTCCCTCTGAGACCAGTATTAGTTTCCGATACACCACTGCTGGTTCTTTGTATTCCTTGGACCATCACATTGACGATGAAACACAGAAATCGCATTGGAATTAAATACAATACGCAAAATGCCGGCTTAAGTACAAGAATAGAGACTCTTCTTATATTCCGTGCTTTGAGCATTCCCTGTGAGACCAGTATTAGTTTCCGATACAGCACTGCATGTTTAATGTACTCCTTGGACGTAAACATTGACGATGAAACACTGATATTACATCGGAATTAAATACAAAAGGCACAATACCGCCTTAAGTACAAGAATAGAGACTCATCTTACAGTCGGTGCTTTGAGCATTCCCTGTGAGACCTGTATTAGTTTCAGATACACCACTGCACGTTCAATGTATTCCTTGGACCTACACATTGACGATGAAACACAGAAATCGCAACGGAATTAAATACAAAAGGCCCAATGCCGCCTTAAGTACAAGATTTGAGACTCTTCTTACAGTCGGTGCTTTGAGCATTCCCTGTGAGACCAGTATTAGTTTCCGATACAAAACTGCAGGTTCAATGTATTCCTTGGACCTTCATATTGACGATGAAACACAGATCTCGCATAGGAATTAAATACAAAAGGCACAATGCCTACTAAGTACAAGAATAGAGACTCTCCTTACAGTCGCTGCTTTAAACATTCCCTGTGAGACCAGTATTAGTTTCCGATACACGACTGCAGGTTCAATGTATCCTGGGACATTCACATTGAAGATGAAGCACGGAAATCGCATCGGAATTAAATACAAATGGCACAATGCCGCCTTAAGTACAAGAATAGAGACTTTCCTTACAGTCGCTGCTTTGACCCATTCCTGTAAGACCAGTATTATTTTCCGATACAACACTGCAGGTTCAATGTATTCCTTGGACATTCACATTGACGAAGAAACACTGAAATTACATCGGAATTACATACAAAAGGCACAATGCCGCCTTAAGTGCAAGAAGAGTGAGACCTCATAGAAACTGTGCTTTGATCCTTTCCTATGAGACCAGTATTAGTTTCCGATACACCACTGCAGGTTCAATGTATTCCTTTTACATACTCATTGATGATGAAACACTGAAATTACGTTGGAATTAATTACAAAATGCACAATGCCGCCATACGTGCAAGAAGCGTGAGACTTCTTAGAGTATGTGCTTTGATCCTTTCCTGTAAGTCAAGTATTAGTTGCCAATACACCACTGCAGGGTCAATGTATTCCTTGGACCTTCACATTGACGATGAAACACAGAAATCGCATCGGAATTAAATACAAAATGTCAAATGCCGCCTTAAGTACAAGAATAGAGACTCTTCTTACAGTCGGTGCTGTGAGCATTCCCTGTGAGACCAGCATTTGTTTCCGATACACCACTGCAGGATCAATGTATTCCTTGGACATACACATTGACGATGAAACACTGAAATTACATCGGAATAAAATACAAAAAGCACAATGCCGCCTTAAGTGCAAGAGGAGTTAGACTTCTTAGAGCCTGTGCTTTGATCCTTTCCTATGAGACCAGTATTAGTTTTCAATACACCACTGCAGGTTCAATGTAATCCTTTTACATACACATTGACGATGAAACACTGATATTACGTCGGAATTAAATACAAAAGGCACAATGCCGCCTTAAGTGCAATTAGAGTGAGACTTCTTAGATTCTGTGCTTTGATCCTTTCCTGTGAGACCAATATTAGTTTCCGATACACCACTGCAGGTTCAATGTATTCCTTGGACCTTCACATTGACGATGAAACACAGAAATCACATCGGAATTAAATACAAAAGGCACAATTCAGCCTTAAGTGCAAGAAGAGTGAGACTTCTTAGAGTCTGTGCTTTGATCCCTTCCTGTGAGACCAGTATTAGTTTCCGATACACCATTGCAGGTTCAATGTATTCCTTGGACATTCACATTGACGATGAAACACAGAAATCACATCGGAATTCAATGCAAAAGGCACAATGCCGCCATAAGTACAAGAATAGAGATTCTTCTTACAGTCGGTGCTTTGAGCATTCCCTGTGAGACCAGTATTAGTTTCCGATACACCACTGCAGGATCAATGTATTCCTTGGACAATCACATTGACGATGAAACACTGAAATCGCATTGGAATTAAATACAAAACGCACAATGCCATCTTAAGTACAAGAATAGAGACTCTTCTTACAGTCGGTGCTTTGAGCATCCCCTGTGAGACCAGTATTAGTTTCCGATACAGCACTGCATGTTCAATGTATTCCTTGGACGTAAAAATTGACGATGAAACACTGCAATTTTATCGGAATTAAATACAAAAGTCACAATGCCTCCTTAAGTACAAGAATAGAGACTCTTCTTACTGTCGGTGCTTTGAGCATTCCCTTTGAGACCAGTATTAGTTTCCGATACACCACTGCACGTTCAATGTATTCCTTGGACTGTCACATTGACAATGAAACACAGAAATCGCATCGGAATTAAATACAAGAGGCACAATGCCGCCTTAAGTACAAGAATAGAGACACTTCTTACTGTCGATGCTTTGAGCATTCCCTGTGAGACCAGTATTAGTTTCCGATGTACCACTGCAGGTTCAATGTATTCCTTGGACATACAGATTGACGATGAAACACTGAAATTACATCGGAATTAAATACAAAAGCCACAATGAAGCCTTAAGTGCAAGAAGAGTGAGACTTCTTAGAGTCTGTGCTTTGATCCTTTCCTGTGAGACCAGTATTAGTTTCCGATCCACCACTGCATGTTCAATGTATTCCTTGGACCTTCACATTGAGGATGAAACACTGAAATCGCATCGGAATTAAATACAAAAGGCACAATGCCGCCTTAAGTACAAGAATAGTGACTCTTCTTACAGTCGGTGCTTTGAGCATTCCCTGAGAGACCAGTATTAGTTTCCGATACACCACTGCAGGTTCAGTGTATTCCTTCGACATTCACATTGACGATGAAACACAGAAATCGCAGCGGAATTAAATACAAAAGGCACAATGCAACCTTAGTACAAGAATAGAGATTCTTCTTACAGTCTGTGCTTTGATCCTTTCCTGTGAGCCCAGTATTAGTTTCCGATACACCACTGCAGGTTCAATGTATTCCTTGGACATACACATTGTGGATGAAACACTGAAATTACATCGGAATTAAATACAAAAGGCACAATGCCGCCTTAAGTGCAAGAGGAATGAGGCTTCTTAGAGTCTGGGATTTGATCCTTTCCTGTGAGACCAGTATTAGTTTCCGATACACCACTGCAGGTTCAATGTATTCCTTTTACATACTCATTGATGATGAAACACTGAAATTACGTTGGAATTAATTACAAAATGCACAATGCCGCCATACGTGCAAGAAGCGTGAGACTTCTTAGAGTATGTGCTTTGATCCTTTCCTGTAAGTCAAGTATTAGTTGCCAATACACCACTGCAGGGTCAATGTATTCCTTGGACCTTCACATTGACGATGAAACACAGAAATCGCATCGGAATTAAATACAAAATGTCAAATGCCGCCTTAAGTACAAGAATAGAGACTCTTCTTACAGTCGGTGCTGTGAGCATTCCCTGTGAGACCAGCATTTGTTTCCGATACACCACTGCAGGATCAATGTATTCCTTGGACATACACATTGACGATGAAACACTGAAATTACATCGGAATAAAATACAAAAAGCACAATGCCGCCTTAAGTGCAAGAGGAGTTAGACTTCTTAGAGCCTGTGCTTTGATCCTTTCCTATGAGACCAGTATTAGTTTTCAATACACCACTGCAGGTTCAATGTAATCCTTTTACATACACATTGACGATGAAACACTGATATTACGTCGGAATTAAATACAAAAGGCACAATGCCGCCTTAAGTGCAATTAGAGTGAGACTTCTTAGATTCTGTGCTTTGATCCTTTCCTGTGAGACCAATATTAGTTTCCGATACACCACTGCAGGTTCAATGTATTCCTTGGACCTTCACATTGACGATGAAACACAGAAATCACATCGGAATTAAATACAAAAGGCACAATTCAGCCTTAAGTGCAAGAAGAGTGAGACTTCTTAGAGTCTGTGCTTTGATCCCTTCCTGTGAGACCAGTATTAGTTTCCGATACACCATTGCAGGTTCAATGTATTCCTTGGACATTCACATTGACGATGAAACACAGAAATCACATCGGAATTCAATGCAAAAGGCACAATGCCGCCATAAGTACAAGAATAGAGATTCTTCTTACAGTCGGTGCTTTGAGCATTCCCTGTGAGACCAGTATTAGTTTCCGATACACCACTGCAGGATCAATGTATTCCTTGGACAATCACATTGACGATGAAACACTGAAATCGCATTGGAATTAAATACAAAACGCACAATGCCATCTTAAGTACAAGAATAGAGACTCTTCTTACAGTCGGTGCTTTGAGCATCCCCTGTGAGACCAGTATTAGTTTCCGATACAGCACTGCATGTTCAATGTATTCCTTGGACGTAAAAATTGACGATGAAACACTGCAATTTTATCGGAATTAAATACAAAAGTCACAATGCCTCCTTAAGTACAAGAATAGAGACTCTTCTTACTGTCGGTGCTTTGAGCATTCCCTTTGAGACCAGTATTAGTTTCCGATACACCACTGCACGTTCAATGTATTCCTTGGACTGTCACATTGACAATGAAACACAGAAATCGCATCGGAATTAAATACAAGAGGCACAATGCCGCCTTAAGTACAAGAATAGAGACACTTCTTACTGTCGATGCTTTGAGCATTCCCTGTGAGACCAGTATTAGTTTCCGATGTACCACTGCAGGTTCAATGTATTCCTTGGACATACAGATTGACGATGAAACACTGAAATTACATCGGAATTAAATACAAAAGCCACAATGAAGCCTTAAGTGCAAGAAGAGTGAGACTTCTTAGAGTCTGTGCTTTGATCCTTTCCTGTGAGACCAGTATTAGTTTCCGATCCACCACTGCATGTTCAATGTATTCCTTGGACCTTCACATTGAGGATGAAACACTGAAATCGCATCGGAATTAAATACAAAAGGCACAATGCCGCCTTAAGTACAAGAATAGTGACTCTTCTTACAGTCGGTGCTTTGAGCATTCCCTGAGAGACCAGTATTAGTTTCCGATACACCACTGCAGGTTCAGTGTATTCCTTCGACATTCACATTGACGATGAAACACAGAAATCGCAGCGGAATTAAATACAAAAGGCACAATGCAACCTTAGTACAAGAATAGAGATTCTTCTTACAGTCTGTGCTTTGATCCTTTCCTGTGAGCCCAGTATTAGTTTCCGATACACCACTGCAGGTTCAATGTATTCCTTGGACATACACATTGTGGATGAAACACTGAAATTACATCGGAATTAAATACAAAAGGCACAATGCCGCCTTAAGTGCAAGAGGAATGAGGCTTCTTAGAGTCTGGGATTTGATCCTTTCCTGTGAGACCAGTATTATTTTCCGATACACCACTGGATGTTCAATGTATTCCTTTGACCTTCACATTGACGATGAAACACAGAAATCGCATCGGAATTAAATACAAATCGCACAATGCCGCCATGAGTACAAGAATATAGACACTTCTTACAGTCGATGCTTTGAGCATTCCCTGTGAGACCAGCATTAGTTTTCGATACACCACTGCAGGTTCAATGTATTCCTTTGACCTTCACATTGACGATGAGACACATAAATCGCATCGGTATTAAATACAAAAGGCAAAATGCCGCCTTAGGTACAAGAATGTAGACTCTTCATACAGTCGGTGCTTTGAGAATTCCCTGTTAGACCAGTTTTAGTTTCCGATACAACACTGCAGGTCCAATGTATTCCTTGGACCTTCATATTCACGATGAAACACAGAAATCGCATCGGAATTAAATACAAAAGGCACAATGCCGACTTAAGTACAAGAATAGAGACACTTCCTAGAGTCTGTGCTTTGATCCTTTCCTGTGAGACCAGTATTTGTTTCCGATACACCACTGCAGGTTCAATGTATTCCTTGGACATACACATTGTCAATGAAACACTGAAATTACATCAGAAGTAAATACAAAAGGCACCGTGCCGCCTTAAGTGCAAGAGGAAAGAGGCCTCTTAGGGTCTGGGCTTTGATCCTTTCCTGTGAGACCAGTATTAGTTTCCGATACACCTCTGGAGGTCAAATGTATTCCTTGGACCGTCACATTGATGATAAAACACAGAAATCGCATCGGAATTAAATACAAAAGGCACAATGCAACCTTAAGTACATGAATAGAGACTCTTCTTACAGTCTGTGCTTTGATCCTTTCCTGTGAGACCAGTATTAGTTACCGATACACCACTGCAGGTTCAATGTATTCCTTGGACATACACATTGTCGATGAAACAGTAAAATTACATCGGAATTAAATACAAAAGGCACAATGCCGCCTTAAGTGCAAGAGGAATGAGGCTTCTTAGAGTCTGGGTTTTGATCCCTTCCTGTAAGACCAGTATTATTTTCCGATACACCACTGCAGGTTCAATGTATTCCTTGGACCTTCACATTAACGATGAAACACAGAAATCGTATCGGAATTAAATGCAAGTGGCACAATGCCGCCTTAAGTACAAGAATAGAGACACTTCTTACAGTCGATGCTGTGAGCATTCCCTGTGAGACCAGTATTAGTTTCCGATACACCACTGCAGGTTCAATGTATTCCTTTGACCGTCACATTGACGATGACACACAGACATCGCATCGGAATTAAATACAAAAGGCACAATGCCGCCTTAGGTACAAGAATGTACACTCTTCATACAGTCGCTGGTTTGAGAATTCCCTGTTAGACCAGTAATAGTTTCCGATACAACACTGCAGGTTCAATGTATTCCTTGGACATACACATGGACGATGAAACACAGAAATCGCATCGGAATGAAATACAAAAGGCACAATGCCGCCATAGGTACAAGAATAGATACTCTTCTCACAGTCGGTGCTTTGTGCATTCCCTGTGAGACCAGTATTAGTTTCCGATACACCACTGCAGGTTCGAAGTATTCCTTGGACCTTCACGTTGACGATGAAACGAAGAAATCGCATCGGAATTAAATACAAAACGCACAATGCCGCCTTAAGTACAAGAATCGAGACTCTTCTTACAGTCAGTGTTTTGAGCACTCCCTGTGAGACCAGTATTTGTTTCCGATACACAACTGCAGGTTCAATGTATTCCTTGGACCTTCACATTGACGATGAAACACAGAAATCCCATCGGAATGAAATGCAAAAGGCACAATGCCGCCTTAAGTACAAGAATAGAGATTGTTCTTACAGTCGGTGCTTAAAGCATTCCCTGTGAGATCAGTATTAGTTTCCGATACACCACTGCTGGTTCTTTGTATTCCTTGGACCATCACATTGACGATGAAACACAGAAATCGCATTGGAATTACATACAAAAGGCACAATGCCGCCTTAAGTGCAAGAAGAATGAGACCTCTTAGAATCTGTGCTTTGATCCTTTCCTATGAGACCAGTATTAGTTTCCGATACACCACTGCAGGTCAATGTATTCCTTGGACCTTCACATTGACGATGAAACACAGAAATCACATCGGAATTAAATTCAAATTGTACAATTCCGCCTTATGTACAAGAATAGAGACTCTTCTTTCAGTCGGTGCTTTGAGCATTCCCAGTGCGACCAGTATTAGTTTCCGATACACCACTGCAGGTTAAATGTATTCCTTTTACATACACATTGACGATGAAACATTGATATTACATCGGAATTAAATACAAACGGCACAATGCAGCCTTAAGTGCAAGAAGAGTGAGACTTCTTAGAGTCTGTGCTTTGATCCTTTCCTGTAAGACAAGTATTAGTTGCCAATACACCACTGCAGGGTCAATGTATTCCTTGGACCTTCACAATGACGATGAAACACAGAAATCGCATCGGAATTAAATACAAGAGGCACAATGCCCCCTTAAATGCAAGAAGAGTGAGAATTCTTAAATTCTCTGCTCTGATCCTTTCCTGTGAGACCTGTATTAGTTTCCGATACACCACATCAGGTTCAATGTATTCCTTGGTCCATCACATTGACGATGAAACACAGAAATCGCATCGGAATTAAAACAAAACGCACAATGCCGCCTTAAGTACAAGAATAGAGAGTCTTCTTACAGTCGGTGCTTTGAGCATTCCCTGTGAGACCAGTATTAGGTTCTGATACACCACTGCAGGTTCAATTTATTCCTTGGACATACACATTGGCGATGAAACACAGAAATCGCATTAGAATTAAATACAAAAGGCACAATGCCGCCTTAAGTACAAGAATAGAGACTCTTCTTACAGTCGGTGTTTTGATCCATTTCTGTGAGACCAGTATTAGTTTCCGATACACCACTGCAGGTTCAATGTATTCCTTGGACATTCACATTGACAATGAAACACTGAAATCGCATCGGAATTAAATACAAAAGGCACAATGCCGCATTAAGTATAAGAATAGAGACTCTTCTTACAGTCGGTTCTTTTATCCTATCCTGTGAGTTCAGTATTAGTTTCTGATACACCACTACAGGTTCAATGTATTCCTTGGACATGCTCATTGACGATGAAACACTGAAATTACATCGGAATTAAATACAAAAGGCACAATGCCGCCTTAAGTGCAAGAAGAGTGAGACTTCTTAGAGTCTGTGCTTTGATCCTTTCCTGTGAGACCAGTATTAGTTTCCGATACACCACTGCAGGTTCAATGTATACCTTGGACCTTCACATTGACGATGAAACACAGAAATTGCATCGGAATAAAATACAAAACTCTAAATGCCGCCTTAAGTACAAGAATAGAGACTCTTCTTAGTGTCGGTCCTTTGAGCATTCCCTGTGAGACCAGTATTAGTTTCCGATACACCACTGCAGGTTCAATGTATTCCTTGCAAATACACATTGACAATGAAACACTGAAATTACTTCGGAATTACATACAAAAGGCACAATGCCGCCTTAAGTGCAAGAAGAGTGAGACTTCTTAGAGTCTGCGCTTTGATCCTTTCCTATGAGACCAATATTAGTTTCCGATACATCACTGCAGGTTCAATGTATTCCTTTTACATACACATTGAGGATAAAACACAGATATCGCATCGGAATTAAATACAAAAGGCACAATGCCGCCTTAAGTACAAGAATAGAGACTTTACTTACAGTCGGTGCATTAAGCATTCCCTGTGAGACCAGATTTCGTTTCCGATACACCACTGCAGGTTCAATGTATTCCTTGGGCCTTCACATTGACGATGAAACACAGACATCGCGTCGGAATTAAATAGAAAATGCACAATGCCGCCTTAAGTACAAGAATAGAGACACTTCTTACAGTCGGTGCTTTGAGCAGTCCCTGTGAGACCAGTATTAGTTTCCGATACACCACTGCAGTTTCAATATATTCCTTGGACATACCCATTGACGATGAATCACTGAAATTTCATCGGAATTGAATACAAAAGGCACAATGCCGCCTTAAGTGCAAGAAGAGTGAGACTTCTTTGAGTCTGTGCTTTGTTCCTTTCCTGTGAGACCAGTATTAGTTTCCGATACACCACTGCAGGTTCAATGTATTCCTTGCACCTTCACATTGACGATGAATCACAGATATCGCATCGGAATTAAATAGAAAAGGCACAATGCCGAATTAAGTAAAAGAATAGAGACTCTTCTTACAGTCGGTGCTTCGATCCATTCCTGTGAGACTAGTATTAGTTTCCGATAAACCACTGCAGGTTCAATGTATTCCTTGTACTTTCACATTGACGATGAATCACTGAAATTACATCGGAATTACATACAAAAGGCACAATGTCGCCTTAAGTGCAAGAAGAGTGAGACTTCTTAGAGTCTGTGCTTTGATCCTTTCCTATGAGACCAGTATTAGTTTCCGATACACCACTGCAGGTTTAATGTATTCCTTAGAATTTCACATTGACGATGAAACACAGAAATCGCATGGGAATTAAATACAAATTCGCAATGCCGCCTTAAGTACATGAATCGAGACTCTTCTTACAGTCGGTTCTTTGATCCTTTCCTGTGAGACCAGTATTAGTTTCTGATACACCACTGCAGGTTCAATGTATTCCTTGGACATGCACATTGACGATGAAACACTGAAATTACATCGGAATTAAATACAAAAGGGACAATGCCGCCTTAAATGCAAGAAGAGTGAGACTTCTTAGAGTCTGTGCTTTGATCCTTTCCTATGAGACCAGTATTAGTTTCCGATACACCACTGCAGGTTCAAAGTATTCCTTTCACATACACATTGACGATCAAACACTGAAATTACATCGGAATTAAATACTAAAGACACAATGCCGCCTTAAGTGCAAGAAGAGTGAGACTTCTTAGAGTCTGTGCTTTGATCTTTTCCTATGAGACCAGTATTACTTTCCGATACACCACTGCAGGTTCAATGTATTCCTTTTTCTTACACATTGACGATGAAACACTGAAATTACATCGGAATTAAATACCAAAGGTGCAATGCCGCCTTAAGTTCAAGAAGAGTGAGACTACTTAGTGTCTGTGATTTGATCCTGTCCTATGAGACCAGTATTAGTTTCCGATACACCACTACAGGTTCAATGCATTCCTTTTACATACACATTGATTATGAAACACTGAAATTACATCGGAATTAAATACAAAAGGCACAATGCCGCCTTAAGTGCAAGAAAGTGAGACTTCTTAGAGTCTGTGCTTTGATCCTTTCCTCTGAGACCAGTATTAGTTTCCGATACACCACTGCAGGTTCAATGTATACCTTGGACCTTCACATTGACGATGAAACACAGAAATCGCATCGGAATAAAATACAAAACGCGAAATGCCGCCTTAAGTACAAGAATAGAGACTCTTATCAGTGTCGGTGCTTTGAGCATTCCCTGTGAGACCAGTATTAGTTTCCGATACACCACTGCAGGTTCAATGCATTCCTTTTACATACACATTGACGATGAAACACTGAAATTACATCGGAATAAAATACAAACGGCAGAATGCCGCCCTAAGTGCAAGAAGAGTGAGACTTCTTGGAATCTGTGCTTTGATCCTTTCCTATGAGACCAGTATTAGTTTCCGATACACCACTGCAGGTCAATGTATTCCTTGGACCTTCACATTGACGATGAAACACAGAAATCGCATCGGAATTAAATACAAAAGGCACAATGCCGCCTTAAGTACAAGAATAGAGACACTTCTTACTGTCGATGCTTTGAGCATTCCCTGTGAGACCAGTATTAGTTTCCGATGTACCACTGCAGGTTCAATGTATTCCTTGGACATACAGATAGACGATGAAACACTGAAATTACATCGGAATTAAATACAAAACACACAATGAAGCCTTAAGTGCAAGAAGAGTGAGACTTCTTAGAGTCTGTGCTTTGATCCTTTCCTGTGAGACCAGTATTAGTTTCCGATACACCACTGCATGTTCAATGGATTCCTTGGACCTTCACATTGACGATGAATAACTGAAATCGCATCGGAATTAAATACAAAAGTCACAATGCCGCCTTAAGTACAAGAATAGAGACTCTTCTTACAGTCGGTGCTTTGAGCATTCCATGAGAGACCAGTATTAGTTTCTGATACACCACTGCAGGTTCAATGTATTCCTTCGACATTCACATACGATGAAACACAGAAATCGCACCGGAATTAAATACAAAAGGCACAATGCAACCTTAAGTACAAGAATAGAGACTCTTCTTACAGTCTGTGCTTTGATCCTTTCCTAAGAGCCCAGTATTAGTTTCCGATACACCACTGCAGGTTCAATGTATTCCTTGGACATACACATTGCGGATGAAACACTGAAATTACATCGGAATTGAATACAAAAGGCACAATGCCGCCTTAAGTGCAAGAGGAATGAGGCTTCTTAGAGTCTGGGCTTTGATCCTTTCCTGTGAGACCAGTATTACTTTCCGATACACCACTGGATGTTCAATGTATTCCTTTGACCTTCACATTGACGATGAAACACAGAAATCGCATCGGAATTAAATACAAATGGCACAATGCCGCCTTAAGTACAAGAATATAGACACTTCTTACAGTCGATGCTTTGAGCATTCCCTGTGAGACCAGTATTAGTTTTCGATACACCACTGCAGGTTCAATGTATTCCTTTGACCTTCACATTGAGGATGACACACATAAATCGCATCGGTATTAAATACAAAAGGCAAAATGCCGCCTTAGGTACAAGAATGTAGACTCTTCATACAGTCGGTGCTTTGAGAATTCCCTGTTAGACCAGTTTTAGTTTCCGATACAACACTGCAGGTCCAATGTATTCCTTGGACCTTCACATTCACGAGGAAACACAGAAATCGCATCGGAATTAAATACAAAATGCACAATGCCGACTTAAGTACAAGAATAGAGACACTTCCTAGAGTCTGTGCTTTGATCCTTTCCTGTGAGACCAGCATTTGTTTCCGATACACCACAGCAGGTTCAATGTATTCCTTGGACATACACATTGTCAATGAAACACTGAAATTACATCAGAAGTAAATACAAAATGCACCGTGCCGCCTTAAGTGCAAGAAGAATTAGGCCTCTTAGGGTCTGGGCTTTGATCCTTTCCTGTGAGACCAGTATTAGTTTCCGATACACCTCTTAAGGTCAAATGTATTCCTTGGACCGTCACATTGATGATAAAACACAGAAATCGCATCGGAATTAAATACAAAAGGCACAATGCAACCTTAAGTACAAGAATAGATACTCTTCTTAGAGTCTGTGCATCGATCCTTTCCTGTGAGACCAGTATTAGTTACCGATACACCACTGCAGGTTCAATGTATTCCTTGGACATACTTATTTTCGATGAAACACTAAAATTACATCGGAATTAAATACAAAAGGCACAATGCCGCCTTAAGTGCAAGAGGAATGAGGCTTCTTAGAGTCTGGGCTTTGATCCCTTCCTGTAAGACCAGTATTATTTTCCGATACACCACTTCAGGTTCAATGTATTCCTTGGACCTTCACATTAACGATGAAACACTGAAATCGTATCGGAATTAAATACAAGTGGCACAATGCCGCCTTAAGTACAAGAATAGAGACACTTCTTACAGTCGATGCTACGAGCATTCCCTGTGACACCAGTATTAGTTTCCGATACACCACTGCAGGTTCAATGTATTCCTTTGACCATCACATTGACGATGACACACAGACATCGCATCGGAATTAAATACAAAAGGCACAATGCCGCCTTAGGTACAAGAATGTACACTCTTCATACAGTCGCTGCTTTGAGAATTCCCTGTTAGACCAGTAATAGTTTCCGATACAACACTGCAGGTTCAATGTATTCCTTGGACATACACATGGACAATGAAACACAGAAATCGCATCGGAATGAAATACAAAAGGCACAATGCCGCCATAGGTACAAGAATAGAGACACTTCTCACAGTCGGTGCTTTGAGCATTCCCTGTGAGACCAGTATTAGTTTCCGATACACCACTGCAGGTTCGAAGTATTCCTTGGACCTTCACGTTGACGATGAAACGAAGAAATCGCATCGGAATTAAATCCAAAACGCACTATGCCGCCTTATGTACAAGAATCGAGACTCTTCTTACAGTCGGTGTTTTGAGCACTCCCTGTGAGACCAGTATTTGTTTCCGATACACAACTGCAGGTTCAATGTATTCCTTGGACCTTCACATTGACGATGAAACACAGAAATCCCATCGGAATTAAATGCAAAAGGCACAATGCCGCCTTAAGTACAAGAATAGAGATTGTTCTTACAGTCGGTGCTTAAGGCATTCCCTGTGAGACCAGTATTAGTTTCCGATACACCACTGCTGGTTCTTTGTATTCCTTGGACCATCACATTGACGATGAAACACAGAAATCGCATTGGAATTAAATACAATACGCAAAATGCCGCCTTAAGTACAAGAATAGAGACTCTTCTTACATTCCGTGCTTTGAGCATTCCCTGTGAGACCAGTATTAGTTTCCGATACAGCACTGCATGTTTAATGTACTCCTTGGACGTAAACATTGACGATGAAACACTGATATTACATCGGAATTAAATACAAAAGGCACAATACCGCCTTAAGTACAAGAATAGAGACTCATCTTACAGTCGGTGCTTTGAGCATTCCCTGTGAGACCTGTATTAGTTTCAGATACACCACTGCACGTTCAATGTATTCCTTGGACCTACACATTGACGATGAAACACAGAAATCGCATCGGAATTAAATACAAAAGGCCCGATGCCGCCTTAAGTACAAGATTTGAGACTCTTCTTACAGTCGGTGCTTTGAGCATTCCCTGTGAGACCAGTATTAGTTTCCGATACACGACTGCAGGTTCAATGTATCCTGGGACATTCACATTGAAGATGAAACACAGAAATCGCATCGGAATTAAATACAAATGGCACAATGCCGCCTTAAGTACAAGAATAGAGGCTTTCCTTACAGTCGCTGCTTTGACCCATTCCTGTGAGACCAGTATTATTTTCCGATACAACACTGCAGGTTCAATGTATTCCTTGGACATTCACATTGACGAAGAAACACTGAAATTACATCGGAATTACATACAAAAGGCACAATGCCGCCTTAAGTGCAAGAAGAGTGAGACCTCATAGAATCTGTGCTTTGATCCTTTCCTATGAGACCAGTATTAGTTTCCGATACACCACTGCAGGTTCAATGTATTCCTTTTACATACACATTGACGATGAAACACTGATATTACATCGGAATTAAATACAAACGGCACAATTCAGCCTTAAGTGCAAGAAGAGTGAGACTTCTTAGGGTCTGTGCTTTGATCCTTTCCTATGAGACCAGTATTAGTTACCGATACACCATTGCAGGTTCAATGTATTCCTTTTACATACTCATTGATGATGAAACACTGAAATTACGTTGGAATTAATTACAAAATGCACAATGCCGCCATACGTGCAAGAAGCGTGAGACTTCTTAGAGTATGTGCTTTGATCCTTTCCTGTAAGTCAAGTATTAGTTGCCAATACACCACTGCAGGGTCAATGTATTCCTTGGACCTTCACATTGACGATGAAACACAGAAATCGCATCGGAATTAAATACAAAATGTACAATGCCGCCTTAAGTACAAGAATAGAGACTCTTCTTACAGTCGGTGCTGTGAGCATTCCCTGTGAGACCAGCATTTGTTTCCGATACACCACTGCAGGATCAATGTATTCCTTGGACATACACATTGACGATGAAACACTGAGATTACATCGGAATAAAATACAAAAAGCACAATGCCGCCTTAAGTGCAAGAGGACTTAGACTTCTTAGAGTCTGTGCTTTGATCCTTTCCTATGAGACCAGTATTAGTTTCCAATACACCACTGCAGGTTCAATGTAATCCTTTTACATACACATTAACGATGAAACACTGATATTACGTCGGAATTAAATACAAATGGCACAATGCCGCCTTAAGTGCAATTAGAGTGAGACTTCTTAGATTCTGTGCTTTGATCCTTTCCTGTGAGACCAATATTAGTTTCCGATACACCACTGCAGGTTCAATGTATTCCTTGGACCTTCACATTGACGATGAAACACAGAAATCACATCGGAATTAAATACAAAAGGCACAATTCAGCCTTAAGTGCAAGAAGAGTGAGACTTCTTAGAGTCTGTGCTTTGATCCCTTCCTGTGAGACCAGTATTAGTTTCCGATACACCATTGCAGGTTCAATGTATTCCTTGGACATTCACATTGACGATGAAACACTGAAATTCCATCGGAATTAAATACAAAAGACAGAATGCCGCCTTAAATGCAAGAAGAGTGAGACTTCTTTCAGTATGTGCTTTGATCCTTTCCTATGAGACCAGTATTTGTTTCCGATACACCACTGCAGGTTATATGTATTCTTTTTACATACACATTGACGATGAAACACTGAAATTACATCGGAATTACATACAAAAGGCACAATGCCGCCTTAAGTGCAAGAAGAGTGAGACTTCTTAGGGTCTGTGCTTTGATCTTTTCCTATGAGACCACTATTAGTTTCCGATACACCTTTGCAGGTTCAATGTATTCCTTTTACTTACACATGGACGATGAAACACAGAAATCGCATCGGAATTAAATACAAAACGCCCAATGCCGCCTTAAGCACAAGAATAGAGACTCTTCCTACAGTCAGTGCTTTGAGCATTCAGTGTGAGACCAGTATAAGTTTCCGATACACCACTGCAGGTTCAATGTATTCCTTGGACCTTCACAATGACGATGAAACACAGAAAACGCATCGGAATTAAATTCAAAAGGCACAAAGCCGCCTTAAGTACAAGAATAGAGACTCTTCTTACAGTCGGTGATTTGAGCATTCCCTGTGAGAGCGGTATTCGTTTCCCATACACCACTGCAGGTTCACTGTATTCCTTGGACCTTCACTTTGACGATGAAACACAGATATCGCATCGGAATTAAATACAAAAAGCACAATGCCGCCTTAAGTACAAGAATCGAGACTCTTCTTACAGTCGGTGCTTTGATCCTTTCCTGTGAGACCAGTATTAGTTTCCGATACACAACTTTAGGTACAATGTATATCTTGGACATTCACATTGACGATGAAACACTGAAATTACATCGGAATTAATTACATGAGGCACATGCCGCCATAAATGCAAGAAGAGTGAGACTTCTTAGAGTCTGTGCTTTGATCCTTTCCTATGAGACCAGTATTAGTTTCCGATACACCACTGCCGGTTCAATGTATTCCTTTTACATACACATTGACGATGAAACACTGAAATTACATCGGAATTAAATACAAGAGGCACAATGCCCCCTTAAATGCAAGATGAGTGAGAATTCATAGATTCTGTGCTTTGATCCTTTCCTGTGAGACCTGTATTAGTTTCCGATACACCACATCAGGTTCAATGTATTCCTTGGTCCATCACATTGACGATGAAACACAGAAATCGCATCGGAATTAAAACAAAAAGCACAATTCCGCCTTAAGTACAAGAATAGAGACTCTTCTTACAGTCGGTGCTTTGAGCATTCCCTGTGAGACCAGTATTAGGTTCTGATACACCACTGCAGGTTCAATGTATTCCTTGGACATACACATTGGCGATGAAACACAGAAATCGCATTAGAATTAAATACAAAAGGCACAATGCCGCCTTAAGTACAAGAATAGAGACTCTTCTTACAGTCGGTGCTTTGATCCATTTCTGTGAGACCGGTATTAGTTTCCGATACACCACTGCAGGTTCAATGTATTCCTTGGACACTCACATTGACAATGAAACACTGAAATCGCATCGGAATTAAATACAAAAGGCACAATCCCGCATTAAGTATAAGAATAGAGACTCTTCTTACAGTCGGTTCTTTGATCCTATCCTGTGAGTTCAGTATTAGTTTCTGATACACCACTACAGGTTCAATGTATTCCTTGGAAATGCTCATTGACGATGAAACACTGAAATTACATCGGAATTAAATACAAAAGGCACAATGCCGCCATAAGTGCAAGAAGAGTGAGACGTCTTAGAGTCTGTGCTTTGATCCTTTCCTGTGAGACCAGTTTTAGTTTCCGATACACCACTGCAGGTTCAATGTATACCTTGGACCTTCACATTGACGATTAAACACAGAGATGGCATCAGAATAAAATACAAAACTCTAAATGCCGCTTTAAGTACAAGAATATAGACTCTTCTTAGTGTCGGTCCTTTGAGCATTCCCTGTGAGACCAGTATTAGTTTCCGATACACCACTGCAGGTTCAATGTATTCCTTGCAAATACACATTGACAATGAAACACTGAAATACTTCGGAATTACATACAAAAGGCACAATGCCGCCTTAAGTGCAAGAAGAGTGAGACTTATTAGAGTCTGCGCTTTGATCCTTTCCTATGAGACCAGTATTAGTTTCCGATACACCACTGCAGGTTCAAAGTATTCCTTCTACATACACATTGACAATGAAACACTGAAATTACATCGGAATTAAATACAAAAGGCACAATGCCGCCTTAAGTGCAAGAAGAGTGAGACTTCTTCGAGTCTGTGATTTGATCCTGTCCTATGAGACCAGTATTAGTTTCCGATACACCACTGCAGGTTCAAAGTATTCCTTCTACATACACATTGACAATGAAACACTGAAATTACATCGGAATTAAATACAAATAGGGCAATGCCGCCTTAAATGCAAGAAGAGTGAGACTTCTTAGAGTCTGTGCTTTGATCCTTTCCTATGAGACCAGTATTAGTTTCCGATACACCACTGCAGGTTCAAAGTATTCCTTTTACATACACATTGACGATCAAACACTGAAATTACATCGGAATTAAATACTAAAGACACAATGCCGCCTTAAGTTCAAGAAGAGTGAGACTTCTTAGAATCTGTGATTTGATCCTGTCCTATGAGACCAGTATTAGTTTCCGATACACCACTGCAGGTTCAATGCATTCCTTTAACATACACATTGATGATGAAACACTGAAATTACATCGGTATTAAATACAAAAGGCACAATGCCGCCTTAAGTGCAAGAGGAGTGAGACTTCTTAGAGTCTGTGCTTTGATCCTTTCCTCTGAGACCAGTATTAGTTTCCGATACACCACTGCAGGTTCAATGTATACCTTGGACCCTCACATTGACGATGAAACACAGAAATCGCATCGGAATAAAATAAAAAACGCGAAATGCCGCCTTAAGTACAAGAATAGAGACTCTTATCAGTGTCGGTGATTTGAGCATTCCCTGTGAGACCAGTATTAGTTTCCGATACACCACTGCAGGTTCAATGTATTCCTTGCAAATACACATTGACGATGAAACACTGAAATTACATCGGAATTAAATACAAAAGGCAGAATGCCGCCCTAAGTGCAAGAAGAGTGTGTCTTCTTAGAGTCTGTGTTTTGATCCTTTCCTGTGACACTAGTATTAGTTTCCGATACACCACTGCAGGTTCCATGTATTCCTTGGACCTTCACTTTGACGATGAAACACAGAAATCGCATCGGAATTAAATACAAAAGGCACAATGCCGCCTTAATTACAAGAATATAGACTCCTCTTATAGTCGGTGCATTAAGCATTCCCTGTGAGAACAGTATTCGTTTCCAATACACCACTGCAGGTCCAATGTATTCCTTGGACCTTCACATTGACGATGAAACACAGATATCGCGTTGGAATTAAATAGAAAAGGCACAATGCCGCCTTAAGTACAAGAATAGAGACTCTTCTTACACTCGGTGCTTTGAGCAATCCCTGTGAGACCAGTATTAGTTTCCGATACACCACTGCAGTTTCAATGTATTCCTTGGACATACACATTGACGATGAAACACTGAAATTACTTCGGAATTGAATACAAAAGGCACAATGCCGCCTTAAGTGGAACAAGAGTGAGACTTCTTTAAGTCTATGCTTTGTTCCTTTCCTGTGAGACCAGTATTAGTTTCCGATACATCACTGCAAGTTCAATATATTCCTTGGACCTTCACACTGACAATGAAACACAGAATTCGCATCTTAATTAAATACAAAAGGCGCAATGCCACCTTAAGTACAAGAATAGAGACTCTTCTTACAGTCGGTGCTTTGAGCATTCCCTGTGAGACCAGTATTAGTTTGCGATACACCACTGCAGGTTCAATGTATTCCTTAGACATACACATTGACGATGAAACACTGAAATTTAATCGAATTAAATACAAAAGGCACAATGCCGCCTTAAGTGCAAGAAGAGTGAGACTTCTTAGAGTCTGTGCTTTGAACCTTGCCTGTGAGACCAGTATTAGGTTCCGATACACCACTGCGGGTTCAATGTATTCCTTGGACCTTCTCATTGACAATGAAACACAGAAATCGCATCGGAAGTAAATACAAAAGGCGCAATGGAGCCTTAATTACAAGAATCGAGACTCTTCTTACAGTCGGTGATTTGAGCATTCCCTGTGAGACCAGTTTTAGTTTGCGATACACCACTGCAGGTTCAATGTATACCTCGGAACTTCACATTGACGATGAAACACAGAAATCGCATCGGAATTAAATACAAAACGCAAAATGCCGCCTTAAGTGCAAGAATAGAGACTCTTCTCAGAGTCGGTGCTTTGAGCATTCCCTGTGAGACCAGTATTAGCTTCCGATACACTACTGCAGGTTCAATGTATTCATTCCAAATACACATTGACGATGAAACACTGAAATTACATCCAAACTAAATACAAAAGGCAGAATGCCGCCTTAAGTGCAAGAAGAGTGAGACTTCTTAGAGTCTGTGCTTTGATCCTTTCCTGTGAGACCAGTATTAGTTTCCGATACACCACTGCAGGTTCAATGTATTCCTTGGACATTCACATTGACAATGAAACATTGAAATTACATCGGAATTACATACAAAAGGCACAATGCCGCCTTAAGTGCAAGAAGAGTGAGACTTCTTAGAGTCTGCGCTCTGATCCTTTCCTCTGAGACCAGTATTAGTTTCCGATACACCACTGCAGGTTCAATGTATTCCTTGGACCTTCACATTGACGATGAAACACAGGCATCGCGTCGGAATTAAATAGAAAATGCACAATGCCGCCTTAAGTACAAGAATAGAGACACTTCTTACAGTCGGTGCTTTGAGCATTCCCTGTGAGACCAGTATTAGTTTCCGATACACCACTGCAGTTTCAATGTATTCCTTGGACATACCCATTGACGATGAAACACTGAAATTACATCGGAATTGAATACAAAAGGCACAATGCCGCCTTAAGTACAAAAATAGAGACTCATTTTGCCGTCGGTGATTTGAGCACTCCCTGTGGGACCAGTATTAGTTTCCGATACACCACTGCACTTTCAATGTATTGTTGTGTCGGTATCTGTGCCGACACCGTGAAGTTGAGATGGCTGAAAAGGCAAGCTAGACTAACGCAGACGGGCGTGAAGTACTGGAACAGGATACGTAATTAATGTTAGGAAGAAATGTACGGAGCAGGTTTAATACTTAACTTTACTCAATCATTGTGGTACATCGATCTTGACGATACACAGGAGACTTTAAGTACAATCACTGTATGGCTAATGGCGCCTTGCTAGTTCGTAGCCATTAACTTAGCTGATGGCTATTCTGTCTCTCGGCTAATAAGAGAGAAAGGCTTCGTACATCTGGTCGGTAGCTAGGTTCTCGTACAACTGGGGCGAGTGCTCTCTCGTATCACGAGACCTGCCTTGGTGGTGGCGCTAGGTCTGCGATTACACAGTGGCGACACGCGGGTCCGACATGTACTAAATGGACCGCGGCCGATTTAAGCTACCACCTAGCAAGTGTGGTGTCTGGCGGTGACACCACATTCCTCCCCCGCAAATCGGCGAACGGTCGTGTGATAAGGCTTCCGCTCGCCGTGGGGAGGACCCCATGTTGACGTATGCGATGAGGTGGGGAGCCTAACAACAGGCGAGGCTGTGCCACCCGCACCCGGCCATTCGGTCCGAGGGGAGCTAGGAAACGCCTGAAAAACTAGTCCAGGGTGCACGTCAACATGCGGTGTTTGCGCCCGTAAAGAGACAGGAGGGACCGAAGGATCAACCTCCATTGCGTCGGGGTAGCCGACGCGCGATGACGTCATGTGGTCCGGTGCGGGCGGGAGTTCCATGGCGGAGGACAGCTGGTCACGGGAAGCGATCGGCGGCGCGTGACCCTGGGAGGCGCTTGGCGGCTGCAACGAAGC
Source organism: Schistocerca americana (assembly GCF_021461395.2). Taxonomy (NCBI): domain Eukaryota; kingdom Metazoa; phylum Arthropoda; class Insecta; order Orthoptera; family Acrididae; genus Schistocerca; species Schistocerca americana. The sequence continues at coordinate 737,699,481 of NC_060123.1, forward strand.
GTCGAATGCGGGCGGCGCCGGCGGGAGAACAAGCGGCGGCGGCGGCGGCTGCTGCTGCTGCGGCGGCGGCGGCGCGTCGCCATGGGGCAAAATGGAAGGCATCGTCGGTAACACCTGGGGATGAGGCGAGCCAGTAGATGGGTCCCCAGGGCGCTGACCGGACGGCACCGTCGCTGAAAGCAGACGGGGAGCGGCAGAACCCGAGCGACGACAGAGGCGCAGCTGATTGAGATGCCGACGCACCGCACCAGAGGCCCCCAAAACCAAATACATCGCGCGGCCGAGGCAGCGGAGAATGCGCCCTGCGAGCCAACGCCGTGAACCTCGATAGTTGCGATAAAATACAACGTCGCCTGGAGCAAAAGCAGGAGTCTGCCGCTGCACAGGAACCTGATGCGGCGGATGCAGCAAAGACATCAAGGTGCGATGAGGACGACCGTGGAGCATCTCAGCCGGCGAGCGACCATCTCGGGGCTGAGAGCGATACGAAGACAAAAAGAGCAACAATGCGTCCTCCCGGGAATGCGACTCTTTCAATTTCAACATCTGTGACTTGAAAGTCCGGACCAAACGTTCAGCGGCACCGTTGGACTGAGGCGAAAACGGCGCGGATGTCAGATGTTGAATACCATTGGCCTGGCAGAATGACTGAAATTCTGCGGACATGAATTGTGGGCCATTGTCGGAAACAATAGTCTGCGGAAGACCTTCAATGCAAAAGATAGCAGACAACGCTTGGATGGTGGCGGAGGACGTCGTGGAAGACATCCGGACAACAAAAGGAAAACTACTGAAGGCGTCGACCAGAACCAACCATCGAGCATTCCAGAATGGACCAGCAAAATCAATGTGCAAGCGTTGCCAAGGGGAAGTGGCGTGTGGCCACGCAAAGACTTTCCGCGGCGGTGCGGACTGTTGTTCGGCACACGCCGGGCACGAAGAACACATATTCGTAATCGCAGCATCGATTCCGAACCAAGTACAGTGCTGACGAGCAAGTTGTTTCGTTCGCACTATACCCCAATGTCCTTGGTGAAGAAGCCGTAAAACAGAGGACTGTAACGAACGTGGGACCACGATTCTGGACTGATCATTATCAGAACGCAACAACAAAACACCACGTCGAACAAAAAGTCTCTCCTTGGGAGCAAAAAATCGGCGAACCAACGGATCCTCGATCCGAGACTTTGACAAAGGCCATTGCGTAGCAACAAAACGTAAAACAGTAGCAAGGACAGGGTCAGCAGCTGTGGCTGTAGCGACACGACGAAAATCAATCGGAAACGATTCGACCACTTCATCGGTTTCCGAATCAATGAAGATGCAAGCAAGTTCGGAAGAATCGAATGCTTTATCCTCAGCAACAGGCAAACGGGACAACGCATCGGCGTTTCCGTGCTTAGCAGTGGACCGATACAAGATATCGTAGTGGTACTGCAAGAGGAAAATAGACCAGCGAATGAATTTCTGCGCTGTACGTGGAGGTACAGGCTTGGTCGGATGAAAAAGCGATGTCAAAGGTTTGTGGTCTGTGATGATGGTAAAGTGACGACCATACAAGAAATCATGGAACTTAGTAACACCAAACACGAGAGCCAAAGCTTCTTTCTCTATCTGTGAATAATTTCTTTGCGCAGACGAGAGCAATTTGGACGCAAAGGCAATAGGGCGATCATGGGAGCCAACTTTGTGCGCAAGCACAGCACCGATCCCGAAATCCGATGCATCTACCATCAACAAAAGGGGTTTCTGGGGATCGAATGGCGTAAGGCAAGTATTAGAAAGCAACGCCGATTTCAACTGGCGAAAGGCGCGTTCGCATTCCGTCGTCCACAGAAACGGAACACCTGTACGGCGTAAGCGATGAAGCGGAGCTGAAATGAAAGAGGCATTGCGCACATTCACTCACACCTTGTGATTCTACATTGGTCAATGTTCTTGCGACCTCCTGACGCAATGCGTGGGGAACATTGCGCGCTCTGAAAAATTTCGGTTGCGCGTTTCCTTCCAGTTCCAAATGTGCTTCATAGTTTTTAGCGCAACCTAAGCCCGGTGCAAAAATGTCTGCAAATTCTTCACATACACTAGAAACACTGTCTGAAGGCACAGTTTGATTCACTGATAGCACCTGATTTACAATAGACATGTTAAACAACTGAAACAAGTCTAGACCAAACAAGTTCACTGCAGAAGAAGAACGAAGAACGTAAAATGACACAAGTTTTGTTTGTCCCTTGTATGTTGCAAGAAGGCTGCACTGTCCTAACACAGGAATTGTCTGTCCGGAATATGTAGTTAGCTTAACATTTGCAGAACGCAACGGAGGTTTGCCCAGTTGTTTGTACGTGTCATGATTGAGCAATGAAACTGCAGCTCCGGTATCGAGCTGGAATGGTATCACTTTGCCTTCAAAGTCTAAGTCCACAAAAAGTTTATTGTTCTGCTGACGACAAGAGCGACTGTTTTGTGCAATTGGAACAGACACTGGTACAGAATCACTTGCTAATTGACGTGATTTCCGGCGACGTCGACGCACAGTTTTTGTGGGACGATCACAGTCACTGTTAGAGAAAGTGTCACTGGACGAAGCGGAATTAACGACATGAATGTCCATAGGCGAAGGTCCACGAGCCTGAGTGTCCCTGGTTCGATTCCGGCGCGAAGCAAAGGGCCTGGAATGATTGTGATTGTCTGATCTGAGCTTTTTCTGGCAAACACTTTGAACATGTCCTTTCTTATTGCAGAAAAAGCAAATAGCTTACCGGGCCGCGCAGCGCGTCCAGCGGGCCGGTTAATGTTACACACGGCTGGCGAAGTTTCAAAAGATTCCTGAGCACAGTCAAGTGTGTCCTGTCTATCCAATATGTCTATCACTTGTTGAAGGGAGGGATTAACTAGTTTCAAAATTTGCTCCCGTATGCGAACATCAGAAACGTTCTGTGCAATTGCATCACGCACCATTGTATCTGAATAAGAAAGACCACAGTCACATTCAAAGGCACAGTCCCTAGTAAGTCCTTGCAATGTTGCTACCCACTCCCTATTAGTTTGACCGGCCGTACGTTTTGTACGAAAGAACGTATACCGTTTTGCAACCACATTAACTGTTTCTTTGAAATAGGCATCTTATGCAGACAAAATTTCCTCGTAGGACAGAGTTGCTACGTCGCGTTGGGGAAACAATTTCACTATCACACGGTATGTGGACACACCGACACAAGAAAGCAAAAACGGCTGCCGCTCATTACCTTGAATTCTGTAGGCAGAGAGGTGGAACGCAAACTGGCAGGACCACTCCCGCCAAGTCTCGAGGGTGTGGACAAAACTTCGAAATGGTGGTGCAACGGCAGGTTGTGGCTGCGGTACCGGTGAAGCGGCGGCGGCCGCATCGGTTTGAATGGTACGTTGACCCTGGACGAGCTGTCCAAGGGCATCCAATAACGCCTGCGTCTGCTGATTCTGCAAGCGATAAAATTCGGACAGTACATCTGGAGAATGTGGCGAAGCCATGACACAATTAAATGTAAGCAATCAGAAAGAACTCTTTTCCCTCGTCGCCAATGTTGTGTCGGTATCTGGGCCGACACCGTGAATTCAGATGGCTGAAAAGGCAAGCTAGACTAACGCAGACGGGCGTGAAGTACTGGAACAGGATACGTAATTAATGTTAGGAAGAAAAGTACGGAGCAGGTTTAATACTTAACTTTACTCAATCATTGTGGTACATCGATCTTGACGATACACAGGAGACTTTAAGTACAATCACTGTATGGCTAATGGCGCCTTGCTAGTTCGTAGCCATTAACTTAGCTGATGGCTATTCTGTCTCTCGGCTAATGAGAGAGAAAGGCTTCGTACATCTGGTCGGTAGCTAGGTTCTCGTACAACTGGGGCGAGTGCTCTCTCGTATCACGAGACCTGCCTTGGTGGTGGCGCTAGGTCTGCGATTACACAGTGGCGACACGCGGGTCCGACATGTACTAAATGGACCGCGGCCGATTTAAGCTACCACCTAGCAAGTGTGGTGTCTGGCGGTGACACCACATGTATACCTTGGACCTTCACATTGACGATGATCCACAGATATCGCATCGGATTTAAATACAAAAGGCACAATGCCGCCTTAAGTACGAGCATAGAAACTCTTCTTACAGTCGGTGCTTTGATCCATTTCTGTGAGACCAATATTAGTTTCCGATACACCACTGCAAGTTCAATGTATTCCTTGGACTTTCGATTTGACGATGAAACACTGAAATTACATCGGAATTAAATACAAAAGGCACAATGCCACCTTAAATGCAATAAGAGTGAGACTTCTTAGAGTCTGTGTTTGATCCTTTCCTGACTGACCAGTATTAGTTTCCGATACACCACTGCAGGTTCAATGTATTCCTTGGACTTTCGCATTGACGATGAAATACAGAAATCGCATCGGAATTAAATACAAAAGGCACAATGGCGCCTTAAGTGCAAGAAGAGTGAGACATCTTAGAGTCTGCGCTCTGATCCTTTCCTATGAGACCAATAATAGTTTCCGATACATCACTGCAGGTTCAATGTATTCCTTTTACATACACATTGAGGATGAAACACTGAAATTACATCGGAATTAGATACAAAAGGCAAAATGCCGCCTTAAGTGCAAGAAGAGTGAGACTTCTTAGAGTCTGTGCATTGATCCTATCCTGTGAGACCAGTATTACTTTCCGATACACCACTGCAGGTTCAATGTATTCCTTTTACTTACACATTGACGATGAAACACTGAAATTACATCGGAATAAAATACAAACGGCGCAATGCCGCCTTAAGTTCAAGAAGAGTGAGAATTCTTAGAGTCTGTGATTTGATCCTTTCCTATGAGACCAGTATTAGTTTCCGATACACCACTGCAGGTTCAATGTATTCCTTTTACATACACATTGATGATGAAACACTGAAATTACATCGGAATTAAATACAAAAGCCACAATGCCGCCTTAAGTGCAAGAAGAGTGAGACTTCTAAGAGTATGTGCTTTGATCCTTTCCTGTGTGACCAGTATTAGTTTCCGATACACCACTGCAGGTTCAATGTATACCTTGGACCTTCACATTGACGATGAAACACAGAAATCGCATCGGAAAAAAATACAAAACGCAAAATGCCGATTTAAGTACAAGAATAGAGACTCTTCTCAGTGTCGGTGCTTTGAGCATTCCCTGTGAGACCAGTATTAGTTTCCGATACACCACTGCAGGTTCAATGTATTCCTTGGAAATACACATTGACGATGAAACACTGAAATTACATAGGAATTAAATACAAAAGGCAAAATGCCGCCTTAAGTGCAAGAAGAGAGACTTCTTAGAGTCTGTGTTTTGATCCATTCCTGTGAGACCAGTATTAGTTTCCGATACACCACTGTTGGTTCAATGTACTCCTTGACCCTTCACTTTGTCGATTAAACACAGATATCGCATCGGAATTAAATACAAAAGGCACAATGCCGCCTTAAGTACAAGAATAGAGAATCTTCTCACAGTCGGTGCTTTAAGCACTCCCTGTGAGACCAGTATTCGTTTCCGATACACCATTGCAGGTTCAATGTATTCCTTGGACCTTCACATTGGCGATGAAACACAGATATCGAGTCGGAATTAAATAGAAAAGGCACAATGCCGCCTTAAGTACAAGAACAGACACTCTTCTTACAGTCGGTGCTTTGAGCATTCCTTTGTGAGACCAGTATTAGTTTCCGATACACCACTGCAGTTTCAATGTATTCCTTGGACATACACATTGACGATGAAACACTGAAATTACATCGGAATTAAACACAAAAGGCTTAATGCCGCCTTAAGTGCAAAAAGAGTGAGACTTTTTAGAGTCTGTGCTTTGTTCCTTTCCTGTGAGACCAATATTAGTTTCAGATACACCACTGCAAGTTCAATGTATTCCTTGGACCTTCACATTGACAATGAAACACAGAAATCGCATGTTAAATAAATACAAAAGGCGAAATGCCGCCTTAAGTACAAGAATAGAGACTCTTCTTACAGTCGGTGTTTTGAGCATTCCCTGTGAGACCAGTATTAGTTTCCGATACACCACTGCAGGTTCAATATATTCCCTAGACATACACATTGACGATGAAACACTGAAATTAAATCGAATTAAATACAAAAGGCACAATGCCGCCTTAAGTACAAGAAGAGTGAGACTTCTTAGAGTCTGTGCTGTGATCCTTTCCTGTGAGACCAGTATTAGTTTCCAATACACCACTGCGGGTTCAATGTATTCCTTGGACCTTCACATTGACGATGAAACACAGAAATCGCATCGGAATTAAATACAAAAGGCACAATGCCGCCTTAAGTACAAGAATAGAGACTCTTCTTGCAGTCTTTGCTTTGAGCATTCCCTGGGAGACCAGTACTAGTTTCCCATACACCACTGCAGGTTCAATGTTTTCCTTGGACATACACATTTACGATGAAACTCTGAAGTCGCATCGGAATTAAATACAAAATGCGCAATGCCGCCTTAAGTACAAGAATAGAGACTCTTCTTGCAGTCGGTGATTTGAGCATTCCCTGTGAGACCAGTATTAGTTTCCGATACACCACTGCACTTTCAATGTATACCTTGGACCTTCACATTGACGCTGAAACACAGAAATCGCATCGGAATTAAATACAATAGGCACAATGCCGCCTTAAGTACGAGAATAGAAACTCTTCTTACAGTCGGTGCTTTGATCCATTTCTGTGAGACCAATATTAGTTTCCGATACACCACTGCAAGTTCAATGTATTCCTTGGACTTTCACATTGACGATGAAACACTGAAATTACATCGGAATTACATACAAAAGGCACAATGCCGCCTTAAGTGCAAGAAGTGTGAGACTTCTTAGAGTCAGTGCTTTGATCCTTTCCTGTGGGACCAGTATTAGTTTCCGATACACCACTGAAGGTTCAATGTATTCCTTGGACCTTCACATTGACGATAAAACACTGAAATCGCATCGGAATTAAATACAAAAGGCACAATGCCGCCTTAAGTACAAGAATAGAGACTCTTCTTACAGTCGGTGCTTTGAGCATTCCCTGTGAGACCAGTATTAGTTTCCGATACACCACTGCCCTTTCAATGTATACCTTGGAACTTCACATTGACGATGAAACACAGAAATCGCATCGGAATTAAACAAAAAAGGCACAATGCCGCCTTAAGTACGAGAATAGAGACTCTACTTACAGTCGGTGCTTTTATCCATTTCTGTGAGACCAATATTATTTTCCGATACACCACTGCAGGTTCAATGTATTCCTTGGACATTCACATTGACGATGAAACACTGAAATTACATCGTAGTTAAATACAAAAGGCACAATGCCACCTTAAATGCAATAAGAGTGAGACTTCTTAGAGTCTGTGTTTGATCCTTTCCTGACTGACCAGTATTAGTTTCCGATACACCACTGCAGGTTCAATGTATTCCTTGGACTTTCGCATTGACGATGAAATACAGAAATCGCATCGGAATTAAATACAAAAGGCACAATGCCGCCTTCAGTACAAGAATAAAGACTCTTCTTACTGTCGGTGTTTTCATCCCATCCTGTGAGACCAGTATTAGTTTCCGATACACCACTGCAGGTTCAATGTATTCCTTTGACATTCACACTGACGATGAAACACTGAAATTACATCATAATTACATAGAAAAGGCACAATGCCGCCTTAAATGCAAGAAGAGTGAGACTTCTTAGAGTCTGTGCTTTGATCCTTTCCTATGAGCACAGTATTAGTTTCCGATACACCACTGCAGGTTCAATGTATTCCTTTTACTTACACATTGACGATGATACACTGAAATTACATCGGAATTAAATACAAAAGGCACAATGTCGCCTTATGTGCAAGAAGAGTGAGACTTCTTAGGGTCTGTGCTTTGATCTTTTCCTATGAGACCAGTATTAGTTTCCGATACACCACTGCAGGTTCAATGTATACCTCGGAACTTCACATTGACGATGAAACACAGAAATTGCATCGGAATTAAATACAAACGCAAAATGCCGCCTTAAGTACAAGAAAAGGGACTCTTCTCAGAGTCGGTGAATTGAGCATTCCCTGTGGGACAAGTATTAGTATCCGATACACCACTGCAGGTACAATGTATTCATTGCAACTACACATTGACGATGAAACACTGAAATTACATCGGAATTAAATACAAAAAGCAGAATGCCGCCTTACGTGCAAGAAGAGTGAGACTTCTTAGAGTCTGTGCATTGATCCTTTCCTGTGAGACCAGTATTAGTTTCCGACACACCACTGCAGGTTCAGTGTATTCCTTGGACCTTCACATTGACGATGAAACACAGAAATCGCATCGGAATTAAATACAAAAGGCACAATGCCGCCTTAAGTACAAGAATAGAGACTCTTCTTACAGTCGGTGCTTCGAGCATTCCCTGTGGGACCAGTATTAGTTTCCGATACACCACTGCAGGTTCAATGTATTCCTTGGACATTCACATTGACGATGAAACACTGAAATCGCATCGGAATTAAATACAAAAGGCACAATGCCGCCTTAAGTACAAGAATAGAGACTCATTTTGCTGTCGGTGATTTGAGCACTCCCTGTGGGACCAGTATTAGTTTCCGATACACCACTGCACTTTCAATGTATACCTTGGACCTTCACATTGACGATGATCCACAGATATCGCATCGGATTTAAATACAAAAGGCACAATGCCGCCTTAAGTACGAAAATAGAAACTCTTCCTACAGTCGGTGTTTGATCCATTTCTGTGAGACCAATATTAATTTCCGATACACCACTGCAGGTTCAATGTATTCCTTGGACATTCACATTGACGATGAAACACTGAAATTACATCGGAATTACATACAAAAGGCACAATGCCGCCTTAAGTGCAAGAAGAGTGAGACTTCTTAGAGTCTGCGCTTTGATCCTTTCCTATGAGACCAATAGTAGTTTCCGATACATAACTGCAGGTTCAATGTATTCTTTTTACATACACATTGAGGATGAAACACTGAAATTACATCGGAATTAAATACAAAAGGCACAATGCCGCCTTAAGTGCAAGAAGGATGAGACTTCTTAGAGTCTGTGCATTGATCCTTTCCTTTGAGACCAGTATTAGTTTCCGATACACCACTGCAGGTTCAATGTTTTCCTTGGACAATCACATTGACGATGAAACACTGAAATTACATCGGAATGAAATACAAAAGGCACAATGCCGCCTTAAGTGCAAGAAGAGTGAGACTTGTTAGAGAGAGTGCTTTGATCCATTCCTGTAGGACCAGTATTAGTTTCCGATACACCACTGCAGGTTCAATGTATTCCTTGGATCTTCACATTGACGATGAAACACAGAAATCGCATCGGAATTAAATACAAAAGGCACAATGCCGCCTTAAGTACGAGTATAGCGACTCTTCTTACAGTCTGTGCTTTGATCCATTTCTGTGAGACCAATATTATTTTCCGATACACCACTGCAGGTTCAATGTATTCCTTGGACATTCACATTGACAATGGAACACTGAAATTACATCGGAATTACATACAAAAGGCACAATGCCGCCTTAAGTGCAAGAAGCGTGAGACTTCTTAGAGTCTGTGCTTTGATCCTTTCCCATGAAACCACCATTAGTTTCCGATACACCACAGCAAATTCAATGTAATCCTTTTACATACACATTGACGATGAAACACTAACATTACATCGGAATTAAATACAAAAGGCACAATGCCCCCATAAGTACGAGAATAGAGACTCTTCTTACAGTCGGTGCTTTGATCCATTCCTGTGAGACCAGTATTAGTTTCCGATACACCACTGCAGGTTCAATGTATTCCTTGGACATTCACATTGACAATGAAACACTGAAATTACATCGGAATTACATACAAAAGGCACAATTCCGCCTTAAGTGCAAAAAGAGTGAGACTTCTTAGAGTCTGCGCTTTGATCCTTTCCTATGAGACCAATATTAATTTCCGATACATCACTGCAGGTTCAATGTATTCCTTTTACATACACATTGAGGATGAAACACTGAAATTACATCGCAATTAGATACAAACGGCAAAATCCCCCTTAAGTGCAAGAAGAGTGAGACTTCTTAGAGTCTGTGCATTGATCCTTTCCTGTGAGACCAGTATTACTTTCCGATACACCACTGCAGGTTCAATGTATTCCTTTTACTTCCACATTGACGATGAAACACTGAAATTACATCGGAATTAAATACAAAAGGCGCAATGCCGCCTTAAGTTCAAGAAGAGTGAGACTTCTTTGAGTCTGTGATTTGATCCTTTCCTATGAGACCAGTATAAGTTTCCGATACACCACTGCAGGTTCAATGTATTCCTTATACATACACATTGATGATGAAACACTGATATTACATCGGAATTAAATACAAAAGGCACAATGTCGCCTTAAGTACGAGAATACAGACTCACAGTCGGTGCTTTTATCCATTTCTCTGAGACCAATATTATTTTCCGATACACCACTGCAGGTTCAATGTATTCCTTTGACATTCACACTGACGATGAAACACTGAAATTACAACATAATTACATTGAAAAGGCACAATGCCGCCTTAAATGCAAGAAGAGTGAGATTTCTTAGAGTCTGTGCTTTGATCCTTTCCTATGAGCACAGTATTAGTTTCCGATACCCCACTGCAGGTTCAATGTATTCCTTTTACTTACACATTGACGATGAAACACTGAAATTACATCGGAATTCAATACAAAAGGCACAATGCCGCCTTAAGTGCAAGAAGAGTGAGACTTCTTAGGGTCTGTGCTTTGATCTTTTCCTATGAGACCAGTATTAGTTTCCGATACACCACTGCAGGTTCAATGTATACCTCGGAACTTCACATTGACGCTGAAACACAGAAATTGCATCGGAATTAAATACAAACGCAAAATGCCGCCTTAAGTACAAGAATAGGGACTCTTCTCAGAGTCGGTGAATTGAGCATTCCCTGTGGGACAAGTATTAGTTTCCCATACACCACTGCAGGTACAATGTATTCATTGCAAATACACATTGAGGATGAAACACTGAAATTACATCGGAATTAAATACAAAAAGCAGAATGCCGCCTTACGTGCAAGAAGAGTGAGACTTCTTAGAGTCTGTGCATTGATCCTTTCCTGTGAGACCAGTATTAGTTTCCGATACACCACTGCAGGTTCAGTGTATTCCTTAGACATTCACATTGACGATGAAACACAGAAATCGCATCGGAATTAAATACAAAAGGCACAATGCCGCCTTAAGTACAAGAATAGAGACTCTTCTTACAGTCGGTGCTTTGAGCATTCCCTGTGGGACCAATATTAATTTCCGATACACCACTGCAGGTTCAATGTATTCCTTGGACCTTCACATTGACGATGAAACACAGAAATCGCATCGGAATTAAATACAAAAGGCACAATGCCGCCTTAAGTACGAGTATAGCGACTCTTCTTACAGTCTGTGCTTTGATCCATTTCTGTGAGACCAATATTATTTTCCGATACACCACTGCAGGTTCAATGTATTCCTTGGACATTCACATTGACAATGGAACACTGAAATTACATCGGAATTACATACAAAAGGCACAATGCCGCCTTAAGTGCAAGAAGAGTGAGACTTCTTAGAGTCTGTGCTTTGATCCTTTCCCATGAAACCACTATTAGTTTCCGATACACCACAGCAAGTTCAATGTAATCCTTTTACATACACATTGACGATGAAACACTAACATTACATCGGAATTAAATACAAAAGGCACAATGCCCCCATAAGTACGAGAATAGAGACTCTTCTTACAGTCGGTGCTTTGATCCATTCCTGTGAGACCAGTATTAGTTTCCGATACACCACTGCAGGTTCAATGTAATCCTTGGACATTCACATTGACAATGAAACACTGAAATTACATCGGAATTACATACAAAAGGCACAATTTCGCCTTAAGTGCAAAAAGAGTGAGACTTCTTAGAGTCTGCGCTTTGATCCTTTCCTATGAGACCAATATTAGTTTCCGATACATCACTGCAGGTTCAATGTATTCCTTTTACATACACATTGAGGATGAAACACTGAAATTACATCGCAATTAGATACAAACGGCAAAATCCCGCCTTAAGTGCAAGAAGAGTGAGACTTCTTAGAGTCTGTGCATTGATCCTTTCCTGTGAGACCAGTATTACTTTCCGATACACCACTGCAGGTTCAATGTATTCCTTTTACATACACATTGATGATGAAACACTGATATTACATCGGAAATAAAAACAAAAGGCACAATGCCGCCTTAAGTGCAAGAAGAGTGAGACTTCTAAGAGTCTGTGCTTTGATCCTTTCCTGTGAGACCAGTATTTGTTTCCGATACACCACTGCAGGTTCAATGTATACCTTGGACCTTCACATTGACGATGAAACACAAAAATTGTTGTGTCGGTAGCTGGGCCGACACCGTGAAGTTGAGATGGCTGAAAATGCACGTTAGACTAACGCAGACGGGCGTGATGTACTGGAACAGGATACGTAATTAACGTTAGGAAGAAAAGTACGGAGCAGGATTAATACTTATCTTTAATATCATTGTGGTACATCGATCTTGACGATACACAGGAGACCTTAAGTACAATCACTGTATGTCTAATGGCGCCTTGCTAGTTCGTAGCCATTAACTTAGCTGATGGCTATTCTGTCTCTCGGCTAATGAGAGAGAAAGGCTTCGTACATCTGGTCGGTAGCTAGGTTCTCGTACAACTGGGGCGAGTGCTCTCTCGTATCACGAGACCTGCCTTGGTGGTGGCGCTAGGTCTGCGATTACACAGTGGCGACACGCGGGTCCGACATGTACTAAATGGACCGCGGCCGATTTAAGCTACCACCTAGCAAGAGTGGTGTCTGGCGGTGACACCACAGAAATCGCATCGGAATAAAATACAAAACGCAAAATGCCGCCTTTAGTACAAGAATAGAGACTATTCTCAGTGTCGGTGCTTTGAGCATTCCCTGTGAGACTAGTATTAGTTTCCGATACACCACTGCAGGTTCAATGTATTCCTTGGATATACACATTGACGATGAAACACTGAAATTACATCGGAATTAAATACAAAAAGCAGAATGCCGCCTTAAGTGCAAGAAGAGTGAGACTTCTTAGAGTCTGTGCTTTGTTCCTTTCCTGTGAGACCAGTACTAGTTTCCGATACACCACTGCAAGTCCAATGTATTCCTTGGACCTTCACATTGACGATGAAACAAAGAAATCGCATTGGAAGTAAATACAAAAGGCATAATGCAGCCATATGTACAAGAATCGAGACTCTTCTTACAGTCGGTGGTTTGAGCAACCCCTGTGAGACCAGTATTTGTTTCTGATACACCACTGCAGGTTCAATGTATTCCTTGGTCATACACATTGACGATGAAACGCAGAAATCGCATCGGAATTCAATACAAAAGGCACAATGCCGCGTTAAGTACAAGAATAGAGACTCTACCTACAGTCGGTTCTTTAAGCATTCCCTGTGACACCAGTATTCGTTTCCGATACACCACTGCAGTTTCAATGTATTCCTTGGGCATACACATTGACGATGGAACACTGAAATTTCATCGGAATTACATACAAAAAGCACAATGCCGATTTAAGTGCAAGAAGAGTGAGACTTCTTAGAGTCTGTGCTTTGATCCTTTCCTGTGGGACCAGTATTAGTTTCCGATACACCACTGCAGGTTCAATGTATACCTCGGACCTTCACATTGACGATGAAACACAGAAATCGCATCGGAATTAAATACAAAAGGCACAATGCCGCCTTAAGTACGAGTATAGCGACTCTTCTTACAGTCTGTGCTTTGATCCATTTCTGTGAGACCAATATTATTTTCCGATACACCACTGCAGGTTCAATGTATTCCTTGGACATTCACATTGACAATGGAACACTGAAATTACATCGGAATTACATACAAAAGGCACAATGCCGCCTTAAGTGCAAGAAGAGTGAGACTTCTTAGAGTCTGTGCTTTGATCCTTTCCCATGAAACCACTATTAGTTTCCGATACACCACAGCAAGTTCAATGTAATCCTTTTACATACACATTGACGATGAAACACTAACATTACATCGGAATTAAATACAAAAGGCACAATGCCCCCATAAGTACGAGAATAGAGACTCTTCTTACAGTCGGTGCTTTGATCCATTCCTGTGAGACCAGTATTAGTTTCCGATACACCACTGCAGGTTCAATGTAATCCTTGGACATTCACATTGACAATGAAACACTGAAATTACATCGGAATTACATACAAAAGGCACAATTTCGCCTTAAGTGCAAAAAGAGTGAGACTTCTTAGAGTCTGCGCTTTGATCCTTTCCTATGAGACCAATATTAGTTTCCGATACATCACTGCAGGTTCAATGTATTCCTTTTACATACACATTGAGGATGAAACACTGAAATTACATCGCAATTAGATACAAACGGCAAAATCCCGCCTTAAGTGCAAGAAGAGTGAGACTTCTTAGAGTCTGTGCATTGATCCTTTCCTGTGAGACCAGTATTACTTTCCGATACACCACTGCAGGTTCAATGTATTCCTTTTACATACACATTGATGATGAAACACTGATATTACATCGGAAATAAAAACAAAAGGCACAATGCCGCCTTAAGTGCAAGAAGAGTGAGACTTCTAAGAGTCTGTGCTTTGATCCTTTCCTGTGAGACCAGTATTTGTTTCCGATACACCACTGCAGGTTCAATGTATACCTTGGACCTTCACATTGACGATGAAACACAGAAATTGTTGTGTCGGTAGCTGGGCCGACACCGTGAAGTTGAGATGGCTGAAAATGCACGTTAGACTAACGCAGACGGGCGTGATGTACTGGAACAGGATACGTAATTAACGTTAGGAAGAAAAGTACGGAGCAGGATTAATACTTATCTTTAATATCATTGTGGTACATCGATCTTGACGATACACAGGAGACCTTAAGTACAATCACTGTATGTCTAATGGGGCCTTGCTAGTTCGTAGCCATTAACTTAGCTGATGGCTATTCTGTCTCTCGGCTAATGAGAGAGAAAGGCTTCGTACATCTGGTCGGTAGCTAGGTTCTCGTACAACTGGGGCGAGTGCTCTCTCGTATCACGAGACCTGCCTTGGTGGTGGCGCTAGGTCTGCGATTACACAGTGGCGACACGCGGGTCCGACATGTACTAAATGGACCGCGGCCGATTTAAGCTACCACCTAGCAAGAGTGGTGTCTGGCGGTGACACCACAGAAATCGCATCGGAATAAAATACAAAACGCAAAATGCCGCCTTTAGTACAAGAATAGAGACTATTCTCAGTGTCGGTGCTTTGAGCATTCCCTGTGAGACTAGTATTAGTTTCCGATACACCACTGCAGGTTCAATGTATTCCTTGGATTTACACATTGACGATGAAACACTGAAATTACATCGGAATTAAATACAAAAAGCAGAATGCCGCCTTAAGTGCAAGAAGAGTGAGACTTCTTAGAGTCTGTGCTTTGTTCCTTTCCTGTGAGACCAGTACTAGTTTCCGATACACCACTGCAAGTCCAATGTATTCCTTGGACCTTCACATTGACGATGAAACAAAGAAATCGCATTGGAAGTAAATACAAAAGGCATAATGCAGCCATATGTACAAGAATCGAGACTCTTCTTACAGTCGGTGGTTTGAGCAACCCCTGTGAGACCAGTATTTGTTTCTGATACACCACTGCAGGTTCAATGTATTCCTTGGTCATACCATTGACGATGAAACGCAGAAATCGCATCGGAATTCAATACAAAAGGCACAATGCCGCGTTAAGTACAAGAATAGAGACTCTACCTACAGTCGGTTCTTTAAGCATTCCCTGTGACACCAGTATTCGTTTCCGATACACCACTGCAGTTTCAATGTATTCCTTGGGCATACACATTGACGATGGAACACTGAAATTTCATCGGAATTACATACAAAAAGCACAATGCCGATTTAAGTGCAAGAAGAGTGAGACTTCTTAGAGTCTGTGCTTTGATCCTTTCCTGTGGGACCAGTATTAGTTTCCGATACACCACTGCAGGTTCAATGTATACCTCGGACCTTCACATTGACGATGAAACACAGAAATCGCATCGGAATAAAATACAAAACGCAAAATGCCGCCTTAAGTACAAGAATAGGGACTCTTCTCAGAGTCGGTGCTTTGAGCATTCAGTGTGAGACCAGTATTCGTTTCCGATACACCACTGCATGTTCAATGTAATCCTTGGACCTTCACATTGACGATGAAACACAGATATCGCGTCGGAATTAAGTAGAAAGGGCACAATGCCGCCTTAAGTAAAAGAATCGAGACTCTTCTTACAGTTGGTGCTTTGGGCATTCCCTGTGGGACCAGTATTAGTTTCCGATACACAACTGCAGGTTCAATGTTTTCCTTGGACATACAGATTTATGATGAAATACTGAAATCGCATCGGAATTGAATACAAAAGGCACAACGCCGCATTAAGTACAAGTATAAAGACTCTTCTTACAGTCGGTGCTTTGAGCATTCCCTGTGAGACCAGTATTAGTTTCCGATACACCACTGTACTTTCAATGTATACCTTGGACCTTCACATTGACGATGAAACACAGATATCGCATCGGAATTAAATACAAGAGGCACAATGCCGCCTTAAGTACGAGAATAGAAACTCTTCTTACAGTCGGTGCTTTGATCCATTTCTGTGAGACCAATATTAGTTTCCGATACACCACTGCAGGTTCAATGTATTCCTTGGTATTTCACATTGACGATGAAACACTGAAATTACATCGGAATTACATACAAAAGGCACAATGCCGCCGTAAGTGCAAGAAGAGTGAGACTTCTTAGAGTCTGTGCTTTGATCCTTTCCCATGAGACCAGTATTAGTTTCCGATACACCACTGCAGGTTCAATGTATTCCTCTTACATACACAGTGACGATGAAACACTCACACTACATGGGAATAAAATACATAATGCACAATGCCGCATTAAGTGCAAGAAGAGTGAGACTGCTTAGAGTCTGTGCTTTGATCCTTTCCAGTGAGACCAGTATTAGTTTCCGATACACCACTTCAGGTTCAATGTATTCCTTTTACATACACATTGACGATGAAACACTGAAATTACATCGGAATTAAATGCAAAAGGCAAAATGCCGCCTTAAGTACAAGAATAAAGACTCTTCTCAGTGTCGGTGATTTGAGCATTCCCTGTGAGACCAGTATTAGTTTCCGATACACCACTGCAGGTTCAATGTATTCCTTGGACCGTCACTTTGACGATGAAACACAGAAATCGCATCGGAATTAAATACAAAAGGCACAATGCCGCCTTAAGTACAAGAATAGACACTCTTCTTACAGCTGATGCTTTGAGCATTCCCTGTGAGACCAGTACTAGTTTCCGATACACCACTGCAGTTTCAATGTATTCCTTATACATACACATTGACGATGAAGCACTGAAATTACATCGGAATTAAATACAAAAGGCACAATGCCGCCTTAAGTGCATGAAGAGTGAAACTTCTTAGAGCCTGTGCTTTATTCCTTTCCTGTGAGACCAGTATTAGTTTCCGATACACCACTGCAAGTTCAATGTATTCCTTGGACCTGCACATTGACAATGAAACACAGAAATTGCATCTTAATTACATACATAAGGCGCAATGCCGCCTTAAGTACAAGAATAGAGACTCTTATTACAGTCGGTGTTTTAAGCAGTCCCTGTGAGACCAGTATTAGTTTCCGATACACCACTGCAGGTTCAATGTTTTCCTTGGTCATACAGATTGACGATGAAACATAGAAATCGAATCGGAATTAAATACAAAAGGCACAATGCCGCATTAAGTACAAAAATAAAGACTCTTCTTACAGTCGGTGCTTTGAGCATTCCCTGTGAGACCAGTATTAGTTTCCGATACACCACTGTACTTTCAATGTATACCTTGGACCTTCACATTGACGATGAAACACAGATATCGCATCGGAATTAAATACAAAAGGCATAATGCCGCCTTAAGTACGAGAATAGTAACTCTTCTTACAGTCGGTGCTTTGATCCATTTCTGTGAGACCAATATTAGTTTCCGATACACCACTGCAGGTTCAATGTGCTCCTTGGACTTTCACATTGACGATGAAACACTGAAATTACATCGGAATTACATACAAAAGGCACAATGCCGCCTTAAGTGCAAGAAGAGTGAGACTTCTTAGCGTCTGTGCTTTGATCCTTTCCTATGAGACCAGTATTAGTTTCCGATACACCACTGCAGGTTCAATGTATTCCTCTTACATACACATTGACGATGAAACACTAACACTACATGGGAATAAAATACATAATGCACAATGCCGCATTAAGTGCAAGAAGAGTGAGACTGCTTAGAGTCTGTGCTTTGATCCTTTCCTGTGAGACCAGTATTAGTTTCCGATACACCACTGCAGGTTCAATGTATTCCTTTTACATACACATTGACGATGAAACACTGAAATTACATCGGAATTAAATGCAAAAGGCAAAATGCCGTCTTAAGTGCAAGAAGAGTGAGACTTCTTAGAGTCTGTGCTTTGGTCCTTTCCTGACAGACCAGTATTAGTTTCCGATACACCACTGCAGGTTCAATGTATTCCTTGGACTTTCGCATTGACGATTAAATACAGAAATCGTATCGGAATTAAATGCCGCCTTAATTACAAGAATAGAGACTCGTCTTACTGTCGGTGTTTTGATCCCTTCCTGTGAGACCAGTATTAGTTTCCGATACACCACTGCAGGTTCAATGTATTCCTTTGAATTCACATTGACGATGAAACACTGAAATTACATCATAATTACATAGAAAAGGCACTATGCCCCTTAAATGCAAGAAGAGTGAGACTTCTTATAGTCTGTGCTTTGATCCTTTCCTCTGAGAACAGTATTAGTTTCCGATACACCACTGCAGGTTCAATGTATTCCTTTTACTTACACATTGACGATGAAACACTGAAATTACATCGGAATTAAATACAAAAGGCACAGTGCCGCCTTAAGTTCAACAAGAGTGAGACTTCTCAGAGTCTGTGATTTGATCTCTCCTATGAGACCAGTATTAGTTTCCGATACACCACTGCAGGTTCAATGTATTCCTTTTCCATACACATTGATGATAAAACACTGAAATTACATCAGAATTAAATACAAAAGGCACATTGCCGCCTTAAGTGCATGAAGAGTGAGTCTTCTTAGAGTCTGTGCTTTGATCCTTTCCTGTGAGACCAGTATTAGTTTCCGATACACCACTGCAGGTTCAATGTATTCCTTGGACCTTCACATTGACGATGAAACACAGAAATCTCATCGGAATTAAATACAAAAGGCACAATGCCGCCTTAAGTACAAGAATAGAGACTCTTCTTACAGTCGGTGCTTTAAGCATTCCCTGTGAGACCAGTATTCGTTTCCGATACAAAACCACAGGTTCAATGTATTCCTTGGACCGACACATTGACGATGAAACACTGAAATTACATCGGAATTACATACAAAAGGCATAATGCCGCCTTAAGTGCAAGAAGAGTGAGACTTCATAGAGTCTGCGCTTTGATCCTTTCCTATGAGACCAATATTGGTTTCCGATACATCACTGCAGGTTCAATGTATTCTTTTTACATACACATTCAGGATGCAACACTGAAATTACATCGGAATTAAAGACAAAAGGCACAATGCCGCCCTAAGTGCAAGAAGAGTGAGACTTCATAGAGTCTGTGCATTGATCCTTTCCTATGAGACCAGTATTACTTTCCGATACACGACTCAGTTTCAATGTATTCCTTTTACATACGCATTGACGATGAAACACTGAAATTACATCGGAATTAAAAACAACAGGCACAATGCTCCCTTAAGTGCAAGAAGAGTGAGATTTATTAGATTCTGTGGTTTGATGCTTTCCTGTGAGACAAGTATTAGTTTCCGATACACCACTGCAGGTTCAATGTATTCCTTTTACATACACATTGACGATGAAACACTAACACTACATGGGAATAAAATACAAAAGGCACAGTGCCGCATTAAGTGCAAGCAGAGTGAGACTGCTTAGAGTCTGTGCTTTGATCCTTTCCTTTGAGACCAGTATTAGTTTCCGATACACCACTGCAGGTTCAATGTATTCCTTTTACATACACATTGACGATGAAACACTGAAATTTCATCGGAATTAAATGCAAAAGGCAAAATGCCGTCTTAAGTGCAAGAAGAGTGAGACTTCATAGCGTCTGTGCTTTCATCCTATCCTGACAGACCAGTATTAGTTTCCGATACACCACTGCAGGTTCAATGTATTCCTTTTACATACACATGGACGATGAAACACTAACATTACATCGGTAATAAATACAAAAGGCACAACGCCGCCTTTAGTACAAGAATAGAGACTCGACTTACTGTCGGTGTTTTGATCCCTTCCTGTGAGACCAGTATTAGTTTCCAATACATCACTGCAGGTTCAATGTATTCCTTTCACTATCACATTGACGATGAAACACTGATAATTAATCATAATTACATGCAAAAGGCACAATGCCGCCTTAAGTGCAAGAAGAGTGAGACTTCTTAGATTCTGTGCTTTGATCCTTTCCTATGAGAACAGTATTAGTTTCCGATACACCACTGCAGGTTCAATGTATTCCTTTTCCATACACATTGATGATGAAACACTGAAATTACATCGGAATTAAATACAAAAGGCACATTGCCGCCTTAAGTGCAAGAAGACTGAGACTTCTTAGAGTCTGTGCTTTGATCCTTTCCTGTGAGACCAGTATTAGTTTCCGATACACCACTGCAGGTTCAATGTATACCTTGGACCTTCACATTGACGATGAAACACAGAAATCCCATCGGAATTAAATACAAAACCCACAATGCCGCCTTAAGTACAAGAATACAGACTCTTCTTACAGTAGGTGCTTTAAGCATTCCCTGTGAGACCAGTGTTCGTTTCCGATACACCACCGCAGGTTCAATGTATTCCTTGGACCTTCACATTGACGATGAAACACAGGTATCGCGTCGGAATTAAGAATAAAAGGCACAATGCCGCCTTAAGTACTAAAATCGAGACTCTTCTTACAGTCGGTGCTTTGAGCATTCCCTGTGGGACCAGTATTAGTTTCCGATACACCACTGCAGGTTCAATGTTTTCCTTGGACGTACACATTAACGATGAAACACTGAAATCGCATCGGATTTAAATACAAAAGGCACAATGCCGCCTTTAGTGCAAGAAGAGTGAGACTTCGTAGAGTCCGTGCTTTGATCCATTCCTGTGAGACCAGTATTAGGTTCAGATACACCATTGCGGGTGCAATGTATTAATTGGACCTTCACATATACGATGAAATACAGAAATCGCATAGGAATTAAATACAAAAGGCACAATGCCACCTTAAGTACGAGAATAGATACTCATCTTACAGTCGGTGCTTTGATGCATTTCTGTGAGTCCAATATTAGTTTCCGATACACCACTGCAGGTTCAATGTATTCCTTGGACATTCACATTGACGATGAAACACTGAAATTACATCGGAATTAAAGACAAAAGGCACAATGCCTCCCTAAGTGCAAGAAGAGTGAGACTTCTTAGAGCCTGTGCATTGATCCTTTCCAGTGAGACCAGTATTAGTTTCCGATAAACCACTGCAGGTTCAATGTATTCCTTGGACCTTCACCGTGACGATGAAACACAGAAATTACATCGGAATTAAATACAAAAGGCACAATGACGCCTTAAATGCAAGAAGAGTGAGAGTTCTTAGAGTCTGTGTTTTGATCCTTTCCTGTGAGACCAGTATTAGTTTCCGATACACCACTGCGGGTTCAGTGTATTCCTTGGACATTCACAATGACGAAGAAACACTGAAATTACATCAAAATTAAATACAAAAGGCACAATGCCGCATTAAATGCAAGAAGAGTGAGACTTCTTAGAGTCTGTGCTTTGATCCTTTCCTATGAGACCAGTATTAGTTTCCGATACACCACTGCAGGTTCAATGTATTCCTTGGACCTTCACATTGACGACGAAACACAGAAATCGCATCGGAATTAAATACAAAAGGCCCAATGCCACCTTAAGTGTAAGAATATAGACTCTCCTTAGAGTCGGTGCTTTGATCCTTTTCTATGAGACCAGTATTAGTTTCCGATACACCACTGCAGGTTCAATGAATTCCTTTTATATACACATTGACGATGAAACACTGAAATTACAGAGGAAATAAATACAAAAGGCACAATGCCGCCATAAGTGCAAGAAGGGTGAGACTTATTGGAGTTTTTGCTTTCATTCTTTCCTATGAGACCAGTATTAGTTTCCGATACAAAACTGCAGGTTCAATGTATTTCTTGGACCGTCACATTGACGACGAAACATAGAAATCGCATCGGAATTAAATACAAAAGGCACAATGCCGCCTTAAGTACCAGAATATAGATTCTTCTTACAGTCGGTTATTTGATCCTTTCCCGTGAGACCAGTATTATTTTCCGATACACCACTGCAGGCTCATTGTATTCCTCGGACCTTCACATTGTCGATGAAACACAGAAATTACATCGGAAATAAATACAAAAGGCACAATGACGCTTTAAATGCAAGAAGAGTGAGACTTCTTAGAGTCTGTGCTTTGATCCTTACCTGTGAGACCAGCATTAGTTTCCGATACACCACTGCAGGTTCAATGTATTCCTTGGACATTCACATTGACGATGAAACACTGAAATTACATCAAAATTAAATACAAAAGGCACCATGCCGCATTAAATGCAAGAGGAGTGAGACTTCTTAGAGACTGTGCATTGACCCTTTCCTGTGAGACCAGTACTAGTTTCCGACACACCACTGCAGGTTCAATGTATTCCTTGGACATTCTCATTGACGATGAAACACTGAAATTACATCAAAATTAAAAACAAAAGGCACAATGCCTCCTTAAATGCAAGAAGAATGAGACTTCTTAGCGTCTGTGCTTTGGTCCTTTCCTGTGAGACCAATATTAGTTTCCGATACACCACTGCGGGTGCAATGTATTCCTTGGACATTCACATTGACGATGAAACACTGAAATTAGATCAAAATTAAATACAAAAGGCACCATGCCGCATTACATGCAAGAGGAGTGAGACTTCTTAGAGACTGTGCATTGACCCTTTCCTGTGAGACCAGTACTAGTTTCCGACACACCACTGCAGGTTCAATGTATTCCTTGGACATTCACATTGACGATGAAACACTGTAATTACATCAAAATTAAAAACAAAAGGCACAATGCCACCTTAAGTACGAGGATAGTGACTCTTCTTACAGTCGGTGCTTTGATCCATTTCTGTGAGTCCAATATTAGTTTCCGATACACCACTGCAGGTTCAATGTATTCCTTAGACCTTCACATTGACGATGAAACACCGAAATCGCATCGGAATTTAATACAAAAGGCACAATGCCGCATTAAGTACAAGAATATAGACTCTTCTTACAGTCGGTTCTTTGATCCTTTCCTGTGAGACCAGTATTAGTTTCCGATACACCACTGCAGGTTCAATGTAACCCTTGGACATTCACATTGACAATGAAACACTGAAATTACATCGGAATTAAATACAAAAGGCACAATGCCGCCTTAAATTCAAGAAGAGTGAGACTTCTTTGACTCTGTGCTTTAATCCTTTCCTGTGAGACCAATATTAGTTTCCGATACACCACTGCAGGTTCAAAGTAATCCTTGGACCTTCACATTGGCGATGAAACACAGAAATCGCATCGGAATTAAATACAAATGGCACAATGGCCCCTTAAGTACAAGAATAGAGACTCTTCTTACAGTCTGTGCCTTGAACACTCCCTGTGAGACCAGTATTAGTTTTCGATACACCACTGCAGGTTCAATGTATTCCTTGGACATTCAAAGTGACGATGAAACACTGAAATTACATCGGAATTAAATACAAAAGGCACAATGCCGCCTTAAATGCAAGAAGAGTGAGACTTCTTAGAGACTGTGCTTTGATTATTTCCTATGAGACCAGTATTAGTTTCCGATACACCACTTCAGGTTCAATGAATTCCCTTTACATACACATTGACGATGAAACACTAACATTACATCGGAATTAAATACAAAAGGCACAATGCCGCCATAAGTGCAAGAAGATTGAGACTTCTTAATGTCTGTGATTTGATCCTTTCCTATGAGACCAGTATTAGTTTCCGAACACCACTGCAGGTTCAATGAGTTCCTTTTACATACACATTGACGATGAAACACTGACATTACATCGGAATTAAATACAAAAGGCACAATGTCGCCTTAAGTACAAGAATATAGACTCTTCTTACAGTCGGTTCTTTGATCCTATCCTGTGAGACCAGTATTATTTTCCGATACACCACTGCAGGTTCAATTTATTCCTTGGACCTTCACATTGACGATGAAACACAGAAATTACATCGGAATTAATAACGAAAGGCACAATGACGCGCTAAATGCAAGAGGAGTGATACTTCTTTGAGTCTGTGCTTTGATCCTTTCCTGTGAGACCAGTATTAGTTTCCGATACACCACTGCAGGTTCAATGTATTCTTTGGACATTCACATTGACGATGAAACGGTGAAATCACATCGGAATTAAATACAAAAGGAACAATGCCGCCTTAAGTGCAAGAAGAGTGAGACTTCTTAGAGTCTGTGCTTTGATCCTTTCCTGTGGGAGCAGTATTAGTTTCCGATACACCACTGCAGGTTCAATGTATTCCTTGGCCCTTCACACTGACGATGAAACACAGAAATCGCATCGGAATTAAATACAAATGGCACAATGCCGCCTTAAGTACGAGAATAGTGACTCATCTTACAGTCGGTGCTTTGATCCATTTCTGTGAGACCAACATTATTTTCCGATACACCACTGCAGGTTCAATGTATTCCTTGGACATTCACATTGACGATGAAACACTGAAATTACATCGGAATTACATACAAAAGGCACAATGCCGAGTTAAGTGCAAGAAGACTGAGACTTCTTAGAGTCTGCGCTTTGATCCTGTCCTATGAGTTCAATATTAGTTTCCGATACATCACTGCGGGTTCAATGTATTCTTTTTACATACACATTGAGGAAGAAACACTGAAATTACATCGGAATTAAATACAAAAGGCACAATGCCGCCTTAAGTGCAAGAAGAGTGAGACTTCTTAGAGACTGTGCATTGATCCTTTCCTGTGAGACCAGTATTAGTTTCCGATACACCACTGCAGGTTCAATGTATTCCTTAGACCTTCACATTGACTATGAAACACAGAAATCGCATCGGAATTTAATACAAAAGGCACAATGCCGCATTAAGTACAAGAATAGAGACTCTTCTTACAGTCGGTTCTTTGATCCTTTCCTGTGAGACCAGTATAAGTTTCCGATACACCACTGCAGGCTCATTGTATTCCTCGGACCTTCACATTGTCGATGAAACACAGAAATTACATCGGAAATAAATACAAAAGGCACAATGACGCTTTAAATGCAAGAAGAGTGAGACTTCTTAGAGTCTGTGCTTTGATCCTTACCTGTGAGACCAGCATTAGTTTCCGATACACCACTGCAGGTTCAGTGTATTCCTTGGACATTCACATTGACGATGAAACACTGAAATTACATCAAAATTAAATACGAAAGGCACCATGCCGCATTAAATGCAAGAGGAGTGAGACTTCTTAGAGACTGTGCATTGACCCTTTCCTGTGAGACCAGTACTAGTTTCCGACACACCACTGCAGGTTCAATGTATTCCTTGGACATTCTCATTGACGATGAAACACTGAAATTACATCAAAATTAAAAACAAAAGGCACAATGCCTCCTTAAATGCAAGAAGAGTGAGACTTCTTAGTGTCTGTGCTTTGGTCCTTTCCTGTGAGACCAATATTAGTTTCCGATACACCACTGCAGGTTCAAAGTAATCCTTGGACCTTCACATTGGCGATGAAACACAGAAATCGCATCGGAATTAAATACAAATGGCACAATGCCGCCCTAAGTACGAGAATAGAGACTCTTCTTACGGTCTGTGCCTTCAACACTCTCTGTGAGACCAGTATTACTTTTCGATACACCACGGCAGGCTCAATGTATTACTTGGACCTTCACATTGACGATTTAACACTGAAATTACATCGGAATTAAATACAAAAGGCACAATGCCGCCATAAGTGCAAGAAGAGTGAGACTTCCGAGAGTCTGTGCTATGATCCTTTCCTGTGAGACCAGTATTAGTTTCCGATTCACAACTGCAGGTTCAATGTATTCCTTGGACATTCACATTGACGATGATACATTGAAATTACCTCGGAATTAAATACAAATGGCACAATGACGCCATAAGTACAAGAAGAGTGAGACTTCTTAGAGTATGTGCTTTGATCCTTTCCTGTCAGGCAAGTATTAGTTTCCGATACACCACTGCAAGTTCAATGTATTCCTTGGACGTTCACATTGACGATGAAACACTGAAATTACATCGGAATCAAAAACAAAAGGCACAATGCCGCATTAAGTTCAAGAAGAGTGAGACTTCTTAGAGTCTGTGCTTTGATCCTTTCCTATGAGACCAGTATTACTTTCCGATACACCACTCAGTTTCAATGTATTCCTTTTACATACACATTGAAGATGAAACACTGAAATTACATCGGAATTAAATACAACAGGCACAATGCCCCCTTAAGTGCAAGAAGAGTGAGATTTCTTAGATTCTGTGCTTTGATGCTTTCCTGTGAGACAAGTATTAGTTTCATATAGACCACAGCAGGTTCAATGTATCCCTTGGACAATCACATTGACGATGAAACACAGAAATCGCATCGGAATTAAATAGAAAAGGCACAATGCCGTCTTAAGTACAAGAATAGAGTCTCTTCTTACAGTCGGTGCTTTGAGCAGCCCCTGTGAGACCAGTATTAGTTTCCGATATCCCCTGCAGGTTCAATGTATTCCTTGGACATTCACAGTGACGATGAAACACTGAAATTACATCGGAATTAAATACAAAAGGCACAATGCCGCCTTAAATGCAAGAAGAGTGAGACTTCTTAGAGTCTGTGCTTTGATCCTTTCCTATGAGACCACTATTAGTTTCCGATACACCAGTTCAGGTTCAATGAATTCCCTTTACATACACATTGACGATGAAACACTGAAATTACATAGGAAATAAATACAAAAGGCACAATGCAGCCTTAAGTGCAAGAAGAGTGAGACTTATTGGAGTCAGTGCTTTGATTCTTTCCTATGAGACCAGTATTAGTTTCCGATACACCACTGCAGGTTCAATGTATTTCTTGGACCGTCACATTGACGACGAAACACAGAAATCGCTTCGGAATTAAATACAAAAGGCACAATGCCGCCTTAAGTACAAGAATATAGACTCTTCTTACAGTCGGTTCTTTGATCCTTTACTGTGAGACCAGTATTAGTTTCCGATACACCTCTGCAGGTTCAATGTATTCCTTGGACATTCACATTGTCGATGAAACACAGATATTACATCGGAATTAAATACAAAAGGCACAATGCCGCCTTAAAGGCAAGAAGAGTGAGACTTCTTAGAGTCTGTGCTTTGATCCTTTCCTATGAGACCAGTATTAGTTTCCGATACACCACGGCAGGTTCAAAGTAATCTTTGGACCTTCACATTGGCGATGAAACACAGAAATCGCATCGGAATTAAATACAAAAGGCACAATGTCCCCTTAAGTACAAGAATAGAGACTCTTCTTACGGTCTGTGCCTTCAACACTCCCTGTGAGACCAGTATTACTTTTCGATACACCACGGCAGGCTCAATGTATTACTTGGACCTTCACATTGACGATGTAACACTGAAATTACATCGGAATTAAATACAAAAGGCACAATGCCGCCATAAGTGCAAGAAGAGTGAGACTTCCGAGAGTCTGTGCTATGATCCTTTCCTGTGAGACCAGTATTAGTTTCCGATTCACAACTGCAGGTTCAATGTATTCCTTGGACATTCACATTGACGATGATACATTGAAATTACCTCGGAATTAAATACAAATGGCACAATGACGCCATAAGTACAAGAAGAGTGAGACTTCTTAGAGTATGTGCTTTGATCCTTTCCTGTCAGGCAAGTATTAGTTTCCGATACACCACTGCAAGTTCAATGTATTCCTTGGACGTTCACATTGACGATGAAACACAGAAATTACATCGGAATCAAAAACAAAAGGCACAATGCCGCATTAAGTTCAAGAAGAGTGAGACTTCTTAGAGTCTGTGCCTTGATCCTTTCCTATGAGACCAGTATTACTTTCCGATACACCACTCAGTTTCAATGTATTCCTTTTACATACACATTGACGATGAAACACTAACATTACATCGGAATTAAATACAAAAGGAACAATGCCGCCTTAAGTGCAAGAAGAGTGAGACTTCTTAGAGTCTGTGCTTTGATCCTTTCCTGTGGGAGCAGTATTAGTTTCCGATACACCACTGCAGGTTCAATGTATTCCTTGGCCCTTCACATTGACGATGAAACACAGAAATCGCATCGGAATTAAATACAAATGGCACAATGCCGCCCTAAGTATGAGAATAGAGACTCTTCTTACAGTCGGTGCTTTGATCCATTTCTGTGAGACCAATATTATTTTCCGATACACCACTGCAGGTTCAATGTATTCCTTTTACATTCACATTGACGATGAAACACTGAAATTACATCGGAATTACATACAAAAGGCACAACGCCGCCTTAAGTGCAAGAAGACTGAGACTTCCTAGAGTCTGCGCTTTGATCCTGTCCTATGAGACCAATATTAGTTTCCGATACATCACTGCGGGTTCAATGTATTCTTTTTACATACACATTGAGGATGAAACACTGAAATTACATCGGAATTAAATGCAAAAGGCACAATGCCGCCTTAAGTGCAAGAAGAGTGCGACTTCTTAGAGTCTGTGCATTGATCCTTTCCTGTGAGACCAGTATTAGTTTCCGATACACCACTGCAGGTTCAATGTATTCCTTAGCCCTTCACATTGACGATGAAACACAGAAATCGCATCGGAATTTAATA
Organism: Schistocerca americana; assembly: GCF_021461395.2. Taxonomy (NCBI): domain Eukaryota; kingdom Metazoa; phylum Arthropoda; class Insecta; order Orthoptera; family Acrididae; genus Schistocerca; species Schistocerca americana. The sequence goes on from NC_060123.1 coordinate 737,728,777, forward strand.
CAAAAGGCACAATGCCGCATTAAGTACAAGAATAGAGACTCTTCTTACAGTCGGTTCTTTGATCCTTTCCTGTGAGACCAGTATTAGTTTCCGATACACCACTGCAGGTTCAATGTATTCCTTGGACATTCACATTGACAATGAAACACAGAAATTACATCGGAATTAAATACAAAAGGCACAATGCCGCCTTAAATTCAAGAAGAGTGAGACTTCTTTGACTCTGTGCTTTGATCCTTTCCTGTGAGACCAATATTAGTTTCCGATACACCACTGCAGGTTCAAAGTAATCTTTGGACCTTCACATTGGCGATGAAACACAGAAATCGCATCGGAATTAAATACAAAAGGCACAATGCCCCCTTAAGTACAAGAATAGAGACTCTTCTTACGGTCTGTGCCATCAACACTCCCTGTGAGACCAGTATTACTTTTCGATACACCACGGCAGGCTCAATGTATTACTTGGACCTTCACATTGATGATGTAACACTGAAATTACATCGGAATTAAATACAAAAGGCACAATGCCGCCATAAGTGCAAGAAGAGTGAGACTTCCGAGAGTCTGTGCTATGATCCTTTCCTGTGAGACCAGTATTAGTTTCCGATTCACAACTGCAGGTTCAATGTATTCCTTGGACATTCACATTGACGATGATACATTGAAATTACCTCGGAATTAAATACAAATGGCACAATGACGCCATAAGTACAAGAAGAGTGAGACTTCTTAGAGTATGTGCTTTGATCTTTCCTGTCAGGCAAGTATTAGTTTCCGATACACCACTGCAAGTTCAATGTATTCCTTGGACGTTCACATTGACGATGAAACACTGAAATTACATCGGAATCAAAAACAAAAGGCACAATGCCGCATTAAGTTCAAGAAGAGTGAGACTTCTTAGAGTCTGTGCCTTGATCCTTTCCTATGAGACCAGTATTACTTTCCGATACACCACTCAGTTTCAATGTATTCCTTTTACATACACATTGAAGATGAAACACTGAAATTACATCGGAATTAAATACAACAGGCACAATGCCCCCTTAAGTGCAAGAAGAGTGAGATTTCTTAGATTCTGTGCTTTGATGCTTTCCTGTGAGACAAGTATTAGTTTCATATAGACCACAGCAGGTTCAATGTATCCCTTGGACAATCACATTGACGATGAAACACAGAAATCGCATCGGAATTAAATAGAAAAGGCACAATGCCGTCTTAAGTACAAGAATAGAGTCTCTTCTTACAGTCGGTGCTTTGAGCAGCCCCTGTGAGACCAGTATTAGTTTCCGATATCCCCTGCAGGTTCAATGTATTCCTTGGACATTCACAGTGACGATGAAACACTGAAATTACATCGGAATTAATTACAAAAGGCACAATGCCGCCATAAATGCAAGAAGAGTGAGACTTCTTAGAGTCTGTGTTTGATCCTTTCCTATGAGACCACTATTAGTTTCCGATACACCACTTCAGGTTCAATGAATTCCCTTTACATACACATTGACGATGAAACACTGAAATTACATAGGAAATAAATACAAAAGGCACAATGCAGCCTTAAGTGCAAGAAGAGTGAGACTTATTGGAGTCAGTGCTTTGATTCTTTCCTATGAGACCAGTATTAGTTTCCGATACACCACTGCAGGTTCAATGTATTTCTTGGACCGTCACATTGACGACGAAACACAGAAATCGCTTCGGAATTAAATACAAAAGGCACAATGCCGCCTTAAGTACAAGAATATAGACTCTTCTTACAGTCGGTTCTTTGATCCTTTACTGTGAGACCAGTATTAGTTTCCGATACACCTCTGCAGGTTCAATGTATTCCTTGGACATTCACATTGTCGATGAAACACAGATATTACATCGGAATTAAATACAAAAGGCACAATGCCGCCTTAAAGGCAAGAAGAGTGAGACTTCTTAGAGTCTGTGCTTTGATCCTTTCCTATGAGACCAGTATTAGTTTCCGATTCACCACTGCAGGTTCAATGTATTCCTTTTACATACACATTGACAATGAAACACTAACATTACATCGGAATTAAATACAAAAGGCACAATGCCGCCTTAAGTGCAAGAAGAGTGCGACTTCTTAGAGTCTGTGCATTGATCCTTTTCTGTGAGACCAGTATTAGTTTCCGATACACCACTGCAGGTTCAATGTATTCCTTAGACCTTCACATTGACGATGAAACACAGAAATCGCATCGGAATTTAATACAAAAGGCACAATGCCGCATTAAGTACAAGAATAGAGACTCTTCTTACAGTCGGTTCTTTGATCCTTTCCTGTGAGACCAGTATTAGTTTCCGATACACCACTGCAGGTTCAATGTATTCCTTGGACATTCACATTGACAATGAAACACAGAAATTACATCGGAATTAAGTACAAAAGGCACAATGCCGCCTTAAATTCAAGAAGAGTGAGACTTCTTTGACTCTGTGCTTTGATCCTTTCCTGTGAGACCAATATTAGTTTCCGATACACCACTGCAGGTTCAAAGTAATCCTTGGACCTTCACATTGGCGATGAAACACAGAAATCGCATCGGAATTAAATACAAAAGGCACAATGCCCCCTTAAGTACAAGAATAGAGACTCTTCTTACAGTCTGTGCCTTGAACACTCCCTGTGAGACCAGTATTAGTTTTCGATACACCACGGCAGGCTCAATGTATTACTTGGACCTTCAAATTGACGATGTAACACTGATATTACATCGGAATTAAGTACAAAAGGCACAATGCCGCCTTAATTGCAAGAAGAGTGAGACTTCCGAGAGTCTGTGCTATGATCCTTCCCTGTGAGACCAGTATTAGTTTCCGATTCACCACTGCAGGTTCGATGTATTCCTTGCACATTCACATTGACGATGAAACATTGAAATTGCCTCGGAATTAAATACAAATGGCACAATGACGCCATACGTACAAGAAGAGTGAGACTTCTTAGAGTATGTGCTTTGATCCTTTCCTGTCAGGCAAGTATTAGTTTCCGATACACCACTGCAAGTTCAATGTATTCCTTGGACGTTCACATTGACGATGAAACACTGAATTTACATCGGAATTAAAAACAAGAGGCACAATGCCGCATTAAGTTCAAGGAGAGTGAGACTTCTTAGAGTCTGTGCCTTGATCCTTTCCTATGAGACCAGTATTACTTTCCGATACACCACTCAGTTTCAATGTATTTCTTTTACATACACATTGAAGATGAAACACTGAAATTACATCGGAATTAAATACAACAGGTACAATGCCCCCTTAAGTGCAAGAAGAGTGAGATTTCTTAGATTCTGTGTTTTGATGCTTTCCTGTGAGACAAGTATTAGTTTCATATAGACCACAGCAGGTTCAATGTATCCCTTGGACAATCACATTGACGATGAAACACAGAAATCGCATCGGAATTAAATAGAAAAGGCACAATGCTGTCTTAAGTACAAGAATAGAGTCTCTTCTTACAGTCGGTGCTTTGAGCAGCCCCTGTGAGACCAGTATTAGTTTCCGATACACCACTGCAGGTTCAATGTATTCCTTGGACATTCACAGTGACGATGAAACACTGAAATTACATCGGAATTAAATACAAAAGGCACAATGCCGCCTTAAATACAAGAAGAGTGAGACTTCTTAGAGTCTGTGCTTTGTTCCTTTCCTATGAGACCAGTATTAGTTTCCGATACACCACTTCAGGTTCAATGAATTCCCTTTACATACCCATTGACGATGAGACACTGAAATTACATAGGAAATAAATACAAAAGGCACAATGCAGCCTTAAGTGCAAGAAGAGTGAGACTTATTGGAGTCAGTGCTTTGATTCTTTCCTATGAGACCAGTATTTGTTTCCGATACACCACTGCAGGTTCAATGTATTTCTTGGACCGTCACATTGACGACGAAACACAGAAATCGCATCGGAATTAAATACAAAAGGCACAATGCCGCCTTAAGTACAAGAATAAAGACTCTTCTTACAGTCGGTTCTTTGATCCATTCCTGTGAGACCAGTATTAGTTTCCGATACACCTCTGCAGGTTCAATGTATTCCTTGGACATACACATTGTCGCTGAAACACAGAAATTACATCGGAATTGAATACAAAAGGCACAATGCCGCCTTAAAGGCAAGAAGAGTGAGACTTCTTAGAGTCTTTGATTTGATCCTTTCCTATGAGACCAGTATTAGTTTCCGAACACCACTGCAGGTTCAATGTGTTCCTTTTACATACACATTGACGATGAAACACTGAAATTACATCGGAATTAAATACAAAAGGAATAATGCCGCCTTAAGTGCAAGAAGAGTGAGACTTCTTAGAGTCTGTGCTTTGATCGTTTCCTGTGAGACCAGTATTATTTTCCGATACACCACTGTAGGTTCAATGTATTCCTTGGACCTTCACATTGACGATGAAACACAGAAATTATATCGGAATAAAATACAAAAGCCACAATGACGCCTTAAATGCAAGAAGAGTGAAACTTCTTAGAGTCTGTGCTTTGATCCTTTCCTGTGGGACCAGTATTAGTTTCCGATACACCACTGCTGGTTCAATGTATTCCTTGGACATTCACATTGACGATGAAACACTGAAATTACATCAAAATTAAATACAAATGGCACAATGCCGCATTAAATGCAAGAAGTGTCAGACTTCTTAGAGACTGTGCATTGATCCTTTCCTGTGAGACCAGTACTAGTTTCCGATACACCACTGCAGGTTCAATGTATTCCTTGGACATTCACATTGACGATGAAAAACTGCAATTACAACGGAATTAAATACAAAAGGCACAATGTCGCCTTAAGTACAAGAATATAGACTCTTCTTACAGTCGTTTCTTTGATCCTTTCCTGTGAGACCACTATTAGTTTCCGATACACCACTGCAGGTTTAATGTATTCCTTGGACATTCACATTGACGATGAAACACTGAAATTACATCGGAATTAAATACAAAAGGCACAATGCCGCCTTAAATGCAAGAAGAGTGAGACTTCTCAGAGTCTGTGCTTTGATCCTTTCCTATGAGACCAGTATTAGTTTCCGATACACCACTGCAGGTTCAATGTATTCCATTTACATAAACATTGACGTTGAAACACTAACATTACATCCGAATTAAATACAAAAGGCACAATGCCGCCTTAAGTGCAAGAAGAGTGAGACTTCTTAGAGTCTGTGATTTGATCCTTTCCTATGAGACCAGTATTAGTTTCCGAACCCCACTGCAGGTTCAATGTGTTCCTTTCATATACACATTGACGATGAAACACTGAAATTACAAAGGAATTAAATACAAAAGGAATAATGCCGCCTTAAGTGCAAGAAGAGTGAGTTATCTTAGAGTCTGTGCTTTGATCCTTTCCTGTGAGACCAGTATTAGTTTCCGATACACCACTGCATGTTCAATGTATTCCTTGGACCTTCACATTGACGATGAAACACAGAAATTACATCGGAATTAAATACAAAAGGCACAATGACGCCTTAAATGCAAGAGGAGTGAGACTTCTTAGAGTCTGTGCTTTGATCCTTTCCTGTGAGACCAGTATTAGTTTCCGATACACCACTGCAAATTCAATGTATTCCTTGGACATTCACATTGACGATGAAACGCTGAAATTACATCGGAATTAAATACAAAAGTAACAATGCCGCCTTAAGTGCAAGAAGAGTGAGACTTCTTAGAGTCTGTGCTTTGATCCTTTCCTGTGGGAGCAGTATTAGTTTCCGATACACCACTGCAGGTTCAATGTATTCCTTGGCCCTTCAAATTGACGATGAAACACAGAAACCGCATCGGAATTAAATACAAATGGCACAATGCCGCCTTAAGTACGAGAATAGAGACTCTTCTTACAGTCGGTGCTTTGATCCATTTCTGTGAGACCAATATTATTTTCCGATACACCACTGCAGGTTCAATGTATTCCTTGGACATTCACATTGACAATGGAACACTGAAATTACATCGGAATTACATACAAAAGGCACAATGCCGCCTTAAGTGCAAGAAGAGTGAGACTTCTTAGAGTCTGTGCTTTGATCCTTTCCTGACAGACCAGTAGTAGTTTAAGATACACCACTGCAGGTTCAATGTATTCCTTGGACCTTCGCATTGACGATGCAATACAGAAATCTCATCGGAATTAAATACAAAAGGCACAATGCCGCCTTTAGTACAAGAATAGAAACACTTCTTAATGTAGGTGTTTGATCCCTTCCTGTGAGACCAGTACTAGTTTCCGATACACCACTGCAGGTTCAATGTATTACTTTGACATTCACATTGACGATGAAACACTGAAATTACATCATAATTACATAGAAAAGGCACAATGCCGCCTTAAATGCAAATGAGTGAGACTTCTTAGAGTCTGTGCTTTGATGCTCTCCTACGACAACAGTATTAGTTTCCGATACACCACTGCAGGTTCAATGTATTCCTTGGACCTTCACATTGACGATGAAACACAGAAATTACATCGGGATTAAATACGTAAGACACAATGACGCCATAAATGCAAGAAGAGTGAGACTTCTTAGAGTCTGTGCTTTGATCCTTTCCTGTGAGACCAGTATTAGTTTCCGATACACCACTGCAGGTTCAATGTATTCCTTGGACATTCACATTGCCGATGAAACACTGAAATTACATCAAAATTAAATACAAAAGGCACAATGCCGCCTTAAATGCAAGATGAGTGAGACTTCTTAGTGTCTGTGCTTTGGTCCTTTCCTGTGAGACCAGTATTAGCTTCCGATACACCACTGCACGTTTAATGTATTCCTTGGACCTTCACTTTGAAGATGAAACACATAAATCGCTAAGGAAATAAAAACAAAAGGCGCAATGCCCCCTTAAGAACATGAGTCGAGACTCTTATATCAATCGGTGCTTTGGGAATTCCCTGTCAGACCAGTATTAGTTTCCGATACACCACTGCAGGTTCAATGTATACCTCGGAACCTCACATTGACGATGAAACACAGAAATCGCATCGGAATAAAATACAAAACGCAAAATGCCGCCTTAAGTGCAAGAATAGAGACTCTTCTCAGAGTCGGTGCTTTGAGCATTCCCTGTGAGACCAGTATTAGCTTCCGATACCTTACTGCAGGTTCAATGTATTCATTGCAAATACACATTGACGATGAAACACTGAAATTACATCGGAATTAAATACAAAAGGCACAATGCCGCCTTAAGTGCAAGAAGAGGAGACTTCTAAGAGTCTGTGCTTTGATCCTTTCCTGTGAGACCAGTATTAGTTTCCGATACACCACTGAAGGTTCAATGTATACCTTGGACTTCACATTGACGATGAAACACAGAAATCGCATCGGAATAAAATACAAAACGCAAAATGCCGCCTTAAGTACAAGAATAGAGACTCTTCTCAGTGTCGGTGCTTTGAGCATTCCCTGTGAGACCAGTATTAGTTTCCGATACACCAATGCAGGTTCAATGTATTCCTTGGAAATACACATTGACGATGAAACACTGAAATTACATAGGAATTAAATAAAAAAGGCAGAATGCCGCCTTAAGTGCAAGAAGAGTGAGACTTCTTAGAGTCTGTGCTTTGATCCATTCCTGTGAGACCAGTATTAGTTTCCGATACACCACTGCAGGTTCAATGTATTCCTTGGACCTTCACTTTGACGATGAAACACAGAAATCGCATCGGAATTAAATACAAAAGGCACAATGCCGCCATAAGTACAAGAATAGAGACCCTTCTTACAGTCTATGCTTTAAGCACTCCCTGTGAGACCAGTATTCGTTTCCGATACACCACTACAGGTTCAATGTATTCCTTGGACCTTCACATTCGCGATGAAACACAAATATCGCGTCGGAATTAAATAGAAAAGGCACAATGCCGCCTTAAGTACGAGAATAGAAACTCTTCTTACAGTCGGTGCTTTGATCCATTTCTGTGAGACAAATATTAATTTCCGATACACCACTGCAGGTTCAATGTATTGGACATTCACATTGACGATGAATCACTGAAATTACATCGGAATTACATACAAATTGCACAATGCCACCTTAAGTGCAAGAAGAGTGAGACTTCTTAGAGTCTGTGCTTTGATCCCTTCCTGTGAGACCAGTATTAGTTTCCGATACACCACTGCAGGTTCAATGTATTCCTTGGACATTCACATTGCCGATGAAACACTGAAATTACATCAAAATTAAATACAAAAGGCACAATGCCGCCTTAAATGCAAGATGAGTGAGACTTCTTAGTGTCTGTGCTTTGGTCCTTTCCTGTGAGACCAGTATTAGCTTCCGATACACCACTGCACGTTTAATGTATTCCTTGGACCTTCACTTTGAAGATGAAACACATAAATCGCTAAGGAAATAAAAACAAAAGGCGCAATGCCCCCTTAAGAACATGAGTCGAGACTCTTATATCAATCGGTGCTTTGGGAATTCCCTGTCAGACCAGTATTAGTTTCCGATACACCACTGCAGGTTCAATGTATACCTCGGAACCTCACATTGACGATGAAACACAGAAATCGCATCGGAATAAAATACAAAACGCAAAATGCCGCCTTAAGTGCAAGAATAGAGACTCTTCTCAGAGTCGGTGCTTTGAGCATTCCCTGTGAGACCAGTATTAGCTTCCGATACCTTACTGCAGGTTCAATGTATTCATTGCAAATACACATTGACGATGAAACACTGAAATTACATCGGAATTAAATACAAAAGGCACAATGCCGCCTTAAGTGCAAGAAGAGGAGACTTCTAAGAGTCTGTGCTTTGATCCTTTCCTGTGAGACCAGTATTAGTTTCCGATACACCACTGAAGGTTCAATGTATACCTTGGACTTCACATTGACGATGAAACACAGAAATCGCATCGGAATAAAATACAAAACGCAAAATGCCGCCTTAAGTACAAGAATAGAGACTCTTCTCAGTGTCGGTGCTTTGAGCATTCCCTGTGAGACCAGTATTAGTTTCCGATACACCAATGCAGGTTCAATGTATTCCTTGGAAATACACATTGACGATGAAACACTGAAATTACATAGGAATTAAATACAAAAGGCAGAATGCCGCCTTAAGTGCAAGAAGAGTGAGACTTCTTAGAGTCTGTGCTTTGATCCATTCCTGTGAGACCAGTATTAGTTTCCGATACACCACTGCAGGTTCAATGTATTCCTTGGACCTTCACTTTGACGATGAAACACAGAAATCGCATCGGAATTAAATACAAAAGGCACAATGCCGCCATAAGTACAAGAATAGAGACCCTTCTTACAGTCTATGCTTTAAGCACTCCCTGTGAGACCAGTATTCGTTTCCGATACACCACTACAGGTTCAATGTATTCCTTGGACCTTCACATTCGCGATGAAACACAAATATCGCGTCGGAATTAAATAGAAAAGGCACAATGCCGCCTTAAGTACGAGAATAGAAACTCTTCTTACAGTCGGTGCTTTGATCCATTTCTGTGAGACAAATATTAATTTCCGATACACCACTGCAGGTTCAATGTATTGGACATTCACATTGACGATGAATCACTGAAATTACATCGGAATTACATACAAATTGCACAATGCCACCTTAAGTGCAAGAAGAGTGAGACTTCTTAGAGTCTGTGCTTTGATCCTTTCCTGTAGGACCAGTATTAATTTCCGATACACCACTGCAGGTTCAATGTATTCCTTATACTTACACATTGACGATGAAACACTGAAATTAGATCGGAAATAAATACAAAAGGCGCAATGCCGCCTTAAGTTCAAGAAGAGTGAGAATTCTTAGAGTCTGTGATTTGATCCTTTCCTATGAGACCAGTATTAGTTTCCGATACACCACTGCAGGTTCAATGTATTCCTTTTACATACACATTGATGATGAAACACTGAAATTACATCGGAATTACATACAAAAGGCACAATGCCACCTTAAGTGCAAGAAGAGTGAGACTTCTTAGAGTCTGTGCTTTGATCCTTTCCTGTAGGACCAGTATTAATTTCCGATACACCACTGCAGGTTCAATGTATTCCTTATACTTACACATTGACGATGAAACACTGAAATTAGATCGGAAATAAATACAAAAGGCACAATGCCGCCTTAAGTGCAAGAAGAGGAGACTTCTAAGAGTCTGTGCTGTGATCCTTTCCTGTGAGACCAGTATTAGTTTCCGAAACACCACTGCAGTTTCAATGTATTCCTTGGACATACACATTGACGATGAAACACTGAAATTACATCGGAATTAAATACAATAGGCACAATGCCGCCTTAAGCACGAGAATAGAAACTCTTCTTACAGTCGGTGCTTTGATCCATTTCTGTGAGACCAATATTACTTTCCGATACACCACTGCAAGTTCAATGTGTTCCTTGGACTTTCACATTGACGATGAAACACTGAAATTACATCGGAATTACATACAAAAGGCACATTGCCGCCTTAAGTGCAAGAAGTGTGAGACTTCTTAGAGTCTGTGCTTTGATCCTTTCCTGTGGGACCAGTATTAGTTTCCGATACACCACTGCAGGTTCAATGTATTCCTTGGACCTTCACATTGACGATGAAACACAGAAATCGCATAGGAATTAAATAGAAAAGGCACAATGCCGCCTTAAGTACAAGAATAGAGACTCTTCTTACAGTCGGTGCTTTGAGCATTCCCTGTGAGTCCAGTATTAGTTTCCGATACACCACTGCCCTTTAAATGAATACCTTGGAACTTCACATTGACGATGAAACACAGAAATCGCATCGGAATTAAATACAAAAGGCACAATGCCGCCTTAAGTACGAGAATAGAGACTCTACTTACAGTCGGTGCTTTTATCCATTTCTGTGAGACCAATATTATTTTCCGATACACTACTGCAAGTTCAATGTATTCCTTGGACATTCACATTGACGATGAAACACTGAAATTACATCGGAGTTAAATACAAAAGGCACAGTGCCACCTTAAATGCAATAAGAGTGAGACTTCTTAGAGTCTGTGTTTGATCCTTTCCTGACTGACCAGTATTAGTTTCCGATACACCACTGCAGGTTCAATGTATTCCTTGGACTTTCGCATTGACGATGAAATACAGAAATCGCATCGGAATTAAATACAAAAGGCACAATGCCGCCTTTAGTACAAAAATAAAGACTCTTCTTGTTGTCGGTGTTTTGATCCCTTCCTGTGAGACCAGTATCAGTTTCCGATACACCACTGCAGGTTCAATGTATTCCTTTGACATTCACACTGACGATGAAACACTGAAATTACATCATAATTACATAGAAAAGGCACAATGCCGCCTTAAATGCAAGAAGAGTGAGACTTCTTAGAGTCTGTGCTTTGATCCTTTCCTATGAGCACAGTTTTAGTTTCCGATACACCACTGCAGGTTCAATGTATTCCTTTTACTTACACATTGACGATGAAACACTAAAATTACATCGGAATTAAATACAAAAGGCAGAATGCCGCCTTAAGTGCAAGGAGAGTGAGACTTCTTAGGGTCTGTGCTTTGATCTTTTCCTATGAGACCAGTATTAGATTCCGATACACCACTGCAGGTTTAATGTATACCTCGGACCTTCACATTGACGATGAAACACAGAAATCGCATCGGAATTAAATACAAAACGCAAAATGCCGCCTTAAGTACAAGAATAGGGACTCTTCTCAGACTCGGTGTATTGAGCATTCCCTGTGAGACCAGTATTATTTTCCGATACACCACTGCAGGTACAATGTATTCATTGCAAATACACATTGACGATGAAACACTGAAATTACATAGGAATTAAATACAAAAAGCAGAATGCCGCCTTAAGTGCAAGAAGAGTGAGACTTCTTAGGGTCTGTGCATTGATCCCTTCCTGTGAGACCAGTATTAGTTTCCGATACACCACTGCAGGTTCAGTGTATTCCTTGGATCTTCACATTGACGATGAAACACAGAAATCGCATCGGAATTAAATACAAAAGGCACAATGCCGCCTTAAGTACAAGAATAGAGACTCTTCTTACAGTCGGTGCTTTAAGCATTCCCTGTGAGACCAGTATTCGTTTCCGATACACCACTGCAGGTTCAATGTATTCCTTGGACCTTCACATTGACGATGAAACACAGATATCGCGTCGGAATTAAGTAGAAAGGGCACAATGCCGCCTTAAGTACAAGAATCGAGACTCTTCTTACAGTCGGTGCTTTGAGCACTCCCTGTGGGACCAGTATTAGTTTCCGATACACCTCTGCACTTTCAATGTATTGTTGTGTCGGTATCTGGGCCGACACCGTGAAGTTGAGATGGCTGAAAAGGCAAGCTAGACTAACGCAGACGGGCGTGAAGTACTGGAACAGGATACGTAATTAATGTTAGGAAGAAATGTACGGAGCAGGTTTAATACTTAACTTTACTCAATCATTGTGGTACATCGATCTTGACGATACACAGGAGACTTTAGGTACAATCACTGTATGGCTAATGGCGCCTTGCTAGTTCGTAGCCATTAACTTAGCTGATGGCTATTCTGTCTCTCGGCTAATGAGACAGAAAGGCTTCGTACATCTGGTCGGTAGCTAGGTTCTCGTACAACTGGGGCGAGTGCTCTCTCGTATCACGAGACCTGCCTTGGTGGTGGCGCTAGGTCTGCGATTACACAGTGGCGACACGCGGGTCCGACATGTACTAAATGGACCGCGGCCGATTTAAGCTACCACCTAGCAAGTGTGGTGTCTGGCGGTGACACCACACTGCTCCCCCGCAAATCGGCGAACGGTCGTGTGATAAGGCTTCCGCCCGCCGTGGGGAGGACCACATGTTGACGTATGCGATGAGGTGGGGAGCCTAACAACAGGCGTGGCTGTGCCACCCGCACCCGGCCATTCGGTCCGAGGGGAGCTAGGAAACGCCTGAAAAACTAGTCCAGGGTGCACGTCAACATGCGGTGTATGCGCCCGTAAAGAGACAGGAGGGACCGAAGGATCAACCTCCATTGCGTCGGGGTAGCCGACGCGCGATGACGTCATGTGGTCCGGAGCGGGCGGGAGATCCATGGCGGAGGACAGCTGGTCACGGGAAGCGATCGGCGGCGCGTGACCCTGGGAGGCGCTTGGCGGCTGCAACGAAGCGTCGAATGCGGGCGGCGCCGGCGGGAGAACAAGCGGCGGCGGCGGCGGCTGCTGCTGCTGCGGCGGCGGCGGCGCGTCGCCATGGCGCAAAATGGAAGGCATCGTCGGTAACACCTGGGGATGAGGCGAGCCAGTAGATGGGTCCCCAGGGCGCTGACCGGACGGCACCGTCGCTGAAAGCAGACGGGGAGCGGCAGAACCCGAGCGACGACAGAGGCGCAGCTGATTGAGATGCCGACGCACCGCACCAGAGGCCCCCAAAACCAAATACATCGCGCGGCCGAGGCAGCGAAGAATGCGCCCTGCGAGCCAACGCCGTGAACCTCGATAGTTGCGATAAAATACAACGTCGCCTGGAGCAAAAGCAGGAGTCTGCCGCTGCACAGGAACCTGATGCGGCGGATGCAGCAAAGACATCAAGGTGGGATGAGGACGACCGTGGAGCAACTCAGCCGGCGAGCGACCATCTCGGGGCTGAGAGCGATACGAAGACAAAAAGAGCAACAATGCGTCCTCCCGGGAATGCGACTCTTTCAATTTCAACATCTGTGACTTGAAAGTCCGGACCAAACGTTCAGCGGCACCGTTGGACTGAGGCGAAAACGGCGCGGATGTCAGATGTTGAATACCATTGGCCTGGCAGAATGACTGAAATTCTGCGGACATGAATTGTGGGCCATTGTCGGAAACCATAGTCTGCGGAAGACCTTCAATGCAAAAGATAGCAGACAACGCTTGGATGGTGGCGGAGGACGTCGTGGAAGACATCCGGACAACAAAAGGAAAACTTCTGAAGGCGTCGACCAGAACCAACCATCGAGCATTCCAGAATGGACCAGAAAAATCAATGTGCAAGCGTTGCCAAGGGGAAGTGGCGTGTGGCCACGCAAAGACTTTCCGCGGCGGTGCGGACTGTTGTTCGGCACACGCCGGGCACGAAGAACACATATTCGTAATCGCAGCATCGATTCCGAACCAAGTACAGTGCTGACGAGCAAGTTGTTTCGTTCGCACTATACCCCAATGTCCTTGGTGAAGAAGCCGTAAAACAGAGGACTGTAACGAACGTGGGACCACGATTCTGGACTGATCATTATCAGAACGCAACAACAAAACACCACGTCGAACAAAAAGTCTCCCCTTGTGAGCAAAAAATCGGCGAACCAACGGATCCTCGATCCGAGACTTTGGCAAAGGCCATTGCGTAGCAACAAAACGTAAAACAGTAGCAAGGACAGGGTCAGCAGCTGTGGCTGTAGCGACACGACGAAAATCAATCGGAAACGATTCGACCACTTCATCGGTTTCCGAATCAATGAACATGCAAGCAAGTTCGGAAGAATCGAATGCTTTATCCTCAGCAACAGGCAAACGGGACAACGCATCGGCGTTTCCGTGCTTAGCAGTGGACCGATACAAGATATCGTAGCGGTACTGCGAGAGGAAAATAGACCAGCGAATGAATTTCTGCGCTGTACGTGGAGGTACAGGCTTGGTCGGATGAAAAAGCGATGTCAAAGGTTTGTGGTCTGTGATGATGGTAAAGTGACGACCATACAAGAAATCATGGAACTTAGTAACACCAAACACGAGAGCCAAAGCTTCTTTCTCTATCTGTGAATAATTTCTTTGCGCAGACGAGAGCAATTTGGACGCAAAGGCAATAGGGCGATCATGGGAGCCAACTTTGTGCGCAAGCACAGCACCGATCCCGAAATCCGATGCATCTACCATCAACAAAAGGGGTTTCTGGGGATCGAATGGCGTAAGGCAAGTATTAGAAAGCAACGCCGATTTCAACTGGCGAAAGGCGCGTTCGCATTCCGTCGTCCAGAGAAGCGGAACACCTGTACGGCGTAAGCGATGAAGCGGAGCTGAAATGAAAGAGGCATTGCGCACATTCACTCACACCTTGTGATTCTACATTGGTCAATGTTCTTGCGACCTCCTGACGCAATGCGTGGGGAACATTGCGCGCTCTGAAAAATTTCGGTTGCGCGTTTCCTTCCAGTTCCAAATGTGCTTCATAGTTTTTAGCGCAACCTAAACCCGGTGCAAAAATGTCTGCAAATTCTTCACATACACTAGAAACACTGTCTGAAGGCACAGTTTGATTCACTGATAGCACCTGATTTACAATAGACATGTTAAACAACTGAAACAAATCTAGACCAAACAAGTTCACTGCAGAAGAAGAACGAAGAACGTAAAATGACACAAGTTTTGTTTGTCCCTTCTATGTTGCAAGAAGGCTGCACTGTCCTAACACAGGAATTGTCTGTCCGGAATATGTAGTTAGCTTAACATTTGCGGAACGCAACGGAGGTTTGCCCAGTTGTTTGTACGTGTCATGATTGAGCAATGAAACTGCAGCTCCGGTATCGAGCTGGAATGGTATCACTTTGCCTTCAAAGTCTAAGTCCACAAAAAGTTTATTGATTTGCTGACGACAAGAGCGACTGTTTTGTGCAATTGGAACAGACACTGGTACAGAATCACTTGCTAATTAACGTGATTTCCGGCGACGTCGACGCACAGTTTTTGTGGGACGATCACAGTCACTGTTAGAGAAAGTGTCACTGGACGAAGCGGAATTAACGACATGAATGTCCATAGGCGAAGGTCCACGAGCCTGAGTGTCGCTGGTTCGATTCCGGCGCGAAGCAAAGGGCCTGGAATGATTGTGATTGTCTGATCTGAGCTTTTTCTGGCAAACACTTTGAACGTGTCCTTTCTTATTGCAGAAAAATCAAATAGCTTGGCGTGACGGGCAATGTTCACGCGAATGTCTAGTAGCACACCGCGGGCACGATTTCACTACATTTGTGGGCTGGCGCGGCACACGTGGCTTAGCGCGCGGCGGCAGCTGTGCGGACGTGCGCGAGACCCGGTTACCGGGCCGCGCAGCGCGTCCAGCGGGCCGGTTAATGTTACACACGGCTGGCGAAGTTTCAAAAGATTCCTGAGCACAGTCGAGTGTGTCCTGTCTATCCAATATGTCTATCACTTGTTGAAGGGAGGGATTAACTAGTTTCAAAATTTGCTCCCGTATGCGAACATCAGAAACGTTCTGTGCAATTGCATCACGCACCATTGTATCTGAATAAGAAAGACCACAGTCACATTCAAAGGCACAGTCCCTAGTAAGTCCTTGCAATGTTGCTACCCACTCCCTATTAGTTTGACCGGCCGTACGTTTTGTACGAAAGAACGTATACCGTTTTGCAACCACATTAACTGTTTCTTTGAAATAGGCATCTAATGCAGACAAAATTTCCTCGTAGGACAGAGTTGCTACGTCGCGTCGGGGAAACAATTTCACTATCACACGGTATGTGGACACACCGACACAAGAAAGCAAAAACGGCTGCCGCTCATTACCTTGAATTCTGTAGGCAGAGAGGTGGAACGCAAACTGGCAGGACCACTCCCGCCAAGTCTCGAGGGTGTGGACAAAACTTCGAAATGGTGGTGCAACGGCAGGTTGTGGCTGCGGTACCGGTGAAGCGGCGGCGGCCGCATCGGTTTGAATGGTACGTTGACCCTGGACGAGCTGTCCAAGGGCATCCAATAACGCCTGCGTCTGCTGATTCTGCAAGCGATAAAATTTGGACAGTACATCTGGAGAATGTGGCGAAGCCATGACACAATTAAATGTAAGCAATCAGAAAGAACTCTTTTCCCTCGTCGCCAATGTTGTGTCGGTATCTGGGCCGACACCGTGAAGTTCAGATGGCTGAAAAGGCAAGCTAGACTAACGCAGACGGGCGTGAAGTACTGGAACAGGATACGTAATTAATGTTAGGAAGAAAAGTACGGAGCAGGTTTAATACTTAACTTTACTCAATCATTGTGGTACATCGATCTTGACGATACACAGGAGACTTTAAGTACAATCACTGTATGGCTAATGGCGCCTTGCTAGTTCGTAGCCATTAACTTAGCTGATGGCTATTCTGTCTCTCGGCTAATGAGAGAGAAAGGCTTCGTACATCTGGTCGGTAGCTAGGTTCTCGTACAACTGGGGCGAGTGCTCTCTCGTATCACGAGACCTGCCTTGGTGGTGGCGCTAGGTCTGCGATTACACAGTGGCGACACGCGGGTCCGACATGTACTAAATGGACCGCGGCCGATTTAAGCTACCACCTAGCAAGTGTGGTGTCTGGCGGTGACACCACATGTATACCTTGGACCTTCACATTGACGATGATCCACAGATATCGCATCGGATTTAAATACAAAAGGCACAATGCCGCCTTAAGTACGAGAATAGAAACTCTTCTTACAGTCGGTGCTTTGATCCATTTCTGTAAGACCAATATTAGTTTCCCATACACCACTGCAAGTTCAATGTATTCCTTGGACTTTCACATTGACGATGAAACACTGAAATTACATCGGAATTACATACAATAGGCACAATGCCGCCTTAAGTGCAAGAAGTGTGAGACTTCTTAGAGTCTGTGCTTTGATTCTTTCCTGTGGGACCAGTATTAGTTTCCGATACCCCATTGCAGGTTCAATGTATTCCTTGGACCTTCACATTGACGATGAAACACAGAATTCCCATCGGAATTAAGTAGAAAGGGCACAATGCCGCCTTAAGGACAAGAATCGAGACCCTTCTTACAGTCGGTGCTTAGAGCATTCCCTGTGGGACCAGTATTAGTTTCCGATACACCACTGCAGGTTCAATGTATTCCTTGGACATTCACATTGACGATGAAACACTGAAATTACATCATAATTACATAGAAAAGGCACAATGCCGCCTTAAATGCAAGAAGAGTGAGACTTCGTAGAGTCTGTGCTTTGATCCTTTCCTATGAGCACAGTTTTAGTTTCCGATACTCCACTGCAGGTTCAATGTATTCCTTTTACTTACACATTGACGATGAAACACTGAAATTACATCGGAATTAAATACAAAAGGCACATTGCCGCCTTAAGTGCAAGAAGAGTGATACTTCTTAGGGTCTGTGCTTTGATCTTTTCCTATGAGACCAGTATTAGATTCCGATACACCACTGCAGGTTCAATGTATACCTCGGACTTTCACATTGACGATGAAACACAGAAATCGCATCGGAATTAAATACAAAACGCAAAATGCCGCTTTAAGTACAAGAACAGGGACTCTTCTCAGAGTCGGTGTATTGAGCATTCCCTGTGAGACCAGTATTAGTTTCCGATACACCACTGCAGGTACAAAGTATTCATTGCAAATACACATTGACGATGAAACACTGAAATTACATAGGAATTAAATACAAAAAGCAGAATGCCGCCTTAAGTGCAAGAAGAGTGAGACTTCTTAGAGTCTGTGCATTGATCCCTTCCTGTGAGACCAGTATTAGTTTCCGATACACCACTGCAGGTTCAGTGTATTCCTTGGACCTTCACATTGACGATGAAACACAGAAATCGCGTCGGAATTAAGTAGAAAGGGCACAATGCCGCCTTAAGGACAAGAATCGAGACCCTTCTTACAGTCGGTGCTTAGAGCATTCCCTGTGGGACCAGTATTAGTTTCCGATACACCACTGCAGGTTCAATGTATTCCTTGGACATTCACATTGACGATGAAACACTGAAATCGCATCGGAATTAAATACAAAAGGCACAATGCCGCCTTAAGCACAAGAATAGAGACTCTTCTTACAGTCGGTGCTTTGAGCATTCCCTGTGAGACCAGTATTAGTTTCCGATACACCACTGCCCTTTCAGTGTATACCTTGGAACTTCACATTGACGATGAAACACAGGAATCGCATCGGAATTAAATACAAAAGGCACAATGCCGCCTTAAGTACGAGAATAGAGACTCCACTTACAGTCGGTGCTTTTATCCATTTCTGTGAGACCAATATTAATTTCCGATACACCACTGCAGGTTCAATGTATTCCTTGGACATTCACATTGACGATGAAACACTGAAATTTCATCGGGGTTAAATATAAAAGGCACAATGCCACCTTAAATGCAATAAGAGTGAGACTTCTTAGAGTCTGTGCTTTGATCCTTTCCTATGAGCACAGTATTAGTTTCCGATAAACCACTGCAGGTTCAATGTATTTCTTTTACTTACACATTGACGATGAAACACTGAAATTACATCGGAATTAAATACAAAAGGCACAATGCCGCCTTAAGTGCAAGAAGATTGAGACTTCATAGGGTCTGTGCATTGATCCTTTCCTGTGAGACCAGTATTAGTTTCCGATACACCACTGCCGGTTCAGTGTATTCCTTGGACCTTCACATTGACGATGAAACACAGAAATCGCATCGGAATTAAATACAAAAGGCACAATGCCGCCTTAAGTACAAGAATAGAGACTCTTCTTACAGTCGGTGCTTTAAGCATTCCCTGTGAGACCAGTATTCGTTTCCGATACACCACTGCAGGTTCAATGTATTCCTTGGACCTTCACATTGACGATGAAACACAGATATCGCGTCGGAATTAAGTAGAAAGGGCACAATGCCGCCTTAAGTACAAAAATCGAAACTCTTCTTACAGTCGGTGCTTTGAGCATTCCCTGTGGGACCAGTATTAGTTTCCGATACACCACTGCAGGTTCAATGTATTCCTTGGACATTCATATTGACGATGAAACACTGAAATCGCATCGGAATTAAATACAAAAGGCACAATGCCGCCTTAAGTACAAGAATAGAGACTCATTTTGCCGTCGGTGATTTGAGCACTCCCTGTGGGACCAGTATTAGTTTCCGATACACCACTGCAATTTCAATGTATACCTTGGACCTTCACATTGACGATGATCCACAGATATCGCATCGGATTTAAATACAAAAGGCACAATGCCGCCTTAAGTACGAAAATAGAAACTCTTCCTACAGTCGGTGTTTGATCCATTTCTGTGAGACCAATATTAATTTCCGATACACCACTGCAGGTTCAATGTATTCCTTGGACATTCACATTGACGATAGAAACACTGAAATTACATCGGAATTACATACAAAAGGCACAATGCCGCCGTAAGTGCAAGAAGAGTGAGACTTCTTAGAGTCGGCGCTTTGATCCTTTCCTATGAGACCAATAGTAGTTTCCGATACATCACTGCAGGTTCAATGTATTCTTTTTACATACACATTGAGGATGAAGCACTGAAATTACATCGGAATTAAATACAAAAGGCACAATGCCGCCTTAAGGGCAAGAAGGATGAGACTTCTTAGAGTTTGTGCTTTGATCCTATCCCATGAAACCACTATTAGTTTCCGATACACCACAGCAGGTTCAATGTAATCCTTTTACATACTCATTGACGATGAAACACTAACATTACATCGGAATTAAATACAAAAGGCACAATGCCCCCATAAGTACGAGAATAGAGACTCTTCTTACAGTCGGTGTTTTGATCCATTCCTGTGAGACCAGTATTAGTTTCCGATACACCACTGCAGGTTCAATGTATTCCTTGGACATTCACATTGACAATGAAACACTGAAATTACATCGGAATTACATACAAAAGGCACAATTCCGCCTTAAGTGCAAAAAGAGTGAGACTTCTTAGAGTCTGCGCTTTGATCCTTTCCTATGAGACCAATATTAGTTTCCGATACATCACTGCAGGTTCAATGTTTTCCTTTTACATACACATTGAGGATGAAACACTGAAATTACATCGGAATTAGATACAAACGGCAAAATCCCGCCTTAAGTGCAAGAAGATTGAGACTTCTTAGAGTCTGTGCATTGATCCTTTCCTGTAAGACCAGTATTAGTTTCCGATACACCACTGCAGGTTCAATGTATTCCTTTTACTTACACATTGACGATGAAACACTGAAATTACATCGGAATTAAATACAAAAGGCGCAATGCCGCCTTAAGTTCAAGACGAGTGAGACTTCTTTGAGTCTGTGATTTGATCCTTTCCTATGAGACCAGTATTAGTTTCCGATACACTACTGCAGGTTCAATGTATTCCTTTTACATACACATTGATGATGAAACACTGATATTACATCGGAATTAAATACAAAAGGCACAATGCCGCCTTAAGTGCAAGAAGAGTGAGACTTCTAAGAGTCTGTGCTTTGATCCTTTCCTGTGAGACAAGTATTTGTTTCCGATACACCACTGCAGTTTCAATGTATACCTTGGACCTTCACATTGACGATGAAACACAGAAATTGCATCGGAATAAAGTACAAAACGCAAAATGCAGCCTTAAGTACAAGAATAGAGACTCTTCTCAGTGTCGGTGCTTTGAGCATTCCCTGTGAGACCAGTATTAGTTTCCGATACACCACTGCAGGTTCAATGTATTCCTTGGAAATACACATTGACGATGAAACACTGAAATTACATCGGAATTAAATACAAAAAGCAGAATGCCGCCTTAAGTGCAAGAAGAGTGAGACTTCTTAGAGTCTGTGCTTTGTTCCTTTCCTGTGAGATCAGTATTAGTTTCCGATACACCACTGCAAGTCCAATGCATTCCTTGGACCTTCACATTGTCAATGAAACACAGAAATCGCATGTTAATTTAATACAAAAGGCGCAATGCCGCCTTAAGTACAAGAATAGAGACTCTTCTTACAGTCGGTGCTTTAAGCATTCCCCGTGAGACCAGTATTCGTTTCCGATACACCACTGCAGTTTCAATGTATTCCTTGGACATACACATTGACGATGAAACACTGAAGTTACATCGGAATTAAATATAAAAGGCACAATGCCGCCTTAAGTGCAAGAAGAGTGAGACTTCTTAGAGTCTGTGCTTTGTTCCTTCCCTGTGAGACCAGTATTAGTTTCCCATACACCACTGCAAGTCCAATGTATTCCTTGGACCTTCACATTGACAATGAAACACAGAAATCGCATGTTAATTAAATACAAAAGGCGCAATGCCGCCTTAAGTACAAGAATAGAGACTCTTCTTACAGTCGGTGCTTTGAGCATTCCCTGTGAGGCCAGTATTAGTTTCCGATACACCACTGCAGGTTCAATGTATTCCTTAGACATACACATTGACGATGAAACACTGAAATTAAATCGAATTAAATACAAAAGGCACAATGCCGCCTTAAGTGCAAGAAGAGTGAGACTAATTAGAGTCTGTGCTGTGAGCCTTTCCTGTGAGACCAGTATTAGTTTCCAATACACCACTGCGGGTTCAATGTATTCCTTGGACCTTCACATTGACGATGAAACACAGAAATCGCATTGGAAGTAAATACTAAAGGCACAATGCAGCCATAAGTACAAGAATCGAGACTCTTCTTACAGTCGGTGGTTTGAGCAACCCCTGTGAGACCAGTATTTGTTTGTGATACACCACTGCAGGTACAATGTATTCCTTGGTCATACACATTGACGATGAAAAGCAGAAATCGCATCGAAATTGAATACAAAAGGCACAATGCCGCATTAAGTACAAGAATAGAGACTCTTCTTACTGTCGGTGCTTTGAACATTCCCTGTGAAGCAAGTATTACTTTCCGATACACCACTGCAGTTTCAATGTACTCCTTGGACCTTCACATTGACGATGAAACACAGAAATCGCATCGGAATTACATACAAAAGGCACAATGCCGCCTTAAGTACAAGAATAGAGACTCTTCTTGCAGTCGGTGCTTTGAGCATTCCCTGGGAGACCAGTATTAGATTCCGATACACCACTGCAGGTTCAATGTTTTCCTTGGACGTAAACATTGGCGAAGAAACACTGAAATTACATGGGAATTAAATACAAAAGGCACAATGCCGCCTTAAGTTCAAGAATAGAGACTCTTCTTGCAGTTGGTGATTTGAGCATTCCCTGTGAGTCCAGTATTAGTTTCCGATACACCACTGCACTTTCAATGTATAACTTGGACCTTCACATTGACGCTGAAACACAGATATCGCATCGGAATTATATACAATAGGCACAATGCCGCCTTAAGTACGAGAATAGAAACTCTTCTTACAGTCGGTGCTTTGATCCACTTCTGTGAGACCAATATTAGTTTCCGATACACCACTGCAGGTTCAATGTATTCCTTGGACTTTCACATTGACGATGAAACACTGAAATTACATCGGAATTACATACAAAAAGCACAATGCCGATTTAAGTGCAAGAAGAGTGAGACTTCTTAGAGTCTGTGCTTTGTTCCTTTCCTGTGGGACCAGTATTAGTTTCCGATACACCACTGCAGGTTCAATGTATACCTCGGACCTTCACATTGACGATGGAGCACAGATATCGCATCGGAATTAAATACAAAAGGCACAATGCCGCCTTAAGTACGAGAATAGAAACTCTTCTTACAGTCGGTGCTTTGATCCATTTCTGTGAGACCAATATTAGTTTCCGATACACCACTCCAGGTTCAATGTATTCCTTGGACTTTCACATTGACGATGAAACACTGAAATTACATCGGAATTACATACAAAAGGCACAATGCCGCCTTAAGTGCAAGAAGAGTGAGACTTCTTAGAGTCTGTGCTTAGATCCTTTCCTATGAGACCAGTATTAGTTTCCGATACAGCACTGCAGGTTCAATGTATTCCTCTTACATACACATTGACGATGAAACACTAACACTACATGGGAATAAAATACATAATGCACAATGCCGCATTATGTGCAAGAAGAGTGAGACTGCTTAGAGTCTGTGCTTTGATCCTATCCTGTGAGACCAGTATTAGTTTCCGATACACCACTGTAGGTCCAATGTATTCCTTTTACATACACATTGACGATGAAACACTGAAATTACATCGGAATTAAATGCAAAAGGCAAAATGCCGCCTTAAGTACAAGAATAAAGACTCTTCTCAGTGTCGGTGCTTTGAGCATTCCCTGTGAGACCAGTATTAGTTTCCGATACACCACTGCGGGTTCAATGTATTCCTTGGACCGTCACTTTGACGATGAAACACAGAAATCGAATCGGAATTAAATACAAAAGGCACAATGCCGCCTTAAGTACAAGAATAGAGACTCTATATACAGTCGGTGCTTTAAGCAATCCCTGTGAGACCAGTATTCGTTTCCGATACACGACTGCAGGTTCAATGTATTTCTTGGACCTTCACATTGACGATGTAACACAGATATCGCGTCGGAATTAAGTAGAAAAGGCACAATGCCGCCTTAAGTACAAGAATAGACACTCTTCTTACATCAGATGCTTTGAGCATTCCCTGTGAGACCAGTACTAGTTTCCGATACACCACTGCAGGTTCAATGTATTCCTTAGACATACACATTGACGATGAAACACTAAAATTAAATCGAATTAAAAACAAAAGGCACAATGCCGCCTTAAGTGCAAGAAGAGTGAGACTTCTTAGAGTCTGTGCTTTGATCCTTGCCTGTGAGACCAGTATTAGGTTCCGATACACCACTGCAGGTGCAATGTTTTCCTTGGTCATACACATTGACGATGAAACATAGAAATCGCATCGGAATTGAATACAAAAGGCACAATGCCGCATTAAGTGCAAGAATAAAGACTCTTCTTACAGTCGGTGCTTTGAGCATTCCCTGTGAGACCAGTATTAGTTTCCGATACACCACTGTACTTTCAATGTATACCTTGGACCTTCACATTGACGATGAAACACAGATATCGCATCGGAATTAAATACAAAAGGCACAATGCCGCCTTAAGTACGAGAATAGAAACTCTTCTTACAGTCGGTGCTTTGATCCATTTCTGTGAGACCAATATTAGTTTCCGATACACCACTGCAGGTTCAATGTATTCCTTGGACTTTCACATTGACGATGAAACACTGAAATTACATCGGAATTACATACAAAAGGCACAATGCCGCCTTAAGTGCAAGAAGAGTGAGACTTCTTAGAGTCTGTGCTTTGATCCTTTCCTATGAGACCAGTATTAGTTTCCGATACACCACTGCAGGTTCAATGTATTCCTCTTACATACACATTGACGATGAAACACTAACACTACATGGGAATAAAATTCATAATGCACAATGCCGCATTAAGTGCAAGAAGAGTGAGACTGCTTAGAGTCTGTGCTTTGATCCTTTCCTGTGAGACCTGTATTAGTTTCCGATACACCACTGCAGGTTCAATGTATTCCTTTTACATACACATTGACGATGAAACACTCAAATTACATCGGAATTAAATGCAAAAGGCAAAATGCCGTCTTAAGTGCAAGAAGAGTGAGACTTCTTAGAGTCTGTGCTTTGATCCTTTCCTGACAGACCAGTAATAGTTTCCGATACACCACTGCAGGCTCTATGTATTCCTTTTACATACACATGGATGATGAAACACTAACATTACATCGGAATTAAATACAAAAGGCACAATGCCGCATTAAGTACAAGAATAGAAACTCTTCTTACAGTCGGTTTTTTGATCCTTTCCTGTGAGACCAGTATTAGTTTCCGATACACCACTGCAGGTTCAATGGTTTCCTTGGACATTCACATTGACGATGAAACACTGAAATTACATCGGAGTTAAATACAAATGGCACAATGCCGCCTTAAATGCAAGAAGAGTGAGACTTCTTAGAGTCTGTGCTTTGATCCTTTCCTATGAGACCAGTATTAGTTTCCGATACACCACTGCAGGTTCAATGTATTCCTTTTACATACACATTGACGATGAAACACTAACACTACATGGGAATAAAATGCAAAAGGCACAATGCCGCATTAAGTGCAAGCAGAGTGAGACTGCTTAGAGTCTGTGCTTTGATCCTTTCCTTTGAGACCAGTATTAGTTTCCGATACACCACTGCAGGTTCAATGTATTCCTTTTACATACACATTGACGATGAAACACTGATATTTCATCGGAATTAAATGCAAAAGGCAAAATGCCGTCTTAAGTGCGAGAAGAGTGAGACTTCTTAGCGTCTGTGCTTTCATCCTTTCCTGACAGACCAGTATTAGTTTCCGATACACCACTGCAGGTTCAATGTATTCCTTTTCCATACACATTGATGATGAAACAATGAAATTACATCGGAATTAAATACAAAAGGCACATTGCCGCCTTAAGTGCAAGAAGACTGAGACTTCTTAGAGTCTGTGCTTTGATCCGTTCCTGTGAGACCAGTATTAGTTTCCGATACACCACTGCAGGTTCAATGTATTCCTTGGACCTTCACATTGACGATGAAACACAGAAATCCCATCGGAATTAAATACAGAAGGCACAATGCCGCCTTAAGTACAAGAATACAGACTCTTCTTACAGTCGGTGCTTTAAGCATTCCCTGTGAGACCAGTATTCGTTTCCGATACACCACCGCAGGTTCAATGTATTCCTTGGACCTTCACATTGACGATGAAACACAGGTATCGCGTCGGAATTAAGAATAAAAGGCACAATGCCGCCTTAAGTACTAAAATCGAGACTCTTCTTACAGTCGGTGCTTTGAGCATTCCCTGTGGGACCAGTATTAGTTTCCGATACACCACTGCAGGTTCAATGTTTTCCTTGGTCATACACATTAACGATGAAACACTGAAATCGCATCGGATTTAAATACAAAAGGCACAATGCCGCCTTTAGTGCAAGAAGAGTGAGACTTCGTAGAGTCCGTGCTTTGATTCTTTCCTGTGAGACCAGTATTAGGTTCAGATACACCATTGCGGGTGCAATGTATTAATTGGACCTTCACATAGACGATGAAATACAGAAATCGCATAGGAATTAAATACAAAAGGCACAATGCCGCCTTAAGTACGAGAATAGATACTCTTCTTACAGTCGGTGCTTTGATGCATTTCTGTGAGTCCAATATTAGTTTCCGATACACCACTGCAGGTTCAATGTATTCCTTGGACATTCACATTGACGATGAAACACTGAAATTACATCGGAATTACATACAAAAGGCACAATGCCGCCTTAAGTGCAAGAAGAGTGAGACTTCTTAGAGTCTGCGCTTTGATCCTTTCCTATGAGACCAATATTAGTTTCCGATACATCACTGCAGGTTCAATGTATTCTTTTTACATACACATCCAGGATGAGGCACCGAAATTACATCGGAATTAAATACAAAAGGCACAATGCCGCCTTAAGTGCAAGAAGAGTGAGACTTCTTAGAGTCTGTGCATTGATCCTTTCCTGTGAGTCCAGTATTAGTTTCCGATACACCACTGCAGGTGCAATGTATTCCTTAGACCTTCACATTGACGATGAAACACAGAAATCGCATCGGAATTAAATACAAACGGCACAATGACGCCATACGTACAAGAAGAGTGAGGCTTCATAGAGTATGTGCTTTGATCCTTTCCTGTCAGGCAAGTATTAGTTTCCGATACACCACTGCAAGTTCAATGTATTCCTTGGACGGTCACATTGACGATGAAACACTGAAATTACATCGGAATAAAAAACAAAAGGCACAATGCCGCATTAAGTGCAAGAAGAGTGAGACTTCTTATATTCTGTGCTTTGATGCTTTCCTGTGAGACAAGTATTAGTTTCATATACACCACTGCAGGTTCAATGTATCCCTTGGGAAATCACATTGACGATGAAACACAGAAATCTCATCGGAATTAAATACAAAAGGCACAATGCCGCCTTAAGTACGAGAATAGAGACTCTTCTTACAGTCGGTGCTTAGATACATTTCTGTGAGACCAATATTACTTTCCGATACACAAAGTAAGGTTCAATGTATTCCTTGGACACTCACATTGACGATGAAACTCTGAAATTACATCGGAATTACATACAAAAGGCACAATGCCGCCTTAAGTGCAAGACGAGTGAGACTTCTTAGAGTCTGCGCTTTGATCCTTTCCTATGAGACCAATATTAGTTTCCGATACATCACTGCAGGTTCAATGTATTCTTTTTACATACACATTGAGGATGAAACACTGAAATTACATCGGAATTAAAGACAAAAGGCACAATGCCGCCCTAAGTGCAAGAAGAGTGAGACATCTTAGAGCCTGTGCATTGATCCTTTCCTGTGAGACCAGTATTAGTTTCCGATAAACCACTGCAGGTTCAATGTATTCCTTGGACCTTCACCGTGACGATGAAACACAGAAATTACATCGGAATTAAATACAAAAGGCACAATGATGCCTTAAATGCAAGAAGAGTGAGACTTCTTAGAGTCTGTGTTTTGATCCTTTCCTGTGAGACCAGTATTAGTATCCGATACACCACTGCAGGTTCAGTGTATTCCTTGCACATTCACAATGACGAAAAAACACTGAAATTACATCAAAATTAAATACAAAAGGCACAATGCCGCATTAAATGCAAGAAGAGTGAGACTTCTTAGAGTCTGTGCTTTGATCCTTTCCTATGAGACCAGTATTAGTTTCCGATACACCACTGCAGGTTCAATGTATTCCTTGGACCTTCACATTGACGACGAAACACAGAAATCGCAACGGAATTATATACAAAAGGCACAATGCCACCTTAAGTATAAGAATATAGACTCTTCTTAGAGTTGGTGCTTTGATCATTTTCTATGAGACCAGTATTAGTTTCCGATACACCACTGCAGGTTCAATGAATTCCTTTTACATACACATTGATGATGAAACACTGAAATTACATAGGAATTAAATACAAAAGGCACAATGCCGCCTTAAGTGCAAGAAGGGTGAGACTTATTGGAGTCTTTGCTTTGATTTTTTCCTATGCGACCAGTATTAGTTTCCGATACACCACTGCAGGTTCAATGTATTTCTTGGACCGTCAAATTGACGACGAAACAAAGAAATCGCATCGGAATTAAATACAAAAGGCACAATGCCGCCTTAAGTACCAGAATATAGGTTCTTCTTACAGTCGGTTATTTGATCCTTTCCCGTGAGACCAGTATTATTTTCCGATACGCCACTGCAGGCTCAATGTATTATTTGGACCTTCACATTGACGATGAAACACAGAAATTACATCGGAATTAAATACAAAAGGCACAATGACGCTTTAAATGCAAGAAGAGTGAGACTTCTTAGAGTGTGTGCTTTGATCCTTACCTGTGAGACCAGTATTAGTTTCCGATACACCACTGCAGGTTCAATGTATTCCTTGGACATTCACATTGACGATGAAACACTGAAATTACATCAAAATTAAATACAAAAGGCACAATGCCGCATTAAATGCAAGAAGAGTGAGACTTCTTAGAGACTGTGCATTGACCCTTTCCTGTGAAACCAGTACTAGTTTCCGACACACCAATGCAGGTTCAATGTATTCCTTGGACATTCACATTGACGATGAAACACTGAAATTACATCAAAATTAAAAACAAAAGGCACAATGCCGCCTTAAATGCAAGAAGAGTGAGACTTCTTAGTGTCTGTGTTTTGGTCCTTTCCTGTGAGACCAATATTAGTTTCCGATACACCACTGCAGGTTCAAAGTAATCCTTGGATCTTCACATTGGCGATGGAACACATAAATCGCATAGGAATTAAATACATAAGGCACAATGCCGCCGTAAGTTCAAGAATAGAGTCTCTTCTTACAGTCGGTGCTTTGAGCAGCTCCTGTGAGACCAGTATTAGTTTCCGATACACCACTGCAGGTTCAATGTATTCCTTAGACATACACATTGACGATGAAACACTAAAATTACATCGGAATTAAATACAAAAGGCACAATGCGGATTTAAGTGCAAGAAGGGTGAGACGTCGTAGAGTTTGTGCTTTGATCCTTTCCTGTGAGACCAGTATTAGGTTCCGATACACCACTGCGGGTGCAATGTATTCCTTACTCCTTCACATTGACGATGAAACACTGAAATCGCATCGGAATTAAATACAAAAGGCACAATGCCGCCTTAAGTACGAGGATAGTGACTCTTCTTACAGTCGGTGCTTTGATCCATTTCTGTGAGTCCAATATTAGTTTCCGATACACCACTGCAGGTTCAATGTATTCCTTGGACATTCACATTGACGATGAAACACTGAAATTACATCGGAATTACATACAAAAGGCACAATGCCGCCTTAAGTGCAAGAAGACTGAGACTTCTTAGAGTCTGCGCTTTGATCCTGTCCTATGAGACCAATATTTGTTTCCGATACATCACTGCGGGTTCAATGTATTCTTTTTACATACACATTGAGGATGAAACACTGAAATTACATCGGAATTAAATACAAATGGCACAATGCCGCCTTAAGTGCAAGAAGAGTGAGACATCTTAGAGTCTGTGCATTGATCCTTTCCTGTGAGACCAGTATTAGTTTCCGATACACCACTGCAGGTTCAATGTATTCCTTAGACCTTCACATTGACGATGAAACACAGAAATCGCATCGGAATTTAATACAACAGGCACAATGCCGCATTAAGTACAAGAATAGAGACTCTTCCTACAGTCGGTACTTTGATCCTTTCCTGTGAGACCAGTATTAGTTTCCGATACACCACTGCAGGTTCAATGTATTCCTTGGACATTCACATTGACAATGAAACACTGAAATTACATCGGAATTAAATACAAAAGGCACAATGCCGCCTTAAATTCAAGAAGAGTGAGACTTCTTTGACTCTGTGCTTTGATCCTTTCCTGTGAGACCAATATTAGTTTCCGATACACCACTGCAGGTTCAAAGTAATCCTTGGACCTTCACATTGGCGATAAAACACAGTAATCGCATCGGAATTAAATACAAGTGGCACAATGGCCCCTTAAGTACAAGAATAGAGACTCTTCTTACAGTCTGTGCCTTGAACACTCCCTGTGAGACCAGTATTAGTTTTCGATACACCACGGCAGGCTCAATGTATTACTTGGACCTTCACATTGACAATGAAACACTGAAATTACATCGGAATTAAATACAACAGGCACAATGCCCCCTTAAGTGCAAGAAGAGCGGGATTTCTTAGATTCTGTGCTTTTATGCTTTCCTGTGAGACAAGTATTAGTTTCACATAAACCACAGCAGGTTCAATGTATCCCTTGGACAATCACATTGACGATGAAACACAGAAATCGCATCGGAATTAAATAGAAAAGGCACAATGCCGTCTTAAGTACAAGAATAGAGTCTCTTCTTACAGTCGGTGCTTTGAGCAGCCCCTGTGAGACCAGTATTAGTTTCCGATACACCACTGCAGGTTCATTGTATTCCTTGGACATTCACAGTGACGATGAAACACTGAAATTACATCGGAATTAAATACAAAAGGCACAATGCCGCCTTAAATGCTAGAAGAGTGAGACTTCTTAGAGTCTGTGCTTTGATTATTTCCTATGAGACCAGTATTAGTTTCCGATACACCACTTCAGGTTCAATGAATTCCCTTTACATACACATTGACGATGAAACACTGAAATTACATAGGAAATAAATACAAAAGGCACAATGCAGCCTTAAGTGCAAGAAGAGTGAGACTTATTGGAGTCAGTGCTTTGATTCTTTCCTATGAGACCAGTATCAGTTTCCGATACACCACTGCAGGTTCAATGTATTTCTTGGGCCGTCACATTGACGACGAAACACAGAAATCGCATCGGAATTAAATACAAAAGGCACAATGCCGCCTTAAGTACAAGAATATAGACTGTTCTCACAGTCGGTTCTTTGATCCTTTCCTGTGAGACCAGTATTAGTTTCCGATACACCTCTGCAGGTTCAATGTATTCCTAGGACATTCACATTGACGATGAAATACTGAAATTACCTCGGAATTAAATAAAAAAGGCACAATGCCGCCTTAAATGCAAGAAGAGTGAGACTTCTTAGAGTCTGTGCTTTGATCCTTTCCTATGAGACCAGTATTAGTTTCCGATACACCACTGCAGGTTCAATGTATTCCATTTACATAAACATTGACGTTGAAACACTAACATTACATCGGAATTAAATACAAAAGGCACAATGCCGCCTTAAGTGCAAGAAGAGTGAGACTTCTTAGAGTCTGTGATTTGATCCTTTCCTAAGAGACCAGTATTAGTTTCCGAACACCACTGCAGGTTCAATGTGTTCCTTTTATATACACATTGACGATGAAACACTGAAATTACATCGGGATTAAATACAAAAGGAATAATGTCGCCTTAAGTGCAAGAAGAGTGAGACTTCTTAGAGTCTGTGCTTTGATCCTTTCCTGTGAGACCAGTATTAGTTTCCGATACACCACTGCAGGTTCAATTTATTCCTTGGACCTTCACATTGACGATGAAACACAGAAATTACATCGGAATTAATTACAAAAGGCACAATGACGCCTTAAATGCAAGAGGAGTGAGACTTCTTAGAGTCTGTGCTTTGATCCTTTCCTGTGAGACCAGTATTAGTTTCCGATACACCACTGCAGGTTCAATGTATTCCTTGGACATTCACATTGACGATGAAACGCTGAAATTACATCGGAATTAAATACAAAAGGCACAATGCCGCCTTAAGTGCAAGAAG
The DNA here is from genome assembly GCF_021461395.2 of Schistocerca americana. Taxonomy (NCBI): domain Eukaryota; kingdom Metazoa; phylum Arthropoda; class Insecta; order Orthoptera; family Acrididae; genus Schistocerca; species Schistocerca americana. The sequence continues at coordinate 737,761,351 of NC_060123.1, forward strand.
AGTGAGACTTCTTAGAGTCTGTGCTTTGATCCTTTCCTGTGGGACCAGTATTAGTTTCCGATACACCACTGCAGGTTCAATGTATTCCTTGGCCCTTCACATTGACGATGAAACACAGAAATCGCATCGGAATTAAATACAAATGGCACAATGCCGCCTTAAGTACGAGAATAGAGACTCTTCTTACAGTCGGTGCTTTGATCCATTTCTGTGAGACCAATATTATTTTCCGATACACACCTGCAGGTTCAATGTATTCCTTGGACATTCACATTGACGATGAAACACTGAAATTACATCGGAATTACATACAAAAGGCACAATGCCGCCTTAAGTGCAAGAAGACTGAGGCTTCTTAGAGTCTGTGCTTTGATCCTTTCCTATGAGACCAGTATTAGTTTCCGATACACCACTTCAGGTTCAATGAATTCCCTTTACATACACATTGACGATGAAACACTGAAATTACATAGGAAATAAATACAAAAGGCACAATGCAGCCTTAAGTGCAAGAAGAGTGAGATTTATTGGAGTCAGTGCTTTGATTCTTTCCTATGAGACCAGTATTAGTTTCCGATACACCTCTGCAGGTTCAATGTATTCCTTGGACATTCACATTGTCGCTGAAACACAGAAATTACATCGGAATTAAATACAAAAGGCACAATGCCGCCTTAAAGGCAAGAAGAGTGAGACTTCTTAGGGTCTGTGTTTTGATCCTTTCCTAGGAGACCAGTATTAGTTTCCGAATCACCACTGCATGTTAAATGTATTCCTTTTACATACACATTGACGATGAAACACTAACATTACATCGGAATTAAACACAATAGGCACAATGCCGCCATAAGTGCAAGAAGATTGAGACCTCCTAGTGTCTGTGATTTGATCCTTTCCTATGAGACCAGTAGTAGTTTCCGAACACCACTGCAGGTTCAATGTGTTCCTTTTACATACACATTGACGATGAAACACTGAAATTACATCGGAATTAAATAAAAAAGGAATAATGCCGCCTTAAGTGCAAGAAGAGTGAGACTTCTTAGAGTCTGTGCTTTGATCGTTTCCTGTGAGACCAGTATTAGTTTCCGATACACCACTGCAGGTTAAATGTATTCCATTTACATAAACATTGACGTTGAAACACTAACATTACATCGGAATTAAATACAAAAGCCACAATGCCGCCTTAAGTGCAAGAAGAGTGAGACTTCTTAGAGTCTGTGATTTGATCCTTCCCTATGAGACCAGTATTAGTTTCCGAACACCACTGCAGGTTCAATGTGATCCTTTTATATACACATTGACGATGAAACACTGAAATTACATCGGAATTTAATACAAAAGGAATAATGCCGCCTTAAGTGCAAGAAGAGTGAGACTTCTTAGAGTCTGTGCTTTGATCCTTTCCTGTGAGACCAGTATTAGTTTCCGATACACCACTGCAGGTTCAATGTATTCCTTGGACCTTCACATTGACGATGAAACACAGAAATTACATCGGAATTAAATACAAAAGGCACAATGACGCCTTAAATGCAAGAGGAGTGAGACTTCTTAGAGTCTGTGCTTTGATCCTTTCCTGTGAGACCAGTTTTAGTTTCCGATACACCACTGCAGGTTCAATGTATTCCTTGGACATTCACATTGACGATGAACCGCTGAAATTACATCGGAATTAAATACAAAAGGAACAATGCCGCCTTAAGTGCAAGAAGAGTGAGACTTCCTAGAGTCTGTGCTTTGATCCTTTCCCATGAGACCAGAATTAGTTTCCGATACACCACTGCAGGTTCAATGTATTCCTTTTACATACACATTGACGATGAAACACTAACATTACATCGGAATGAAATACAAGAGGCACAATGCCGCCTTAAGTGCAAGAAGGGTGAGACTTCTTGGAGTCTGTGATTTGATCCTTTCCTATGAGACCAGTATTAGTTTCCGATACACAACTGCTGGTTCAATGTATTCCTTTTACATACGCATTGACGATGAAACACTGAAATTATATCGGAACTAAATGCAAAAGGCAAAAGGCCGTCTTAAGTGCAAGAAGAGTGAGACTTCTTAGAGTCTGTGCTTTGATCCTTTCCTGACAGACCAGTAGTAGTTTAAGATACACCACTGCAGGTTCAATGTATTCCTTGGACCTTCGCATTGACGATGCAATACAGAAATCTTATCGGAATTAAATACAAAAGGCACAATGCCGCCTTTAGTACAAGAATAGAAACACTTCTTAATGTAGGTGTTTGATCCCTTCCTGTGAGACCAGTACTAGTTTCCGACACACCACTGCAGGTTCAATGTATTACATTGACATTCACATTGACGATGAAACACTGAAATTACATCATAATTACATAGAAAAGGCACAATGCCGCCTTAAATGCAAAAAGGGTGAGACTTCTTAGAGTCTGTGCTTTGATGCTCTCCTATGACAACAGTATTAGTTTCCGATACACCACTGCAGGTTCAATGTATTCCTTGGACCTTCACATTGACGATGAAACACAGAAATTACATCGGGATTAAATACATAGGACACAATGACGCCATAAATGCAAGAAGAGTGAGACTTCTTAGAGTCTGTGCTTTGATCCTTTCCTGTGAGACCAGTATTAGTTTCCGATACACCACTGCAGGTTCAATGTATTCCTTGGACATTCACATTGACGATGAAACACTGAAATTACATCGGAATTAAATACAAAAGGCACAATGCCGCCTTAAATGCAAGAAGAGTGAGACTTCTTAGAGGCTGTGCTTTGATCCTTTCCTTTGAGACCAGTATTAGTTTCCGATACACCACTGCAAGTTCAATGTATTCCTTTTACATACACATGGACGATGAAACACTAACATTACATCGGAATTAAATACAAAAGGCACAATGCCGCCTTAAGTGCAAGAAGAGTGAGACCTCTTAGGGTCTGTGATTTGATCGTTTCCTATGAGACCAGTATTAGTTTCCGAACACCACTGCAGGTTCAATGTATTACATTGACATTCACATTGACGATGAAACACTGAAATTACATCATAATTACATAGAAAAGGCACAATGCCGCCTTAAATGCAAAAAGGGTGAGACTTCTTAGAGTCTGTGCTTTGATGCTCTCCTATGACAACAGTATTAGTTTCCGATACACCACTGCAGGTTCAATGTATTCCTTGGACCTTCACATTGACGATGAAACACAGAAATTACATCGGGATTAAATACATAGGACACAATGACGCCATAAATGCAAGAAGAGTGAGACTTCTTAGAGTCTGTGCTTTGATCCTTTCCTGTGAGACCAGTATTAGTTTCCGATACACCACTGCAGGTTCAATGTATTCCTTGGACATTCACATTGACGATGAAACACTGAAATTACATCGGAATTAAATACAAAAGGCACAATGCCGCCTTAAATGCAAGAAGAGTGAGACTTCTTAGAGGCTGTGCTTTGATCCTTTCCTTTGAGACCAGTATTAGTTTCCGATACACCACTGCAAGTTCAATGTATTCCTTTTACATACACATGGACGATGAAACACTAACATTACATCGGAATTAAATACAAAAGGCACAATGCCGCCTTAAGTGCAAGAAGAGTGAGACCTCTTAGGGTCTGTGATTTGATCGTTTCCTATGAGACCAGTATTAGTTTCCGAACACCACTGCAGGTTCAATGTGTTTCTTTTACATACACATTGACGACGAAACACTGAAATTACATCGGAATTAAAATCAAAAGGAATAATGCCGCCTCAGGTGCAAGAAGAGTGAGACTTCTTAGAGTCTGTGCTTTGATCCTTTCCTGTGAGACCAGTATTAGTTTCCGATACACCAATGCAGGTTCAATGTATTCCTTGGACCTTCACATTGACGATGAAACACAGAAATTACATCGGAATTAAATACAAAAGGCACAATGACGCCTTAATGTCAAGAAGAGTGAGACATCTTAGAGTCTGTGTTTTGATCCTTTCCTGTGAGACCAGTATTAGTTTCCGATACACCACAGCAGGTTCAGTGTATTCCTTGGACATTCACATTGACGATGAAACACTGAAATTACATCGAAATTAAGTACAAAAGGCACAATGCCGCATTAAATGCAAGAAGAGTGAGACTTCTTAGAGTCTGTGCTTTGATCCTTCCCTATGAGACCAGTATTAGTTTCCGATACACCACTGCAGGTTCAATGTATTCCTTGGACCTTCACATTGACGACGAAACACAGAAATCGCATCGGAATTAAATACAAAATGCACAATGCCACCTTAAGTACAAGAATATGGACCCTTATTAGAGTCGGTGCTTTGATCCCTTTCTATGAGACCAGTATTAGTTTCCGATACACCACTGCAGGTTCAATGAATTCCTTTTACATACACATTGACGATGAAACACTGAAATTACATAGGAAATAGATACAAAAGGCACAATGCCGCCTTAAGTGCAAGAAGGGTGAGACTTATTGGAGTCTGTGCTTTGATTCTCTCCTGTGAGACAAGTATTAGTTTCCGAAACACCACTGCAGGTTCAATGTATTTCTTGGACCGTCACATTGACGACGAAACAAAGAAATCGCATCGGAATTAAATACAAAAGGCACAATGCCGCCTTAAGTGCAAGAAGATTGAGACTTCTTAGAGTGAGTGATTTGATCCTTTCCTATGAGACCAGTATTAGTTTCCGAACACCACTGCAGGTTCAATGTGTTCCTTTTACATACACATTGACGATGAAACACTGAAATTACATCGGAATTAAATACAAAAGGCACAATGACGCCTTAAATGCAAGAAGAGTGAGACTTCTTAGAGTCGGTGCTTTGATCCTTTCCTGTGATACCAGTATTAGTTTCCGATACACCACTGCAGGTTCAATGTATTCCTTGGACATTCACATTGACGATGAAACACTGAAATTAGATCAAAATTAAATACAAAAGGCACAATGCGGCATTAAATGCAAGAAGAGTGAGACTTCTTAGAGACTGTGCATTGATCCTTTCCTGTGAGACCAGTACTAGTTTCCGATACACCACTGCAGGTTCAATGTATTCCTTGGACATTCACATTGACGATGAAAAACTGCAATTACAATGGTATTAAATACAAAAGGCACAATGCCGCCTTAAGTACATGAATATAGTCTCTTCTTACAGTCGGTTATTTGATCCTTTCCTGTGAGACCAGTATTAGTTTCCGATACACCACTGCAGGTTCAATGTATTCCTTGGTCATTCACATTGACGATCAAACACTAAAATTACATCGGAATTAAATACAAATGGCACAACGCCGCCTTAAGTGCAAGAATAGTGAGACTTCTTAGAGTCTGTGCTTTGATCCTTTACTATGAGACCAGTATTAGTTTCCGATACACCACTGCAGGTTCAATGTACTCCTTGGACATACACATTGACGATGAAACACTGAATTTACATCGGAATTGCATACGAAAGGCACAATGCTGCCTTAAGTGCAAGAAGAGTGAGACTTCGTTGACTCTGTGCTTTGATCCCTTCCTATGAGACCAGTATTAGTTTCCGATACACCACTGCAGGTTCAAAGTAATCCTTGGACCTCCACATTAACGATGAAACACAGAAATCGCATCGGAATTAAATACAAAAGGCACAATGCCGCTTAAGAACAATAATAGAGACTCTTCTTACAGTCTGTGCCTTGAACACTCTCTGTGAGACCAGTCTTAGTTTTCGATACACCACTGCCGGCTCAATGTATTCCTTGGACCTTCACATTGACGATGAAGCACTTAAATTACGTCGTAATTAAATACAAAAGGCACAATGCCGCCTTAAGTGCAAGAAGAGTGAGACTTCTTAGAGTCTGTCCTTTGATCCTTTCCTGTGAACCAGTATTAGTTTCCGATAGACCATTGCAGGGACAATGTATTCCTTGGACCTTCACATTGACAATGAAACACTGAATTTACATCGGAGTTAAATACAAAAGGCACAATCCCGCCTAAAGTTCAAGAAGAGTGAGACTTCTTAGAGTCTGTGCTTTGATCCTTTCCTATGAGACCAGTATTAGTTTCCGATACACCACAGCAGGTTCCATGTATTCCTTTTACATACACATTGACGATGAAACACTAAAATTACATCGGAATTAAATACAAGAGGCACAATGCCCCCTTAAGTGCAAGAAGAGTGACACTTCTTAGATTCTGTGCTTTGATCCTTTCCTGTGAGAAAAGTAGTAGTTTCATATACACCACTGCAGGTTCAATGTATCCATTGGACAATCACATTGACGATGAAACACAGAAATCGCATCGGAATTAAATACAAAAGGCACAATGCCGCCTTAAGTACGAGAATAGAGACTCTTCTTACAGTCGGTGCTTTGACCCATTTCTGTGAGAACAATATTAGTTTCCGATACACCACTGCAGGTTCAATGTATTCCTTGGACATTCAGATTGACGATGAAACACTGAAATTACAACGGAATTACATACAAAAGGCACAATGCCGCCTTAAGTGCAAGAAGAGTGAGACTTCTTAGAGTCTGCGCTTTGATCCTTTCCTATGAGACCAATTTTAGTTTCCGATACGTCACAGCAGGTTCAATGTATTCTATTTACATACACATTGAGGATGAAACACTGAAATTACATCGGATTTAAATACAAAAGGCACAATGCCGCCTTAAGTGCAAGAAGAGTGAGACTTCTTAGGGTCTGTGATTTGATCCTTTCCTATGAGACCAGTATTAGTTTCCGATACACCACTGCAGGTTCAATGTATTCCTTTTACATACACATTAACGATGAAACACTAACATTACATCGGAATTAAATACAAAAGGCACAATGCCGCCTTAAGTGCAAGAAGAGTGAGACTTCTTAAAGTCTGTGATTTGATCCTTTCCTATGAGACCATTATTAGTTTCCGAACACCACTGCAGGTCAATGTATTCCTTTTACATACACATTGACGATGAAACACTGATATTACATCGGAACTAAATGCAAAAGGCAAAATGCCGTCTTAAGTGCAAGAAGAGTGAGACTTCTTAGAGTCTGTGCTTTGATCCTTTCCTGACAGACCAGTATTAGTTTCCGATACACCACTGCAGGTTTAATGCATTCCTTGGACATTCACATTGACGATGAAAAACTGATATTACATCGGAATTAAATGCAAAAGGCACAATGCCGCCTTAAATGCAAGAAGAGAGAGACTTCTTCGAGTCTGTGCTTTGATTCTTTCCTATGAGACCAGTATTAGTTTCCGATACATTACTGCAGGTTGAATGTATTCCTTTTCCATACACATTGACGATGAAACACTGAAATTACATCGGAATTAAATAGAAAAGGCACAATGCTGCCTTAAGTGCAAGAAGAGTGAGACTTCTTTGAGTCCGTGCTTTAATCCTTTCCTGTGAGACCAGTATTAGTTTCCGATACACCACTGCAGGATCAATGTATTCCTTAGAAATTCACATTGACGACCAAACACTAAAATTACATCGCAGTTAAATACAAATGTCACAATGCCGCCCTAAGTGGACGAAGCATGAGACTTCTTAGAGTCTGTGCTTTGATTCTTTCCTATGAGACCAGTATTAGTTTCCGATACACCACTGCTGGTCCAATGTATTCCTTTTACATACACATTGACGATATAACACTGAAATTACATCGGAATTGAATACATAAGGCACAATCCCGCCTTAAGTGCAAGAAGAGTGAGACTTCTTAGGGTCTGTAATTTGATCCTTTCCTATGAGACCAGTATTAGTTTCCGATACACCACTGCAGGTTCAATGTATTCCTTTTACATACACATTAACGATGAAACACTAACATTACATCGGAATTAAATACAAAAGGCACAATGCCGCCTTAAGTGCAAGAAGAGTGAGACTTCTTAAAGTCTGTGATTTGATCCTTTCCTATGAGACCAGTATTAGTTTCCGAACACCACTGCAGGTTCAATGTATTCCTTTTACATACACATTGACGATGAAACACTGAAAGTACATCGAAATTAAATACAAAAGGCACAATGCCGCCTTAAGTGCAAGGAGAGTTAGACTTCTTAGAGTCTGTGCTTTGATCCTTTCCTGTGAGACCAGTATTATTTTCCGATACACCACTGCAGGTTCAATGTATTCCTTGGTCCTTCATATTGACAACTAAGAACAGAAATCGCATCGGAATTAAATACAAAAGGCACAATGCCTCCTTAAGAACAAGAATAGAGATTCTTCTTACAGACATTGCTTTTGATCCTTTCCTCTGAGACCAGTATTTTTTTCCGATATACCAATGCAGGTTCAATGTATTCCTTGTACATTCACATTGACGATGAAACACTGAAATTACATCGAAATTAAATACAAAAGGCACAATGACGCCTTAAATGCAAGAAGAGTGAGACTTCTTAGAGTCTGTGCTTTGATCCTTTCCTGTGAGACCAGTATTAGTTTCCGATACACCACTGCAGGTTCAATGTATTCCTTGGACATACACATCCACGATGAAACACTGAAATTACAACGGAATTACATACAAAAGGCACAATGCCGCCTTAAGTGCAAGAAGAGTGAGACTTCTTGGAGTCTGTGCTTTGATCCTTTCCTGTGAGACCAGTATTAGTTTCCGATACACCACTGCAGGTTCAATGTATTATTTGGACTTTCACATTGACGATGAAACACAGAAATCGCATCGGAATTAAATACAAAAGGCACAATGGCGCCTTAAGTACAATAATAGAGACTCTTCTTACAGTCTGTGCCTTGAACACTCTCTGTGAGACCAGTATTAGTTTTCGATACACCACTGCCGGCTCAATGTATTCCTTGGACCTTCACATTGACGATGAAGCACTTAAATTACATCATAATTAAATACAAAAGGCACAATGCCGCCTTAAGTGCAGAAGAGTGAGACTTCTTAGAGTCTGTCCTTTGATCCTTTCCTGTGAGACCAGTATTAGTTTCCGATAGACCATTGCAGGGACGATGTATTCCTTGGACCTTCACATTGACAATGAAACACTGAAATTACATCGGAGTTAAATACAAAAGGCACAATCCCGCCTAAAGTTCAAGAAGAGTGAGACTTCTTAGAGTCTGTGCTTTGATCCTTTCCTATGAGACCAGTATTAGTTTCCGATAAACCCCTGCAGGTTCCATGTATTCCTTTTACATACACATTGACGATGAAACACTAAAATTACATCGGAATTAAATACAAGAGGCACAATGCCCCCTTAAGTGTAAGAAGAGTGACACTTCTTAGATTCTGTGCTTTGATCCTTTCCTGTGAGACAAGTAGTAGAGTCATATACACCACTGCAGGTTCAATGTATCCATTGGACAATCACATTGACGATGAAACACAGAAATCGCATCGGAATTAAATACAAAAAGCACAATGCCGCCTTAAGTACGAGAATAGAGACTCTTCTTACAGTCGGTGCTTTGACCCATTTCTGTGAGAACAATATTAGTTTCCGATACACCACTGCAGGTTTAATGTATTCCTTGGACATTCAGATTGACGATGAAACACTGAAATTACAACGGAATTACATACAAAAGGCACAATGCCGCCTTAAGTGCAAGAAGAGTGAGACTTTTTAGAGTCTGCGCTTTGATCCTTTCCTATGAGACCAATTTTAGTTTCCGATACGTCACTGCAGGTTCAATGTATTCTTTTTACATACACATTGAGGATGAAACACTGAAATTACATCGGATATAAATACAAAAGGCACAATGCCGCCTTAATTGCAAGAAGAGTGAGACTTCTTAGGGTCTGTGATTTGATCCTTTCCTATGAGACCAGTATTAGTTTCCGATACACCACTGCAGGTTCAATGTATTCCTTCTACATACACATTAACGATGAAACACTAACATTACATCGGAATTAAATACAAAAGGCACAATGCCGCCTTAAGTGCAAGAAGAGTGAGACTTATTAAAGTCTGTGATTTGATCCTTTCCTATGAGACCAGTATCAGTTTCCGAACACCACTGCAGGTTCAATGTATTCCTTTTACATACACATTGACGATGAAACACTGATATTACGTCGGAACTAAATGCAAAAGGCAAAATGCCGTCTTAAGTGCAAGAAGAGTGAGACTTCTTAGAGTCTGTGCTTTGATCCTTTCCTGACAGACCAGTATTAGTTTCCGATACACCACTGCAGGTTCAATGTATTCCTTGGACATTCACATTGACGATGAAAAACTGATATTACATCGGAATTAAATAGAAAAGGCACAATGCTGCCTTAAGTGCAAGAAGAGTGAGACTTCTTTGAGTCCGTGCTTTAATCCTTTCCTGTGAGACCAGTATTAGTTTCCGATACACCACTGCAGGATCAATGTATTCCTTAGAAATTCACATTGACGACCAAACACTAAAATTACATCGGAGTTAAATACAAATGTCACAATCCCGCCCTAAGTGGAAGATGAATGAGACTTCTTAGTGTCTGTGCCTTGATTCTTTCCTATGAGACCAGTATTAGTTTCCTATATACCACTGCAGGTTCAATGTATTCCTTGTACATTCACATTGACGATGAAACACTGAAATTACATCGGAATTAAATACAAATGGCACAATGCCGCCTTAAATGCAAGAAGAGTGAGACTTCTTAGAGTCTGTGCTTTGATCCCTCCCTATGAGAAATGAATTAGATTCCGATACACCACTGCAGTTTCATTGTATTCCTTGGACCTTCACATTGACGATGAAACACAGAAATTACATTGGAATTAAATACATAAGGCACAATGACGCCGTAAATGCAAGAAGAGTGAGACTTCTTAGAGTCTGTGCTTTGATCCTTTCCTGACAGACCAGTATCAGTTTCCGATACTCCACTGCAGGTTCAATGTATTCCTTGGACATTCACATTCACGATGAAAACAGATAATACATCGGAATTAAATACAAAAGGATCAATGCCCCCTTAAATGCAACAAGAGAGAGACTTCTTCGAGTCTGTGCTTTGATTCTTTCCTATGAGACCAGTATTAGTTTCCGATACATTACTGCAGGTTGAATGTATTCCTTTTACATACACATTGACGATGAAACACTGAAATTACATCGAAATAAATAGAAAAGGCACAATGCTGCCTTAAGTGCAAGAAGAGTGAGACTTCTTAGAGTCTGTGCTTTGATTCTTTCCTATGAGACCAGTATTAGTTTCAGATACACCACTGCAGGATCAATGTATTCCTTAGAAATTCACATTGACGACCAAACACTAAAATTACATCGGAGTTAAATACAAATGTCACAATGCCACCCTAAGTGGAAGAAGAGTGAGACTTCTTAGAGTCTGTGCTTTGATTCTTTCCTATGAGACCAGTATTAGTTTCAGATACACCACTGCAGGTTCAATGTATTTCTTGCACTTTCACATTGACAACGAAACACAGAAATCCCATCGGAATTAAATACAAAAGGCACAATGCCGCCTTAAGTACAAGAATATGGACTCTTCTTACAGTCGGTGCTTTGATCCTTTCCTGTGAGACCAGTATTAGATTCCGATACACCACTGCAGGTTCAATGTATTCCTTGGACATTCACATTGACGATGAAATACTTATATTACATCCGAATTAAATACAAAAGGCACAATGCCGCCTTAAATGCATGAAGAGGGAGACTTCTTCGAGTCTGTGCTTTGATTCTTTCCTATGAGACCAGTATTAGTTTCCGATACACCACTGCTGGTCCAATGTATTCCTTTTACATACACATTGACGATGAAACACTGAAATTACATCGGAATTAAATACAAAAGGCACAATACCGCCTTAAGTGAAAGAATAGTGAGACTTCTTAGAGTCTGTGCTTTGATCCTTTCCTGTGAGACCAGTATTATTTTCCGATACACCACTGCAGGTTCAATGTATTCCTTGGTCCTTCACATTGACGACTAAGAACTGAAATCGCATCGGAATTAAATACAAAAGGCACAATGCCGCCTTAAGAACAAGAATAGAGATTCTTCTTACAGTCGGTGCTTTTGATCCATTCCTCTGAGACCAGTATTAGTTTCCGATATACCACTGCAGGTTCAATGTATTCCTTGTACATTCACATTGACGATGAAACACTGAAATTACATCGGAATTAAATACAAATGGCACAATGCCGCCTTAAATGCAAGAAGAGTGAGACTTCTTAGAGTCTGTGCTTTGATCCCTTCCTATGAGACGTGAATTAGTTTCCGATACACCACTGCAGTTTCATTGTATTCCTTGGATCTTCACATTGACGATGAAACACAGAAATTACATTGGAATTAAATACATAAGGCACAATGACGCCTTAAATGCAAGAAGAGTGAGACTTCTTAGAGTCTGTGCTTTGATCCTTTCCTGTGAGACCAGTATTAGTTTCCGATACACCACTGCTGGTTCCATGTATTCCTTGGACATTCACATTGACGATCAAACACTAAAATTACATCGGAATTAAATACAAATGGCACATCGCCGCCTTAACTGCAAGAAGAGTGAGACTTCTTAGAGTCTGTGCTTTCATCCATTCCTGTGAGACCAGTATTAGTTACCGATGCACCACTGCAGGTTCAATGTATTTCTTTTACATACACATTGACGATGAAACACTGAAATTGCATCGGAATTAAATACAATAGGCAAAATGCCGTCTTAAGTGCAAGAAGAGTGAGACTTCTCAGAGTATGTGCTTTGATCCTTTCCTATGAGACCAGTATTAGTTTCCGATACACCACTGCAGGTTCAATGTATTTCTTTTACATACTCATTGACGATGAAACACTGAAATTACATCGGAATTATATATAAGAGGCACAATGCCCCCTTAAGTGCAAGAAGAGTGAGACTTCTAATATCTGTGCTTTGATCCTTTCCTGTGAGACAAGTATTAGTTTCATATACACCACTGCAGGTTCAATGTATCCATTGGACAATCACATTGACGATGAAACACAGAAATCGCATCGGAATTAAATACAAAAGGCACAATGCCGCCTTAAGTACAAGAATAGAGACTCTTCTTACAGTCGGTGCTTTGAGCAGTCCCTGTGAGACCAGTATTAGTTTCCGATACACCACTGCCGGCTCAATGTATTCCTTGGACCTTCACATTGACTATGAAACACTGAAATTACATCGGAATTAAATACAAGAGGCACAATGCCGCTTTAAGTGCGAGAAGAGTGAGACCTCTTAGAGTCTGTCCTTTTTTATCCTTTCCTGTGAGACCAGTATTAGTTTCCGATACACCATTGCTGGGTCAATGTATTCCTTGGACCTTCACATTGACAATGAAACACTGAGGTTACATCGGAATTAAATACAAAAGGCACAATGACGCCATAAGAACAAGAAGAGTGGGACTTCTTAGAGTATGTGCTTTGATCCTTTCCTGTGAGGCAAGTATTAGCTTCCGATACACCACTGCAAGATCAATGTATTTCTTGGACGTTCACATTGACCATGAAACACTGAAATTACATCGGAATTAAATACAAAAGGCACAACGCCGCCCTCAGTGCAAGAAGAGTGAGAATTCTTAGAGTCTGTGCTTTGATCCTTTCCTGTGAGGCCAGTATAAGTTTCCAATTCACCACTGCAGGTTCAATGTATTCCTTGAACCTTCACATTGACGATGAAACACAGAAATCGCATCGGAATTAAGTACAATAAGCCCAATTCTGCCTTAAGTACAAGAATAGAGACTCTCCTTACAGTCGGTGCTTTGAGCAGTCCCTGTGAGACCAGTATTAGTTTCCGATACACCACTGCAGGTTCAATATATTCCTTAGACATACACATTGACGATGAAACACTGAAATTACATCGGAATTAAATACAAAAGGCACTATGCCGCCTTATGTGCAAGAATAGTGAGACTTCTTAGAATCTGTGCTTTGATCCTTTCCTGTGAGACCATTATCAGGTTCCGATACACAACTGCAGGTGCAATGTAATCCTTGCACCTTCACATTGACGATGAAACACAGAAATCGCATCGTAATATAATACAAAAGGCACAATGCCGCCTTAAGTACGAGAATAGAGACTCTTCTTACAGTCGGTGGTTTGATCCATTTCTGTGAGACCAATATTAGTTTCCGATACACCACTGCAGGTTCAATGTATCCCTTGGACCTTCGCATTGACGATGAAATAAAGAACTCGGATCGGAATTAAATACATAAGGCACAATGCCGCCTTTAGTACTAGAACAGAGACTGCTCTTACTGTTGGTGTTTGATCCTTTCCTGTGAGACCAGTATTAGTTTCCGATACACCACTGCAGGTTCAATGTATTTCTTGGACAATCACATTGACGATGAAACACTGAAATTACATCAGAATTACATAGAAAAGGCACAATGCCGCCTTAAATGCAAGAAGAGTGAGACTTCCTAGAGTCTGTGCTTTGATCCTTTCGTATGAGAACAGTATTAGTTTCCGTTACACCATTGCAGGTTCAATGTATTCCTTGGACTTTCACATTGACGATGAAACACAGAAATTACATCGGAATTAAATACAAAAGACACAATGACGCCTTAAATGAAAGAAGAGTGAGACTTCTTAGAGTCTGTGATTTGATAATTTCCTATGAGACCAGTATTAGTTTCCGATACACCACTGCAGCTTCAATGTATTCCATGGACCTTCACATTGACGACGAAACACAGAAATCGCATCGGAATTAAATACAAAAGGCACAATGCCACCTTAAGTACAAGAATATAGACTCTTCTTACAGTCGGTCCTTTGATCCTTTCCTATGAGACCAGTATTAGTTTCCGATACACCACTGCAGGTTCAATGTATTTCTTTTACATACACATTGACGATGAAACACTGAAATTACATAGGAATTAAATACAAAAGGCACAATGCCGCCTTAAGTGCAAGAAGAGTGAGACTTCTTAGAGTCTGTGCTTTGATCCTTTCCTGTGAGACCAGTATTAGTTTCCGATAGACCACTGCAGGTTCAATGTATTCCTTGGACCTTCACACTGACGACGAAACACTGCAATTACATCGGAATTAAATACAAAAGCCACAATGACGCCATAAGTACAAGAAGAGTGAGACTTCTTAGAGTATGTGCTTTGATCCTTTCCTGTGAGGCAAGTATTAGTTTCCGATACACCACTGCAAGTTCAATGTATTCCTTGGACGTTCACGTTGACGATGAAACACTGAAATTACATCTGAATTAAAAACAAAAGGCACAACGCCGCCTTCAGTGCAAGGAGAGTGAGACTTCTTAGAGTCTGTGCTTTGATCCTTTCCTGTGAGACCAGTATTAAATTCCGATAGACCACTGCAGGTTCAATGTATTCCTTGGTACTTCACAGTGACGACAAAATACAGAAATCACATCGGAATTAAATACAAAACGCACAGTGCCGCCTTAAGAACAAGAACAGAGACTCTTCTTACAGTCGGTGCTTTGATCCTTTCCTCTGAGACCAGTATTAATTTCCGATATACCACTGCAGGTTCAATGTATTCCTTGTACATTCACATTGACGATAAAACACTGAAATTACATCGGAATTAAATACAAATAGCACAATGCCGCCTTAAATGCAAGAACAGTGAGACTTCTTAGAGTCTGTGATTTGATCCTTTCCTATGAGTCCAGTATTAGTTTCCGATATACCACTGCAGGTTCAATGTATTCCTTGGACCTTCACATTGACGATGAAACACAGAAATTACATCGGAGTTAAATACAAAAGGCACAATGACGCCTTAAATGCAAGAAGAGTGGGACCTCTTAGAGTCAGTGTTTTGATCCTTTCCTGTGAGACCAGTATTAGTTTCCGATACACCACTGCAGATTCTATGTATTCCTTGGACATTAACATTGACAATGAAACACTGAAATTACATGAAAGTTAATTACAAAAGGCACAATGCCGCATTAAATGCAAGAAGAGTGAGACTTTTTAGAGTCTGTGCTTTGATCCTTTCCTTTGAGACCAGTATTATTTTCCGATACACCACTGCAGGTTCAATGTATTCCTTGGTCCTTCACATTGACGACAAAATACAGAAATCACATCGGAATTAAATACAAAAGGCACAATGCCGCCTTAAGAACAAGAATAGAGACTCTTCTTACAGTCGGTGCTTTGATCCTTTCCTCTGAGACCAGTATTAATTTCCGATATACCACTGCAGGTTCAATGTATTCCTTGTACATTCACATTGACGATGAAACACTGAAATTACATCGGAATTAAATACAAATGGCACAATGCCGCCTTAAATGCAAGAAGAGTGAGACTTCTTAGAGTCTGTGCTTTGATCCTTTCCTATGAGACCAGTATTACCACAGCAGTTTCAATGTATTCCTTGGACCTTCACATTGACGATGAAACACAGAAATTACATCGGAATTAAATACAAAAAGCACAATGACGCCTTAAATGCAAGAAGAGTGAGACTTCTTAGAGTCTTCCTGTATTTAAATCCTTTCCTGTGAGACCAGTATTAGTTTCCGATACACCACTGCAGGTTCTATGTATTCCTTGGACATTAATATTGACGATGAAACACTGAAATTACATGAAAATTAATTACAAAAGGCACAATGCCGCAATAAATGCAAGAAGAGTGAGACTTCTTAGAGTCTGCGCTTTGATCCTTTCCTATGAGACCTGTATTAGTTTCCGATACACCACTGCAGGTTCAATGTATTCCTTGGACCTTCACATTAACGACGAAACACAGAAATCGCATCGGAATTAAATACAAAAGGCACAACGCCACCTTAAGTACAAGAATATAGACTCTTCTTACAGTCGGTGCTTTGATCCTTTCCTATGATACCAGTATTAGTTTCCGATACACCACTGCAGGTTCAATGTATTTCTTTTACATTCACATTGAAGATGAAACACTGATAATTACATAGGAATTAAATACAAAAGGTACAATGCCGCCTTAAGTGCAAGAAGAGTGAGACTTCTTGGAGTCTGTGCTTTGATTCTTTCCTATGAGACCAGTATTACTTTCCGATACACCACTGCCGGTTCAATGTATTTCTTGGAACTTCACATTGACGTCGAAACACAGAAATCGCATCGGAATTAAATACAAAAGGCACAATGAAGCCTTAAGTACAAGAATATAGACTCTTCTTAGAGTCGGTGCTTTGGTCCTTTCCTGTGAGACCAGTACTAGTTTCTGATACACCACTGCAGGTTCAATGTATTCCTGGGACATACACATTGACGATGAAAAACTGCAATTACATCGGAATTAAATACAAAAGGCACAATGCCGCCTTAAATGCAAGAAGAGTGAGACTTCTTAGAGAGTGTGCTTTGATCCTTTCCTGTGAAACCAGTATTAGTTTCCGATACACCACTGCAGGTTCAATGTATTCCTTGGACATTCACATTGACGATCAAACACTAAAATTACATCGGAATTAAATACAAATGGCACAACGCCGCCTTAAGTGCAAGAAGAGTGAGAATTCTTACAGTCTGTGTTTTGATCCTTTAATATGAGACCAGTATTAGTTTCAGATTCACCACTGCACGTTCAATGTATTACTTGGACATACACATTGACGATGAAACACTGAATTTCCATCGGAATTGCATACAAGAGGCACAATGCTGCCTTAAGTGCAAGAAGAGTGAGACTTCTTTGACTCAGTGCTTTGATCCTTTCTTGTGAGACCAGTATTAGTTTCCGATACACCACTGCGGGTTCAAAGTAATCCTGGGACCTTCACATTGACGATGAAACACTGAAATTACATCGGATTTAAATACAAAAGGCACAATGCCGCCTAAAGTGCCAGAAGAGTGAGACTTCTTAGAGTCTGTACTTTGATCCTTTCCTGTGAGACCAGTATTAGTTTCCGATTGACCACTGCAGGTTCAATGTATTCCTTGGACCTTCACACTGACGATGAAACACTGCAATTACATCGGAATTAAATACAAAAGGCAATTTGACGCCATAAGTACAAGAAGAGTGAGACTTCTTAGAGTATGTGCTTTGAACCTTTCCTGTGAGACCAGTATTATTTTCCGATACACCACTGCAGGTTCAATGTATTCCTTGGTCCTTCACAGTGACGACAAAATACAGAAATCACATCGGAATTAAATACAAAAGGCACAATGCCGCCTTAAGAACAAGAATAGAGACTCTTCTTACAGTCGGTGCTTTGATCCTTTCCTCTGAGACCAGTATTAATTTCCGATATACCACTGCAGGTTCAATGTATTCCTTGTACATTCACATTGACGATGAAACACTGACATTACATCGGAATTAAATACAAATGGCACAATGCCGCATTAAATGCAAGAAGAGTGAGACTTCTTAGAGTCTGCGCTTTGATCCTTTCCTATGAGACCTGTATTAGTTTCCGATACCCCACTGCAGGTTCAATGTATTATTTGGACCTTCACATTGACGACGAAACACAGAAATCGCATCGGAATTAAATACAAAAGGCACAATGCCACCTTAAGTACAAGAATATAGACTCTTCTTAGAGTCGGTGTTTTGATCCTTTCCTATGAGACCAGTATTAGTTTCCGATACACCACTGCAAGTTCAATGTATTTCTTTTACATACACATTGACGATGAAACACTGAAATTACATCGGAATTAAAAACAAAAGGCACAACGCCGCCTTCAGTGCAAGAAGCGTGAGACTTCTTAGAGTCTGTGCTTTGATCCTTTCCTGTGAGACCAGTATTATTTTCCGATACACCACTGCAGGTTCAATGTATTCCTTGGTCCTTCACATTGACGACAAAATACAGAAATCACATCGGAATTAAATACAAAAGGCACAATGCCGCCTTAAGAACAAGAATAGAGGCTCTTTTACAGTCGGTGCTTTGATCCTTTCCTCTGAGACCAGTATTAATTTCCGATATACCACTGCAGGTTCAATGTATTCCTTGTACATTCACATTGACGATGAAACACTGAAATTACATCGGAATTAAATACAAATGGCACAATGCCGCCTTAAATGCAAGAAGAGTGAGACTTCTTAGAGTCTGTGCTTTGATCCTTTCCTATGAGACCAGTATTAGTTTCCGATATACCACAGCAGTTTCAATGTATTCCTTGGACCTTCACATTGACGATGAAACACAGAAATTACATCGGAATTAAATACAAAAAGCACAATGACGCCTTAAATGCAAGAAGAGTGAGACTTCTTAGAGTCTGTGTTTTGATCCTTTCCTGTGAGACCTGTATTAGTTTCCGATACACCACTGCAGGTTCTATGTATTCCTTGGACATTAATATTGACGATGAAACACTGAAATTACATGAAAATTAATTACAAAAGGCACAATGCCGCCTTAAATGCAAGAAGAGTGAGACTTCTTAGAGTCTGTGCTTTGATCCTTTCCTATGAGACCAGTATTAGTTTCCGATATACCACAGCAGTTTCAATGTATTCCTTGGACCTTCACATTGACGATGAAACACAGAAATTACATCGGAATTAAATACAAATGGCACAATGACGCCTTAAATGCAAGAAGAGTGAGACTTCTTAGAGTCTGTGCTTTGATCCTTTCCTATGATACAAGTATTAGTTTCCGATACACCACTGCAGGTTCAATGTATTTCTTGGAACTTGACATTGACGACGAAACACTGAAATCGCATCGGAATTAAATACAAAAGGCACAATGCCGCCTTAAGTACAAGAATATAGACTCTTCTTAGAGTCGGTGCTTTGGTCCTTTCCTGTGAGACCAGTACTAGTTTCCGATACACCACTGCAGGTTCAATGTATTCCTGGGACTTTCACATTGACGATGAAAAACTGCAATTACATCGGAATTAAATACAAAAGGCACAATGCCGCCTTAAATGCAAGAAGAGTGAGACTTCTAAGAGAGTGTGCTTTGATCCTTTCCTGTGAAACGAGTATTAGTTTCCGATACACCACTGCAGGTTCAATGTATTCCTTGGACATTCACATTGACGATCAAACACTAAAATTACATCGGAATTAAATACAAATGGCACAACGCCGCCTTAAGTGCAAGAAGAGTGAGACTTCTTACAGTCTGTGTTTTGATCCTTTCCTATGAGACCAGTATTAGTTTCCGATTCACCACTGCACGTTCAATGTATTACTTGGACATACACATTGACGATGAAACACTGAATTTACATCGGAATTGCATACAAAAGGCACAATGCTGCCTTAAGTGCAAGAAGAGTGAAACTTCTTTGACTCAGTGCTTTGATCCTTTCTTGTGAGTCCAGTATTAGTTTCCGATACACCACTGCGGGTTCAAAGTAATCCTTGGACCTTCATATTGACGATGAAACACTGAAATTACATCGGAATTAAATACAAAAGGCACAATGCCGCCTAAAGTGCAAGAGGAGTGAGACATCTTAGAGTCTGTGCTTTGATCCTTTCCTGTGAGACCAGTATTAATTTCCGATTGACCACTGCAGGTTCAATGTATTCCTTGGACCTTCACACTGACGATGAAATACTGTAATTACATCGGAATTAAATACAAAAGGCACAATGACGTCATAAGTACAAGAAGAGTGAGACTTCTTAGAGTATGTGCTTTGATCCTTTCCTGTGAGGCAAGTATTAGTTTCCGATACACCACTGCAAGTTCAATGTATTCCTTGGACGTTCACATTGACGATGAAACACTGAAATTACATCGGAATTAAAAACAAAAGGCACAACGCCGAATTCAGTGCAAGAAGAGTGAGACTTCTTAGAGTCTGTCCTTTGATCCTTTCCTCTGAGACCAGTATTAATTTCCGATATACCACTGCAGGTTCAATGTATTCCTTGTACATTCACATTGACGATGAAACACTGAAATTACATCGGAATTAAATACAAATGGCACAATGCCGCCTTAAATGCAAGAAGAGTGAGACTTCTTAGAGTCTGTGCTTTGATCCTTTCCTATGACACCAGTATTAGTTTCCGATATCCCACTGCAGGTTCAATGTATTCCTGGGACCTCCACATTGACGATGAAACACAGAAATTACATCGGAATTAAATACAAAAGGCACAATGACGCCTTAAATGCAAGAAGAGTGGGACCTCTTAGAGTCTGTGTTTTTATCCTTTCCTGTGAGACCAGTATTAGTTTCCGATACACCACTGCAGATTCTATGTATTCCTTGGACATTAACATTGACAATGAAACACTGAAATTACGTGAAAGGTAATTACAAAAGGCACAATGCCGCATTAAATGCAAGAAGAGTGAGACTTCTTAGAGTCTGCGCTTTGATCCTTTCCTATGAGACCTGTATTAGTTTCCGATACACCACTGCAGGTTCAATGTATTCCTTGGACCCTCACAATGACGACGAAACACAGAAATCGCATCGGAATTAAATACAAAAGGCACAATGCCACCTTAAGTACAAGAATATAGACTCTTCTTAGAGTCGGTGTTTTGATCCTTTCCTATGAGACCAGTATTAGTTTCCGATACACCACTGCAAGTTCAATGTATTTCTTTTACATACACATTGACGATGAAACACTGAAATTACATAGGAATTAAATACAAAAGGCACAACGCCACCTTAAGTACGAGAATATAGACTCTTCTTACAGTCGGTGCTTTGATCCTTTTCTATGATACAAGTATTAGTTTCCGATACACCACTGCAGGTTCAATGTATTCCTTGGACATACACATTGACGATGAAACACTGAATTTACATAGGAATTGCATACAAAAGGCACAATGCTGCCTTAAGTGTAAGATGAGTGAGACTTCTTTGACTCTGTGCTTTGATCCTTTCTTGTGAGACCAGTATTAGTTTCCGATACACCACTGCGGGTTCAAAGTAATCCTTGGACCTTCACATTGACGATGAAACACTGAAATTACATCGGAATTAAATACAAAAGGCACAATGCCGCCTAAAGTGCAAGAAGAGTGAGACTTCTTAGGGTCTGTGCTTTGATCCTATCCTGTGAGACCAGTATTAGTTTCCGATAGACCACTGCAGGTTCAATGTATTCCTTGGACATTCACATTGACGATCAAACACTAAAATTACATCGGAATTAAATACAAATGAAACAACGCCACCTTAAGTGCAAGAAGAGTGAGACTTCTTACAGTCTGTGTTTTGATCCTTTCCTATGAGACTAGTATTAGTTTCCAATTCACCACTGCACATTCAATGTATTACTTGGACATACACATTGACGATGAAACACTGAGTTTACATCGGCATTGCATACAAACGGCACAATGCTGCCTTAAGTGCAAGAAGAGTGAGACTTCTTAGAGTCTGTGCTTTGATCCTTTCCTGTGAGACCAGTATTAGTTTCTGATAGACCACTGCAGGTTCAATGTATTCCTTTTGCATACACATTGACGATGAAAAACTGAAATTACATCGGAATTAAATACAAAAGGCAAAATGCCGTCTTAAGTGCAAGAAGAGTGAGACTTCTTACAGTCTGTGCTTTGATCCTTTCCTGAGAGACCAGTATTAGTTTCCGGTACACCACTGCAGGTTCAATGTATTCCTTGGACCTTCACATTGACGATGAAACACAGAAATGGCGTCGGAATTAAATACAAGAGGCACAATGCCGCCTTAAGTACAAGAATAGAGACTCTTCTTACAGTCGGTGCTTTGATCCTTTCCTGTGAGACCAGTATTAGCTTCCGATACGCCACTGCAGGTTCAATGTATTCCTTGGACATTCACATTGACGATGAAACACTGAAATTTCATCGGAATTAAATACAAAATGCAAAATGCCGTCTTAAATGCAAGAAGAGTGAGACTTCTTAGAGTCTCTGCTTTGATTCTTTCCTATGAGGTCAGTATTAGTTTGCGATACACCACTGCAGGTTCAATGTATTCCTTTTACATATACATTGACGCTGAAACACTGAAATTACATCGGAATGAAATACAAAAGGCACAATGCCGCGTTAAGTGCAAGAAGAGTGAGACTTCTTAGAGTCTGTGCTTTGATCCTTTCCTGTAAGACCAGTATTATTTTCCGATACACCACTGCAGGTTCAATGTATTCCTTGGACCTTCACATTGACGACAAAACACAGAAATCACATCGGAATTAAATACAAAATGCACAATGCCGCCTTAAGTACAAGAATATAGACTCTTCTTACAGTCGGTGCTTTGATCCTTTCCTGTGAGACCAGTATTAGTTTGCGATACACCACTGGAAGTTCAATGTGTTCCTTGGACATTCACATTGACGATGAAACACTGAAATTACATCGGAATTAAATATAAAAGGTACAATGCTGACTTAAATGCAAGAAGAGTGAGACTTCTTAGAGTCGGTGCTTTCATCCTTTCCTATGAGACCAGTATTAGTTTCCGATACACCACTGCAGGTTCAATGTATTCCTTTTACATACACATTGACGATGAAACACTGAAATTACATCGGAATTAAGTAAAAAAGGCACAATGCCGCCTTAAGTGCAAGAAGAGTGAGACTTCTTAGAATCTGTGCTTTGATCCTGTCCTGTGAGACCAGTTATAGTTTCCGATACACCACTGCAGGTTCAATGTATTCCTTTGACCTTCACATTAACGATGAAACACAGAAATCGCGTCGGAATTAAATACAAAAAACACAATGCCACCTTAAGTACAAGAATAGAGACTCTTCTTACAGTCGGTGCTTTGATCCTTTCCTGTGAGAACAGTATTTGCTTCCGATACGCCACTGCAGGTTCAATGTATTCCTTGGACATTCACATTGACGATGAAACACTGAAATTACATCATAATTAAATACAAAAGGCAAAATGTCGCCTTAAATGCAAGAAGAGTGAGACTTCTTAGTGTCTGTGCATTGATCCTTTCCTGTGAGACCAGTTATAGTTTCCGTTACGCCACTGCCGGTTCAATGTATACCTTGGACTGTCACATTGACGATGAAACACTGAAATTACATCGGAATTAAATACAAAAGGCACAATGCCGCTTTAAATGCAAGAAGAGTGAGACACCTTTGAGTCTGTGCATTGATCCTTTCCTATGAGATTAGTATTAGTTTCCGATACACCACTGCAGGTTGAATGTATTCGTTTTACGTACACGTTGCCAATATAACACTGAAATTACATCGGAATTAAATACAAAAGGCACAATGCCGCCTTAAATGCAAGAAGAGTGAGACTTCTTAGAGTCTGTACTTTGATCCTTTCCTGTTAGACCAGTTATAGTTTCCGATACACCACTGCAGGTTCAATGTATTCCTTGGACCTTCACATTGAAGATGAAACACAGAAATCGCGTCGGAATTAAATACAACAGGCACAATGCCGCCTTACGTACAAGAATAGAGACTCTTCTTACAGTCGGTGCTCTGATCCTTTCATGTGAGACCAGTATTAGTTTCCGATACACCACTGCAGGTTCTATGCATGCCTTGGATATTCACATTGACGATGACACACTGAAATTACATCGGAATTAAATACAAATTGCACAATGCCACCTTAAGTGCAAAAGGAGTGAGACTTCTTATAGTCTGTGCTTTGATCCTTTCCTATGAGACCAGTATTAGTTTCCGATACAATACTGCAGGTCCAATGTATTCCTTTTACATACACATTGACGATGAAACACTTAAATTACATCGGAATTAAATACAAAAGGCACAATGCCACCTTAAGTGCAAAAGGTGTGACACTTCTTAGAGTCTGTGCATTGATCCTTTTCTATGAGACCAGTATTAGTTTCCAATACACCACTGCAGGTTCAATGTATTCCTTTTACGTACCCATTGACGATGAAACACTGAAATAACATCTGAATTAAATACAAAAGGCACAATGCCACCGTAAGTGCAAAAGGTGAGAGACTTCTTCCAGTCTGTGCTTTGATCCTTTCCTATGAGACCAGTATTAGTTTCCGATACACCACTGCAGGTTCAATGTATTCCTTTTACATACACATTGACGATGAAACACTGAAATTACATCAGAATTAAATACAAAAGGCACAATGCCGCCTTAAGTGCAAGAAGAGTGAGACTTCTTAGTGTTTTTGATTTGATCCTTTCCTGTGAGACCAGTATTCGTTTCCGATACACCACTGCAGGTTCTATGTATTCCTTGGACCTTCACATTAACGACGTAACACAGATATCGCGTCGGAATTAAATACAAATGGCACAATGCCGCCTTAAGCACAAGAATAGAGACTCTTCTTACAGTCGGTGCTTTGATACTTTCCTGTGAGACCAGCATTAGTTTCCGATACACCACTTCAGGTTCAATGTATTGCTTTTACATACACATAGACGATGAAACACTGAAATTACATCGGAATTAAATACAAAAGGCACAATGCCGCCTTAAATGCAAGAAGAGTGAGACTTCTTAAAGTCTGTGCTTTGATCCTTTCCTATGAGACCAGTATTAGTTTCCGATACACCACTGCAGGTTCAATGTATTCCTTTTACATACACATTGACGATGGAACACTGAAATTACATCGGAATTAAATACAAAAGGCACAATGCCGCTTTAAATGCAAGAAGAGTGAGACACCTTAGAGTCTGTGCTTTGATCCTTTCCTATGAGATTAGTATTAGTTACCGATACACCACTGCAGGTTGAATGTATTCGTTTTACGTACACGTTGCCAATGAAACACTGAAATTACATCGGAATTAAATACAAAAGGCACAATGCCGCCTTAAATGCAAGAAGAGTGAGACTTCTTAGAGTCTGTACTTTGATCCTTTCCTGTGAGACCAGTTATAGTTTCCGATACACCACTGCAGGTTCAATGTATTCCTTGGACCTTCACATTGAAGATGAAACACAGAAATCGCGTCGGAATTAAATACAACAGTCACAATGCCGCCTTACGTACAAGAATAGAGACTCTTCTTACAGTCGGTGCTCTGATCCTTTCATGTGAGACCAGTATTAGTTTCCGATACACCACTGCAGGTTCTATGCATTCCTTGGATATTCACATTGACGATGACACACTGAAATTACATCGGAATTAAATACAAAATGCACAATGCCACCTTAAGTGCAAAAGGAGTGAGACTTCTTATAGTCTGTGCTTTGATCCTTTCCTATGAGACCACTATTAGTTTCCGATACACCACTGCAGGTTCAATGTACTCCTTTTACACACACATTGACGATGGAACACTGATATTACATCAGAATTAAATACAAAAGGCACAATGCCACCTTAAGTACAAAAGGAGTGAGACTTCTTAGAGTCTGTGCTTAGATCCTTTCCTATGAGACCAGTATTAGTTTCCGATACAACACTGCAGGGTCAATGAATTCCTTTTACATACATATTGACGATGAAACACTGAAATTACATCGGAATTAAATACAAAAGCCACAATGCCACCTTAAGTACAAAAGGAGTGAGACTTCTTAGAGTCTGTGCTTTGATCCTTTCCTATGAGACCAGTATTAGTTTCCGATACACCACTGCAGTTTCAATGTATTCCTTGGACCTTCACATTAACGACGAAACACAAAAATCGCGTCGGAATTAAATACAGAAGGCACAATGCCGCCTTAAGCACAAGAATAGAGACTCTTCTCACAGTCGGTGCTTTGATACTTTCCTGTGACATTAGTATTAGTTTCCGATACACCACTGCAGGTTCTATGTATTCCTTGGATATTCACATTGACGATGAAACACTGAAATTACATCGGAATTAAAAACAAAATGCACAGTGCCACCTTAAGTGCAAAAGGAGTGAGACTTCTTATAGTCTGTGCATTGATCCTTTTCTATGAGACCAATATTAGTTTCCGATACACCACTGCAGGTTCAATGTATTCCTTTTACATACACATTGACGATGAAACACTGAAATAACATCTGAATTAAATACAAAAAGCACAATGCCACCGTAAGTGCAAAAGGTGAGAGACTTCTTCCAGTCTGTGTTTTGATCCTTTCCTATGAGACCAGTATTAGTTTCCGATACACCACTGCAGGTTCAATGTATTCCTTTTACATACACATTGACGATGAAACACTGAAATTACATCGGAATTAAATACAAAAGGCACAATGCCGCCTTAAGTGCAAGAAGAGTGAGACATCTTAGAGTCTGTGATTTGATCCTTTCCTGTGAGACCAGTGTTCGTTTCCGATACACCACTGCAGGTTCAATGTATTCCTTGGACCTTCACATTAACGACGAGACACAGAAATCGCGTCGGAATTAAATGCAAAAGGCACAATGCCGCCTTAAGTTCAAGAATAGAGACTCTTCTTACAGTCGGTGCTTTGATCCTTTCCTGTGAGAGCAGTATTAGTTTCCGATACCCCACTACAGGGTCTATGTATTCCTTGGATATTCACATTGACGATGAAACACTGAAATTACATCGGAATTAAATACAAAATGCAGAATGCCACATTAAGTGCAAAAGGCGTGAGACTTCTTATAGTCTGTGCTTTGATCCTTTCCTATTAGACCAGTATTAGTTTCCGATACACAACTGCAGATTCAATGTATTCCTTTTACATACACATTGACGATGAAACACTGATATTACATCGGAATTAAATACAAAAGACACAATGCCACCTTATGTACAAAAGGAGTGAGACTTCTTAGAGTCTGTACTTTGATCCTTTCCTGTGAGACCAGTATTCGTTTGTGATACACGACTGCAGGTTCGATGTATTCCTTGGACCTTCACATAAACGACGAAACACAGAAATCGCATCGGAATTAAATGCAAAAGGCACAATGCCGCCTTAAGAACAAGAATAGAGACACTTCTTACTGTCTGTGCTTTGATCCTTTCCTGTGAGACCAGTATTAGTTTCCGATACGCCACTGCAGGTTCTATGTATTCCTTGAACATTCACATTGACGATGAAACACTGAAATTGCATCGAAATTAAATACAAAAGGCGCAATGCCACCTTATGTGCAAAAGAAGTGACACTTCTTAAAGTCTGTGCTTTGATCCTTTCCTGTGAGACCAGTATTAGATTCCGATACACCACAGCAGGTTCAATGTATTCCTTTTTACATACACATAGACGATGAAACACTGATATTACATAGGAATTAAATACAACAGGCACAGTGCCACCTTTAGTACAAAAGGAGAGAGACTTCTTAGAGTCTGTGCTTTGATCCTATCCTATGAGCTCAGTATTAGTTTCCGATACACCACTGCAGGTTCAATGTATTCCTTTTACATACTCATTGACGATGAAAGACTGAAATTACATAGGAATTAAATACAAAAGGCACAATGCCGCCTTAAGTGCAAGAAGAGTGAGACTTATTAGAGTCTGCGATTTGATCCTTTCCTGTGAGCCCAGTATTCGCTTCCGATACACCACTGCAGGTTCAATGTATTCCTTGGTCCTTCACATTAACGACGAAACACAGAAATCGCGTCGGAATTAAATACAAAAGGCACAATGCCGCCTTAAGTACAAGAATAGAGACGCTTCTTACAGTCTGTGCTTTGATCCTTTCCTGTGAGACCAGTATTAGTTTCCGATACACAACCGCAAGTTCAGTGTATTCCTTGGACATTCACATTGACGATGAAACACTGAAATTACATCGGAATGAAATAGAAAAGGCACAATGCCGACTGCAATGTAGGAAGAGTGAGACTTCTTAGAGTCTGTGCTTTCATCCTTTCCTATGAGACCAGTATTGGTTTCCGATACACCACTGCAGGGTCAATTAATTCCTTTTACGTACACATTGACGATGAAACACTTAAATTACATCGAAATTAAGTACAAAAGGCACAATGCCGCCTTACTTGCATGAAGAGTGAGACTTCTTAGAGTCTGTGATTTGATCCTTTCCTGTGAGACCAGTGTTAGTTTCCGATACTCCACTGCAGTTTCAATGTATTCCTTGGACCTACACATTGGTGATGAAACACCGAAATCGCATCGGAAGTAAATACAAAAGGCACAATGCCGCCTTAAGTACAAGACTAGAGAACCTTCTTACAGTCGGTGCTTTGATCCTTTCCTGTGAGACCAGTATTAGTATCCGTTACACCACTGCATGTTCAATGTAGTCCTTGGACATTCACATTGACGATGAAACACAGAAATGGCATCGGAATTAAATACCAAAGGCACAATGCCGCCTTAAGTACAAGAATAAAGACTCTTCTTAAAGTCGGTGCTTTGAGCATTCGCTGTGAGCCCAGTATTAGTTTCCGAAACACCACTGCAGGTTCAATGTATTCCTTGGACCTTCACATTGACGATGAAACGCAGAAATCGCATCGGAATTAAATACAAAAGCCACAATGCCGCCTTAAGTACAAGACTAGAGAATCTTCTTACAGTCGGAGCTTTGATCCTTTCCTGTGAGACCAGTACTAGTATCCGATACACCACTGCAGGTTCAAAGTATTCCTTGGACATTCACATTGACGATGAAACACTGAAATTGCATCGGAATTAAATACAAAAGGCGCAATGCCACCTTATGTGCAAAAGAAGTGACACTTCTTATAGTCTGTGCTTTGATCCTTTCCTGTGAGACCAGTATTAGATTCCGATACACCACAGCAGGTTCAATGTATTCCTTTTTACATACACATTGACGATGAAACACTGATATTACATAGGAATTAAATACAACAGGCACAATTCCACCTTAAGTACAAAAGGAGAGAGACTTCTTAGAGTCTGTGCTTTGATCCCATCCTATGAGCTCAGTATTAGTTTCCGATACACCACTGCAGGTTCAATGTATTCCTTTTACATACACATTGACGATGAAACACTAAAATTACATCGGAATTAAATACAAAATGCACGATGCCGCCTTAAGTGCTAGAAGAGTGAGACTTCTTAGAGTCTGTGATTTGATATTTTCCTGTGAGACCAATATTCGTTTCCGATACACCACTGCAGGTTCAATGTATTCCTTTTACATACACATTGACGATGAAACACTGAAATTACATCGGAATTAAATACAAAAGGCACAATGCCGCCTTAAATGCAAGAAGAATTAGACTTCTTAGAGTCTGTGCTTTCATCCTTTCCAATGAGACCAGTATTAGTTTCCGATACACCACTGCAGGTTCAATGTATTCCTTTTACATACTCATTGACGATGAAAGACTGAAATTAGATAGGAATTAAATACAAAAGGCACAATGCCGCCTTAAGTGCAAGAAGAGTGAGACTTATTAGAGTCTGCGATTTGATCCTTTCCTGTGAGCCCAGTAGTCGCTTCCGATACACCACTGCAGGTTCAATGTATTCCTTGGTCCTTCACATTAACGACGAAACACAGAAATCGCGTCGGAATTAAATACAAAAGGCACAATGCCGCCTTAAGTACAAGAATAGAGACGCTTCTTACAGTCGGTGCTTTGATCCTTTCCTGTGAGACCAGTATTAGTTTTCGATACACAACTGCAAGTTCAGTGTATTCCTTGGACATTCACATTGACGATGAAACACTGAAATTGCATCGGAATGAAATAGAAAAGGCACAATGCCGACTTCAATGCAGGAAGAGTGAGACTTCTTAGAGTCTGTGCTTTCATCCTTTCCTATGAGACCAGTATTGGTTTCCGATACACCACTGCAGGTTCAATTAATTCCTTTTACGTACACATTGACGATGAAACACTTAAATTACATCGGAATTAAGTACAAAAGGCACAATGCCGCCTTACTTGCATGAAGAGTGAGACTTCTTAGAGTCTGTGATTTGTTCCTTTACTGTGAGACCAGTGTTAGTTTCCGATACTCCACTGCAGTTTCAATGTATTCCTTGGACCTACACATTGGTGATGAAACACCGAAATCGCATCGGTATTAAATACAAAAGGCACAATGCCGCCTTAAGTACAAGACTAGAGAACCTTCTTACAGTCGGTGCTTTGATCCTTTCCTGTGAGACCAGTATTGGTATCCGATACACCACTGCATGTTCAATGTATTCCTTAGACATTCACATTTACGATGAAACACAGAAATGGCATTGGAATTAAATACCAAAGGCACAATGCCGCCTTAAGTACAAGAATAAAGACTCTTCTTAAAGTCGGTGCTTTGAGCATTCGCTGTGAGACCAGTATTAGTTTCCGAAACACCACTGCAGGTTCAATGAATTCCTTGGACCCTCACATTGACGACGAAACACAGAAATCGCATCGGAATTAAATACAAAAGGCACAATGCCACCTTAAGTACAAGAATATAGACTCTTCTAAGAGTCGGTTCTTTGATCCTTTCCTGTGAGACCAGTACTAGTTTCCGATACACCACTGCAGGTTCAATGTATTCCTGGGACATTCACATTGACGATGAAAAACTGCAATTACATCGGAATTAAATACAAAAGGCACAATGACGCCATAAATGCAAGAAGAGAGAGACTTCTTAGAGAGTGTGCTTTGATCCTTTCCTGTGAAACCAGTATTAGTTTCCGATACACCACTGCAGGTTCAATGTATTCCTTGGACATTCACATTGACGATCAAACACTAAAATTACATCGGAATTAAATACAAATGGCACAACGCCGCCTTAAGTGCAAGAAGAGTGAGACTTCTTACAGTCTGTGTTTGATCCTTTCCTATGAGACCAGTATTAGTTTCCGATTCACCACTGCAGGTTCAATGTATTCCTTGGACCTTCACATTGACGACAAAACACAGAAATCACATCGGAATTAAATACAAAAGGCACAATGCCGCCTTATGTACAAGAATATAGACTCTTCTTACAGTCGGTGCTTTGATCCTTTCCTGTGAGACCAGCATTAGTTTGCGATACACCACTGGAAGTTCAATGTATTCCTTGGACATTCACATTGACGATGAAACACTGAAATTACATCGGAATTAAATATAAAAGGCACAATGCCGACTTAAATGAAAGAAGAGTGAGACTTCTTAGAGTCTGTGCTTTCATCCTTTCCTATGAGACCAGTATTAGTTTCCGATACACCACTGCAGGTTCAATGTATTCCTTTTACATACACATTGACGATGAAACACTGAAATTACATCGGAATTAAGTAAAAAAGGCACAATGCCGCCTTAAGAGCAAGTAGAGTGAGACTTCTTAGAGTCTGTGCTTTGATCCTGTCCTGTGAGACCAGTTATAGTTTCCGATACACCACTGCAGGTTCAATGTATTCCTTGGACCTTCACATTAATGATGAAACACAGAAATCGCGTCGGAATTAAATACAAAAGACACAATGCCACCTTAAGTACAAGAATAGAGACTCTTCTTACAGTCGGTGCTTTGATCCTTTCCTGTGAGACCAGTATTTGCTTCCGATACGCCACTGCAGGTTCAATGTATTCCTTGGACATTCACATTGTCGATGAAACACTGAAATTACATCGTAATTAAATACAAAAGGCAAAATGCCGCCCTAAATGCAAGAAGAGTGAGACTTCTTAGTGTCTGTGCATTGATCCTTTCCTGTGAGACCAGTTATAGTTTCCGTTACGCCACTGCCGGTTCAATGTATACCTTGGACTGTCACATTGACGATGAAACACTGAAATTACATCGGAATTAAATACAAAAGGCACAATGCCGCTTTAAATGCAAGAAGAGTGACACACCTTAGAGTCTGTGCTTTGATCCTTTCCTATGAGATTAGTATTAGTTTCCGATACACCACTGAAGGTTGAATGTATTCGTTTTACGTACAAATTGCCAATGAAACACAGAAATTAGATCGGAATTAAATACAAAAGGCACAATGCCGCCTTAAATGCAAGAAGAGTGAGACTTCTTAGAGTCTGTACTTTGATCCTTTCCTGTGAGACCAGTTATAGTTTCCGATACACCACTGCAAAGTCAATGTATTCCTTGGACCTTCACATTGACGATGAAACACAGAAATCGCGCCGGAATTAAATACAAAAGGCACAATGCCGCCTTACGTACAAGAATAGAGACTCTTCTTACAGACGGTGCTTTGATCCTTTCATGTGAGACCAGTATTAGTTTCCGATACACCACTGCAGGTTCAATGTATTCCTTGGACCTTCACATTGACGACAAAACACAGAAATAACATCGGAATTAAATACAAAAGGCACAATGCCGCCTTAAGTACAAGAATATAGACTCTTCTTACAGTCTGTGCTTTGATCCTGTCCTGTGAGACCAGTTATAGTTTCCGATACACCACTGCAGGTTCAATGTAATCCTTGCACATTCTCATTGACGATGAAACACTGAAATTACATCGGAATTAAATACAAATGGCACAATGCCGCCTTAAATGCAAGAAGAGTGAGACTTCTTAGAGTCTGCGCTTTGATCCTTTCCTATGAGACCTGTATTAGTTTCCGATACACCACTGCAGGTTCAATGAATTCCTTGGACCCTCACATTGACGACGAAACACAGAAATCGCATCGGAATTAAATACAAAAGGCACAATGCCACCTTAAGTACAAGAATATAGACTCTTCTAAGAGTCGGTTCTTTGATCCTTTCCTGTGAGACCAGTACTAGTTTCCGATACACCACTGCAGGTTCAATGTATTCCTGGGACATTCACATTGACGATGAAAAACTGCAATTACATCGGAATTAAATACAAAAGGCACAATGACGCCTTAAATGCAAGAAGAGAGAGACTTCTTAGAGAGTGTGCTTTGATCCTTTCCTGTGAAACCAGTATTAGTTTCCGATACACCACTGCAGGTTCAATGTATTCCTTGGACATTCACATTGACGATCAAACACTAAAATTACATCGGAATTAAATACAAATGGCACAACGCCGCCTTAAGTGCAAGAAGAGTGAGACTTCTTACAGTCTGTGTTTGATCCTTTCCTATGAGACCAGTATTAGTTTCCGATTCACCACTGCACGTTCAATGTATTACTTGGACATACACATTGACGATGAAACATTGAATTTACATCGGATTTGCATACAAAAGGCACAATGCTGCCTTAAGTCCAAGAAGAGTGAGACTTCTTTGACTCAGTGCTTTGATCCTTTCTTGTGAGACCAGTATTAGTTTCCGATTCACCACTGCGGGTTCAAAGTAATCCTTGGACCTTCACATTGACGATGAAACACTGAAATTACATCGGAATTAAATACAAAATACACAATGCCGCCTAAAGTGCAAGAAGAGTGAGACTTCTTAGAGTCTGTGCTTGGATCCTATCCTGTGAGACCAGTATTAGTTTCCGATAGACCACTGCAGGTTCAATGTATTCCTTGGACCTTCACACAGACGATGAAACACTGCAATTACATCGGAATTAAATACAAAAGGCACAGTGACGCCATAAGTACAAGAAGAGTGAGACTTCCTAGAGTATTTGCTTTGATCCTTTCCTGTGAGGCAAGTATTAGTTTCCGATACACCACTGCAAGTTCAGTGTATTCCTTGGACGTTCACATTGACGATGAAACACTGAAATTACATCGGAAT
The DNA here is from genome assembly GCF_021461395.2 of Schistocerca americana. Taxonomy (NCBI): domain Eukaryota; kingdom Metazoa; phylum Arthropoda; class Insecta; order Orthoptera; family Acrididae; genus Schistocerca; species Schistocerca americana. Next base: position 737,795,863 of record NC_060123.1, read on the forward strand.
TAAAAACAAAAGGCACAACGCCGCATTCAGTGCAAGAAGAGTGAGAATTCTTAGAGTCTGTGCTTTGATCCTTTCCTGTGAGGCCAGTATTAGTTTTCGATAAACCACTGCGGGTTCAATGTATTCCTTTTGCATACACATTGACGATGAAAAACTTGAATTACATCGGAATTAAATACAAAACGCAAAATGCCGTCTTAAGTGCAAGAAGAGTGAGACTTCTTACAGTCTGTGCTTTGATCCTTTCCTGAGAGACCAGTATTAGTTTCCGGTACACCACTGCAGGTTCAATGTATTCCTTGGACCTTCACATTGACGATGAAACACAGAAATCGCGTCGGAATTAAATACAAGAGGCACAATGCCGCCTTAAGTACAAGTATAGAGACTCTTCTTACAGTCGGTGCTTTGATCCTTTCCTGTGAGACCAGTATTAGCTTCCGATACGCCACTGCAGGTTCAATGTATTCCTTGGTCATTCACATTGACGATGAAACACTGAAATTTCATCGGAATTAAATACAAAATGCAAAATGCCGTCTTAAATGCAAGAAGAGTGAGACTTCTTAGAGTCTCTGCTTTGATTCTTTCCTATGAGGTCAGTATTAGTTTGCGATACACCACTGCAGGTTCAATGTATTCCTTTTACATATACATTGACGCTGAAACACTGAAATTCCATCGGAATGAAATACAAAAGGCACAATGCCGCGTTAAGTGCAAGTAGAGTGAGACTTCTTAGAGTCTGTGCTTTGATCCTTTCCTGTGAGACCAGTATTATTTTCCGATACACCACTGCAGGTTCAATGTATTCCTGGGACATTCACATTGACGATGAAAAACTGCAATTACATCGGAATTAAATACAAAAGGCACAATGACGCCTTAAATGCACGAAGAGTGAGACTTCTTAGAGAGTGTGCTTTGATCCTTTCCTGTGAAACCAGTATTAGTTTCCGATACATCACTGCAGGTTCAATGTATTCCTTGTACATTCACATTGACGATCAAACACTAAAATTACATCGGAATTAAATACAAATGGCACAACGCCGCCTTAAGTGCAAGAAGAGTGAGACTTCTTACAGTCTGTGTTTGATCCTTTCCTATGAGACCAGTATTAGTTTCCGATTCACCACTGCACGTTCAATGTATTACTTGGACATACACATTGACGATGAAACACTGAATTTACATCGGAATTGCATACAAAAGGCACAATGCTGCCTTAAGTCCAAGAAGAGTGAGACTTCTTTGACTCAGTGCTTTGATCCTTTCTTGTGAGACCAGTATTAGTTTCCGATACACCACTGCGGGTTCAAAGTAATCCTTGGACCTTCACTTTGACGATGAAAAACTGAAATTACATCGGAATTAAATACAAAAGGCAAAATGCCGTCTTAAGTGCAAGAAGAGTGAGACTTCTTACAGTCTGTGCTTTGATCCTTTCATGAGAGACCAGTATTAGTTTCCGGTACACCACTGCAGGTTCAATGTATTCCTTGTACATTCACATTGACGATCAAACACTAAAATTACATCGGAATTAAATACAAATGGCACAACGCCGCCTTAAGTGCAAGAAGAGTGAGACTTCTTACAGTCTGTGTTTGATCCTTTCCTATGAGACCAGTATTAGTTTCCGATTCACCACTGCACGTTCAATGTATTACTTGGACATACACATTGACGATGAGACACTGAAATTACATCGGAATTGAATACAAAAGGCACAATGCCGCCTTAAATGCAAGAAGAGTGAGACTTCTTACAGTCGTTGCTTTGATCCTTTCCTATGAGACCAGTATTAGTTTCCACTACACCACTGCAGGTTCAATGTATTCCTTTTACATACACATTAACGATGAAACACAGAAATTGCATCGGAATTAAAAACAAAAGGCACAATGCCGCCTTAAGTACAAGAATAGAGACTCTTCTTACAGTCGGTGCTTTGATCCTTTCCTGTGAGACCCGTATTAGTTTCTGATACGCCACTGCAGGTTCAATGTATTCCTTGGACATTCACATTGACGATGAAACACTGAAATTACATAGGAATTAAATACAAAAGGCACAATGCCGCCTTAAGTGCAAGGAGAGTGAGACTTCTTAGAGTCTGTGCTTTCCTATGAGACCAGTATTAGGTTCCGATACACCACTGCAGGTTCAATGTATTCCGTTTACATACACATTGACGATGAAACACTGAAATTACATCGGAATTAAATACAAAAGGCACAATGCCGCCTTAAGGGAAAGATGAGTGAGACTTCTTAGAGTCTGTGCTTTGATCCTTCCCTATGAGACCAGTATTAGTTTCCGATACACCACTGCAGGTTCAATGTATTCCGTTTACATACACATTGACGATGAAACACCGAAACTTCATCGGAATTAAATACAAAGGCACAATGCCGCCTTTAGTGCAAGAAGAGTGAGACTTCTTAGCGTCTGTGCTTTGATCCTTTCCTGTGAGACCAGTATTAGTTTCCGACACACCACTGCACGTTAAATGTATTCCTTGGACCTTCACATTGACGATGAAACACGGAAATAACTTCGGAATTAAATACAAAAGGCACAATACCGCCTTAAGTGCAAGAAGAGTGAGACTTCTTAGAGTCTGTGCTTTGATCCTTTCCTATGAGACCTGTATTAGTTTCCGATACACCACAGCAGGTTCAATGTATTCCTTTTACATACACATTGACGATGAAACACAGAAATTACATCGGAATTTAATACAAAATGCACAATGCCGCCTTAAGTACAAGAATAGAGACTCTTCTTACAGTCTGATCTTTGATCTTTTCCTGTGAGACCAGTATTAGTTTCCGATACAACATTGCACGTTCAATGTATTCCTTGGACGTTCCCAATGACGATGAAACACTGAAGTTACTTCGGAATTAAATACAAAAGGCACAATGCCGCCTTAAGTGCAAGTAGAGAGAGACTTCTTAGAGTCTGTGCTTTGATCCTTTCCTATGAGACCAGTATTACTTTCCGATACACCACTGCGGGGTCAATGTATTCCTTGGACCTTAACATTGACGATGAAACACAGAAATCGCATCGGAATTAAATACAAAAGACACAATGCCGCCTTAAGTACAAGAATAGAGACTCTTCTTACAGTCGGTGCTTTGATCCCATTCTGTGAGACCAGTATTAGTTTCCGATACACTACTGCAGGTGCAATGTATTCCTTGGACATTCACATTGACGATGAAACACTGAAATTACATCGGAATTAAATACAAAAGGCACAATGCCGCCTTAAATGCAAGCAGAGTGAGACTTCTTATAGTCTGTGCTTTGATCCTTTCCTATGAGACCAGTATTAGTTTCCGATACACCACTGCAGCTTCAATGTATTCCGTTAACATACACATTGACGATGAAACACTGAAATTACATCGGAATAAAATAAAAAGGCACAATGCTGCCTTAAGTGCAAGAAGAGTGGGACTTCTCAGAGTCTGTGCTTTGATCCTTTCCTGTGAGACCAGTATTAGTTTCTGATACACCACTGCAGGTTCAATGCATTCCTTGGACATTCACATTGACGATGAAACACAGAAATCGCATCGGAATTAAATACAAAAGGCACAATGCCGCATTAAGTACAAGAATAGAGACAATTCTTACAGTCGGTGCTTTGATCCTTTACTGTGAGACCAGTATTAGTTTCCGATACACCACTGCAAGTTCAATGTATTCCTTGGACGTTCACATTGTCGATGAAACCCTGAAATTACATCGGAATTAAATACAAAAGGCTTAATGCCGCCTTAAATGCAAGAAGAGTGAGACACCTTAGAGTCTGTGCTTTGATCCTTTCCTATGAGACCAGTATTAGTTTCCGATACACCACTGCAGGTTCATTGAATTCGTTTTACGTACACATTGCCAATGAAACACTGAAGTTACATCGGAATTAAATACAAAAGGCACAATGCCGCCTTAAATGCAAGAAGAGTGAGACTTCTTAGAGTCTGTACTTTGATTTTTTTCTATGAGACCAGTATTAGTTTCCGATACACCACTGCAGGTTCAATGTATTCCTTTTACATACAAATTGACGATGAAACACTGAAATTACATTGGAATTAAATACAAAAGGCACAATGCCGCCAGAAATGCAAGAAGAGTGAGATTTCTTAGAGTCTGTGCTTTGATCCTTTCCTATAAGACCAGTATTAGTTTCCGATACACCACTGCAGGTTCAATGTATTCCTTTTAAATACACATTGACGATGAAACACTGAAATTACATCGGAATTAAATACAATATGCACAATGCCGCCTTAAGTGCAAGAAGATTGAGACTTCTTAGAGTCAGTGCTTTGATCCTATCCTGTGAGACCAGTATTAGTTTCTGACACACCACTGCAGGTGCAATGTATTCCTTGGACCTTCACATTGACGAAGAAACACAGAAATTACATCGGAATTAAATACAAAAGGCAAAATGCCGCCTTAAGTACAAGAATAGAGACTCTTCTTACAGTCTGAGCTTTGATCCTTTCCTGTGAGACCAGTATTAGTTTCCGATACACCACTGTACGTTCAGTGTATTCCTTGGACCTTCACATTGACGAAGAAACACAGAAATTACATCGGAATTAAATACAAAAGGCACAATGCCGCCTTAAGTACTAGAATAGGGACTCTTCTTACAGTCTGTGCTTTGATCCTTCCCTATGAGACCAGTATTAGTTTCCGATACACCACTGTACGTTCAGTTTATTTCTTGGACATTCCCAATGACGCTGAAACACGGAAATTATTTCGGAATTAAATACAAAAGGCACAATGCCGCCTTAAGTGCAAGAAGAGTGAGACTTCTTAGAGTCTGTGCTTTGATCCTTTCCTATGAGACCAGTATTAGTTTCCGATACACCACAGCAGGTTCAATGTATTCCTTTTACATACACATTGACGACGAAACACAGAAATTACATCGGAATTAAATACAAAAGGCACAATGCCGCCTTAAGTACAAGAATAGAGACTCTTCTTAGAGTCTGAGCTTTGATCCTTTCCTGTGACACCAGTATTAGTTTCCGATACACCACTGCACGTTCAATGTATTCCTTGGACGTTGCCAATGACGATGAAACACTGAAATTACTTCGGAATTAAATACAAAAGGCACAATGCAGCCTTAAGTGCAAGAAGAGTGAGACTTCTTAGAGTCTGTGCTTTGATCCTTTCCTATGAGACCAGTATTTGTTTCCGATACACCACTGCAGGGTCTATGTATTCCTTGGACCTTCACATTGACGATGAAACACAGAAATCGCATCGGAATTAAATACAAAAGACACAATGCCTCCTTAAGTACCAGACTAGAGACTTTTCTTACAGTTGGTGCTTTGATCCTTTCCTGTGAAACCAGTATTAGTTTCCGATACACCACTGCAGGTGCAATGTATTCCTTGGACATTCACATTGACGATGAAACACTGAAATTACATCGGAATTAAATACAAAGGCACAATGCTGCCTTAAGTGCAAGCAGAGTGAGACTTCTTATAGTCTGTGCTTTGATCCTTTCCTATGAGACCAGTATTAGTTTCCGATACACCACTGCAGGTTCATTGTATTCGTTTTACGTACACATTGCCAATGAAACACTGAAATTACATCGGAATTAAATACAAAAGGCACGATGCCGACTTAATTGCAAGGAGAGTGAGACTTCTTAGAGTCTGTACTTTGATCCTTTCCTATGAGACCAGTATTAGTTTCCGATACACCACTGCAGGTGCAATGTATTTCATTTACATACACATTGACGATGAAACACTGAAATTACATCGGAATTAAATACAATATGCACATAGCCGCCTTAAGTGCAAGAAGAGTGGGACTTCTTAGAGTCAGTGTTTTGATCCTATCCTGTGAGACCAGTATTTGTTTCCGATACACCACTGCAGGTTCAATGTACTCCTTGGACCTTCACATTGACGATGAAACACAGAAATCGCATTGGAATTATATACAAAAGGCACAACGCCACCTTAAGTACAAGAATTGGGACTCTTCTTACAGTCGGTGCTTTGATCCTTTCCTGTGAGACCAGTATTCGTTTCTGATACACCACTGCAGGTTCAATGTATTCCTTGGACATTCACATTGACGATGAAACAAAGAAATCGCATCGGAATTAAATACAAAAGGCACAATGCCGCCTTAAGTACAAGAATAGAGACTCTTCTTACAGTCGGTGCTTTGATCCTTTCCTGTGAGACCAGTATTAGTTTCCGATACACCACTGCAAGTTCAATGTATACCTTGGACATTCACATTCACGATGAAATACTGTAATTACATCGGAATTAAATACAAAAGGCACAATGCCGCCTCAAATGCAAGAAGAGTGAGACACCTTAGAGTCTGTGCTTTGATCCTTTCCTATGAGACCTGTATTAGTTTCCGCTACACCACTGCGGGTTCAAGGTATTCCGTTTACATACACATTGACGATGAAACACTGAAATTACATCGGAATAAAATAAAAAGGCACAATGCTGCCTTACGTGCAAGAAGAGTGAGACTTCTCAGATTCTGTGCTTTGATCCTTTCCTGTGAACTAGTATTAGTTTCCGATACACCACTGAACGTTCAATATATTCCTTGGACCTCCACATTGACGATGAAACACTGATATTACTTCGGAATTAAATACAAAAGGCACAATGCCGCCTTAAGTGGAAGAAGATTGAGACTTCTTAGAGTCAGTGCTTTGATCCTTTCCGATGAGACCAGTATTAGTTTCCGATACACCACTGCAGGTTCAATGTATTCCTTTTACATACACATTGACGATGAAACACTGAAATTACATCGGAATTAAATACAAAAAGCACAATGCCGACTTAAGTACAAGAATAGAGACTCTTCTTACAGTCTGTGCTTTGATCCTTTCCTGTGAGACCAGTATTAGTTTCCGATACACCACTGCACGTTCAATGTATTCGTTGGACATTCACATTGACGATGATACACTGAAGTTACATCGGAATTAAATACGAAAGGCACAATGCCGCCTTAAGTGCAAGAAGAGTAAGACTTCTTAGAGTTTGTGCTTTAATCCTTTCCTATGAGACCAGTATTAGTTTCCGATACACCACTGCAGGTCCAATGTATTCCTTTTACATACACATTGACGATGAAACACTGAAATTACATCGGAATTAAATACAAAAGGCACAATGCCGCCTTAAGTGCAAGGAGATTGAGACTTCATAGAGTCTGTTCTTTGATCCTTTCCTATGAGACCAGTATTAGTTTCCGATACACCATTGCAGGTTCAAAGTATTCCTTGGACCTTCACATTGACGATGAAACACAGAAATCGCATCGGAATTAAATACAAAAGATACAATGCCGCCTTAAGTATAAGAATAGAGACTCTTCGTACAGTCTGTGCTTTGATCCTTTCCTATGGGACCAGTATTAGTTTCCGATACACCACAGCATATTCAATGTATTCCTTTTACATACACATTGACGATGAAGCACTGAAATTACATCGGAATTAAATACAAAAGGAAATTGCCGCCTTAAGTCTAAGAATAGAGATTCTTCTTACAGTCTGAGCTTTGATCCTTTCCTATGACACCAGTATTAGTTTCCGATACACCATTGCAGGTTCAATGTGTTCCTTGGACCTTCACATTGACGATGAAACACAGAAATCGCATCGCAATTAAATACAAAGGGCACAATGCCGCCATAACTACTAGAATAGAGACTCTTCTTACAGTCGGTGTTTTTTATCAGTTCCTGTGAGACCAGTATTAGTTTCCGATACACCACTGCAGGTTCAATGTATTCCTTGGACATTCGCATTGACGATGAAACACTGAATTTACATCGGAATTAAATACAAAAGGCACGATGCCGCCTTAAGAGCAAGATGAGTGAGACTTCTTAGAGTCTGTGATTTGATCCTTTCCTATGAGACCAGTTTTAGTTTCCGATACACCTCTGCAAGTTCAATGTATTCCGTTTACATACACATTGACGATGAAACACTGAAATTACATCGGAATTAAATACAAAGGCACAATGCCGCCTTAAGTTCATGAAGAGTGAGGCTTCTTAGCGTCTGTGCTTTGATCCTTTCCTGTGAGACCAGTATTAGTTGTCGATAGACCACTGCACGTTCAATGTATTCCTTCGACCTTCACATTGACGATGAAACACTGATATTACTTCGGAATTAAATACAAAAGGCACAATGCCGCCATAAGTGCAAGAAGAGTGAGACTTCTTAGAATCTGTGCTTTGATCCTTTAATATGAGACCAGTATTAGTTTCCGATACAACACAGCAGGTTCAATGTATTCCTTTTACATACACATTGACGATGAAACACTGAAATTACATCGGAATTAAATACCAAAGGCACAATGCCGCCTTAAGTACAAGAATAGAGACCCTTCTTACAGTCTGAGCTTTGATCCTTTCCTGTGAGACCAGTATTAGTTTCCGATACACCACTGCACGTTCAATGTTTTCCTTGGACATTCCCAATCACGATGTAACACTGAAATTACTTCGGAGTTATATACAAAAGGCACAATGCCGCCTTAAGTGCAAGAAGAGTGAGACTTCTTAAAGTCTGTGCTTTGATCCTTTCCTATGAGACCAGTATTAATTTCCAATACACCACTGCAGGTTAAATGTATTCCTTTTACATACACATTGACGATGAAACACTGTAATTACATCGGAATTAAGTACAAAAGGCACAATGCCACCCTAAGTGCAAAAGAAGTGAGACTTCTTAGAGTCTGTGCTTTGTTCCTTTCCTATGAGACCAGTATTACTTTCCGATACACCACTGCAGCTTCAATGTATTCCTTTTACATACACATTGACGATGAAACACTGAAATTACATCGGAATAAAAAACAATATGCACAATGCCGCCGTAAGTGCAAGAAGAGTGGGACTTCTTAGAGTCAGTGCTTTGATCCTATCCTGTGAGACCAGTATTAGTTTCCGATACACCACTGCAGGTTCAATGTATTCCTTGGACCTTCACACTGACGAAGAAACACATAAATCGCATTGGAATTATATACAAAAGGCACAACGCCACCTTAAGTACAAGAATTGAGACTCTACTTACCGTCGGTGCTTTGATCCTTTCCTGTGGGACAAGTATTAGTTTCCGATACACCACTGCAGGTTCAATGTATTCCTTGGACATTCACATTGACGATGAAACGCTGAAATTACATCGCAATTAAAAACAAAAGGCATAATGCCGCCTTAAATGCAAGAAGATTGAGTCCTCGTAGAGACTGTGCTTTGATCCTTTCCAATGAGACCAGTATTAGTTTCCGATACACCACTGCTGGTTCAATGTATTCCTTTTACATACACATTGACGATGAAACACTGAAATTACATCGGAATTAAATACAAAAGGCACAATTCCGCCTTAAATGCAAGAAGAGTGAGACTTCTTAGAGTCTCTGCTTTGATCCTTTCCTATAAGACCAGTATTAGTTTACGATACACCACTGCAGGTTCAATGTATTCCTCTTACATTCACATTGACGATGAAACACTGAAATTACACCGGAATTAAATACAAAAGGCCCAATGCCGCCTTAAGTGCAAGAAGAGTAAGACTTCTTAGAGTCTGTGCTTCGATCCTTTCCTATGAGACAAGTATTAGTTTCCGATACACCACTGCAGGGTCAATGTATTCCTTGGACCTTCACATAGACGATGAAACGCAGAAATCGCATCGCAATTAAATACAAAAGGCACAATGATTCCTTAAGTACTAGAATAGAGTCTCTTCTTACAGTTCGTGTTTTGATCCTTTCCTGTGAGACCAGTATTAGTTTCCGATACACCACTTCAGGTTCAATGTATTCCTTGGACATTCACCTAGACGATGAAACACTGAAATTACATTGGAATTAAATACAAAATGCACAATGCCGCCTTAAGGGAAAGATGAATGAGACTTCTTAGAGTCTGTGCTTTAATCCTTCCCTATGATACCAGTATTAGTTTCCGATACACCACTGCAATTTCAATGTATTCCGTTTATATACACATTGACGATGAAACACTGAAATTACATCGGAATTAAATACAATGGCACAATGCCGCCTAAAGTGCAAGAAGAGTGAGACTTCTTAGCGTCTGTGCTTTGATCCTTTCCTGTGAGACCAGTATTAGTATCCGATACACCACTGCACGTTCAATGTATTCCTTGGACCTTCACATTGACGATGAAACACTGATATTACTTCGGAATTAAATACAAAAGGCACAATGCCGCCTTAAGTGCAAGAAGAGTGGGGCTTCTTAGAGTCTGTGCTTTGATCCTTTCCTATGAGACCAGTATTAGTTTCCGATATAAGACAGCAGGTTCAATGTATTCCTTTTACATACACATTGACGATGAAACACTGAAGTTACATCGGAATTAAATACAAAAGGCACAATTCCGCCTTAAATGCAAGAAGAGTGAGACTTCTTACAGTCTGACCTTTGATCCTTTCCTGTGAGACCAGTATTAGTTTCCGATACACCACTGCACGTTCAATGTATTCCTTGGACATTCCCAATGACGATGAAACACTGAAATTACATTGGAATTAAATACAAAAGGCACAATGCCGCCTTAAATGCTGGAAGAGTGAGACTTCTTACTGTCTGTGCTTTGATATTTCCTATGAGACCAGTATTAGTTTCCGATACACCACTGCAGGTTCAATGTATTCCTTTTACATACACATTGACAATGAAACACTAAAATTACATCAGAATTAAATACAAAAGGCACAATTCCGCCTTAAATGCAAGAAGAGTGAGACTTCTTAGAGTCTCTGCTTTGATCCTTTCCTATAAGACCAGTATTAGTTTACGATACACCACTGCACGTTCAATGTATTCCTTGGACATTCACATTGACGATGAAACACTGAAATTACATCGGAAATAAATACAAAGCCACAATGCCGCCTTAAGTGCAAGAAGAGTGACACTTCTTAGCGTCTGTGCTTTGATCCTTTCCTGTGAGACCAGTATTAGTTTCCGATATAAGACAGCAGGTTCAATGTATTCCTTTTACATACACATTGACGATGAAACACTGAAGTTACATCGGAATTAAATACAAAAGGCACAATGCCGCCTTAAGTACTAGAATAGAGACTCTTCTTACAGTGTGAGCTTTGATCCTTTCCTGTGAGACCAGTATTAGTTTCCGATACACCACTGCACGTTCAATGTATTCCTTGGACATTCCCAATGACGATGAAACACGGAAATTACTTCGGAATTAAATACAAAAGGCACAATGCCGCCTTAAGTGCAAGAAGAGTGAGACTTCTTAGAGTCTGTGCTTTGATCCTTTCCTATGAGACCAGTATTAGTTTCAGATACACCACAGCAGGTTCAATGTATTCCTTTTACATACACATTGACGATGAAACACAGAAATTACATCGGAATTAAATACAAAAGGCACAATGCCGCCTTAAGTACAAGAATAGAGACTCTTCTTAGAGTCTGAGCTTTGATCCTTTCCTGTGAGCCCAGTGTTAGTTTCCGATACATCACTGCATGTTCAATGTATTCCTTGGACATTCCCAATGACGATGAAACACTGAAATTACATCGGAATGAAATAGAAACGCTCAATGCCGCCTTAAGTGCAAGAAGAGTGAGACTTCTTATAGTCTGTGCTTTGATCCTTTCCTATGAGACCAGTATTAGTTTCCGATACACCACTGCACGTTCAATATATTCCTTGGACCTTCACATTGACGATGAAACACTGAAATTACGTCGGAATTAAATACAAAAGGCACAATGCTGCCTTAAGTGCAAGGAGATTGAGACTTCATAGAGTCTGTGATTTGATCCTTTCCTATGAGACCAGTATTAGTTTCCGATACACCATTGCAGGTTCAATGTATTCCTTGGACCTTCACATTGACGATGAAACACAGAAATCGCATCGGAATTAAATTCAAAAGCCACAATGCCGCCTTAAGAATAAGAAGAGTGAGACTTTTTCGTGTCTGTGCTGTGATCCTTTCCTATGAGACCAGTATTAGTTTCCGATACACCACTGCAGGGTCAATGTATTCCTTGGACCTTCACATTGGCGATGAAACACAGAAATCGCATCGGAATTAAATACAAAAGGCACAATGCCGCCTTAAGTACAAGAATAGGGACTCCTCTTACAGTCGGTGCTTTGATCCTTTCCTGTGGGACCAGTATTAGTTTCCGATACACCACTGCAGGTTCAATGTATTCCTTGGACATTCATATTGACGATGAAACACTGATATTACATCGGAATTAAATACAAAAAGAACAATGCCACCTTAAGTGCAAGAAGAGTGAGACTTCTTAGAGTCTTTGCTTTGATCCTTTCCTATGAGACCAGTATTAGTTTCCGATACACCACTGCAGGTTCAATGTATTCCGTTTACATACACATTGATGATGAAACACTGAAATTACATCGGAATTAAATACAAAGGCACAATGCCGCCTTAGCTGCCAGAAGAGTGAGACTTCTTAGAGTCTGTGCATTGATCCTTTCCTGTGAGACCAGTATTAGTTTCCGATACAGCACTGCACGTTCAATGTATTCCTTGGACCTTCACATTGACGATGAAACACTGATATTACTTCGGAATTAAATACAAAAGGCACAATGCCGCCTTAAGTGCAGGAAGAGTGAGACTTCTTAGAGTCTGTGCTTTGATAATTTCCTATGAGACCAGTATTAGTTTCCGATACACCACTGCAGGTTCAATGTATTCTTTGGACCTTCACATAGACGTTGAAACACAGAAATCGCATCGGAATTAGATACAAAAGCCACAATGCCGCCTAAAGTATAAGAATAGAGAGTCTTCTTACAGTCGGTGCTTTGATCCATTCCCGTGAGACCAGTAGTAGTTTCGGATACACCACTGCAGGTTCAATGTATTCGTTGGACATTCACATTGACGATGAAACACTGAAATTACATCGGAATTAAATACAAAAGGCACAATGCCGCCCTAAGTGCAAGAAGAGTGAGACTTCTTAGTGTCTGTGCTTTGATCCTTTCCCATGAGACCAGTATTAGTTTTCGATACACCACTGCAGGGTCAATGTATTCCTTGGACCTTCACATTGACGATGAAACACAGAAATCGCATCGGAATTAAATACCAAAGGCACAATGCCGCCTTAAGTACAAGAATAGACACTCTTCTTACAGTCGGTGCTTTGATCCTTTCCTGTGAGACCAGTATTAGTTTTCGATACACCACTGCACGTTCAATGTATTCCTTGGACATTCACATTGACGGTGAAACACTGAAATTACTTCGGAATTAAATACAAAAGGCACAATGCCACCTTAAGTGCAATAAGAGTGAGACTTCTTAGAGTCTGTGCTTTGATCCTTTCCTACGAGACCAGTATTAGTTTTCGATACACCACTGCAGGTTAGATGTACTCCTTTTACATACACATCGACGATGAAACACTGAAATTACATCGGAATTAAATACAAAAGGCACAATCCCGCCTTAAGTGCAAGAAGAGTGAGACTTCTTAGAGTCTGTGCTTTGATCCTTTCCTATGAGACCAGTATTAGTTTCCGATACACCACTGCAGGTTCAACGTATTCCGTGGACATTCACATGGACGATGAAACACTGAAATTACATCGAAATTAAATGCAAAAGGCACTATGCTGCCTTAAGTGCAAGAAGAGTGAGACTACTTAGAGTCTGTGCTTTGTTCCTTTCCTATGAGCCCAGTATTAGTTTCCTATACACCATTGCAGGTTCAATGTATTCCTTGGACATTCACATTGACGATGAAACACTGAAATTACGTCGGAATTAAATACAAAAGGCACAATGCCGCCTTAAGTGCAAGAAGAGTGAGACTTCTTAGAGTCTTTGCTTTGATACTTTCCTATGAGACCACTATTAGTTTCCGATAACCCACTGAAGGTTCAATGTATTCCGTTTACATACACATTGACGAAGAAACACTGAAATTACATCGGAATTTAATACAAAGGGCACAATGCCGCCTTAAGTGCAAGAATGGTGAGACTTCTAAGAGTCTGTGCTTTGATCCTTTCCTATGAGACCAGTATTAGTTTCCGATACACCACTGCAGGTTCAATGTATTTCGTTTACATACACTTTGACGATGAAACACTGAAATTACATCGGAATTAAATACAAAGGCACAATGCCGCCTTAAGTGCAAGAAGAGTGAGACTTCTTAGAGTCTGTGCTTTGATCCTTTCCTGTGAGACCAGTATTTGTTTCCGATACACCACTGCACGTTCAATGTATTCCTTGGACCTTCACATTGACGATGAAACACAAAAATCGTATCGGAATTAAATCCAAAGCCACAATGCCGCCTTAGTTTAAAAGTAGAGACTCTTCTTACAGTCGGTGCTTTGATCCTTTCCCGTGAGACCGGTATTAGTTTCGGATACACCACTGCAGGTTCAATGTATTCCTTGGACATTCACATTGCCGATGAAACACTGATATTGCATCGGAATTAAATACAAAAGGCACAATGCCGCCTTAAGTGCTAGAAGAGTGAGACTCCTTAGTGTCTATGCCTTGATCCTTTCCTATGAGACCAGTATTAGTTTCCGATACACCACTGCAGGTTCAATGTATTCCTTTTGCATACACATTGACGATGAGACACTGAAATTACATCGGAATTGAATACAAAAGGCACAATGCCGCCTTAAATGCAAGAAGAGTGAGACTTCTTACAGTCGTTGCTTTGATCCTTTCCTATGAGACCAGTATTAGTTTCCACTACACCACTGCAGGTTCAATGTATTCCTTTTACATACACATTAACGATGAAACACAGAAATTGCATCGGAATTAAAAACAAAAGGCACAATGCCGCCTTAAGTACAAGAATAGAGACTCTTCTTACAGTCGGTGCTTTGATCCTTTCCTGTGAGACCCGTATTAGTTTCCGATACACCACTGCTGGTTAAATGTATTCCTTGGACATTCACAATTACGATGAAACACTGAAATTACATAGGAATTAAATACAAAAGGCACAATGCCGCCTTAAGTGCAAGGAGAGTGAGACTTCTTAGAGTCTGTGCTTTCCTATGAGACCAGTATTAGGTTCCGATACACCACTGCAGGTTCAATGTATTCCGTTTACATACACATTGACGATGAAACACTGAAATTACATCGGAATTGAATACAAAGGCACAATGCCGCGTTAAGTGCAAGAAGAGTGAGACTTCTTAGAGTCTGTGCTTTGATCCTTTCCTGTGAGACCAGTATTAGTTTCCGACACAACCACTGCACGTTCAAAGTAATCCTTCTACCTTCACATTGACGATGAAACACTGAAATTACATCGGAATTAAATACAAAAGGCACAATGCCGCCTAAAGTGCAAGAAGAGTGAGACTTCTTAGAGTCTGTGCTTGGATCCTTTCCTGTGAGACCAGTATTAGTCTCCGATAGACCACTGCAGGTTCAATGTATTCCTTGGACCTTCACACAGACGATGAAACACTGCAATTACATCGGAATTAAATACAAAAGGCACAGTGACGCCATAAGTACAAGAAGAGTGAGACTTCCTAGAGTATGTGCTTTGATCCTTTCCTGTGAGGCAAGTATTAGTTTCCGATACACCACTGCATGTTCAGTGTATTCCTTGGACGTTCACATTGACGATGAAACACTGAAATTACATCGGAAATAAAAACAAAAGGCACAACGCCGCTTTCAGTGCAAGAAGAGTGAGAATTCTTAGAGTCTGTGCTTTGATCCTTTCCTGTGAGGCCAGTATTAGTTTCCCATAAACCACTGCGGGTTCAATGTATTCCTTTTGCATACACATTGACGATGAAAAACTGAAATTACATCGGACTTAATTACAAAAGGCAAAATGCCGTCTTATGTGCAAGAAGAGTGAGACTTCTTACAGTCTGTGCTTTGATCCTTTCCTGAGAGACCAGTATTAGTTTCCGGTACACCACTGCAGGTTCAATGTATTCCTTGGACCTTCACATTGACGATGAAACACAGAAATCGCGTCAGAATTAAATACAAGAGGCACAATGCCGCCTTAAGTACAAGAATAGAGACTCTTCTTACAGTCGGTGCTTTGATCCTTTCGTGTGAGACCAGTATTAGCTTCCGATACGCCACTGCAGGTTCAATGTATTCCTTGGACATTCACATTGACGATGATACACTGAAATTTCATCGGAATTAAATACAAAATGCAAAATGCCGTCTTAAATGCAAGAAGAGTGAGACTTCTTAGAGTCTCTGCTTTGATTCATTCCTATGAGGTCAGTATTAGTTTGCGATACACCACTGCAGGTTCAATGTATTCCTTTTACATATACATTGACGCTGAAACACTGAAATTACATCGGAATGAAATACAAAAGGCACAATGCCGCGTTAAGTGCAAGAAGAGTGAGACTTCTTAGAGTCTGTGCTTTGATCCTTTCCTGTGAGACCAGTATTATTTTCCGATACACCACTGCAGGTTCAATGTATTCCTTGGACCTTCACATTGACGACAAAACACAGAAATCACATCGGAATTAAATACAAAAGGCACAATGCCGCCTTAAGCACAAGAATATAGACTCTTCTTACAGTCGGTGCTTTGATCCTTTCCTGTGAGACCAGTATTAGTTTGCGATACACCACTGGAAGTTCAATGTATTCCTTGGACATTCACATTGACGATGAGACACTGAAATTACATCGGAATTAAATATAAAAGGCACAATGCCGACTTAAATGCAAGAAGAGTGAGACTTCTTAGAGTCTGTGCTTTCATCCTTTCCTATGAGACCAGTATTAGTTTCCGATACACCACTGCAGGTTCAATGTATTCCTTTTACATACAAATTGACGATGAAACACTTAAATTACATCGGAATTAAGTAAAAAAGGCACAATGCCGCCTTAAGTGCAAGAAGAGTGAGACTTCTAAGAGTCTGTGCTTTGATCCTGTCCTGTGAGACCAGTTATAGTTTCCGATACACCACTGCAAGTTCAATGTATTCCTTGGACCTTCACATTAATGATGAAACACAGAAATCGCGTCGGAATTAAATACAATAGACACAATGCCACCTTAAGTACAAGAATAGAGACTCTTCTTACAGTCGGTGCTTTGATCCTTTCCTGTGAGACCAGTATTTGCTTCCGATACGCCACTGCAGGTTCAATTTATTCCTTGGACATTCACATTGACGATGAAACACTGAAATTACATCGTAATTAAATACAAAAGGCAAAATGCCGCCTTAAATGCAAGAAGAGTGAGACTTCTTAGTGTCTGTGCATTGATTATTTCCTGTGAGACCAGTTATAGTTTCCGTTACGCCACTGCCGGTTCAATGTATACCTTGGACTGTCACATTGACGATGAAACACTGAAATTACATCGGAATTAAATACAAAAGGCACAATGCCGCTTTAAATGCAAGAAGAGTGAGACACCTTAGAATCTGCGCTTTGATCCTTTCCTATGAGATTAGTATTAGTTTCCGATACACCACTGAAGGTTGAATGTATTCGTTTTACCTACAAATTGCCAATGAAACACTGAAATTAGATCGGAATTGAATACAAAAGGCACAATGCCGCCTTAAATGCAAGAAGAGTGAGACTTCTTAGAGTCTGTACTTTGATCCTTTCCTGTGAGACCAGTTATAGTTTCCGATACACCACTGCAGGGTCAATGTATTCCTTGGACCTTCACATTGACGATGAAACACAGAAATCGCGTCGGAATTAAATACAAAAGGCACAATGCCGCCTTACGTACAAGAATAGAGATTCTTCTTACAGTCGGTGCTTTGATCCTCTCATGTGAGACCAGTATTAGTTTCCGATACACCACTGCAGGTTCAATGTATTCCTTGGACCTTCACATTGACGACAAAACACAGAAATAACATCGGAATTAAATACAAAAGGCACAATGCCGTCTTAAGTACAAGAATATAGACTCTTCTTACAGTCTGTGCTTTGATCCTGTCCTGTGAGACCAGTTATAGTTTCCGATACACCACTGCAGGTTCAATGTATTCCTTGGACATTCACATTGACGATCAAACACTAAAATTACATCGGAATTAAATACAAATGGCACAACGCCGCCTTAAGTGCAAGAAGAGTGAGACTTCTTAGAGTCTGTACTTTGATCCTTTCCTGTGAGACCAGTTATAGTTTCCGATACACCACTGCAGGGTCAATGTATTCCTTGGACCTTCACATTGACGATGAAACACAGAAATCGCGTCGGAATTAAATACAAGAGGCACAATGCCGCCTTAAGTACAAGAATAGAGACTCTTCTTACAGTCGGTGCTTTGATCCTTTCCTGTGAGACTAGTATTAGCTTCCGATACGCCACTGCAGGTTCAATGTGATCCTTGGACATTCACATTGACGATGAAACACTGAAATTTCATCGGAATTAAATACAAAATGCAAAATGCCGTCTTAAATGCAAGAAGAGTGAGACTTCTTAGAGTCTCTGCTTTGATTCTTTCCTATGAGGTCAGTATTAATTTGCGATACACCACTGCAGGTTCAATGTATTCCTTTTACATATACATTGGCGCTGAAACACTGAAATTACATCGGAATGAAATACAAAAGGCACAATGCCGCGTTAAGTGCAAGAAGAGTGAGACTTCTTAGAGTCTGTGCTTTGATCCTTTCCTGTGAGACCAGTATTATTTTCCGATACACCACTGCAGGTTCAATGTATTCCTTGGACCTTCACATTGACGACAAAACACAGAAATCACATCGGAATTAAATACAAAAGGCACAATGCCGCCTTAAGTACAAGAATATAGACTCTTCTTACAGTCGGTGCTTTGATCCTTTCCTGTGAGACCAGTATTAGTTTGCGATACACCACTCGAAGTTCAATGTATTCCTTGGACATTCACATTGACGATGAAACACTGAAATTACATCGGAATTAAATATAAAGGGCACAATGCCGACTTAAATGCAGGAAGAGTGAGACTTCTTAGAGTCTGTGCTTTCATCCTTTCCTATGAGACGAGTATTAGTTTCCGACACACCACTGCAGGTTCAATGTATACCTTTTACATACACATTGACGATGAAACACTGAAATTACATCGGAATTAAGTAAAAAAAGGCACAATGCCGCCTTAAGTGCAAGAAGAGTGAGACTTCTTAAAGTCTGTGCTTTGATCCTGTCCTGTGAGACCAGTTATAGTTTCCGATACACCACTGCAGGTTCAATGTATTCCTTGGACATTCACATTGACGATGAAACACTGAAATTACATCGTAATTAAATACAAAAGGCAAAATGCCGCCTTAAATGCAAGAAGAGTGAGACTTCTTAGTGTCTGTGCATTGATCCTTTCCTGTGAGACCAGTTATAGTTGCCGTTACGCCACTGCCGGTTCAATGTATACCTTGGACTGTCACATTGACGATGAAATACTGAAATTACATCGGAATTAAATACAAAAGTCACAATGCCGCTTTAAATGCAAGAAGAGTGAGACACCTTAGAGTCTGTGCTTTGATCCTTTCCTATGAGATTAGTATTAGTTTCCGATACACCACTGAAGGTTGAATGTATTCGTTTTACGTACAAATTGCCAATGAAACACTGAAATTAGATCGGAATTAAATACAAAAGGCACAATGCCGCCTTAAATGCAAGAAGAGTGAGACTTCTTAGAGTCTGTACTTTGATCCTTTCCTGTGAGACCAGTTATAGTTTCCGATACACCACTGCAGGATCTATGCATTCCTTGGAAATTCACATTGACGATGACACACTGAAATTACATCGGAATTAAATACAAAATGCACAATGCCACCTTAAGTGCAAAAGGAGTGAGACTTCTTATAGTCTGTGCTTTGATCCTTTCCTATGAGACCAGTATTAGTTTCCGATACACCACTGCAGGTTCAATGTACTCCTTTTACATACACATTGACGATGGAACACTGATATTATATCAGAATTAAATACAAAAGGCACAATGCCACCTTAACTACAAAAGGAGTGAGACTTCTTAGAGTCTGTGCTTAGATCCTTTCCTATGAGACCAGTAATAGCTACCGATACAACACTGCAGGGTCAATGTATTCCTTTTACATACACATTGACGATGAAACACTGATATTACATCGGAATTAAATACAAAAGGCACAATGCCACCTTAAGTACAAAAGGAGTGAGACTTCTTAGAGTCTGTGCTTTGATCCTTTCCTATGAGACCAGTATTAGTTTCCGATACACCACTGCAGGTTCAATGTATTCCATTTACATACACATTGACGATGAAACACTGAAATTACATCGGAATTAAATACGAAAGACACAAAGCCGCCTTAAGCACAAGAATAGAGACTCTTCTCACAGTCGGTGCTTTGATACTTTCCTGTGAGATTAGTATTAGTTTCCGATACACCACTGCAGGTTCTATGTATTCCTTGCATATTAACATTGACGATGAAACACTGAAATTACATCGGAATTAAATACAAAATGCACAGTGCCACCTTAAGTGCAAAAGGAGTGAGACTTCTTATAGTCTGTGCTTTGATCCTTTCCAATGAGACCAGTATTAGTTTCCGATACAATACTGCAGGTCCAATGTATTCCTTTTACATACACATTGACGATGAAACACTGAAATTACATCGGAATTAAATACAAAAGGCACAATGCCACCTTAACTGCAAAAGGTGTGTGACTTCTTAGAGTCTGTGCATTGATCCTTTTCTATGAGACCAGTATTAGTTTCCGATACACCACTGCAGGTTCAATGTATTCCTTTTACATACACATTGACGATGAAACACTGAAATTACATCTGAATTAAATACAAAAGGCACAATGCCACCGTAAGTGCAAAAGGTGAGAGACTTCTTCCAGTCTGTGCTTTGATCCTTTCCTATGAGACCAGTATTAGTTTCCGATACAATACTGCAGGTCCAATGTATTCCTTTTACATACACATTGACGATGAAACACTGAAATTACATCGGAATTAAATACAAAAGGCACAATGCCGCCTTAAGTGCAAGAAGAGTGAGACTTCTTAGTGTCTTTGATTTGATCCTTTCCTGTGAGACCAGTATTCGTTTCCGATACACCACTGCAGGTTCTATGTATTCCTTGGACCTTCACATTAACGACGTAACACAGATATCGCGTCGGAATTAAATACAAATGGCACAATGCCGCCTTAAGCACAAGAATAGAGACTCTTCTTACAGTCGGTGCTTTGATACTTTCCTGTGAGACCAGCATTAGTTTCCGATACACCACTTCAGGTTCAATGTATTGCTTTTACATACACATAGACGATGAAACACTGAAATTACATCGGAATTAAATACAAAAGGCACAATGCCGCCTTAAATGCAAGAAGAGTGAGACTTCTTAAAGTCTGTGATTTGATCCTTTCCTATGAGACCAGTATTAGTTTCCGATACACCACTGCAGATTCAATGTATTCCTTTTACATACACATTGACGATGAAACACTGATATTACATCGGAATTAAATACAAAAGGCACAATGCCACCTTAAGTACAAAAGGAGTGAGACTTCTTAGAGTCTGTGCTATGATCCTTTCCTGTGAGACCAGTATTCGTTTGTGATACACGACTGCAGGTTCGATGTGTTCCTTGGACCTTCACATAAACGACGAAACACAGAAATCGCATCGGAATTAAATACAAAAGGCACAATGCCGCCTTAAGAACAAGAATAGAGACTCTTCTTACAGTCTGTGCTTTGATCCTTTCCTGTGAGACCAGTATTAGATTCCGATACACCACAGCAGGTTCAATGTATTCCTTTTACATACACATTGACGATGAAACACTGAAATTACATCGGAATTAAATACAAAATGCACAATGCCGCCTTAAGTGCTAGAAGAGTGAGACTTCTTAGAGTCTGTGATTTGATACTTTCCTGTGAGACCAATATTCGTTTCCGATACACCACTGCAGGTCCAATGTATTCCTTTTACATACACATTGACGATGAAACACTGAAATTACATCGGAATTAAATACAAAAGGCACAATGCCGCCTTAAATGCAAGAAGAATGAGACTTCTTATAGTCTGTGCTTTCATCCTTTCCTATGAGACCAGTGTTAGTTTCCGATACACCACTGCAGGTTTAATGTATTCCTTTTACATACTCATTGACGATGAAAGACTGAAATTACATAGGAATTAAATACAAAAGGCACAATGCCGCCTTACGTGCAAGAAGAGTGAGACTTCTTAGAGTCTGAGATTTGATCCTTTCCTGTGAGCCCAGTATTCGCTTCCGATACACCACTGCAGGTTCAATGTATTCCTTGGTCCTTCACATTAACGACGAAACACAGAAATCGCTGTCGGAATTAAATACAAAAGGCACAATGCCGCCTTAAGTACAAGAATAGAGACTCCTCTTACAGTCGGTGCTTTGATCCTTTCCTGTGAGACCAGTATTAGTTTCCGATACACAACTGCAAGTTCAGTGTATTCCTTGGACATTCACATTGACGATGAAACACTGAAATTACATCGGAATGAAATAGAAAAGGCACAATGCCGACTTCAATGCAAGAAGAGTGAAACTTCTTAGAGTCTGTGCTTTCATCCTTTCCTATGAGACCAGTATTAGTTTCCGATACACCACTGCAGGTTCAATGTATTCCTTTTACATACACATTGACGATGAAACACTGAAATTACATCGGAATTAAATACAAAAGGCAAAATGCCACCTCAAGTGCAAAAGGAGTGAGACTTCTTAGAGTCTGTGCTTTGATCCTTTCCTATGAGACCAGTATTAGTTTCCGATACACCACTGCTGGTTCAAGGTATTCCTTGGACCTTAACATTAACGATGAAACACAGAAATCGCGTCGGAATTAAATACAAAAGACACAATGCCACCTTAAGTACAAGAATTGAGACTCTTCTTACAGTCGGTGCTTTGATCCTTTCCTATTAGACCAGTATTGGTTTTCGATACACCACTGCAGGGTCAATTAATTCCTTTTACGTACACATTGACGATGAAACACTTAAATTACATCGGAATTAAGTACAAAAGGCACAATGCCGCCTTACTTGCAAGAAGAGTGAGACTTCTTAGAGTCTGTGATTTGATCCTTTCCTGTGAGCCCAGTGTTAGTTTCCGATACTCCACTGCAGTTTCAATGTATTCCTTGGACCTACACATTGGTGATGAAACACCGAAATCGCATCGGAATTAAATACAAAAGGCACAATGCCGCCTTAAGTAAAAGAATAAAGACTCTTCTTACAGTTGGTGCTTTGAGCATTCCCTGTGAGACCAGTTTTAGTTTCCGATACACCACTGCAGGTTCAAGGTGTTCCTTGGACCTTCACATTGACGATGAAACACAGATATCGCATCGGAAGTAAATACAAAAGTCACAACGCCGCCTTAAGTACAAGAATTGAGGCTCTTCTAAGAGTTGGTGCTTTGATCCTTTCCTGTGAGACCAGTATTAGTTTCCGATACACCACTGCTGGGTCTATGTATTCCTTGGACATTCACATTGACGATGAAACACTGAAATTACATCGGAATTAAATACAAAAGTCACAATGCCGCCTTAAGTGCAAGAAGAGAGAGACTTCTTAGAGTCTGTGCTTTGTTCCTTTCCTGTGAGACCAGTGTTAGTTTCCGATACTCCACTGCAGGTTCAATGTTTTCCTTGGACTTTCACATTGACGATGAAACACAGAAATGGCATCGGAATTAAATACCAAAGGCACAATGCCGCCTTAAGTACAAGAATAAAGACTCTTCTTAAAGTCGGTGCTTTGAGCATTCGCTGTGAGACCAGTATTGGTTTCCGAAACACCACTGCAGGTTCAATGTATTCCTTGGACCTTCACATTGACGATGAAACGCAGAAATCGCATCGGAATTAAATACAAAAGGCACAATGCCGCCTTAAGTACAAGACTAGAGAATCTTCTTACAGTCGGTGCGTTGATCCTTTCCTGTGAGACCAGTATTAGTATCCGATACACCACTGCAGGTTCAATGTATTCCTTGGACATTCACATTGACGATGAATTACTGAAATTACATCGGAATTAAATAAAAAAGGCACAATGCCGCCTTAAATGCAAGAAGAGTGAGACTTCGTAGAGTCTGTGCTTCGATCCTTTCCTATGAGACCAGTATTAGATTCCGATACACCACTGCAGGTTCAATGTATTCCTTTTACATACACATTGACGATGAAACACTGAAATTACATCGGAATTAAATACAAAAGGCATAATGCCGCCATAAGTACAAGAGTAAAGACTCTTCTGACAGTCGGTGTTTTGAGCATTCCCTGTGAAACCAGTATTAGTTTCCGATACACTACTGCCGGTTCAATGTATTTCTTGGACCTTCACATTGACGATGAAACACAGATATCGCATCGGTATTAAATACAAAAGGCACAATGCCGCCTTAAGTACAAGAATAGAGACTCTTCTTACAGTCGGTGCTTTGATCCTTTCCTGTGAGACCAGTATTAGTTTCCGATACACCAGAGCAGGTTCAATGTATTCCTTGGACATTCACTTTGACGATGAAACACAGAAATAACATTGGAATTAAATACAAAAGGTGCAATGCCACCTTAAGTGCAAAAGGAGTGAGACTTCTTCGAGTCTGTGCTTTGATCCTCTCCTATGAGACCAGTATTAATTTCCGATACACCACTGCAGGTTCAATGTATTCCTTTTATCTACACATTGACGATGAAACACTGAAATTACATCGGAATTAAGAACAAAAGGCAAAATGCCACCTTAAGTGCAAAAGGAGTGAGACTTATTAGAGTCTGTGCTTTGATCCTTTCCTATGAGACCAGTATTAGTTTCCGATACACCACTGCAGGTTCAATGTATTCCTTTTACATACACATTGACGATGAAACACTGAAATTACATCGGAAGTAAGTACAAAAGGCACAATGCCGCCTTACGTGCAAGAAGAGTGAGACTTCGTAGAGTCTGTGATTTGATCCTTTCCTGTGAGACCAGTATCAGTTTCCGACACACCACTGCAGGTTCAATGTTTTCCATGGTCATTCACATTGACGATGAAACACAGAAATCGCATCGGAATTAAATACAAAAGGCTCAATGCCGCCTTAAGTACAAGAATAGAGGCTCTTCTTACAGTCGGTGCTTTGAGCATTCCCTGTGGGACCAGTATTAGTTTCCGATACACCACTGCAAGTTCAATGTATTCCTTGGACCTTCACATTGAGGATGAAACACAGAAAAAGGCATCGGAATTAAATACAAAAGGCACAATGCCGCCTTAAATGCAAGAAGAGTGAGACACCTGAGAGTCTGTGCTTTGATCCTTTCCTATGAGACCAGTATTAGTTTCCGATACACCACTGCAGGTTGAATGTATTCGTTTTACGTACACATTGACAATGAAACACTGAAATTACATCGGAATTAAATACAAAAGGCACAATGCCGCCGTAATGCAAGAAGAGTGAGACTTCTTAGAGTCTGTACTTTGATCCTTTCCTATGAAACCAGTATTAGTTTCCGATATACCACTGCAGGTTCAATGTATTCCTTTTACATACACATTGACGATGAAACACTGAAATTACATCGGAATTAAATACAAAAGGCACAATGCTGCCGTAATGCAAGAAGAGTGAGACTTCTTAGAGTCTGTACTTTGATCCTTTCCTATGAAACCAGTATTAGTTTCCGATATAACACTGCAGGTTCAATGTATTCCTTTTACATACACATTGACGATGAAACACTGAAATTACATCGGAATTAAATACAATAGGCACAATGCCGCCGTGATGCAAGAAGAGTGGGACTTCTTAGAGTCAGTGCTTTGATCCTTTCCTGTGAGACCAGTATTAGTTTCCGATACAACACTGCAGGTTCAATGTATTCCTTGGACCTTCACATTGACGATGAAACACAGAAATCGCATCGGAATTATATACAAAAGGCACAACGCCGCCTTAAGCACAAGAATTGACACTCTTCTTACAGTCGGAGATTTGATCCTTTCCTGTGAGACGAGTATTAGTTTCCGATACACCACTGCTGGTACTATGTATTCATTGGACATTCACATTGACGATGAAACACTGAAATTACATCGGAAATAAATACAAAAGGCACAATGCCGCCTTACGTGCAAGAAGAGTAAGACCTCTTAGAGTCTGTGCTTTGATCCTTTCCTGTGAGACCAGTGTTACTTTCCGATACTCCACTGCAGGGTCAATGTATTCCTTGGACCTTCACATTGACGATGAAACACAGAGATCGCATCGGAATTAAATACAAAAGGCACAATGCAGCCTTAAGTTCAAGAATAAAGACTCGTCTTACAGTCGGTGCTTTGAGCATTTCCTGTGAGTCCAGTATTAGTTTCCGATACACCACTGCAGGTTCAATGTATTCCTTGGACCTTCACATTGACGATGAAACACAGAGATCGCATCGGAATTAAATACAAAAGGCATAATGCCGCCTTAAGTACAAGAATAGAGAGTCTTCTTACAGTCGGTGCTTTGATCCTTTCCTGTGAGACTAGTATTAGTTTCCGTTACACCACTGCAGGTTCAATGTATTCCTTGGACTGTCACATTGACGATGAAACACTGAAATTACATCGGAATTAAATACAAAAGGCACAATGCCGCCTTAAATGCCAGAAGAGTGAGACACCTTAGAGTCTGTGCTTTGATCTTTTCCTATGAGACCAGTATTAGTTTCCGATACACCACTGCAGGTTGAATGTATTCGTTTTACGTACACATTGCCAATGAAACACTGAAATTACATCGGAATTAAATACAAAAGGCACAATGCCGACTTAAATGCAAGAAGAGTGAGACTTCTTAGAGTCTGTACTTTGATCCTTTCCTATGAGACCAGTATTAGTTTCCGATACACCACTGCAGGTTCAATGTATTCCTTTTACATACACATTGACAATGAAACACTGAAATTACATCGGAATTAAATACAAAAGGCACAATGCCGCCTTAAATGCAAGAAGAGTGAGACTTCTTAGAGTCTGTACTTTGATCCTTTCCTATGAGACCAGTATTAGTTTCCGATATACCACTGCAGGTTCAATGTATTCCTTTTACATACACATTGACGATGAAACACTGAAATTACATCGGAATTAAATACAATAGGCACAATGCCGCCTTAAGTGCAAAAGGAGTGAGGCTTCTTAGAGTCTGTGCTTTGATCCTTTCCTATGAGACCAGTATCAGTTTCCGTTACACCACTGCAGGTTCAATGTATTCCTTTTACATACACATTGACGATGAAACACTGAAATTACATCGGAATTAAGTACAAAAGGCACAATGCCGCCAAACGTGCAAGAAGAGTGAGACTTCTTAGAGTCTGTGATTTGATCCTTTAGTGTGAGACCAGTATTAGTTTCCGACACACCACTGCAGGTTCAATGTTTTCCTTGGACATTCACTTTGACGATGAAACACAGAAATCGCATCGGAATTAAATACAAAAGGCACAATGCCGCCTTAAGTACAAGAATAGAGACTCTTCTTACAGTCGGTGCTTTGAGCATTCCCTGTGAGACCAGTATCTGTTTCCGATACACCACTGCAATTTCAATGTATTCCTTGGACCTTCACATTGAGGATGAAACACAGAAAAAGGCATCGGAATTAAATACAAAAGCCACAATGCCGCCTTAAGTACAAGAATAGAGAGTCTTCTTACTGTCGGTGCTTTGATCCTTTCCTGTGAGACCAGTATTAGTTTCCGATACACCACTGCAGGTTCAATGTATTCCTTGGACTGTCACATTGACGATGAAACACTGAAATTACATCGGAATTAAATACAAAAGGCACAATGCCGCCTTAAATGCAAGAAGAGTGAGTCACCTTAGGGTCTGTGCTTTGATCCTTTCCTATGAGACCAGTATTAGTTTCCGATACACCACTGCAGGTTGAATGTATTCGTTTTACGTACACATTGCCAATGAAACACTGAAATTACATCGGAATTAAATACAAAAGGCACAATGCCGCCTTAAATGCAAGAAGAGTGAGACTTCTTAGAGTCTGTACTTTAATCCTTTCCTATGAAACCAGTATTAGTTTCCGATATACCACTGCAGATTCAATGTATTCCTTTTACATACACATTGACGATGAAACACTGAAATTACATCGGAATTAAATACAATAAGCACAATGCCGCCTTAAGTGCAAGAAGAGTGGGACTTCTTAGAGTCAGTGCTTTGATCCTTTCCTGTGAGACCAGTATTAGCTTCCGATACACCACTGCTGGTACTATGTATTCATTGGACATTCACATTGACGATGAAACACTGAAATTACATCGGAAATAAATACAAAAGGCACAATGCCGCCTTACGTGCAAGAAGAGTAAGACCTCTTAGAGTCTGTGCTATGATCCTTTCCTGTGAGACCAGTGTTACTTTCCGATACACCACTGCAGGGTCAATGTATTCCTTGGACCTTCACATTGACGATGAAACACAGAAATCGCATCGGAATTAAATACAAAAGGCACAATGCGGCCTTAAGTTCAAGAATAACGACTCGTCTTACTGTCGGTGCTTTGAGCATATCCTGTGAGTCCAGTATTAGTTTCCGATACACCACTGCAGGTTCAATGTATTCCTTGGACCTTCACATTGACGATGAAACACAGAAAACACATCGGAATTAAATACAAAAGGCACAATGACGACTTAAGTACAAGAATAGAGACTCTTCTTACAGTCGGTGCTTTGATCCTTTCCTGTGAGACTAGTAGTAGTTTCCGATACACCACTGCTAGTTCTTTGTATTCCTTGGACATTCACAATGACGATGAAACACTGAAATTACATCGGAATTAAATACAAAATGCACAATGCCGCCATAAATGCAAGAAGAGTGAGACTTCGTAGAGTCTGTGATTTGATCCTTTAATATGAGACCAGTATTAGGTTCAGATACACCACTGCAGGTTCAATGTATTCCTTTTACATACACATTGACGATGAAACACTGAAATTACATCGGAATTAAATACAAAAGGCACAATGCCGCCTTAAGTGCAAGAAGAGTGAGACTTCTTAGAGTCTGTGCTTTGATCCTTTCCTGTGAGACCAGTGTTAGATTCCTATACTCCACTGCAGGTTCAATGTTTCCTTTTACATACACATTGACGATGAAACACTGAAATTACATTGGAATTAAATACGAAAGGTACAATGCCACCTTAAGTGCAAAAGGAATGAGACTTCTTCGAGTCTGTGCTTTGATCCCCTCCTATGAGACCAGTATTAATTTCCGATACACCACTGCAGGTTCAATGTATTCCTTGGACATTCACATTGACGATGAAACACAGAAATCGCATCGGAATTAAATACAAAAGGCACAATGCCGCCATAAGTACAAGAATAGATAGTCTTCTTACAGTCGGTGCTTTGATCCATTCCTGTGAGACTAGTATTAGTTTCCGATACACAACTGCAGGTTCAATGTATTCCTTGGACTGTCACATTGACTATGAAACACTGAAATTACATCGGAATTAAATACAAAAGGCACAATGCCGCCTTAAATGCAAGAAGAGTGAGACACATTAGAGTCTGTGCTTTGATCTTTTCCTATGAGACCAGTATTAGTTTCCGATACACCACTGCCGGTTGAATGTATTCGTTTTACGTACACATTGCCAATGAAACACTGAAATTACATCGGAATTAAATACAAAAGGCACAATGCCGCCTTAAATGCAAGAAGAGTGAGACTTCTTAGAGTCTGTACTTTGATCCTTTCCTATGATACCAGTATTAGTTTCCGATATACCACTGCAGGTTCAATGTATTCCTTTTACATACACTTTGACGATGAAACACTGAAATTACATCGGATTTAAGTACAAAAGGCACAATGCCGCCTTACGTGCAAGAAGAATGAGACTTCTTAGAGTCTGTGATTTGATCCATTCCTGTGAGACCAGTATTAGTTTCCGACACACCACTGCAGGTTCAATGTTTTCCTTGGACATTCACATTGACGATGAAACACAAAAATCGCATCGGAATTAAATACAAAAGGCACAATGCCACCTTAAAAACAAGAATAGAGGCTCTTCTTACAGTCGGTGCTTTGAGCATTCCCTGTGAGACCAGTATTAGTTTCCGATACACCACTGCAGGCTCAATGTATTCCTTGGAGCTTCACTTTGACGATGAAACACAGATATCGCATCGGTATTAAATACAAAAGGCACAATGCCGCCTTAAAAACAAGAATAGAGACTCTTCTTACAGTCGGTGCTTCGAGCATTACCTGTGAGACCAGTATTAGTTTCCGATACACTACTGCAGGCTCAATGTATTCCTTGGAGCTTCACTTTGACGATGAAACACAGATATCGCATCGGAATTAAATACAAAAGGCACAATGCCGCCTTAAGTACAAGAATAGAGACTCTTCTTACAGTCGGTGCTTTGATCCTTTCCTGTGAGACCAGTATTAGTTTCCGATACACCACAGCAGGTTCAATGTATTCCTTGGACATTCACATTGACGATGAAACACTGAAATTACATTGGAATTAAATACAATAGGTACAATGCCACCTTAAGTGCAAAAGGAGTGAGACTTCTTCGAGTCTGTGCTTTGATCCTCTCCTATGAGAATAGTATTAATTTCCGATACACCACTGCAGGTTCAATGTATTCCTTTTACCTACACATTGACGATGAAACACTGAAATTACATCGAAATTAAGTACAAAAGGCACAATGCCACCTTAAGTGCAAAAGGAGTGAGACTTCTTAGAGTGTGTGCTTTGATCCTTTTCTATGAGACCAGTATTACTTTCCGATACACCACTGCAGGTTCAATGTATTCCTTTTACATACACATTGACGATGAAACGCTGAAATTACATCGGATTTAAGTACAAAAGGCACAATGCCGCCTTACGTGCAAGAAGAATGAGACTTCTTAGAGTCTGTGATTTGATCCTTTCCTGTGAGACCAGTACTAGTTTCCGACACACCACTGCAGGTTCAATGTTTTCCTTGGACATTCACATTGACGATGAAACACAGAAATCGCGTCGGAATTAAATACAAAAGGCACAATGCCGCCTTAAGTACAAGAATAGAAACTCTTCTTACAGTCGGTGCTTTGAGCATTCCCTGTGAGACCAGTATTAGTTTCCGATACACCACTGCTAGTTCAATGTATTCCTTGGACCTTCACATTGAGGATGAAACACGGAAAAAGGCATCGGAATTAAATACAAAAGGCACAATGCCGCCTTAAGTACAAGAATAGAGAGTCTTCTTACAGTCGGAGCTTTGATCCTTTCCTGTGAGACCAGTATTAGTATCCGATACACCACTGCAGGTTCAATGTATTCCTTGGACTGTCACATTGACGATGAAACACTGAAATTACATTGGAATTAAATACAAAAGGCACAATGCCGCCTTAAATGCAAGAAGAGTGAGTCACCTTAGAGTCTGTGCTTTGATCCTTTCCTATGAGAGCAGTATTAGTTTCCGATACACCACTGCAGGTTGAATGTATTCGTTTTACATACACATTGCCAATGAAACACTGAAATTACATCGGAATTAAATACAAAAGGCACAATGCCGCCATAAATGCAAGAAGAGTGAGACTTCTTAGAGTCTGTACTTTGATCCTTTATTATGAAACCAGTATTAGTTTCCGATATACCACTGCAGGTTCAATGTATTACTTTTACATACACATTGACGATGAAACACTGAAATTACATCGGAATTAAATACAATAGGCACAATGCCGCCTTAAGTGCAAGAAGAGTGGGACTTCTTAGAGTCAGTGCTTTGATCCTTTCCAGTGAGACCAGTATTAGTTTCCGATACACCACTGCAGGTTCAATGTATTCCGTGGACTTTCACATCGACGATGAAACACAGAAATCGCATCTGAATTATATACAAAAGGCACAACGCCGCCTTTAGTACAAGAATTGACACTCTTCTTACAGTCGGAGCTTTGATCCTTTCCTGTGAGACCAGTATTAGTTTCCGATACACCACTGCTGGTACTATGTATTCATCGGACATTCACATTGACGATGAAACACTGAAATTACATCTGAAATAAATACAAAAGGCACAATGCCGCCTTACGTGCAATAAGAGTAACACCTCTTGGAGTCTGTGCTTTGATCCTTTCCTGTGAGACCAGTGTTACTTTCCGATACTCCACTGCAGGGTCAATGTATTCCTTGGACCTTCACATTGACGATGAAACACAGAAATCGCATCGGAGTTAAATACAAAAGGCACAATGACGACTTAAGTACAAGAATAGAGACTCTTCTTACAGTCGATGCTTTGATCCTTTCCTGTGAGACTAGTATTAGTATCCGATACACCACTGCTAGTTCTTTGTATTCCGTGGACATTCACAATGACGATGAAACACTGAAATTACATCGGAATTAAATACAAAAGGCACAATGCCGCCTTAAATGCAAGAAGAGTGAGAGTTCGTAGAGTCTGTGCTTTGATCCTTTCCTAGGAGACCAGTATTAGGTTCAGATACACCACTGCAGGTTCAATGTATTCCTTTTACATACACATTGACGATGAAACACTGAAATTACATCGGAATTAAATACAAAAGGCGTAATGCCGCCTTAAGTGCAAGAAGAGTGAGACTTCTTAGAGTCTGTGCTTTGATCCTTTCCTGTGAGACCAGTGTTAGATTCCTATACTCCACTGCAGGTTCAATGTATTCCTCTTACATACACATTGACGATGAAACACTGAAATTACATTGGAATTAAATACAAAAGGCACAATGCCGCCATAAGTGCAAGAATAAAGACTCTTCTGACAGTCGGTGTTTTGAGCATTCCCTGTGAGACCAGTATTAGTTTCCGATACACCACTGCAGGTTCAATGTATTTCTTGGACCTTCACATTGACGATGAAACACTGAAATTACATCGGAATTAAATACAAAAGGCACAATGCCGCCATAAGTACAAGAATAAAGACTCTTCTGACAGTCGGTGTTTTCAGCAATCCCTGTAAGACCAGTATTAGTTTCCGATACACCACTGCAGGTTCAATGTATTTCTTGGACCTTCACATTGACGATGAAACACAGATATCGCATCGGAATTAAATACAAAAGGCACAATGCCGCCTTAAGTACAAGAATAGAGACTCTTCTTACAGTCGGTGCTTTGAGCATTCCCTGTGAGACCAGTATTAGTTTCCGATACACCACTGCAGGTTCAATGTATTCCTTGGACATCCACATTGACGATGAAACACTGATATTGCATTGGAATTAAATACAAAAGGTACAATGCCACCTTAAGTGCAAAAGGAGTGAGACTTCTTCGAGTCTGTGCTTTGATCCTCTCCTATGAGACCAGTATTAATTTCCGATACACCACTGCAGGTTCAATGTATTCCTTTTACCTACACATTGACGATGAAACACTGAAATTACATCGGAATTAAGTACAAAAGGCACAATGCCACCTTAAGTGCAAAAGGAGTGAGACTTCTTAGAGTCTGTGCTTTGATCATTTCCTATGAGACCAGTATTAGTTTCCGATACACCACTGCAGGTTCAATGTATTCCTTTTACATACACATTGACGATGAAACACTGAAATTACATCGGAATTAATTACAAAAGGCACAATGCCGCCTTACGTGCAAGAAGAGTGAGACTTCTTTGAGTCTGTGATTTGATCCTTTCCTGTGAGACCAGTATTAGTTTCGGACACACCACTGCAGGTTCAATGTATTCCTTGGACATTCACATTGTCGATGAAAAACAGAAATCGCATCGGAATTAAATTCAAAAGGCACAATGCCGCCTTAAGTACAAGAATAGAGACTCTTCTTACAGTCGGTGCTTTGAGCATTCCCTGTGAGACCAGTATTAGTTTCCGTTACACCACTGCAAATTCAATGTATTCCTTGGACCTTCACATTGAGGATGAAACACAGAAAAAGGCATCGGAATTAAATACAAAAGGCACAATGCCGCCTTAAGTACAAGAATAGAGAGTCTTCTTACAGTCGGTACTTTGATCCTTTCCTGTGAGACCAGTATTAGTTTCCGATACACCACTGCAGGTTCAATGTATTCCTTTGACTGTCACAATGACGATGAAACACTGAAATTACATCGGAATTAAATACAAAAGGCACAATGCCGCCTGAAATGCAAGAAGAGTGAGACACCTTAGAGTCTGTGCTTTGATCCTTTCCTATGAGACCAATATTAGTTTCCGAGACACCACTGCAGGTTGAATGTATTCGTTTTACGTACACATTGCCAATGAAACACTGAAATTACATCGGAATTAAATACAAAAGGCACAATGCCGCCTTATATGCAAGAAGAGTGAGACTTCTTAGAGTCTGTGCTTTGATCCTTTCCTGTGAGCCCAGTGTTAGATTCCTATACTCCACTGCAGGTTCAATGTATTCCTTTTACATACACATTGACGATGAAACAGTGAAATTACATCGGAATTAAATACAAAAGGCACAATGCCTCCTTAAGTGCAAGAAGATTGAGACTTCATTGAGTCTGTGCTTTGATCCTTTCCTGTGTGACCAGTTTTAGTTTCCGATACACCACTGTAGGTTCAATGTATTGCTTGGAGCTTCACATTGACGATGAAACACAGAAAACGCATCGGGATTAAATACATAAGGCACAACACCGCCTTAAGTACAAGAATAGAGACTCTTCTTACAGTTGGTGCTCTGATCCTTTCCCGTGAGTCCAGTATTAGTTTCCGATACACCATTGCAGGTTCAATGTATCCCTTTTACATACACATTGACGATGAAACACTGAAATTACATCGGAATTAAATACAAAAGGCACAATGCCGCCTTATGTGCAAGAAGAGTGAGACTTCTTAGAGTCTGTGCTTTGATCCTCTCCCATGACACCATTTTGAGTTTCCGATACAGCACTGCAGGTTCAATGGATTCTTTTTACATACACATTGACGATGAAACACTGAAATTACATTGGAATTAAATACAAAAGGCACAATGCCGCCTTAAATGCAAGAAGAGTGAGACTTCTTAGAGAATGTGCTTTGATCCTTTCCTGTGAGTCCAGTATTAGTTTCCGATACACCATTGCAGGTTCAATGTATCCCTTTTACATACACATTGACGATGAAACACTGAAATTACATCGGAATTAAATACAAAAGGCACAATGCCGCCTTATGTGCAAGAAGAGTGAGACTTCTTAGAGTCTGTGCTTTGATCCTCTCCCATGACACCATTTTGAGTTTCCGATACAGCACTGCAGGTTCAATGGATTCTTTTTACATACACATTGACGATGAAACACTGAAATTACATTGGAATTAAATACAAAAGGCACAATGCCGCCTTAAGTACAAGAATAGAGAGTCTTCTTACAGTCGGTACTTTGATCCTTTCCTGTGAGACCAGTATTAGTTTCCGATACACCACTGCAGGTTCAATGTATTCCTTTGACTGTCACAATGACGATGAAACACTGAAATTACATCAGAATTAAATACAAAAGGCACAATTCCGCCTTAAATGCAAGAAGAGTGACACTTCTTAGAGTCTCTTCCTTGATCCTTTCCTATAAGACCAGTATTAGTTTCCGATACACCACTGCAGGGTCAATGTATTCCTTGGAAATTCACATTGACGATGAAACACAGAAATCGCATCGCAATTAAATACAAAAGGCACAATGCCGCCTTAAGTACTAGTATAGAGACTCTTCTTACAGTCGGTGTTTTGATCCTTTCCTGTGAGACCAGTATTAGTTTCCGATACACCACTGCACGTTCAATGTATTCCTTGGACATTCCCAATGACGATGAAACACTGAAATTACTTTGGAATTAAATACAAAAGGCACAATGCCGCCTTAAGTGCAAGAAGAGTGAGACTTTTCAGAGTCTGTGCCTTGATCCTTTCCTTTCAGACCAGTATTAATTTCCGATACACCACTGCAGGTTCAATGTATTCCTTTTACAAACACATTGACGATGAAACACTGAAATTACATCGGAATTAAATACAAATGGCACAATGCCGCCTTAAGTGCAAGAAGAGTGGGACTTTTTAGAGTCTGTGCTTTGATCCTTTCCTATGACACCAGTATTATTTTCCGATACACCACTGCAGGTTCAATGTATTCCTTGGACCTTCACATTGACGGCAAATCACAGAAATCGCATCGGAATTAAATACAAACGGCACAATGCCGCCTCAAGTACAAGAATATAGACTCATCTTACAGTCGGCGCTTTGATCCTTTCCTGTGAAACAAGTATTAGTTTCCGATACACCACTGCAGGTTCATTGTATTCCTTGGACATTCTCATTGACGATGCAACACTGAAATTACATCGGAATTAACAACAAAAGCACATTGCCGCCTTAAATGCAAGAAGAGTGAGACTTCTTAGAGTCTGTGCTTTGATCCTTTCCTATGGGCCAGTATTAGTTTCCGATACACCACTGCAGGTTCAATGTATTCCTTGGACCTTCACATTGACGGCAAATCACTGAAATCGCATCGGAATTAAATACAGACGGCACAATGCCGCCTTGAGTACAAGATTATAGACTCTTCTTACAGTCGGTGCTTTGATCCTTTCCTGTGAGACAAGTATTAGTTTCCGATACACCACTGCAGGTTCAATGTATTCCTTGGACATTCACATTGACGTTGAAACACTGGAATTACATCGGAATTAAATACAAAAGGCACATTGCCGCCTTAAAAGCAAGAAGATTGAGACTTCTTAGAGTCTGTGCTTTGATCCTTTCCTATGAGACCAGTATTAGTTTCCGATACACCACTGCAGGTCTAATGTTTTCCTTTTACATACACATTGACGATGAAACACTGAAATTACATCGGAATTAAATACTAAGGGCAGAATGATGCCTTAAGTGCAAGAAGAGTGAGACTTCTTAGAGTCTGCGATTTGATCCTTTCTGTGAGACCAGTATTAGTTTCCGATACACCACTGCAGGTTCAATGTACTCCTTGGACCATCACATTGACGATGAAAAACAGAAATCGCATCGGAATTAAATACAAAAGGCACAACGCCGCCTTAAGTAGAAGAATTGAGACTCTTCTTACAGTCGGTGCTTTGATCCTTTCCTGTGAGACCAGTATTAGTTTCCGATACACCACTGCAGGTTCAATGTATTCCTTGGACCTTCACATTGACGATGAAACACAGAAATCGCATCGGAATTAAATAAAAAAGGCACAATGCCGCTTTAAGTACAAGAATTAAGACTCTACTTAGGGTCTATGCTTTGATCCTTTCCTGTGAGACCAGTATCAGTTTCAGATACACCACTGCTGGTTTTATGTATTCCTTGGACCTTCACATTGACGATGAAACACAAACATCGCATCGGAATTAAATACAAAAGGCTCAACGCCGCCTTAAGTAGAAGAATTAAGACTCTTCTTACAGTCGGTGCTTTGATCCTTTCCTGTGAGAACAGTATTAGTTTCCGATACACCACTGCTGGTTCTATGTATTCCTTGGACATTCACATTGACGATGAACTCTGAGATTACATCGGAATTAAATACAAAAGGCACAATGCCGCCTTAAATGCAAGAAGAGTGAGACTTCTTAGAGTCTGTGCTTTGATTCTTTCCTATGAGACCATTATTAGTTTCCGATTCACCACTGCAGGTTCAATGTATTCTTGTACATAAACATTGACGATGAAACACTGAAAATACATCGGAATTAAATACAAAAGGCACAATGCCGCCTTAAATGCAAGAAGAGTGAGACTTCTTAGAGTCTGTGCTTTGATTCTTTCCTATGAGACCAGTATCAGTTTCCGATACACCACTGCAGGTTCAATGTATTCCATTTACATATACATTGACGATGAAACTCTGAATTTACATCGGAATTAAATACAAAAGGCACAATGCCACCTTAAGTACAAAAGGAGTGAGACTTCTTAGAGTCTGTGCTTTGATCCTTTTCTATGAGACCAGTATTAGTTTCCGATACACCACTGCTGGTTCAATGTATTCCTTTTACTTACACATTGACGATGAATCACTGAAATTACATCGGAATTAAATACAAAAGGCACAATGCCGCCTTAAGTGCAAGAAGAGTGAGACTTCTTAGAGTCTGTGCTTTGATCCTTTCCTGTGAGACCAGTTATAGTTTCCGATACACCACTGCAGGTTCAGTGTATTCCTTGGACATTCACATTGACGCTGAAACACTGAAATTACATCGGAATTAAATACAATAGGAACAACGTCGCTTTAAGTACAACAATTAAGACTCTACTTACTTTCCTTGCTTTGATCCTTTCCTGTGAGGCCAGTATTAGTTTCAGATACATCACTGCTGGTTTTATGTATTCCTTGGACCTTCACATTGACGATAAAACACAGAAATCGCATCGGAATTAAATACAAAAGGCACAGTGCCGCCATAAGTACAAGAATAAAGACTCTTCTTACAGTCGGTGCTTTGAGCATTCCCTGTGAGACCAGTTTTAGTTTCCGATACACCACTGCTGGTTCTATGTATTTCTTGGACATTCGCATTGACGATCAAACACTGAGATTATCTCGGAATTAAATACAAAAGGCACAATGCCGCCTTAAGTGCAAGAAGAGTGAGGCTTCTTAGAGTCTGTGCTTTGATCCTTTCCTGTGAGACCGGTGTTAGTTTCCGATACTCCACTGCAGGTTCAATGAATTCCTTTTACATTCACATTGACGATGAAATACTGAAATTACATCGGAATTAAATACAAAAGGCACAATGCCACCTTAAGTGCAAATGGAGTGAGACTTCTTCGAGTCTGTTCTTTGATCCTTTCCTATGAGACCAGTATTAATTTCCGATACACCACTGCAGCTTCATTGTATTCCTTTTACATACACATTGACGATGAAACACTGAAATTACATCGAAATTAAGTACAAAAGGCACAATGCCACCTTAAGTGCAAAAGGAGTGAGACTTCTTACAGTCTGTGCTTTGATCCTTACCTATGAGACCAGTATTAGTTTCCGATACACCACTGCAGGTTCAATGTATTCCTTTTACATACACATTGACGATGAAACACTGAAATTACATCGGAATTAAGTACAAAAGGCACAATGCCGCCTTACGTGCAAGATGGGTGAGACTTCTTAGAGTCCGTGATTTGATCGTTTCCTGTGAGACCAGTATTATTTTCCGATACACCACTGTAGGTTCAATGAATCCCTTGGACATTCACATTGGCTATGAAACACAGAAATCGCATCGGAATTAAATACAAAAGGCACAATGCCGCCTTAAGTACAAGAATAGAGACTCTTCTTACAGTCGGTGCTTTGAGCATTCCCTGTGAGACCAGTATTAGTTTCCGATACACCACTGCAAGTTCAATGTATTCCTTGGACCTTCACATTGACGATGAAACAGAGAAATCGCATCGGAATTAAATACAAAAGGCAATATGCCGCCTTAAGTACAAGAATAGAGACTCTTCTTACAGTCGGTGCTTTGATCCTTTCCTGTGAGACCAGTATTAGTTTCCGATACACCACTGCAGGTTCTATGTATTCCTTGGACATTCACATTGACGATGAAACACTGAAATTACGTCGGAATTAAATACAAAAGGCACAATGCCGCCTTAAATGCAAGAAGAGTGAGACACCTTAGGGTCTGTGCTTTGATCCTTTAATATAAGACCAGTATTAGTTTCCGACACACCACTGCAGGTTCAATGTATTCCTTTTACACACACATTGACGATGAAACACTGAAATTACATCGGAATTAAATACAATATGCACAATGCCGCCTTAAGTGCAAAAAGAGTGGGACTTCTTAGAGTCAGTGCTTTGATCCTATCCTGTGAGACCAGTATTAGTTTCCGATACACCACTGCAGGTTCAATGTATTCCTTGGACCTTCACATTGACGATGAAACACTGAAATTACATCGGAATTAAATACAAAAGGCACAATACCGCCTTAAATGCAAGAAGAGTGAGACTTTTTAGAGTGTGTGCTGCGATCCTCTCCTATGACACCAGTATTAGTTTCCGATACACCACTGCAGGTTCAATGTATTCCTTTTACGTACACATTGATGATGAAACACTGAAATTACATTGGAATTAAATACAAAAGGCACAATGCCGCCTTAATTGCAAGAAGAGTGAGACTTCTTAGGGTCTGCGCTTTGATCCTTCCCTATGAGACCAGTATTAGTTTCCGACACACCACTGCAGGTTCACTGTATTCCTTTTACATACACATTGACGATGAAACACTGAAATTACATTGGAATTAAATACAAAAGGCACAATACCGCCATAAATGCAAGAAGAGTGAGACTTCTTAGAGTCTCTGCTTTGATCCTTACCTATAAGACCAGTATTAGTTTCCGATACACCACTGCACGTTCAATGTATTCCTTGGACATTTCCAATGACGATGAAACACTGAAATTACTTCGGAATTAAATACAAAAGGCACAATGCCGCCTTAAATGCAAGAAGAGTGAGACTTCTTAGAGTGTGTGCTTTGATCCTTTCCTATGAGACCAGTATTAGTTTCCGATACACCACTGCAGGTTCTATGTATTCCTTGGACATTCACATTGACGATGAAACACTGAAATTACGTCGGAATTAAATACAAAAGGCACAATGCCGCCTTAAATGCAAGAAGAGTGAGACACCTTAGGGTCTGTGCTTTGATCCTTTCCTATAAGACCAGTATTAGTTTCCGACACACCACTGCAGAATCAATGTATTCCTTTTACACATACATTGACGATGAAACACTGAAATTACATCGGAATTAAATACAAAAGGCACAATACCGCCTTAAATGCAAGAAGAGTGAGACTTTTTAGAGTGTGTGCTGCGATCCTCTCCTATGACACCAGTATTAGTTTCCGATACACCACTGCAGGTTCAATGTATTCCTTTTACGTACACATTGATGATGAAACACTGAAATTACATTGGAATTAAATACAAAAGGCACAATGCCGCCTTAAATGCAAGAAGAGTGAGACTTCTTAGGGTCTGTGCTTTGATCCTTTCCTATGAGACCAGTATTAGTTTCCGACACACCACTGCAGGTTCTATGTATTCCTTGGACATTCACATTGACGATGAAACACTGAAATTACGTCGGAATTAAATACAAAAGGCACTATGCCGCCTTAAATGCAAGAAGAGTGAGACTTTTTAGAGTGTGTGCTGCGATCCTCTCCTATGACACCAGTATTAGTTTCCGATACACCACTGCAGGTTCAATGTATTCCTTGGACATTCACATTGTCGATGAAACACTGAAATTGCATCGGAATTAAATACATAAGGCACAATGCCGCCTTTAGTACAATAATAGATACTCTTCTTTCAGTCGGTGCTTTGATCCTTCCCTGTGAGACCAGTATTAGTTTCCGATAGACCACTGCAGGTTCAATGTATCCCTTCGACCTTCACATTGACGATGAAACACTGAAATCGCATCGGAATTAAATACGAAAGGCACAATGCCGCCTTAACTACAAGAATGGAGACTCTTCTTACAGTCGGTGCTTTGATCCTTTCCTGTGAGTCCAGTATTAGTTTCCGATTCACCACTGCAGGTTCAATGTATTCCTTGGACATTCACATTGTCGATGAAACACTGAAATTGCATCGGAATTAAATACAAAAGGCACAATGCCGCCTTAAGTGCAAGAAGTGTGAGACTTCTTAGAGTCTGTGCTTTGATCCCTTCCTATAAGACCAGTATTAGTTTCCGATAACCCACTGCCGGTCAATGTATTCCGTTTACATACACATTGACGATGAAACACTGAAATTACATCGGAATTAAATACAAAAGGATCAATGCCGCCCTAAGTGCAAGAAGAGTGAGACTCCTTAGTGTCTGTGCTTTGATCCTTTCCTATGAGACCAGTATTAGTTTCCGATAACCCACTGCATGTTCAATGTATTCCGTTTACATACACATTGACGATGAAACACTGAAATTACATCGGAATTAAATACAAAAGGCACAGTGCCGCCTTAAATGCAAAAAGAGTAAGACTGCTTACAGTCTGTGCTTTGATCCTTTCCTATGAGACCAGTATTAGTTTCCACTACACCACTGCAGGTTCAATGTATTCCTTTTACATACACATTAACGATGAAAGACTG
Organism: Schistocerca americana; assembly: GCF_021461395.2. Taxonomy (NCBI): domain Eukaryota; kingdom Metazoa; phylum Arthropoda; class Insecta; order Orthoptera; family Acrididae; genus Schistocerca; species Schistocerca americana. The sequence goes on from NC_060123.1 coordinate 737,838,296, forward strand.
AAATTACATCGGAAATAAATACAAAAGGCACAATGCCGCCTTAAATGCAAGAACAGTGGGACTTCTTAGAGTCTGTGCTTTGATCCTTTCCAATGAGACCAGTATTAGTTTCCGATACACCACTGCAGGGTCAATGTATTCCTTGGACCTTCACATTGACGATGAAACACAGAAATCGCATCGGAATTAACAACAAAAGGCACAATGCCGCCTGAAGTACAACAATAGAGACTCTTCTTACAGTCGGTGCTTCGTGCCTTTCCTGTGAGACCAGTATTAGTTTCCGATACACCACTGCTGGTTCAATGTATTCCTTGAACATTCGTAATTACGATGAAATACTGATATTACATCGGAATTAAATACAAAAGGCACAATGCCGCCTTAAGTGCAAGGAGAGTGAGACTTCTTAGAGTCTGTGCTTTCCTATGAGACCAGTATTAGATTCCGATACACCACTGCAGGTTCAATGTATTCCGTTTACATACACATTGACGATGAAACGATGAAATTACATCGGAATGAAATACAAAGGCGCAATGCCGCGTTAAGTGCAAGAAGAGTGAGACTTCTTAGAGTCTGTGGTTTGATCCTTTCCTGTGAGACCAGTATTAGTTTCCGATACACCAATGCACGTTCAATGTATTCCTTGGACCTTCACATTGACGATGAAACACAGAAATCGCATCGGAATTAAATACAAAAAGCACAATGCCGCCTTTAGTACAAGAATAGAGACTCTTCTTACAGTCGGTGCTTTGATCCTTTCCTGTGAGACCAGTATTAGTTTCCGATACACCACTGTAGGTCTAATGTATTCCTTGGACCTTCACATTGACGATGAAACACAGAAATCGCAACGGAATTAAATACAAATGGCACAATGCCGCCTTAAGTACAAGAATAGAGACTCTTCTTACACTCGGTGCTTTGATCCTTTCCTATGAGACCAGTTTTAGTTTCCGATACACCACTGCAGATTCAATGTATTCCTTTTACATAAACACATTGACGATGATACACTGAAATTACATCAGAATGAAATACAAAAGGCACAATGCCGCCTTAAGTGCAAGAAGAGTGAGACTTCTTAGAGTCTGTGCTTTGATCCTTTCCTGTGAGACCAGTATTAGCTTCCGATACACCACTGCAGGTTCAATGTATTCCTTGGACCTTCACATTGACGATGAAACACAGAAATCACATCGGAATTAAATACAAAAGGCACAATGCCGCCTTTAGTACAATAATAGATACTCTTCTTTCAGTCGTTGCTTTGAGCATTCCCTGTGAGACCAGTATTAGTTTCCGATTCACCACTGCAGTTTCAATGTATTCCTTGGACATTCACATTGACGATGAAACACTGAAATTGCATCGGAATTAAATACAAAAGGCACAATGCCGCCTTAAATGCAAGAACAGTGGGACTTCTTAGAGTCTGTGCTTTGATCCTTTCCTATGAGACCAGTATTAGATTCCGATACACCACTGCAGGTTCAATGTATTCCGTTTACATACACATTGACGATGAAACGATGAAATTTCATCGGAATGAAATACAAAGGCACAATGCCGCGTTAAGTGCAAGAAGAGTGAGACTTCTTAGAGTCTGTGCTTTGATCCTTTCCTGTGAGACCAGTATTAGCTTCCGATACACCACTGCAGGTTCAATGTATTCCTTGGACCTTCACATTGACGATGAAACACAGAAATCACATCGGAATTAAATACAAAAGGCACAATGCCGCCTTTAGTACAATAATAGATACTCTTCTTTCAGCCGTTGCTTTGAGCATTCCCTGTGAGACCAGTATTAGTTTCCGATTCACCACTGCAGTTTCAATGTATTCCTTGGACATTCACATTGACGATGAAACACTGAAATTGCTTCGGAATTAAATACAAAAGGCACAATGCCGCCTTAAATGCAAGAACAGTGGGACTTCTTAGAGTCTGTGCTTTGATCCTTTCCTATGAGACCAGTATTAGTTTCCGATACACCACTGCAGGGTCAATGTATTCCTTGGACCTTCACATTGACGATGAAACACAGAAATCGCATCGGAATTAAATAGAAAAGGCACAATGCCGCCTTAAGTACAAGAATAGAGTCACATCTTACAGTCGGTGCTTTGATCCCTTCCTGTGAGACCAGTATTAGTTTCCGATACACAACTGCAGGTTCAATGTATTCCCTTTACATACACATTGACGATGAAACACTGAAATTACATCGGATATAAATACAAAAGGCACAATGCCGCCTTAAGTGCAAGAAGAGTGAGACTTCTTAGAGTCTGTGCTTTCATCCTTTCCTATGACATCAGTATTAGTTTCCGATTCACCACTGCAGGTTCAATGAAGTCCTTTTACATACACATGGACGATGAAACTCTAAAATTACATCGGAATTAAATACAAAAGGCACAATGCCGCCTTAAGTACAAGAATAGAGACTCTACTTACAGTCGGTGCTTTGATCCTTTCCTATGAGGCCAGTATTAGTTTCCGATACACCACTGCAGGTTCAATGTATTCCTTGGACCTTCACATTGACGATGAAACACAGAAATCGCATCGGAATTAAATACAAAAAGCACAATGCCGCCTTTAGTACAAGAATAGAGACTCTTCTTACAGTCGGTGCTTTGATCCTTTCCTGTGAGACCAGTATTAGTTTCCGATACACCACTGTAGGTCTAATGTATTCCTTGGACCTTCACATTGACGATGAAACACAGAAATCGCAACGGAATTAAATACAAATGGCACAATGCCGCCTTAAGTACAAGAATAGAGACTCTTCTTACACTCGGTGCTTTGATCCTTTCCTATGAGACCAGTTTTAGTTTCCGATACACCACTGCAGATTCAATGTATTCCTTTTACATAAACACATGGACGATGATACACTGAAATTACATCAGAATGAAATACAAAAGGCACAATGCCGCCTTAAGTGCAAGAAGAGTGAGACTTCTTAGAGTCTGTGCTTTGATCCTTTCCTGTGAGACCAGTATTAGCTTCCGATACACCACTGCAGGTTCAATGTATTCCTTGGGCCTTCACATTGACGATGAAACACAGAAATCACATCGGAATTAAATACAAAAGGCACAATGCCGCCTTTAGTACAATAATAGATACTCTTCTTTCAGTCGGTGCTTTGATCCTTTCCTATGAGACCAGTTTTAGTTTCCAATACACCACTGCAGATTCAATGTATTCCTTTTACATAAACACATTGACGATGATACACTGAAATTACATCAGAATGAAATACAAAAGGCACAATGCAGCCTTAAGTGCAAGAAGAGTGAGACTTCTTAGAGTCTGTGCTTTGATCCCTTCCTATAAGACCAGTATTAGTTTCCGATAACCCACTGCCGGTTCAATGTATTCCGTTTACATACACATTGACGATGAAACACTGAAATTACATCGGAATTAAATACAAAAGGCACAATGCCGCCCTAAGTGCAAGAAGAGTGAGACTCGTTAGTGTCTGTGCTTTGATCCTTTCCTATGAGACCAGTATTAGTTTCCGATAACCAACTGCATGTTCAATGTATTACGTTTACATACATATTGACGATGAAACACTGAAATTACATCGGAATTAAATACAAAAGGCACAGTGCCGCCTTAAATGCAAAAAGAGTAAGACTCCTTACAGTCTGTGATTTGATCCTTTCCTATGAGACCAGTATTAGTTTCCACTACACCACTGCAGGTTCAATGTATTCCTTTTACATACACATTGACGATGAAACACAGAAATCGCATCGGAATTAAATACAAAAAGCACAATGCCGCCTTTAGTACAAGAATAGAGACTCTTCTTACAGTCGGTGCTTTGATCCTTTCCTGTGAGACCAGTATTAGTTTCCGATACACCACTGTAGGTCTAATGTATTCCTTGGACCTTCACATTGACGATGAAACACAGAAATCGCAACGGAATTAAATACAAATGGCACAATGCCGCCTTAAGTACAAGAATAGAGACTCTTCTTACACTCAGTGCTTTGATATTTTCCTATGGGACCAGTTTTAGTTTCCGATACACCACTGCAGATTCAATGTAATCCTTTTACATAAACACATTGACGATGATACACTGAAATTACATCAGACAGAAATACAAAAGGCACAATGCCGCCTTAAGTGCAAGAAGAGTGAGACTTCTTAGAGTCTGTGCTTTGATCCTTTCCTGTGAGACCAGTATTAGCTTCCGATACACCACTGCAGGTTCAATGAATTCCTTGGACCTTCACATTGACGATGAAACACAGAAATCACATCGGAATTAAATACAAAAGGCACAATGCCGCCTTTAGTACAATAATAGATACTCTTCTTTCAGTCGGTGCTTTGATCCTTCCCTGTGAGACCAGTATTAGTTTCCGATAGACCACTGCAGGTTCAATGTATCCCTTCGACCTTCACATTGACGATGAAACACTGAAATCGCATCGGAATTAAATACGAAAGGCACAATGCCGCCTTAACTACAAGAATGGAGACTCTTCTTACAGTCGGTGCTTTGATCCTTTCCTGTGAGTCCAGTATTAGTTTCCGATTCACCACTGCAGGTTCAATGTATTCCTTGGACATTCACATTGTCGATGAAACACTGAAATTGCATCGGAATTAAATACAAAAGGCACAATGCCGCCTTAAGTGCAAGAAGTGTGAGACTTCTTAGAGTCTGTGCTTTGATCCCTTCCTATAAGACCAGTATTAGTTTCCGATAACCCACTGCCGGTCAATGTATTCCGTTTACATACACATTGACGATGAAACACTGAAATTACATCGGAATTAAATACAAAAGGATCAATGCCGCCCTAAGTGCAAGAAGAGTGAGACTCCTTAGTGTCTGTGCTTTGATCCTTTCCTATGAGACCAGTATTAGTTTCCGATAACCCACTGCATGTTCAATGTATTCCGTTTACATACACATTGACGATGAAACACTGAAATTACATCGGAATTAAATACAAAAGGCACAGTGCCGCCTTAAATGCAAAAAGAGTAAGACTGCTTACAGTCTGTGCTTTGATCCTTTCCTATGAGACCAGTATTAGTTTCCACTACACCACTGCAGGTTCAATGTATTCCTTTTACATACACATTAACGATGAAAGACTGAAATTACATCGGAAATAAATACAAAAGGCACAATGCCGCCTTAAATGCAAGAACAGTGGGACTTCTTAGAGTCTGTGCTTTGATCCTTTCCAATGAGACCAGTATTAGTTTCCGATACACCACTGCAGGGTCAATGTATTCCTTGGACCTTCACATTGACGATGAAACACAGAAATCGCATCGGAATTAACAACAAAAGGCACAATGCCGCCTGAAGTACAACAATAGAGACTCTTCTTACAGTCGGTGCTTCGTGCCTTTCCTGTGAGACCAGTATTAGTTTCCGATACACCACTGCTGGTTCAATGTATTCCTTGAACATTCGTAATTACGATGAAATACTGATATTACATCGGAATTAAATACAAAAGGCACAATGCCGCCTTAAGTGCAAGGAGAGTGAGACTTCTTAGAGTCTGTGCTTTCCTATGAGACCAGTATTAGATTCCGATACACCACTGCAGGTTCAATGTATTCCGTTTACATACACATTGACGATGAAACGATGAAATTACATCGGAATGAAATACAAAGGCACAATGCCGCGTTAAGTGCAAGAAGAGTGAGACTTCTTAGAGTCTGTGGTTTGATCCTTTCCTGTGAGACCAGTATTAGTTTCCGATACACCAATGCACGTTCAATGTATTCCTTGGACCTTCACATTGACGATGAAACACAGAAATCGCATCGGAATTAAATACAAAAAGCACAATGCCGCCTTTAGTACAAGAATAGAGACTCTTCTTACAGTCGGTGCTTTGATCCTTTCCTGTGAGACCAGTATTAGTTTCCGATACACCACTGTAGGTCTAATGTATTCCTTGGACCTTCACATTGACGATGAAACACAGAAATCGCAACGGAATTAAATACAAATGGCACAATGCCGCCTTAAGTACAAGAATAGAGACTCTTCTTACACTCGGTGCTTTGATCCTTTCCTATGAGACCAGTTTTAGTTTCCGATACACCACTGCAGATTCAATGTATTCCTTTTACATAAACACATTGACGATGATACACTGAAATTACATCAGAATGAAATACAAAAGGCACAATGCCGCCTTAAGTGCAAGAAGAGTGAGACTTCTTAGAGTCTGTGCTTTGATCCTTTCCTGTGAGACCAGTATTAGCTTCCGATACACCACTGCAGGTTCAATGTATTCCTTGGACCTTCACATTGACGATGAAACACAGAAATCACATCGGAATTAAATACAAAAGGCACAATGCCGCCTTTAGTACAATAATAGATACTCTTCTTTCAGTCGTTGCTTTGAGCATTCCCTGTGAGACCAGTATTAGTTTCCGATTCACCACTGCAGTTTCAATGTATTCCTTGGACATTCACATTGACGATGAAACACTGAAATTGCATCGGAATTAAATACAAAAGGCACAATGCCGCCTTAAATGCAAGAACAGTGGGACTTCTTAGAGTCTGTGCTTTGATCCTTTCCTATGAGACCAGTATTAGATTCCGATACACCACTGCAGGTTCAATGTATTCCGTTTACATACACATTGACGATGAAACGATGAAATTACATCGGAATGAAATACAAAGGCACAATGCCGCGTTAAGTGCAAGAAGAGTGAGACTTCTTAGAGTCTGTGCTTTGATCCTTTCCTGTGAGACCAGTATTAGCTTCCGATACACCACTGCAGGTTCAATGTATTCCTTGGACCTTCACATTGACGATGAAACACAGAAATCACATCGGAATTAAATACAAAAGGCACAATGCCGCCTTTAGTACAATAATAGATACTCTTCTTTCAGCCGTTGCTTTGAGCATTCCCTGTGAGACCAGTATTAGTTTCCGATTCACCACTGCAGTTTCAATGTATTCCTTGGACATTCACATTGACGATGAAACACTGAAATTGCATCGGAATTAAATACAAAAGGCACAATGCCGCCTTAAATGCAAGAACAGTGGGACTTCTTAGAGTCTGTGCTTTGATCCTTTCCTATGAGACCAGTATTAGTTTCCGATACACCACTGCAGGGTCAATGTATTCCTTGGACCTTCACATTGACGATGAAACACAGAAATCGCATCGGAATTAACAACAAAAGGCACAATGCCGCCTGAAGTACAAGAATAGAGACTCTTCTTACAGTCGGTGCTTCGTGCCTTTCCTGTGAGACCAGTATTAGTTCCGAAACACCACTGCTGGTTCAATGTATTCCTTTAACATTCATAATTACGATGATATACTGAAATTACATCGGAATTAAATACAAAAGGCACAATGCCGCCTTAAGTGCAAGGAGAGTGAGACTTCTTAGAGTCTGTGCTTTCCTATGAGACCAGTATTAGATTCCGATACACCACTGCAGGTTCAATGTATTCCGTTTACATACACATTGACGATGAAACGATGAAATTACATCGGAATGAAATACAAAGGCACAATGCCGCGTTAAGTGCAAGAAGAGTGAGACTTCTTAGAGTCTGTGGTTTGATCCTTTCCTGTGAGACCAGTATTAGTTTCCGATACACCACTGCACGTTCAATGTATTCCTTGGACCTTCACATTGACGATGAAACACTGATATAACTTCGGAATTAAATACAAAAGGCACAATGCCGCCCTAAGTGCAAGAAGAGTGAGACTTCTTAGAGTCTGTGCTTTGATCCATACCTATGACTCCAGTATTACTTTTCGATACACCACTGAAGGTTTAATGTATTCCTTTTACATACACATTGACGATGAAACACTGAAATTACGTCGGAATTAAATACAAAAGGCACAATGCCGCCTTAAGTGCAAGATGATTGAGACTTCATAGAGTCTGTGCTTTGATCCTTTCCTATGAGACCAGTTTTAGTTTCCGATACACCACTGCAGGTTCATGTTATTCCTTTGACCTTCACATTGACGATGAAACACAGAAATCGCATCGGAATTAAATACCAAAGCCACAATGCCGCCTGAACTATAAGATTAGAGACTCTTCTTACAGTCGGTGCTTTGATCCATTCCTGTGAGTCCAGTATTAGTTTCTGATACAACACTGAAGGTTCAATGTATTCCTTGGACATTCACATTGACGATGAAACACTGAAATTACATCGGAATTAAATACAAAAGGCACAATGCCGCCTTAAGTGCAAGAAGAGGGAGACGTCTTAGAGTCTGTGCTTTGATCCTTTCCTATGAGACCATTATTAGATTCCGATAACCCACTGCAAGTTCAATGTATTCCGTTTACATACACATTGACAATGAAACACTGAAATTACATCGGAATTAAATACAAAAGGCACTATGCCGCCTTAAATGCAAGAAGAGAGTGACTTCTTAGAGTCTGTGCTTTGATCCTTTCCTATGAAACCAGTATTAGTTTCCGATACACCACTCCAGGTTCAATGTATTCCGTTTACATACACATTGACGATGAAACACTGAAATTACATCGGAATTAAATACAAAAGGTACAATGCCGCCTTAAGTGCAAGAAGAGTGAGAGTTCTTAGAGTCTGTGCTTTGATCCTTTCCTGTGAGACCAGTTTAAGCTTCCGATACACCACTGCAGGTTCAATGTATTCCTTGGATCTTCACATTGATGATGAAACACAGAAATCTCATCGGAATTAATTACAAATGGCACAGTGCCGCCTTAAGTACAAGAATAGAGACTCTTCTTACAGTCGGTGCTTTGAGCATTCCCTGTGAGACCAGTATTAGTTTCCGACATACCACTGCAGGTTCAATGTATTCCTTGCACCTTCACATTGACGATGAAACACAGAAATCGCATCGAAATTAAATACAAATTTCAAAACGCCGCCTTAATTACAAGAACAGAGGCTCTTCTTACAGTCGGTATTTTGATCTTTTCCTGTGAGACCAGTATTAGTTTCCGACACACGACTGCAGGTTCAATGTATCCTTGGACATACACATTGACGATGAAACACTGAAATTCCATCGGAATTAAATACAAATGGCACATTGCCGCCTTAAGTGCAAGAAGAGTGAGACTTCTTAGAGTCTGTGCTTTGATCCTTTAGTGTGAGACCAGTATTAGTTTCCGATACACCACTGCATGTTCAATGTATTCCTTGGACATACACATTGACGATGAAACACTGAAATTACATCGGAATTAAATACAAAAGGCACAATGCCACCATAAGTGCAAGCAGAGCGAGACTTATTACAGTCCGTGCTTTGATCCTTTCCTGTGAGACCAGTATTAGTTTCCGATACACCACTGCAGGTTCAATGTATTCCTTGGACCTACACATTGACGATGAAACACCGAAATCGCATCGGAATTAAATACAAAAGGCATAACGCCGCCTTAATTACAAGAATAGAGACTCACCTTACAGTCGGTGCTTTGATCTTTTCTGTGAGACCTGTATTAGATTCCGATACACCACTGCTGGTTCAATGTATTCATTGGACCTTCACATTGACGATGAAACACTGAAATTACATAGGAATTAAATACAAAAAGCACAATGTCGCCTTAAGTGCAAGAAGGGTGAGACTTCTTAGAGTCTGTGGTTTGATCCTTTCCTGTGAGACCAGTATTAGCTTCCGATACACCCCTGCACGTTCAATGAATTCCTTGGACCGTCACGTTGACGATGAAACACAGAAATCGCATCGGAATTATATACAAAAGGCACAATGCCACCTTAAGTACAAGAATAGAGACTGTTCTTACAGTCGGTGTTTGGCACACTGGACTCGCATTCAGGAGGACGACGGTTCAATCCCGTCTCCGGCCATCCTGATTTAGGTTTTCCGTGATTTCCCTAAATCGTTTCAGGCAAATGCCGGGATGGTGCCTTTGAAAGGGCACGGTCGATTTCCTTCCCAATCCTTCCCTACCCCGAGCTTGCGCTCCGTCTCTAATGACCTCGTTGTCGACGGGACGTTAAACACTAACCACCACCACCACCATCGGTGTTTGATCCTTTCCTGTGAGACCAGTATTAGTTTCCGATACACCACTGCAAGTTCACTGTGTTCCTTGGACATTCACATTAATGATGAAACACTGAAAATACATAGGAATTAAGTACAAAACGCACAATGCCGCCTTATGTGCAAGAAGAGTGAGACTTCTTAGAGTCTCTGCATTGATCCTTTCCTGTGAGACCAGTATTAGTTTCCGATACACCACTGCACGTTCAATATATTCCTTGGACCTTCACATTGACGATGAAACAATGATATTACTTCGAAATTAAATACAAAAGGCACAATGCCGCCCTAAGTGCAAGAAGAGTGAGACTTCTTAGAGTCTGTGCTTTGATCCTTTCCTATGAGACCAGTATTTCTTTCCGATACACCACTGCAGGTTCAATGTATTCCTTTTACATACACATTGACGATGAAACACTGAAATTACATCGGAATTAAATACAAAAGTCACAATGCCGCCTTAAGTGTAAGAAGAGTGAGCCTCCTTAGAGTCTGTGCTTTGATCCATTCCTATGAGACCAGTATTAGTTTCCGATACACCATTGCAGGTTCAATGTATTCCTTGGACATTCACATTGACGATGAAACACTGAAATTACATAGGAATTAATTACAAAAGGCACAATGCCGCCTTAAGTGCAAGAAGAGTGAGACTTCTTAGAGTCTGTGCTTTGATCCTTTCCTATGAGACCAGTATTAGTTTCCGATAACCCACTGCAGGTTCAATGTATTCCGATTACATACACATTGACGATGAAACACTGAAATTACATCGGAATTAAATACAAAAGGCACAATGCCGCCTTAAGTGCAAGAAGAGTGTGATTTCTTAGAGTCTGTGCTTTCATGCTTTCCTATGATACATGTTTTAGTTTCCGATACACCACTGCAGGTTCAATGTATTCCGTTTACATACTCATTGAAGATGTAACACTGAAATTACATCGGAATTAAATACAAAAGGCACAATGCCGCCTTAAGTGCAAGCAGAGTGAGACTTCTTAGAGTCTGTGGTTTGATACTTTCCAGTGAGGCCAGTATTAGTTTCCGATACACCACTGCAGGTTCAAAGTATTCCTTGGCCCTTCACATTGGCGATGAAACACAGAAATCGCATCGGAATTATATACAAAAGGCACAATGCCGCCTTAAGTACAAGAATAGAGACTCTTCTTACTGTCGGTGCTTTGATCCTTACCTGTGAGAGCAGTATTAGTTTCCGATACACAAGTGCAGGTTCAATGTATTCCTTGGACATTCCCATTGACGATGAAACACTGAAATTACATTGGAATTAAATACAGAAGGCATAATGCCGCCTTAAGTGCAAGAAGAGTGAGACTTCTTAGAGTCTGTGCTTTGATCCTGTCCTTCTAGACCAGAATTAGTTTCCGATACACCACTGCAGGTTCAATGTATTCCGTTTACAAATACATTGACGATGAAACCCTGAAATTACATCGGAATTAAATACAAAAGGCACAATGCTGCCGTAAGTTCAAGAAGAGTGAGACTCCTTAGAGTCTGTGCTTTGATCCATTCCAGTGAGACCAGTATTAGTTTCCGATACACCACTGCAGATTCAGTCTATTCCTTGGACCATCACATTGACGATGAAACACAGAAATCGCATCGGAATTAAATACAAAAAGCACAATGCGGCATTAAGTACAAGAATAGAGACTCTTATTACAGTCGGTGCTTTGAGCATTCCCTGTGAGACCAGTATTAGTTTCCGATACACCACTGCAGGTTCAATGTATTCCTTGGACCCTCTCATTGACGATGGAACACAGAAATCGCATCGGAATTAAATACAAATGGCACAGAGACTCTTCTTACAGTCGGTGCTTTGATCCATTCCTGTGAGACCTGTATTAGTTTCCGATACACCACTGCAGTTCAATATATTCCTTGGACATTCACATTGACGATGAAACACTGAAATTACATCGGAATTAAATACAAAAGGCACAATGCCGCCTTAAATGCAAAATGAGTGAGACTTCTTAGAGTCTGTGCTTTGATCCTTTCCTATGACACCAGTATTAGTTTCCGATTCACCACTGCAGGTTCAATGTATTCCTTTTACATACACATTGAAGATGAAACACTGAAATTACACCGGAATTAAATACAAAAGGCACGATGCCGCCTTAAGTGCCAGAAGAGTGAGACTTCTTAGAGTCTGTGTTTTGATCCATTCCAGTGAGACCAGTATTAGTTTCCGATACACCACTGCTGGTTCAATGTATTCCTTTTACATACACATTGACGTTGAAAAACTGAAATTACATAGGAATTAAATACAAAAGGCCAAATGCCGCCTTAAGTGCAAGAAGAGTGAGACTTCATAGGGTCTGTGCTTTGATCCTTTCCTGTGAGACCAGTATTAGTTTCCGATACACCACTGCAGGTTCAATGTATTCCTTGGACATTCACATTGTCGATTAAACACAGAAAACGCATAGGGATTAAATACAAATGGCACAACTCCGCCTTATGTACAAGAATAGAGACTCTTCTTAAAGTCGCTGCTTTGATCCTTTCCTGTGACATCAGTATTAGTTTCCGATACACCAATGCAAGTTCAATGTATTCCTTGGACATTCACATTGACGATGAAACACTGAAATTACATCCGAATTAAATTCTAAAGGCACAAAGCCGCCTTAAATGCAAGAAGAGTGAGACTTCTTAGAGTCTGTGCTTTGATCCTTTCCTATGAGACCAGTTTTAGTTTCCGATATATCACTGAAGATTCAATGTATTCCTTTTACATACACATTGAGGATGAAACACTGAAATTACATCGCAATTGAATACAAAAGGCACAATGCCGCCTGAAGTGCAAGAAGAGTGAGACTTCTTAGAGTCTGTGCTTTGATCCTTTCCTGTGAGACCAGCATCAGTTTCCGATACACCACTGCAGGTTTAATGTATTCCTTGGACCTACACATTGACGATGAAACACTGAAATCGCATCGGAATTAAATACGAAAGGCACAATGCCGCCTTAACTACAAGAATAGAGACTCTTCTTACAGTCGGTGCTTTGATCCTTTCCTATGACACCAGTGTTAGTTTCCGACACACCACTGCAGGTGCAATGTATTCCTTGGACCTTCACGTTGACGATGAAACATAGAAATCGCATCGGAATTAAATACAAAAGGCACAATGCCTCCTTAAGTAAAAGAATAGAGACTCTTCTTACAGTCGGTGCTTTGATCCTTTCCTATGAGACCAGTTTTAGTTTCCGATACACCACCGCAGGTTCAATGTGTTCCTTTTACATACACATTGACGATGAAACACTGAATTTACATCGGAATTAAATACAAAAGGCACAATGCCGCCTTAACTGCAAGAAGAGTGAGACTTCTTAGAATCTGTGCTTTGATCCTTAACTGTGAGACCAGTATTAGTTTCCGATACACCACTGCAGGTTCAATGTATTCCATGGACCTTCACATTGACGATGAAACACAGAAATCACATCGGAGATAAATACAACAGGCACAATGATGCCTTATGTAAAAGAATAGAGACTCTTCTTATAGTCGGTGCTTTGATCCTTTCCTATGACACTTGTATTAGTTTCCGACACACCACTACAGGTTCAATTTTTTCTTGGACCTTCACATTGATGATAAAACACAGAAATCGCATCGGAATTAAATACAAAAGGCACAATCCCGCCATAAGTACAAGTATGGAGACTCTTCTTACAGTCGGTGCTTTGATCGTTTCCTGTGAGACCAGTATTTGTTTCCGATACACCACTGCAGGTTCAATGTATTCCTTGGACATACACGTTGACGATGAAACAAAGAAATCGCATCGGAATAAAATACGAAAGGCACAATGCCGCCTTAAGTGCAAGAAGAGTGACACCTCTTAGAGTCTGTGCTTTGATCCTTTCCTGTGAGACCAGTATTAGTTTCCGTTACACCACTGCAGGTTCAAAGTATTCCTTGGACCTTCACATTGACGATGAAACACTGAAATCACATCGGAGATAAATACAACAGGCACAATGCCGCCTTAAGTGCAAGAAGAGAACGACTTCTTAGAGTCTGTGCTTTGATCCTTTCCTGTGAGTCCAGTATTAGTTTCCGATACACCACTACAGGTTCAATGTATTCCTTGGACATACACATTGACGATAAAACACAGAAATCGCATCGGAGTGAGATACAAAAAGCACAATGCCGACTTAAGTGCAAGAAGTGTTAGACTTCTTATAGTCTGTGCTTTGATCCTTTCCTGTGAGACCAGTATTAGTTTCCGATACACGACTGCAGGTTCAATGAATTCCTTGGACATACGCATTGACAAGGAAACACTGAAATTACATCGGAATTAAATACAAAAAGCACAATGCAGCTTAAGTGTAAGAAGAGTGAGACTTCTTAGAGTCTGTGGTTTGATCCTCTCCTGTGCGACCAGTATTAGTTTCCGATACACCACTGCAGGTTCAATGTATTCCTTGAACATACACATTGAGTATGAAACACAGAATTCCCATCGCAATTAAATACAAAAGGCACAATGCCGCCTTAACTACAAGAATAGAGACTCTTCTTACAGTCGGTGATTTGATCCTTTCCTATGATACCAGTATTAGTTTCCGACACACCACTGCAGGTTCAATGTATTCCTTGGACCTTCACGTTGACGATGAAACACAGATATCGCATCGGAATTAAATACAAAAGGCACAATGCCGCCTTAGGTAAAAGAATAGAGACTCTTCTTACAGTAGGTGCTTTGATGCTTTCCTATGACACCAGTATTAGTTTCCGATACACCACTGCACGTTCAATGTATTCCTTTTACATACACATTGACGATGAAACACTGAATTTACATAGGAATTAAATACAATAGGCACAATGCCGCCTTAAATGCAAGAAGAGTGAGACTTCTTAGGGTCTGTGCTTTGATCCTTAACTGTGAGACCAGTATTAGTTTCCGATACACCACTGCAGGTTCAATGTATTTCTTGGACCTTCACATTGATGATGAAACACAGAAATCGCATCGGAATTAAATACAAAAGGCACAATGCCGCCTTATGTACAAGTATAGAGACTCTTCTTACAGTCGGTGATTTGATCCTTTCCTGTGAGACCAGTATTTGTTTCCGATACACCACTGCAGGTCTAATGTATTCCTTGGACCTTCACATTGACGATGAAACACAGAAAACGCATCGGAACTAAATAGAAATAGCACAGTGCCGCCCTAAGTACAAGAATAGAGACTCTTCTTACAGACGGCGCTTTGATCCTTTCCTATGAGACCAGTTTTAGTTTCCGATACACCACTGCAGGTTGAATGTATTCCTTTTACACACACATTGACGATGAAACAGTGAAATTACATCGGAAATAAATACAAAAGGCACAATACCGCCTTAAGTGCAAGAAGAGTGAGACTTCTTAGAGTCTGTGCTTTGATCCTTTCCTGTGAGACCAGTATTAGTTTCCGATACACCACTGCAGGTTCAATGTGTTCCTTGGATCTTCACATTGACGATGAAACACAGAAATCGCATCGGAATTAAATACAAAATGCACAATGCCGCCTTAAGTGCAAGAATAGAGACTCTTCTTTCATTCGGTGCTTTGATCCTTTCCTGTGAGACCAGTATTAGTTACCGATACACCAGTGCAGGTTCAATGTATTCCTTTTACATACACATTGACGATGAAACACTGAATTTACATCGGAACTAAATACAAAAGGCACAATGCCGCCTTAAGAGCAAGAGGAGTAAGACTTCTTAGAGTCTGTGCTTTGATCCTTAACTGTGAGACCAGTATTAGTTCCCGATACACCACAGCAGGTTCAATGTATTCCTTGGACATACACGTTGACGATGATACAAAGAAATCGCATCGGAATTAAATACGAAAGGCACAATGCAGCCTTAAGTGCAAGAAGAGTCACACCTCTTAGAGTCTGTGCTTTGATCCTATCCTGTGAGACCAGTATTAGTTTCCGATACACCACTGCAGGTTCAAAGTATTCCTTGGACCTTCACATTGACGATGAAACACTGAAATCACATCGGAGATAAATACAACAGGCACAATGCCGCCTTAAGTGCAAGAAGAGTAAGACTTCTTAGAGTCTGTGCTTTTATCCTTTCCTGTGAGTCCAGTAATAGTTTCCGATACACCACTGCAGGTTCAATGTATTCCTTGGACATACACATTGACGATGAAACACAGAAATCGCATCGGAGTGAGATACAAAAAGCACAATGCCGACTTAAGTGCAAGAAGTGTGAGACTTCTTATAGTCTGTGCTTTGATCCTTTCCTGTGAGACCAGTATTAGTTTCCGATACACGACTGCAGGTTCAATGTATTCCTTGGACATACGCATTGACAAGGAAACACTGAAATTACATCGGAATTAAATACAAAAAGCACAATGCAGCTTAAGTGTAAGAAGAGTGAGACTTCTTAGCGTCTGTGGTTTGATCCTCTCCTGTGCGACCAGTATTAGTTTCCGATACACCACTGCAGGTTCAATGTATTCCTTGAACATACACATTGAGTATGAAACACAGAAATCCCATCGCAATTAAATACAAAAGGCACAATGCCGCCTTAAGTACAAGAATAGGGACTCTTGTTACAGTCGGTGCTTTGATCCTTTCCTGTGAGACCAGTATTAGTTTCCGATACACCACTGCAGGTTCAATGTATTATTGGACCTTCACATTGACGATGAAACACCGGAATCGCATCGGAATTAAATACAAGAGGCACAATGCCGCATTAAGTGCAAGAAGAGTAAGACTTCTTAGAGTCTGTGCTTTGATCCTTTCCTGTGAGACCAGTATTAGTTTCCGATACACGATTACAGGTTCAATGTATTCCTTGGACCTTCACATTGACGATGAAACACAGAAATTGCGTCGGAATTAAATACAAAAGGCACAATGCTGCCTTAGGTATAACAATAGAGACTATTCTTACAGTCGGTGTCTTGAGCATTCCCTGTGAGACCAGTATTAGTTTCCGATACACGACTGCAGGTTCAATGTATTCCTTGGACATACGCATTGACAAGGAAACACTGAAATTACATCGGAATTAAATACAAAAAGCACAATGCAGCTTAAGTGTAAGAAGAGTGAGACTTCTTAGAGTCTGTGGTTTGATCCTCTCCTGTGCGACCAGTATTAGTTTCCGATACACCACTGCAGGTTCAATGTATTCCTTGAACATACACATTGAGTATGAAACACAGAAATCCCATCGCAATTAAATACTAAAGGCACAATGCCGCCTTGAGTAAAAGAATAGAGACTCTTCTTACAGTCGGTGCTTTGATCCTTTCCTATGACACTTGTATTAGTTTCCGACACACCACTGCAGGTTCAATGTTTTCCTTGGTATTCACATTGATGATGAAACGCAGAAATCTAATCGGAATTAAATACAAAAGGCACAATGCCGCATTAAGTGCAAGAAGAGTAAGACTTCTTAGAGTCTGTGCTATGATCCTTTCCTGTGAGCCCAGTATTAGTTTCCGATACACCACTGCAGGTTCAATGTAATCCTTGGAACTTCACATTGACGATGAAACACAGAAATCGCGTCGGAATTAAATACAAAAGGCACAATGCCTCCATAAGTACAAGAATAGAGACTCTTCTTACAGTCGGTGATTTGAGCAATCCCTGTGAGACCAGTATTAGTTTCCGATACAAAACTGCGGGTTCACTGTATTCCTTGGACATACACATTGACGATGAAACACTGAAATTACATCGGAATTTGATACAAAAGGCACAATGCATTCTTAAGCGCAAGAAGAGTGAGACTTCTTAGAGTCTGTGCTTTCATCTTTTCCTGTGAGACCAGTATTAGTTTCCGATACACGATTGCAGGTTCAATGTATTCCTTGGACCTTCACATTGACGATGAATCACAGAAATCGCGTCGGAATTAAAATACAAATGCACAATGCTGTCTTAGGTAAAACAATAGAGACTATTCTTACAGTCGGTGTTTTGAGCATTCCTTGTGAGACCAGTATTAGTTTCTGATACACCACTGCAGGTTCAAAGTATTCCTTGGACATAAACATTGACGATGAAACACTGAAATAAGATCGGAATTAAATACAAAACTCACAATGCCGCCTTAAGTGCACGAAGAGTGAGACTTCTTAGAGTCTGTGCTTTGATTTTTTCCTGTGAGACCAATGTTAGTTTCCGATACACAACCGCAGGTTCAGTGTATTCCTTGGACCTTCACATTGACGATGAAACACAGAAATCGCGTCGCAATTACATGCAAAAGGCACAATACCGCCTTAAGTACAAGAATAGAGACTCTTCTTACAGTCGGTGTTTTGAGCAATCCCTGTGAGACCAGTATTAGTCTCCGATACACCACTGCAGGTTCAACGTATTCCTTCGACCTTCACATTGACGATGAAACACTGAAATCGCATCGGAATGAAATACAAAAGGCACAAGGCCGCCTTAACTACAAGAATAGAGACTCTTCTTACAGTCGGTGATTTGATCCTTTCCTATGATACCAGTATTAGTTTCCGACACACCACTGCAGGTTCAATGTATTCCTTGGACCTTCACGTTGACGATGAAACACAGATATTGCATCGGAATTAAATACAAAAGGCACAATGCCGCCTTAGGTAAAAGAATAGAGACTCTTCTTACAGTTGGTGCATTGATCCTTTCCTGTGAGACCAGTATTAGTTTCCGATACACCACTGCAGGTTCAGTGTATTATTGGACATTCACATTGACGATGAAACACAGGAATCGCATCGGAATTAAATACAAAAGGCACAATGCCGCATTAAGTGCAAGAAGAGTAAGACTTCTTAGAGTCTGTGCTTTGATCCTTTCCTGTGAGACCAGTATTAGTTTCCGATACACGATTGCAGGTTCAATGTATTCCTTGGACCTTCACATTGACGATGAAACACAGAAATCGCATCGGAATGAAATACAAAAGGCACAATGCCGCCTTAAGTAAAGGAATAGAGACTCTTCTTATAGTCGGTGCTTTGATCCTTTCCTATGACACTTGTTTTAGTTTCCGACACACCACTACAGGTTCAATGTTTTCCTTGGACCTTCACATTGATGATGAAACACAGAAATCGCATCGGAATTAAATACAAAAGGCACAATGCCGCCTTAGGTAAAAGAATAGAGACTCTTCTTACAGTCGGTGCTTTGATCCTTTCCTATGAGACCAGTTTTAGTTTCCGATACACCACCGCAGGTTCAATGTATTCCTTTTACATACACATTGACGATGAAACACTGAATTTACATAGGAATTAAATACAAAAGGCACAATGCCGCCTTAAATGCAAGAAGAGTGAGACTTCTTAGGGTCTGTGCTTTGATCCTTAACTGTGAGACCAGTATTAGTTTCCGATACACCACTGCAGGTTCAATGTATTCCTTGGCCCATCACATTGACGATAAAACACAGAAATCACATCGGAGATAAATACAACAGGCACAATGATGCCTTAAGTGCAAGAAGCGTAAGTCTTCTTAGTGTCTCTGCTTTATCCTTTCCTGTGTGACCAGTATTAGTTTTCGATACACCACTGCAGGTTCAATGTATCCCTTGGACATTCACATTGACGATGAAACACAGAAATCGCATCGGAATGAAATACAAAAGGCACAATGCCGCCTTAAGTAAAGGAATAGAGACTCTTCTTATAGTCGGTGCTTTGATCCTTTCCTATGACACTTGTTTTAGTTTCCGACACACCACTACAGGTTCAATGTTTTCCTTGGACCTTCACATTGATGATGAAACACAGAAATCGCATCGGAATTAAATACAAAAGGCACAATGCCGCCTTAAGTACAAGTATAGAGACTCTTCTTACAGTCGGTGCTTTGATCCTTTCCTGTGAGACCAGTATTTGTTTCCAATACACCACTGCAGGTCCAATGTATTCCTTGGACCTTCACATTGACGATGAAACACAGAAAACGCATCGGAACTAAATACAAATGGCACAGTGCCGCCTTAAGTACAAGAATAGAGACTCTTCTTACAGACGGCGCTTTGATCCTTTCCTATGAGACCAGTTTTAGTTTCCGATACACCACTGCAGGTTGAATGTATTCCTTTTACACACACATTGACGATGAAACAGTGAAATTACATCGGAAATAAATACAAAAGGCACAATACCGCCTTAAGTGCAAGAAGAGTGAGACTTCTTAGAGTCTGTGCTTTGATCCTTTCCTGTGAGACCAGTATTAGTTTCCGATACACCACTGCAGGTTCAATGTGTTCCTTGGATCTTCACATTGACGATGAAACACAGAAATCGCATCGGAATTAAATACAAAAGGCACAATGCCGCCTTAAGTGCAAGAATAGAGACTCTTCTTTCATTCGGTGCTTTGATCCTTTCCTGTGAGACCAGTATTAGTTACCGATACACCAGTGCAGGTTCAATGTATTCCTTTTACATACACATTGACGATGAAACACTAAATTTACATCGGAATTAAATACAAAAGGCACAATGCCGCCTTAAGTGCAAGAAGAGTATGACTTCTTAGAGTCTGTGCTTTGATCCTTTCCTGTGCGACCAGTATTAGTTTCCGATACACCACTGCAGGTTCAATGTATTCCTTGAACATACACATTGAGTATGAAACACAGAAATCCCATCGCAATTAAATACAAAAGGCACAATGCCGCCTTAAGTGCAAGAATTGGGACTCTTCTTACAGTCGGTGCTTTGATCCTTTCCTGTGAGACCAGTATTAGTTTCCGATACACCACTGCAGGTTCAATGTATTATTGGACCTTCACATTGACGATGAAACACCGGAATCGCATCGGAATTAAATACAAGAGGCACAATGCCGCATTAAGTGCAAGAAGAGTAAGACTTCTTAGAGTCTGTGCTTTGATCCTCTCCTGTGAGACCAGTATTAGTTTCCGATACACGATTACAGGTTCAATGTATTCCGTGGACCTTCACATTGACGATGAAACACAGAAATTGCGTCGGAATTAAATACAAAAGGCACAATGCTGCCTTAGGTATAACAATAGAGACTATTCTTACAGTCGGTGTCTTGAGCATTCCCTGTGAGACCAGTATTAGTTTCCGATACACCACTGCAGGTTTAATGTATTCCTTTGACCTTCACGTTGACGATGAAACACAGATATCGCATCGGAATTAAATACAAAAGGCACAATGCCGCCTTAAGTAAAAGAATAGAGACTCTTCTTACAGTCGGTGCTTTGATCCTTTCCTATGAGACCAGTTTTAGTTTCCGATACACCACCGCAGGTTCAATGTATTCCTTTTACATACACATTGACGATGAAACACTGAATTTACATCGGAATTAATTACAAAAGGCACAATGCCGCCTTAAGTGCAAGAAGAGTGAGACTTCTTAGGGTCTGTGCTTTGATCCTTAGCTGTGAGACCAGTATTAGTTTCCGATACACCACTGCAGGTTCAATGTATTCCTTGGACCATCACATTGACGATGAAACACAGAAATCACATCGGAGATAAATACAACCGGCACAATGATGACTTAGGTGCAAGAAGCGTAAGACTTCTTAGTGTCTCTGCTTTGATCCTTTCCTGTGTGGCCAGTATTAGTTTTCGATACACCACTGCAGGTTCAATGTATCCCTTGGACATTCACATTGACGATGAAACACAGAAATCGCATCGGAATTAAATACAAAAGGCACAATGCCGCCTTGAGTAAAAGAATAGAGACTCTTCTTACAGTCGGTGCTTTGATCCTTTCCTATGACACTTGTATTAGTTTCCGACACACCACTGCAGGTTCAATGTTTTCCTTGGGCCTTCATATTGATGATGAAACACAGAAATCGAATCGGAATTAAATACAAAAGGCACAATGCCGCATTAAGTGCAAGAAGAGTAAGACTTCTTAGAGTCTGTGCTTTGATCCTTTCCTGTGAGCCCAGTATTAGTTTCCGATACACCACTGCAGGTTCAATGTAATCCTTGGAACTTCACATTGACGATGAAACTAGAAATCGCGTCGGAATTAAATACAAAAGGCACAATGCCTCCATAAGTACAAGAATAGAGACTCTTCTTACAGTCGGTGTTTTGAGCAATCCCTGTAAGACCAGTATTAGTTTCCGATACACCACTGCAGGTTCAATGTATTCTTTGGACCTTCACATTGACGATGAAACACAGAAATCGCGTCGGAATTAAATACAATAGGCACAATGCCGCCTGAAGTATAAGAATAGAGACTCTTCTTACAGTCGGTGTTTGAGCATTCCCTGTGAGACCAGTATTAGTTTCCGATACACCACTGCAGGTTCAATGTATTCCTTGGACCTTCACATTGTCGATGAAACACAGAAATTACATCGGAGATAAATGCAACAGGCACAATGCCGCCTTAAGTGCAAGAAGAGTAAGACTTCTTAGAGTCTGTGCTTTGATCCTTTCCTGTTAGACCAGAATTAAATTCCGATACACCACAGCAGGTTCAATGTATTCCTTGGACATACACATTGACGATGAAACACTGACATTACATCAGAATTAAATACAAAAGGCACAATGCCGCCTTAAGTGCAAGAAGAGTCAGACTTCTTAGAGTCTGTGCTTTGATCCTTTCCTGTGAGACCAGTATTAGTTTCCGATACACCACTGCTGGTTCAATGAATTCCCTGGACCTTCACATTGACTATGAAACTCAGAAATCGCATCGGAATAAAATACAAAAGGCACAATGCCGCCTTAAGTACAAGAATATAGACTCTTCTTCCAGTCGGTGCTTAGATCCTTTCCAATGAGACCAGTTTTAGTTTCCGATACACCACCGCAGGTTCAATGTATTCCTTTTACACACACATTGACGATGAAACACTGAAATTACATCGGAATTAAATACAAAAGGCACAATACCGACTTAAGTGCAAGAAGAGTGAGACTTCTTAGAGTCTGTGCTTTGATCCTTTCCTGTGAGACCAGCATTAGTTTCCGATACACCACTGCAGGTTCAATATATTCCTAGGAACTTCACATTGACGATGAAACACAGAAATCGCATCGGAATTAAAAACAAAAGTCACAATGCCGCCTTAAGTACAAGAATAGGGACTCTTCTCTCAGTCGGTGCTTTGGTCCTTTCCTGTGAAACCAGTATAAGTGTCCGATACATCACTGCAGGTTCAAAATATTCCTTTTACATACACATTGACGATGAAACACTGAATTTACATCGGAATGAAATACAAAATTCACAATGCCGCCTTAAGTGCAAGAAGTCTGAGACTTCTTAGGGTCTGTGCTTTTATCCTTAACTGTGAGACCAGTATTAGTTTCCGATACACCACAGCAGTTCAATATATTCCTTGGACACTCACATTGACGATGAAACACTGAAATTACATCGGAAATAAATACAAAAGGCACACTGCCGCCTTAAATGCAAGATGAGTGAGACTTCTTAGAGTCTGTGCTTTGATCCTTTCCTGTGAGACCATTATTAGTTTCCGATACACCACTGCAGGTTCAATGTATTCCTTGGACCTTCACATTGTCGATGAAACACAGGAAACGCATCGGGATTAAATACAAATGGCACAACGCCGCCATATGTACAAGAATAGAGACTCTTCTTATAGTCGCTGCTTTGATCCTTTCCTGTGACACCAGTGTTAATTTCCGATACACCAATGCAATTTCAATGTATTCCTTGGACATTCACATTGCCGATGAAATACTAAAATTACATCCGAATTATATTCAAAGGGCACAAAGCCGCCTTAAATGCAAGAAGAGTGAAACTTCTTAGAGTCTGTGCTTTGATCCTTTCCTATGAGACCAGTTTTAGTTTCCGATACACCACTGAAGATTCAGTGTACTCCTTTTACATACACATTGAGGATGAAACACTGAAATTACATCGCAATTGAATAAAAAAGGCACAATGCCGCCTTAAGTGCAAGAAGAGTGAGACTTCTTGGAGTCTGTTCTTTTATCCTTTCCTATGACACCAGTATTAGTTTCCGATACACCACTGCAGGTTCAATGTATTCCTTGGACCTTCAAATTGACGATGAAACACAGAAATCGCATCGAAATTAAAAACAAAAGGCACAATGCCGACTTAAGTACAACAAAAGAGTTTCTTCCTAAAGTCGGTGCTTTGATCCTTTCCTGTGAAACCAGTATTAGTTTCCGATACACCACTGCAGATTCAATGTATTCCTTGGACCTTCACATTGACGATGAAACACAGAAATCGCATCGGAATTAAATACAAAAGGCACAATGCCGCCTTAAGTACGAGAATAGAGACTCTTCTTACAGTCGGTGCTTTGATCCTTTCCTGTGCGAACAGTATTAGTTTCCGATACACCACTGCAGATTCAATGTATTCCTTGGACCTTCACATTGACGATGAAATACAGAAATCGCATCGGAATTAAATACAAAAGGCACAATGCCGCCTTAAGTACGAGAATAGAGATTCTTCTTACTGTCGGTGCTTTGATCCGTTCCTGTGAGACCAGTACTAGCTTCCGATACACCACTGCAGGTTCAATGTATTCCCTGGACCTTCACATTGACGATGAAATACAGAAATCGCATCGGAATTAAATACAAAAGGCACAATGCCGCCTTAAGTACGAGAATAGAGACTCTTCTTACAGTCGGTGCTTTGATCCTTTCCTGTGAGAACAGTATTAGTTTCCGATACACCACTGCAGATTCAATGTATTCCTTGGACCTTCACATTGACGATGAAATACAGAAATCGCATCGGAATTAAATACAAAAGGCACAATGCCGCCTTAAGTACGAGAATAGAGATTCTTCTTACTGTCGGTGCTTTGATCCGTTCCTGTGAGACCAGTACTAGCTTCCGATACACCACTGCAGGTTCAATGTATTCCCTGGACCTTCACATTGACGATGAAACACAGAAATCGCATCGGAATTAAATACAAAAGGCACAATGCCGCCTTAAGTGCAAGAAGAGTGAGACTTCTTAGAGTCTGTGCTTTCATCCTTTCCTATGACACCAGTATAAGTTTCCGATTCACCCCTGCAGGTTCAATGAATTCCTTTTACATACACATTGACGATGAAACTCTGAAATTACATCGGAACTAAATACAAAAGGCATAATGCCGCCTTAAGTGCAAGAAGAGTGAGACTTCTTAGAGTCTGTGTTTGATCCTTTCCTGTGAGACCAGCATAAGTTTCAGATACACCACTGCAGGTTCGATGTATTCCTTGGACCTTCACATTGACGATGAAACACAGAAATCGCATCGGAATTAAATACAAAAGGCACAATGCCGCCTTTAGTACAAGAATAGAGACTCTTCTTACAGTCGGTGCTTTGATCCTTTCCTATGACACTTGTATTAGTTTCCGACACACCACTGCAGGTTCAATGTTTTCCTTGGACCTTCAGATTGATGATGAAACACAGAAATCGCATCGGAATTAAATACAAAAGGCACAATGCCGCCTTAAGTACAAGTATAGAGACTCTTCTTACAGTCGGTGCTTTGATCCTTTCCTGTGAGACCAGTATTAGTTTCCGATACAACACTGCAGGTTCAATGTATTCCTTGGACATTCACATTGACGAAGAATGACTGAAATTACATCGGAATTAAATACAAGAGGCACAATGCCGCCTTAAATGCAAGAAGAGTGAGACTTTTTAGAGTCTGTACTTTCATCCATTCCTATGACACCAGTATTAGTTACGAATTCACCACTGCAGGTTCAATGTATTCCTTTTACATACACATTGACGATTAAACACTGAAATTACATCGGAATTAAATACTAAAGGCACAATGCCGCCTTAAGTGCAAGAAGAGTAAGACTTCTTAGAGTCTGTGCTCTGACCCTTTCCTATGACACCAGTATTAGTTTCCAATACACCACTGCAGGTTCAATGTATTCCTTGGACCTTCACATTGACGATGAAACACAGAAATCGCATCGGAATTAAATACAAAAGGCACAATGCCGCCTTAAGTACAAGAATAGAGACTCTTCTAACAGTCGGTGCTTTGATCCATTGCTGTGAGACCAGTATTAGTTTCAGATACACCATTTCAGGTTCACTGTATTCCTTGGACCTTCACATTGACGATGAAACACAGAAATCGCATCGGAATTAAATACAAAAGGCACAATGCCGCCTTAAGTACAAGAATAGAGACTCTTCTTACAGTCGGTGCTTTGATCCCTTCCTGTGAGACCAGTATTAGTTTCCGATACACTACTGCAGGGTCAATGTTTTCCTTTTACATACACATTGACAATGAAACACTGAAATTACATCGGAATTAAATACAAAAGGCACTATGCCGCCATAAGTGCAAGAAGAGTGAGACTTCTTAGACTCTGTGCTTTGATCCTTTCCTGTGAGACCAGTATTAGTTTCCGATACACCACTGCAGGTTCAATGTATTCCTTGGACCTTCACATTGACGATGAAACACAGAAATCGCATTGGAATTAAATACAAAAGGCACAATGGCGCCTTAAGTACGAAAATAGAGACTCTTCTTACTGTCGGTGCTTTGATCCGTTCCTCTGAGACCAGTACTAGCTTCCGATACACCACTGCAGGTTCAATGTATTCCCTGGACCTTCACATTGACGATGAAACACAGAAATCGCATCGGATTTAAATACAAAAGGCACAATGCCGCCTTAAGTGCAAGAATAGTGACTCTTCTTACAGTCGGTGCTTTGATCCTTTCCTGTGTGACCAGTATTAGATTCCGATACACCATTTCCGGTTCAATGTATTCCTTGGACCTTCACATTGACGATGAAACACAGAAATTGCATCGGAATTAAATAGAAAAGGCACAATGCCGCCTTAAGTACAAGAATAGAGTCACTTCTTACAGTCGGTGCTTTGATCCCTACCTGTGAGACCAGTATTAGTTTCCGATACACAACTGCAGGTTCAATGTATTCCTTTTACATACACATTGACGATGAAACACTGAAATTACATCGGAATTAAATACAAAAGGCACAATGCCGCCTTAAGTGCAAGAAGAGTGAGACTTCTTAGAGTCTGTGCTTTCATCCTTTCCTGTGAGACCAGTATTAGTTTCCGATACACCATTGCAGGCTCAATGTATTCCTTGGACCTTCACATTGACGATGAAACACTGAAAATGCATCGGAATTAAATACAAAAGGCACAATGCCGCCTTAAGTACAAGAATAGAGACTCTTCTTACAGTCGGTGCTTTGATCCTTTCCTGTGAGACCAGTATTAGTTTCCGATACACCACTGTAGGTCTAATGTATACCTTGGACCTTCACATTGACGATGAAACACAGAAATCGCAGCGGAATTAAATACAAATGGCACAATGCCGCCTTAAGTAAAAGAATAGAGACTCTTCTTACAGTCGTGCTTTGATCCTTTCCTATGAGTCCAGTTTTAGTTTCCGATACACCACCGCAGGTTCAATGTATTCCTTTTACATACACATTGACGATGAAACACTGAATTTACATCGGAATTAAATACAAAACGCGCAATGCCACCTTAAGTGCAAGAAGAGTGAGACTTATTAGGGTCTGTGCTTTGATCCTTAACTGTGAGACCAATATTAGTTTGTGATACACCACTGCAGGTTCAATGTATTCCTTGGACATTAACATTGACGATGAAACACAGACAACGCATCGGGACTAAATACAAATGGCACAGTGCCGCCTTAAGTACAAGAATAGAGACTCTTCTTACAGACGGTGCTTTGATCCTTTCCTATGAGACCAGTTATAATATCCGATACACCACTGCAGGTTCAATGTATTCCTTTTACACACACATTGACGATGAAACACTGAAATTACATCGGAATTAAATACAAAAGGCACAATACCGCCTTAAGTGCAACAAGAGTGAGACTTCTTAGAGTCTGTGCTTTGATCCTTTCCTGTGAGACCAGTATTAGTTTCCGTTACACCACTGCAGGTTCAATGTATTATTTGGACCATCACATTGACGATGAAACACAGAAATCGAATCGGAAATAAATAAAAAAGCACAATGCCGCTTTAAGTGCAAGAATAGAGACTCTTCTTTCATTCGATGCTTTGATCCTTTCCTGTGAGACCAGTATTAGTTACCGATACACCAGTGCAGGTTCAATGTGTTCCTTTTACATGCACATTGACGATGAAACACTGAATTTACATCGGAATTAAATACAAAAGGCACAATGCCGCCTTAAGTGCAAGAAGAGAGACACCTCTTAGAGTCTGTGCTTTGATTCTTTCCTGTGAGACCAGTATTAGTTTCCGATACACCACTGCAGGTTCAAAGTATTCCTTGGACCTTCACATTGACGATGAAACACTGAAATCACATCGGAGATAAATACAACAGGCACAATGCCGCCTTAAGTGCAAGAAGAGTAAGACATCTTAGAGTCTGTGCTTTGATCCTTTCCTGTGAGTCCAGTATTAGTTTACGATACACCACTGCAGGTTCAATGTATTCCTTGGACATACACATTGACGATGAAACACAGAAATCGCATCGGAATGAGATACAAAAAGCACAATGCCGACTTAAGTGCAAGAAGTGTGAGACTTCATATTGTCTGTGCTTTGATCCTTTCCTGTGAGACCAGTATTAGTTTCCGATACACGACTGCAGGTTCAATGTATTCCTTGGACATACGCATTGACAAGGAAACACTGAAATTACATCGGAATTAAATACAAAAAGCACAATGCAGCTTAAGTGTAAGAAGAGTGAGACTTCTTAGAGTCTGTGGTTTGATCCTCTCCTGTGCGACCAGTATTAGTTTCCGATACACCACTGCAGGTTCAATGTATTCCTTGAACATACACATAGAGGATGAAACACAGAAATCCCATCGCAATTAAATACAAAAGGCACAATGCCGCTCTTAAGTACAAGAATAGGGACTCTTCTTACAATCGGTGCTTTGATCCTTTCCTGTGAGACCAGTATTAGTTTCCGATACACCATTGCAAGTTCAATGTATTATTGGACCTTCACATTGACGATGAAACACAGGAATCGCATCGGAATTAAATACAAAAGCACAATGCCGCATTAAGGGCAAGAAGAGTAAGACTTCTTAGAGTCTGTGCTTTGATCCTTTCCTGTGAGACCAGTATTAGTTTCCGATACATGATTGCAGGTTCAATGTATTCCTTGGACCTTCACATTGACGATGAAACACAGAAATCGCGTCGGAATTAAATACAAAAGGCACATTGCTGCCATAGGTACAACGATAGAGACTATTCTTACAGTCGGTGTTTTGAGCATTCCCTGTGAGACCAGTATTAGTTTCCGACACACCACTGCAGGTTCAATGTATTCCTTGGACCTTCACGTTGACGATGAATCACAGAAATCGCATCGGAATTAAATACAAAAGGCACAATGCCGCCTTAAGTAAAAGAATAGAGACGCTTCTTACAGTCGGTGCTTTGATCCATTCCTATGAGACCAGTTTTAGTTTCCGATACACCACCGCAGGTTCAATGTATTCCTTTTACATACACATTGACGATGAAACACTGAATTTACATCGGAATTAAATACAAAAGGCACAATGCCGCCTTAAGTGCAAGAGGAGTGAGACTTCTTAGGGTCTGTGCTTTGATCCTTAACTGTGAGACCAGTATTAGTTTCCGATACACCACTGCAGGTTCAATGTATTCCTTGGACCATCACATTGACGATGAAACACAGAAATCACATCGGAGATAAATACAACAGGCACAATGATGCCTTAAGTGCAAGAATTGTAAGACTTCTTAGTGTCTCTGCTTTGATCCTTTCCTGCGAGACCAGTATTAGTTTTCGATACACCACTGCAGGTTCAATGTATCCCTTGGACATTCACATTGACGATGAAACACAGAAATCGCATCGGAATTAAATACAAAAGGCACAATGCCGCCTTAAGTACAAGTATAGAGACTCTTCTTACAGTCGGTGCTTTGATCCTTTCCTGTGAGACCAGTATTTGTTTTCGATACACCACTGCAGGTCTAATGTATTCCTTGGACCTTCACATTGACGATGAAACACAGAAAACGCATCGGAACTAATTACAAATGGCACAGTGCCGCCTTAAGTACAAGAATAGAGACTCTTCTTACAGACGGTGCTTTGATCCTTTCCTATGAGACCAGTTATAGTTTCCGATACACCACTGCAGGTTCAATGTATTCCTTTTACACACACATTGACGATGAAACACTGATATTACATCAGAATTAAATACAAAAGGCACAATACCGCCTTAAGTGCAAGAAGAGTGAGACTTCTTAGAGTCTGTGCTTTGATCCTTTCCTGTGAGACCAGTATTAGTTTCCGATACACCACTGCAGGTTCAATGTATTCCTTGGACCATCACATTGACGATGAAACACAGAAATCGCATCGGAAATAAATAAAAAAGGCACAATGCCGCCTTAAGTGCAAGAATAGAGACTCTTCTTTCAATCGGTGCTTTGATCCTTTCCTGTGAGACCAGTATTAGTTACCGATACACCAGTGCAGGTCAATGTATTCCTTTTACATACACATTGACGATGAAACACTGAATTTACATCGGAATTAAATACAAAAGGCACAATGCCGCCTTAAGTGCAAGAGGAGTAAGACTTCTTAGAGTCTGTGCTTTGATCCTTAACTGTGAGACCAGTATTAGTTCCCGATACACCACTGCAGGTTCAATGTATTCCTTGGACATACACGTTGACGATGAAACAAAGAAATCGCATCGGAAATAAATACGAAAAGCACAATGCCGCCTTAAGTGCAAGAAGAGTGACACCTCTTAAGAGTCTGTGCTTTGATCCTTTCCTGTGAGACCAGTATTAGTTTCCGATTCACCACTGCAGGTTCAAAGTATTCCTTGGACCTTCACATTGACGATGAAACACTGAAATCACATCGGAGATAAATACAACAGGCACAATGCCGCCTTAAGTGCAAGGAGAGTAAGACTTCTTAGAGTCTGTGCTTTGATCCTTTCCTGTGAGACCAGTATTAGTTTCCGATACACGACTGCAGGTTCAATGTATTCCTTGGACATACGCATTGACAAGGAAACACTGAAATTACATCGGAATTAAATACAAAAAGCACAATGCAGCTTAAGTGTAAGAAGAGTGAGACTTCTTAGAGTCTGTGGTTTGATCCTCTCCTGTGCGACCAGTATTAGTTTCCGATACACCACTGCAGGTTCAATGTATTCCTTGAACATACACATTGAGGATGAAACACAGAAATCCCATCGCAATTAAATACAAAAGGCACAATGCCGCCTTTAGTACAAGAATAGAGACTCTTCTTACAGTCGGTGCTTTGATCCTTTCCTATGACACTAGTATTAGTTTCCGACACACCACTGCAGAGATTGATGATGAAACACAGAAATCGCATCGGAATTAAATACAAAAGGCACAATGCCGCCTTAAGTACAAGTATAGAGACTCTTCTTACAGTCGGTGCTTTGATCCTTTCCTGTGAGACCAGTATTAGTTTCCGATACAACACTGCAGGTTCAATGTATTCCTTGGACATTCAAATTGACGATGAATGACTGAAATTACATCGGAATTAAATACAAAAGGCACAATGCCGCCTTAAATGCAAGAAGAGTGAGACTTTTTAGAGTCTGTGCTTTCATCCATTCCTATGACACCAGTATTAGTTACGAATTCACCACTGCAGGTTCAATGTATTCCTTTTACATACACATTGACGATTAAACACTAAAATTACATCGGAATTAAATACTAAAGGCACAATGCCGCCTTAAGTGCAAGAAGAGTAAGACTTCTTAGAGTCTGTGCTCTGATCCTTTCCTATGACACCAGTATTAGTTTCCGATACACCACTGCAGGTTCAATGTATTCCTTGGACCTTCACATTGACGATGAAACACAGAAATCGCATCGAAATTAAAAACAAAAGGCACAATGCCGACTTAAGTACAAGAATAGAGTTTCTTCTTACAGTCGGTGCTTTGATCCTTTCCTGTGAGACCAGTATTAGTTTCCGATACACCACTGCATTTTCAATGTATTCCTTGGACCTTCACATTGACGATGAAACATTCCGATACACCACTGCATTTTCAATGTATTCCTTGGACCTTCACATTGACGATGAAACACAGAAATCGCATCGGAATTAAATACAAAAGGCACAATGCCGCCTTAAGTACGAGAATAGAGACTCTTCTTACAGTCGGTGCTTTGATCCTTTCCTGTGAGAACAGTATTAGTTTCCGATACACCACTGCGGGTTCAATGTATTCCTTGGACCTTCACATTGACGATGAAACACAGAAATCGCATCGGAATTAAATACAAAAGGCACAATGCCGCCTTAAGTACAAGAATAGAGACTCTTCTAATAGTCGGTGCTTTGATCATTTCCTGTGAGACCAGTATTAGTTTCGGATACACCATTTCAGGTTCAATGTATTCCTTGGACCTTCACATTGACGATGAAACACAGAAATCGCATCGGAATTAAATACAAAAGGCACAATGCCGCCTTAAGTACAAGAAAAGAGACTCTTCTTACAGTCGGTGCTTTGATCCCTTCCTGTGAGACCAGTATTAGTTTCCGATACACTACTGCAGGGTCAATGTTTTCCTTTTACATACACATTGACAATGAAACACTGAAATTACATCGGAATAAAATACAAAAGACACTATGCCGCCATAAGTGCAAGAAGAGTGAGACTTCTTAGACTCTGTGCTTTGATCCTTTCCTGTGAGACCAGTATTAGTTTCCGATACACCACTGCAGGTTCAATGTATTCCTTGGACCTTCACATTGACGATGAAACACAGAAATCGAATCGGAATTAAATACAAAAGGCACAATGCCGCCTTAATTACGAGAATAGAGACTCTTCTTACTGTCGGTGCTTTGAGCCGTTCCTCTGAGACCAGTACTAGCTTCCGATACACCACTGCAGGTTCAATGTATTCCCTGGACCTTCACATTGACGATGAAACACAGAAATCGCATCGGAATTAAATACAAAAGGCACAATGCCGCCTTAAGTACAAGAATAGTGACTCTTCTTACAGTCGGTGCTTTGATCCTTTCCTGTGTGACCAGTATTAGATTCCGATACACCATTTCCGGTTCAATGTATTCCTTGGACCTTCACATTGACGATGAAACACAGAAATTGCATCGGAATTAAATAGAAAAGGCACAATGCCGCCTTAAGTACAAGAATAGAGTCACTTCTTACAGTCGGTGCTTTGATCCCTTCCTGTGAGACCAATATTAGTTTCCGATACACAACTGCAGGTTCAATGTATTCCTTTTACATACACATTGACGATGAAACACTGAAATTACATCGGAATTAAATACAAAAGGCACAATGCCGCCTTAAGTGCAAGAAAAGTGAGACTTCTTAGAGTCTGTGCTTTCATCCTTTCCTGTGAGACCAGTATTAGTTTCCGATACACCATTGCAGGCTCAATGTATTCCTTGGACCTTCACATTGACGATGAAACACTGAAAATGCATCGGAATTAAATACAAAAGGCACAATGCCGCCTTAAGTACAAGAATAGTGACTCTTCTTACAGTCGGTGCTTTGATCCTTTCCTGTGTGACCAGTATTAGATTCCGATACACCATTTCCGGTTCAATGTATTCCTTGGACCTTCACATTGACGATGAAACACAGAAATCGCATCGTAATTAAATACAAATGGCACAATGCCGCCTTTAGTACAAGAATAGAGACTCTTCTTACAGTAGGTGCTTTGATCCTTTCCTGTGTGACCAGTATTAGTTTCCGATACACCACTGTAGGTCTAATGTATTCCCTGGACCTTCACATTGACGATGAAACACAGAAATCGCAACGGAATTAAATACAAATGGCACAATGCCGCCTTAAGTAAAAGAATAGAGACTCTTCTTACAGTCGTTGCTTTGATCCTTTCCTATGAGTCCAGTTTTAGTTTCCGATACACCACCGCAGGTTCAATGTATTCCTTTTACATACACATTGACGATGAAACACTGAATTTACATCGGAATTAAATACAAAACGCGCAATGCCGCCTTAAGTGCAAGAAGAGTGAGACTTCTTAGGGTCTGTGCTTTGATACTTAACTGTGAGACCAGTATTAGATTCCGATACGCCACTGCAGGTTCAATGTATTCCTTGGACATTCACATTGACGATGAAACACAGACAACGCATCGGAACTAAATACAAATGGCACAGTGCCGCCTTAAGTACAAGAATAGAGACTCTTCTCACAGACGGTGCTTTGATCCTTTCCTATGAGACCAGTTATAATATCCGATACACCACTGCAGGTTCAATGTATTCCTTTTACACACACATTGACGATGAAACACTGAAATTACATCGGAATTAAATACAAAAGGCACAATACCGCCTTAAGTGCAACAAGAGTGAGACTTCTTAGAGTCTGTGCTTTGATCCTTTCCTGTGAGACCAGTATTAGTTTCCGATACACCACTGCAGGTTCAATGTATTATTTGGACCATCACATTGACGATGAAACACAGAAATCGCATCGGAAATAAATAAAAAAGGCACAATGCCGCCTTAAGTGCAAGAATAGAGACTCTTCTTTCATTCGGTGCTTTGATCCTTTCCTGTGAGACCAGTATTAGTTACCGATACACCAGTGCAGGTTCAATGTGTTCCTTTTACATACACATTGACGATGAAACACTGAATTTACATCGGAATTAAATACAAAAGGCACAATGCCGCCTTAAGTGCAAGAGGAGTAAGACTTCTTAGAGTCTGTGCTTTGATCCTTATCTGTGAGACCAGTATTAGTTCCCGATACAGCACTGCAGGTTCAATGTATTCCTTGGACATACACGTTGACGATGAAACAAAGAAATCGCATCGGAATTAAATACGAAAGGCACAATGCCGCCTTAAGTGCAAGAAGAGTGACACCTCTTAGAGTCTGTGCTTTGATCCTTTCCTGTGAGACCAGTATTAGTTTCCGATACACCACTGCAGGTTCAAAGTATTCCTTGGACCTTCACATTGACGATGAAACACTGAAATCGCATCGGAATGAGATACAAAAAGCACAATGCCGACTTAAGTGCAGGAAGTGTGAGACTTCTTATAGTCTGTGCTTTGATCCTTTCCTGTGAGACCAGTATTAGTTTCCGATACACGACTGCACGTTCAATGTATTCCTTGGACATACGCATTGACAAGGAAACACTGAAATTACATCGGAATTAAATACAAAAAGCACAATGCAGCTTAAGTGTAAGAAGAGTGAGACTTCTTAGAGTCTGTGGTTTGATCCTCTCCTGTGCGACCAGTATTAGTTTCCGATACACCACTGCAGGTTCAATGTATTCCTTGAACATACACATCGAGGATGAAACACAGAAATCCCATCGCAATTAAATACAAAAGGCACAATGCCGCCTTAAGTACAAGAATAGGGACTCTTCTTACAATCGGTGCTATGATCCTTTCCTGTGAGACCAGTATTAGTTTCCGATACACCACTGCAGGTTCAATGTATTATTGGACCTTCACATTGACGATGAAACACAGGAATCGCATCGGAATTAAATACAAAAGGCACAATGCCGCTTTAAGTGCAAGAAGAGTAAGACTTCTTAGAGTCTGTGCTTTGATCCTTTCCTGTGAGACCAGTATTAGTTTCCGATACACGATTGCAGGTTCAATGTATTCCTTGGACCTTCACATTGACGATGAAACACAGAAATCGCGTCGGAATTAAATACAAAAGGCACATTGCTGCCTTAGGTATAACGATAGAGACTATTCTTACAGTCGGTGTTTTGAGCATTCCCTGTGAGACCAGTATTAGTTTCCGATACACCACTGCAGGTTCAATGTATTCCTTCAACCTTCACATTGACGATGAAACACAGAAATCACATCGGAGATAAGTACAACAGGCACAATGATGCCTTAAGTGCAAGAATCGTAAGACTTCTTAGTGTCTCTGTTTGATCCTTTCCTGTGAGACCAGTATTAGTTTTCGATACACCACTGCAGGTTCAATGTATCCCTTGGACATTCACATTGACGATGAAACACAGAAATCGCATCGGAATTAAATACAAAAGGCACAATGCCGCCTTAAGTACAAGTATAGAGACTCTTCTTACAGTCGGTGCTTTGATCCTTTCCTGTGAGACCAGTACTTGTTTTCGATACACCACTGCAGGTCTAATGTATTCCTTGGACCTTCACATTGACGATGAAACACAGAAAACGCATCGGAACTAATTACAAATGGCACAGTGCCGCCTTAAGTACAAGAATAGAGACTCTTCTTACAGACGGTGCTTTGATCCTTTCCTATGAGACCAGTTATAGTTTCCGATACACCACTGCAGGTTCAATGTATTCCTTTTACACACACATTGACGATGAAACACTGAAATTACATCGGAATTAAATACAAAAGGCACAATACCGCCTTAAGTGCAAGAGGAGTGAGACTTCTTAGAGTCTGTGCTTTGATCCTTTCCTGTGAGACTAGTATTAGTTTCCGATACACCACTGCAGGTTCAATGTATTCCTTGGACTATCACATTGACGATGAAACACAGAAATCGCATCGGAAATAAATAAAAAAGGCACAATGCCGCCTTAAGTGCAAGAATAGAGACTCTTCTTTCTTTCGGTGCTTTGATCCTTTCCTGTGAGACCAGTATTAGTTACCGATACACCAGTGCAGGTCAATGTATTCCTTTTACATACACATTGACGATGAAACACTGAATTTACATCGGAATTAAATACAAAAGGCACAATGCCGCCTTAAGTGCAAGACGAGTAAGACTTCTTAGAGGCTGTGCTTTGATCCTTAACTGTGAGACCAGTATTAGTTCCCGATACACCACTGCAGGTTCAATGTATTCCTTGGACATACACGTTGACGATGAAACAAAGAAATCGCATCGGAATTAAATACGAAAGGCACAATGCCGCCTTAAGTGCAAGAAGAGTGACACCTCTTAGAGTCTGTGCTTTGATCCTTTCCTGTGAGACCAGTATTAGTTTCCGATTCACCACTGCAGGTTCAAAGTATTCCTTGGACCTTCACATTGACGATGAAACACTGAAATCACATCGGAGATAAATACAACAGGCACAATGCCGCCTTAAGTGCAAGAAGAGTAAGACTTCTTAGAGTCTGTGCTTTGATCCTTTCCTGTGAGACCAGTATTAGTTTCCGATTCACGACTGCAGGTTCAATGTATTCCTTGGACATACGCATTGACGAGGAAACACTGAAATTACATCGGAATTAAATACAAAAAGCACAATGCAGCTTAAGTGTAAGAAGTGTGAGACTTCTTAGAGTCTGTGGTTTGATCCTCTCCTGTGCGACCAGTATTAGTTTCCGATACACCACTGCAGGTTCAATGTATTCGTTGAACATACACATTGAGGATGAAACACAGAAATCCCATCGCAATTAAATACAAAAGGCACAATGCCGCCTTAAGTACAAGAAAAGGGACTCTTCTTACAGTCGGTGCTTTGATCCTTTCCTGTGAGACCAGTATTAGTTTCCGATACACCACTGCAGGTTCAATGAATTATTGGACCTTCACATTGACGATGAAACACAGGAATCGCATCGGAATTAAATACAAAAGGCACAATGCCGCATTAAGTGCAAGAAGAGTAAGACTTCTTAGAGTATGTGCTTTGATCCTTTCCTGTGAGACCAGTATTAGTTTCCGATACAGGATTGCAGGTTCAATGTATTCCTTGGACCTTCACATTGACGATGAAACACAGAAATCGCGTCGGAATTAAATACAAAAGGCACATTGCTGCCTTAGGTATAACGATAGAGACTATTCTTACAGTTGGTGTTTTGAGCATTCCCTGTGAGACCAGTATTAGTTTCCGATACACCACTGCAGGTTCAATGTATTCCTTCAACCTTCACATTGACGATGAAACACTGAAATCGCATCGGAATTAAATAGAAAAGGCACAATGCCGCCTTAACTACAAGAATAGAGACTCTTCTTACAGTCGGTGCTTTGATCCTTTCCTATGACACCAGTATTAGTTTCCGACACACCACTGCAGGTTCAATGTATTCCTTGGACCTTCACGTTGACGATGAATCACAGAAATCGCATCGGAATTAAATACAAAAGGCACAATGCCGCCTTAAGTAAAAGAATAGAGACGCTTCTTACAGTCGGTGCTTTGATCCTTTCCTATGAGACCAGTTTTAGTTTCCGATACACCACCGCAGGTTCAATGTATTCCTTTTAAATACACATTGACGATGAAACACTGAATTTACATCGGAATTAAATACAACAGGCACAATGATGCCTTAAGTGCAAGAAGCGTAAGACTTCTTAGTGTCTCTGCTTTGATCCTTTCCTGTGAGACCAGTATTAGTTTTCGATACACCACTGCAGGTTCAATGTATCCCTTGGACATTCACATTGACGATGATAGACAGAAATCGCATCGGAATTAAATACAAAAGGCACAATGCCGCCTTAAGTAAAAAATAGAGACTCTTCTTACAGTCGGTGCTTTGATCCTTTCCTATGACACATGTATTAGTTTCCGACACACCACTGCAGGTTCAATGTTTTCCTTGGACCTTCACATTGATGATGAAACACAGAAATCGCGTCGGAATTAAATACAAAAGGCACAATGCCGCATTAAGTGCAAGAAGAGTAAGACTTCTTAGAGTCTGTGCTTTGATCCTTTCCTGTGAGACCAGTATTAGTTTCCAATACACGATTGCAGGTTCAATGAATTCCTTGGACCTTCACATTGACGATGAAACACAGAAATCGCGTCGGAATTAAATACAAAAGGCACAATGCTGCCTTAGGTAAGACAATAGAGACTATTCTTACAGTCGGTGTTTTGAGCATTCCCTGTGAGACCAGTATTAGTTTCCGATACACCACTGCAGGTTCAATGTATTCCTTGGACATACACATTGACGGTGAAACACTGAATATAGATCGGAATTAAATACAACACTCACAATGCCGCCATAAGTGCAAGAAGAGTGAGACTTCTTAGAGTCTGTGCTTTGAATTTTTCCTGTGAGATCAGTATTAGTTTCCGATACACAACCGCAGGTTCAATGTATTCCTTGGACCTTCACATTGACGATGAGACACAGAAATCGGTTCGGAATTAAATACAAAAGGCACAATGCCGCCTTATGTGCAAGAAGGGTGAGACTTCTTAGAGTCTGTGCATTGATTCATTCCTGTGAGACCAGTATTAGTTTCCGATACACCACTGCAGGTTCAATGTATTCCTTGTACTGCCACATTGACGATGAAACACAGAAATCGCGTCGAAATTAAATGCAAAAGGCACAATGCCGCCTTAAGTACAAGAATAGAGACTCTTCTTACAGTCGGTGTTTTGAGCAATCCCTGTGAGACCAGTATTAGTTTCCGATACACCACTGCCGGTTCAATGTATTCCTTGGACCTTCACATTGACGATGAAACACAGAAATCGCGTCGGAATTAAATACAATAGGCACAATGCCGCCTTAAGTATAAGAATAGAGACTCTTCTTACAGTCGGTGCTTTGAGCATTCCCTGTGAGGCCAGTATTAGTTTCCGATACACCACTGCAGGTTCAATGTATTCCTTGGACCTTCACATTGACGATGAAACACAGAAATCACATCGGAGATAAATGCAACAGGCACAATGCCCCCTTAAGTGCATGAATAGTAAGACTTCTTAGAGTCTGTGCTCTGATCCTTTCCTGTTAGACCAGAATTAAATTCCGATACACCACTGGAGGTTCAATGTATTCCTTGGACATACACATTGACGATAAAACACAGATATCGCATCGGAATTAAATACAAAAGGCACAATGCCGCCTTAAGTAAAAGAATAGACACTCTTCTTACAGTCGGTGCTTTGATCCTTTCCTATGACACCAGTATTAGTTTCCGATACACCCCTGCAGGTTCAGTGTATTCCTTGGACCTTCACATTGACGATGAAACACAGAAATCGCATCGGAATTAAATACAAAAGGCACAATGCCGCCTTAAGTACAAGAATAGAGACTCTTCTTACTGTCGGTGCTTTGATCCTTTCCTGTGAGACCAGTATTTGTTTCCGATACACGATTGCAGGTTCAATGTATTCCTTGGTCCTTCACATTGACGATGAAACACAGAAATCGCGTCGGAATTAATTACAAAAAGCACATTGCTGCCTTAGGTATAACGATAGAGACTATTCTTACAGTCGGTGTTTTGAGCATTCCCTGTGAGACCAGTATTAGTTTCCGATACACCACTGCAGGTTCAATGTATTCCTTGGACCATCACATTGACGATGAAACACAGAAATCACATCGGAGATAAATACAACAGGCGCAATGATGCCTTAAGTGCAAGAAGCGTAAGACTTCTTAGTGTCTCTGCTTTGATCCTTTCCTGTGAGACCAGTATTAGTTTTCGATACACCACTGCAGGTTCAATGTATCCCTTGGACAGTTCACATTGACGATGAAACACAGAAATCGCATCGGAATTAAATACAAAAGGCACAATGCCGCCTTAAGTACAAGTATAGAGACTCTTCTTACAGTCGGTGCTTTGATCCTTTCCTGTGGGACCAGTATTTGTTTTCGATACACCACTGCAGGTCTAATGTATTCCTTGGACCATCACATTGACGATGAAACACAGAAAACGCATCGGAACTAATTACAAATGGACCAGTGCCGCCTTAAGTACAAGAATAGAGACTCCTCTTACTGACGGTGCTTTGATCCTTTCCTATGAGACCAGTTATAGTTTCCGATACACCACTGCGGGTTCAATGTATTCCTTTTACACACACATTGACGATGAAACACTGAATTTACATCGGAATTAAATACAAAAGGCACAATGCCGCCTTAAGTGCAAGAGGAGTAAGACTTCTTAGAGTCTGTGCTTTGATCCTTTCCTGTGAGACCAGTATTAGTTTCCGATACACCACTGCAGGTTCAAATTATTCCTTGGACCTTCACATTGACGATGAAACACTGAAATCACATCGGAGATAAATACAACAGGCACAATGCCGCCTTAAGTGCAAGAAGACTAAGACTTCTTAGAGTCTGTGGTTTGATCCTCTCCTGTGCGACCAGTATTAGTTTCCGATACACCACTGCAGGTTCAATGTATTCCTTGAACATACACATTGAGGATGAAACACAGAAATCCCATCGCAATTAAATACAAAAGGCACAATGCCGCCTTAAGTACAAGAATAGGGACACTTCTTACAGTCGGTGCTTTGATCCTTTCCTGTGAGACCAGTATTAGTTTCCGATACACCACTGCAGGTTCAATGTATTATTGGACCTTCACATTGACGATGAAACACAGGAATCGCATCGGAATTAAATACAAAAGGCACAATGCCGCATTAAGTGCAAGAAGAATAAGACTTCTTAGAGTCTGTGCTTTGATCCTTTCCTGTGAGACCAGTATTAGTTTCCGATACAGGATTGCAGGTTCAATGTATTCCTTGGACCTTCACATTGACGATGAAACACAGAAATCGCGTCGGAATTAAATACAAAAGGCACATTGCAGCCTTAGGTATAACGATAGAGACTACTCTTACAGTCGGTGTTTTGAGCATTCCCTGTGAGACCGGTATTAGTTTCCGATCCACCACTGCAAGTTCAATGTATTCCTTCAACCTTCACATTGACGATGAAACACTGAAATCGCATCGGAATTAAATAGAAAAGGCACAATGCCGCCTTAACTACAAGAATAGAGACTCTTCTTACAGTCGGTGCTTTGATCCTTTCCTATGACACCAGTATTAGTTTCCGACACACCACTGCAGGTTCAATGTATTCCTTGGACCTTCACGTTGACGATGAATCACAGAAATCGCATCGGAACAAAATACAAAAGGCACAATGCCGCCTTAAGTAAAAGAATAGAGACTCTTCTTACAGTCGGTGCTTTGATCCTTTCCTATGAGACCAGTTTTAGTTTCCGATACACCACCGCAGGTTCAATGTATTCCTTTTACGTACACATTGACGATGAAACACTGAATTTACATCGGAATTAAATACAAAAGGCACAATGCCGCCTTAAGTGCAAGAAGAGTGAGACTTCTTAGGGTCTGTGCTTTGATCCTTTCCTGTGAGACCAGTATTAGTTTTCGAAACACCACTGCAGGTTTAATGTATCCCTTGGACATTCACATTGACGATGAAACACAGAAATCGCATCGGAATTAAATACAAAAGGCACAATGCCGCCTTAAGTAAAAGAATAGAGACTCTTCTTACAGTAGGTGCTTTGATCCTTTCCTATGACACTTGTATTAGTTTCCGACACACCACTGCAGGTTCAATGTTTTCCTTGGACCTTCACATTGATGATGAAACACAGATATCGCATCGGAATTTAATACAAAAGGCACAATGCCGCATTAAGTGCAAGAAGAGTAAGACTTCTTAGAGTCTGTGCCTTGATCCTTTCCTGTGAGACCAGTATTAGTTTCCGATACACGATTGCAGGTTCAATGTATTCCTTGGACCTTCACATTGAAGATGAAACACAGAAATAGCGTCGGAATTAAATACAAAAGGCACAATGCTGCCTTAGGTAAAACAATAGAGCCTATTCTTACAGTCGGTGCTTTGAGCATTCCCTGTGAGACCAGTATTAGTTTCCGATACACCACTGCAGGTTCAATGTATTCCTTGGACATACACATTGACGATGAAATACTGAATGTAGATCGGAATTAAATACAAAACTCACAATGCCGCCTTAAGTGCAAGAAGAGTGAGACTTCTTAGAGTCTGTGCTTTGAATTTTTCCTGAGAGACCAGTATTAGTCTCCGATACACAACCGCAGGTTCAATGTATTCCTAGGACCTTCGCATTGACAATGAAACGCAGAAATCGCTTCGGAATTAAATACAAAAGGCACAATGCCGCCTTATGTGCAAGAAGGGTGAGACTTCTTAGAGTCTGTGCATTTTTTCATTCCTGTGAGACCAGTATTAGTTTCCGATACACCACTG
The DNA here is from genome assembly GCF_021461395.2 of Schistocerca americana. Taxonomy (NCBI): domain Eukaryota; kingdom Metazoa; phylum Arthropoda; class Insecta; order Orthoptera; family Acrididae; genus Schistocerca; species Schistocerca americana. The sequence continues at coordinate 737,881,621 of NC_060123.1, forward strand.
CAGGTTCAATGTATTCCTTGTACCGTCACATTGACGATGAAACCCAAAAATCGCGTCGCAATTAAATGCAAATGCACAATGCCGCCTTAAGTACAAGAATAGAGACTCTTCTTACAGTCGGTGTTTTGAGCAATCCCTGTGAGACCAGTATTAGTTTCCGATACACCACTGCCGGTTCAATGTATCCCTTGGACCTTCACATTGACGATGAAACACAGAAATCGCGTCGGAATTAAATACAATAGACACAATGCCGCCTTAAGTATTAGAATAGAGACTCTTCTTACAGTCTGTGCTTTGAGCATTCCCTGTGACACCAGTATTAGTTTCCGATACACCACTGCAGGTTCAATGTATTCCTTGGACCTTCACATTGACGATGAAACACAGAAATCGCATCGGAATTAAATACAAAAGGCACAATGCCGCCTTAAGTACAAGAATAGAGACTCTTCTTACTGTCGGTGCTTTGATCCTTTCCTGTGAGACCAGTATTTGTTTCCGATACACCACTGCAGGTCTAATGTATTCCTTGGACCTTCCCATTGACGATGAAACACAGAAATCGCATCGGAACTAAATACAAATGGCACAATGCCGCCTTAAGTACTAGAGAGTCTTCTTACAGTCGCTGCTTTGCTCCTTTCCTATGAGACCAGTTTTAGTTTCCGATACACCACTGCAAGTTCAATGTATTCCTTTTACACACACATTGACGATGAAACACTGAAATTACATCGGAATTAAATACAAAAGGCACAATTCCGACTTAAGTGCAAGAAGAGTGAGACTTCTTAGAGTCTGTGCTCTGATCCTTTCCTGTGAGACCAGTATTAGTTTCCGATACACCACTGCAGGTTGAATATATTCCTTGGACCTTCGCATTGACGATGAAACACAGAATTCGCGTCGGAATTAAATACAATAGGCACAATGCCGCCTTAAGTATAAGAATAGAGACTCTTCTTACAGTCGGTGCTTTGAGCATTCCCTGTGAGACCAGTATTAGTTTCCGATACACCACTGCAGGTTCAATGTATTCCTTGGACCTTCACATTGACGATGAAACAAAGAAATCACATCGGAGATAAATGCAACAGGCACAATGCCGCCTTAAGTGCAAGAATAGTAAGACTTCTTAGAGTCTGTGCTTTGATCCTTTCCTGTTAGACCACTATTAAATTCCGATACACCACTGCAGGTTCAATGTATTCCTTGGACATACACATTGACGATAAAACACAGATATCGCATCGGAATTAAATACAAAAGTCACAATGCCGCCTTAAGTAAAAGAATAGAGTCTCTTCTTACAGTCGCTGCTTTGCTCCTTTCCTATGAGACCAGTTTTAGTTTCCGATACACCACTGCAAGTTCAATGTATTCCTTTTACACACACATTGACGATGAAACACTGAAATTACATCGGAATTAAATACAAAAGGGACAATACCGACTTAAGTGCAAGAAGAGTGAGACTTCTTAGAGTCTGTGCATTGATTCATTAATGTGAGACCAGTATTGGTTTCCGATACACCACTGCAGGTTCAATGTATTCCTTGGACATACATATTGACGATGAAACACAGATATCGCATCGGAATTAAGTACAAAAGGCACAATGCCGACTTAAGTGCACGAAGAGTGAGACTTCTTATAGTCTGTGCTTTGATCCTTTCCTGTGAGACCAGTATTAGTTTCCGATACACCACTGCAGGTTCAATGTGTTCCTTAGACATACACATCGACAATGAAACACTGACATTACATCGGAATTAAATACAAAAGGCACAATTCGGCCTTAAGTGCAAGAAGAGTGAGACTTCTTAGAGTCTGTGCTTTGATCCATTCCTGTGAGACCAGTATTAGTTTCCGATAGACCACTGCAGGGTCAATGTATTTCTTGAACATACACATTGACGATGAAACACTGAAATTACATCGGAATTAAATACAATGGGGACAATGCCGCTTTAAGTACAAGAATAGAGACTCTTCTTACAGTCCGTGCTTTGATCCTTTCCTGTGAGACCAGTATTTGTTTCCGATACACCACTGCAGGTCTAATGAATTCCTTGGAACTTCACATTGACGATGAAACACAGAAATCGCATCGGAACTAAATACAAATGGCACAGTGCCGCCTTAATTACAAGAATAGAGACTCTTCTTACAGTCGGTGCTTTGATCCTTTCCAATGAGACCAGTTTTAGTTGCCGATACACCACTGCAGGTTCAATGTATTCCTTGGACCTTCACATTGACGATGAAACACAGAAATCGCATTGGAATTGAATACAAAAGGAACAATGCCGCTTTAAGTACCAGAATAGAGACTCTTCTTACAGTCGGTGATTTAATCCTTTCCTATGAGACCAGATTCAGTTTCCGATAATCCATTGCAGGTTCAATGTATTCCTTGGACAATCACATTGACGATGAAACACAGAAATCGCATCGGAATTAAATACAAAATGCACAATGCCGACTTAAGTAAAAGAATAGAGACTCTTCTTACAGTCGGTGCTTTCATCCTTTCCTATGACACCAGTATTAGTTTCCGATACACCACTGCAGGTTCAATGTATTCCTTGGACCTTCACATTGACGATGAAACACTGAAATCGCATCGGAATTAAATAGAAAAAGCACAATGCCGCCTCAAGTACAAGAATAGAGACTCTTCTTACTGTCGGTGCTTTGATCCTTTCCTGTGAGACCAGTATTTGTTTCCGATACACCACTGCAGGACTAATGTATTCCTGGGACCTTCACATTGACGATGAAACACAGAAATCGCATCGGAACTAAATACAAATGGCACAATGCCGCCTTAAGTACAAGAACAGAGACTCTTCTTACACTCGGTGCTTTGATCCTTTCCTATCACACCAGTATTACTTTCCGATACACCACTGCAAGTTCAATGTATTCCTTGGACCTTCACATTGACGATGAAACACAGAAATCGCATTGGAGTTGAATACAAAGGGAACAATGCCGCTTTAAGTACCAGAATAGAGACTCTTCTTACAGTCGGTGATTTAATCCTTTCCTATGAGACCAGATTCAGTTTCCGATAATCCATTGCAGGTTCAATGTATTCCTCGGACAATCACATTGACGATGAAACACAGAAATCGCATCGGAATTAAATACAAAAGGCACAATGCCGCCTTAAGTAAAAGAATAGTGACTCTTCTTACAGTCGGTGCTTTGATCCTTTCCTATGACACCAGTATTAGTTTCCGATACACCACTGCATTTTCAATGTATTCCTTGGACCTTCACATTGACGATGAAACACTGAAATCGCATCGGAATTAAATAGAAAAGGCACAATGCCGCCTCAAGTACAAGAATAGAGACTCTTCTTACTGTCGGTGCTTTGATCCTTTCCTGTGAGACCAGTATTTGTTTCCGATACACCACTGCAGGACTAATGTATTCCTTGGACCTTCACATTGACGATGAAACGCAGAAATCGCATCGGAACTAAATACAAGTGGCACAATGCCGCCTTAAGTACAAGAATAGAGCCTCTTCTTAAAGTCGGTTCATTGCTCCTTTCCTATGAGACCAGTTTTAGTTTCCGCTACACCACTGCAGGTTCAATGTATTCCTTTTACACACACATTGACGATGAAACACTGAAATTATATCGGAATTAAATACAAAAGGCACAATACCGCCTTAAGTGCAAGAAGAGTGAGTCTTCTTAGAGTCTGTGCTTTGATCCATTCCTGTGAGACCATTATTTGTTTCCGATAGACCATTGCAGGTTCAATATATTCCTTGGACCTTCACATTGACGATGAAACACAGAAATCGCATCGGAATTATATACAAAAGGCACAATGCCGCCTTAAGTACAAGAATGGAGACTCTTCTCTCAGTCGGTGCTTTGATCCTTTCCTGTGAGACCAGTATTAGTTTTCGATACATCACTGCAGGTTCAATGTATTCCTTATACATACACATTGACGATGAAACACTGAATTTACTTCGGAAATAAATACAAAAGGCACAATGCCGACTAAAGTGCAAGAGGAGTTAGACTTCTTGGGGTCTGTGCTTTGATCCTTAACTGTGAGACCAGTATTAGTTTCCGATACACCACTGCAGGTTCAATGTATTTCTTGGACATACACATTGACGATGAAACACAGATATCGCATCGGAATTAAATACAAAAGGTACAATGCCGACTTAAGTGCAAGAAGAGTGAGACTTCTTATAGTCTGTGCTTTGATCCTTTCCTGTGAGACCAGTACTAGTTGCCGATACACCACTGCAGCTTCAGTGTATTCCTTGGACATACACATTGACAAGGAAACACTGAAATTACATCGGAATTAAATACAAAAGGCACAATGCCGCCTTAAGTGTAAGAAGAGTGAGACTTCTTAGAGTCTGTGGTTTGATCCCCTCCTGTGCGACCAGCATTAGTTTCCGATACACCACTATAGGCTCAATATATTCCTTGGACACTCACATTGACGATGCAACGCAGAAGTCGCATCGGAATTAAATACATAAAGCACAATGCCGCCTTAAGTACAAGAATAGAGACTCTTCTTACAGTCGATGCATTGAGCATTCCCTGTGAGACCAGTATTAGTTTCCGATACACCACTGCAGGTTCAATGTTTTCCTTGGACATACACATTGACGATGAAACACTGACATTACATCGGAATTAAATACAAAAGGCACAATGCCGCCTTAAGTGCAAGAAGAGTGAGACTTCTTAGAGTCTGTGCTTTGATCCTTTCCTGTGAGACCAGTATTAGTTTCCGATACACCACAGCAGGTTCAATGTATTCCTTGGACATACACATTGACGATCAAACACAGAAATCGCGTCAGAATTAAATAAAAAAGGCACAATGCCTCCATAAGTACAAGAATAGAGACTCTTCTTACAGTCGGTGTTTTGAGCACTCCCTGTGAGACCAGTATTAGTTTGCGATACACCACTGCAGGTTCATTGTATTCCTTGGACCTTCACATTGACGATGAAATTCAGAAATCGCGTCAGAATGAAATACAAAAGGCACAATACAGCCTTAAGTACAAGAATAGACACTCTTCTTATAGTTATTGTTTTGAGCATTCCCTGTGAGACCAGTAATAGTTTCCGATACACCACTGCAGGTTCAATGTATTCCTTGGACATACACATTGACGATGAAACACAGAAATCGCGTCAGAATTAAATACAAAAGGCCCAATGCCTCCATAAGTACAAGAATAGAGATTCTTCTTACAGTCGGTGTTTTGAGTACTCCCTGTGAGACCAGTATTAGTTTGCGATACACCACTGCAGGTTCAATGCATTCCTTTTACCTTCAGATTGACAATGAAACACAGAAATCGCGTCGGAATTAAATACAAAAGGCACAATGTCTCCATAAGTACAGGAATAGAGACTCTTCTTACAGTCGGTGTTTTGAGCACTCCCTGTGAGACCAGTAATAGTTTGCGATACACCACTGCAGGTTCAATATATTCTTTGGACATACACATTGACGATGAAACACTGAAATTAGATCGGAATTAAATAAAAAAGGCTCAATGCCGCCTTAAGTGCAAGAAGAGTGAGACTTCTTAGAGTCTGTGCTTTGATCCTTTCCTGTGGGACCAGGATTAGTTTCCGATACACCACTGCAGGTTCATTGTATTCCTTGGACCTTCAGATTGACGATGAAACACAGACATCGCATCGGAATTAAATACAAAAGGCACAGTGCCGACTTAAGTGCAAGAAGAGTGGGACTCTTATAGTCTGTGCTTTGATCCTTTCCTGTGAGACCAGTATTAGTTTCCGATACACCACTGCAGGTTCAATAAATTCCTTGGACATACACATAGAAGATGAAACACTGAAATTAGATCGGAATGAAATAAAACAGGCTCAATGCGGCCATAAGTGCAAGAAGAGTGAGACTTCTTATAGTCTGTGCTTTGATCCTTTCCTCTGAGACCAGTATTAGTTTCCGATACACCACTGCAATTTCAATGTAATCCTTTGACCTTCACATTGACGATGAAACACAGAAATCGCGTCGGAATTAAATACAAAAGGCACAATGCCTCCATAAGTACAAGAATAGACACTCTTCTTACAGTCGGTGTTTTGAGCACTTCCTGTGAGACCAGTATTAGTTTGCGATACACCACTGCAGGTTCAATATACTCCTTGGACATACACATTGACGATGAAACACTGAAATTAGATCGGAATTAAATAAAAAAGGCTCAATGCCGCCTTAAGTGCAAGAAGAGTGACACTTCTTAGAGTCTGTTCTTTGATCCTTTCTTGTGAGACCAGGATTAGTTTCCGATACACCACTGCAGGTTCAATGTATTCCTTGGACCTTCACATTGACGATGAAACACAGAAATCACATCAGAATTAAATACAAAGTGCCCAATGCCGCCTTAGGTGCAGGAAAAGTGAGACTTCTTAGAGTCTGTGCGTTGATCCTTTCCTGTGAGACCTGTATTAGTTTCCGATACACCACTGCAGGTTCAATGTATTCCTTGGACCTTCTCATTGACGATGAAACACAGAGATCACATCGGAGATAAATACAACAGGCACAATGCCGTCTTACGTTCAACAAGAGTGAGACTTCTTAGAGTCTGTGCGTTGATCCTTTCCTGTGAGACCAGTATTAGTTTCCGATACACCACTGCAGGTTCAATGTAACCCTTGGACCTTCACATTGACGATGAAACACAGAAATCGCGTCGGAATTAAATACAAAAGGCACAATGCCTCCATAAGTACTAGAATAGAGACTCTTCACACAGTTGGTGTTTTGAGCACTCCCTGTGAGACCAGTAATAGTTTGCGATACACCACTGCAGGTTCAATGTATTACTTGGACATACACATTGACGATTAAACACTGAAATTAGATCGGAATTAAATAAAAAATGCTCAATGGCGCCTTAAGTGCAAGAAGAGTGAGACTTCTTAGAGTCTGTGCTTTGATCCTTTCCTGTGAGACCAGTATTAGTTTCCGATACACCACTGCAGGTTCAATGTATTCCTTGGACGTTCTCATTGACGATGAAACACAGAGATCACATCGGAGATAAATACAACAGGCACAATGCCGTCTTACGTGCAACAAGAGTGAGACTTTTTAGAGTCTGTGCATTGATCCTTTCCTGTGAGACCAGTATTAGTTTCCGATACACCACTGCTGGTTCAATGTATTCCTTGGACATACACATTGACGATGAAACACAGAAATCGCATCGGAATTAAATACAAAAGGCACAATGCCGACTTAAGTGCAAGAAGAGTGATACTTCTTATAGTCTGTGCTTTGATCCTTTCCTGTGAGACCAGTATTAGTTTCCGATACACCACTGCAGGTTCAATGTATTCCTTGGACATACACATTGACGATTAAACACTGAAATTAGATCGGATCTAAATAAAAAAGGCTCAATGGCGCCTTAAGTGCAAGAAGAGTGAGACTTCTTAGAGTCTGTGCTTTGATCCTTTCCTATCACACCAGTATTACTTTCCGATACACCACTGCAGGTTCAATGTATTCCTTGGACCTTCACATTGACGATGAAACAATGATATTACTTCGAAATTAAATACAAAAGGCACAATGCCGCCTTAAGTGCAATAAGAGTGAGACTTCTTAGAGTCTGTGCTTTGATCCTTTCCTATGAGACCAGTATTTCTTTCCGATACACCACTGCAGGTCTAGTGTATTCCTTGGACCTTCACATTGACGATGAAACACAGGAATCGCATCGGAACTAAATACAAGTGGCACAATGCCGCCTTAAGCACAAGAATAGAGACTCTTCTTACAGTCGGTGCTTTGCTCCTTTCCTATGAGACCAGTTTTAGTTTCCGCTACACCAATGCAGGTTCAATGTATTCCTTTTACACACACATTGACGATGAAACACTGAAATTACATCGGAATTAAATACAAAAGGCACAATACCGCCTTAAGTGCAAGAAGAGTGTGACTTCTTAGAGTCGGTGCTTTGATCCTTTCCTGTGAGACCAGAATTAGTTTCCGATACACCCCTGCTGGTTCAATATATTCCTTGGACCTTCACATAGACGATGAAACACAGAAATCGCAACGGAATTAAATGCAAATGGCACAATGCCGCCTTAAGTACAAGAATAGAGACTCTTCTCTCAGTCGGTGCTTTGATCCTTTCCTGTGAGACCAGTATTAGTTTCCGATACATCACTGCAGGTTCAATGTATTCCTTTTACATACACATTGACGATGAAACACTGAATTTACTTCGGAAATAAATACAAAAGGTACAATGCCGACTAAAGTGCAAGAGGAGTTAGACTTCTTGGAGTCTGTGCTTTGATCCTTAACTGTGAGACCAGTATTAGTTTCCGATACATCACTGCAGGTTCAATGTATTCCTTGGATATACACGTTGACGATGATACACAGAAATAGCATCGGAATTAAATACGAAAGGCACAATGCCGCCTAAAGTGCAAGAAGAGTGACACCTCATTGAGTCTGTGCTTTGATCCTTTCCTGGGAGACCAGTATTAGTTTCCGATACACCACTGCAGGTTCAATGAATTCCTTGGACATACACATTGACGATGAAACACAGATATCGCATCGGAATTAAATACAAAAGGCAAAATGCCGACATAGGTGCAAGAAGAGTGAGACATCTTATAGTCTGTGCTTTGATTCTTTCCTGTGAGATCAGTATTAGTTTCCGATACACCACTGCATGTTCAATGTATTCCTTGGACACACACATTGACGTTGAAACACAGATATCGCATCGGATTAAATACAAAAGGCACAATGCCGACTTAAGTGCAAGAAGAGTGAGACTTCTTATAGTCTGTGCTTTGATCCTTTCCTGTGAGACCAGTATTATTTTCCGATACACCACTGCAGGGTCAATGTATTCCTTGGACATACACATTGACAAGGAAACACTGAAATTACATCGGAATTAAATACAAAAGGCACAATGCCGCCTTAAGTGTAAGAAGAGTGAGACTTCGTAGAGTCTGTTGTTTGATCCCCTCCTGTGCGACCAGGATTAGTTTCCGATACACCACTGCAGGTTCAATGTATTCCTTGGACCTTCACATTGACGATGTAACACAGAAATCGCATCGGAATTAAATACATAAAGCACAATGCCGCCTTAAGTACAAGAATAGAGACTCTTCTTACAGTCGGTGCTTTGAGCATTCCCTGTGAGACCAGTATTAGTTTCCGATACACCACTGCAGGTTCAATGTGTTCCTTGGACATACACATTGACGATGAAACACTGACATTACATCGGACTTAAATACAAAAGGCACAATGCTGCCTTAAGTATAAGAATAGAAACTCTTCTTTCAGTCGGTGCTTAGAGCATTCCCTGTGAGACGAGTATTAGATTCCGATACACCACTGCAGGTTCAATGTATTCCTTGGGCCTTCAAATTGACCATGATATAGAGAAATCGCATCGGAATTAAATACGAAAGGGACAATGCTGCCTTAAGTGCAAGAAGAGTGAGACTTCTTAGAGTCTGTCCTTTGATGCTTTCCTGTGATACCAGTATTAGTTTCCAATACTACACTGCAGGTTCAATGTATTCCTTGGACCTTCACATAGACGATGAAACACAGAGAGCGCATCAGAATTAAATACAAAAGGCACAAGGCCGCCTTAAGTACATGAATAGAGACTCTTCTTACATCGGTGCTTGGAGCATTCCCTGTGAGACCAGTATTAGTTTCCGATACACAACTGCTGGTTCAATGTATTCCTTGGACATACAAATTGACGATGAAACACTGAAATTACATCGGAATTAAATACAAAAGGCACAATGCATTTTTAAGCGCAAGAAGAGTGAGACTTCTTAGAGTCTGTGATTTTACCTTTTCCTGTGAGACCAGTATTAGTTTCCGATACACCACTGCAGGTTCAATGCACTTCTTGGACCTTCACATTGACGATGATACACAGAATTCGCGTCGTAATGAAATACAAAATGGACAATGCCGCCTTAAGTAGAAGAATAGAGACTCTTCTTACAGTCGGTTTTATGAGCATTCCCTGTGAGACCAGTTTTAGTTTCCGATACACCACTGCTGGTTCAATGTATTCCTTGGACATACACATTGACGATGAAACACAGGAATCGCATCTATATTAAATACAAAAGGCACAATGCCGCCTTAAGTGCAAGAAGTGTGAGACTTCTTAGGGTCTGTGCATTGATCCTTTCCTGTGGGAGCAGTATTAGTTTCCGATACTCAACTGCAGATTCAATGTATTCCTTGGACCTTCACACTGACGATGTAACACAGAAATCGCATCAGAATTAAATACATAAGGCACACTGCCGCCTTAAGTACAAGAATAGAGACTCCTCTTAAACTCGGTGCTCTGAGCATTCCCTGTGAGACCAGTATTAGTTTCCGATACCCTACTGCAGGTTCAGTGTGTTCCTTGGACATACACATTGACGATGAAACACTGAAATTACATCGAAATGAAATACAAAGGGCACAAAGCCGGCATAGGTGCAAGAAGAGAGAGACTTCTTAGAGTCTGTGCATTGATCCTTTCCTGTGAGACCAGTATTAGTTTCCGATACACCACTGCAGGTTCAATGTATTCCTTGGACCTTCACGTTGACGACGAAACACAGAAATCGCGTCGGAATTAAATACAAAAGGCACAATGCCGCCTTAACTATAAGAATAGAGACACTTCTTACAGTTGGTGTTTTGAGCATTCCCTGTGAGACCAGTATTAGTATCCGATACACCACTGCAGGTTCAATGTATTCCTTGGACATACACATTGACGATGAAACAGTGAAATTAGATCGGAATTAAATACAAAAGGCACAATGCCGCCTTAAGTGCAATAAGAGTGAGACTTCCTAGAGTCTGTGCTTTGACCCTTTCCTGTGAGACCAGTATTAGTTTCCAATACTACACTGCAGGTTTAATGTACTCCTTGGACCTTCACATTGACGATGAAACAGAGAAAGCGCATCGGAATTAAATACAAAAGGCACAAGGCCGCCTTAAGTACAAGAATAGGGACTCTTCCTACAGTCGGTGCTTTGAGCATTCCCTGTGAGACCATTCTTAGTTTCCGATACACCACTGCTGGTTCAATGTATTCCTTGGACATACACATTGACGATGAAACACTGAAATTACATCGGAATTAAATACCATAGGCACAATGCATTCTTAAGCGCAAGAAGAGTGAGACTTCTTAGAGTCTGTGCTTTCATCTTTTCCTGTGAGACGAGTATTAGTTTCCGATACACCACTGCAGGTTCAATGTACTCCTTGGACCTTCACATCGACGATGAAACACAGAAATCGCGCCTTAATGAAATACAAAATGGACAATGCCGCCTTAAGTACAAGAATAGAGACTCTTCTTACAGTCGGTGATTTGAGGACTCACTGTGAGACCAGTATTAGCTTCCGATACACCACTGCTGGTTCAATGTATTCCTTGTACCTTCACATGGACGATGGAACGCAGAAATCGCTTCGGAATTAAATACAAAAGGCACAATGCCGCCTTAAGTGCGAGAAGAGTGAGACTTCTTAGAGTCTGTGCATTGATCCTTTCTTGTGAGACCAGTATTAGTTTCCGATACACCACTGCAGGTTCAATGTATTCCTTGGACATACACATTGACGATGAAACAGTGAAATTAGATCGGAATTAAATACAAAAGGCACAATGCCGCCTTAAGTGCAATAAGAGTGAGACTTCTTACAGTCTGTGCTTTGACCCTTTCCTGTGAGACCAGTATTAGTTACCAATACTACACTGCAGGTTTAATGTACTCCTTGGACCTTCACATTGACGATGAAACACAGAAAGCGCATCGGAATTAAATACCAAAGGCACAAGGCCGCCTTAAGTACAAGAATATAGACTCTTCCTACAGTCGGTGCTTTGAGCATTCCCTGTGAGACCATTCTTAGTTTCCGATACACCACTGCTGGTTCAATGTATTCCTTGGACATAAACATTGACGATGAAACACTGAAATTAGATCGGAATTAAATACAGAACTCACAACGCCGCCTTATGTGCAAGAAGAGTGAGACTTCTTAGAGTCTGTGCCTTGATTTTTTCCTGTGAGACCAGTATTAGTTTCCGATATACAACTGCAGGCTCAATGTATTGCTTGGACCTTCACATTGACGATGAAACACAGATATCGCATCGGAATTAAATACAAAAGGCAAAATGCTGCCTTAAGTATAAGGTTAGAGACTCTTCTTACAGTCGGTGTTTTGAGCAATCCCTGTGAGACCAGTAATAGTTTCCGATACACCACTGCAGATGCAATGTATTCCTTGGACCTTCACATTGACGATGAAACACAGAAATCGTGTCAGAATTAAATCCAAGAGGCACAATGGCGCCTTAAGTATAAGAATAGAGACTCTTCTTTCAGTCGGTGCTAAGAGCATTCCCTGTGAGACCAGTATTAGATTCCGATACACCACTGCAAGTTCAATGGATTCCCTGGACCTTCACATTGCCGATGAAACTGAGAAATCGCGTCGGAATTAAATACAAAAGGCACAATGCAGCCTTAACTACAAGAGTAGAGACTGTTCTTACAGTCGGTGTTTTGAGCATTCCCTATGAGATCAGTATTAGTTTCCGACACACCACTGCAGGTTCAATGTATTCCTTTTACACACACATTGACGATGAAACACTGAAATTACATCGGAATTAAATACAAAAGGCACAATACCGCCTTAAGTGCAAGAAGAGTGTGACTTCTTAGAGTCTGTGCTTTGATCCTTTCCTGTGAGACCAGTATTAGTTTCCGATACACCACTGCTGGTTCAATATATTCCTTGGACCTTCACATAGACGATGAAACACAGAAATCGCAACGGAATTAAATACAAAAGGCACAATGCCGCCTTAAGTACAAGAATAGAGACTCTTCTCTCAGTCGGTGCTTTGATCCTTTCCTGTGAGACCAGTATTAGTTTCCGATACATCACTGCAGGTTCAATGTATTCCTTTTACATACACATTGACGATGAAACACTGAATTTACTTCGAAAATAAATACAAAAGGTACAATGCCGACTAAAGTGCAAGAGGAGTTAGACTTCTTGGAGTCTGTGCTTTGATCCTTAGCTGTGAGACCAGTATTAGTTTCCGATACATCACTGCAGGTTCAATGTATTCCTTGGATATACACGTTGACGATGATACACAGAAATAGCATCGGAATTAAATACGAAAGGCACAATGCCGCCTAAAGTGCAAGAAGAGTGACACCTCATTGAGTCTGTGCTTTGATCCTTTCCTGGGAGACCAGTATTAGTTTCCGATACACCACTGCAGGTTCAATGAATTCCTTGGACATACACATTGACGATGAAACACAGATATCGCATCGGAATTAAATACAAAAAGCAAAATGCCGACTTAAGTGCAAGAAGAGTGAGACATCTTATAGTCTGTGCTTTGATTCTTTCCTGTGAGATCAGTATTAGTTTCCGATACACCACTGCAGGTTCAATGTATTCCTTGGACATACACATTGACGTTGAAACACAGATATCGCATCGGATTAAATACAAAAGGCACAATGCCGACTTAAGTGCAAGAAGAGTGAGACTTCTTATAGTCTGTGCTTTGATCCTTTCCTGTGAGACCAGTATTATTTTCCGATACACCACTGCAGGGTCAATGTATTCCTTGGACATACACATTGACAAGGAAACACTGAAATTACATCGGAATTAAATACAAAAGGCACAATGCCGCCTTAAGTGTAAGAAGAGTGAGACTTCGTAGAGTCTGTTGTTTGATCCCCTCCTGTGCGACCAGGATTAGTTTCCGATACACCACTGCAGGTTCAATGTATTCCTTGGACCTTCACATTGACGATGTAACACAGAAATCGCATCGGAATTAAATACATAAAGCACAATGCCGCCTTAAGTACAAGAATAGAGACTCTTCTTACAGTCGGTGCTTTGAGCATTCCCTGTGAGACCAGTATTAGTTTCCGATACACCACTGCAGGTTCAATGTGTTCCTTGGACATACACATTGACGATGAAACACTGACATTACATCGGACTTAAATACAAAAGGCACAATGCTGCCTTAAGTATAAGAATAGAAACTCTTCTTTCAGTCGGTGCTTAGAGCATTCCCTGTGAGACCAGTATTAGATTCCGATACACCACTGCAGGTTCAATGTATTCCTTGGACCTTCAAATTGACCATGATATAGAGAAATCGCATCGGAATTAAATACGAAAGGTACAATGCTGCCTTAAGTGCAAGAAGAGTGAGACTTCTTAGAGTCTTTCCTTTGATGCTTTCCTGTGAGACCAGTTTTAGTTTCCAATACTACACTGCAGGTTCAATGTATTCCTTGGACCTTCACATAGACGATGAAACACAGAGAGCGCATCAGAATTAAATACAAAAGGCACAAGGCCGCCTTAAGTACATGAATAGAGACTCTTCTTACACCGGTGCTTGGAGCATTCCCTGTGAGACCAGTATTAGTTTCCGATACACAACTGCTGGTTCAATGTATTCCTTGGACATACAAATTGACGATGAAACACTGAAATTACATCGGAATTAAATACAAAAGGCACAATGCATTTTTAAGCGCAAGAAGAGTGAGACTTCTTAGAGTCTGTGATTTTACCTTTTCCTGTGAGACCAGTATTAGTTTCCGATACACCACTGCAGGTTCAATGCACTTCTTGGACCTTCACATTGACGATGATACACAGAAATCGCGTCGTAATGAAATACAAAATGGACAATGCCGCCTTAGCAAGAATAGAGACTCTTCTTACAGTCGGTGTTATGAGCATTCCCTGTGAGACCAGTTTTAGTTTCCGATACACACTGCTGGTTCAATGTATTCCTTGGACATACACATTGACGATGAAACACAGGAATCGCATCGATATTAAATACAAAAGGCACAATGCCGCCTTAAGTGCAAGAAGAGTGAGACTTCTTAGGGTCTGTGCATTGATCCTTTCCTGTGGGAGCAGTATTAGTTTCCGATACTCAACTGCAGATTCAATGTATTCCTTGGACCTTCACATTGACGATGTAACACAGAAATCGCATCAGAATTAAATACATAAGGCACACTGCCGCCTTAAGTACAAGAATAGAGACTCCTCTTAAACTCGGTGCTTTGAGCATTCCCTGTTAGACCAGTATTAGTTTCCGATACCCTACTGCAGGTTCAGTGTGTTCCTTGGACATTCACATTGACGATGAAACACTGAAATTACATCGAAATGAAATACAAAGGGCACAAAGCCGGCATAGGTGCAAGAAGAGAGAGACTTCTTAGAGTCTGTGCATTGATCCTTTCCTGTGAGACCAGTATTAGTTTCCGATACACCACTGCAGGTTCAATGTATTCCATGGACCTTCACGTTGACGATGAAACACAGAAATCGCGTCGGAGTTAAATACAAAAGGCACAATGCCGCCTTAAGTGCAATAAGAGTGAGACTTCTTAGAGTCTGTGCTTTGACCCTTTCCTGTGAGACCAGTATTAGTTTCCAATACTACACTGCAGGTTTAATGTACTCCTTGGACCTTCACATTGACGATGAAACACAGAAAGCGCATCGGAATTAAATACAAAAGGCACAAGGCCGCCTTAAGTACAAGAATAGAGACTCTTCCTACAGTCGGTGCTTTGAGCAATCCCTGTGAGACCATTCTTACTTTCCGATACACCACTGCTGGTTCAATGTATTCCTTGGACATACACATTGACGATGAAACACTGAAATTACATCGGAATTAAATACCATAGGCACAATGCATTCTTAAGCGCAAGAAGAGTGAGACTTCTTAGAGTCTGTGCTTTCATCTTTTCCTGTGAGACGAGTATTAGTTTCCGATACACCACTGCAGGTTCAATGTACTCCTTGGACCTTCACATCGACGATGAAACACAGAAATCGCGCCTTAATGAAATACAAAATGGACAATGCCGCCTTAAGTACAAGAATAGAGACTCTTCTTACAGTCGGTGATTTGAGCATTCCCTGTGAGACCAGTATTAGCTTCCGATACACCACTGCTGGTTCAATGTATTCCTTGTACCTTCACATGGACGATGGAACGCAGAAATCGCTTCGGAATTAAATACAAAAGGCACAATGCCGCCTTAAGTGCAAGAAGAGTGAGACTTCTTAGAGTCTGTGCATTGATCCTTTCTTGTGAGACCAGTATTAGTTTCCGATACACCACTGCAGGTTCAATGTATTCCTTGGACATACACATTGACGATGAAACAGTGAAATTAGATCGGAATTAAATACAAAAGGCACAATGCCGCCTTAAGTGCAATAAGAGTGAGACTTCTTACAGTCTGTGCTTTGACCCTTTCCTGTGAGACCAGTATTAGTTACCAATACTACACTGCAGGTATAATGTACTCCTTGGACCTTCACATTGACGATGAAACACAGAAAGCGCATCGGAATTAAATACCAAAGGCACAAGGCCGCCTTAAGTACAAGAATATAGACTCTTCCTACAGTCGGTGCTTTGAGCATTCCCTGTGAGACCATTCTTAGTTTCCGATACACCACTGCTGGTTCAATGTATTCCTTGGACATACACATTGACGATGAAACACTGAAATTAGATCGGAATTAAATACAAAACTCACAACGCCGCCATATGTGCAAGATGAGTGAGACTTCTTAGAGTCTGTGCCATGATTTTTTCCTGTGAGACCAGTATTAGTTTCCGATATACAACTGCAGGCTCAATGTATTGCTTGGACCTTCACATTGACGATGAAACACAGATATCGCATCGGAATTAAATACAAAAGGCACAATGCTGCCTTAAGTATAAGATTAGAGACTCTTCTTACAGTCGGTGTTTGAGCAATCCCTGTGAGACCAGTAATAGTTTCCGATACACCACTGCAGGTGCAATGTATTCCTTGGACCTTCACATTGACGATGAAACACAGAAATCGTGTCAGAATCAAATCCAAAAGGCACAATGGCGCCTTAAGTATAAGAATAGAGACTCTTCTTTCAGTCGGTGCTTAGAGCATTCCCTGTGAGACCAGTATTAGATTCCGATATACCACTGCAAGTTCAATGTATTCCCTGGACCTTCACATTGCCGATGAAACAGAGAAATCGCGTCGGGATTAAATACAAAAGGCACAATGCAGCCTTAACTACAAGAGTAGAGACCGTTCTTACAGTCGGTGTTTTGAGCATTCCCTATGAGATCAGTATTAGTTTCCGACACACCACTGCAGGTTCAATGTATTCCTTGTACATACACATTGACGATGAAACACTGAAATTAGATCGGAATTAAATACAAAAGGCACAATGCCGCCTTAAGTGCAAGAAGAGTGAGACTTCTTACAGTCTGTGCTTTGATCCTTTCCTGTGAGACCAGTAATAGTTTCCGATACACCACTGCAGGTTCAATGTATTCCTTGGACCTTCACATTGACGATGAAACACAGAAATCGCATCGGAATTAAATACAAAAGGCACAATGCCGCCTTAAGTGCAAGAAGAGTGAGACTTCTTAGAGTCTGTGCATTGATCCTTTCCTGTGAGACCAGTATTAGTTTCCGATACTCCACTGCAAGTTCAATGCATTCCTTGGACCTTCACATTGACGATGAAACACAGAAATCGCATCGGAATTAGATACAAAAAGCACAATGCCGACTTAAGTGCAAGAACAGAGACTCTTCTTACAGTCGGTGCTTTGATCACTCCGTGTGAGACCAGTATTAGTTTCCGACACACCACTGCAGGTACATTGTATTCCTTGGACCTCCACATAGACGATGAAACCATGAAATTAGTTCGGAATTAAATAAAAAAAGGCACAATGCCACCTTAATTGCAAGAAGGGTGAGACTTCATAGAGTCTGTGCTTTGATCCTTTCCTGTGAGACCAGTATCAGTTTCCAATACACCACTGCTGACTCAATGTATTCCTTGGACATACACATTGACGATGAAACACAGAAGTCGCATCGGAATTAAATACAAAAGGCACAATGCCGACTTAAGTGCAAGAAGAGTGAGACTTCTTATAGTCCATGCTTTGATCCTTTCCTGTGAGACCAGTATTAGTTTCCGATACACCACTGCAGGTTCAATGTATTCCTTGGACATACACATTGACGATGAAACCATGAAATTAGATCGGAATTAAATAAAAAAGGCTCAATGCCACCTTAAGTGCAAGAAGAGTGAGACTTCTTATAGTCTGTGCTTTGATCCTTTCCTGTGAGACCAGTATTAGTTTCCGATACACCACTGCAATTTCAATGTAATCCTTGGATCTTCACATTGACGATGACACTCAAAAATCGCGTCAGAATAAAATTCAAAAGGCACAATGCCTCCATAAGTACTAGAATAGAGACTCTTCTTACAGTCGGTGTTTTGAGCACTCCCTGTGAGGCCAGTATTAGTTTGCGATACACCACTGCAGGTTCAATGCATTCCTTGGACCTTCAGATTGACGATGAAATACAGAAATCGCATCGGAATTAAATACAAAAGGCACAATGCCGACATAAGTGCAAGAAGAGTGAGACTTCCTATAGTCTGTGCTTTGATCCTTTCCTGTGAGACCAGTATTAGTTTCCGATACACCACTGCAGGTTCAATGTATTCCTTGGACATACACATTGACGATGAAACACTTAAATTAGATCGGAATGAAATAAAAAACGCTCAGTGCCGCCATAAGTGCAAGAAGAGTGAGACTTCTTATAGTCTGTGCTTTGATCCTTTCCTGTGAGACCAGTATTAGTTTCCGATAAACCACTGAAGGTTCAATGTATTCCTTGAACCTTCACAATGACGATGAAACACAGAAATCGCATCGGAATTAAATACAAAATGCACAATGCCTCCATAAGTACAAGAATAGAGACTCTTCTTACAGTCGGTGTTTTGAGCACTCCCTGTGAGACCAGTATTAGTTTGCGATACACCACTGCAGGTTCAACGTATTCCTTGGACATACTCATTGACGATGAAACACTGAAATTAGATCGGAATTAAATAAAAAAAGGCTCAATGTCGCCTTAAGTGCAAGAAGAGTGAGTCTTCATAGAGTCTGTGCTTTGATTCTTTCCTGTCAGACCAGTATCAGTTTCCGATACACCACTGCTGATTCAATGTATTCCTTGGACATACACATTGACGATGAAACACAGAAATCGCATCGGAATTAAATACAAAAGGCACAATGCCGACTTAAGTGCAAGAAGAGTGAGACTTCTTATAGTCTATGCTTTGATCCTTTCCTGTGAGACCAGTATTAGCTTCCGATACAACACTGCAGGTTCAATGTATTCCTTGGACATACACATTGACGATGAAACACTGAAATTAGATCGGAATGAAGTAAAAAAGGCTCAATGCCGCCATAAGTGCAAGAAGAGTGAGACTTCTTATAGTCTGTGCTTTGATCCTTTCCTGTGAGACCAGTATTAGTTTCCGACACACCACTGCAATTTCAATGTAATCCTTGGACCTTCACATTGACGATGAAACACAGAAATCGCGTCGGAATTAAATACATAAGGCACAATGCAACCATAAGTACAAGAATAGAGAGTCTTCTTACAGTCGGTGATTTGAGCACTCCCTGTGGGACCAGTAATAGTTTGCGATACACCACTGCAGGTTCAATATATTCCTTGGGCATACACATTGACGATGAAACACTGAAATTAGATGGGAATAAAATAAAAAAGGCTCAATGCTGCCTTAAGTGCAAGAAGAGTGAGACTTCTTAGAGTCTGTGCTCTGATCTTTTCCTGTGAGACCAGGATTAGTTTCCGATATACCACGGCAGGTTCAATGTATTCCTTGGCACTTCAGATTGACGATGAAACACAGAAATCGCAACGGAATTAAATACAAAAGGCACAATGCCGACTTAAGTGCAAGAAGAGTGAGACTTCTTATAGTCTGTGCTTTGATCCTTTCCTGTGAGACCAGTATTAGTTTCCGATACACCACTGCAGGTTCAATGTATTCCTTGGACATACACATTGACGATGAAACACTGAAATTAGATCGGAATGATATATAAAAGGCTCAATGCCGCCATAAGTGCAAGAAGAGTGAGACTTCGTATAGTCTGTGCTTTGATCCTTTCCTGTGAGCCCAGTATTAGTTTCCGATACACCACTGCAATTTCAATGTAATCCTTGGACCTTCACATTGACGATGAAACACAGAAATCGCGTCGGAATTAAATACAAAAAGCACAATGCCTCCATAAGTACAAGAACAGAGACTCTTCTTACAGTCGATGTTTTGAGCACTCCCTGTGAGACCAGTAATAGTTTCCGATACACCACTGCAGGTTCAATGTAATGCTTGGACCTTCACATTGACGATGAAACACAGAAATCGCAACGGAATTAAATACAAATGGCACAATGCCGACTTAAGTGCAAGAAGAGTGAGGCATCTTATAGTCTGTGCTTTGATCCTTTCCTGTGAGACCAGTATTAGTTTCTGATACACCACTGCAGTTTCAATGTATTCCTTGGACATACACATTGACGATGAAACACAGAAATCACATCGGAGATAAATACAACAGGCACAATGCTGCCTTAAGTGCAGCAAGAGTGAGACTTCTTAGAGTCTGTGCATTGATCCTTTCCTGTGAGACCAGTATTAGTTTCCGATACACCACTGCTGGTTCAATGTATTCCTTGGACACACACATTGACGATGAAACACAGAAATCGCATCGGAATTAAATACAAATGGCACAATGCCGACTTAAGTGCAAGAAGAGTGAGGCTTCTTATAGTCTGTGCTTTGATCCATTCCTGTGAGACCAGTATTAGCTTCCGATACACCACTGCAGGTTCAATGTAATCCTTGGACCTTCACATTGACGACGAAACACAGAAATCGCGTCGGAATTAAATACAAAAGGCACAATGCCTCCATAAGTACAAGAATAGAGACTCTTCTTGCAATCGGTGTTTTGAGGTTCAATGTATTCCTTGGACATACACATTGACGATGAAACACTGAAATTAGATCGGAAGTAAATAAAAAAGGCTCAATGCCGCCTTAAGTGCAAGAAGAGTGAGACTTCTTAGAGTCTGTGATTTGATCCTGTCCTGTGAGACCAGTATTAGTTTCCGATACACTACTGCAGGTTCAATGTATTCCTTGTACCCTCACATTGACGATGAAACACAGAAATCACATCGGAGATAAATACACCAGGCACAATGCCGCCATTAGTGCAAGAAGAGTGAGACTTCTTAGAGTCTGTGCATTGATCCTTTCCTGTGAGACCAGTGTTAGTTTCCGATACACCACTGCAAATTCAATGTATTCCTTGGACCTTCACATTGACGATGAAACACAGAAATCAGATCGGAATTAAATACAAAAAGCACAATGCCTCCATAAGTACAAGAATGGAGACTCTTCTTACAGTCGGTGTTTTATGCACTCCCTGTAAGGCCAGTATTAGTTTGCGATACACCACTGCAATTCCAATGTGTTCCTTGGACATACACATTGACTATGAAACACTGAAATTAGATCGGAATTTAATAAAAAAGGCTCAATGCCGCCTTAAGTGCAAGAAGAGTGACTCTTCTTACAGTCGGTGTTTTGAGCGCTCACTGTGAGACCAGTATTAATTTGCGATACACCACTGCAGGTTCAATATATTCCTTGGACACACACATTGACGATGAAACACTGAAATTAGATCGGAATTAAATAAAAAAGGCTCAAGCCGCCTTAAGTGCAAGAAGAGTGAGACTTCTTAGAGTCTGTGTATTGATCTTTTCCTGTGAGACCAGTATTAGTTTCCGAAACACCACTGCTTTTTCAATGTATTCCTTGGACATTCACATTGACGAGAAACACAGAAATCGCATCGGAATTAAATACAAAAGGCACAATGCCGACTTAAGTTCAAGAAGAGTGAGACTTCTTATAGTCTGTGCTTTGATCCTTTCCTGTGAGACCAGTATTAGTTCCCGATACACCACTGCAGGTTCAATGTAATCTATGGACCTTCACATTGACGATGAAACACAGATATCGCGTCGGATTTAAATACAAAAGGCACAATGCCTCCATAAGTACAAGAATAGAGACTCTTCTTACAGTCCGTGTTTTGAGCACCCCTTTTAAACCAGTAATAGTTTGCGATACACCACTGCAGGTTCAATGTATTCCTTGGACATACACATTGACGATAAAACACTGAAATTAGATCGGAATTAAACAAAAAAGGCTCAATACCGGCTTAAGTGCAAGAAGAGTGAGACTTCTTAGAGTCTGTGATTTGATCCTTTCCTGTGAGACCAGTACTAGTTTCCGATACACCACTGCAGGTACTATGTATTCCTTGGACCTTCACGTTGACGATGAAACACAGAAATCGCATCGGAATTAAATACAAATGGCACAATGCCGACTTAAGTGCAAGAAGAGTGAGGCTTCTTATAGTCTGTGCTTTGATCCATTCCTGTGAGACCAGTATTAGCTTCCGATACACCACTGCAGGTTCAATGTAATCCTTGGACCTTCACATTGACGTTGAAACACAGATATCGCATCGCATTAAATACAAAAGGCACAATGCCGACTTAAGTGCAAGAAGAGTGAGACTTCTTATAGTCTGTGCTTTGATCCTTTCCTGTGAGACCAGTATTATTTTCCGATACACCACTGCAGGGTCAATGTATTCCTTGGACATACACATTGACAAGGAAACACTGAAATTACATCGGAATTAAATACAAAAGGCACAATGCCGCCTTAAGTGTAAGAAGAGTGAGACTTCGTAGAGTCTGTTGTTTGATCCCCTCCTGTGCGACTAGGATTAGTTTCCGATACACCACTGCAGGTTCAATGTATTCCTTGGACCTTCACATTGACGATGTAACACAGAAATCGCATCGGAATTAAATACATAAAGCACAATGCCGCCTTAAGTACAAGAATAGAGACTCTTCTTACAGTCGGTGCTTTGAGCATTCCCTGTGAGACCAGTATTAGTTTCCGATACACCACTGCAGGTTCAATGTGTTCCTTGGACATACACATTGACGATGAAACACTGACATTACATCGGACTTAAATACAAAAGGCACAATGCTGCCTTAAGTATAAGAATAGAAACTCTTCTTTCAGTCGGTGCTTAGAGCATTCCCTGTGAGACCAGTATTAGATTCCGATACACCACTGCAGGTTCAATGTATTCCTTGGACCTTCAAATTGACCATGATATAGAGAAATCGCATCGGAATTAAATACGAAAGGGACAATGCTGCCTTAAGTGCAAGAAGAGTGAGACTTCTTAGAGTCTTTCCTTTGATGCTTTCCTGTGAGACCAGTTTTAGTTTCCAATACTACACTGCAGGTTCAATGTATTCCTTGGACCTTCACATAGACGATGAAACACAGAGAGCGCATCAGAATTAAATACAAAAGGCACAAGGCCGCCTTAAGTACATGAATAGAGACTCTTCTTACACCGGTGCTTGGAGCATTCCCTGTTAGACCAGTATTAGTTTCCGATACACAACTGCTGGTTCAATGTATTCCTTGGACATACAAATTGACGATGAAACACTGAAATTACATCGGAATTAAATACAAAAGGCACAATGCATTTTTAAGCGCAAGAAGAGTGAGACTTCTTAGAGTCTGTGATTTTACCTTTTCCTGTGAGACCAGTATTAGTTTCCGATACACCACTGCAGGTTCAATGCACTTCTTGGACCTTCACATTGACGATGATACACAGAAATCGCGTCGTAATGAAATACAAAATGGACAATGCCGCCTTAGCAAGAATAGAGACTCTTCTTACAGTCGGTGTTATGAGCATTCCCTGTGAGACCAGTTTTAGTTTCCGATACACACTGCTGGTTCAATGTATTCCTTGGACATACACATTGACGATGAAACACAGGAATCGCATCGATATTAAATACAAAAGGCACAATGCCGCCTTAAGTGCAAGAAGAGTGAGACTTCTTAGGGTCTGTGCATTGATCCTTTCCTGTGGGAGCAGTATTAGTTTCCGATACTCAACTGCAGATTCAATGTATTCCTTGGACCTTCACATTGACGATGTAACACAGAAATCGCATCAGAATTAAATACATAAGGCACACTGCCGCCTTAAGTACAAGAATAGAGACTCCTCTTAAACTCGGTGCTTTGAGCATTCCCTGTTAGACCAGTATTAGTTTCCGATACCCTACTGCAGGTTCAGTGTGTTCCTTGGACATTCACATTGACGATGAAACACTGAAATTACATCGAAATGAAATACAAAGGGCACAAAGCCGGCATAGGTGCAAGAAGAGAGAGACTTCTTAGAGTCTGTGCATTGATCCTTTCCTGTGAGACCAGTATTAGTTTCCGATACACCACTGCAGGTTCAATGTATTCCATGGACCTTCACGTTGACGATGAAACACAGAAATCGCGTCGGAGTTAAATACAAAAGGCACAATGCCGCCTTAAGTGCAATAAGAGTGAGACTTCTTAGAGTCTGTGCTTTGACCCTTTCCTGTGAGACCAGTATTAGTTTCCAATACTACACTGCAGGTTTAATGTACTCCTTGGACCTTCACATTGACGATGAAACACAGAAAGCGCATCGGAATTAAATACAAAAGGCACAAGGCCGCCTTAAGTACAAGAATAGAGACTCTTCCTACAGTCGGTGCTTTGAGCATTCCCTGTGAGACCATTCTTAGTTTCCGATACACCACTGCTGGTTCAATGTATTCCTTGGACATACACATTGACGATGAAACACTGAAATTACATCGGAATTAAATACCATAGGCACAATGCATTCTTAAGCGCAAGAAGAGTGAGACTTCTTAGAGTCTGTGCTTTCATCTTTTCCTGTGAGACGAGTATTAGTTTCCGATACACCACTGCAGGTTCAATGTACTCCTTGGACCTTCACATCGACGATGAAACACAGAAATCGCGCCTTAATGAAATACAAAATGGACAATGCCGCCTTAAGTACAAGAATAGAGACTCTTCTTACAGTCGGTGATTTGAGCATTCCCTGTGAGACCAGTATTAGCTTCCGATACACCACTGCTGGTTCAATGTATTCCTTGTACCTTCACATGGACGATGGAACGCAGAAATCGCTTCGGAATTAAATACAAAAGGCACAATGCCGCCTTAAGTGCAAGAAGAGTGAGACTTCTTAGAGTCTGTGCATTGATCCTTTCTTGTGAGACCAGTATTAGTTTCCGATACACCACTGCAGGTTCAATGTATTCCTTGGACATACACATTGACGATGAAACAGTGAAATTAGATCGGAATTAAATACAAAAGGCACAATGCCGCCTTAAGTGCAATAAGAGTGAGACTTCTTACAGTCTGTGCTTTGACCCTTTCCTGTGAGACCAGTATTAGTTACCAATACTACACTGCAGGTATAATGTACTCCTTGGACCTTCACATTGACGATGAAACACAGAAAGCGCATCGGAATTAAATACCAAAGGCACAAGGCCGCCTTAAGTACAAGAATATAGACTCTTCCTACAGTCGGTGCTTTGAGCATTCCCTGTGAGACCATTCTTAGTTTCCGATACACCACTGCTGGTTCAATGTATTCCTTGGACATACACATTGACGATGAAACACTGAAATTAGATCGGAATTAAATACAAAACTCACAACGCCGCCATATGTGCAAGATGAGTGAGACTTCTTAGAGTCTGTGCCATGATTTTTTCCTGTGAGACCAGTATTAGTTTCCGATATACAACTGCAGGCTCAATGTATTGCTTGGACCTTCACATTGACGATGAAACACAGATATCGCATCGGAATTAAATACAAAAGGCACAATGCTGCCTTAAGTATAAGATTAGAGACTCTTCTTACAGTCGGTGTTTTGAGCAATCCCTGTGAGACCAGTAATAGTTTCCGATACACCACTGCAGGTGCAATGTATTCCTTGGACCTTCACATTGACGATGAAACACAGAAATCGTGTCAGAATCAAATCCAAAAGGCACAATGGCGCCTTAAGTATAAGAATAGAGACTCTTCTTTCAGTCGGTGCTTAGAGCATTCCCTGTGAGACCAGTATTAGATTCCGATATACCACTGCAAGTTCAATGTATTCCCTGGACCTTCACATTGCCGATGAAACTGAGAAATCGCGTCGGGATTAAATACAAAAGGCACAATGCAGCCTTAACTACAAGAGTAGAGACCGTTCTTACAGTCGGTGTTTTGAGCATTCCCTATGAGATCAGTATTAGTTTCCGACACACCACTGCAGGTTCAATGTATTCCTTGTACATACACATTGACGATGAAACACTGAAATTAGATCGGAATTAAATACAAAAGGCACAATGCCGCCTTAAGTGCAAGAAGAGTGAGACTTCTTACAGTCTGTGCTTTGATCCTTTCCTGTGAGACCAGTAATAGTTTCCGATACACCACTGCAGGTTCAATGTATTCCTTGGACCTTCACATTGACGATGAAACACAGAAATCGCATCGGAATTAAATACAAAAGGCACAATGCCGCCTTAAGTGCAAGAAGAGTGAGACTTCTTAGAGTCTGTGCATTGATCCTTTCCTGTGAGACCAGTATTAGTTTCCGATACTCCACTGCAAGTTCAATGCATTCCTTGGACCTTCACATTGACGATGAAACACAGAAATCGCATCGGAATTAGATACAAAAAGCACAATGCCGACTTAAGTGCAAGAACAGAGACTCTTCTTACAGTCGGTGCTTTGATCACTCCGTGTGAGACCAGTATTAGTTTCCGACACACCACTGCAGGTACATTGTATTCCTTGGACCTCCACATAGACGATGAAACCATGAAATTAGTTCGGAATTAAATAAAAAAAGGCACAATGCCACCTTAATTGCAAGAAGGGTGAGACTTCATAGAGTCTGTGCTTTGATCCTTTCCTGTGAGACCAGTATCAGTTTCCAATACACCACTGCTGACTCAATGTATTCCTTGGACATACACATTGACGATGAAACACAGAAGTCGCATCGGAATTAAATACAAAAGGCACAATGCCGACTTAAGTGCAAGAAGAGTGAGACTTCTTATAGTCCATGCTTTGATCCTTTCCTGTGAGACCAGTATTAGTTTCCGATACACCACTGCAGGTTCAATGTATTCCTTGGACATACACATTGACGATGAAACCATGAAATTAGATCGGAATTAAATAAAAAGGGCTCAATGCCACCTTAAGTGCAAGAAGAGTGAGACTTCTTATAGTCTGTGCTTTGATCCTTTCCTGTGAGACCAGTATTAGTTTCCGATACACCACTGCAATTTCAATGTAATCCTTGGATCTTCACATTGACGATGACACTCAAAAATCGCGTCAGAATAAAATTCAAAAGGCACAATGCCTCCATAAGTACTAGAATAGAGACTCTTCTTACAGTCGGTGTTTTGAGCACTCCCTGTGAGGCCAGTATTAGTTTGCGATACACCACTGCAGGTTCAATGCATTCCTTGGACCTTCAGATTGACGATGAAATACAGAAATCGCATCGGAATTAAATACAAAAGGCACAATGCCGACATAAGTGCAAGAAGAGTTAGACTTCCTATAGTCTGTGCTTTGATCCTTTCCTGTGAGACCAGTATTAGTTTCCGATACACCACTGCAGGTTCAATGTATTCCTTGGACATACACATTGACGATGAAACACTTAAAATAGATCGGAATGAAATAAAAAACGCTCAGTGCCGCCATAAGTGCAAGAAGAGTGAGACTTCTTATAGTCTGTGCTTTGATCCTTTCCTGTGAGACCAGTATTAGTTTCCGATAAACCACTGAAGGTTCAATGTATTCCTTGAACCTTCACAATGACGATGAAACACAGAAATCGCATCGGAATTAAATACAAAATGCACAATGCCTCCATAAGTACAAGAATAGAGACTCTTCTTACAGTCGGTGTTTTGAGCACTCCCTGTGAGACCAGTATTAGTTTGCGATACACCACTGCAGGTTCAACGTATTCCTTGGACATACTCATTGACGATGAAACACTGAAATTAGATCGGAATTAAATAAAAAAAGGCTCAATGTCGCCTTAAGTGCAAGAAGAGTGAGTCTTCATAGAGTCTGTGCTTTGATTCTTTCCTGTCAGACCAGTATCAGTTTCCGATACACCACTGCTGATTCAATGTATTCCTTGGACATACACATTGACGATGAAACACAGAAATCGCATCGGAATTAAATACAAAAGGCACAATGCCGACTTAAGTGCAAGAAGAGTGAGACTTCTTATAGTCTATGCTTTGATCCTTTCCTGTGAGACCAGTATTAGCTTCCGATACAACACTGCAGGTTCAATGTATTCCTTGGACATACACATTGACGATGAAACACTGAAATTAGATCGGAATGAAATAAAAAAGGCTCAATGCCGCCATAAGTGCAAGAAGAGTGAGACTTCTTATAGTCTGTGCTTTGATCCTTTCCTGTGAGACCAGTATTAGTTTCCGACACACCACTGCAATTTCAATGTAATCCTTGGACCTTCACATTGACGATGAAACACAGAAATCGCGTCGGAATTAAATACATAAGGCACAATGCAACCATAAGTACAAGAATAGAGAGTCTTCTTACAGTCGGTGATTTGAGCACTCCCTGTGGGACCAGTAATAGTTTGCGATACACCACTGCAGGTTCAATATATTCCTTGGACATACACATTGACGATGAAACACTGAAATTAGATGGGAATAAAATAAAAAAGGCTCAATGCTGCCTTAAGTGCAAGAAGAGTGAGACTTCTTAGAGTCTGTGCTCTGATCTTTTCCTGTGAGACCAGGATTAGTTTCCGATATACCACGGCAGGTTCAATGTATTCCTTGGCACTTCAGATTGACGATGAAACACAGAAATCGCAACGGAATTAAATACAAAAGGCACAATGCCGACTTAAGTGCAAGAAGAGTGAGACTTCTTATAGTCTGTGCTTTGATCCTTTCCTGTGAGACCAGTATTAGTTTCCGATACACCACTGCAGGTTCAATGTATTCCTTGGACATACACATTGACGATGAAACACTGAAATTAGATCGGAATGATATATAAAAGGCTCAATGCCGCCATAAGTGCAAGAAGAGTGAGACTTCGTATAGTCTGTGCTTTGATCCTTTCCTGTGAGCCCAGTATTAGTTTCCGATACACCACTGCAATTTCAATGTAATCCTTGGACCTTCACATTGACGATGAAACACAGAAATCGCGTCGGAATTAAATACAAAAAGCACAATGCCTCCATAAGTACAAGAACAGAGACTCTTCTTACAGTCGATGTTTTGAGCACTCCCTGTGAGACCAGTAATAGTTTCCGATACACCACTGCAGGTTCAATGTAATGCTTGGACCTTCACATTGACGATGAAACACAGAAATCGCAACGGAATTAAATACAAATGGCACAATGCCGACTTAAGTGCAAGAAGAGTGAGGCATCTTATAGTCTGTGCTTTGATCCTTTCCTGTGAGACCAGTATTAGTTTCTGATACACCACTGCAGTTTCAATGTATTCCTTGGACATACACATTGACGATGAAACACAGAAATCACATCGGAGATAAATACAACAGGCACAATGCTGCCTTAAGTGCAGCAAGAGTGAGACTTCTTAGAGTCTGTGCATTGATCCTTTCCTGTGAGACCAGTATTAGTTTCCGATACACCACTGCTGGTTCAATGTATTCCTTGGACACACACATTGACGATGAAACACAGAAATCGCATCGGAATTAAATACAAATGGCACAATGCCGACTTAAGTGCAAGAAGAGTGAGGCTTCTTATAGTCTGTGCTTTGATCCATTCCTGTGAGACCAGTATTAGCTTCCGATACACCACTGCAGGTTCAATGTAATCCTTGGACCTTCACATTGACGACGAAACACAGAAATCGCGTCGGAATTAAATACAAAAGGCACAATGCCTCCATAAGTACAAGAATAGAGACTCTTCTTGCAATCGGTGTTTTGAGGTTCAATGTATTCCTTGGACATACACATTGACGATGAAACACTGAAATTAGATCGGAAGTAAATAAAAAAGGCTCAATGCCGCCTTAAGTGCAAGAAGAGTGAGACTTCTTAGAGTCTGTGATTTGATCCTGTCCTGTGAGACCAGTATTAGTTTCCGATACACTACTGCAGGTTCAATGTATTCCTTGTACCCTCACATTGACGATGAAACACAGAAATCACATCGGAGATAAATACACCAGGCACAATGCCGCCATTAGTGCAAGAAGAGTGAGACTTCTTAGAGTCTGTGCATTGATCCTTTCCTGTGAGACCAGTGTTAGTTTCCGATACACCACTGCAAATTCAATGTATTCCTTGGACCTTCACATTGACGATGAAACACAGAAATCAGATCGGAATTAAATACAAAAAGCACAATGCCTCCATAAGTACAAGAATGGAGACTCTTCTTACAGTCGGTGTTTTATGCACTCCCTGTAAGGCCAGTATTAGTTTGCGATACACCACTGCAATTCCAATGTGTTCCTTGGACATACACATTGACTATGAAACACTGAAATTAGATCGGAATTTAATAAAAAAGGCTCAATGCCGCCTTAAGTGCAAGAAGAGTGACTCTTCTTACAGTCGGTGTTTTGAGCGCTCACTGTGAGACCAGTATTAATTTGCGATACACCACTGCAGGTTCAATATATTCCTTGGACACACACATTGACGATGAAACACTGAAATTAGATCGGAATTAAATAAAAAAGGCTCAAGCCGCCTTAAGTGCAAGAAGAGTGAGACTTCTTAGAGTCTGTGTATTGATCTTTTCCTGTGAGACCAGTATTAGTTTCCGAAACACCACTGCTTTTTCAATGTATTCCTTGGACATTCACATTGACGAGAAACACAGAAATCGCATCGGAATTAAATACAAAAGGCACAATGCCGACTTAAGTTCAAGAAGAGTGAGACTTCTTATAGTCTGTGCTTTGATCCTTTCCTGTGAGACCAGTATTAGTTCCCGATACACCACTGCAGGTTCAATGTAATCTATGGACCTTCACATTGACGATGAAACACAGATATCGCGTCGGATTTAAATACAAAAGGCACAATGCCTCCATAAGTACAAGAATAGAGACTCTTCTTACAGTCCGTGTTTTGAGCACCCCTTTTAAACCAGTAATAGTTTGCGATACACCACTGCAGGTTCAATGTATTCCTTGGACATACACATTGACGATAAAACACTGAAATTAGATCGGAATTAAACAAAAAAGGCCAATACCGGCTTAAGTGCAAGAAGAGTGAGACTTCTTAGAGTCTGTGATTTGATCCTTTCCTGTGAGACCAGTACTAGTTTCCGATACACCACTGCAGGTACTATGTATTCCTTGGACCTTCACGTTGACGATGAAACACAGAAATCGCATCGGAATTAAATACAAAAGGCACAATGCCTCCATAAGAACAAGAATAGAGACTCTTCTTACAGTCGGTGCTTTGAGCACTCCCTGTGAGACCAGTAATAGTTAGCGATACACCACTGCAGGTTCAATATATTCCTTGGACATCAACATTGACGATGAAACACTGAAATTAGATCGGAATTAAATAAAAAAGGGTCAATGCCGCCTTAAGTGCTAGAAGAGTGAAACTTCTTAGAGTCTGGGCTTTGATCCTTTCCTGTGAGACAAGTATTAGTTTCCGATACACCACTACAGGTTCAATGTATTAATTGGCCCTTCACATTGACGATGAAACACAGAAATCACATCGGAGATAAATACAACAGGCACAATGCCGCCATAAGTGCAAGAAGAGTGAGACTTCTTAGAGTCTGTGCATTGATCCTTTCCTGTGAGACCAGTATTAGTTTCCGATACACCACTGCAGGTTCAATGTATTCCTTGGACCTTCGCATTGACGATGAAACACAGAAATCGCATCGCAATTAAATACAAAAGGCACAACGCCTCCATAAGAACAAGAATAGAGACTCTTCTTACAGTCGGGGTTTTGATCACTCCCTGTGAGACCAGTATTAGTTTGCGATACACCACTGCAGGTTCAATGTATTCCTTGGACATACTCATTGACGATGAAACACTGAAATAAGATCGGAATTAAATAAAAAAGGCTCAATGCCGCCTTAAGTGCAAGAAGAGTGAGACTTGTTAGAGTCTGTGCTTTGATCCTTTCCTGTGAGACCAGTATTAGTTTCCGATACACCACTGCAGGTTCAATGTATTCCTTGGACCTTCACATTGACGATGAAACACAGAAATCGCATCGGAATTAAATACAAAAGGCACAATGCCTCCTTAAGTACAAGAATAGAGACTCTTCTTACAGTCGGTGTTTTGAGCACTCCCTGTGAGACCAGTATTAGTTTGCGATACACCCCTGCAGGTTCAATGTATTCCTTGGACATACACATTGACGATGAAACACTGAAATTAGGTCGGAATTAAATAAAAAGTACTCAATGCCGCCTTAAGTGCAAGAAGGGTGAGACTTCTTAGAGTCTGAGCTTTGATCCTTTCCTGTGAGACCAGTATTAGTTTCCGATAAACCACTGAAGGTTCAATGTATTCCTTGAACCTTCACAATGACGATGAAACACAGAAATCGCATCGGAATTAAATACAAAATGCACAATGCCTCTAAAAGTACAAGAATAGAGACTCTTCTTACAGTCGGTGTTTTGAGCACTCCCTGTGAGACCAGTATTAGTTTGCGATACACCACTGCAGGTTCAACGTATTCCTTGGACATACTCATTGACGATGAAACACTGAAATTAGATCGGAATTAAATAAAAAAAGGCTCAATGTCGCCTTAAGTGCAAGAAGAGTGAGTCTTCATAGAGTCTGTGCTTTGATTCTTTCCTGTCAGACC
The DNA here is from genome assembly GCF_021461395.2 of Schistocerca americana. Classification (NCBI taxonomy): domain Eukaryota; kingdom Metazoa; phylum Arthropoda; class Insecta; order Orthoptera; family Acrididae; genus Schistocerca; species Schistocerca americana. Next base: position 737,914,680 of record NC_060123.1, read on the forward strand.
AGTATCAGTTTCCGATACACCACTGCTGATTCAATGTATTCCTTGGACATACACATTGACGATGAAACACAGAAATCGCATCGGAATTAAATACAAAAGGCACAATGCCGACTTAAGTGCAAGAAGAGTGAGACTTCTTATAGTCTATGCTTTGATCCTTTCCTGTGAGACCAGTATTAGTTTCCGATACACCACTGCAATTTCAATGTAATCCTTGGACCTTCACATTGACGATGAAACACAGAAATCGCGTCGGAATTAAATACATAAGGCACAATGCAACCATAAGTACAAGAATAGAGAGTCTTCTTACAGTCGGTGTTTTGAGCACTCCCTATGGGACCAGTAATAGTTTGCGATACACCACTGCAGGTTCAATATATTCCTTGGACATACACATTGACGATGAAACACTGAAATTAGATGGGAATTAAATAAAAAAGGCTCAATGCTGCCTTAAGTGCAAGAAGAGTGAGACTTCTTAGAGTCTGTGCTCTGATCTTTTCCTGTGAGACCAGGATTAGTTTCCGATATACCACGGCAGGTTCAATGTATTCCTTGGCACTTCAGATTGACGATTAAACACAGAAATCGCAACGGAATTAAATACAAAAGGCACAATGCCGACTTAAGTGCAAGAAGAGTCAGACTTCTTATAGTCTGTGCTTTGATCCTTTCCTGTGAGACCAGTATTAGTTTCCGATACACCACTGCAGGTTCAATGTATTCCTTGGACATACACATTGACGATGAAACACTGAAATTAGATCGGAATGATATATAAAAGGCTCAATGCCGCCATAAGTGCAAGAAGAGTGAGACTTCGTATAGTCTGTGCTTTGATCCTTTCCTGTGCGACCAGTATTAGTTCCCGATACACCACTGCAATTTCAATGTAATCCTTGGACCTTCACATTGACGATGAAACACAGAAATCGCGTCGGAATTAAATACAAAAAGCACAATGCCTCCATAAGTACAAGAACAGAGACTCTTCTTACAGTCGATGTTTTGAGCACTCCCTGTGAGACCAGTAATAGTTTCCGATACACCACTGCAGGTTCAATGTAATGCTTGGACCTTCACATTGACGATGAAACACAGAAATCGCATCGGAATTAAATACAAATGGCACAATGCCGACTTAAGTGCAAGAAGAGTGAGGCTTCTTATAGTGTGTGCTTTGATCCTTTCCTGTGAGGCCGGTATTAGTTTCTGATACACCACTGCAGGTTCAATGTATTCCTTGGACCTTCACATTGACGATGAAAGACAGAAATCACATCGGAGATAAATACAACAGGCACAATGCTGCCTTAAGTGCAGCAAGAGTGTGACTTCTTAGAGTCTGTGCATTGATCCTTTCCTGTGAGACCAGTATTAGTTTCCGATACACCACTGCTGGTTCAATGTATTCCTTGGACATACACATTGACGATGAAACACAGAAATCGCATCGGAATTAAATACAAATGGCACAATGCCGACTTAAGTGCAAGAAGAGTGAGGCTTCTTATAGTCTGTGCTTTGATCCTTTCCTGTGAGACCAGTATTAGCTTCCGATACACCACTGCAGGTTCAATGTAATCCTTGGACCTTCACATTGACGACGAAACACAGAAATCGCGTCGGAATTAAATACAAAAGGCACAATGCCTCCATAAGTACAAGAATAGAGACTCTTCTTGCAATCGGTGTTTTGTGGTTCAATGTATTCCTTGGACATACACATTGACGATGAAACACTGAAATTAGATCGGAAGTAAATAAAAAAGGCTCAATGCCGCCTTAAGTGCAAGAAGAGTGAGACTTCTTAGAGTCTGTGATTTGATCCTTTCCTGTGAGACCAGTATTAGTTTCCGATACACTACTGCAGGTTCAATGTATTCCTTGTACTCTCACATTGACGATGAAACACAGAAATCACATCGGAGATAAATACAACAGGCACAATGCCGCCATTAGTGCAAGAAGAGTGAGACTTCTTAGAGTCTGTGCATTGATCCTTTCCTGTGAGACCAGTGTTAGTTTCCGATACACCACTGCAGGTTCAATGTATTCCTTGGACCTTCACATTGACGATGAAACACAGAAATCAGATCGGAATTAAATACAAAAAGCACAATGCCTCCATAAGTACAAGAATGGAGACTCTTCTTACAGTCGGTGTTTTATGCACTCCCTGTAAGGCCAGTATTAGTTTGCGATACACCACTGCAATTCCAATGTGTTCCTTGGACATACACATTGACTATGAAACACTGAAATTAGATCGGAATTTAATAAAAAAGGCTCAATGCCGCCTTAAGTGCAAGGAGAGTGACTCTTCTTACAGTCGGTGTTTTGAGCGCTCACTGTGAGACCAGTATTAGTTTGCGATACACCACTGCAGGTTCAATATATTCCTTGGACACACACATTGACGATGAAACACTGAAATTAGATCGGAATTAAATAAAAAAGGCTCAAGCCGCCTTAAGTGCAAGAAGAGTGAGACTTCTTAGAGTCTGTGTATTGATCTTTTCCTGTGAGACCAGTATTAGTTTCCGAAACACCACTTCTTTTTCAATGTATTCTTTGGACATACACATTGACGAGAAACACAGAAATCGCATCGGAATTAAATACAAAAGGCACAATGCCGACTTAAGTTCAAGAACAGTGAGACTTCTTATAGTCTGTGCTTTGATCCTTTCCTGTGAGACCAGTATTAGTTCCCGATACACCACTGCAGGTTCAATGTAATCCTTGGACCTTCACATTGACGATGAAACACAGATATCGCGTCGGATTTAAATACAAAAGGCACAATGCCTCCATAAGTACAAGAATAGAGACTCTTCTTACAGTCCGTGTTTTGAGCACCCCTTTTAAACCAGTAATAGTTTGCGATACACCACTGCAGGTTCAATGTATTCCTTGGACATACACATTGACGATTAAACACTGAAATTAGATCGGAATTAAACAAAAAAGGCTCAATGCCGGCTTAAGTGCAAGAAGAGTGAGACTTCTTAGTGTCTGTGATTTGATCCTTTCCTGTGAGACCAGTACTAGTTTCCGATACACCACTGCAGGTACTATGTATTCCTTGGACCTTCACGTTGACGATGAAACACAGAAATCGCATCGGAATTAAATACAAAAGGCACAATGGCTCCATAAGAACAAGAATAGAGACTCTTCTTACAGTCGGTGATTTGAGCACTCCCTGTGAGACCAGTAATAGTTAGCGATACACCACTGCAGGTTCAATATATTCCTTGGACATCAACATTGACGATGAAACACTGAAATTAGATCGGAATTAAATAAAAAAGGGTCAATGCCGCCTTAAGTGCAAGAAGAGTGAGACTTCTTAGAGTCTGGGCTTTGATCCTTTCCTGTGAGACAAATATTAGTTTCCGATACACCACTGCAGGTTCAATGTATTCCTTGGACCTTCACATTGACGATGAAACACAGAAATCACATCGGAGATAAATACAACAGGCACAATGCCGCCATAAGTGCAAGAAGAGTGAGACTTTTAGAGTCTGTGCATTAATCTTTACCTGTGAGACCAGTATTAGTTTCCGATACACCACTGCAGGTTCAATGTATTCCTTGCCCTTCACATTGACGATGAAACACAGAAATCACATCGGAGATAAATACAAAAGGCACAATGCCTGCATAAGTACAAGAATAGAGACTCTTCTTACAGTCGGTGTTTTGGGCACTCCCTGGGAGACAAGTAATAGTTTGCGATACACCACTGCAGGTTCAATGTATTCCTTGGACATCCACATTGACGATGAAATACTGAAATTAGATCGGAATTAAATAAAAAATTCTCAATGCCGCCTTAAGTGAAAGAAGAGTGAGACTTCTTAGAGTCTGTGCTTTGTTCCTTTCCTGTGGGACCAGTATTAGTTTCCGATACACCACTACAGGTTCAATGTATTAATTGGCCCTTCACATTGACGATGAAACACAGAAATCGCATCGCAATTAAATACAAAAGGCACAACGCCTCCATAAGAACAAGAATAGAGACTCTTCTTACAGTCGGGGTTTTGATCACTCCCTGTGAGACCAGTATTAGTTTGCGATACACCACTGCAGGTTCAATGTATTCCTTGGACATACTCATTGACGATGAAACACTGAAATTAGATCGGAATTAAATAAAAAAAGGCTCAATGTCGCCTTAAGTGCAAGAAGAGTGAGTCTTCATAGAGTCTGTGCTTTGATCCTTTCCTGTGAGACCAGTATTAGTTTCCGATACACCACTGAAGGTTCAATTTATTCCTTTAACCTTCACAATGACGATGAAACACAGAAATCGCATCGGAATTAAATACAAAATGCACAGTGCCTCCATAAGTACAAGAATAGAGACTCTTCTTACAGTCGGTGTTTTGAGCACTGGCTGTGAGACCAGTATTAGTTTGCGATACACCACTGCAGGTTCAATGTATTCCTTGGACATACTCATTGACGATGAAACACTGAAATTAGATCGGAATTAAATAAAAAAAGGCTCAATGTCGCCTTAAGTGCAAGAAGAGTGAGTCTTCATAGAGTCTGTGCTTTGATTCTTTCCTGTCAGTCCAGTATCAGTTTCCGATACACCACTGCTGATTCAATGTATTCCTTGGACATACACATTGACGATGAAACACAGAAATCGCATCGGAATTAAATACAAAAGGCACAATGCCGACTTAAGTGCAAGAAGAGTGAGACTTCTTATAGTCTATGCTTTGATCCTTTCCTGTGAGACCAGTATTAGCTTCCGATACAACACTGCAGGTTCAATGTATTCCTTGGACATACACATTGACGATGAAACACTGAAATTAGATCGGAATGATATATAAAAGGCTCAATGCCGCCATAAGTGCAAGAAGAGTGAGACTTCGTATAGTCTGTGCGTTGATCCTTTCCTGTGAGACCAGTATTAGTTTCCGATACACCCCTGCAATTTCAATGTAATCCTTGGACTTTCACATTGACGATGACACACAGAAATCGCGTCGGAATTAAATACAAAAGGCACAATGCCTCCATAAGTACAAGAACAGAGCCTCTTCTTACAGTCGATGTTATGAGCACTCCCTGTGAGACCAGTAATAGTTTCCGATACACCACTGCAGGTTCAATGTAATGCTTGGACCTTCATATTAGAGATGAAACACAGAAATCGCATCGGAATTAAATACAAATGGCACAATGCCGACTTAAGTGCAAGAAGAGTGAGGCTTCTTATAGTCTGTGCTTTGATCCTTTCCTGTGAGCCCAGTATTAGTTTCTGATACACCACTGCAGGTTCAATGTATTCCTTGGACCTTCACATTGACGATGAAACACGGAAATCACATCGGAGATAAATACAACAGGCACAATGCTGCCTTAAGTGCAGCTAGAGTGAGACTTCTTAGAGTCTGTGCATTGATCCTTTCCTGTGAGACCAGTATTAGTTTCCGATACACCACTGCTGGTTCAATGTATTCCTTGGACATACACATTCACGATGAAACACAGAAATCGCATCGGAATTAAATACAAATGGCACAATGCCGACTTAAGTGCAAGTAGAGTGTTTCTTCTTATAGTCTGTGCTTTGATCCTTTCCTGTGAGACCAGTATTAGTTTCCGATACACCACTTCAGGTTCAATGTAATCCTTGGACCTTCACATTGACGACGAAACACAGAAATCGCGTCGGAATTAAATACAAAAGGCACAATGCCTCCATAAGTACAAGAATAGAGACTCTTCTTGCAATCGGTGTTTTGAGGTTCAATGTATTTTTGGACATACACATTGACGATGAAACACTGAAATTAGATCGGAATTAAATAAAAAAGGCTCAATGCCGCCTTAAGTGCAAGAAGAGTGAGACTTCTTAGAGTCTGTGATTTGATCCTTTCCTGTGAGACCAGTATTAGTTTCCGATACACTACTGCAGGTTCAATGTATTCCTTGTACCCTCACATTGACGATGAAACACAGAAATCACATCGGAGATAAATACAACGGGTACAATGCCGCCATTAGTGCAAGAAGAGTGAGACTTCTTAGAGTCTGTGCATTGATCCTTTCCTGTGAGACCAGTGTTAGTTCCCGATACACCACTGCAGGTTCAATGTATTCCTTGGACCTTCACATTGACGATGAAACACAGAAATCAGATCGGAATTAAATACAAAAAGCACAATGCCTCCATAAGTACAAGAATGGAGACTCTTCTTACAGTCGGTGTTTTATGCACTCCCTGTAAGGCCAGTATTAGTTTGCCATACACCACTGCAGGTCCAATGTGTTCCTTGGACATACACATTGACTATGAAACACTGAAATTAGATCGGAATTTAATAAAAAAGGCTCAATGCCGCCTTAAGTGCAAGAAGAGTGACTCTTCTTACAGTCGGTGTTTTGAGCGCTCACTGTGAGACCAGTATTAGTTTGCGATACACCACTGCAGGTTCAATATATTCCTTGGACACACACATTGACGATGAAACACAGAAATTAGATCGGAATTAAATAAAAAAGGCTCAAGCCGCCTTAAGTGCAAGAAGAGTGAGACTTCTTAGAGTCTGTGTATTGATCTTTTCCTGTGAGACCAGTATTAGTTTCCGAAACAGCACTGCTGGTTCAATGTATTCCTTGGACATACACATTGACGAGAAACACAGAAATCGCATCGGAATTAAATACAAAAGGCACAATGCCGACTTAAGTTCAAGAAGAGTGAGACTTCTTATAGTCTGTGCTTTGATCCTTTCCTGTGAGACCAGTATTAGTTCCCGATACACCACTGCAGGTTCAATGTAATCCTTGGACCTTCACATTGACGATGAAACACAGATATCGCGCCGGAATTAAATACAAAAGGCACAATGCCTCCATAAGTACAAGAATAGAGACTCTTCTTACAGTCCGTGTTTTGAGCACCCCTTTTAAACCAGTAATAGTTTGCGATACACCACTGCAGGTTCAATGTATTCCTTGGACATACACATTGACGATGAAACACTGAAATTAGATCGGAATTAAACAAAAATGTCTCAATGCCGGCTTAAGTGCAAGAAGAGTGAGACTTCTTAGAGTCTGTGATTTGATCCTTTCCTGTGAGACCAGTACTAGTTTCCGATACACCACTGCAGGTACTATGTATTCCTTGGACCTTCACGTTGACGATGAAACACAGAAATCGCATCGGAATTAAATACAAAAGGCACAATGCCGCCTTAAGTGTAAGAAGAATGACACTTCTTAGAGTCTGTGCTTTGATCCTTTCCTGTGAGACCAGTATTAGTTTCCGATACACCACTGCAGGTTCAATGTATTCCTTGGACCTTCACACTGACGATGAAACACAGAAATCACATCGGAGATAAATACAACAGAAACAATGCCGCCATAAGTGCAAGAAGAGTGATACTTCTTAGAGTCTGTGCATTGATCCTTTCCTGTGAGACCAGTATTAGTTTCCGATACACCACTGCAAGTTCAATGTATTCCTTAGACCTTCACACTGACTATGAAACACAGAAATCACATCGGAGATAAATACAACAGGCACAATGCTGCCTTAAGTGCAACAAGAGTGAGACTTCTTAGAGTCTGTGCATTGATCCTTTCCTGTGAGACCGGTATTAGTTTCCGATACACCACTGCTGGTTCAATGTATTCCTTGGACATACACATTGACGATGAAACACAGAAATCGCATCGGAATTGAATACAAAAGACACAATGCCAACTTAAGTGCAAGAAGAGTGAGACTTCTTATAGTCTGTGCTTTGATCCGTTCCTGTGAGACCAGTATTTGTTTCCGATACACCACTGCAGGTTCAATGTAATCCTTGGACCTTCACATTGACGATGAAACACAGAAATCGCGTCGGAATTAAATACAAAAGGCACAATGCCTCCATAAGTACAAGAATAGAGACTCTTCTTGCAGTCGGTTTTTTGAGGTTCAATGTATTCCTTGGACATACACATTGACGTTGAATCACTGAAATTAGATCGGAATTAAATAAAAAAGGCTCAATGTCGCCTTAAGTGCAAGAAGAGTGAGACTTCTTAGAGTCTGTTCTTTGATCCTTTCCTGTGAGAGCAGTATTAGTTTCCGATACACCACTGCAGGTTCAATGTATTCCTTGGACCTTCACATTGACGATGAAACAAAGAAATCACATCGGAGATAAATACAACAGGCACAATTCCGCCATTAGTGCAAGAAGAGTGAGACTTCTTAGAGTCTGTGCTTTGATCCTTTCCTGTGAGACCAGTGTTAGTTTCCGATACACCACTGCAGGTTCAATGTATTCCTTGGACCTTCACATTGACGATGAAACACAGAAATCGCATCGCAATTAAATACAAAAGGCACAACGCCTCCATAAGAACAAGAATAGAGACTCTTCTTACAGTCGGGGTTTTGATCACTCCCTGTGAGACCAGTATTAGTTTGCGATACACCACTGCAGGTTCAATGTATTCCTTGGACATACTCATTGACGATGAAACACTGAAATTAGATCGGAATTAAATAAAAAAAGGCTCAATGTCGCCTTAAGTGCAAGAAGAGTGAGTCTTCATAGAGTCTGTGCTTTGATCCTTTCCTGTGAGACCAGTATTAGTTTCCGATACACCACTGAAGGTTCAATTTATTCCTTTAACCTTCACAATGACGATGAAACACAGAAATCGCATCGGAATTAAATACAAAATGCACAGTGCCTCCATAAGTACAAGAATAGAGACTCTTCTTACAGTCGGTGTTTTGAGCACTGGCTGTGAGACCAGTATTAGTTTGCGATACACCACTGCAGGTTCAATGTATTCCTTGGACATACTCATTGACGATGAAACACTGAAATTAGATCGGAATTAAATAAAAAAAGGCTCAATGTCGCCTTAAGTGCAAGAAGAGTGAGTCTTCATAGAGTCTGTGCTTTGATTCTTTCCTGTCAGTCCAGTATCAGTTTCCGATACACCACTGCTGATTCAATGTATTCCTTGGACATACACATTGACGATGAAACACAGAAATCGCATCGGAATTAAATACAAAAGGCACAATGCCGACTTAAGTGCAAGAAGAGTGAGACTTCTTATAGTCTATGCTTTGATCCTTTCCTGTGAGACCAGTATTAGCTTCCGATACAACACTGCAGGTTCAATGTATTCCTTGGACATACACATTGACGATGAAACACTGAAATTAGATCGGAATGATATATAAAAGGCTCAATGCCGCCATAAGTGCAAGAAGAGTGAGACTTCGTATAGTCTGTGCGTTGATCCTTTCCTGTGAGACCAGTATTAGTTTCCGATACACCCCTGCAATTTCAATGTAATCCTTGGACTTTCACATTGACGATGACACACAGAAATCGCGTCGGAATTAAATACAAAAGGCACAATGCCTCCATAAGTACAAGAACAGAGCCTCTTCTTACAGTCGATGTTATGAGCACTCCCTGTGAGACCAGTAATAGTTTCCGATACACCACTGCAGGTTCAATGTAATGCTTGGACCTTCATATTAGAGATGAAACACAGAAATCGCATCGGAATTAAATACAAATGGCACAATGCCGACTTAAGTGCAAGAAGAGTGAGGCTTCTTATAGTCTGTGCTTTGATCCTTTCCTGTGAGCCCAGTATTAGTTTCTGATACACCACTGCAGGTTCAATGTATTCCTTGGACCTTCACATTGACGATGAAACACGGAAATCACATCGGAGATAAATACAACAGGCACAATGCTGCCTTAAGTGCAGCTAGAGTGAGACTTCTTAGAGTCTGTGCATTGATCCTTTCCTGTGAGACCAGTATTAGTTTCCGATACACCACTGCTGGTTCAATGTATTCCTTGGACATACACATTCACGATGAAACACAGAAATCGCATCGGAATTAAATACAAATGGCACAATGCCGACTTAAGTGCAAGTAGAGTGTTTCTTCTTATAGTCTGTGCTTTGATCCTTTCCTGTGAGACCAGTATTAGTTTCCGATACACCACTTCAGGTTCAATGTAATCCTTGGACCTTCACATTGACGACGAAACACAGAAATCGCGTCGGAATTAAATACAAAAGGCACAATGCCTCCATAAGTACAAGAATAGAGACTCTTCTTGCAATCGGTGTTTTGAGGTTCAATGTATTTTTGGACATACACATTGACGATGAAACACTGAAATTAGATCGGAATTAAATAAAAAAGGCTCAATGCCGCCTTAAGTGCAAGAAGAGTGAGACTTCTTAGAGTCTGTGATTTGATCCTTTCCTGTGAGACCAGTATTAGTTTCCGATACACTACTGCAGGTTCAATGTATTCCTTGTACCCTCACATTGACGATGAAACACAGAAATCACATCGGAGATAAATACAACGGGTACAATGCCGCCATTAGTGCAAGAAGAGTGAGACTTCTTAGAGTCTGTGCATTGATCCTTTCCTGTGAGACCAGTGTTAGTTCCCGATACACCACTGCAGGTTCAATGTATTCCTTGGACCTTCACATTGACGATGAAACACAGAAATCAGATCGGAATTAAATACAAAAAGCACAATGCCTCCATAAGTACAAGAATGGAGACTCTTCTTACAGTCGGTGTTTTATGCACTCCCTGTAAGGCCAGTATTAGTTTGCCATACACCACTGCAGGTCCAATGTGTTCCTTGGACATACACATTGACTATGAAACACTGAAATTAGATCGGAATTTAATAAAAAAGGCTCAATGCCGCCTTAAGTGCAAGAAGAGTGACTCTTCTTACAGTCGGTGTTTTGAGCGCTCACTGTGAGACCAGTATTAGTTTGCGATACACCACTGCAGGTTCAATATATTCCTTGGACACACACATTGACGATGAAACACAGAAATTAGATCGGAATTAAATAAAAAAGGCTCAAGCCGCCTTAAGTGCAAGAAGAGTGAGACTTCTTAGAGTCTGTGTATTGATCTTTTCCTGTGAGACCAGTATTAGTTTCCGAAACAGCACTGCTGGTTCAATGTATTCCTTGGACATACACATTGACGAGAAACACAGAAATCGCATCGGAATTAAATACAAAAGGCACAATGCCGACTTAAGTTCAAGAAGAGTGAGACTTCTTATAGTCTGTGCTTTGATCCTTTCCTGTGAGACCAGTATTAGTTCCCGATACACCACTGCAGGTTCAATGTAATCCTTGGACCTTCACATTGACGATGAAACACAGATATCGCGCCGGAATTAAATACAAAAGGCACAATGCCTCCATAAGTACAAGAATAGAGACTCTTCTTACAGTCCGTGTTTTGAGCACCCCTTTTAAACCAGTAATAGTTTGCGATACACCACTGCAGGTTCAATGTATTCCTTGGACATACACATTGACGATGAAACACTGAAATTAGATCGGAATTAAACAAAAATGTCTCAATGCCGGCTTAAGTGCAAGAAGAGTGAGACTTCTTAGAGTCTGTGATTTGATCCTTTCCTGTGAGACCAGTACTAGTTTCCGATACACCACTGCAGGTACTATGTATTCCTTGGACCTTCACGTTGACGATGAAACACAGAAATCGCATCGGAATTAAATACAAAAGGCACAATGCCGCCTTAAGTGTAAGAAGAATGACACTTCTTAGAGTCTGTGCTTTGATCCTTTCCTGTGAGACCAGTATTAGTTTCCGATACACCACTGCAGGTTCAATGTATTCCTTGGACCTTCACACTGACGATGAAACACAGAAATCACATCGGAGATAAATACAACAGAAACAATGCCGCCATAAGTGCAAGAAGAGTGATACTTCTTAGAGTCTGTGCATTGATCCTTTCCTGTGAGACCAGTATTAGTTTCCGATACACCACTGCAAGTTCAATGTATTCCTTAGACCTTCACACTGACTATGAAACACAGAAATCACATCGGAGATAAATACAACAGGCACAATGCTGCCTTAAGTGCAACAAGAGTGAGACTTCTTAGAGTCTGTGCATTGATCCTTTCCTGTGAGACCGGTATTAGTTTCCGATACACCACTGCTGGTTCAATGTATTCCTTGGACATACACATTGACGATGAAACACAGAAATCGCATCGGAATTGAATACAAAAGACACAATGCCAACTTAAGTGCAAGAAGAGTGAGACTTCTTATAGTCTGTGCTTTGATCCGTTCCTGTGAGACCAGTATTTGTTTCCGATACACCACTGCAGGTTCAATGTAATCCTTGGACCTTCACATTGACGATGAAACACAGAAATCGCGTCGGAATTAAATACAAAAGGCACAATGCCTCCATAAGTACAAGAATAGAGACTCTTCTTGCAGTCGGTTTTTTGAGGTTCAATGTATTCCTTGGACATACACATTGACGTTGAATCACTGAAATTAGATCGGAATTAAATAAAAAAGGCTCAATGTCGCCTTAAGTGCAAGAAGAGTGAGACTTCTTAGAGTCTGTTCTTTGATCCTTTCCTGTGAGAGCAGTATTAGTTTCCGATACACCACTGCAGGTTCAATGTATTCCTTGGACCTTCACATTGACGATGAAACAAAGAAATCACATCGGAGATAAATACAACAGGCACAATTCCGCCATTAGTGCAAGAAGAGTGAGACTTCTTAGAGTCTGTGCTTTGATCCTTTCCTGTGAGACCAGTGTTAGTTTCCGATACACCACTGCAGGTTCAATGTATTCCTTGGACCTTCACATTGACGATGAAACACAGAAATCGCATCGGAATTAAATACAAAAGGCACAATGCCTCCATAAGTACAAGAATGGAGACTCTTCTTACAGTCGGTGTTTTATGCACTCCTTGTAAGACCAGTATTAGTTTGCGATACACCACTGCAGGTTCAATGTGTTCCTTGGACATACACATTAACTATGAAATACTGAAATTAGATCGGAATTAAATAAAAAAGGCTCAATGCCGCCTTAAGTGCAAGAAGAGTGACTCTTCTTACAGTCGGTGTTTTGAGCACTCCCTGTGAGACCAGTATTAGTTTGCGATACACCACTGCAGGTTCAATATATTCCTTGGACACACACATTGACGATGAAACACTGAAATTAGATCGGAATTAAATAAAAAAGTCTCAAGCCGCCTTAAGCGCATGAAGAGTGAGACTTCTTAGAGTCTGTGCATTGATCCTTTCCTGTGAGACCCGTATTAGTTTCCGATACACCACTGCTGGTTCAATGTATTCCTTGGACATACACATTGACGAGAAACACAGAAATCGCATCGGAATTAAATACAAAAGGCACAATGCCGACTTAAGTGCAAGAAGAGTGAGTCTTCTTATAGTCTGTGCTTTGATCCTTTCCTGTGAGACCAGTATTAGTTCCCGATACACCACTGCAGGTTCAACGTAATCCTTGGACCTTCACATTGACGTTGAAACACAGAAATCGCGTCGGAATTAAATACAAAAGGCACAATGCCTCCATAAGTACAAGAATAGAGACTCTTCTTACAGTCGGTGTTTTGAGCACCCCTTTTAAACCAGTAATAGTTTGCGATACACCAATGCAGGTTCAATGTATTCCTTGGACATACACATTGACGATGAAACACTGAAATTAGTTCGGAATTAAACAAAAAAGGCTCAATGCCGCCTAACGTGCAAGAAGAGTAAGACTTCTTAGAGTCTGTGCATTGATCCTTTCCTGTGAGACCAGTATCAGTTTCCGATACACCACTGCTGGTTCAATGTATTCCTTGGACATACACATTGACGATGAAACACAGAAATCGCATCGGAATTAAATACAAATGGCACAATGCCGACTTAAGTGCAAGAAGAGTGAGACTTCTTATAGTTTCTGCTTTGATCCTTTCCTGTGAGACCAGTATCAGTTTCCGATACACCACTGCAGGTTCAATGTAATTCTTGGACCTTCACATTGAGGATGAAACACAGAAATCGCGTCGGAATTAAATACAAATGGCACAATGTCTCCATAAGTACAAGAATAGAGACGCTTCTTACAGTCGGTGTTTTGAGCACTCCCTGTGAGACCAGTATTAGTTTGCGATACACCACTGCAGGTTCAATGTATTCCTTGGACTTTCACATTCACGATGAAACACAGAAATCACATCGGAGATAATACAACAGGCACAATGCCGCCATAAGTGCAAGAAGAGTGAGACTTCTTATAGTCTGTGCATTGATCCTTTCCTGTGAGACCAGTATTAGTTTCCGATACACCACTGCAGGTTCAATGTATTCCTTGGACCTTCACATTGACGATGAAACACAGAAATCACATCGGAGATAAATACATCAGAAACAATGCCGCCATAAGTGCAAGAAGAGTGAGACTTCTTAGAGTCTGTGCATTGATCCTTTCCTGTGAGACCAGTATTAGTTTCCGATACACCACTGCAAGTTCAATGTATTCCTTGGACCTTCACACTGACGATGAAACACAGAAATCACATCGGAGATAAATACAACAGGCACAATGCTGCCTTAAGTGCAACAAGAGTGAGACTTCTTAGAGTCTGTGCATTGATCCTTTCCTGTGAGACCAGTATTAGTTTCCGATACACCACTGCTGGTTCAATGTATTCCTTGGACATACACATTGACGATGAAACACAGAAATCGCATCGGAATTAAATACAAAAGACACAATGCCAACTTAAGTGCAAGAAGAGTGAGACTTCTTATAGTCTGTGCTTTGATCCTTTCCTGTGAGACCAGTATTTGTTTCCGATACACCACTGCAGGTTCAATGTAATCCTTGGACCTTCACATTGACGATGAAACACAGAAATCGTGTCGAAATTAAATACAAAAGGCACAATGCCTCCATAAGTACAAGAATAGAGACTCTTCTTGCAGTCGGATTTTTGAGGTTCAATGTATTCCTTGGACATACACATTGACGTTGAATCACTGAAATTAGATCGGAATTAAATAAAAAAGGCTCAATGTCGCCTTAAGTGCAAGAAGAGTGAGACTTCTTAGAGTCTGTGCTTTGATCCTTTCCTGTGAGAGCAGTATTAGTTTCCGATACACCACTGCAGGTTCAATGTATTCCTTGGACCTTCACATTGACGATGAAACAAAGAAATCACATCGGAGATAAATACAACAGGCACAATTCCGCCATTAGTGCAAGAAGAGTGAGACTTCTTAGAGTCTGTGCATTGATCCTTTCCTGTGAGACCAGTGTTAGTTTCCGATACACCACTGCAGGTTCAATGTATTCCTTGGACCTTCACATTGACGATGAAACACAGAAATCGCATCGGAATTAAATACAAAAGGCACAATGCCTCCATAAGTACAAGAATGGAGACTCTTCTTACAGTCGGTGTTTTGAGCACCCCTTTTAAACCAGTAATAGTTTGCGATACACCAATGCAGGTTCAATGTATTCCTTGGACATACACATTGACGATGAAACACTGACATTAGTTCGGAATTAAACAAAAAAGGCTCAATGCCGCCTAACGTGCAAGAAGAGTAAGACTTCTTAGAGTCTGTGCTTTGATCCTTTCCTGTGAGACCAGTACTAGTTGCCGATACACCACTGCAAGTACTATGTATTCCTTGGACCTTCACGTTGACGATGAAACACAGAAATCGCATCGGAATTAAATACAAAAGGCACAATGCCGCCTTAAGTGCAAGAAGAATGACACTTCTTTGAGTCTGTGCTTTGATCCTTTCCTGTGAGACCAGTATTAGTTTCCGATACACCACTGCAGGTTCAATGTATTCCTTGGACCTTCACATTGACGATGAAACACTGAAATCACATCGGAGATAAATACAACAGAAACAATGCCGCCATAAGTGCAAGATGAGTTAGACTTCTTAGAGTCTGTGCATTGATCCTTTCCTGTGAGACCAGTATTAGTTTCCGATACACCACTGCAAGTTCAATGTATTCCTTGGACCTTCACATTGTCGATGAAACACAGAAATCACATCGGAGATAAATACAACAGGCACAATGCTGCCTTAAGTGCAACAAGAGTGAGACTTCTTAGAGTCTGTGCATTGATCCTTTCCTGTGAGACCAGTATCAGTTTCCGATACACCACTGCTGGTTCAATGTATTCCTTGGACATACACATTGACGATGAAACACAGAAATCGCATCGGAATTAAATACAAATGGCACAATGCCGACTTAAGTGCAAGAAGAGTGAGACTTCTTATAGTTTCTGCTTTGATCCTTTCCTGTGAGACCAGTATCAGTTTCCGATACACCACTGCAGGTTCAATGTAATTCTTGGACCTTCACATTGACGATGAAACACAGAAATCGCGTCGGAATTAAATACAAATGGCACAATGTCTCCATAAGTACAAGAATAGAGACGCTTCTTACAGTCGGTGTTTTGAGCACTCCCTGTGAGACCAGTATTAGTTTGCGATACACCACTGCAGGTTCAATGTATTCCTTGGACTTTCACATTCACGATGAAACACAGAGATCACATCGGAGATAATACAACAGGCACAATGCCGCCATAAGTGCAAGAAGAGTGAGACTTCTTATAGTCTGTGCATTGATCCTTTCCTGTGAGACCAGTATTAGATTCCGATACACCACTGCAGGTTCAATGTATTCCTTGGACCTTCACATTGACGGTGAAACACAGAAATCGCATAGGAATTAAATACAAAAGGCACAATGCCTCCATAAGTACAAGAATAGAGACGCTTCTTACAGTCGGTGTTTTGAGCACTCCCTGTGAGACCAGTATTAGTTTGCGATACACCACTGCAGGTTCAATGTATTCCTTGGACATACACATTGACGATGAAACACTGAAATTAGATCGGAATTAAATAAAAAAGGCTCAATGCCGCCTTAAGTGCTAGAAGAGTGAGACTTCTTAGAGTCTGTGCTTTGATCCTTTCCTGTGAGACCAGTATTAGTTTCCGATACCCCACTGCAGGTTCAATGTATTCCTTGGACTTTCACATTGACGATGAAACACAGAAATCACATCGGAGATAATACAACAGGCACAATGCCGCCATAAGTGCAAGAAGAGTGAGACTTCTTATAGTCTGTGCATTGATCCTTTCCTGTGAGACCAGTATTAGATTCCGATACACCACTGCAGGTTCAATGTATTCCTTGGACCTTCACATTGACGATGAAACACCGAAATCGCATCGGAATTAAATACAAAAGGCACAATGCCTCCATAAGTACAAGAATAGAGACACTTCTTACAGTCGGTGTTTTGAGCACTCCCTGTGAGACCAGTAATAGTTTGCGATACACCACTGCAGGTTCAATATATTCCTTGGACATACACATTGACGATGAAACACTGAAATTAGATCGGAATTAAATAAAAAAGGCTCAATGTCGCCTTAAGTGCAAGAAGAGTGAGACTTCTTAGAGTCTGTGCTTTGATCCTTTCCTGTGAGACCCGTATTAGTTTCCGATACACCACTGCTGGTTCAATGTATTCCTTGGACATACACATTGACGAGAAACACAGAAATCGCATCGGAATTAAATACAAAAGGCACAATGCCGACTTAAGTGCAAGAAGAGTGAGTCTTCTTATAGTCTGTGCTTTGATCCTTTCCTGTGAGACCAGTATTAGTTCCCAATACACCACTGCAGGTTCAATGTAATCCTTGGACCTTCACATTGACGATGAAACACAGAAATCGCGTCGGAATTAAATACAAAAGGCACAATGCCTCCATAAGTACAAGAATAGAGACTCTTCTTACAGTCGGTGTTTTGAGCACCCCTTTTAAACCAGTAATAGTTTGCGATACACCACTGCAGGTTCAATGTATTCCTTGGACATACACATTGACGATGAAACACTGAAATTAGTTCGGAATTAAACAAAAAAGGATCAATGCCGCCTAATGTGCAAGAAGAGTGAGACTTCTTAGGGTCTGTGCTTTGATCCTTTCCTGTGAGACCAGTACTAGTTGCCGATACACCACTGCAAGTACTATGTATTCCTTGGACTTTCACGTTGACGATGAAACACAGACATCGCATCGGAATTAAATACAAAAGGCACAAAGCCGCCTTAAGTGCAAGAAGAATGACACTTCTTTGAGTCTGTGCTTTGATCCTTTCCTGTGAGACCAGTATTAGTTTCCGATACACCACTGCAGGTTCAATGTATTCCTTGGACCTTCACATTGACGATGAAACACAGAAATCACATCGGAGATAAATACAACAGAAACAATGCCGATATAAGTGCAAGAAGAGTGAGACTTCTTAGAGTCTGTGCATTGATCCTTTCCTGTGAGACCAGTATCAGTTTCCGATACACCACTGCTGGTTCAATGTATTCCTTGGACATACAATTTGACGATGAAACACAGAAATCGCATCGGAATTAAATACAAATGGCACAATGCCGACTTAAGTGCAAGAAGAGTGAGACTTCTTATAGTCTGTGCTTTGATCCTTTCCTGTGAGACCAGTATTAGTTTTCGATACACCACTGCAGGTTCAATGTAATTCTTGGACCTTCACATTGACGACGAAACACAGAAATCGCGTCGGAATTAAATACAAATGGCACAATGCCTCCATAAGTACAAGAATAGAGACGCTTCTTACAGTCGGTGTTTTGAGCACTCCCTGTGAGACCAGTATTAGTTTGCGATACACCACTGCCGGTTCAATGTATTCCTTGGACATACACATTGACGATGAAACACTGAAATTAGATCGGAATTAAATAAAAAAGGCTCAATGCCACCTTAAGTGCAAGAAGAGTGAGACTTCTTAGAGTCTGTGCTTTGATCCTTTCCTGTGAGACCAGTATTAGTTTCCGATAGCCCACTGCAGGTTCAATGTATTCCTTGGACCTTCACATTGACGATGAAACACAGAAATCACATCGGAGATAATACAACAGGCACAATGCCGCCATAAGTGCAAGAAGAGTGAGACTTCTTATAGTCTGTGCATTGATCCTTTCCTGTGAGACCAGTATTAGATTCCGATACACTACTGCAGGTTCAATGTATTCCTTGAACCTTCACATTGACGATGAAACACAGAAATCGCATCGGAATTAAATACAAAAGGCACAATGCCTCCATACGTACAAGAATAGAGACACTTCTCACAGTCGGTGTTTTGAGCACACCCTGTGAGACCAGTAATAGTTTGCGATACACCACTGCAGGTTCAATATATTCCTTGGACATACACATTGACGATGAAACACTGAAATTAGATCGGAATTAAATAGAAAAGGCTCAATGCCGCCTTAAGTGCAAGAAGAGTGAGACTTCTTAGAGTCTGTGCTTTGATCCTTTCCTGTGACGCCATTATTAGTTTCCGATACACAACTGCAGGTTCAATGTATTCCTTGGACCTTCACATTGACGATGAAACACAGAAATCACATCGGAGATAAATACAACAGGCACAATGCCTCCATAAGTACAAGAATAGAGACTCTTCTTACAGTCGGTGTTTTGAGCACTCCCTGTGAGACCAGTATTAGTTTGCGATACACCACTGAAGGTTCAATGTATTCCTTGGACATACACATTGACGATGAAACACTGAAATTAGATTGGAATTAAATAAAAAATGCTCAATGCCGCCTTAAGTGCAAGAAGAGTGAGACTTCTTAGAGTCTGTGCTTTGATCCTTTCCTGTGAGAGCAGTATTAGTTTCCGATACACCACTGCAGGTTCAATGTATTCCTTGGACCTTCACATTGACGATGAAACACAGAAATCGCATCGGGATTAAATACAAAAGGCACAATGCCTCCATAAGTACAAGAATAGAGACTCTTCTTACAGTCAGTGTTTTGAGCACTCCCTGTGAGACCAGTATTAGTTTGCGATACACCACTGCAATTTCAATGTATTCCTTGGACCTTCACATTGACGATGAAACACAGAAATCGCATCGGAATTAAATACAAAAGGCACAATGCCGCCTTAAGTGCAAGAAGAATGACACTTCTTTGAGTCTGTGCTTTGATGCTTTCCTGTGAGACCAGTATTAGTTTCCGATACACCACTGCAGGTTCAATGTATTCCTTGGACCTTCACATTGACGATGAAACACAGAAATCACATCGGAGATAAATACAACAGGCACAATGCTGCCTTAAGTGCAACAAGAGTGAGACTTCTTAGAGTCTGTGCATTGATCCTTTCCTGTGAGACCAGTATTAGTTTCCGATACACCACTGCAGGTTCAATGTATTCCTTGGACCTTCACATTGACGATGAAACACAGAAATCGCATCGGAATTAAATACAAAAGGCACAATGCCTCCATAAGTACAAGAATAGAAACTCTTCTTACAGTCGGTGTTTTGAGCACTCCCTGTGAGACCAGTATTAGTTTGCGATACACCACTGCAGGTTCAATGTATTCCTTGGACATACACATTGACGATGAAACACTGAAATTAGATCTGAATTAAATAAAAAAGGCTCAATGCCGGCTTAAGTGCAAGGAGAGTGAGACTTCTTAGCGTCTGTGCTTTGATCCTTTCCTGTGAGACCAGTATTAGTTTCCGATACCCCACTGCAGGTTCAATGTATTCCTTGGACCTTGACATTGACGATGAAACACAGAAATTACATCGGAGATAATACAACAGGCACAATGCCGCCATAAGTGCAAGAAGAGTGAGACTTCTTACAGTCTGTGCATTGATCCTTTCCTGTGAGACCAGTATTAGTTTCCGATACACCACTGCAGGTTCAATGTATTCCTTGGACCTTCACATTGACGATGAAACACAGAAATCGCATCGAAATTAAATACAAAAGGCACAATGCCTCCATAAGTACAAGAATAGAAACTCTTCTTACAGACGGTGTTTTGAGCACTCCCTGTGAGACCAGTATTAGTTTGCGATACACCACTGCAGGTTCAATGTATTCCTTGGACATACACATTGACGATGAAACACTGAAATTAGATTGGTATTAAATAAAAAATGCTCAATGCCGCCTTAAGTGCAAGAAGAGTGAGACTTCTTAGAGTCTGTGCTTTGATCCTTTCCTGTGAGAGCAGTATTAGTTTCCGATACACCACTGCAGGTTCAATGTATTCCTTGGACCTTCACATTGACGATGAAACACAGAAATCGCAACCGGATTAAATACAAAAGGCACAATGCCTCCATAAGTACAAGAATAGAGACTCTTCTTACAGTCAGTGTTTTGAGCACCCCCTGTGAGACCAGTATTAGTTTGCGATACACCACTGCAGGTTCAATGTATTCCTTGGACATACACATTGACGATGAAACACAGAAATCGCATCGGAATTAAATACAAAAGGCACAATGCCTCCATAAGTACAAGAATAGAGACGCTTCTTACAGTCGGTGTTTTGAGCACTCCCTGTGAGACAAGTATTAGTTTGCGATACACCACTGCAGGTTCAATGTATTCCTTGGACATACACATTGACGATGAAACACTGAAATTAGATCTGAATTAAATAAAAAAGGCTCAATGCCGCCTTAAGTGCAAGAAGAGTGAGACTTCTTAGCGTCTGTGTTTGATCGTTTCCTGTGAGACCAGTATTAGTTTCCCATACGCCACTGCAGGTTCAATGTATTCCTTGGACCTTGACATTGACGATGAAACACAGAAATCACATCGGAGATAATACAACAGTCACAATGCCGCCATAAGTGCAAGAAGAGTGAGACTTCTTATAGTCTGTGCATTGATCCTTTCCTGTGAGACCAGTATTAGTTTCCGATACACCACTGCAGGTTCAATGTAGTCCTTGGACCTTCACATTGACGATGAAACACAGAAATCGCATCGGAATTAAATACAAAAGGCACAATGCCTCCATAAGTACAAGAATAGAGACTCTTCTCACAGTCGGTGTTTTGAGCACTCCCTGTGAGACCAGTATTAGTTTGCGATACACCACTGCAGGTTCAATGTATTCCTTGGACATACACATTGACGATGAAACACTGAAATTAGATTGGAATTAAATAAAAAATGCTCAATGCCGCCTTAAGTGCAAGAAGAGTGAGACTTCTTAGAGTCTGTGCTTTGATCCTTTCCTGTGAGACCAGTATTAGTTTCCGATACACCACTGCAGATTCAATGTATTCCTTGGACCTTCACATTGACGATGAAACACAGAAATCGCATCGGAATTAAATATAAAAGGCACAATGCCTCCATAAGTACAAGAATAGAGACGCTTCTTACAGTCGGTGTTTTGAGCACTCCCTGTGAGACCAGTATTAGTTTGCGATACGCCACTGCAGGTTCAATGTATTCCTTGGACATCCACATTGACGATGAAACACTGAAATTTGATCTGAATTAAATAAAAAAGGCTCAATGCCGCCTTAAGTGCAAGAAGAGTGAGACTTCTTAGCGTCTGTGCTTTGATCCTTTCCTGTGAGACCAGTATTAGTTTCCGATACCCCACTGCAGGTTCAATGTATTCCTTGGACCTTGACATTGACGATGAAACACAGAAATCACATCGGAGATAATACAACAGGCACAATGCCGCCATAAGTGCAAGAAGAGTGAGACTTCTTATAGTCTGTGCATTGATCCTTTCCTGTGAGACCAGTATTAGTTTCCGATACACCACTGCAGGTTCAATGTATTCCTTGGACCTTCACATTGACGATGAAACACAGAAATCGCATCGGAATTAAATACAAAAGGCACAATGCCTCCATAAGTACAAGAATAGAGACTCTTCTTACAGTCGGTGTTTTGAGCACTCCCTGTGAGACCAGTATTAGTTTGCGATACACCACTGCAGGTTCAATGTATTCCTTGGACATACACATTGACGATGAAACACTGAAATTAGATTGGAATTAAATTAAAAATGCTCAATGCCGCCTTAAGTGCAAGAAGAGTGAGACTTCTTAGAGTCTGTGCTTTGATCCTTTCCTGTGAGACCAGTATTAGTTTCCGATACACCACTGCAGGTTCAATGTATTCCTGGACCTTCACATTGACGATGAAACACAGAAATCGCATCGGAATTAAATACAAAAGGCACAATGCCTCCATAAGTACAAGAATAGAGACGCTTCTTACAGTCGGTGTTTTGAGCACTCCCTGTGAGACCAGTATTAGTTTGCGATACGCCACTGCAGGTTCAATGTATTCCTTGGACATACACATTGACGATGAAACACGGAAATTAGATCTGAATTAAATAAAAAAGTCTCAATGCCGCCTTAAGGGCAAGAAGAGTGAGACTTCTTAGCGTCTGTGCTTTGATCCTTTCCTGTGAGACCAGTATTAGTTTCCGATACCCCACTGCAGGTTCAATGTATTCCTTGGACCTTGACATTGACGATGAAACACAGAAATCACATCTGAGATAATACAACAGGCACAATGCCGCCATAAGTGCAAGAAGAGTGAGACTTCTTATAGTCTGTGCATTGATCCTTTCCTGTGAGACCAGTATTAGTTTCCGATACACCACTGCAGGTTCAATGTATTCCTTGGACCTTCACATTGACGATGAAACACAGAAATCGCATCGGAATTAAATACAAAAGGCACAATGCCTCCATAAGTACAAGAATAGAGACTCTTCTTACAGTCGGTGTTTTGAGCACTCCCTGTGAGACCAGCATTAGTTTGCGATACACCACTGCAGGTTCAATGTATTCCTTGAACATACACATTGACGATGAAACACTGAAATTAGATTGGAATTAAATAAAAAATGCTCAATGCCGCCTTAAGTGCAAGAAGAGTGAGACTTCTTAGAGTCTGTGCTTTGATCCTTTCCTGTGAGACCAGTATTAGTTTCCGGTACACCACTGCAGGTTCAATGTATTCCTTGGACCTTCACATTGACGATGAAACACAGAAATCGCATCGGAATTAAATACAAAATGCACAATGCCTCCATAAGTATAAGAATAGAGACTCTTCTTACAGTCGGTGTTTTGAGCACTCCCTGTGAGACCAGTATTAGTTTGCGATACACCACTGCAGGTTCAATGTATTCCTTGGACATACACATTGACGATGAAACACTGAAATTAGATCGGAATTAAATAAAAAAGGCCCAATGCCGCCTTAAGTGCAAGACGAGTGAGATTTCTTTGAGTCTGTACTTTGATCCATTCCTGTGAGACCAGTATTAGTTTCCGATACACCACTGCAGGTTCAATGTATTCCTTGGACCTTCACATTGACGATGAAACACAGAAATCGCATCGGAATTAAATACAAACGGCACAATGCCTCCATAAGTACAAGAATGGAGACTCTTCTTACAGTCGGTGTTTTGAGCACTCCCTGTGAGACCCGTATTAGTTTGCGATACACCACTGCAGTTTCAATGTATTCCTTGGACATACACATTGACGATGTAACACTGAAGTTAGATCGGAATTAAATAAAAAAGGCTCAATGCCGCCTTAAGTGCAAGAAGAGTGAGACTTCTTAGAGTCTGTGCATTGATCATTTCCTGTGAGACCAGTATTAGTTTCCGATACCCCACTGCAGGTTCAATGTATTCCTTGGACCTTCACATTGACGATGAAACACAGAAACCACATCGGAGATAATACAACATGCACAATGCCGCCATAAGTGCAAGAAGAGTGAGACTTCTTAGAGTCTGTAAATTGATCCCTTCCTGTGAGACCAGTATTAGTTTCCGATACACCACTGCAGGTTCAATTTATTCCTTGGACCTTCACATTGACGATGAAACACAGAAATCGCATCGGAATTAAATACAAAAGGCACAATGCCTCCATAAGTACAAGAATAGAGACACTTCTTACAGTCGGTGTTTTGAGCACTCCCTGTGAGACCAGTATTAATTTGCGATACACCACTGCAGGTTCAATGTATTCCTGGGACATACACATTGACGATGAAAACCTGAAATTAGATCGGAATTAAATAAAAAAGGCTCAATGCTGCCTTAAGTGCTAGAAGGGTGAGACTTCTTAGAGTCTGTGCTTTGATCCTTTCCTGTGAGACCAGTATTAGTTTTCGATACACCACTGCAGGTTCAATGTATTCCTTGGACCTTCACATTGACGATGAAACACCGAAATCGCATCGGAACTAAATACAACAGGCACAATGCCTCCATAAGTACAAGAATAGAGACTCTTCTTACAGTCGGTGTTTTGAGCACTCCCTGTGAGACCAGTATTAGTTTGCGATACACCACTGCAGGTTCAATGTATTCCTTGGACATACACATTGACAATGAAACACTGAAATTTGATAGGAATTAAATAAAAAAGGCTCAATGCCGCTTTAAGTACAAGAAGAGTGAGACTTCTTAGAGTCTGTGCTTTGATCCTTTCCTGTGAGACCAGTATTAGTTTCCGATACACCACTGCAGGTTCAATGTATTCCTGGACCTTCACATTGACGATGAAACACAGAAATCGCATCGGAATTAAATACAAAAGGCACAATGTCTCCATAAGTACAAGAATAGAGACGCTTCTTACAGTCGGTGTTTTGAGCACTCCCTGTGAGACCAGTATTAGTTTGCGATACGCCACTGCAGGTTCAATGTATTCCTTGGACCTTCACATTGACGATGAAACACAGAAATCGCATCGGAATTAAATACAAAAGGCACAATGCCTCCATAAGTACAAGTATAGAGACTCTTCTTACAGTCGGTGTTTTGATCACTCCCTGTGAGACCAATATTAGTTTGCGAGACACCACTGCAGGTTCAATGTATTCCATGGACATACACATTGACGATGAAACACTGAAATTAGATCGGAATTAAGTAAAAAAGACTCAATGCCGCCTTAAGTGCAAGAAGAGTGAGACTTCTTAGAGTCTGTGCTTTGATCCTATCCTGTGAGACCAGTATTAGTTTCCGATACACCACTGCTGGTTCAATGTATTCCTTGGACCTTCACATTGACGATGAAACACAGAAATGGCATCGGAATTAAATACAAAAGGCACAATGCCTCCATAAGTACAAGAAAATAGACTCTTCTTACAGTCGGTGTTTTGAGCACTCCCTGTGAGACCAGTATTAGTTTGCGATACACTACTGCAGGTTCAATGTATCCCTTGGAAATACACATTGACGATGTAACACTGAAATTAGATCGGAATTAAATAAAAAAGGCTCAATGCCGCCTTAAGTGCAAGAAGAGTGAGATTTCTTAGAGTCTGTGCTTTGATCCTTTCCTGTGAGACCAGTATTAGTTTCCGATACACCACTGCAGGTTCAATGTATTCCTTGGACCTTCACATTGACGATGAAACATAGAAATCGCATTGGAATTAAATACAAAAGGCACAATGCCTCCATAAGTACAAGAATAGAGACTCTTCTTACAGTCGGTGTTTTGAGCACTCCCTGTGAGACCAATATTAGTTTGAGATACACCACTGCAGGTTCAATGTATTCCTTGGACATACACATTGACGATGAATCACTGAAATTAGATCGGAATTAAATAAAAAAGGCCCAATGCCGCCTTAAGTGCAAGAAGAGTGAGACTTCTTAGGGTCTGTGCTTTGATCCTTTCCTGTGAGACCAGCATTGGTTTCCGATACACCACAGCAGGTTCAATGTATTCCTTGGACCTTCACATTGACGATGAAACACAGAAATCGCGTCGGAATTAAATACAAAAGGCACAATGCCGCCTTAAGTGCAATAAGAGTGAGACTTCTTAGAGTCTGTGCATTGATCCATTCCTGTGAGATCAGTATTAGTTTCCGATACACCACTGCAGGTTCTATGTATTCCTTGGACCTTCACATTGACGATGAAACATAGAAATCGCATCGGAATTAAATACAAAAGGCACAATGCCTCCATAAGTACAAGAATAGAGACTCTTCTTACAGTCGGTGTTTTGAGCACTCCCTGTGAGACCAGTATTAGTTTGCGATACACCACTGCAGGTTCAATGTATTCCTTGGAAACACACATTGACGATGAAACACTGAAATTAGATCGGAATTAAATAAAAAAGGCTCAATGCCGCCATAGGTGCAAGAAGAGTGAGACTTCTTATAGTCTGTGCTTTGATCCATTCCTGTGAGACCAGTATTAGTTTCCGATACACCACTGCAGGTTCTATATATTCCTTGGACCTTCACATTGACGATGAAACACAGAAATCGCATCGGAATTAAATACAAAAGGCACAATGCCTCCATAAGTACAAGAATGGGGACTCTTCTGACAGTCGGTGTTTTGAGCACTCCCTGTGAGACCAGTATTAGTTTGCGATACACCACTGCAGGTTCAATGTATTCCTAGGACATACACATTGACGATGAAACACTGAAATTAGATCGGAATTAAATAAAAAAGGCTCAATGACGCATTAGGTGCAAGAAGAGTGAGACTTCTTAGAGTCTGTGCTTTGATCCTTTCTGTGAGACGTGTATAAGTTTCCGATACACCACTGCAAGTTCAATGTATTCCTTGGACCTTCACATTGACGATGAAACACAGAAATCGCATCGGAATTAAATACAAAAGGCACAATGCCGCCTTAAGTGCAAGAAGAGTGAGACTTCTTAGAGTCCGTGCATTGATCCTTTCCTGTGAGACCAGTATTAGTTTCCGATACCCCACTGCAGGTTCAATGTATTCCTTGGACCTTCACATTGACGATGAAACACAGAAACCACATCGGAGATAATACAACATGCACAATGCCGCCATAAGTGCAAGAAGAGTGAGACTTCTTAGAGTCTGTAAATTGATCCTTTCCTGTGAGACCAGTACTAGTTTCCGATACACCACTGCAGGTTCAATTTATTCCTTGGACCTTCACATTGACGATGAAACACAGAAATCGCATCGGAATTAACTACAAAAGGCACAATGCCTCCATAAGTACAAGAATAGAGACTCTTCTTACAGTCGGTGTTTTGAGCACTCCCTGTGAGACCAGTATTAATTTGCGATACACCACTGCAGGTTCAATGTATTCCTGGGACATACACATTGACGATGAAAACCTGAAATTAGATCGGAATTAAATAAAAAAGGCTCAATGCTGCCTTAAGTGCTGGAAGGGTGAGACTTCTTAGGGTCTGTGCTTTGATCCTATCCTGTGAGACCAGTATTAGTTTTCGATACACCACTGCAGGTTCAATGTATTCCTTGGACCTTCACATTGACGATGAAACACCGAAATCGCATCGGAACTAAATACAACAGGCACAATGCCTCCATAAGTACAAGAATAGAGACTCTTCTTACAGTCGGTGTTTTGAGCACTCCCTGTGAGACCAGTATTAGTTTGCGATACACCACTGCAGGTTCAATGTATTCCTTGGACATACACATTGACAATGAAACACTGAAATTTGATAGGAATTAAATAAAAAAGGCTCAATGCCGCCTTAAGTACAAGAAGAGTGAGACTTCTTAGAGTCTGTGTTTTGATCCTTTCCTGTGAGACCAGTATTAGTTTCCGATACACCACTGCAGGTTCAATGTATTCCTTGGACCTTCACATTGACGATGAAACACAGAAATCGTATCGGAATTAAATACAAAAGGCACAATGCCTCCTTAAGTACAAGAATAGAGACTCGTCTTACAGTCGGTGATTTGAGCACTCCCTGAGAGACCAGTATTAGTTTGCGATACACCACTGCAGGTTCAATGTATTCCTTGGACATACACATTGACGATGAAACACTGAAATTAGATCGGAATTAAATAAAAAATGCTCAATGCCGCCTTAAGTGCAAGAACAGTGAGACTTCTTAGAGTCTGTGCTTTGATCCTTTCCTGTGAGACCAGTATTAGATTCCGATACACCACTGCAGGTTCAATGTATTCCTTGGACCTTCACATTGACGATGAAACACAGAAATCGCATCGGAATTAAATACAAAAGGCACAATGCCTCCATAAGTACAAGTATAGAGACTCTTCTTACAGTCGGTGTTTTGATCACTCCCTGTGAGACCAATATTAGTTTGCGATACACCACTGCAGGTTCAATGTATTCCATGGACATACACATTGACGATGAAACACTGAAATTAGATCGGAATTAAATAAAAAAGGCTCAATGCCGCCTTAAGTGCAAGAAGAGTGAGACTTCTTAGAGTCTGTGCTTTGATCCTTTCCTGTGAGACCAGTATTAGTTTCCGATACACCACTGCTGGTTCAATGTATTCCTTGGACCTTCACATTGACGATGAAACACAGAAATGGCATCGGAATTAAATACAAAAGGCACAATGCCTCCATAAGTACAAGAAAAGAGACTCTTCTTACAGTCGTTGTTTTGAGCACTCCCTGTGAGACCAGTATTAGTTTGCGATACACTACTGCAGGTTCAATGTATTCCTTGGAAATACACATTGACGATGAAACACTGAAATTAGATCGGAATTAAATAAAAAAGGCTCAATGCCGCCATAAGTGCAAGAAGAGTGAGATTTCTTAGAGTCTGTGCTTTGATCCTTTCCTGTGAGACCAGTATTAGTTTCCGATACACCACTGCAGGTTCAATGTATTCCTTGGACCTTCACATTGACGATGAAACATAGAAATCGCATTGGAATTAAATACAAAAGGCACAGTGCCTCCATAAGTACAAGAATAGAGACTCTTCTTACAGTCGGTGTTTTGAGCACTCCCTGTGAGACCAATATTAGTTTGCGATACACCACTGCAGGTTCAATGTATTCCTTGGACATACACATTGACGATGAATCACTGAAATTAGATCGGAATTAAATAAAAAAGGCTCAATGCCGCCATAAGTGCAAGAAGAGTGAGACTTCTTAGAGTCTGTGCTTTGATCCTTTCCTGTGAGACCAGTATTGGTTTCCGATACACCACAGCAGGTTCAATGTATTCCTTGGACCTTCACATTGACGATGAAACACAGAAATCGCCTCGGAATTAAATACAAAAGGCACAATGCCGCCTTAAGTGCAATAAGAGTGAGACTTCTTAGAGTCTGTGCATTGATCCATTCCTGTGAGATCAGTATTAGTTTCCGATACACCACTGCAGGTTCTATGTATTCCTTGGACCTTCACATTGACGATGAAACATAGAAATCGCATCGGAATTTAATACAAAAGGCACAATGCCTCCATAAGTACAAGAATAGAGACTCTTCTTATAGTCGGTGTTTTGAGCACTCCCTGTGAGACCAGTATTAGTTTGCGATACACCACTGCAGGTTCAATGTATTCCTTGGAAATACACATTGACGATGAAACACTGAAATTAGATCGGAATTAAATAAAAGAGGTCAATGCCGCCATAGGTGCAAGAAGAGTGAGACTTCTTATAGTCTGTGCTTTGATCCATTCCTGTGAGACCAGTATTAGTTTCCGATACACCACTGCAGGATCTATATATTCCTTGGACCTTCACATTGACGATGAAACACAGAAATCGCATCGGAATTAAATACAAAAGGCACAATGCCTCCATAAGTACAAGAATGGGGACTCTTCTGACAGTCGGTGTTTTGAGCACTCCCTGTGAGACCAGTATTAGTTTGCGATACACCACTGCAGGTTCAATGTATTCCTAGGACATACACATTGACGATGAAACACTGAAATTAGATCGGAATTAAATAAAAAAGGCTCAATGACGCATTAGGTGCAAGAAGAGTGAGACTTCTTAGAGTCTGTGCTTTGATCCTTTCTGTGAGACCTGTATTAGTTTCCGATACACCACTGCAGGTTCAATGTATTCCTTGGACCTTCACATTGACGATGAAACACAGAAATCGCATCGGAATTAAATACAAAAGGCACAATGCCGCCTTAAGTGCAAGAAGAGTGAGACTTCTTAGAGTCTGTGCATTGATCCTTTCCTGTGAGACCAGTATTAGTTTCCGATACACCACTGCAGGTTCTATGTATTCCTTGGACCTTCACATTGACGATGAAACACAGAAATCGCATCGGAATCAAATACAAAAGGCACAATGCCTCCATAAGTACAAGAATAGAGACTCTTCTTACAGTCGGGGTTTTGGGCACTCCCTGTGAGACCAGTATTAGTTTGCGATACACCACTGCATGTTCAATGTATTCCATGGACATACACATTGACGATGAAACACCGAAATTAGATCGGAATTAAATAAAAAAGGCTCAATGCCGCCTTCAGTGCAAGAAGAGTGAGACTTCTTAGAGTCTGTGCTTTGATTCTTTCCTGTGAGACCAGTATTAGTTTCCGATACACCACTGCAGGTTCTATGTATTCCTTGGACCTTCACATTGACGATGAAACACAGAAATCGCATCGGAATTAAATACAAAAGGCACAATGCCTCCATCAGTACAAGAATAGAGACCCTTCTTACAGTCGGGGTTTTGAGCACTCCCTGTGAGACCAGTATTAGTATGCGATACACCACTGCAGGTTCAATGTATTCCTTGGAAATACAAATTGACGATGAAACACTGAAATTAGATCGGAATTAAATAAAAAAGGCACAATGCCGCCTTAAGTACAAGAATAGAGACTCTTCTTACAGTCGGGCTTTTGAGCACTCCCTGTGAGACCAGTATTAGTTTGTCATACACCACTGCAGGTTCAATGTATTAATTGGACATACACATTGACGATTAAACACTGAAATTAGATCGGAATTAAATAAAACATGCTCAATGCCGCCTTACGTGCAAGAAGAGTGAGACTTCTCAGAGTCTGTGCATTGATCCTTTCCTGTGAGACCAGTATTAGTTTCCGATACACCACTGCAGGTTCAATGTATTCCTTGGACATTCACATTGACGATGAAACACAGAAATCACATCGGAGATAAATACAACAGGCACAATGACGCCATAAGTGCAAGAAGAGTGAGACTTCTTAGAGTCTGTGCATTGAGCCCTTCCTGTGAGACCAGTATTAGTTTCCGATACACCACTGCAGGTTCTATGTATTCCTTGGTCCTTCACATTGACGATGAAACACAGAAATCGCATCGGAATTAAATACAAAAGGCTCAATGCCTCCATAAGTACAAGAATAGAGACTCTTCTTACAGTCGGTGTTTTTAGCACTCCCTGTGAGACCAGTATTAGTTTGCGATACACCACTGCAGGTTCAATGTATTCCTTGGACATACACATTGACGATGAAACACTGTAATTAGATCGCAATTAAATAAAAAAGACTCAATGCCGCCTTAAGTGCAAGAAGAGTGAGACTTCTTATAGTCTGTGCTTTGATCATTTCCTGTGAGACCAGTATTAGTTTCCGATACACCACTGCAATATCAATGTATTCCTTGGACCTTCACATTAACGATGAAACACAGATATCGCATCGGAATTAAATACAAAAGGCACAATGCCTCCATAAGTACAAGAATAGAGACTCTTCTCACAGTCGGTGTTTTGAGCACTCCCTGTGAGACCAGTATTAGTTTGCGATACACCTCAGGAGGTTCAGTTCATTCCTTGGACCTTCACATTGACGATGAAACACAGAAATCGCATCGGAATTAAATACAAAAGGCACAATACCGCCTTAAGTACAAGAATGGAGACTCTTCTTACAGTCGGTGCTTTGAGCATTCCCTGTGAGACCAGTAATAGTATCCGGTACACCGCTGCAGGTTCAATCTATTCCTTGGACATACACATTTACGATGAAACACTGATATTACATCGGAATTAAATGCAAAAGGCACAATGCCGCCTTAAGTAAAAGAATAGAAACTCACTTACAGTCGGTGCTTTGAGCATTCCCTGTGAGACCAGTATTAGTTTCCGATACACCACTGCAGGTTCAATGTATTCCTTGGACATTCACATTGACGATGAAACACAGAAATCACATCGGAGATAAATACAACAGGCACAATGCCGCCATAAGTGCAAGAAGAGTGAGACTTCTTAGAGTCTGTGCATTGATCCTTTCCTGTGAGACCAGTATTAGTTTCCGATACACCACTGCAGGTTCTATGTATTCCTTGGACCTTCACATTGACGATGGAACACAGAAATCGCATCGGAATTAAATACAAAAGGCTCAATGCCTCCATAAGTACAAGAATAGAGACTCTTCTTACAGTCGGTGTTTTGAGCACTCGCTGTGAGACCAGTATTAGTTTGCGATACACCACTGCAGGTTCAATGTATTCCTTGGACATACACATTGACGATGAAACACTGTAATTAGATCGCAATTAAATAAAAAAGACTCAATGCCGCCTTAAGTGCAAGAAGAGTGAGACTTCTTGTAGTCTGTGCTTTGATCCTTTCCTGTGAGACCAGTATTAGTTTCCGATACACCACTGCAGGTTCAATGTATTCCTTGGACCTTCACATTGACGATGAAACACAGAAATCGCATCGGAATTAAATACAAAAGGCACAATGCCTCCATAAGTACAAGAATAGAGACTCTTCTTACAGTCGTGGGTTTTGAGCACTCCCTGTGAGACCAGTATTAGTTTGCGATACACCACTGCATGTTCAATGTATTCCATGGACATACACATTGACGATGAAACACCGAAATTAGATCGGAATTAAATAAAAAATTCTCAATGCCGCCTTCAGTGCAAGAAGAGTGAGACTTCTAAGAGTCTGTGCTTTGATTCTTTCCTGTGAGACCAGTATTAGTTTCCGATACACCACTGCAGGTTCTATGTATTCCTTGGACCTTCACATTGACGATGAAACACAGAAATCGCATCGGAATTAAATACAAAAGGCACAATGCCTCCATAAGTACAAGAATAGAGACTCTTCTTACAGTCGGGGTTTTGAGCACTCCCTGTGAGACCAGTATTAGTTTGCGATACACCACTGCAGGTTCAATGTATTCCTTGGAAATACAAATTGACGATGAAACACTGAAATTAGATCGGAATTAAATAAAAAAGTCACAATGCCGCCTTAAGTACAAGAATAGAGACTCTTCTTACAGTCGGGCTTTTGAGCACTCCCTGTGAGACCAGTATTAGTTTGCCATACACCACTGCAGGTTCAATGTATTCCTTGGACATACACATTGACGATTAAACACTGAAATTAGATCGGAATTAAATAAAAAATGCTCAATGCCGCCTTAAGTGCAAGAAGAGTGAGACTTCTCAGAGTCTGTGCATTGATCCTTTCCTGTGAGACCAGTATTAGTTTCCGATACACCACTGCAGGTTCTATGTACTCCTTGGATTTTCACATTGACGTTGAAACACAAAAGTCCCATCGGAATTAAATACAAAAGGCACAATGCCGCCATAAGTGCGAGAAGAGTGAGACTTCTTAGAGTCTGTGCATTGATCCTTTCCTGTGAGACCTGTATTAGTTTCCGATACACCACTGCAGGTTCTATGTATTCCTTGGACCTTCACATCGACGTTGAAACACAGAAATCGCATCGGAATTAAATACAAAAGGCACAATGCCGCCTTAAGTGCAATAAGAGTGAGACTTCTTAGAGTCTTTGCATTGATCCTTTCCTGTGAGACCAGTATTAGTTTCCGATACACCACTGCAGGTTCTATGTATTCCTGGGACCTTCACATTGACGATGAAACATAGAAATCGCATCGGAATTAAATACAAAAGGCACAATGTCACCATAAGTACAAGAATAGAGACTCTTCTCACAGTCGGTGTTTTGAGCACTCCCTGTGAGACCAGTATTAGTTTGCGATACACCTCAGGAGGTTCAGTTCATTCCTTGGACCTTCACATTGACGATGAAACACAGAAATCGCATCGGAATTAAATACAAAAGGCACAATACCGCCTTAAGTACAAGAATGGAGACTCTTCTTACAGTCGGTGCTTTGAGCATTCCCTGTGAGACCAGTAATAGTATCCGGTACACCGCTGCAGGTTCAATCTATTCCTTGGACATACACATTTACGATGAAACACTGAAATTACATCGGAATTAAATGCAAAAGGCACAATGCCGCCTTAAGTAAAAGAATAGAAACTCACTTACAGTCGGTGCTTTGAGCATTCCCTGTGAGACCAGTATTAGTTTCCGATACACCACTGCAGGTTCAATGTATTCCTTGGACATTCACATTGACGATGAAACACAGAAATCACATCGGAGATAAATACAACAGGCACAATGCCGCCATAAGTGCAAGAAGAGTGATACTTCTTAGAGTCTGTGCATTGATCCTTTCCTGTGAGACCAGTATTAGTTTCCGATACACCACTGCAGGTTCTATGTATTCCTTGGACCTTCACATTGACGATGAAACACAGAAATCGCATCGGAATTAAATACAAAAGGCTCAATACCTCCATAAGTACAAGAATAGAGACTCTTCTTACAGTCGGTGTTTTGAGCACTCGCTGTGAGACCAGTATTAGTTTGCGATACACCACTGCAGGTTCAATGTATTCCTTGGACATACACATTGACGATGAAACACTGTAATTAGATCGCAATTAAATAAAAAAGACTCAATGCCGCCTTAAGTGCAAGAAGAGTGAGACTTCTTATAGTCTGTGCTTTGATCCTTTCCTGTGAGACCAGTATTAGTTTCCGATACACCACTGCAGGTTCAATGTATTCCTTGGACCTTCACATTGACGATGAAACACAGAAATCGCATCGGAATTAAATACAAAAGGCACAATGCCGCCTTAAGTGCAAGAAGAGTGAGACTTCTTAGAGTCTGTGCATTGATCCTTTCCTGTGAGACCAGTATTAGTTTCCGATACACCACTGCAGGTTCTATGTATTCCTTGGACCTTCACATTGACGATGAAACACAGAAATCGCATCGGAATTAAATACAAAAGGCACAATGCCTCCATAAGTACAAAAATAGAGACTCTTCTTACAGTCGGGGTTTTGAGCACTCCCTGTGAGACCAGTATTAGTTTGCGATACACCACTGCATGTTCAATGTATTCCATGGACATACACATTGACGATGAAACACCGAAATTAGATCGGAATTAAATAAAAAAGGCTCAATGCCGCCTTCAGTGCAAGAAGAGTGAGACTTCTTAGAGTCTGTGCTTTGATTCTTTCCTGTGAGACCAGTATTAGTTTCCGATACACCACTGCAGGTTCTATGTATTCCTTGGACCTTCACATTGACGATGAAACACAGAAATCGCATCGGAATTAAATACAAAAGGCACAATGCCTCCATAAGTACAAGAATAGAGACTCTTCTTACAGTCGGGGTTTTGAGCACTCCCTGTGAGACCAGTATTAGTTTGCGATACACCACTGCAGGTTCAATGTATTCCTTGGAAATACAAATTGACGATGAAACACTGAAATTAGATCGGAATTAAATAAAAAAGTCACAATGCCGCCTTAAGTATAAGAATAGAGACTCTTCTTACAGTCGGGCTTTTGAGCACTCCCTGTGAGACCAGTATTAGTTTGCCATACACCACTGCAGGTTCAATGTATTCCTTGGACATACACATTGACGATTAAACACTGAAATTAGATCGGAATTAAATAAAAAATGCTCAATGCCGCCTTAACTGCAAGAAGAGTGAGACTTCTCAGAGTCTGTGCATTGATCCTTTCCTGTGAGACCAGTATTAGTTTCCGATACACCACTGCAGGTTCTATGTACTCCTTGGAACTTCACATTGACGTTGAAACACAAAAGTCCCATCGGAATTAAATACAAAAGGCACAATGCCGCCATAAGTGCGAGAAGAGTGAGACTTCTTAGAGTCTGTGCATTGATCCTTTCCTGTGAGACCTGTACTAGTTTCCGATACACCACTGCAGTTTCTATGTATTCCTTGGACCTTCACATTGACGTTGAAACACAGAAATCGCATCGGAATTAAATACAAAAGGCACAATGCCGCCTTAAGTGCAATAATAGTGAGACTTCTTAGAGTCTTTGCATTGATCCTTTCCTGTGAGACCAGTATTAGTTTCCGATACACCACTGCAGGTTCTATGTATTCCTTGGTCCTTCACATTGACGATGAAACACAGAAATCGCATCGGAATTAAATACAAAACGCTCAATGCCTCCATAAGTACAAGAATAGAGACTCTTCTTACAGTCGGTGTTTTGAGCACTCCCTGTGAGACCAGTATTAGTTTGCGATACACCACTGCAGGTTCAATGTATTCCTTGGACATACACATTGACGATGAAACACTGTAATTAGATCGCAATTAAATAAAAAAGACTCAATGCCGCCTTAAGTGCAAGAAGAGTGAGACTTCCTATTGTCTGTGCTTTGATCATTTCCTGTGAGACCAGTATTAGTTACCGATACACCACTGCAATATCAATGTATTCCTTGGACCTTCACATTAACGATGAAACACAGATATCGCATCGGAATTAAATACAAAAGGCACAATGCCTCCATAAGTACAAGATTAGAGACTCTTCTTACAGTCGGTGTTTCGAGCACTCCCTGTGAGACCAGTATTAGTTTGCGATACACCACTGCAGGTTCAATGTATTCCTTGGACATACACATTGACGATGAAACACTGAAATTAGATCGGAATTAAATAAAAAAGGCTCAATGCCGCCTTAAGTGCAAGAAGAGTGAGACTTCTTAGAGTCTGTGCATTGATCCTTTCCTGTGAGACCAGTATTAGTTTCCGATACACCACTGCAGGTTCAATGTATTCCTTGGACCTTCACATTGACGATGAAACACAGAAATCGCATCGGAATTAAATACAAAAGGCACAATGCCGCCTTAAGTGCAAGAAGAGTGAGACTTCTTAGAGTCTGTGCATTGATCCTTTCCTGTGAGACCAGTATTAGTATCCGATACACCACTGCAGGTTCTATGTATTCCTTGGACCTTCACATTGACAATGAAACACAGAAATCGCATCGGAATTAAATACAAAAGGCACAATGCCTCCATAAGTACAAGAATAGAGACTCTTCTTACAGTCGTGGGTTTTGAGCACTCCCTGTGAGACCAGTATTAGTTTGCGATACACCACTGCATGTTCAATGTATTCCATGGACATACACATTGACGATGAAACACCTAAATTAGATCGGAATTAAATAGAAAAGGCTCAATGCCGCCTTCAGTGCAAGAAGAGTGAGACTTCTTAGAGTCTGTGCTTTGATTCTTTCCTGTGAGACCAGTATTAGTTTCCGATACTCCACTGCAGGTTCTATGTATTCCTTGGACCTTCACATTGACGATGAAACACAGAAATCGCATCGGAATTAAATACAAAAGGCACAATGCCTCCATAAGTACAAGAATAGAGACTCTTCTTACAGTCGGTATTTTGAGCACTCCCTGTGAGACCAGTATTAGTTTGCGATACACCACTGCAGGTTCAATGTATTCCTTGGAAATACAAATTGACGATGAAACACTGAAATTAGATCGGAATTAAATAAAAAAGTCACAATGCCGCCTTAAGTACAAGAATAGAGTCTCTTCTTACAGTCGGGCATTTGAGCACTCCCTGTGAGACCAGTATTAGTTTGCCATACACCACTGCAGGTTCAATGTATTCCTTGGACATACACATTGACGATTAAACACTGAAATTAGATCGGAATTAAATAAAAAATGCTCATTGCCGCCTTAAGTGCAAGAAGAGTGAGACTTCTCAGAGTCTGTGCATTGATCCTTTCCTGTGAGACCAGTATTAGTTTCCGATACACCACTGCAGGTTCTATGTATTCCTTGGACCATCACATTGACGTTGAAACACAGAAATCGCATCGGAATTAAATACAAAAGGCACAATGCCGCCTTAAGGGCAATAAGAGTGAGACTTCTTAGAGTCTTTGCATTGATCCTTTCCTGTGAGACCAGTATTAGTTTCCGATACACCACTGCAGGTTCTATGTATTCCTTGGACCTTCACATTGACGATGAAACATAGAAATCGCATCGGAATTAAATACAAAAGGCACAATGCCTCCATAAGTACAAGAATGGAGACTCTTCTTACAGTCGGTGCTTTGAGCATTCCCTGTGAGACCAGTAATAGTATCCGGTACACCGCTGCAGGTTCAATCTATTCCTTGGACATACACATTTACGATGAAACACTGAAATTACATCGGAATTAAATGCAAAAGGCACAATGCCGCCTTAAGTACAAGAATAGAAACTCACTTACAGTCGGTGCTTTGAGCATTCCCTGTGAGACCAGTATTAGTTTCCGATACACCACTGCAGGTTCAATGTATTCCTTGGACATTCACATTGACGATGAAACACAGAAATCACATCGGAGATAAATACAACAGGCACAATGCCGCCATAAGTGCAAGAAGAGTGAGACTTCTTAGAGTCTGTGCATTGATCCTTTCCTGTGAGACCAGTATTAGTTTCCGATACACCACTGCAGGTTCTATGTATTCCTTGGACCTTCACATTGACGATGAAACACAGAAATCGCATCGGAATTAAATACAAAAGGCTCAATGCCTCCATAAGTACAAGAATAGAGACTCTTCTTACAGTCGGTGTTTTGAGCACTCCCTGTGAGACCAGTATTAGTTTGCGATACACCTCAGGAGGTTCAGTTCATTCCTTGGACCTTCACATTGACGATGAAACACAGAAATCGCATCGGAATTAAATACAAAAGGCACAATGCCGCCTTAAGTACAAGAATGGAGACTCTTCTTACAGTCGGTGCTTTGAGCATTCCCTGTGAGACCAGTAATAGTATCCGGTACACCGCTGCAGGTTCAATCTATTCCTTGGACATACACATTTACGATGAAACACTGAAATTACATCGGAATTAAATGCAAAAGGCACAATGCCGCCTTAAGTACAAGAATAGAAACTCACTTACAGTCGGTGCTTTGAGCATTCCCTGTGAGACCAGTATTAGTTTCCGATACACCACTGCAGGTTCAATGTATTCCTTGGACATTCACATTGACGATGAAACACAGAAATCACATCGGAGATAAATACAACAGGCACAATGCCGCCATAAGTGCAAGAAGAGTGAGACTTCTTAGAGTCTGTGCATTGATCCTTTCCTGTGAGACCAGTATTAGTTTCCGATACACCACTGCAGGTTCTATGTATTCCTTGGACCTTCACATTGACGATGAAACACAGAAATCGCATCGGAATTAAATACAAAAGGCTCAATGCCTCCATAAGTACAAGAATAGAGACTCTTCTTACAGTCGGTGTTTTGAGCACTCCCTGTGAGACCAGTATTAGTTTGCGATACACCACTGCAGGTTCAATGTATTCCTTGGACATACACATTGACGATGAAACACTGTAATTAGATCGCAATTAAATAAAAAAGACTCAATGCCGCCTTAAGTGCAAGAAGAGTGAGACTTCTTATAGTCTGTGCTTTGATCCTTTCCTGTGAGACCAGTATTAGTTTCCGATACACCACTGCAATATCAATGTATTCCTTGGACCTTCACATTAACGATGAAACACAGATATCTCATCGGAATTAAATACAAAAGGCACAATGCCTCCATAAGTACAAGATTAGAGACTCTTCTTACAGTCGGTGTTTTGAGCACTCCCTGTGAGACCAGTATTAGTTTGCGATACACCACTGCAGGTTCAATGTATTCCTTGGACATACACATTGACGATGAGACACTGAAATTAGATCGGAATTAAATAAAAAAGGCTCAATGCCGCCTTAAGTGCAAGAAGAGTGAGACTTCTTAGAGTCTGTGCATTGATCCTTTCCTGTGAGACCAGTATTAGTTTCCGATACACCACTGCAGGTTCAATGTATTCCTTGGACCTTCACATTGACGATGAAACACAGAAATCGCATCGGAATTAAATACAAAAGGCACAATGCCGCCTTAAGTGCAAGAAGAGTGAGACTTCTTAGAGTCTGTGCATTGATCCTTTCCTGTGAGACCAGTATTAGTTTCCGATACACCACTGCAGGTTCTATGTATTCCTTGGACCTTCACATTGACGATGAAACACAGAAATCGCATCGGAATTAAATACAAAAGGCACAATGCCTCCATAAGTACAAGAATAGAGACTCTTCTTACAGTCGGGGTTTTGAGCACTCCCTGTGAGACCAGTATTAGTTTGCGATACACCACTGCATGTTCAATGTATTCCATGGACATACACATTGACGATGAAACACCGAAATTTGATCGGAATTAAATAAAAAAGGCTCAATGCCGCCTTCAGTGCAAGAAGAGTGAGACTTCTTAGAGTCTGTGCTTTGATTCTTTCCTGTGAGACCAGTATTAGTTTCCGATACACCACTGCAGGTTCTATGTATTCCTTGGACCTTCACATTGACGATGAAACACAGAAATCGCATCGGAATTAAATACAAAAGGCACAATGCCTCCATAAGTACAAGAATAGAGACTCTTCTTACAGTCGGGGTTTTGAGCACTCCCTGTGAGACCAGTATTAGTTTGCGATACACCACTGCAGGTTCAATGTATTCCTTGGAAATACAAATTGACGATGAAACACTGAAATTAGATCGGAATTAAATAAAAAAGTCACAATGCCGCCTTAAGTACAAGAATAGAGACTCTTCTTACAGTCGGGCTTTTGAGCACTCCCTGTGAGACCAGTATTAGTTTGCCATACACCACTGCAGGTTCAATGTATTCCTTGTACATACACATTGACGATTAAACACTGAAATTAGATCGGAATTAAATAAAAAATGCTCAATGCCGCCTTAAGTGCAAGAAGAGTGAGACTTCTCAGAGTCTGTGGATTGATCCTTTCCTGTGAGACCAGTATTAGTTTCCGACACACCACTGCAGGTTCTATGTACTCCTTGGAACTTCACATTGACGTTGAAACACAAAAGTCCCATCGGAATTAAATACAAAAGGCACAATGCCGCCATAAGTGCGAGAAGAGTGAGACTTCTTAGAGTCTGTGCATTGATCCTTTCCTGTGAGACCTGTATTAGTTTCCGATACACCACTGCAGGTTCTATGTATTCCTTGGACCTTCACATTGACGTTGAAACACAGAAATCGCATCGGAATTAAATACAAAAGGCACAATGCCGCCTTAAGTGCAATAAGAGTGAGACTTCTTAGAGTCTTTGCATTGATCCTTTCCTGTGAGACCAGTATTAGTTTCCGATACACCACTGCAGGTTCTATGTATTCCTTGGACCTTCACATTGACGATGAAACATAGAAATTGCATCGGAATTAAATACAATAGGCACAAGGCCTCCATAAGTACAAGAATAGAGACTCTTCTCACAGTCGGTGTTTTGAGCACTCCCTGTGAGACCAGTATTAGTTTGCGATACACCTCAGGAGGTTCAGTTCATTCCTTGGACCTTCACATTGACGATGAAACACAGAAATCGCATCGGAATTAAATACAAAAGGCACAATACCGCCTTAAGTACAAGATTGAAGACTCTTCTTACAGTCGGTGCTTTGAGCATTCCCTGTGAGACCAGTAATAGTATCCGGTACACCGCTGCAGGTTCAATCTATTCCTTGGACATACACATTTACGATGAAACACTGAAATTACATCGGAATTAAATGCAAAAGGCACAATGCCGCCTTAAGTACAAGAATAGAAACTCACTTACAGTCGGTGCTTTGAGCATTCCCTGTGAGACCAGTATTAGTTTCCGATACACCACTGCAGGTTCAATGTATTCCTTGGACATTCACATTGACGATGAAACACAGAAATCACAACGGAGATAAATACAACAGGCACAATCCCGCCATAAGTGCAAGAAGAGTGAGACTTCTTACAGTCTGTGCATTGATCCTTTCCTGTGAGACCAGTATTAGTTTCCGATACACCACTGCAGGTTCTATGTATTCCTTGGACCTTCACATTGACGATGAAACACAGATATCGCATCGGTATTAAATACAAAAGGCTCAATGCCTCCATAAGTACAAGAATAGAGACTCTTCTTACAGTCGGTGTTTTGAGCACTCCCTGTGAGACCAGTATTAGTTTGCGATACACCACTGCAGGTTCAATGTATTCCTTGGACATACACATTGACGATGAAACACTGTAATTAGATCGCAATTAAATAAAAAAGACTCAATGCCGCCTTAAGTGCAAGAAGAGTGAGACTTCTTATAGTCTGTGCTTTGATCGTTTCCTGTGAGACCAGTATTAGTTTCCGATACACCACTGCAATATCAATGTATTCCTTGGATCTTCACATTAACGATGAAACACAGATATCTCATCGGAATTAAATACAAAAGGCACAATGCCTCCATAAGTACAAGATTAGAGACTCTTCTTACAGTCGGTGTTTTGAGCACTCCCTGTGAGACCAGTATTAGTTTGCGATACACCACTGCAGGTTCAATGTATTCCTTGGACATACACATTGACGATGAGACACTGAAATTAGATCGGAATTAAATAAAAAAGGCTCAATGCCGCCTTAAGTGCAAGAAGAGTGAGACTTCTTAGAGTCTGTGCATTGATCCTTTCCTGTGAGACCAGTATTAGTTTCCGATACACCACTGCAGGTTCAATGTATTCCTTGGACCTTCACATTGACGATGAAACACAGAAATCGCATCGAAATTAAATACAAAAGGCACAATGCCGCCTTAAGTGCAAGAAGAGTGAGACTTCTTAGAGTCTGTGCATTGATCCTTTCCTGTGAGACCAGTATTAGTTTCCGATACACCACTGCAGGTTCTATGTATTCCTTGGACCTTCACATTGACGATGAAACACAGAAATCGCATCGGAATTAAATACAAAAGGCACAATGCCTCCATAAGTACAAGAATAGAGACTCTTCTTACAGTCGGGGTTTTGAGCACTCCCTGTGAGACCAGTATTAGTTTGCGATACACCACTGCATGTTCAATGTATTCCATGGACATACACATTGACGATGAAACACCGAAATTAGATCGGAATTAAATAAAAAAGGCTCAATGCCGCCTTCAGTGCAAGAAGAGTGAGACTTCTTAGAGTCTGTGCTTTGATT
Source organism: Schistocerca americana (assembly GCF_021461395.2). Lineage (NCBI taxonomy): Eukaryota > Metazoa > Arthropoda > Insecta > Orthoptera > Acrididae > Schistocerca > Schistocerca americana. The sequence continues at coordinate 737,958,571 of NC_060123.1, forward strand.
CTTTCCTGTGAGACCAGTATTAGTTTCCGATACACCACTGCAGGTTCTATGTATTCCTTGGACCTTCACATTGACGATGAAACACAGAAATCGCATCGGAATTAAATACAAAAGGCACAATGCCTCCATAAGTACAAGAATAGAGACTCTTCTTACAGTCGGGGTTTTGAGCACTCCCTGTGTGACCAGTATTAGTTTGCGATACACCACTGCAGGTTCAATGTATTCCTTGGAAATACAAATTGACGATGAAACACTGAAATTAGATCGGAATTAAATAAAAAAGTCACAATGCCGCCTTAAGTACAAGAATAGAGACTCTTCTTACAGTCGGGCTTTTGAGCACGCCCTGTGAGACCAGTATTAGTTTGCCATACACCACTGCAGGTTCAATGTATTCCTTGGACATACACATTGACGATTAAACACTGAAATTAGATCGGAATTAAATAAAAAATGCTCAATGCCGCCTTAAGTGCAAGAAGAGTGAGACTTCTCAGAGTCTGTGCATTGATCCTTTCCTGTGAGACCAGTATTAGTTTCCGATACACCACTGCAGGTTCTATGTACTCCTTGGAACTTCACATTGACGTTGAAACACAAAAGTCCCATCGGAATTAAATACAAAAGGCACAATGCGCCATAAGTGCGAGAAGAGTGAGACTTCTTAGAGTCTGTGCATTGATCCTTTCCTGTGAGACCTGTATTAGTTTCCGATACACCACTGCAGGTTTCATGTATTCCTTGGACCTTCACATTGACGTTGAAACACAGAAATGGCATCGGAATTAAATACAAAAGTCACAATGCCGCCTTAAGTGCAATAAGAGTGAGACTTCTTAGAGTCTTTGCATTGATCCTTTCCTGTGAGACCAGTATTAGTTTCCGATACACCACTGCAGGTTCTATGTATTCCTTGGACCTTCACATTGACGATGAAACATAGAAATCGCATCGGAATTAAATACAAAAGGCACAATGCCTCCATAAGTACAAGAATAGAGACTCTTCTCACAGTCGGTGTTTTGAGCACTCCCTGTGAGACCAGTATTAGTTTGCGATACACCTCAGGAGGTTCAGTTCATTCCTTGGACCTTCACATTGACGATGAAACACAGAAATCGCATCGGAATTAAATACAAAAGGCACAATGCCGCCTTAAGTACAAGAATGGAGACTCTTCTTACAGTCGGTGCTTTGAGCATTCCCTGTGAGACCAGTAATAGCATCCGGTACACCGCTGCAGGTTCAATCTATTCCTTGGACATACACATTTACGATGAAACACTGAAATTACATCGGAATTAAATGCAAAAGGCACAATGCCGCCTTAAGTACAAGAATAGAAACTCACTTACAGTCGGTGCTTTGAGCATTCCCTGTGAGGCCAGTATTAGTTTCCGATACACCACTGCAGGTTCAATGTATTCCTTGGACATTCACATTGACGATGAAACACAGAAATCACATCGGAGATAAATACAACAGGCACAATGCCGCCATAAGTGCAAGAAGAGTGAGACTTCTTAGAGTCTGTGCATTGATCCTTTCCTGTGAGACCAGTATTAGTTTCCGATACACCACTGGAGGTTCTATGTATTCCTTGGACCTTCACATTGACGATGAAACACAGAAATCGCATCGGAATTAAATACAAAAGGCTCAATGCCTCCATAAGTACAAGAATAGAGACTCTTCTTACAGTCGGTGTTTTGAGCACTCCCTGTGAGACCAGTATTAGTTTACGATACACCACTGCAGGTTCAATGTATTCCTTGGACATACACATTGACGATGAAACACTGTAATTAGATCGCAATTAAATAAAAAAGACTCAATGCCGCCTTAAGTGCAAGAAGAGTGAGACTTCTTATAGTCTGTGCTTTGATCCTTTCCTGTGAGACCAGTATTAGTTTCCGATACACCACTGCAATATCAATGTATTCCTTGGACCTTCACATTAACGATGAAACACAGATATCTCATCGAAATTAAATACAAAAGGCACAATGCCTCCATAAGTACAAGATTAGAGACTCTTCTTACAGTCGGTGTTTTGAGCACTCCCTGTGAGACCAGTATTAGTTTGCGATACACCACTGCAGGTTCAATGTATTCCTTGGACATACACATTGACGCTGAAACACTGAAATTAGATCGGAATTAAATAAAAAAGGCTCAATGCCGCCTTAAGTGCAAGAAGAGTGAGACTTCTTAGAGTCTGTGCATTGATCCTTTCCTGTGAGACCAGTATTAGTTTCCGATACACCACTGCAGGTTCAATGTATTCCTTGGACCTTCACATTGACGATGAAACGCAGAAATCACATCAGGGATAAATACAACAGGCACAATGCCGCCATAAGTGCAATAAGAGTGAGACTTCTTTGAGTCTGTGCATTGATCCTCTCCTGTGAGACCAGTATTAGTTTCCGATACACCACTGCAGGTTCTATGTATTCCATGGACCTTCACATTGACGATGAAACATAGAAATCGCATGGGAATTAAATACAAAAGGCACAATGCCTCCATACGTACAAGAATAGAGACTCTTCTTACAGTTGGTGTTTGAGCACTCCCTGTGAGACCAGTATTAGTTTGCGATACACCACTGCAGGTTCAATGTATTCCTTGGAAATACACAATGACGATGAAACACTGAAATTAGATCGGAATTAAATAAAAAAGGCACAATGCCGTCTTAAGTACAAGAATAGAGACTCTTCTTACAGTCGGAGTTTTGAGCACTCCCCGTGAGACCAGTATTAGTTTGCCATACACCACTGCAGGTTCAATGTTTTCCTTGGACATACACATTGACGATTAAACGCTGAAATTAGATCGGAATTCAATAAATAATGCTCAATGCCGCCTTAAGTGCAAGAAGAGTGAGACTTCTCTGAGTCTGTGCATTGATCCTTTCCTGTGAGACCAGTATTAGTTTCCGATACACCACTGCAGGTTCTATGTATTCCTTGGAACTTCACATTGACGTTGAAACACAGAAGTCGCATCGGAATTAAATACAAAAGGCACAATGCCGCCATAAGTGCAAGAAGAGTGAGACTTCTTAGAGTCTGTGCATTGATCCTATCCTGTGAGACCTGTATTAGTTTCCGATACACCACTGCAGGTTCTATGTATTACTTGGACCTTCACATTGACGTTGAAACAAAGAAATCGCATCGGAATTAAATACAAAAGGCACAATGCCGCCTTAAGTGCAATAAGAGTGAGACTTCTTAGAGTCTGTACATTGATCCTTTCCTGTGAGACCAGTATTAGTTTCCGATACACCACTGCAGGTTCTATGTATTCCTTGGACCTTCACATTGACGATGAAACATAGAAATCGCATCGGAATTAAATACAAAAGGCACAATGCCTCCATAAGTACAAGAATAGAGACTCTTCTTACAGTCGGTGTTTTGAGCACTCCGTGTGAGACCAGTATTAGTTTGCGATACACCTCAGGAGGTGCAGTTCATTCCTTGGACCTTCACATTGACGATGAAACACAGAAATCGCATCGGAATTAAATACAATAGGCACAATGCCGCCTTAAGTACAAGAATGGAGACTCTTCTTACAGTCGGTGCTTTGAGCATTCCCTGTGAGACCAGTAATAGTATCCGATACACCGCTGCAGGTTCAATCTATTCCTTGGACATACACATTGACGATGAAACACTGAAATTACATCGGAATTAAATGCAAAAGGCACAATGCCGCCTTAAGTACAAGAATAGAGACTCTTCTTACAGTCGGTGCTTTGAGCATTCCCTGTGTGACGAGTATTAGTTTCCGATACACCACTGCAGGTTCAATGTATTCCTTTGACATACACATTGACGATGAAACACTGTAATTAGATCGCAATTAAATAAAAAAGACTCAATGCCGCCTTAAGTGCAAGAAGAGTGAGACTTCTTAGAGTCTGTGCATTGATCCTTTCCTGTGAGACCAGTATTAGTTTCCGATACACCACTGCAGGTTCTATGTATTCCTTGGACCTTCACATTGACGATGAAACACAGAAATCGCTTCGGAATTAAATACAAAAGGCTCAATGCCTCCATAAGTACAAGAATAGAAACTCTTCTTACAGTCGCTGTTTTGAGCACTCCCTGTGAGACCAGTATTAGTTTGCGATACACCACTGCAGGTTCTATGTATTCCTTGGACCTTCACATTGACGATGAAACACAGAAATCACATAAGGGATAAATACAACAGGCACAATGCCGCCATAAGTGCAAGAAGAGTGAGACTTCTTAGAGTCTGTGCATTGATCCTTTCCTGTGAGACCAGTATTAGTTTCCGATACACCACTGCGGGTTCTATGTATTCCTAGGACCTTCACATTGACGTTGAAACACAGAAATCGCATCGGAATCAAATACAAAAGGCACAATGCCGCCTTAAGTGCAATAAGAGTGAGACTTCTTTGAGTCTGTGCATTGATCCTTTCCTGTGAGACCAGTATTAGTTTCCGACACACCACTGCAGGTTCTATGTATTCCATGGACCTTCACACTGACGATGAAACATAGAAATCGCATCGGAATTAAATACAAAAGGCACAATGCCTCCATAAGTACAAGAATAGAGACTCTTCTTACAGTCGGTGTTTGAGCACTCCCTGTGAGACCAGTATTAGTTTGCGATACACCACTGCAGGTTCAATGTATTCCTTGGAAATACACATTGACGATGAAACACTGAAATTAGATCGGAATTAAATAAAAATGGCACAATGCCGCCTTAAGCACAAGAATAGAGACTCTTCTTACAGTCGGGGTTTTGAGCACTCCCTGTGAGACCAGTATTAGTTTGCCATACACCACTGCAGGTTCAATGTATTCCTTGGACATACACATTGACGATTAAACACTGAAATTAGATCGGAATTCAATAAAAAATGCTCAATGCCGCCTTAAGTGCAAGAAGAGTGAGACTTCTCTGAGTCTGTGCATTGATCCTTTCCTGTGAGACCAGTATTAGTTTCCGATACACCACTGCAGGTTCTATGTATTCCTTGGAACTTCACATTGACGTTGAAACACAGAAGTCGCATCGGAATTAAATACAAAAGGCACAATGCCGCCATAAGTGCAAGAAGAGTGAGACTTCTTAGAGTCTGTGCATTGATCCTTTCCTGTGAGACCTGTATTAGTTTCCGATACACCACTGCAGGTTCTATGTATTCCTTGGACCTTCACATTGACGTTGAAACACAGAAATCGCGTCGGAATTAAATACAAAAGGCACAATGCCGCCCTAAGTGCAATAGGAGTGAGTTTTCTTAGAGTCTGTGCATTGATCCTTTCCTGTGAGACCAGTATTAGTTTCCGATACACCACTGCAGGTTCTATGTATTCCTTGGACCTTCACATTGACGATGAAACATAGAAATCGCATCGGAATTAAATACAAAAGGCCCAATGCCTCCATAAGTACAAGAATAGAGACTCTTCTTACAGTCGGTGTTTTGAGCACTCCGTGTGAGACCAGTATTAGTTTGCGATACACCTCAGGAGGTGCAGTTCATTCCTTGGACCTTCACATTGACGATGAAACACAGAAATCGCATCGGAATTAAATACAATAGGCACAATGCCGCCTTAAGTACAAGAATGGAGACTCTTCTTACAGTCGGTGCTTTGAGCATTCCCTGTGAGACCAGTAATAGTATCCGACAAACCGCTGCAGGTTCAATCTATTCCTTGGACATACACATTGACGATGAAACACTGAAATTACATCGGAATTAAATGCAAAAGGCACAATGCCGCCTTCAGTACAAGAATAGAGACTCTTCTTACAGTCGGAGCTTTGAGCATTCCCTGTGAGACCAGTATTAGTTTCCGATACACCACTGCAGGTTCAATGTATTCCTTTGACATTCACATTGACGATGAAACACAGAAATCACATCGGAGATAAATACAACAGGCACAATGCCGACATAGGTGCAAGAAGAGTGAGACTTCTTAGAGTGTGTGCATTGATCCTTTCCTGTGAGACCAGTATTAGTTTCCGATACACCACTGCAGGTTCTATGTATTCCTTGGATCTTCACATTGACGATGAAACACAGAAATCGCATCGGAATTAATTACAAAAGGCACAATGCCTCAATAAATACAAGAATAGAGGCTCTTCTTACAGTCGGTGTTTTGAGCACTCCCTGTGAGACCAGTATTAGTTTGCGATACACCACTGCAGGTTCATTGTATTCCTTGGACATACACATTGACGATGAAACACTGAAATTAGACCGCAATTAAATAAAAATGACTCAATGCCGCCTTAAGTGCAAGAAGAGTGCGACTTCTTATAGTCTGAGCTTTGATCCTTTCCTGTGAGACCAGTATTAGTTTCCGATACACCACTGCAATATCAATGTATTCTTTGGACCTTCACATTGACGATGAAACACAGATATCGCATCGGAATTAAATACAAAAGGCACAATGCCTCCATAAGTACAAGATTAGAGACTCTTCTTACAGTCGGTGTTTTGAGTACTCCCTGTGAGACCAGTATTAGTTTGCGATACACCACTGCAGGTTCAATGTATTCGTTGGACATACACATTGACGATGAAACACTGAAATTAGATCGGAATTAAATACAAAAGGCACAATGCCGCCTTAAGTACAAGAATAGAGGCTCTTCTTACGGTCGGTGCTTTGAGCATACCCTGTGAGACCAGTATTAGTTTCCGCTACACCTCTGCAGGTTCAATGTATTCCCTGGACCTTCACATTGACGATGAAACGCAGAAATCGCATCGGAATTAAATCCAAATGCACAATGCCGCCTTAAGTACAAGAATAGAGACTCTTCTTACAGTCGGTGCTTTGAGCACTCCCTGTGAGACCAGTATTAGTTTGCGATACACCACTTATAAAATAAATAAAATAAATAATAAAAAAATATGTTGTTATTTTGAATATGTTGATTATTCTATCTGTATGATGGTGATTGTGATTGCAATTGTGTTTGCTTATCTGGAACGTGGACGTTTGATTATTCGTTATCAGACGCTTGACAATGGCTTTTTCGTAAAGGCAATGTTACTCGTAGTTGACCGTGAAACAAAACTGAATAATCGGACTTCGTAATTAAATCGTTTCCAAAGACTGCTGCGGAAGGTGCGGACTCATAATTTGCCAGCCATGCCAATACGTCGTACAGAGGTGATTGTCTACTAAACATAAAAAAGTTACACAGTTAGTTAAATCAGATATATTCAATGAATAAGCCTACAGTTCATAATCCTACTTACTTTTATAAATATAAATTCTTTACAGAATCGAGTGCCTAGTGTGGTTGCAACTCGCAGTATTCTTCTATAACATGAAATATGGCGGTGTGCTAGACAATAAAATAAAATACGTGCTACTCGCACCACTTCAACCAGAGCTCTCCCTTTCTTAATCAAACATAAGAGTAACGTAATTGTGCTTTTGTTTTATCAGCGACACAGCGCTGCAGTTGTGTGCCATAGGCTTTATTTATTTGTCACTGATTATTTATTTAATTAATATTTCGCGTTTCCGAGGAAACTCACGCTCGGCATGCAAATGTGCCTTTATATTGCCCCCTGAATTGCGAGGCGAAAGGACACACCTGCAGGCGAGCAATTCACCTAAAGGCACAAGAAAATCTAAGTTATCTACAACTATTTACATGACTTACATTACACATTATACATATTATATACAAAATTTAAATGACGCGGTTGCGCCGTAAAAGTTCTTATGTTGGCAGATAGAGTGCGCGCTTGCGCAGAAGCGTCTGTGTAACTGCGTCACTGCCGTTATATCGTACAGTTAGATCACGCGGCACAGTATTGCAGATCATATTGTTCGTGTGCGCGCGTTTTTCAGTCGTTGCACAAAGTAAATATTCAACCAAGATTACATATGAAGACTACATTCTATGACAGGTAACTTAGTTTTAAATTTACAATATTTGTTATAACACAATACAACTTAGATTGTTGAATGTTCTTAGTTACATAGTATTGTTTTGAAATACTTCAAAGAAAAATGTCCGTATTTTTCAGGTGCGTTGACCTATACACATCGTGTCGTTATTACAGTTCATATTCATCCGCTGCACAATAATTTTTTACAGGTTAGTATCGTCGTGGTAAAGTTTTTTGATCACAGTAACATCGTTGTATGACAACGTGATTAATACATAAGCGTGTCCATTTCTCATTTCCATTATAGTCGTAGTGATGCAGTTGGTTGTGACTAAAAGCATTGCTTATTACAGATCAGACGTGTCCCGTCGAGTAATTGGTCCACGTGCAGTTCGTTTTTTACATTCCGTGGAAGCTTGGATGCAGAACCTCGGACGGCACATAGCTGGCGTCGATCCTTGGACAGTCCAGGTAAGAGTGTCCGTCACATTTCGAGAACATTTCATTCCCTGAAGTTCCAACCAAAATTCTTCCACCCGTCGTGTTGTTTTCTGGATAGGCACTTTGTGTCCATTTAATCCAGTTAACATCTTGAAGTTGGGTACTGTAGTAATGTCACTAGACGATGCACGAATTATGCACTTCACATTTTCAGTTTTTTGCTGAATATAGCTCACCTAAATGTTCGTAGTTATTAATCAAGGAAATCGTTCATCGCGTTTACATAGATACGCTGCATAATGAATGGCATTAACAGTTTCTTTCACATAGGTTTCCGCGTAGTTGCAGAGTTAGTAATGTTCGTTAATGTCCGTGAACAGTGGTTCACTATGCAATGTCTTTTTGGGCACTCGTTTTGTTCAAATTTTTACATAGTAACAGTTGCACTATACATCAGTTAAAAAAATAAGTAATTATACATACACACGTCACCTATTTTCTTAGCATAAACATAATATAGTTGCACATAAACATGTTTACATCATCATTACATCGCTATAGGTTATTACATTGTGTCACATTTGATTACATGAATTGCAGATATTTACATCCTCTTTAGCGGTTTTGCTGGGATATTATCGATGTTTTTTGTGATGTCATCTGAAATTAAGATAGGTTAGACACAACATTCATTACATCAGTAGGCAAGACCAGGCGTTTTCACTACTCAATAAATATTCAAAATAGTAAGAGAGAGAAAATGTTCGATTCCTCGCGTTTTGTGCGTGTGTGTAGAGTGTCTGTGTGGCCTTGACTACTGATAGATGCTTTTCGTGTTGACAGATGTGTGTCTAATCTATTTCTCAAAGTAAAAGATCGCTTCACAGATGACGTCTGTCAATTCGTCAGGTGTCACACCAAGTCAGTGGTACCTTCAGTAACAAATGTTCCGTGAAAAATTAATATGTCATCCACTGCTACGTAATCATAAATTTTACTTTAATATTCCGTCTTTCAGGTGGAGGCGCGCGCTGAAAGAAGAGTTCTTCTGTCTTCAACTGCGTCACTGGAACCGCTGAAATGAAAATTTCTATACTACTTATTATCTGTGTTGTAACAACAGAGTTTTTCGAGTTGCTTAGCAATATTTTGATGGGTATGACTTTGACATTATTCAGCATGAAATGCTCTAAGATCTCGGTGTGCGTATAGCCCAATAATTTTGTTAGTTCTAGGATGTTGTAACAGATACGCACCAGGATGGGGTATGTTAACAATTATATAGGGTCCTTCATATTGCAGACGCCACTTAGCGTTGCGTTGTTTGAGTGCTACAGATTTATGATGAGTACGAAGTAGTACAAGCATTCCTACCTCGAATTTTTGTTTTCTTTTTATTTTGTTTCTGTGATGTTTGTTTCGTATTTGTGCGTGATGTGTCAATGTAGTCAATACTTCTTTTATTTTCTGTTCAGGTGTGATTTCCTTGTCTGACAACTTAGGTAATGGTTCTATCCACTGATCATTCTGTTTGTAATTGAACATGATCTCGTTAGGTGTGTAATTCGTATCGTAAATATTTAAGTTATTGTGTACGTCTTCGAAAAGACTTAGGTAGGACACCCAATTAGTATGTTTTGATGAAATATAGGTCCTCATAATCGATTTAATTCTCGGAAAAGTCTCTCAGTCGCGTTACATTGTGGACTAAACCTCGAAATAAATATACTTTTGATGTTATTGTCCTTCAAGAAATTTCTCCATTTGTACCCAGAGTAGTATGCTGCATTATCTGATAGAATTGCTTTAGGTTTTCCCACGTGCGTCAGGTAATCACTTGAGAATCTTCGTATTATAGCATTTGCAGTGGTGGATTTTAAAGCATAAAGTTTTACATGTTTAGAAAATATATCATAAAAAGCTAAGATATATTTGACGCCTCCAGAGCTTGCTGGATGCGGTCCACTGATGTCAGTACACAGAATTTCCAGGGGTTTACTGGGTAAAATAGAATGTAAATCTGTTTTTGTGGATAAATTCTGAGGTTTTGATTTTTGACATATGACACATGTTTTTAGTTCCCTGTAAATTTTTCTTCTCATATTGCTAAAATAACAGTATGTGCTGAGCTTCGCTAAACACTTTTTTGTCCCATAATGACCCCAAACTAAGTGTGTGTGCCAAATTAAATTACGTTCAGACTCTTTGGGAATGCATACACACCAGTTAGTAGCATTTGGATGTCGTCGATAAAATAGCACATCATTGTGTAACTTGTAATACTTAGTCAAAGGATGATTGTGTTTTTCTACCAGTAATGTTATTATCTTATACCAGTGAGGATCAGATTTTTGTAATTCAGCCATGTTTCTGCACATATCAATATAATATTGGTGATACTGCTTGTCTTGCATTAAGAGAATCCTGTAGTCATTTATATTTTCTAAGTCACTGTTGGTATCATTCATACCTTGTGGAAGTCTAAACAAAGTGTCTGCAATGGTGTTGTCCTTACCTCTTATGTACTTAATTTCAAAAGAGTAGTTCTGAAGTGTAACTGCCCATCGTGATAGTCTAGGATGTACAAGTTTACAAGTTAACAAAAATGTCAGGGCCTGGTGATCGGTGTAAATTACCGTATGTTTTCCAAATAAATAATAATTGAATTTCTTGAATGCCCATACTATGGAAAGTGTTTCTAACTCAGTAGTGGCGTATGTACTCTCACATTCAGTTAGAGTGCGACTCGCAAACCCAATAATTCTTATCTGTTCCTCCTCTTTATTCTTTACAACTTGAAATAAGCAACAGCCCAAGCCAGTACGTGAAGCGTCACAAGTCATACAAAAATCTAAATTGAAATCTGGATGGCTCAATATGTTAGCATTCACTAAAGCATGTTTAATTGTATTAAAGTCATTCTGGCACTGTTCCGACCAGATCCAAACTTGATTCTTTCTGAGTAGATTTAGCAGATGTTTACTGTTCAAAAGTGGTTGTGGCAAAAAACGTCTGAAAAATGAACATAGCCCAAGGAATGATTTTAACTGCTTTTTAGTTCGAGGGCTAGGAAAGTTTCTGATAGCATCTAATTTACTGGGATCCGGACGTATGCCCTGTGAATTAATGATATGTCCTAAATACTTTATCTCACTGCAACCGAATTTTGATTTTCTTAGGTTGACTGTGACTCCAGCTTGTGCAAATTTTTCTAAAATTCTTTGAAGAGTGTCAACGTGTTCATTCCAAGATCGTGTAGCTATCAGTATATCATCTACATAGTGTGTGACTGTCTCAACTAAATCGTCGCCAAGCACGGTATCCAGGGCTGTAATGAATACCCCAGAGCTGACATTCAGTCCGAAGGGTAGAACACAAAACTGATAGGTTCGCCCCCCGAACATAAATACAGTATAATTCCGAGAATCAGGAGTGATACCCACCTGCCAAAACGAATTAGCGAGATCTATTGTGGAAAAATATTTTGCATCTAGAAATTTCTGTAATTTCTCTTCTAAATTTTCAGGTTTTGTGTGAACCGGTAAAATTATTTCATTAATAGCTCGTGCGTCTAACACTAACCTAATGCTTCCATTTGATTTTTTGACAACAAGTAGAGGACTACAATAAGGTGAGGTGGATGGTTCAATGACCTTCCAGTCTAACATTTGTTTTAATTCTTGCCACACAGCAGGTCGTTGAGATAACGGTACGTTATATGTCTTATGGTAGAAGATCTTGTGAGGCTTAACTTCAATCTTGTACACATACGTGTTGATAACACCTAACCGTTTGGTAAAAACTTGTAAATATTTGGATAACACTTCCTGTAGTTTTATACGTTCATGTACACTGAGAGCTGTAGCTTCACTTATCTTATGATCAAGCAATGTTTTCAAGTCCATTAGCTCTGTGTCAGATGAGTGTGTTTGCATGTCTTGAATGTCTTTGTCAAGTACTAACTGAACCTTGTACCCTGTACAGTGTTTGTCATGCTTTAGAGTTCTCCTGTCCAAATCAATAATAATTACACTGCTTTTATCATTTAAAATACATTTACCTTTGGAGAAGTCTATAATGCAGTCCTTCTCGCTCATAATATCTATTCCTAATATGCAATTTGTCACAAGGTTTTGTACAACCAGGAATGGCCATTGTACGGTTCCATTACCTATTTTAACGTTTACAAAAACTTGCTTCGTAACCCTACATGACTTATTACCTAGTGCAGTAGTTATTTTACAGTTTTGGGCAGGAAACTCAGGCACAGGTTCCAATTCACACATCTTTTTATAGAAATTAGAAGACAAAACGCTTACAGCTGCACCTGTATCTAGGATAATAGTAGTTGGAATCCCACCTACTACACCAGTAGTAGATGCTAAAACAATTTCATTTGTGTTTAAACGACATTGTGTACTGTCTTGTAAAAGTTCATCTGATATATTGTTATTGTGGTTGTATCTTATAAATAAAACAGGTAGTTTTTGTTTAGAATTACTCGGCATATCATTATTCCGTTGTTCAAGTGTGGTGTCAAATAACTGATTAACATTGAAGTCGCCCCCCAAGAATTCTTCAGCCACGACCTGGGGCAAAGTAGTGACTGTTTCTAGTTTGTTGGATTAGCATTTGTACTAGGTACTGACACAGATTGAGGTTGTGCATCAGGTGTCATTTCTATTATATTCACATTCGGATATTGCCTATTATGATCTCCAAACTTTTGCGGTTGTTGTTGCTGTTGCGCATTATAACTTACCTGTCGGTCGTAATGTATGCTCCAATTTTGACCTGGTGGCTGCTGTGGTAAAGCAGAGTTTGAATGAAAGTACTGATCGTTACGAGTCCAACCTTGATGCTGTCTTGGCTCGTAGTTACTATTATTTCTATTTCTGTTTGTGTTTTTGTTATTACCATTGTATCCGTTGTTACCGTTGTAGTTATTACCGCGGTGCCTTTTGTATGGATTGCCGCATGAAATGTTATTACTGTTGTAACTATTGTTAGCATTGGAATACGCGTGTTGATTTTGATTTCCGTACTGAGACGGCATGTGAGTTTGCTGTTTTTGTTGTACCGCGTATCCAACTGTGGGCGCGCCAGAATTGTGTTGGCAAGCCTGCATGTTTTCCATACCACTAGTGTAAACATTGTGGCTGCTGTTTTGCCGCGCGAAGCGCTGATCTTCAAGTAACATTTCAACCGAATCTAAAGCTGTTAAAAAATAATTGAATCGTCATCCGGGATATGTAGAAGTTTTTCCTTAATGTTGAAAGGCAATTTGGCCTTCAACGCTCGGAGTATATCACGCGTTGCGACTGGTTCGTCTAAAAATTGTCCCATGTTCAAGTATTTTTCAAAATATCTGCGTAAGTTACCATTTTTACTGTTAAAAGTTTCAGGTTCTAAAATTTGTCTTCTGAGTCGCTCCTGGACGGATTGCGACCAGAATTTGTTCAGAAAAGCACGCTCAAACTCACTGTACGTGGTACATACGTCTGCTTCACTGTATGCCCAGACAGCTGCATCCCCTTGGATGTAACCGACAATATATGAAATCTTTTTCCGGTCACTCCAAGTGCGTGGAAATGCGTTACTAAAAGATTTAAGAAAAATCACCGGATGAATGGTTCGTTTTTCTGGGATAAAAATCTGAAATTGCCTGTGTTTCATTAAGCTTTCATCTTCCTTCGCATTGTGATATGGATTTATTCCACTGTAATTACTGGTATGTTCAGCTGGCGAGTAATTACGATAATGTTGCTGTGGTTTACCATGATAATAGCTTGTGTTTGTGTTTCCACATCGTGGTATGTGTTGTAGTCGTGGTGTGTTTTGTTCTTGTGTATTTGTCGTGTGCGGAATGTGTGTATCATACTCGAATGTATATTGGTTTCTGAACTGTACATTTTGACTGATATTTTCGTTACATTCAGACTGTAGTTGATCGGTGAATTGTCTCATGGGTGCAGTGACGGATTGTACTGCGTCACTGATCAGCTGTTTGTTATTAGTAATGTATTGCGCTACGGAGTCGTGCACAATTGTTGGTAAATTTTCACGTAAGCATCTATCAAAATGTTTGTCTTTGTTCTCAACCCAAACATGAAATTCTTTATTAATATTTTGAAAATGAGCTGTGGCATCTGATTGTAAGATGTCAGTCAGGTGTTGTTCAACATTGTCAAATTTATTCTGTACGTCAGTAATTCGTTTTTCAAGGTTGTCATGTACTGAAGGATATGTTTGAATTTGTTCAGTAAGAACTTCACACGTGACATTAAGGTTTTTTACTTGTGTCTGTAAAAGTGCTACGTCAGTTGTAGTCTTTTCTTGTCTCGTATTGAGCTGGGAAAATTTAGTACTGAGTTCGGTCATCTGTTTGGTCAGTGTGGCGTCTATAAGTTCCACACGTTTACACAAAGTGTCATTACCTATCTTGATTGCTATGAGATCAGATTTGATTTCGTCATTTTGTGTTTTTAACTGTTCATTTAAGGTTGCCATGTTTTCAGCGTTTTGTTTCATTAGCATTTGTAACATGTCGGCAATGTTTACCGTTTGCAATGTCTCTGCCCCCGCCGCGTCATTAGACGTGACGTCATGCATTAACATGGGCTCTGATTGAGATTTTGAAATTTTTGTAGTGGACGTCCTATTGTCAAAATTTTCGTCAACACTTGCGTCAATGTTTGATGAATCGTCACTACCGGTTGCTGTCGTAAAGTCATTTTCTAACACTTGTCTCACGTCCGTGTCGGATTGCGTCTGAATAGTACGTCCTTGCTGTTCCATTTTTGCGTATTGTTTTCTAGTTATTACCATGCCACACGTGATATATGTTTCAAGAAAATTTTTGACACTGATTTTAAAATAAAATGTAGTTGAGCATGAATCGCTCGTAGCAACAATGGCTGTCTGTTAATTTAAAAATATAAACTGAATTTGAGATTATTGGTAATGGCTGCTGGCCATGTTACATGATATCGTACAGAAGTCGGCCATATTATACACTCGTGTATTGGTATTGTTGCATACGTTATTGTTTAGGGAAAAGTACTGAGAATGAAATTTATCACTGAAACTGTTATGCGGAAAAGAAACACTACAGAATTCACTGAAAAGCTAATACACTGAATTATACGTCTGGTCAAGCCTGCTAATGCAAAGATGCTGCGTCTTACCTTATTTTGCTGGAAGTTTCATTGCGTCTTCCCGCAAAATTTCAGAATTGGAAAATATCTTCAGATTTTGTTATCTCTCATACATTGACGTCCAGGTCCAGAAAGTTGATTTTTTACATGACACAAAGAGAAGAATGTAACAAATGACAAAATAACAAGTCCGACACGCAGTCGCCAATATAAAATAAATAAAATAAATAATAAAAAAATATGTTGTTATTTTAAGTATGTTGATTATTCCATCTGTATGATGGTGATTGTGATTGCAATTGTGTTTGCTTATCTGGAACGTAAACGTTTGATTATCCGTTATCAGACGCTTGACAATGGCTTTTTCTTAAAGGCAATGTTACTCGTAGTTGACCGTGAAATAAAACTGAATAATCGGACTTCGTAATTAAATCGTTTCCAAAGACTGCTGCGGTAGGTGCGGACTCATAATCTAAATCTCAATATTACAATAATTTGCCAGCCATGCCAATACGTCGTACAGAGGTGATTGTCTACTAAACATAAAAAAGTTACACAATTAGTTAAATCAGATATATTCAATGAATAAGCCTACAGTTCATAATCCTACTTACTTTTATAAGTATAAATTCTTTACAGAATCGAGTGCCTAGAGTGGTTGCAACTCGCAGTATTGTTCTATAACATGAAATATGGCGGTGTGCCAGACAATAAAATAAAATACGTGCTACTCGCACCACTTCAACCAGAGCTCTCCCTTTCTTAATCAAACATAAGAGTAACGCAATTGTGCTTTTGTTTTATTAGCGACACAGCGCTGCAGTTGTGTGCCATAGGCTTTATTTATTTGTCACCGATTATTTATTTAATTAATATTTCGCGTTTCCGAGGAAACTCACGCTCAGCATGCAAATGTGCCTTTACACACTGCAGGTTCAATGTATTCCTTGGACATACACACTGACGATGAAACACTGAAATTAGATCGGAATTAAATAAAAAAGGCTCAATGCCGCCTTAAGTGCAAGAAGAGTGAGACTTCTTATAGTCTGTGCTTTGATTCTTTCCTGTGAGACCAGTATTAGTTTCCGATACACCACTGCAATTTCAATGTATTCCTTGGACCTTCACATTGTTGATGAAACACAGAAATTGCATCGTAATTAAATACAAAAGGCACAATACCTCCATAAGTACAAGAATAGAGACTCTTCTTACAGTCGGTGTTTTGAGCACTCCCTGTGAGACCAGTATTAGTTTGCGATACACCACTGCAGGTTTAATGTATTCCTTGGACATACACACTGACGATGAAACACTGAAATTAGATCGGAATTAAATAAAAATGGCTCAATGCCGCCTTAAGTGCAAGAACAGTGAGACTTCTTAGAGTCTGTGCTTTGAACCTTTCCGGTGAGACCAGTATTAGTTTCCGATACACCACTGCAGGTTCAACGTATTCCTTGGACCTTCACATTGACATTGAAACACAGAAATCGCATCGGAATTAATTACAAAAGGCACAATGCCTCCATAAGTACAAGAATAGAGACTCTTCTTACAGTCGGTGCTTTGAGCACTCCCTGTGAGACCAGTATTAGTTTGCGATACCCCACTGCAGGTTCAATGTATTCCTTGGACATACACATTGACGATGAAACACTGAAATTAGATCGGAATTAAATAAAAAAGGCTCAATGCCGCCTTAAGTGCAAGAAGAGTGAGACTTCTTAGAGTCTGTGCTTTGATCCTTTCCTGTGAGACATGTATTAGTTTCCGATTCACCACTGCAGGTTCAATGTATTCCTTGGACCTTCACATTGACGATGAAACACAGAAATCGCATCGGAATTAAATACAAAAGTCACAATGCCCCCATAAGTACAAGAATAGAGACTCTTCTTACAGTCGGTGTTTTGAGCACTCCCTGTGAGACCAGTACCAGTTTGCGATACACCACTGGAGGTTCAATGTATTCCTTGGACATACACATTGACGATGAAACACTGAAATTAGATCGGAATGAAATAAAAAAGGCTCAATGCCGCCTTAAGTGCCAGAAGAGTGAGACTTCTTAGAGTCTGTGCTTTGATTCTTTCCTGTGAGACCAGTATTAGTTTCCGATACACCACTGCAGGTTCAATGTATTCCTTGGACCTTCACATTGACGACGAAACACAGAAATCGCATCGGAATTAAATACAAAAGGCACAATGCCGCTTTAAGTGCAAGAAGAGTGATACTTCTTAGAGTCTGTGCATTGATCCTTTCCTGTGAGACCAGTATTAGTTTCCGATACACCACTCTAGGTTCTATGTATTCCTTGGACCTTCACATTGACGATGAAACACTGAAATTAGATCGGAATTAAATAAAAAAGGCTCAATGCCGCCTTAAGTGCAAGAAGAGTGAGACTTCTTAGAGTCTGTGCTTTGATCCTTTCCTGTGAGACCAGTATTAGTTTCCGATACACCACTGCAGGTTCAATGTATACCTTGGACCTTCATATTGACGATGAAACACAGAAATTGCATCGTAATTAAATACAAAAGGCACAATGCCTCCATAAGTACAAGAATAGAGACTCTTCTTACAGTCGGTGTTTTGAGCACTCCCTGTGAGACCAGTATTAGTTTGCGATACACCACTGCAGGTTCAATGTATTCCTTGGACATACACATTGACGATGAAACACTGAAATTAGATCGGAATTAAATAAAAAAGGCTCAATGCCGCCTTAAGTGCAAGAAGAGTGAGACTTCTTAGAGTCTGTGCTTTGATCCTTTCCTGTGAGACCAGTATTAGTTTCCGATACACCACTGCAGGTTCAATGAATTCCTTGGACCTTCAAATTGACGATGAAACACAGAAATCGCATCGGAATTAAATACAAAAGGCACAATGCCTCCATAAGTACAAGAATAGAGACTCTTCTTACAGTCGGTGTTTTCATCACTCCCTGTGAGACCAATATTAGTTTGCGATACACCACTGCAGGTTCAACGTATTCCTTGGACATACACATTGACGGTGAAACACTGAAATTAGATCGGAATAAAAAAAAAAAAGGCTCAATGCCGCCTTAAGTGCAAGAAGAGTGAGACTTCTTAGAGTCTGTGCTTTGATCCTTTCCAGTGAGACCAGTATTAGTTTCCGATACACCACTGCAGGTTCAATGTATTCCTTGGACCTTCACATTGACGATGAAACACCGTAATAGCATCGGAAATAAATACAAAAGGCACAATGCCTCCATAAGTACAAGAATAGATACTCTTCTTACAGTCGGTGTTTTGAGCACTCCCTGTGAGACCAGTATTAGTTTGCGATACACCACTGCAGGTACAATGTATTCCTTGGAAATACACATTGACGATGAAACACTGAAATTAGATCGGAATTAAATAGAAAAGCCTCAATGCCGCCTTAAGTGCAAGAAGAGTGAGACTTCTTATAGTCTGTGCTTTGATCCTTTCCTGTGAGACCAGTATTAGTTTCCGATAAGCCACTGCAGGTTCTATGTATTCCTTGGACCTTCACATTGACGATGAAACACAGAAATCGCATCGGAATTAAATACAAAAGGCACAATGCCTCCATAAGTACACGAATAGGGACTCTTCTTACAGTCGGTGTTTTGAGCACTCCCTGTGAGACCAGTATTAGTTTGCGATACACCACTGCCGGTTCAATGTATTCCTTGGACATACACATTGACGATGAAACACTGAAATTAGATCGGAATTAAATAAAAAATTCTCAATGCCGCCTTAAGAGCAAGAAGGGTGAGATTTCTTAGAGTCTGTGCATTATCCTTTCCTGTGAGACCAGTATTAGTTTCCGATACACCACTGCAGGTTCAATGTATTCCTTGGACCTTCACATTGACCATGAAACACAGAAATCGCATCGGAATTAAATACAAAATGCACAATGCCGCCTTAAGTGCAATAAGAGTGAGACTTCTTAGAGTCTGTGCATTGATCCTTTCCTGTGAGACCAGTATTAGTTTCCGATACACCACTGCAGGTTCTATGTATTCCTTGGACCTTCACATTGACGATGAAACACCGTAATAGCGTCGGAAATAAATACAAAAGGCACAATGCCTCCATAAGTACAAGAATAGATACTCTTCTTACAGTCGGTGTTTTGAGCACTCCCTGTGAGACCAGTATTAGTTTGCGATACACCACTGCAGGTACAATGTATTCCTTGGAAATACACATTGACGATGAAACACTGAAATTAGATCGGAATTAAATAAAAGAGTCTCAATGCCGCCTTTAGTGCAAGAAGAGTGAGACTTCTTATAGTCTGTGCTTTGATCCTTTCCTGTGAGACCAGTATTAGTTTCCGATAAACCACTGCAGGTTCTATGTATTCCTTGGACCTTCACATTGACGATGAAACACAGAAATCGCATCGGAATTAAATACAAAAGGCACAATGCCTCCATAAGTACACGAATAGGGACTCTTCTTACAGTCGGTGTTTTGAGCACTCCCTGTGAGACCAGTATTAGTTTGCGATACACCACTGCAGGTTCAATGTATTCCTTGGACATACACATTGACGATGAATCACTGAAATTAGATCGGAATTAAATAAAAATGGCTCAATTCCATCTTAAGTGCAAGACCAGTGAGACTTCTTAGAGTCTGTGCTTTGATCCTTTCCTGTGAGACCAGTATTAGTTTCCGATACACCACTGCAGGTTCAATGTATTCCTTGGACCTTCACATTGACGATGAAACACAGAAATCGCATCGGAATTAAATACAAAAGGCACAATGCCTCCATAAGTACAAGAATAGAGACTCTTCTTACAGTCGGTGTTTTGAGCACTCCCTGTGAGACCAGCATTGGTTTGCGATACACCACTGCAGGTTCAATGTATTGCTTGGACATACACATTGACGATGAAACAATGAAATTTGATCGGAATTAAATAAAAAAGGCTCAATGCCGCCTTAAGTGCAAGAAGAGTGAGACTTCTTGGAGTCTGTGTTTTGATCCTTTCCTGTGAGACCAGGGTTAGTTTCCGATACACCACTGCAGGTTCAATGAATTCC
This sequence comes from Schistocerca americana, assembly GCF_021461395.2. NCBI lineage: Eukaryota > Metazoa > Arthropoda > Insecta > Orthoptera > Acrididae > Schistocerca > Schistocerca americana. The sequence goes on from NC_060123.1 coordinate 737,979,186, forward strand.
TTGGACCTTCACATTGACGATGAAACACAGAAATTGCATCGGAATTAATTACAAAAGGCACAATGCCTCCATAAGTACAAGAATAGAGACTCTTCTTACAGTCGGAGTTTTGAGCACTCCCTGTGAGACCAGTATTAGTTTGCGATACACCACTACATGTTCAATGTATTCCTTGGACATACACATTGACGATGAAACACTGAAATTTAATCGGAATTAAATAAAAAAGGCTCAATGCCGACTTAAGTGCAAGAAGAGTGAGTCTTCTTAGAGTATGTGCTTTGATCCTTTCCTGTGAGACCAGTATTAGTTTCCGATACACCACTGCAGGTTCAATGTATTCCTTGGACCTTCACATTGATGATGAAACACAGAAATCGCATCGGAATTAAATACAAAATGCACAATGCCTCCATAAGTACAAGAATAGAGACTCTTCTTACAGTCGGTGTTTTGAGCACTCCCTTTGAGACCAGTACTAGTTTGCGATACACCACTGCAGGTTCAATGTATTCCTTGGACATACACATTGACGATGAAACACTGAAATTAGATCGGAATTAAATAAAAAAGGCTCAATGCCGCCTTAAGTGCCAGAAGAGTGAGACTTCTTAGAGTCTGTGCTTTGATCCTTTCCTGTGAGACCAGTATTAGATTCCGATACACCACTGCAGGTTCAATGTATTCCTTGGACCTTCACATTGACGATGAAACACAGAAATCGCATCGGAATTAAATACAAAAGGCACAATGCCGCTTTAAGTGCAAGAAGAGTGATACTTCTTAGAGTCTGTGCATTGATCCTTTCCTGTGAGACCAGTATTAGTTTCCGATACACCACTGCAGGTTCTATGTATTCCTTGGACCTTCACATTGACGATGAAACACTGAAATTAGATCGCAATTAAATAAAAAAGGCTCAATGCCGCCTTACGTGCAAGAAGAGTGAGACTTCTTAGAGTCTGTGCTTTGATCCTTTCCTGTGAGACCAGTATTAGTTTCCGATACACCACTGCAGGTTCAATGAATTCCTTGGACCTTCAAATTGACGATGAAACACAGAAATCGCATCGGAATTAAATACAAAAGGCACAATGCCTCCATAAGTACAAGAATAGAGACTCTTCTTACAGTCGGTGTTTTCATCCCTCCCTGTGAGACCAATATTAGTTTGCGATACACCACTGCAGGTTCAACGTATTCCTTGGACATACACATTGACGATGAAACACTGAAATTAGATCGGAATAAAAAAAAAGGCTCAATGCCGCCTTAAGTGCAAGAAGAGTGAGACTTCTTACAGTCTGTGCTTTGATCCTTTCCTGTGAGACCAGTATTAGTTTCCGATACACCACTGCAGGTTCAATGTATTCCTTGGACCTTCACATTGACGATGAAACACAGAAATCGCATCGGAATTAAATACAAAAGGCACAATGCCTCCATAAGTACAAGAATAGAGACTCTCCTTACAGTCGGTGTTTTGAGCACTCCCTGTGAGACCAGTATTAGTTCGCGATACACCACTGCAGGTTCAATGTATTCCTTGGACATACACATTGACGAGGAAACACTGAAATTAGATCGGAATTAAATAAAAAATTCTCAATGCCTCCTTAAGAGCAAGAAGAGTGAGATTTCTTAGAGTCTGTGCTTGATCCTTTCCTGTGAGACCAGTATTACTTTCAGATACACCACTGCAGGTTCAATGAATTCCTTGGACCTTCAAATTGACGATGAAACACAGAAATCGCATCGGAATTAAATACAAAAGGCACAATGCCTCCATAAGTACAAGAATAGAGACTCTTCTTACAGTCGGTGTTTTCATCACTCCCTGTGAGACCAATATTAGTTTGCGATACACCACTGCAGGTTCAACGTATTCCTTGGACATACACATTGACGATGAAACTCTGAAATTATATCGGAATAAAAAAAAAAAGGCTCAATGTCGCCTTAAGTGCAAGAAGAGTGAGACTTCTTACAGTCTGTGCTTTGATCCTTTCCTGTGAGACCAGTATTAGTTTCCGATACACCACTGCAGGTTCTATGTATTCCTTGGACCTTCACATTGACGATGAAACACAGAAATCGCATCGGAATTAAATACAAAAGGCACAATGCCTCCATAAGTACAATAATAGAGACTCTCCTTACAGTCGGTGTTTTGAGCACTCCCTGTGAGACCAGTATTAGTTTGCGATACACCACTGCAGGTTCAATGTATTCCTTGGACATACACATTGACGATGAAACACTGAAAATAGATCGGAATTAAATAAAAAATTCTCAATGCCGCCTTAAGAGCAAGAAGAGTGAGATTTCTTAGAGTCTGTGCTTGATCCTTTCCTGTGAGACCAGTATTAGTTTCCGATACACCACTGCAGGTTCAATGAATTCCTTGGACCTTCAAATTGACGATGAAACACAGAAATCGCATCGGAATTAAATACAAAAGGCACAATGCCTCCATAAGTACCAGAATAGAGACTCTTCTTACAGTCGGTGTTTTCATCACTCCCTGTGAGACCAATATTAGTTTGCGATACACCACTGCAGGTTCAACGTATTCCTTGGACATACACATTGACGATGAAACACTGAAATTAGATCGGAATAAAAAAAAAAGGCTCAATGCCGCCTTAAGTGCAAGAAGAGTGAGACTTCTTAGAGTCTGTGCTTTGATCCTTTCCTGTGAGACCAGTATTAGTTTCCGATACACCACTGCAGGTTCAATGTATTCCTTGGACCTTCACATTGACGATGAAACACAGAAATCGCATCGGAATTAAATACAAAAGGCACAATGCCTCCATAAGTACAAGAATAGAGACTCTCCTTACAGTCGGTGTTTTGAGCACTCCCTGTGAGACCAGTATTAGTTTGCGATACACCACTGCAGGTTCAATGTATTCCTTGGACCTTCACATTGACGATGAAACACAGAAATCGCATCGGAATTAAATACAAAATGCACAATTCCGCCTTAAGTGCAATAAGAGTGAGACTTCTTAGAGTCTGTGCATTGATCCTTTCCTGTGAGACCAGTATTAGTTTCCGATACACCACTGCAGGTTCTATGTATTCCTTGTACCTTCACATTGACGATGAAACACCGTAATAGCATCGGAATTAAATACAAAATGCACAATGCCTCCATAAGTACAAGAATAGATACTCTTCTTACAGTCGGTGTTTTGAGCACTCCCTGTGAGACCAATATTAGTTTGCGATACACCACTGCAGGTTCAACGTATTCTTTGGACATACACATTGACGATGAAACACTGAAATTAGATCGGAATAAAAAAAAAGGCTCAATGCCGCCTTAAGTGCAAGAAGAGTGAGACTTCTTACAGTCTGTGCTTTGATCCTTTCCTGTGAGACCAGTATTAGCTTCCGATACACCACTGCAGGTTCAATGTATTCCTTGGACCTTCACATTGATGATGAAACACAGAAATCGCATCGGAATTAAATACAAAATGCACAATGCCTCCATAAGTACAAGAATAGAAACTCTTCTTACAGTCGGTGTTTTGAGCACTCCCTGTGAGACCAGTACTAGTTTGCGATACACCACTGCAGGTTCAATGTTTTCCTTGGACATACACATTGACGATGAAACACTGAAATTAGATCGGAAGTAAATAAAAACGGCTCAATGCCGCCTTAAGTGCCAGAAGAGTGAGACTTCTTAGAGTCTGTGCTTTGATCCTTTCCTGTGAGACCAGTATTAGCTTCCGATACACCACTGCAGGTTCAATGTATTCCTTGGACCTTCACATTGACGATGAAACACAGAAATCGCATCGGAATTAAATACAAAAGGCACAATGCCGCTTTAAGTGCAAGAAGAGTGATACTTCTTAGAGTCTGTGCTTTGATCCTTTCCTGTGAGACCAGTATTAGTTTCCGATACACCACTGCAGGTTCTATGTATTCCTTGGACCTTCACATTGACGATGAAACACTGAAATTAGATCGGAATTAAATAAAAAAGGCTCAATGCCGCCTTAAGTGCAAGAAGAGTGAGACTTCTTGGAGTCTGTGCTTTGATCCTTTCCTGTGAGACCAGTATTAGTTTCCGATACACCACTGCAGGTTCAATGAATTCCTTGGACCTTCAAATTGACGATGAAACACAGAAATTGCATCGGAATTAAATACAAAAGGCACAATGCCTCCATAAGTACAAGAATAGAGACTCTTCTTACAGTCGGTGTTTTCATCACTCCCTGTGAGACCAATATTAGATTGCGATACACCACTACAGGTTCAACGTATTCCTTGGACATACACATTGACGATGAAACACTGAAATTAGATCGGAATAAAAAAAAAAGGCTCAATGCCGCCTTAAGTGCAAGAAGAGTGAGACTTCTTACAGTCTGTGCTTTGATCCTTTCCTGTGAGACCAGTATTAGTTTCCGATACACCACTGCAGGTTCAATGTATTCCTTGGACCTTCACATTGACGATGAAACACAGAAATCGCATCGGAAATAAATACAAAAGGCACAATGCCTCCATAAGTACAAGAATAGAGACTCTCCTTACAGTCGGTGTTTTGAGCACTCCCTGTGAGACCAGTATTAGTTTGCGATACACCACTGCAGGTTCAATGTATTCCTTGGACATACACATTGACGATGAAACACTGAAATTAGATCGGAATTAAATAAAAAATTCTCAATGCCGCCTTAAGAGCAAGAAGAGTGAGATTTCTTAGAGTCTGTGCTTGATCCTTTCCTGTGAGACCAGTATTAGTTTCCGATACACCACTGCAGGTTCAATGTATTCCTTGGACCTTCACATTGACGATGAAACACAGAAATCGCATCGGAATTAAATACAAAATGCACAATTCCGCCTTAAGTGCAATAAGAGTGAGACTTCTTAGAGTCTGTGCATTGATCCTTTCCTGTGAGACCAGTATTAGTTTCAGATACACCACTGCAGGTTCTATGTATTCCTTGGACCTTCACATTGACGATGAAACACCGTAATAGCATCGGAATTAAATACAAAAGGCACAATGCCTCCATAAGTACAAGAGTAGATACTCTTCTTACAGTCGGTGTTTTGAGCACTCCCTGTGAGACCAGGATTAGTTTGCGATACACCACTGCAGGTACAATGTATTCCTTGGAAATACACATTGACGATGAAACACTGAAATTAGATCGGAATTAAATAAAAAAGTCTCAATGCCGCCTTAAGTGCAAGAAGAGTGAGACTTCTTATAGTCTGTGCTTTGATCCTTTCCTGTGTGACCAGTATTAGTTTCCGACAAACCACTGCAGGTTCTATGTATTCCTTGGACCTTCACATTGACGATGAAACACAGAAATCGCATCGGAATTAAATACAAAAGGCACAATGCCTCCATAAGTACACGAATGGGGCCTCTTCTTACAGTCGGTGTTTTGAGCACTCCCTGTGAGACCAGTATTAGTTTGCGATACACCACTGCAGGTTCAATGTATTCCTTGGACATCCACATTGACGATGAAACACTGAAATTAGATCGGAATGAAATAAAAAAAGCTCAATGCCGCCTTAAGTGCAAGAGGAGTGAGACTTCTTAGAGTCTGTGCTTTGATCCTTTCCTGTGAGACCAGTACTAGTTTCCGATACACCACTGCAGGTTCAATGTATTCCTTGGACCTTCACATTGACGATGAAACACAGAAATCGCATCGGAATTAAATACAAAAAGCACAATGCCGCCTTAAGTGCAAGAAGAGTGAGACTTCTTAGAATCTGTGCATTGATCCTTTCCTGTGAGACCAGTATTAGTTTCCGATACACCACTGCTGGTTCTATGTATTCCTTGGACCTTCACATTGACGATGAAACACAGAAATCGCATTGGAATTAAATACAAAAGGCACAATGCCGCCTTAAGTACAAGAATAGAGACTCTTCTTACAGTTGGTGCTTTGAGCATTCCCTGTGAGACCAGTATTAGTTTCCGCTACACCTCTGCAGGTTCAATGTATTCCTTGGACCTTCACATTGACGATGAAACGCTGAAATCGCATCGGAATTAAATACAAAAGGCACAATGCCGCCTTAAGTATAAGAATAGAGACTCTTCTTACAGTCGGTGCTTTGAGCATTCCCTGTGAGACCAGTATTAGTTTTCGATACACCACTGCAGGTTCTATGTATTCCTTGGACCTTCACATTGACGATGAAACACAGAAATCGCATCGGAATCAAATACAAAAGCCACAATGCCGCCTTAAGTACAAGAATAGAGACTCTTCTTACAGTCGGTGCTTTGAGCATTCCCTGTGAGACCGGTATTAGTTTCCGATACACCACTGCAATTTCAATGTATTCCTTGGACCTTCACATTGACGATGAAACACAGAAATGGCATCGGAGTTAAATCCTAAACGCACAATGCCGCCTTAAGTACAAGTATAGAGGCTCTTCTTACAGTCGGTGCTTTGAGCATTCCCTGTGAGACCAGTATTACTATCCGATACACCTCTGCATGTTCAGTTTATTCCTTGGACCTTCACATTGACGATGAAACACAGAAATCGCATCGGAATTAAATACAAAAGGCACAATGAAGCCTTAAGAACAAGAATAGGGACTCTTCTTACAGTCGGTGCTTTGAGCATTCCCTGTGAGACCAGTATTAGTTTCCGCTACACCTCTGCTGGTTCAGTTTATTCCTTGGACCTTCACATTGACGATGAAACACAGAAATCGCATCGGAATTAAATACAAAAGGCACAATGCCGCCTTAAGTACAAGAATAGAGACTCTTCTTACAGTCGGTGCTTTGAGCATTCCCTGTGAGACCAGTAATAGTATCCGATACACCACTGCAGGATCAATCTATTTCTTGGACATACACATTGACGATGAAACACAGAAATTACAACGGAATGAAATACAAAAGTAACAATGTCGCCTTAAGTACAAGAATAGAGACTCTTCTTACCGTCGCTGATTTGAGCATTCCCTGTGAGAACAGTATTAGTTTTTGATACACTACTGCAGGTTCAATGTATTCCTTGGAACTTCACATTGACGATGAAACACAGAAATCGCATCGGAATTAAATCAAAAACGCACAATGCGCCTTAAGTACAAGAATAGAGACCCTTCTTACAGTCGGTGCTTTGAGCATTCCCTGTGAGACCAGTATTAGTTTCCGATACACCACTGCAGGTTCTATGTATTCCTTGAACCTTCACATTGACGATGAAACACAGAAATGGCATCGGAATTAAATCCAAAACGCACAATGCCGCCTTAAGTACAAGAATAGAGACTCTTCTTACAGTCGGTGCTTTGAGCATTCCCTGTGAGACCAGTATTACTATCCGATACACCACTGCAGGTTCAATGTATTCCTTGGACCTTCACATTGACAATGAAACACAGAAATGGCATCGGAATTAAATCCAAAACGCACAATGCCGCCATAAGTACAAGAATTGAGACTCTTCTTACAGTCGATGCTTTGAGCATTCCCTGTGAGACCAGTATTAGTTTCCGCTACACCTCTGCAGGATCAGTTTATTCCTTGGACCTTCACATTGACGATAAAACACAGAAATCGCATCGGAAATAAATACAAAAGGCACAATGCCGCCTTAAGTACAAGAATAGAGACTCTTCTTACAGTCGGTGCTTTGAGCATTCCCTGTGAGACCAGTATTAGTTTCCGATACACCACAGCAGGTTCAATGTACTCCTTGGACCCCTCACATTTACGATGAAACACAGAAATGGCATCGGAATTAAATCCAAAATGCACAATGCCGCCTTAAGTACAAGAATAGAGACTCTTCTTACAGTCGGTGCTTTGAGCATTTCCTGTGAGACCAGTATAAGTTTCGGCTACACCTCTGCAGGTTCAGTTTATTCCTTGGACCTTCACATTGACGATGAAACACAGAAATCGCATCGGAATTAAATACAAAAGGCACAATGCCACCTTAAGTACAAGAATAGAGACTCTTCTTACAGTCGGTGTTTTGAGCATACCCTGTGAGACCAGTATTAGTTTCCGCTACACCTATGCAGGTTCGGTTTATTCCTTGGACCTTCACATTGACGATGAAACACAGAAATCGCATCGGAATTAAATACAAAAGGCACAATGCCGCCTTAAGTGCAAGATTAGAGACTATTCTTACAGTCGGTCCTTTGAGCAATCCCTGTGAGACCAGTAATAATATCCGATACACCACTGCAGGTTCAACCTATTCCTTGGACATACACATTGACGATGAAACACAGAAATTACATCGGAATTAAATACAAAAGGATCAATGCCGCCTTAGGTACAAGAATAGAGACTCTTCTTACCGTCGGTGCTTTGAGCATTCCCTGTGAGACCAGTATTAGTTTCCGATACACCACTGGAGGTTCAATGAATTCCTTGGACAGTCACATTGATGATGAAACACTGAAATTACATCGGAATTAAATACAAAAGGCACAAATCCGCCATACGTACAAGAATTGAGACTCTTCTTACAGTCGGTGCTTTGAGCATTCCCTGTGAGACCTGTATTAGTTTCCGCTACACCTCTGCAGGTTCAGTTTATTCCTTGGACCTTCACATTGACGATGAAACACAGAAATCGCATCGGAGTTAAATGCAAAAGGCACAATGCGGCTGTTAGTACAAGAATAGAGACTCTTCTTACAGTCGGTGCTTTGTGCATTCCCTGTGAGACCAGTATTAGTTTCCGCTACACCTCTGCAGGTTCAACTTATTCCTTGGGCCTTCACATTGACAATGAAACACAGAAATCGCATCGGAATTAAATCAAAAACGCACAATGCCACCTTAAGTACAAGAATAGAGACTCTTCTTGCAGTCGGTGCTTTGAGCATTCCCTGTGAGACAAGTAATAGTATCCGATACACCACTGCAGGTTCAATCTATTCCTTGGACATACATATTGACGATGAAACACAGAAATTACATCGGAATTAAATACAAAAGGAAGAATGCCGCCTTAAGTACAAGAATAGAGACCCTTCTTACCGTCGGTGCTTTGAGCATTCCCTGTGAAACCAGTATTAGTTTCCGATACACCACTGCAGGTTCAATGTATTCCTTGGACCTTCCCATTGACGATGAAACAGTGAAATTACATCTAAATTAAATACAAAAGGCACAATGCCGCCTTAAGTACAAGAATAGAGACTCTTCTTACAGTCGGTGCTTTGAGCATTCCCTGTGAGACCAGTATTAGTTTCAGCTACACCTCTGCAGGTTCAACTTATTCCTTGGACCTTCACATTGACGATGAAACACAGAAATCGCTTCGGAATTAAATAGAAAAGGCACAATGCCTCCTGAAGTACAAGAATCGAGACTCTTCTTACCGTCGGTGCTTTGAGCATTCCCTGTGAGACCAGTATTAGTTTCCGATTCACCACTGCAGGTTCATTGTATTCCTTGGACCTTCCCATTGACGATGAAACACTTAAATTACATCGGAATTAAATACAAAAGGCACAATGCCGCCTTAAGTACAAGAATAGAGACTCTTCTTACAGTCGGTGCTTTAGCATTCCCTGTGAGACCAGTATTAGGTTCCGCTACACCTCTCCAGGTTCAGTTTATTCCTTGGACCTTCACATTGACGATGAAACACAGAAATCGCATCGGAATTAAATACAAAAGGCACAATGCCGCCTTAAGTACAAGAATGGAGACTCTTCTTACAGTCGGTGCTTTGAGCATTCCCTGTGAGACCAGTATTAGTTTCCGCTACACCTCTGCAGGTTCAGTTTATTCCTTGGACCTTCACATTGACGATGAAACACAGAAATCGCATCGGAATTAAATACAAAAGCACAATGCCGCCTTAAGTACAAGAATAGAGACTCTTCTTACAGTCGGTGCTTCGAGCATTCCCTGTGAGTCCAGTATTAGTTTCCGCTACACCTCTGCAGGTTCAGTTAATTCCTTGGACCTTCACATTGACGATGAAACACAGGAATCGCATCGGAATTAAATACAAAAGGCACAATGCCGCCTTAAGCACAAGATTAGAGACTCTTCTTACAGGCGGTGCTTTGAACATTCCCTGTGAGACCAGAAGTAATACCCGATACACCACTGCAGGTTCAACCTATTCCTTGGACATACACATTGACGATGAAACACAGATATTACATGGGAATTAAATACAAAAGGAACAATGCCGCCTTAAGTACAAGAATAGAGACTCTTCTTACCGTCGGTGCTTTGAGCATTCCCTGTGAGACCAGTATTAGTTTCCGATACACCACTGGAGGTTCAATGAATTCCTTGGACATTCACATTGACGATGAAACACTGAAATTACATCGGAATTAAATACAAAAGGCACAAATCCGCCTTAAGTACAAGAATAGAGACTCTTCTTACAGTCGGTACTTTGAGCATTCCATGTGAGCCCAGTAATAGTATCCGATACACCACTGCAGGTTCAATCTATTCCTTGGACGTACACATTGACGATGAAAAACAGAAATTACAACGGAATTAAATACAAAAATCACAATGCCGCCTTAAGTACAAGAATAGAGACTCTTCTTACAGTCGGTGCTTTGAGCATTCCCTGTGAGACCAGTATTACTTTCCGCTACACTTCTGCAGGTTCAGTTTATTCCTTGGACCTTCACATTGACGATGTAACACAGAAATCGCATCGGAATTAAATATTAAATGCACAATGCCGCCTTAAGTACAAGAATAGAGACTCTTCTTACAGTCGGTGCTTTGAGCATTTCCTGTGAGACCAGTATTAGTCTCCGCTACACCTCTGGACGTTCAGTTTATTCCTTGGACCTTCACATTGACGATGAAACACAGAAATCGCATCGGAATGAAATCCAAAACGCACTATGCTGCCTTAAGTACAAGAATAGAGACTCCTCTTGCAGTCGGTGCTTTGAGCATTCCCTGTGAGACCAGTATTAGTTTCCGCTACACGTCTGCAGGTTCAGTTTATTCTTTGGACCTTCACATTGACGATGAAACACAGAAATCGCATCGGAATTAAATACGAAAGGCCCAATGCCGCCTTAAGTACAAGAATAGAGACTCTTCTTACAGTCGGTGCTTTGAGCATCCCTGTGAGACCAGTATTTGTTTCCGATACCCCACTGCAGGTTCAATGTATTACTTGGACCTTCACATTGACGATGCAACACCGAAATTACATTGGAATTAAATACAAAAGGCACAATGCCGCCTTAAGTACAAGAATACAGACTCTTCTTACAGTCGTTGCTTTGAGCATACCCTGTGAGACCAGTATTAGTTTGCGCTACACCTCTGCAGGTTCAGTTTATTCCTTGGACCTTCACATTGACGATGAAACACGGAAATCGCATCGGAATTAAATACAAAAGGCACAATGCCGCCTTAAGTACAAGAATAGAGATTCTTCTTACAGTCGGTGCTTTGAGCATTCCCTGTGAGACCAGTATTAGTTTCCGCTACACCTCTGCAGGTTCAGTTTATTCCTTGGACCTTCACATTGACGATGAAACACAGAAATCGCTTCGGAATTAAATACAAAAGGCACAATGCCTCCTGAAGTACAAGAATCGAGACTCTTCTTACCGTCGGTGCTTTGAGCATTCCCTGTGAGACCAGTATTAGTTTCCGATTCACCACTGCAGGTTCAATGTATTCCTTGGACCTTTCCATTGACGATGAAACACTGAAATTACATCGGAATTAAATACAAAATTCACAATGCCGCCTTAAGTACAAGAATAGAGACTCTTCTTACAGTCGGTGCTTTGAGCATTCCCTGTGAGACCAGTATTAGGTTCCGCTACACCTCTGCAGGTTCAGTTTATTCCTTGGACCTTCACATGGATGATGAAACACAAAAAACGCATCGGAATTAAATACAAAAGGCACAATACCGCCTTAAGTACAAGAATAGAGACTCTTCTTACAGTCGGTGATTTGAGCATTCCCTGTGAGACCAGTATTAGTTTCCGCTACACCTCTGCAAGTTCATTTTACTCCTTGGACCTTCACATTGACGATGAAACACAGAAATCGCATCGGAATTAAATACAAAAGGCACAATGCCGCCTTAAGTACAAGAATAGAGACTCTTTTTAGAGTCGGTGTTTGAGCATTCCCTGTGAGACCAGTATTAGTTTCCGCTACACCTTTGCAGGTTCAGTTTATTCCATGGACCTTCACATTGGCGATGAAACACAGAAATCGCATCGGAATTACATACAAAAGGCACAATTCCGCCTTAAGTACAAGAATAGAGACTCTTCTTACAGTCGGTGCTTTGAGCATTCCCTGTGAGACCAGTATTAGTTTCCGCTACACCTCTGCAGGTTCAGTTAATTCCTTGGACCTTCACATTGACGATGAAACACAGAAATCGCATCGGAATTAAATACAAAAGACACAATGCCGCCTTAAGTACAAGAATAGAGACTCTTCTTACTGTCGGTAGTTTGAGCATTCCCTGTAAGACCAGTATTAGTTTCCGCTACACCTCTGCAGGTTCAGTTTATTCCTTGGCCCTTCACATTGACGATGAAACACAGAAATCTCATCGGAATTAAATACATAAGGTAAAATGCCGCCTTAAGTACAAGAATAAAGACTCTTCTTACAGTCGGTGCTTTGAGCATTCCCTGTGAGACCAGTATTAGTTTCCGCTACAACTCTGCAGGTTCAGTTTATTCCTTGGACCTTCACATTGACAATGGAACACAGAAATCGCATCGGAATTAAATACAAAATGCACAATGCCGCCTTAAGTACAAGAATAGAGACACTTCTTACAGTCGGTGCCTTGAGCATTCCCTGTGAGACCAGTATTAGTTTCCGCTACACTTCTGCAGGTTCAGTTTCTTCCTTGGACCTTCACATTGACGATGAAACACAGAAATCGCATCGGAATTAAATACAAAAGGCACAATGCCGCCTTAAGTACAAGAATAGAGACTCTTCTTACAGTCGGTGCTTTGAGCATTCCCTATGAGACCAGTATTAGTTTCCGCTACACCTCTGCAGGTTCAGTTTATTCCTTGGACCTTCACATTGACGATGAAACACAGAAATCGCATCGGAATTAAATACAAAAGGCACAATGCCGCCTTAAGTACAAGAATAGAGACTCTTCTTAGAGTCGGTGCTTTGAGCATTCCCTGTGAGATCTGTATTAGTTTCCGCTATACCTCTGCAGGTTCAGTTTATTCCTTGGACCTTCACATTGACGATGAAACACAAAAATCGCATTGGAATTAAATACAAAAGGCACAATGCCGCCGTAAGTACAAGAATAGAGACTCTTCTTACTGTCGGTGCTTTGAGCATTCCCTGTGAGACCAGTATTAGTTTCCGCTACACCTCTCCAGGTTAAGTTTATTCCTTGGACCTTCACATTAACGATGAAACACAGAAATGGCATCGGAATTAAATACAAAAGGCACAATGCCGCCTTAAGTACAAGAATGTAGACTCTTCTTACAGTAGGTTCTTTGAGCATTCCCTGTCACACCAGTATTAGTTTTCGATTCACCTCAGCAGGTTCAATGTATTCCTTGGACCTTCGCATTGACGAAGAAACACAGAAATCGCATCGGAATCAAATACAAAAGACACAATGCCGCCTTAAGTACAAGAATAGAGACTCTTCTTACAGTCGGTGCTTTGAGCATTCCCTGTGAGACCAGTAAAAGTATCCGATTCACCACTGCAGGTTCAATCTACTCCTTGGACATACACATTGACGATGAAACACAGAAATCGCATCCGAATTAAATACTAAAGGCACAATGCCGCCTTAAGTACAAGAATAGAGACTCTTCTTACCGTCGGTGCTTTGAGCATTCCCTGTGAGACCTGTATTAGATTCGGATACACCACTGGAGGTTCAATGAATTCCTTGGACATTCACATTGACGATGAAACACAGAAATCGCATCGGAATTAAATATTAATGGCACAATGCCGCCTTAAGTACAAGAATAGAGACTTTTCTTACAGTTGGTGCTATGAGCTTTCCTTGTGAGACCAGTATTAGTTTCTGATACACCACTGCAGGTTCAATGTATTCCTTGGACCTTCAGATTGACGATTAAACACTGAAATCGCATCGGAAATAAATACAAAAGGGACAATGCCGCCTTAAGGGCAAGAAGAGTGAGACTTCTTAGAGTCTGTGCTTTGATCCTTTCCTGCGAGACCAGTATTAGTTTCTGATACACCACTGCAGGTTCAATGTATTCCTTGGACCCTCGCATTGACGATAAAAAACAGAAATTGCATCGGAATTAAATACAAAAGGCACAATGGAGCCTTAAGTACAAGAATAGAGACTCTTCTAACAGTCGGTGCTTGGAGCATTCCCTGTGAGACCAGTATTAGATTCCGAAACACCACTGCAGATTCAATGTATTTCTTGGAGCTTCACATTGACGATGAAACACTGAAATCGCATCGGAATTAAATACAAAAGGCACAAAACCGCCTTAAGTGAGGGAGTAGAGACCCTTCTTACAGTCGTTGCTTTGAGCATTCCCTGTGAGACCAGTATTAGTCTCCGATACACAGCAGCAGGTTCAATGTATTCCTTGGACATTCACATTGACGATCAAACACTGAAATTACATTGGAATTAAATACAAAAGGCACAATGCCGCTTTATTGCAAGAAGAGTTAGACTTCTTAGAGTCATTGCTTTGATCCTTTCCTGTGAGACCAGTATTAGTTTCCGATACACCACTGCAGGTTCAATGTAAGCCTTGGACCTTTACATGGACGATGAAACACAGAAATCGCATCGGAATTAAATACAAAAGGCACAATGCCGCCTTAAGTACAAGAACACAGACTCTTCTTACAGTCTGTGCTTTGAGCATACCCTGTGAGACCAGTATTAGTTTCCGATACACCACTGCAGGTTTAATGTATTCCTTGGACCTTCACATTTGCGAAGAAACACAGAAATCGCATCGGAATTAAATTCAAAAGGCACAATGCCGCCTTAAGTACAAGAATAGAGACTCTTCTTACAGTTGGTGCTTTGAGCATTCCCTGTGAAACCAGTATTAGTTTCCGATACACCACTGCAGGTTCAATGTATTCCTTGGACCTTCACATTGACGATGAAACACATAAATCGCATCGGAATTAAATACAAAAGGCACAATGCCGCCTTAATGCAAGACGAGTGAGGTTTTATACAGTCCATTCTTTGATCCTTTCCTGTGAGTCCAGTATTAGTTTCCGATACACCACTGCAGGTTCAATGTATTCCTCGGACCCTCGCATTGACGGTAAAAAACAGAAATTGCATCGGAATTAAATACAAAAGGCACAATGCCGCCTTAAGTACAAGAATAGAGACTCTTCTTACAGTCGGTGTTTTAAGCATTCCCTGTGAGACCAGTATTAGTTTCCGATACACCACTGCAGGTTCAATGTATTCCTTGGACATTCACATTGACGATGAAACACAGAAATCGCATCGGATTTAAATACAACAGGCACAATGCCGCCTTAAGTACAAGAATGGAGGCTCTTCTTACAGTCGATGCTCCGAGCATTCCCTGTGAGACCAGTATTAGTTTCCGATACAACACTGCAGGTTCAATGTATTTCTTGGACGTACACATTGACGATGAATACTGAAACTACATCGGAATTAAATACAAAAGTCACAATGCCGCCTTAAGTGCTAGAAGAGTGAGACTTCTTATAGTCTGTGCCTTGATCCTTTCCTGTGAGACCAGAATTAGTCTCCGATACACCACTGCCGGTTCAATGTATTCCTTGGACCTTCACATTGACTATGAAACACAGAAGTCGCATCGGAATTAAATAAAAAAGGCACAAGGAAGCCTTAAGTAAAAGATTAGAGACTCTTCTTACAGTAGGTGTTTTGAGCATTCCCTGTTAGACCAGTATTCGTTTCCGATACACCACTGCAGGTTCAAAGTATTCCTTGGACCTTCACATTGACTATGAAACACAGAAATCGCATCGGGATTAAATACAAAAGCCACAATGCCGCCTTAAGTACAAGAATGGAGACACTTCTCTCAGTCGGTACTTTGAGCATTGCCTCTGAGAGCAGTATAAGTTTCCGATACACCACTGCAGGTTGAAGGTATACCTTGGACCTTCACATTGACTATGAAACACAGAAATCGCATCGGAATTAAATACAAAGGCACAAGGCCGCCTTAAGTACAAGAATACAGACTCTTCTTACAGTCGGTGCTTTGAGCAATCCCTGTGAGACCAGTATTAGTTTCCCATACACCACAGCAAGTTCAAAGTATTCCTTGGACCTTCACATTGACTATAAAACACAGAAATCGCATCGGAATTAAATACAAAAGGCACAATGCCGCCTTAAGAACAAGTATAGAGACACATCTTACAGTCGGAGTTTTGAGCATATCCTCTGAGAGCAGTATTAGTTTCCGATACACCACAGCAGGTTCAAAGTATTCCTTGGACCTTCACATTGACTATGAAACAAAGAAATCGCATCGGAATTAAATACAAAAGGCACAATGCCCCCTTAATACGAGAATAGAGACTCTTCTTACAGTCGGTGCTTTGAGCATTCCCTGTGAGACCAGTATTAGTTTCCGATACACCACTGCCGGTTCAATGTATTCCTTGGACATTCACATTGACGATCAAACACTGAAATTACATTGGAATTAAATACAAAAGGCACACAGCCGCCTTAATTGCAAGAAGAGTGAGACTTCTTAGAATCTGTGCTTCGATTCTTTCCTGTGAGACCAGTATTAGTTTCCGATACACCACTGCACGTTCAATGTACTCCTTGGACGGTCAAATTGAATATGAAAGACAGAAATCGTATCGGAATTAAACTCAAGAAGCACTAAGCCACCTTAAGTACAAGAATACAGACCCTTCTTACAGTCGATGCTCTGAGCATTCCCTGTGAGACCTGTATTAGTTTCCAATACAACACTGCAGGTTCAATGTATTGCTTGGACCTTCACATTGACGATGAAAAACAGAAATCGCTTCGGATTTAAATACAACAGGCACAATGCCGCCTTAAGTACAAGAATAAAGGCTCTTCTTACAGTCGGTGCTTTGAGCATTCCCTGTGAGACCAGTATTAGTTTCCCATACACCACTGCAGGTTCAATGTATTTCTTGGACATACACATTGACGATGAAATACTGAAATTACATCGGAATTAAATACAAAAGTCACAATGCCGCCTTAAGTGCTAGAAGAGTGAGACTTCTTAGAGTCTGTGCCTTGATCCTTTCCTTTGAGACCAGTATTAGTTTCCGATACACCACTGCAGGTTCAATGTATTGCTTGGACCTTCACATTGACGATTAAACACAGAAATCACATCGGAATTAAATACAAAAGTCACAATGCCGCCTTAATTACAAGAATAGAGACTCTTCTTACAGTCGGTGCTTTGAGCATTCCCTGTGAGACCAGTAATAATTTCCGATACACCACTGCAGGTTCAATGTATTCCTTGGACGTTCATATTCTCGATGAAACACAGAAATCGCATCGGAATTAAATACTAAAGGCACAATGCCGCCATAAGTACAAGAATAGAGACACTTCTTACAGTCGGTGCTTTGAGAATTGCCTCTTATTTCAGTATTAGTTTCCGATACACCACTGCAGGTTCAATGTATTCCTTGGACCTTCAGATTGACGATGAAACACTGAAATCGCATCGGAAATTAATACAAAAGGGACAATGCCGCCTTAAGTGCAAGAAGAGTGAGACTTCATAGAGTCTGTGCTTTGATCCTTTCCTGTGAGACCAGTATTAGTTTCTGATACACCACTGCAGGTTCAATGTATTCCTTGGTCCCTCGCATTGACGATAAAAAACAGAAATTGCATCGGAATTAAATACAAAAGGCACAATGGAGCCTTAAGTACAAGAATAGAGACTCTTCTAACAGTCGGTGCTTGGAGCATTACCTGTGAGACCAGTATTAGTTTTTGAAACACCACTGCAGATTCAATGTATTTCTTGGAGCTTCACATTGACGATGAAACACAGAAATCGCATCGGAATTAAATACAAAAGGCACAATGCCGCCTTAAGTACAAGAACACAGACTCTTCTTACAGTCTGTGCTTTGAGCATACCCTGTGAGACCAGTATTAGTTTCCGATACACCACTGCAGGTTTAATGTATTCCTTGGACATTCACATTTGCGAAGAAACACAGAAATCGCATCGGAATTAAATACAAAAGGCACAATGCCGCCTTAAGTACAAGAATAGAGACTCTTCTTACAGTTGGTGCTTTGAGCATTCCCTGTGAAACCAGTATTAGTTTCCGATACACCACTGCAGGTTCAATGTATTCCTTGGACCTTCACATTGACGATGAAACACATAAAACGCATCGGAATTAAATACAAAAGGCACAATGCCGCCATAATGCAAGACGAGTGAGATTTTATACAGTCCATTCTTTGATCCTTTCCTGTGAGTCCAGTATTAGTTTCCGATACACCACTGCAGGTTCAATGTATTCCTCGGACCCTCGCATTGACGATAAAAAACAGAAATTGCATCGGAATTAAATACAAAAGGCACAATGCCGCCTTAAGTACAAGAATAGAGACTCTTCTAACAGTCGGTGTTTTAAGCATTCCCTGTGAGACCAGTATTAGTTTCCGATACACCACTGCAGGTTCAATGTATTCCTTGGACGTTCATATTCACGATGAAACACAGAAATCGCATCGGAATTAAATACAAAAGGCACAATGCCGCCTTAAGTAGAAGAATAGAGACACTTCTTACAGTCGGTGATTTGAGAATTGCCTCTTAGGGCAGTATTAGTTTCCGATACACCACTGCAGGTTCAAGGCATTCCTTGGACCTTCACATTGACTATGAAACACAGAAGTCGCATCGGAATTAAATACAAAAGGCACAAGGAAGCCTTAAGTAAAAGATTAGAGACTCTTCTTACAGTAGGTGTTTTGAGCATTCCCTGTTAGACCAGTATTAGTTTCCGATACACCACTGCAGGTTCAAAGTATTCCTTGGACCTTCACATTGACTATGAAACACAGAAATCGCATCGGGATTAAATACAAAATTCACAATGCCGCCTTAAGTACAAGAATAGAGACACTTCTCTCAGTCGGTACTTTGAGCATTGCCTCTGAGAGCAGTGTTAGTTTCCGATACACCACTGCAGCTTCAAGGTATACCTTGGACCTTCACATTGACTATGAAACACAGAAATCGCATCGGAATTAAATACAAAGGCACAAGGCCGCCTTAAGTACAAGAATACAGACTCTTCTTACAGTCGGTGCTTTGAGCATTTCCTGTGAGACCAGTATTAGTTTCCCATACACCACAGCAGGTTCAAAGTATTCCTTGGACCTTCACATTGACTATAAAACACAGAAATCGCAACGGAATTAAATACAAAAGGCACAATGCCGCCTTAAGAACAAGTATAGAGACACTTCTTACAGTCGGAGGTTTTGAGCATATCCTCTGAGAGCAGTATTAGTTTCCGATACACCACAGTAGGTTCAAAGTATTCCTTGGACCTTCACATTGACTATGAAACAAAGTAATCGCATCGGAATTAAATACAAAAGGCACAATGCCCCCTTAAGACGAGAATAGAGACTCTTCTTACAGTCGGTGCTTTGAGCATTCCCTGTGAGACCAGTATTAGTTTCCGATACACCACTGCCGGTTCAATGTATTCCTTGGACATTCACATTGACGATCAAACACTGAAATTACATTGGAATTAAATACAAAAGGCACACAGCCGCCTTAATTGCAAGAAGAGTGAGACTTCTTAGAAACTGTGCTTTGATCCTTTCCTGTGAGACCAGTATTAGTTTCCGATACACCACTGCACGTTCAATGTACTCCTTGGACGGTCAAATTGAATATGAAAGACAGAAATCGTATCGGAATTAAACTCAAGAAGCACTAAGCCACCTTAAAAACAAGAATACAGACCCTTCTTACAGTCGATGCTCTGAGCATTCCGTGTGAGACCTGTATTAGTTTCCGATACAACACTGCAAGTTCAATGTATTCCTTGGACCTTCGCATTGACGATGAAAAACAGAAATCGCTTCGGATTTAAATACAACAGGCACAATGCCGCCTTAAGTACAAGAATAGAGGCTCTTCTTACAGTCGGTGCTTTGAGCATTCCCTGTGAGACCAGTATTAGTTTCCCATACACCACTGCAGATTCAATGTATTTCTTGGACATACACATTGACGATGAAATACTGAAATTACATCGGAATTAAATACAAAAGTCACAATACCGCCTTAAGTGCTAAAAGAGTGAGACTTCTTAGAGTCTGTGCCTTGATCCTTTCCTGTGAGACCAGTATTAGTTTCCGATACACCACTGCAGGTTCAATGTATTGCTTGGACCTTCACATTGACGATGAAACACAGAAATCACATCGGAATTAAATACAAAAGGCACAATGCCGCCTTAATTACAAGAATAGAGACTCTTCTTACAGTCGGTGCTTTGAGCATTCCCTGTGAGACCAGTAATAATTTCCGATACACCACTGCAGGTTCAATGTATTCCTTGGACGTTCATATTCTCGATGAAACACAGAAATCGCATCGGAATTAAATACTAAAGGCACAATGCCGCCATAAGTACAAGAATAGAGACACTTCTTACAGTCGGTGCTTTGAGAATTGCCTCTTATTTCAGTATTAGTTTCCGATACACCACTGCAGGTTCAAGGTATTCCTTGGACCTTCACATTGACTATGAAACACAGAAGTCACATCGGAATTGAATACAAAAGGCACAAGGAAGCCTTAAGTAAAAGATTAGAGACTCTTCTTACAGTCGGTGCTTTGAGCATTCCCTGTGAGACTAGTATTAGTTTCCGATACACCACTTCAGGTTCAAAGTAATCCTTGGACCTTCACATTGACGATGAAACACAGAAATCGCATCGGAATTAAATATAAAAGGCACAATGCCGCCTTAAGTACAAGAATAGAGACTTTTCTTACAGTCGGTGCTATAAGCTTTCTATGTGAGACCAGTATTAGTTTCCGATACACCACTGCAGGTTCAATGTATTCCTTGGACCTTCATATTGACGATGAAACACTGAAATCGCATCGGAAATTAATACAAAAGGGACAATGCCACCTTAAGTGCAAGAGGAGTGAGACTTCATAGAGTCTGTGCTTTGATCCTTTCCTGTGCGACCAGTATTAGTTTCTGATACACCACTGCAGGTTCAATGTATTCCTTGGACCCTCGCATTGACGATAAAAAACAGAAATTGCATCGGAATTAAATACAAAAGGCACAATGGAGCCTTAAGTACAAGAATAGAGACTCTTCAAACAGTCGGTGCTTGGAGCATTCCCTGTGAGACCAGTATTAGTTTTTGAAACACCACTGCAGATTCAATGTATTTCTTGGAGCTTCACATTGACGATGAAACACAGAAATCGCATCGGAATTAAATACAAAAGGCACAAAACCGCCTTAAGTGAGGGAGTAGAGACTCTTCTTACAGTCGTTGCTTTGAGCATTCCCTGTGAGACCAGTATTAGTTTCCGATACACAGCAGCAGGTTCAATGTATTCCGTGGACATTCACATTGACGATCAAACACTGAAATTACATTGGAATTAAATACAAACGGCACAATGCCGCTTTATTACAAGAAGAGTTAGACTTCTTAGAGTCATTGCTTTGATCCTTTCCTGTGAGACCAGTATTAGTTTCCGACACACCACAGCAGGTTCAATGTATTCCTTGGACATACACATTGACGATGAAACCCAGAAATGGCATCGGAATTAAATACAAAAGGCACAATGCCGCCTTAAGTACAAGATTAGAGACTCTTCTTACAGTCGGTGCTTTGAGCATCCCCTGTGAGACCAGTATTAGTTTCCGATTCACCACTGCAGTTTCAATGTATTCCTTGGACATTCACATTGACGATGAAACTTAGAAATCGTATCGGAATCAAATACAAAAGGCACAATGCCGCCTTAAGTACAAGAATACAGACTCTTCTTACAGTCGGTGCATTGAGCATTCCCTGTGGGACCAGTAATAGTATCCGATACACCACTGCAGGTTCAATCTATTCCTTGGACATACACAGTGATGATGAAACACAGAAATTACATCGGAATTAAATACAAAGGGCACAATGCCGCCTTAAGTACAAGAATAGAGACTCTTCTTACCGTCGGTGCTTTGAGCATTCCCTGTGAGACCAGTATTAGTTTCCGATACACCACTGCAGGTTCAATGTATTCCTTGGACCTTCACATTGACGATGAAACACAGAAATGGCATCGGAATTAAATCCAAAACGCACAATGCCGCCGTAAGTACAAGATTAGAGACTCTTCTTACTGTCGGTGCTCTGAGCATTCCCTGTGAGACCAGTATTAGTTTCCGCTACACCTCTGCAGGTTCAGTTTATTCCTTGGACCTTCACATTAACGATGAAACACAGAAATGGCATCGGAATTAAATTCAAAAGGCACAATGCCGCCTTAAGTACAAGAATGTAGACTCCTCTTACAGTAGGTTCTTTGAGCATTCCCTGTCACACCAGTATTAGTTTTCGATACACCTCTGCAGGTTCAATGTATTCCTTGGACCTTCGCATTGACGAAGAAACACAGAAATCGCATCGGAATCAAATACAAAAGGCACAATGCCGCCTTAAGTACAAGAATAGAGACACTTCTTACAGTCGGTGCTTTGAGCATTCCCTGTGAGACCAGTAAAAGTATCCGATTCACCACTGCAGGTTCAATCTACTCCTTGGACATACACATTGACGATGAAACACAGAAATCGCATCCGAATTAAATACTAAAGGCACAATGCCGCCTTAAGTACAAGAATAGAGACTCTTCTTACCGTCGGTGCTTTGAGCATTCCCTGTGAGACCTGTATTAGATTCGGATACACCACTGGAGGTTCAATGAATTCCTTGGACATTCACATTGACGATGAAACACAGAAATCGCATCGGAATTAAATATAAAAGGCACAATTCCGCCTTAACTACAAGAATAGAGACTTTTCTTACAGTTGGTGATATGAGCTTTCCTTGTGAGACCAGTATTAGTTTCCGATACACCACTGAAGGTTCAATGTATTCCTTGGACCTTCAGATTGACGATGAAACACTGAAATCGCATCGGAAATAAATCCAAAAGGACAATGCCGTCTTAAGGGCAAGAAGAGTGAGACTTCATAGAGTCTGTGCTTTGATCCTTTCCTGTTAGACCAGTATTTGTTTCTGATACACCACTGCAGGTTCAATGTATTCCTTGGACCCTCGCATTGACGATAAAAAACAGAAATTGCATCGGAATTAAATACAAAAGGCACAATGGAGCCTTAAGTACAAGAATAGAGACTCTTCTAACAGTCGGTGCTTGGAGCATTCCCTGTGAGACCAGTATTAGTTTCCGAAACACCACTGCAGATTCAATGTATTTCTTGGAGCTTCACATTGACGATGAAACACTGAAATCGCATCGGAATTAAATACAAAAGGCACAAAACCGCCTTAAGTGAGGGAGTAGAGACTCTTCTTAAAGTCGTTGCTTTGAGCATTCCCTGTGAGACCAGTATTAGTTTCCGATACACAGCAGCAGGTTCAATGTATTCCTTGGACATTCACATTGACGATCAAACACTGAAATCACATTGGAATTAAATACAAAAGGCACAATGCCGCTTTATTGCAAGAAGAGTTAGACTTCTTAGAGTCATTGCTTTGATCCTTTCCTGTGAGACCAGTATTAGTTTCCGATACACCACTGCAGGTTCAATGTATGCCTTGGACCTTTACATGGACGATGAAACACAGAAATCGCATCGGAATTAAATACAAAAGGCACAATGCCGCCTTAAGTACAAGAACACAGACTCTTCTTACAGTCTATGCTTTGAGCATACCCTGTGAGACCAGTATTAGTTTCCGATACACCACTGCAGGTTTAATGTATTCCTTGGACCTTCACATTTGCGAAGAAACACAGAAATCGCATCGGAATTAAATACAAAAGGCACAATGCCGCCTTAAGTACAAGAATAGAGACTCTTCTTACAGTTGGTGCTTTGAGCATTCCCTGTGAAACCAGTATTAGTTTCCGATACACCACTGCAGGTTCAATGTATTCCTTGGACCTTCACATTGACGATGAATCACATAAATCGCATCGGAATTAAATACAAAAGGCACAATGCCGCCTTAATGCAAGACGAGTGAGATTTTATACAGTCCATTCTTTGATCCTTTCCTGTGAGTCCAGTATTAGTTTCCGATACACCACTGCAGGTTCAAGGTATTCCTCGGACCCTCGCATTGACGATAAAAAACAGAAATTGCATCGCAATTAAATACAAAAGGCACAATGCCGCCTTAAGTACAAGAATAGAGACTCTTCTTACAGTCGGTGTTTTAAGCATTCCCTGTGAGACCAGTATTAGTTTCCGATACACCACTGCAGGTTCAACGTATTCCTTGGACCTTCACATTGACGATGAAACACAGAAATCGCATCGGATTTAAATACAACAGGCACAATGCCGCCTTAAGTACAAGAATGGAGGCTCTTCTTACAGTCGGTGCTTCGAGCATTCCCTGTGAGACCAGTATTAGTTTCCGATACAACACTGCAGGTTCAATGTATTTCTTGGACGTACACATTGACGATGAATACTGAAATTACATCGGAATTAAATACAAAAGTCACAATGCCACCTTAAGTGCTAGAAGAGTGAGACTTCTTAGAGTCTGTGCCTTGATCCTTTCCTGTGAGACCAGAATTAGTTTCCGATACACCACTGCAGGTTCAATGTATTTCTTGGACGTTCATATTCACGATGAAACACAGAAATCGCATCGGAATTAAATACAAAAGGCACAATGCCGCCTTAAGTAGAAGAATAGAGACACTTCTTACAGTCGGTGCTTTGAGAATTGCCTCTTAGGGCAGTATTAGTTTCCGATACACCACTGCAGGTTCAAGGTATTCCTTGGACCTTCACATTGACTATGAGACACAGAAGTCGCATCGGAATTAAATACAAAAGGCACAAGGAAGCCTTAAGTAAAAGATTAGAGACTCTTCTTACAGTAGGTGTTTTGAGCATTCCCTGTTAGACCAGTATTAGTTTCCGATACACCACTGCAGCTTCAAAGTATTCCTTGGACCTTCACATTGACTATGAAACACAGAAATCGCATCGGGATTAAATACAAAAGGCACAATGCCGCCTTAAGTACAAGAATAGAGACTTTTCTTACAGTCGGTGCTATAAGCTTTCTATGTGAGACCAGTATTAGTTTCCGATACACCACTGCAGGTTCAATGTATTCCTTGGACCTTCAGATTGACGATGAAACACTGAAATCGCATCGGAAATTAATACAAAAGGGACAATGCCACCTTAAGTGCAAGAGGAGTGAGACTTCATAGAGTCTGTGCTTTGATCCTTTCCTGTGCGACCAGTATTAGTTTCTGATACACCACTGCAGGTTCAATGTATTCCTTGGACCCTCGCATTGACGATAATAAACAGAAATTGCATCGGAATTAAATACAAAAGGCACAATGGAGCCTTAAGTACAAGAATAGAGACTCTTCTAACAGTCGGTGCTTGGAGCATTCCCTGTGAGACCAGTATTAGTTTTTGAAACACCACTGCAGATTCAATGTATTTCTTGGAGCTTCACATTGACGATGAAACACAGAAATCGCATCGGAATTAAATACAAAAGGCACAAAACCGCCTTAAGTGAGGGAGTAGAGACTCTTCTTACAGTCGTTGCTTTGAGCATTCCCTGTGAGACCAGTATTAGTTTCCGATACACAGCAGCAGGTTCAATGTATTCCGTGGACATTCACATTGACGATCAAACACTGAAATTACATTGGAATTAAATACAAAAGGCACAATGCCGCTTTATTGCAAGAAGAGTTAGACTTCTTAGAGTCATTGCTTTGATCCTTTCCTGTGAGACCAGTATTAGTTTCCGACACACCACAGCAGGTTCAATGTATTCCTTGGACATACACATTGACGATGAAACCCAGAAACGGCATCGGAATTAAATACAAAAGGCACAATGCCGCCTTAAGTACAAGAATAGAGACTCTTCTTACAGTTGGTGCTTTGAGCATTCCCTGTGAAACCAGTATTAGTTTCCGATACACCACTGCAGGTTCAATGTATTCCTTGGACCTTCACATTGACGATGAAACACATAAATCGCATCGGAATTAAATACAAAAGGCACAATGCCGCCTTAATGCAAGACGAGTGAGATTTTATACAGTCCATTCTTTGATCCTTTCCTGTGAGTCCAGTATTAGTTTCCGATACACCACTGCAGGTTCAAGGTATTCCTCGGACCCTCGCATTGACGATAAAAAACAGAAATTGCATCGCAATTAAATACAAAAGGCACAATGCCGCCTTAAGTACAAGAATAGAGACTCTTCTTACAGTCGGTGATTTAAGCATTCCCTGTGAGACCAGTATTAATTTCCGATACACCACTGCAGGTTCAATGTATTCCTTGGACCTTCACATTGACGATGAAACACAGAAATCGCATCGGATTTAAATACAACAGGCACAATGCCGCCTTAAGTACAAGAATGGAGGCTCTTCTTACAGTCGGTGCTTCGAGCATTCCCTGTGAGACCAGTATTAGTTTCCGATACAACACTGCAGGTTCAATGTATTTCTTGGACGTACACATTGACGATGAATACTGAAATTACATCGGAATTAAATACAAAAGTCACAATGCCACCTTAAGTGCTAGAAGAGTGAGACTTCTTAGAGTCTGTGCCTTGATCCTTTCCTGTGAGACCAGAATTAGTTTCCGATACACCACTGCAGGTTCAATGTATTCCTTGGACCTTCACATTGACGATGAAACACAGAAATCACATCGGAATTAAATACAAAAGGCACAATGCCGCCTTAATTACAAGAATAGAGACTCTTCTTACAGTCGGTGCTTTGAGCATATCCTGTGAGACCAGTAATAATTTCCGATACACCACTGCAGGTTCAATGTATTTCTTGGACGTTCATATTCACGATGAAACACAGAAATCGCATCGGAATTAAATACAAAAGGCACAATGCCGCCTTAAGTAGAAGAATAGAGACACTTCTTACAGTCGGTGCTTTGAGAATTGCCTCTTAGGGCAGTATTAGTTTCCGATACACCACTGCAGGTTCAAGGTATTCCTTGGACCTTCACATTGACTATGAAACACAGAAGTCGCATCGGAATTAAATACAAAAGGCACAAGGAAGCCTTAAGTAAAAGATTAGAGACTCTTCTTACAGTAGGTGTTTTGAGCATTCCCTGTTAGACCAGTATTAGTTTCCGATACACCACTGCAGGTTCAAAGTATTCCTTGGACCTTCACATTGACTATGAAACACAGAAATCGCATCGGGATTAAATACAAAAGGCACAATGCCGCCTTAAGTACAAGAATAGAGACACTTCTCTCAGTCGGTACTTTGAGCATTGCCTCTGAGAGCAGTATTAGTTTCCGATACACCACTGCAGGTTCAAGGTATACCTTGGACCTTCACATTGACTATGAAACACAGAAATCGCATCGGAATTAAATACAAAGGCACAAGGCCGCCTTAAGTACAAGAATACAGACTCTTCTTACAGTCGGTGCTTTGAGCATTTCCTGTGAGACCAGTATTAGTTTCCCATACACCACAGCAGGTTCAAAGTATTCCTTGGACCTTCACATTGACTATAAAACACAGAAATCGCATCGGAATTAAATACAAAAGGCACAATGCCGCCTTAAGAACAAGTATAGAGACACTTCTTACAGTCGGAGATTTGAGCATATCCTCTGAGAGCAGTATTAGTTTCCGATACACCACAGCAGGTTCAAGGTATTCCTTGGACCTTCACATTGACTATGAAACAAAGAAATCGCATCGGAATTAAATACAAAAGGCACAATGCCCCCTTAAGACAAGAATAGAGACTCTTCTTACAGTCGGTGCTTTGAGCATTCCCTGTGAGACCTGTATTAGTTTCCGATACAACACTGCATGTTCAATGTATTCCTTGGACCTTCACATTGACGATGAAAAACAGAAATCGCTTCGGATTTAAATACAACAGGCACAATGCCGCCTTAAGTACAAGAATAGAGGCTCTTCTTACAGTCGGTGCTTTGAGCATTCCCTGTGAGACCAGTATTAGTTTCCCATACACCACTGCAGCTTCAATGTATTTCTTGGACATACACATTGACGATGATATACTGAAATTACATCGGAATTAAATACAAAAGTCACAATGCCGCCTTAAGTGCTAGAAGAGTGAGACTTCTTAGAGTCTGTGCCTTGATCCTTTCCTGTGAGACCAGTATTAGTTTCCGATACACCACTGCAGGTTCAATGTATTCCTTGGACCTTCAGATTGACGATGAAACACTGAAATCGCATCCGAAATTAATACAAAAGGGACAATGCCGCCTTAAGTGCAAGAAGAGTGAGACTTCATAGAGTCCGTGCTTTGATCCTTTCCTGTGAGACCAGTATTAGTTTCTGATACACCACTGCAGGTTCAATGTATTCCTTGGACCTTCACATTTGCGAAGAAACACAGAAATCGCATCGGAATTAAATACAAAAGGCACAATGCCGCCTTAAGTACAAGAATAGAGACTCTTCTTACAGTTGGTGCTTTGAGAATTGCCTCTTAGGGCAGTATTAGTTTCCGATACACCACTGCAGGTTCAAGGTATTCCTTGGACCTTCACATTGATTATGAAACACAGAAGTCGCGTCGGAATTAAATACAAAAGGCACAAGGAAGCCTTAAGTAAAGGATTAGAGACTCTTCTTACAGTAGGTGTTTTGAGCATTCCCTGTGAGACCAGTATTTGTTTCCGATACACCACTGCAGGTTCAAAGTATTCCTTGGACCTTCACATTGACTATGAAACACAGAAATCGCATCGGGATTAAATACAAAAGGCACAATGATGCCTTAAGTACAAGAATAGAGACACTTCTCTCAGTCGGTACTTTGAGCATTGCCTCTGAGAGCAGTATTAGTTTCCGATACACCACTGCAGGTTAAAGGTATACCTTGGACCTTCACATTGACTATGAAACACAGAAATCGCATCGGAATTAAATACAAAGGCACAAGGCCGCCTTAAGTACAAGAATACAGACTCTTCTTACAGTCGGTGCTTTGAGCATTTCCTCTGAGAGCAGTATTAGTTTCCGATACACCACAGCAGGTTAAAATTATTCCTTGGACCTTCACATTGACTATGAAACAAAGAAATCGCATCGGAATTAAATACAAAAGGCACAATGCCCCCTTAAGACAAGAATAGAGACTCTTCTTACAGTCGGTGCTTTGAGCATTCCCTGTGAGACCAGTATTAGTTTCCGATACACCACTGCCGGTTCAATGTATTCCTTGGACCTTCACATTGACGATGAAAAACAGAAATCGCATCGGATTTAAATACAACAGGCACAATGCCGCCTTAAGTAAGAGAATAGAGGCTCTTCTTACAGTCGGTGCTTTGAGCATTCCCTGTGAGACCAGTATTAGTTTCCCATACACCACTGCAGGTTCAAAGTTTTTCTTGGACATACACATTGACGATGAAATACTGAAATTACATCGGAATTAAATACAAAAGTCACAATGCCGCCTTAAGTGCTAGAAGAGTGAGACTTCTTAGAGTCTGTGCCTTGATCCTTTCCTGTGAGACCAGTATTAGTTTCCGATACACCACTGCAGGTTCAATGTATTGCTTGGACCTTCACATTGACGATGAAACACAGAAATCACATCGGAATTAAATACAAATGGCACAATGCCGCCTTAATTACAAGAATAGAGACTCTTCTTACAGTCGGTGCTTTGAGCATTCCCTGTGAGACCAGTAATAATTTCCGATACACCACTGCCGGTTCAATGTATTCCTTGGACGTTCATATTCACGATGAAACACAGTAATCGCATCGGAATTAAATACTAAAGGCACAATGCTGCCATAAGTACAAGAATAGAGACACTTCTTACAGTCGGTGCTTTGAGAATTGCCTCTTATTTCAGTATCAGTTTCCGATACACCACTGCAGGTTCAAGGTATTCCTTGGACCTTCACATTGACTATGAATCACAGAAGTCGCATCGAAATTAAATACAAAAGGCACAAGGAAGCCTTAAGTAAAAGATTAGAGACTCTTCTTACAGTCGGTGCTTTGAGAATTCCCTGTGAGTCCAGTATTAGCTTCCGATACACCACTGCAGGTTCAAAGTAATCCTTGGACCTTCACATTGACGATGAAACACAGAAATCACATCGGAATTAAATACAAAGGCACAAGGCCGCCTTAAGTACAAGAATACAGACTCTTCTTACAGTCGGTGCTTTGAGCATTTCCTGTGAGACCAGTATTAGTTTCCCATACACCACAGCAGGTTCAAAGTATTCCTTGGACCTTCACATTGACTATAAAACACAGAAATCGCATCGGAATTAAATACAAAAGGCACAATACCGCCTTAAGAACAAGTATAGAGACACTTTTTACAGTCGGAGCTTTGAGCATTTCCTCTGAGAGCAGTATTAGTTTCCGATACACCACGGCAGGTTCAAAGTATTCCTTGGACCTTCACATTGACTAAGAAACAAAGAAATCGCATCGGAATTAAATACAAAAGGCACAATGCCCCCTTAAGACAAGAATAGAGACTCTTCTTACAGTCGGTGCTTTGAGCATTCCCTGTGAGACCAGTATTAGTTTCCGATACACCACTGCCGGTTCAATGTATTCCTTGGACCTTCACATTGACGATGAAAAACAGAAATCGCATCGGATTTAAATAAAACAGGCACAATGCCGCCTTAAGTAAGAGAATAGAGGCTCTTCTTACAGTCGGTGCTTTGAGCATTCCCTGTGAGACCAGTATTAGTTTCCCATACACCACTGCAGGTTCAATGTATTCCTTGGACGTTCATATTCACGATGAAACACAGAAATCGCATCGGAATTAAATACTAAAGGCACAATGCCGCCAGAAGTACAAGAATAGAGACACTTCTTACAGTCGGTGCTTTGAAAATTGCCTCTTATTTCAGTATTAGTTTCCGATACACCACTGCAGGTTCAATGTATTCCTTGGACCTTCAGATTGACGATGAAACACAGAAATCACATCGGAATTAAATACAAAAGGCACAAAACCGCCTTAAGTGAGGGAGTAGAGACTCTTCTTACAGTCGTTGCTTTGAGCATTCC
The DNA here is from genome assembly GCF_021461395.2 of Schistocerca americana. Lineage (NCBI taxonomy): Eukaryota > Metazoa > Arthropoda > Insecta > Orthoptera > Acrididae > Schistocerca > Schistocerca americana. Next base: position 738,010,576 of record NC_060123.1, read on the forward strand.
CTGTGAGACCAGTATTAGTTTCCGATACACAGCAGCAGGTTCAATGTATTCCGTGGACATTCACATTGACGATCAAACACTGAAATTACATTGGAATTAAATACAAAAGGCACAATGCCGCTTTATTGCAAGAAGAGTTAGACTTCTTAGAGTCATTGCTTTGATCCTTTCCTGTGAGACCAGTATTAGTTTCCGATACACCACTGCAGGTTCAATGTATGCCTTGGACCTTTACATGGACGATGAAACACAGAAATCGCATCGGAATTAAATACAAAAGGCACAATGCCGCCTTAAGTACAAGAACACTGACTCTTCTTACAGTCTGTGCTTTGAGCATACCCTGTGAGACCAGTATTAGTTTCCGATACACCACTGCAGGTTTAATGTATTCCTTGGACCTTCACATTTGCGAAGAAACACAGAAATCGCATCGGAATTAAATACAAAAGGCACAATGCCGCCTTAATGCAAGACGAGTGAGACTTCATACAGTCCATTCTTTGATCCTTTCCAGTGAGTCCAGTATTAGTTTCTGATACACCACTGCAGGTTCAATGTATTCCCTGGACCCTCGCATTGACGATAAAAAACAGAAATTGCATCGGAATTAAATACAAAAGGCACAATGCCGCCTTAAGTACAAGAATAGAGACTCTTCTTACTGTCGGTGTTTTAAGCATTCCCTGTGAGACCAGTATTAGTTTCCGATACACCACTGCAGGTTCAATGTATTCCTTGGACCTTCACATTGACGATGAAACACAGAAATCGCATCGGATTTAAATACAACAGGCACAATACCGCCTTAAGTACAAGAATGGAGGCTCTTCTTACAGTCGGTGCTTTGAGCATTCCCTGTGAGACCAGTATTAGTTTCCGATACACCACTGCAGGTTCAATGTATTTCTTGGACGTACACATTGACGATGAAATACTGAAATTACATCGGAATTAAATACAAAAGTCACAATGCCGACTTAAGTGCTAGAAGAGAGAAACTTCTTAGAGTCTGTGCCGTGATCCTTTCCTGTGAGACCAGAATTAGTTTCCGATACACCACTGCAGGTTCAATGTATTCCTTGGACTTTCACATTGACGATGAAACACAGAAATCACATCGGAATTAAATACAAAAGGCACAATGCCGCCTTAATTACAAGAATAGAGACTCTTCTTACAGTCGGTGCTTTGAGCATTCCCTGTGAGACCAGTATTAATTTACAATACACCATTACAGGTTCAATGTATTCCTTGGACGTTCATATACACGATGAAGCACAGAAATCGCATCGGAATTAAATAGAAAAGGCACAATGCCGCCTTAAGTAGAAGAACAGAGACACTTCTTACAGTCGGTGCTTTGAGAATTGCCTCTTAGGGCAGTATTAGTTTCCGATACACCACTGCAGTTTCAAGGTATTCCTTGGACCTTCACATTGACTATGAAACACAGAAGTCGCATCGGAATTAAATACAAAAGGCACAAGGAAGCCTTAAGTAAGAGATTAGAGACTCTTCTTACAGTAGGTGCTTTGAGCATTCCCTGTGAGACCAGTATTAGTTTCCGATATACTACTGCAGGTTCAAAGTGTTCCTTGGACCTTCACATTGACTATGAAACACAGAAATCGCATCGGCATTAAATACAAAAGGCACAATGCCGCCTTAAGTACAAGAATAGAGACACTTCTCTCAGTCGGTACTTTGAGCATTGCCTCTGAGAGCAGTATTAGTTTCCGATACACCACAGCAGGTTCAAAGTATTCCTTGGACCTTCACATTGTCTACGAAACACAGAAATCGCATCGGAATTAAATACAAAAGGCACAATGCCCCCTTAAGGCAATAATAGAGACTCTTCTTACAGTCGGTGCTTTGAGCATTCCCTGTGAGACCAGTATTAGTTTCCGATACACCACTGCCGGTTCAATGTATTCCTTGGACATTCACATTGACGATCAAACACTGAAATTACATTGGAATTAAATACAAAAGGCACACAGCCGCTTTAATTGCAAGCAGAGTGAGACTTCTAAGAATCTGTGCTTTGATCCTTTCCTGTGAGACCAGTATTAGTTTCCGATACACCACTGCACGTTCAATGTACTCCTTGGACGGTCAAATTGAATATGAAAGACAGAAATCGTATCGGAATTAAACTCAAGAAGCACTAAGCCACCTTAAGTACAAGAATACAGACCCTTCTTACAGTCGATACTTTGAGCATTCCCTGTGAGACCTGTATTAGTTTCCGATACAACACTGCAGGTTCAATGTATTCCTTGGATCTTCACATTGACGATGAAAAACAGAAATCGCATCGGATTTAAATACAACAGGCACAATGCCGCCTTAAGTACAAGAATAGAGGCTCTTCTTACAGTCGGTGCTTTGAGCATTCCCTGTGAAACCAGTATTAGTTTCCGATACACCACTGCAGGTTCAATGTATTTCTTGGACATACACATTGACGATGATATACTGAAATTACATCGGAATTAAATACAAAAGTCACAATGCCGCCGTAAGTGCTAGAAGAGTGAGACTTCTTAGAGTCTGTGCCTTGATCCTTTCCTGTGAGACCAGTATTAGTTTCCGATACACCACTGCAGGTTCAACGTATTGCTTGGACCTTCACATTGACGATGAAACACAGAAATCACATCGGAATTAAATACAAAAGGCACAATGCCGCCTTAAGTACAAGAATAGAGACACTTTTCTCAGTCGGTACTTTGAGCATTGCCTCTGAGAGCAGTATTAGTTTCCGATACACCACTGCAGGTTAAAGGTATACCTTGGACCTTCACATTGACTATGAAACACAGAAATCGCATCGGAATTAAATACAAAGGCACAAGGCCGCCTTAAGTACAAGAATACAGACTCTTCTTACAGTCGGTGCTTTGAGATTTCCTCTGAGTCCAGTATTAGTTTCCCATACACCACAGTAGGTTCAAAGTATTCCTTGGATCTTCACATTGACTATAAAACACAGAAATCGCATCGGAATTAAATACAAAAGGCACAATGCCGCCTTAACAACAAGTATAGAGACACTTCTTACAGTCGGAGCTTTGAGCATTTCCTCTGAGAGCAGTATTAGTTTCCGATACACCACAGCAGGTTCAAAGTATTTCTTGGAATTTCACATTGTCTATGAAACACAGAAATCGCATCGGAATTAAATACAAAAGGCACAATGCCCCCTTAAGGCAAGAATAGAGACTCTTCTTACAGTCGGTGCTTTGAGCATTCCCTGTGAGACCAGTATTAGTTTCCGATACACCACTGAAGGTTCAATGTATTCCTTGGACATTCCCATTGACGATCAAACACTGAAATTACATTGGAATTAAATACAAAAGGCACACAGCCGCCTTAATTGCAAGAAGAGTGAGACTTCTAAGAATCTGTGCTTTGATCCTTTCCTGTGAGACCAGTATTAGTTTCCGTTACACCACTGCACGTTCAATGTACTCCTTGGACGGTCAAATTGAATATGAAAGAAAGAAATCGTATCGGAATTAAACTCAAGAAGCACTAAGCCACCTTAAGTACAAGAATACAGACCCTTCTTACAGTCGATGCTTTGAGCATTCCCTGTGAGACCTGTATTAGTTTCCGATACAACACTGCAGGTTCAATGTATTCCTTGGATCTTCACATTGACGATGAAAAACAGAAATCGCATCGGATTTAAATACAACAGGCACAATGCCGCCTTAAGTACAAGAATAGAGGCTCTTCTTACAGTCGGTGCTTTGAGCATTCCCTGTGAGACCAGTATTAGTTTCCGATACACCACTGCAGGTTCAATGTATTTCTTGGACACACACATTGACGATGATATACTGAAATTACATCGGAATTAAATACAAAAGTCACAATGCCGCCTTAAGTGCTAGAAAAGTGAGACTTCTTAGAGTCTGTGCCTTGATCCTTTCCTGTGAGACCAGTATTAGTTTCCGATACACCACTGCAGGTTCAATGTATTGCTTGGACCTTCACATTGACGATGAATCACAGAAATCACATCGGAATTAAATACAAAAGGCACAATGCCGCCATAATTACAAGAATAGAGACTCTTCTTACAGTCGGTGCTTTGAGCATTCCCTGTGAGACCAGTAATAATTTCCGATACACCACTGCAGGTTCAATGTATTCCTTGGACCTTCACATTGACGATGAAACACAGAAGTCGAATCGGAATTAAATACAAAAGGCACAAGGATACCTTAAGTAAAAGATTAGAGACTCTTCTTACAGTTGGTGCTTTGAGCATTCCCTGTGAGACCAGTATTAGTTTCCGATACACCACTGCAGGTTCAAAGTATTCCTTGGACCTTCACATTGACTATGAAACACAGGAATCGCATCGGAATTAAATGTAAAAGGCACAAAGCCGCCTTAAGTACAAGAATAAAGACTCTTCTTACAGTCGGTGTTTTGAGCATTTCCTGTGAGACCAGTATTAGTTTCCGATACACCACTGCAGGTTCAATGTATTCCTTGGACCTTCACATTGACGATGAAACACAGAAATCGCATCGGAATTAAATACAAAAGGCACAACGCCGCCTTAGGTACAAGAATAGAGACTCTTTTTACAGTCGGTGCTTTAAGCATTCCCGGTGAGACCAGTATTAGTTTCCGATACACCACTGCAGGTTCAATGTATTCCTTGAACATACACATTGACGATGAAATACTGAAATTACATCGGAATTAAATACAATAGGCACAATGCCGCCTTAAGTGCTAGAGGACTGAGACTTCTTAGAGTCTGTACTTTGATCCTTTCCTGTGAGACCAGTATTAGTTTCCGATACACCACTGCAGGTTCAATGTATTCCTTGGACCTTCACATTGGCAATGAAACACAGAAATCTCATCGGAACTAAATAAAAAAGGCACAATGCCGCCATAATTACAAGAATAGAGACACTTCTTACAGTCGGTGTTTTGAGCATTCCCTGTGAGACCAGTATTAGTTTCCGATACACCACTGCAGGTTCAATGTATTCCTTATACCATCACATTGACGATGAAACACTGAAATCGCATCGGAATTAAATACAAAAGATACAATGCCGGCTTAAGTGCAAGGAGAGTGAAACTTCATTGAGTCTGTGCTTTGATCCTTTCCTGTGAGACCAGTATTAGTCTCTGATACACCACTGCATGTTCAATGTATTCCTTGGACCTTCACATTGACGATGAATCACAGAAATCGCATCGAAATTAAATACAAAAGGCACAATGAAGCCTTAAGTACAAGAATAGAGACTATTCTAACAGTCGGTGCTTGGAGCATTCCCTGTGAGACCAGTATTAGTTTCCGAAATACCACTGCAGATTCAATGTATTCCTTGGAGCTTCACATTGACGATGAAACACAGAAATCGCATCGGAATTAAATACAAAAGGCACAAAACCGCCCTAAGTGAGGGAGTAGAGACTCTTCTTACAGTCGTTGCTTTGAGCATTCCCTGTGAGGCCAGTATTAGTTTCCGATACACAGCTGCAGGTTCAATGTATTCCTTGGACATTCACATTGACGATCAAACACTGAAATTACATTGGAATTAAATACAAAAGGCACAATGTCGCTTTATTTCAAGAAGAGTTAGACTTCTTAGAGTCATTGCTTTGATCCTTTCCTGTGAGACCAGTATTAGTTTCCGATACACCACTGCAGGTTCAATGTATTCCTTGGACCTTCACATTGACGATGAAACACAGAAATCGCATCGGAATTAAATACAAAAGGCACAATGCCGCCTTAAGTACAAGAACACAGACTCTTCTTACAGTCTGTGATTTGAGCATTCCATGTGAGACCAGTATTAGTTTCCGATACACCACTGCAGGTTCAATGTATTCCTTGGACCTTCACATTTGCGAAGAAACACAGAAATCGCATCGGAATTAAATACAAAAGGCACAATGCCGCCATAAGTACAAGAATAGAGACTCTTCTTACAGTCGGTGCTTTGAGCATTACCTGTGAGACCAGTATTACTTTCTGATAGACCACTGCAGGTTCAATGTATTCCTTGGACCCTCGCATTGACGATAAAAAACAGAAATTGCATCGGAATTAAATACAAAAGGCACAATGCCGCCTTATGTACAAGAATAGAGACACTACTTACAGTCGGTGTTTTGAGCATTCCCTCTGAGAGGAGTATTAGTTTCCGATACACCACTGCAGGTTCAATGTATTCCTTGGACGTTCATATTCACGATGAAACACAGAAATCGCATCGGAATTAAATACAAAAGGCACAATGCCGCCTTAAGTACAAGAATAGAGACACTTCTTACAGTCGGTGCTTTAAGCATTGCCTCTGAGGCCAGTATTAGTTTCCGATACACCACTGCAGGTTCAAGGTATTCCTTGGACCTTCACATTGACTATGAAACACAGAAGTCGCATCGGAATTAAATACAAAAGGCACAAGGAAGCCTTAAGTAAAAGATTAGAGACTCTTCTTACAGTCGGTGCTTTGAGCATTCCCTGTGAGACCAGTATTAGTTTCCGATACACCACTGCAGGCTCAAAGTATTCCTTGGACCTTCACATTGACTATGAAACACAGAAATCGCTTCGGAATTAAATACAAAAGGCACAATGCCGCCTTAAGTACAAGAATATAGACTCTTCTTACAGTCGGTGCTTTGAGCATTCCCTGTGAGACCAGTATTAGTTTTCGATACACCACTGCAGGTTCAATGTATTCCTTGGACCTTCACATTGACGATGAAACACAGAAATCGCATCGGAATTAAATACAAAAGGCACAATGCCGCCTTAAGTACAAGAATAGAGACTCTTCTTACAGTCGGTGCTTTGAGCATTCCCTGTGTGACCAGTATTAGTTTCCGAAACACCACTGCAGGTTCAATGTATTCCTTGGACCTTCACATTGACGATGAAACACAGAAATCGCATCGGAATTAAATACAAAAGCCACAATGCCGCCTTAATTACAAGAATGGAGACTCTTCTTACAGTCGGTGAATTGAGCATTACCTGTGAGACCAGTATTTGTATCCGATACGCCACTGCAGGTTCAATGTATTCCGTAGACCTTCACATTGACGATGAAACACAGAAATGGCATCGGAATTGAATACAAAAGGCACAATGCCGCCTTAAGTACTAGAATAGAGACACTTCTTACAGTCGGTGATTTGAGCATTCCTTTCGAGAGCAGTATTAGTTTCCGATACACCACTGCCGGTTCATGGTATTCCTTGGACCTTCACATTGACTATGAAACACAGAAATGGCATCGGAAATAAATACAAAAGTCACAAGGACGCCTTAAGTACAAGTATAGAGGCTCCTCTTACAGTCAGTGCTTTGAGCATTCCCTGTGAGACCAGTATTAGTTTCCGATACACCACTGCAGGTTCAAAGTATTCCTTGGACCTTCACAATGACTATGAAACACAGGAATCGCATCGGAATTAAATACAAAAGGCACAATGACCCCTTAATTACAAGAATAGAGACTCTTCTTGCAGTCGGTGATTTGAGCATTCCCTGTGAGACCAGTATTAGTTTCCGATACAACACTGCAGGTTGAATGTATTCCTTGGACCTTCACATTGACGATGAAACACAGAAATCGCATCGGAATTAAATACAAAAGGCACAATTCCGCCATAAGTACAATAATAGATACACTTCTTACAGTCGGTGCTTTGAGCATTCCTTCTGAGAGCAGTATAAGTTTCCGATACACCACTGCAGGTTCAAGGTATTCCTTGGACCTTGACATTGATATGAAACACAGAAATCGCATCGGAATTAAATACAAAAGGCACAAGGCCGACTTAAGTACCAGAATAAAGACTCTTCTTACAGTTGGTCCTTTGAGCATTCCCTGTGAGACCAGTATTAGTTTCCGATACACCACTGCAGGTTCAAAGTACTCCGTGCACCTTCACATTGACTATGAAACACAGAAATCGCATCGGAATTAAATACAAAAGGCACAATGCCGCCTTAAGTACAAGAATCGAGACACTTCTTCCTGTCGATGCTATGAGCATTCCCTCTGAGAGCAGTATTAGTTTCCGATACACTACTGCAGGTTCAAAGTATTCCTTGTCATACACATTGACGATGAAACACTGAAATTACATCGGAATTAAATACAAAAGGCAAAATGCCGCCTTAAGTACAAGAATAGAGACTCTTCTTACAGTCGGTGCTTTGAGCATTCCCTGTGAGACCAGTATTAGTTTCCGATACACCACTGTAGGTTCAATGTATTCCTTGGACATACACATTGACGATGAAATACTGAAATTACTTCGGAATTAAATACAAAAGGCAAATGCCGCCCTAAGTGCTAGAAGAGTGAGACTTCTTAGAGTCTGTGCCTTGATCCTTTCCTGCGAGTCCAGTATTAGTTTCTGATACACCACTGCAGGTTCAATGTATTCCTTGGACCTTCACATTGACGATGAAACACAGAAATCGCATTGGAATTAAATACAAAAGGCACAATTCCGCCATAAGTACAAGAATAGAGACACTTCTTACAGTCGGTGCTTTGAGCATTCCTTCTGAGAGCAGTATAAGTTTCCAATACACCACTGCAGGTTCAAGGTATTCCTTGGACCTTCACATTGACTATGAAACACAGAAATCGCATCGGAATTAAATACAAAAGGTACAAGTCTGCCTTAAGTACAAGAATAGAGACTCTTCTTACAGTCAGTGCTTTGAGCATTCCCTGTGAGACCAGTATTAGTTTCCGATACACCACTGCAGGTTTATAGTATTCGTTGGACCTTCACATTGACTATGAAACACAGAAATCGCATCGGAGTTAAATACAAAAGGCACAATGCCGCCTTAAGTACAAGAATAGAGACCCTTCTTACAATCGGTGCATTGAGCATTCCCTGTGTGACCAGTATTAGTTTCCGATACACCAATGCAGGTTCAATGTATTACTTGGACCTTCATATTGACGATGAAACACAGAAATCGCATCGGAATTAAATACAAAAGGCACAAGGCCGACTTAAGTACCAGAATAAAAACTCTTCTTACAGTTGGTGCTTTGAGCATTCCCTGTGAGACCAGTATTAGTTTCCGATGCACCACTGCAGGTTCAAAGTATTCCGTGGACCTTCACATTGACTATGAAACACAGAAATCGCATCGGAATTAAATACAAAAGGCACAATGCCGCCTTAAGTACAAGAATAAGGACACTTCTTACTGTCGATGCTTTGAGCATTCCCTCTGAGAGCAGTATTAGTTTCCGATACACCACTGCAGGCTCAAAGTATTCCTTGTCATACACATTGACGATGAAACACTGAAATTACATCGGAATTAAATACAAAAGTCACAATGCCGCCTTAAGTGCTAGAGGAGTGACACTTCTTAGTGTCTGTGCCTTAATTCTTTCCTGTGAGACCAGTTTTAGTTTCCGATACAGCACTGCAGGTTCAATGTATTCCTTGGACCTTCACATTGACGATGAAGCACAGAAATCCCATCGGAACTAAATACAAAAGGCACAATGGCGCCTTAGTTACAAGAATAGAGACTCTTCTTACAGTCGGTGCTTGAGCATTCCCTGTGAGACCAGATACAGTTTCCGATACACCACTGCAGGTTCAATGTATTCCTTGGACCTTCACATTGACGATGAAATACAGAAATCGCATCGGAATTAAATACAAAAGGCACAATGCCGCCTTAAGTACAAGAATAGACACACTTCTCTCAGTCGGAGCTTTGAGCATTGCCTCTGAGACCAGTATTAGTTTCCGATACACCACTGCAGGTTCAAAGTAATCCTTGGACCTTCACATTGACTATGAAAAACAGAAATCGAATCGGAATTAAATACAAAAGGCACAATGGCGCCTTAATTACAAGAATAGAGACACTTCTTACTGTCGGAGCTTTGAGCATTCCCTCTGAGAGCAGTATTAGCTTCCGATACACCACTGCAGGTTCAAAGTATTCCTTGGACCTTCACATAGACTATGAAACACAGAAATCGCATCGGAATTACATACAAAAGGCACAATGCCGCCTTAAGTACAAGAATAGAGACTCTTCTTACAGTCGGTGGTTTGAGCATTCCCTGTGAGACCAGTATTAGTTTCCGATACACCACTGCAGGTTCAATGTATTCCTTGGACCTTCACATTGACTATGAAACACAGAAATCGCATCGGAATTAAATACAAAAGGCACAATGCCGCCTTAAGTACGAGAATAGAGACTCTTCTTACAGTCGGTGCTTTGAGCATTCCCTGTGAGACCAGTATTAGTTTCCGATACACCACTGCAGGTTCAATGTATTCCTTGGACATACACATTGACGATGAAATACTGAAATTACATCGGAATTAAATACAAAAGGCACAATGCCGCCTTAAGTGCTAGAGGAGTGAGACTTCTTAGTGTCTGTGCCTTGATCCTTTCCTGTGAGACCAGTATTAGTTTCCGATCCATCACTGCAGGTTCAATGTATTCCTTGGACCTTCACATTGACGATGAAACACTGAAATCGCATCGGAACTAAATACAAAATGCACAATGCCGCCTTAATTACAAGAATAGAGACTCTTCTTACAGTCGGTGCTTGAGCATTCCTGTGAGACCAGTAATAGTTTTCGATACACCACTGCAGGTTCAATGTATTCCTTGGACCTTCACATTGACGATGAAACACAGAAATCGCATCGGAATTAAATACAAAAGGCACAATGCCACCTTAAGTACAAGAATAGAGACACTTCTCTCAGTCGGTGCTTTGAGGATTGCCTCTGAGATCAGTATTAGTTTCCGATACACCACTGCAGGTTCAAAGTATTCATTGGACCTTCACGTTGACTATGAAACACAGAAATCGCATCGGAATTAAATACAAAAGGCACAATACCGCCTTAAGTACAAGAATAGAGACTCTTCTAACAGTCGGTGCTTTGAGCATTCCCTGTGAGACCAGTAATAGTTTCCAATACACAACTGCAGGTTCAGTGTATTCCTTGGACATTCATATTGACTATGAAACACAGAAATCGCATCGGAATTAAATACAAAGACACAATGCCGCCTTAAGTACAAGAATAGAGATTCTTAATACAGTCGGTGCTTTGGGCATTCCCTGTGAGACCAGTATTTGTTTCCGATACACCACTGCAGGTTCAACGTATTCCTTGGACCTTCACATTGACGATGAAACACAGAAATCGCATCGGAATAAAATACAAAAGGCACAATGCCGACTTAAGTACAAGAATAGAGACTCTTCTTTCTGTCGTTGCTTTGAGCGTTCCCTGTGAGACAAGTATTAGTTTCCGATACACCACTGCAGGTTCAATGTATTGCTTGGAGCTTCAAATTGACGATGAAACACAGAAATCGCATCGGAATTAAATACAAAAGGCACAATGCCGGCTTAAGTACAAGAATACAGACTCTTCTTACAGTCGGTGCTTTGAGATTCCCTGTGAGACCAGTATTAGTTTCCGATACACCACTCCAGGTTCAATGTATTCCTTGGACATACACAATGACGATGAAACACTGAAATTACATCGTAATTAAATACAAAAGATAGAATGCAGCCTTAATGCAAGAAGAGTAAGACTTCTTAGAGTCCATTCTTTGATCCTTTCCAGTGAGACCAGTTTTAGTTTCCGATACACCACTGTAGGTTCAATGTATTCCTTGGACCTTCACACTGAAGATGAAACACATAAATCGCATCGGAATTAAATACAAAAGGCACAATGCCGCCTTAATTACAAGAATAGAGACTCTTCTTACAGTCGGTGCTTTAAGCATTCCCTGTGAGACCAGTATTAGTTTCCGATACACCACTGCAGATTCAAAGTATTCCTTGGACCCTCACATTGACTATGAAACACAGAAATCGACGCGGAATTAAATGCAAAAGGCACAATGCCGCCTTAAGTACAAGAATAGAGACTCTTCTTACGGTCAGTGTTTTGAGCATTCCCTGTGAGACCAGTATTAGTTTCCGATACACCACTGCAGGTTCAATGTATTCCTTGGACGTTCACATTGACGATGAAACACAGAAATCGCATCGGAATTAAATACAAAAGGCACAATGCCGCCTTAATTACAAGAGTAGATGCTCTTCTTACATTCGGTGCTTTGAGCATTCCCTGTGAGACCAGTAATAGTTCCCGATACACCACTGCAGGTTCAATGTATTCCTTGGACGTTCACATTGACGATGAAACACAGAAATCGCATCGGAATTAAATACAAGAAGCACAATGCTGCGTAAAGTACAAGATCAGAGACTCTTCTACAGTCTGTGCCTTGAACACTCCCTGTGAGACCAGTTTTAGTTTCCGATACACCACTGCAGGTTCAATGTATTCCTTGGACATACACATTCACGATGAAACTCTGAAATTACATCGAAATTAAATACAAAAAGCGCAATGCAGCCTTACGTGCAAGAGGAGTGAGATTTCTTAGAGTCTGTGCTTTGATCCTTTCCTGTGAGACCAGTATTAGTTTCCGATACACCACTGCAGGTTCAATGTATTCCTTGGACCCTCACATTGACGATGAAACACAGAAATCGCATCGGAATTAAATACAAGAAGCACAATGCCGCGTAAAGTACAAGATCAGAGACTCTTCTACAGTTTGTGCCTTGAAAACTCCCTGTGAGACCAGTATTAGTTTCCGATACACCACTGCAGGATCAATGTAATCCTTGGACCTTCACATAGCCTATGAAACACAGAAATCGCATCGGAACTAAATACAAAAGGCACAATGCCGTCTTAAGTACAAGAATAGAGACTCTTCTTACAGTCGGTGGTTTGAGCATTCCCTGTGAGACCAGTATTAGTTTCCGATACACCACTGCAGGTTCAATGTATTCCTTGGACCTTCACATTTACTATGAAACACAGAAATCGCATCGGAATTAAATACAAAAGGCACAATGCCGCCTTAAGTACAAGAATAGAGACTCTTCTTACAGTCGGTGCTATGAGCATTCCCTGTGAGACCAGTATTAGTTTCCGATACACCACTGCATTTTCAATGTATTCCTTGGACCTTCACATTGACGATGAAAAACAGATATCGCATAGGAACTAAATACAAAAGGCACAATGCCGCCTTAATTACAAGAATAGAGACTCTTCTTACAGTCGGTGCTTGAGCATTCCCTGTGAGACCAGTAATAGTTTTCGATACACCACTGCAGGTTCAATGTATTCCTTGGACCTTCACGTTGACGATGAAACACAGAAATCGCATCGGAATTATATACAAAAGGCACAATGCCGCCTTAAGTACAAGAATAGAGACACTTCTCTCAGTCGGTGCTTTGAGCATAGCCTCTGAGACCAGTATTAGTTTCCGATACACCACTGCAGGTTCAAAGTATTCCTTGGACCTTCACATTATCTATGAAACACAGAAATCGCATCGGAATTAAATACAAAAGGCACAATGCCGCCTTAAGTACAAGAATAGAGACTCTTCTTACAGTCGGTGCTTTGAACATTCCCTGTGAGACCAGTATTAGTTTCCGATACACCACTGCAGGTTCAATGTATTCCTTGGACATACACATTGACGATGAAACACTGAAATTACATCGGAATTAAATACAAAAGGCACAATGCCGCCTTAAGTGCAAGAAGAGTGAGACTTCTTAGAGTCTGTGGCTTGATCCTTTCCTGTGCGACCAGTATTAGTTTCCGATACACCACTGCAGGTTCAATGTATTCCTTGGACCTTCACATTGACAATGAAACACAGAAATCGCATCGCAATTAAATACAAAAGGCACAATGCCGACATAAGTACATGAATAGAGACTCTTCTAACAGTGGGTGCTTTGAGCGTTCCCTGTGAGACCAGTATTAGTTTCCGATACACCACTGCAGGTTCAATGTATTGCTTGGAGCTTCACATTGACGATGAAACACAGAAATCGCATCGGAATTAAATACAAAAGGCACAATGCCGCCTTAAGTCCAGGAGTAGAGACCCTTCTTACAGTCGGTGCTTTGAATATTCGCTGTGAGACCAGTATTAATTTCCGATAAACCACTGCAGCTTCAATGTATTCCTTGTCATACACATTGACGATGATACACTGAAATTACATCGGAATTAACTACAAAAGGCACAATGCCGCCTTAAGTGCAAGAATAGAGACTCTTCTTACAGTCGGTGAATTGAACATTCCCTGTGACACCAGTATTATTATTCGATACACCACTGCAGGTTCAATGTATTCCTCAGACCTTCACATTGACGATGAAACACAGAAATGGCATCGGAATTAAATACAAAAGGCACAATGCCGCCTTAAGTCCAGGAGTAGAGACCCTTCTTACAGTCGGTGCTTTGAGCATTCCCTGTGAGACCAGTATTAGTTTTCAATACACAACTGCAGGTTCAGTGTATTCCTTGGACATTCATATTGACTATGAAACACAGAAATCGCATCGGAATTAAATACAAAAACACAATGCCCCCTTAAGTACAAGAATAGAGATTCTTGTTACAGTCGATGCTTTGAGCATTCCCTGTGAGACCAGTATTTGTTTCCGATACACCACTGCAGGTTCAACGTATTCCTTGGACCTTCACATTGACGATGAAACACAGAAATCGCATCGGAATAAAATACAAAAGGCACAATGCCGACTTAAGTACAAGAATAGAGACTCTTCTTTCTGTCGTTGCTTCGAGCGTTCCCTGTGAGACAAGTATTAGTTTCCGATACACCACTGCAGGTTCAATGTATTGCTTGGAGCTTCAAATTGACGATGAAACACAGAAATCGCATCGGAATTAAATACAAAAGGCACAATGCCGCCTTAAGTAAAGGAGTAGAGACCCTTCTTACAGTTGGTGCTTTGAGCATTCCCTGTGAGACCTGTATTAATTTCCGATACACCACTGCAGGTTCAATGTATTCCTTGTCATACACATTGACGATGAAACACTGAAATTACATCGGAATTAAATACAAAAGGCACAATGCCGCCTTAAGTGCAAGAATAGAGACTCTTCTTACAGTCGGTGCTTTGAGCATTCCCTATGAGTCCAGTATTAGTTTCCGATACACCACTGCAGGTTCAATGTATTCCTTTGAACTTCAAATTGACGATGAAACACAGAAATCGGTTTGGAATTAAATACTAAAGGCACAATGCCGGCTTAAGTACAAGAATACAGACTCTTCTTACAGTCGGTGCTTTGAGATTCCCTGTGAGACCAGTATTAGTTTCCGATACACCACTCCAGGTTCAATGTATTCCTTGGACATACACAATGACGATGAAACACTGAAATTACATCGTAATTAAATACAAAAGATAGAATGCAGCCTTAATGCAAGAAGAGTAAGACTTCTTTGAGTCCATTCTTTGATCCTTTCCAGTGAGACCAGTATTAGTTTCCGATACACCACTGTAGGTTCAATGTATTCCTTGGACCTTCACACTGAAGATGAAACACATAAATCGCATCGGAATTAAATACAAAAGGCACAATGCCGCCTTAATTACAAGAATAGAGACTCTTCTTACAGTTGGTGCTATGAGCATTTCCTGTGAGACCAGTATTAGTTTCCTAAACACCACTGCATGTTCAGTGTATTCCTTGGACATTCACATTGACGATGAACCCAGAAATCGCATCGGAATTAAATACAAAAGGCACAATGCCGCCTTAACTACAAGACTAAAGACACTTCTTACAGTCGGTGCTTTGAGCATTCCCTCTGCGAGCAGTAATAGTTTCTGATACACCACTGCAGGTTCAAGGTATTCCTTGGACCTTCACGTTGACTATGAAACACAGAAATCGCATCGGAATTAAATACAAAAGGCACAAGGCCGCCTTAAGTACAAGAATAGAGACTCTTCTTACAGTCGGTGCTTTAAGCATTCCCTGTGAGACCAGTATTAGTTTCCGATACACCACTGCAGATTCAAAGTATTCCTTGGACCTTCACATTGACTATGAAACACAGAAATCGACGCGGAATTAAATGCAAAAGGCACAATGCCGCCTTAAGTACAAGAATAGAGACTCTTCTTACGGTCGGTGTTTTGAGCATTCCCTGTGAGACCAGTATTAGTTTCCGATACACCACTGCAGGTTCAATGTATTCCTTGGACGTTCACATTGACGATGAAACACAGAAATCGCATCGGAATTAAATACAAAAGGCACAATGCCGCCTTAATTACAAGAGTAGATACTCTTCTTACATTCGGTGCTTTGAGCATTCCCTGTGAGACCAGTAATAGTTCCCGATACACCACTGCAGATTCAATGTATTCCTTGGACGTTCACATTGACGATGAAACACAGAAATCGCATCGGAATTAAATACAAGAAGCACAATGCTGCGTAAAGTACAAGATCAGAGACTCTTCTACAGTCTGTGCCTTGAACACTCCCTGTGAGACCAGTTTTAGTTTCCGATACACCATTGCAGGTTCAATGTATTCCTTGGACATACACATTCACGATGAAACTCTGAAATTACATCGAAATTAAATACAAAAAGCGCAATGCAGCCTTACGTGCAAGAGGAGTGAGATTTCTTAGAGTCTGTGCTTTGATCCTTTCCTGTGAGACCAGTATTAGTTTCCGATACACCACTGCAGGTTCAATGTATTCCTTGGACCCTCACAGTGACGATGAAACACAGAAATCGCATCGGAATTAAATACAAGAAGCACAATGCCGCGTAAAGTACAAGATCAGAGACTCTTCTACAGTTTGTGCCTTGAAAACTCCCTGTGAGACCAGTATTAGTTTCCGATACACCACTGCAGGATCAGTGTACTCCTTGGACCTTCACATAGCCTATGAAACACAGAAATCGCATCGGAACTAAATACAAAGGGCACAATGCCGCCTTAAGTACAAGAATAGAGACTCTTCTTACAGTCGGTGGTTTGAGCATTCCCTGTGAGACCAGTATTAGTTTCCGATACACCACTGCAGGTTCAATGTATTCCTTGGACCTTCACATTTACTATGAAACACAGAAATAGCATCGGAATTAAATACAAAAGGCACAATGCCGCGTTAAGTACAAGAATAGAGACTCTTCTTACAGTCGGTGCTATGAGCTTTCCCTGTGAGACCAGTATTAGTTTCCGATACACCACTGCAGGTTCAATGTATTCCTTGGACCTTCACATTGACGATGAAAAACAGAAATCGCATAGGAACTAAATACAAAAGGCACAATGCCGCCTTAATTACAAGAATAGAGACTCTTCTTACAGTCGGTGCTTGAGCATTCCCTGTGAGACCAGTAATGGTTTTCGATACACCACTGCAGGTTCAATGTATTCCTTGGACCTTCACGTTGACGATGAAACACAGAAATCGCATCGGAATTAAATACAAAAGGCACAATGCCGCCTTAAGTACAAGAATAGAGACACTTCTCTCAGTCGGTGCTTTGAGCATAGCCTCTGAGACCAGTATTAGTTTCCGATACACCACTGCAGGTTCAAAGTATTCCTTGGACCTTCACATTATCTATGAAACACAGAAATCGCATCGGAATTAAATACAAAAGGCACAATGCCGCCTTAAGTACAAGAATAGAGACTCTTCTTACAGTCGGTGCTTTGAACATTCCCTGTGAGACCAGTATTAGTTTCCGATACACCACTGCAGGTTCAATGTATTCCTTGGACATACACATTGACGATGAAACACTGAAATTACATCGGAATTAAATACAAAAGGCACAATGCCGCCTTAAGTGCAAGAAGAGTGAGACTTCTTAGAGTCTGTGGCTTGATCCTTTCCTGTGCGACCAGTATTAGTTTCCGATACACCACTGCAGGTTCAATGTATTCCTTGGACCTTCACATTGACAATGAAACACAGAAATCGCATCGCAATTAAATACAAAAGGCATAATGCCGACTTAAGTACATGAATAGAGACTCTTCTAACAGTGGGTGCTTTGAGCGTTCCCTGTGAGACCAGTATTAGTTTCCGATACACCACTGCAGGTTCAATGTATTGCTTGGAGCTTCACATTGACGATGAAACACAGTTATCGCATCGGAATTAAATACAAAAGGCACAATGCCGCCTTAAGTCCAGGAGTAGAGACCCTTCTTACAGTCGGTGCTTTGAATATTCGCTGTGAGACCAGTATTAATTTCCGATAAACCACTGCAGCTTCAATGTATTCCTTGTCATACACATTGATGATGATACACTGAAATTACATCGGGATTAACTACAAAAGGCACAATGCCGCCTTAAGTGCAAGAATAGAGACTCTTCTTACAGTCGGTGAATTGAGCATTCCCTGTGACACCAGTATTATTATTCGATACACCACTGCAAGTTCAATGTATTCCTCAGACCTTCACATTGACGATGAAACACAGAAATGGCATCGGAATTAAATACAAAAGGCACAATGCCGCCTTAAGTCCAGGAGTAGAGACCCTTCTTACAGTCGGTGCTTTGAGCATTCCCTGTGAGACCAGTATTAGTTTTCAATACACAACTGCAGGTTCAGTGTATTCCTTGGACATTCATATTGACTACGAAACACAGAAATCGCATCGGAATTAAATACAAAAACACAATGCCGCCTTAAGTACAAGAATAGAGATTCTTGTTACAGTCGATGCTTTGAGCATTCCCTGTGGGACCAGTATTTGTTTCCGATACACCACTGCAGGTTCAATGTATTCCTTCGACCTTCACATTGACGATGAAACACAGAAATCGCATCGGAATAAAATACAAAAGGCACAATGCCGACTTAAGTACAAGAATCGAAACTATTCTTACAGTCGGTGCTTTGAGCATTCCCTGTGAGACCAGTATTAGTTTCCGGTACACCACTGCAGGTTCAATGTATTCCTTGGACGTTCACATTGACGATGAAACACAGAAATCGCATCGGAATTAAATACAAAAGCCTCAATGCCGCCTTAAGTACAAGAATAGAGACTCTTCTTACAGTCGGTGATTTGAGCATTCCCTGTGAGACCAGTATTAGTTTCCGATACACCACTGCAGGTTCAATGTACTCCTTGGACCTTCATATCGACGATGAAACAAAGAAATCGCATCGGAATTAAATACAAGAGGCACAATGCCGCCTTAATTACAAGAATGGAGACTCTTCTTACAGTCGGTGAATTGAGCATTCTCTGTGAGACCAGTATTAGTTTCCGATACACCACTGCAGGTTCAATGTACTCCTTGGACCTTCATATTGACGATGAAACAAAGAAATCGCATCGGAATTAAATACAAGAGGCACAATGCCGCCTTAATTACAAGAATGGAGACTCTTCTTACAGTCGGTGCTTTGAGCATTCCCTGTGAGACCAGTATTAGTTTCCGATACACCACTGCAGGTTCAATGTATGACTTAGACCATCACATTGACGATGAAACACAGAAATGGAATCGGAATAAAATACAAAAGGCACAATGCCGCCTTAAGTACACGAATAGAGACACTTCTTACAGTCGGTGATTTGAGCATTCCCTTTGAGAGCAGTATTAGTTTCCGATACACCACTGCAGGTTCAAGGTATTCCTTGGACCTTCACATTGACTATGAAACACAGAAATGGCATCGGAAATAAATACAAAAGTCACAAGGACGCCTTAAGTACAAGAATAGAGGCTCCTCTTACAGTCAGTGCTTTGAGCATTCCCTGTGAGACCAGTATTAGTTTCCGATACACCACTGCAGGTTCAAAGTATTCCTTGGACCTTCACATTGACTATGAAACACAGAAATCGCATCGGAATTAAATACAAAAACACAATGCCGCCTTAAGTACAAGAATAGAGATTCTTGTTACAGTCGGTGCTTTGAGCATTCCCTGTGAGACCAGTATTTGTTTCCGATACACCACTGCAGGTTCAATGTATTCCTTGGACCTTCACATTGACGATGAAAAACAGAAATCGCATCGGAATAAAATACAAAAGGCACAATGCCGACTTAAGTACAAGAATAGAGACTCTTCTTACAGTCGGTGCTTTGAGCATTCCCTGTGAGACCAGTATTAGTTTCCGATACACCACTGCAGGTTCAATGTATTCCTTGGACGTTCACATTGACGATGAAACACAGATATCGCATCGGAATTAAATACAAGAGGCACAATGCCGCCTTAATTACAAGAATGGAGCCTCTTCTTACAGTCGGTGAATTGAGCATTCCCTGTGAGACCAGTATTATTATTCGATACACCACTGCAGGTTCAATGTATTCCTTAGACCATCACATTGACGATGAAACACAGAAATGGCATCGGAATAAAATACAAAAGGCACAATTCCGCCTTAAGTACAAGAATAGAGACACTTCTTACAGTCGGTGATTTGAGCATTCCTTTTGAGAGCAGTATTAGTTTCCGATACACCACTGCAGGTTCAAGGTATTCCTTGGACCTTCACATTGACTATGAAACACAGAAATGGCATCGGAAATAAATACAAAAGTCACAAGGACACCTTAAGTACAAGAATAGAGGCTCCTCTTACAGTCAGTGCTTTGAGCATTCCCTGTGAGAAGAGTATTATATTCCGATACACCACTGCAGGTTCAAAGTATTCCTTGGACCTTCACATTGACTATGAAACACAGAAATCGCATCGGAATTAAATACAAAAGGCACAATGCCGCCTTAAGTACAATTATAGAGACTCTTCTTACAGTCGGTGCTTTGAGCTTTCCCTGTGAGTCCAGTATTAGTTTCCGATACACCACTGTAGGTTCAATGTATTCCTTGGACCTTCAGATAGACGATGGAACACAGAATTCGCATCGGAATTAAATACAAAAGGCACAATGCCGCCTTAATTAAAAGAATAGAGACTCTTCTTACAGTCGGTGTTTTGAGCATTCCCTGTGAGACCAGTATTAGTTTTAGATACACCACTGCAGGTTCAATGAATTCCTTGGACCTTCACATTGACGATGAAACACAGAAATCGCTTCGGAATGAAATACAAAAGGCACAATGGCGCCTTAAGTACAAGATTAGAGACTCTTCTTACAGTCGGTGCTTTGAGCATTCCCTGTGAGACCAGTATTAGTTTCCGATACACCACTGCAGGTTCAATGTATTCCTTGGACCTTCACATTGACGATGAAACACAGAAATCGCATCGGAATTAAATCCAAAAAGAACAATGCCGCCTTAAGTACAGGAATAGAGACTCTTCTTACAGTCGGTGATTTGAGCATTCCCTGTGAGACCAGTATTAGTTTCCGATACACCACTGCAGGTTCAATGTATTCCCTGGACATACACAATAACGATGAAACACTGAAATTACATCGGAAATAAATACAAAAGACACAATGCTGCCTTAATGCAAGAAGAGTGAGACTTCTTAGAGTCCATTCTTTGATCCTTTCCTGTGAGACCAGTATTACTTTCCGATACACCACTGCAGGTTGAATGTATTCCTTGGACCTGCACATTGACGATGAAACACAGTAATCGCATCGGAATTAAATACAAAAGGCACAATGCCGCCATAAGTACAAGAATAGAGACACTTCTTACAGTCGGTGCTTTGAGCATTCCTTCTGAGAGCAGTATAAGTTTCCGATACACCACTGCAGGTTGAAGGTATTCCTTGGACCTTCACATTGACTATGAAACACAGAAATCGCATCGGAATTAAATACAAAAGGCACAATGCCCCCTTAATTACAAGAATAGAGACTCTTCTTGCAGTCAGTGATTTGAGCATTCCCTGTGAGACCAGTATTAGTTTCCGATACACCACTGCAGGTTTAAAGTATTCCTTGGACATTCACATTGACTATGAAACACAGAAATCGCATCGGAGTTAAATACAAAAGGCACAATGCCGCCTTAAGTACAAGAATAGAGACTCTTCTTACATTCGGTGCTTTGAGCATTCCCTGTGAGACCATTATTAGTTTCCGATACACCAATGCAGGTTCAATGTATTACTTGGACCTTCATATTGACGATGAAACACAGAAATCGCATCGGAATTAAATACAAAAGGCACAAGGCCGCCTTAAGTACAAGAATAAAGGCTCTTCTTACAGTTGGTGCTTTGAGCATTCCCTGTGAGACCAGTATTAGTTTCCGATACACCACTGCAGGTTCAAAGTATTCCGTGCACCTTCACATTGACTATGAAACACAGAAATCGCATCGGAATTAAATACAAAAGGCACAATGCCGCCTTTAGTGCAAAATGAGTGAGACTTCTTAGAATCTGTGCTTTGATCCTTTAATGTGAGACCAGTATTAGTTTCTGATACACGACTGCAGGTTCAAAGTATGCCTTGGACCTCCAGATTGACTATGAAACACAGAAATCGCATCGGAATGAAATACAAAAGGCACAATGCCGGCTTAAGTACAAGAATAGAGACTCTTCTTACAGTCAGTGCTTTGAGCATTCCCTGTGAGACCAGTATTAGTTTCGGATTCACCACTGTAGGTTCAATGTATTCCTTGGACATACACATTGACGATGAAATACTGAAATTACATCGGAATTAAATACAAAAGGCACAATGCCGCCTTAAGTGCTAGAAGAGTGTGACTTCTTAGAGTCTGTGCCTTGATAATTTCCTGCGAGACCAGTATTAGTTTCCGATACACCACTGCAGGTTCAATGTATTCCTTAGACCTTCACATTGACGATGAAACACAGAAATAGCATCGGAATTAAATACAAAAGGCACAATGCCCCCTTAATTACAAGAATAGAGACTCTTCTTGCAGTCGGTGATTTGAGCATTCCCTGTGAGACCAATATTAGTTTCCGATACACCACTGCAGGTTGAATGTATTCCTTGGACCTTCACATTGACGATGAAACACAGTAATCGCATCGGAATTAAATACAAAAGGCACAATGCCGCCATAAGTACAAGAATAATGACACTTCTAACGGTCGGTGCTTTGAGCATTCCTTCTGAGTGCAGTATAATTTTCCGATACACCACTGCAGGTTGAAGGTATTCCTTGGACCTTCACATTGACTATAAAACACAGAAATCGCATCGGAATTAAATACAAAAGGTACAAGGCTGCCTTAAGTACAAGAATAGAGACTCTTCTTACAGTCAGTGCTTTGAGAATTCCCTGTGAGACCAGTAATAGTTTCCGATACACCACTGCAGGTTCAATGTATTCCTTGGACGTTCACATTGACGATGAAACACAGAAATCGCATCGGAATTAAATACAAGAAGCACAATGCTGCGTAAAGTACAAGATCAGAGACACTTCTACAGTCTGTGCCTTGAACACTCCCTGTGAGACCAGTTATAGTTTCCGATACACCACTGCAGGTTCAATGTATTCCTTGGACATACACATTGACGATGAAACTCTGAAATTACATCGAAATTAAATGCAAAAAGCGCAATGCAGCCTTATGTGCAAGAGGAGTGAGATTTCTTAGAGTCTGTGCTTTGATCCTTTCCTGTGAGACCAGTATTAGTTTCCGATACACCACTGCAGGTTCAATGTATTCCTTGGACCTTCACATTGACGATGAAACACAGAAATCGCATCGGAATTAAATACAAGAAGCACAATGCCGCGTAAAGTACAAGATCAGAGACTCTTCTACAGTTTGTGCCTTGAAAACTCCCTGTGAGACCAGTATTAGTTTCCGAACACCACTGCAGGATCAATGTATTCCTTGGACCTTCACATAGACTATGAAACACAGAAATCGCATGGGAATTAAATACAAAAGGCACAATGCCGCCTTAAGTACAAGAATAGAGACTCTTCTTACAGTCGGTGGTTTGAGCATTCCCTGTGAGACCAGTATTAGTTTCCGATACACCACTGCAGGTTCAATGTATTCCTTGGACCTTCACATTGACGATGAAAAACAGAAATCGCATCGGAACTAAATACAAAAGGCACAATGCCGCCTTAATTACAAGAATAGAGACTCTTCTTACAGTCGGTGCTTGAGCATTCCCTGTGAGACCAGTAATAGTTTTCGATACACCACTGCAGGTTCAATGTATTCCTTGGACCTTCACATTGACGATGAAACACAGAAATCGCATCGGAATTAAATACAAAAGGCACAATGCAGCCTTAAGTACAAGAATAGAGACACTTCTCTTAGTCGGTGCTTTGAGCATAGCCTCTGAGACCAGTATTAGTTTCCGATACACCACTGCAGGTTCAAAGTATTCCTTGGACCTTCACATTCTCTATGAAACACAGAAATGGCATCGGAATTAAATACAAAAGGCACAATGCCGCCATAAGTACAAGAATAGAGACTCTTCTTACAGTCGGTGCTTTGAACATTCCCTGTGAGACCAGTATTAGTTTCCGATACACCACTGCAGGTTCAATGTATTCCTTGGACATACACATTGACGATGAAACACTGAAATTACATCAGAATTAAATACAAAAGGCACAATGCCGCCTTAAGTGCAAGAAGGGTGAGACTTCTTAGAGTCTGTGGCTTGATCCTTTCCGGTGCGACCAGTATTAGTTTCCGATACACCACTGCAGGTTCAATGTATTCCTTGGACCTTCACATTGACAATGAAACACAGAAATCACATCGCAATTAAATACAAAAGGCACAATGCCGACTTAAGTACATGAATAGATACTCTTCTAACAGTCGGTGCTTTGAGCGTTCCCTGTGAGACCAGTATTAGTTTCCGATACACCACTGCAGGTTCTATGTATTGCTTGGAGATTCACATTGACGATGAAACACTGAAATCGCATCTGAATTAAATACAAAAGGGACAATGCCGCCTTAAGTCCAGGAGTAGACACCCTTCTTACAGTCGGTGCTTTGAATATTCGCTGTGAGACCAATATTAATTTCCGATAAACCACTGCAGCTTCAATGTATTCCTTGTCATACACATTGACGATGACACACTGAAATTACATCGGAATTAAATACAAAAGGCACAATGCCGCCTTAAGTGCAAGAATACAGACTCTTCTTACAGTCGGTGAATTGAGCATTCCCTGTGAGACCAGTATTATTATTCGATACACCACTGCAGGTTCAATGTACTCCTATTCCTTCACATTGACGATGAAACACAGAAATGGCATCGGAATTAAATACAAAAGGCACAATGCCGCCTTAAGTCCAGGAGTAGAGACCCTTCTTACAGTCGGTGTTTTGAGCACTCCCTGTGAGACCAGTATTAGATTTCAATACACAACTGCAGGTTCAGTGTATTCCTTGGACATTCATATTGACTACGAAACACAGAAATCGCATCGGAATTAAATACAAAAACACAATGCCGCCTTAAGTACAAGAATTGAGATTCTTGTTACAGTCAGTGCTTTGAGCATTCCCTGTGAGACCAGTATTTGTTTCAGATACACCACTGCAGGTTCAATGTATTCCTTAGACCTTCACATTGACGATGAAACACAGAAATCGCATCGGAATAAAATACAAAAGGCACAATGCCGACTTAAGTACAAGAATAGAGACTCTTCTTACTGTCGGTGCTTTGAGCATTCCCTGTGAGACCAGTATTAGTTTCCGATACAAAACTGCAGGTTCAATGTATTCCTTGGACGTTCACATTGACGATGAAACACAGAAATCGCATCGGAATTAAATACGAAAGCCACAATGCCGCCTTAAGTACAAGAATAGAGTCTCTTCTTACAGTCGGTGATTTGAGCATTCTCTGTGAGACCAGTATTAGTTGCCGATACACCAATGCAGGTTCAATGTACTCCTTGGACCTTCATATTGACGGCGAAAGAAAGAAATCGCATCGGAGTTAAATACAAGAGGCACAATGCCGCCTTAAGTACAAGAATAGCGTCACTTCTTACAGTCGGTGATTTGAGCATTCCTTTTGAGAGCAGTATTAGTTTCCGATACACCACTGCAGGTTCAAGGTATTCCTTGGACCTTCACATTGACTATGAAACACAGAAATGGCATCGGAAATAAATACAAAAGTCACAAGGACGCCTTAAGTACAAGAATAGAGGCTCCTCTTACAGTCAGTGCTTTGAGCATTCCCTGTGAGACCAGTATTACTTTCCGATACACCACTGCAGGTTCAAAGTATTCCTTGGACCTTCACATTGACTATGAAACACAGAAATCGCATCGGAATTAACTACAAAAGGCACAATGCCGCCATAAGTACAATTATAGAGACTCTTCTTACAGTCGGTGCTTTGAGCATTCCCTGTGAGTCCAGTATTAGTTTCCGATACACCACTGCAGGTTCAATGTATTCCTTGGACCTTCACATTGACGATGAAACACAGAAATCGCATCAGAATTAAATACAAAAGGCACAATGCCGCCTTAATTATAAGAATAGAGACTCTTCTTACAGTCGGTGTTTTGAGCATTCCCTGTGAGACCAGTATTAGTTTCAGATACACCACTGCAGGTTCAATGAATTCCTTGGACCTTCACATTGACGATGAAACACAGAAATCGCATCGGAATGAAATACAAAAGGCACAATGGCGCCTTAAGTACAAAATTAGAGACTCTTCTTACAGTCGGTGCTTTGAGCATTCCCTGTGAGACCAGTATTAGTTTCCGATACACCACTGCAGGTTCAATGTATTCCTTGGACCTTCACATTGACGATGAAACACAGAAATCGCATCGGAATTAAATCCAAAAAGAACAATGCCGCCTCAAGTACAAGAATAGAGACTCTTCTTACAGTCGGTGATTTGAGCATTCCCTGTGAGACCAGTATTAGTTTCCGATACACCACTGCAGGTTCAATGTATTCCCTGAACATACACAATGTCGATGAAACACTGAAATTACATCGGAATTAAATACAAAAGACACAATGCTGCCTTAATGCAAGAAGAGTGAGACTTCTTAGAGTTCATTCTTTGATCCTTTCCTGTGAGACCAGTATTAGTTTCCGATACACCACTGCAGGTAGAATGTATTCCTCGGACCTTCACATTGACGATGAAACACAGAAATAGCATCGGAATTAAATACAAAAGGCACAATGCCCCCTTAATTACAAGAATAGAGACTCTTCTTGCAGTCGGTGAATTGAGCATTCCCTGTGAGACCAGTATTAGTTTCCGATACACCACTGCAGGTTGAATATATTCCTTGGACCTTCACATTGACGATGAAACACAGTAATCGCATCGGAATTCAATACAAAAGGCACAATGCCGCCATAAGTACAAGAATAGAGACACTTATTACAGTCGGTGCTTTGAGCATTCCTTCTGAGAGCAGTATAAGTTTCCGATACACCACTGCAGGTTCAAGGTATTCCTTGGACCTTCACATTGACTATGAAACACAGAAATCGCATCGGAAATAAATACAAAAGGTACAAGGCTGCCTTAAGTACAAGAATAGAGACCCTTCTTACAGTCAGTGCTTTGAGCATTCCCTGTGTGGACCAGTATTAGTTTCCGATACACCACTGCAGGTTTAAAGTATTCCTTGGACATTCACATTGACTATGAAACACAGAAATCGCATCGGAGTTAAATACAAAAGGCACAATGCCACCTTAAGTACAAGAGTAGAGATTCTTCTTACATTCGGTGCTTTGAGCATTCCCTGTGAGACCATTATTAGTTTCCGATACACCAATGCAGGTTCAATGTATTACTTGGACCTTCATATTGACGATGAAACACAGAAATCGCATCGGAATTAAATACAAAAGGCACAAGGCCGCCTTAAGTACAAGAATAAAGACTCTTCTTACAGTTGGTGCTTTGAGCATTACCTGTGAGACCAGTATTAGTTTCCGATACACCACTGCAGGTTCAAAGTATTCCGTGCACCTTCACATTGACTATGAAACACAGAAATCGCATCGGAATTAAATACAAAAGGCACAATGCCGCCATTAGTGCAAAATGAGTGAGACTTCTTAGAATCTGCGCTTTGATCCTTTAATGTGAGACCAGTATTAGTTTCTGATACACGACTGCAGGTTCAAAGTATTCCTTGGACCTCCACATTGACTTTGAAACACAGAAATCGCATCGGAATGAAATACAAAAGGCACAATGCCGGCTTAAGTCCAAGAATAGAGACTCTTGTTACAGTTAGTGCTTTGAGCATTCCCTGTTAGGCCAGTATTAATTTCCGATATACCACTGCCGGTTCAATGTATTCCTTGTCATACACATTGACGATGAAACACTGAAATTACATCGGAATTAAATACAAAAGGCAAAATGCCGCCCTAAGTACAAGAATAGAGACTCTTCTTACAGTCGGTGCTTTGAGCATTCCTTCTGAGAGCAGTATAAGTTTCCGATACACCACTGCAGGTTGAAGGTATTCCTTGGACCTTCACATTGACTATGAAACACAGAAATCGCATCGGAATTAAATACAAAAGGTACAAGGCTGCCTTAAGTACAAGAATAGAGACTCTTCTCACAGTCAGTGCTTTGAGCATTCCCTGTGAGATCAGTATTAGTTTCCGATACACCACTGTAGGTTCAATGTATTCCTTGGACATACACATTGACGATGAAATACTGAAATTACATCGGAATTAAATACAAGAGGCACAATGCCGCCTTAAGTGCTAGAAGAGTGTGACTTCTTAGAGTCTGTGCCTTGATCCTTTCCTGCGAGACCAGTATTAGTTTCCGATACACCACTGCAGGTTCAATGTATTCCTTGGACCTTCACATTGACGATGAAACACAGAAATCGCATCGGAACTAAATACAAAAGGCACAATGCCGAATTAATTACAAGAATAGAGACTCTTCTTACAGTCGGTGGATTGAGCATTCCCTGTGAGACCAGTATTATTATTCGATACACCACTGCAGGTTCAATGTATTCCTTAGACCTTCACATTGCCGATGAAACACAGTGATAGCATCGGAATTAAATACAAAAGGCACAATGCCCTCTTAATTACAAGAATAGAGACTCTTCTTGCAGTCGGTGATTTTAGCATTCCCTGTGAGACCAGTATTAGTTTCCGATACACCACTGCAGGTTGAATGTATTCCTTGGACCTTCACATTGACGATGAAACACAGTAATCGCATCGGAATTAAATACAAAAGGCACAATGCCGCCATAAGTACAAGAATAGAGACACTTCTTACAGTCGGTGCTTTGAGCATTCCTTCTGAGAACAGTATAAGTTTCCGATACACCACTGCAGGTTGAAGGTATCCCTTGGACCTTCACATTGACTATGAAACACAGAAATCGCATCGGAATTAAATACAAAAGGTACAAGGCTGCCTTAAGTACAGGAATAGAGACTCTTCTTACAGTCAGTGCTTTGAGCATTCCCTGTGAGACCAGTATTAGTTTCCGATACAACACTGTAGGTTCAATGTATTCGTTGGACATACACATTGACGATGAAATACTGAAATTACATCGGAATTAAATACAAAAGTCACAATGCCGCCTTAAGTGCTAGAGGAGTGACACTTCTTAGTGTCTGTGCCTTGATCCTTTCCTGTGAGACCAGTTTTAGTTTCCGATACAGCACTGCAGGTTCAATGTATTCCTTGGACCTTCACATTGACGATGAAACACAGAAATCGCATCGGAACTAAATACAAAAGGCACAATGGCGCGTTAGTTACAAGAATAGAGACTCTTCTTACAGTTGGGGCTTGAGCATTCCCTGTGAGACCAGAAATAGTTTCCGATACACCACTGCAGGTTCAATGTATTGCTTGGAGCTTCACATTGACGATGAAACACAGAAATCGCATCGGAATTAAATACAAAAGGCAAAATGCCGCCTTAAGTACAAGAATAGACACACTTCTCTCAGTTGGTGCTTTGAGCATTGCCTCTGAGACCAGTATTAGTTTCCGATACACCACTGCAGGTTCAAAGTATTCCGTGGACCGTCACATTGACTATAAAAAACAGAAATCGCATCGCAATTAAATACAAAAGGCACAATGCCGCCTTAAGTACAAGAATAGAGACACTTCTTACGGTCGGAGCTTTCAGCATTCCCTCTGAGAGCATTATTAGCTTCCGATACACCAATGCAGGTTCAAAGTATTCCTTGGAACTTCACATAGACTATGAAACACAGAAATCGCATCGGAATTAAATACAAAAGGCACAATGCCGCCTTAAGTACAAGAATAGAGACTCTTCTTACAGTCGGTGCTATGAGCATTCCCTGTGAGACCAGTATAAGTTTCCGATACACCACTGCAGGTTCAAAGCATTCCTTGGACCTTCACATTGACTATGAAACACAGAAATCGCATCGGAATTAGATGCAAAAGGCACAAAGCTGCCTTAAGTACAAGAATAGAGACTCTTCTAACAGTCGGTGTTTGAGCATTTTCTGTGAAACCAGTATTAGTTTCCGATTCACCACTGCAGGTTCAATGTATTCCTTGGACCTTCACATTGACGATGAAACACAGAAATCTCATCGGAATTAAATACAAAAGGCACAATGCCGCCTTAAGTACAAGAATAGAGACTCTTCTTACAGTCGCTGCTTTGAGCATTCCCTGTGAGACCAGTATTAGTTTCCGATACACCACTGCAGGTTCAATGTATTCCTTGGACATACACATTGACGATGAAATACTGAAATTACATCGGAATTAAATACAAAAGGCACAATGCCGCCTTAAGTGCTAGAGGAGTGAGACTTCTTAGTGTCTGTGCCTTGTTCCTTTCCTGTGAGACCAGTATTAGTTTCCGATACACCACTGCAGGTTCAATGTATTCCTTGGACGTTCACATTGACGATGAAACACAGAAATCGCATCGGAACTAAATACAAAAGGCACAATCCCGCCTTAATTACAAGAATAGAGACTCTTCTTACAGTCGGTGCTTGAGCATTCCCTGTGAGACCAGTAATAGTTTTCGATACACCACTGCAGGTTCAATGTATTCCTTAGACCTTCACATTGACGATGAAACACAGAAATCGCATCGGAATTATATACAAAAGGCACAATGCCGCCTTAAGTACAAGACTAGAGATTCTTCTTACATTCGGTGCTTTGAGCATTCCCTGTGAGACCATTATTAGTTTCCGATACACCAATGCAGGTTCAATGTATTACTTGGACCTTCATATTGACGATGAAACACAGAAATCGCATCGGAATTAAATACAAAAGGCACAAGGCCGCCTTAAGTACAAGAATAAAGACTCTTCTTACAGTTGGTGCTTTGAGCATTACCTGTGAGACCAGTATTAGTTTCCGATACACCACTGCAGGTTCAAAGTATTCCGTGCACCTTCACATTGACTATGAAACACAGAAATCGCATCGGAATTAAATACAAAAGGCACAATGCCGCCATTAGTGCAAAATGAGTGAGACTTCTTAGACTCTGCGCTTTGATCCTTTAATGTGAGTCCAGTATTAGTTTCTGATACACGACTGCAGGTTCAAAGTATTCCTTGGACCTCCACATTGACTTTGAAACACAGAAATCGCATCGGAATGAAATACAAAAGGCACAATGCCGGCTTAAGTCCAAGAATAGAGACTCTTGTTACAGTTAGTGCTTTGAGCATTCCCTGTTAGGCCAGTATTAATTTCCGATATACCACTGCCGGTTCAATGTATTCCTTGTCATACACATTGACGATGAAACACTGAAATTACATCGGAATTAAATACAAAAGGCAAAATGCCGCCCTAAGTACAAGAATAGAGACTCTTCTTACAGTCGGTGCTTTGAGCATTCCTTCTGAGAGCAGTATAAGTTTCCGATACACCACTGCAGGTTGAAGGTATTCCTTGGACCTTCACATTGACTATGAAACACAGAAATCGCATCGGAATTAAATACAAAAGGTACAAGGCTGCCTTAAGTACAAGAATAGAGACTCTTCTCACAGTCAGTGCTTTGAGCATTCCCTGTGAGATCAGTATTAGTTTCCGATACACCACTGTAGGTTCAATGTATTCCTTGGACATACACATTGACGATGAAATACTGAAATTACATCGGAATTAAATACAAGAGGCACAATGCCGCCTTAAGTGCTAGAAGAGTGTGACTTCTTAGAGTCTGTGCCTTGATCCTTTCCTGCGAGACCAGTATTAGTTTCCGATACACCACTGCAGGTTCAATGTATTCCTTGGACCTTCACATTGACGATGAAACACAGAAATCGCATCGGAACTAAATACAAAAGGCACAATGCCGAATTAATTACAAGAATAGAGACTCTTCTTACAGTCGGTGGATTGAGCATTCCCTGTGAGACCAGTATTATTATTCGATACACCACTGCAGGTTCAATGTATTCCTTAGACCTTCACATTGCCGATGAAACACAGTGATAGCATCGGAATTAAATACAAAAGGCACAATGCCCTCTTAATTACAAGAATAGAGACTCTTCTTGCAGTCGGTGATTTTAGCATTCCCTGTGAGACCAGTATTAGTTTCCGATACACCACTGCAGGTTGAATGTATTCCTTGGACCTTCACATTGACGATGAAACACAGTAATCGCATCGGAATTAAATACAAAAGGCACAATGCCGCCATAAGTACAAGAATAGAGACACTTCTTACAGTCGGTGCTTTGAGCATTCCTTCTGAGAACAGTATAAGTTTCCGATACACCACTGCAGGTTGAAGGTATCCCTTGGACCTTCACATTGACTATGAAACACAGAAATCGCATCGGAATTAAATACAAAAGGTACAAGGCTGCCTTAAGTACAGGAATAGAGACTCTTCTTACAGTCAGTGCTTTGAGCATTCCCTGTGAGACCAGTATTAGTTTCCGATACAACACTGTAGGTTCAATGTATTCGTTGGACATACACATTGACGATGAAATACTGAAATTACATCGGAATTAAATACAAAAGTCACAATGCCGCCTTAAGTGCTAGAGGAGTGACACTTCTTAGTGTCTGTGCCTTGATCCTTTCCTGTGAGACCAGTTTTAGTTTCCGATACAGCACTGCAGGTTCAATGTATTCCTTGGACCTTCACATTGACGATGAAACACAGAAATCGCATCGGAACTAAATACAAAAGGCACAATGGCGCGTTAGTTACAAGAATAGAGAGACTTCTTACAGTTGGGGCTTGAGCATTCCCTGTGAGACCAGAAATAGTTTCCGATACACCACTGCAGGTTCAATGTATTGCTTGGAGCTTCACATTGACGATGAAACACAGAAATCGCATCGGAATTAAATACAAAAGGCACAATGCCGCCTTAAGTACAAGAATAGACACACTTCTCTCAGTTGGTGCTTTGAGCATTGCCTCTGAGACCAGTATTAGTTTCCGATACACCACTGCAGGTTCAAAGTATTCCGTGGACCGTCACATTGACTATAAAAAACAGAAATCGCATCGCAATTAAATACAAAAGGCACAATGCCGCCTTAAGTACAAGAATAGAGACACTTCTTACGGTCGGAGCTTTCAGCATTCCCTCTGAGAGCATTATTAGCTTCCGATACTCCAATGCAGGTTCAAAGTATTCCTTGGAACTTCACATAGACTATGAAACACAGAAATCGCATCGGAATTAAATACAAAAGGCACAATGCCGCCTTAAGTACAAGAATAGAGACTCTTCTTACAGTCGGTGCTATGAGCATTCCCTGTGAGACCAGTATAAGTTTCCGATACACCACTGCAGGTTCAAAGCATTCCTTGGACCTTCACATTGACTATGAAACACAGAAATCGCATCGGAATTAGATGCAAAAGGCACAAAGCTGCCTTAAGTACAAGAATAGAGACTCTTCTAACAGTCGGTGTTTGAGCATTTTCTGTGAGACCAGTATTAGTTTCCGATTCACCACTGCAGGTTCAATGTATTCCTTGGACCTTCACATTGACGATGAAACACAGAAATCTCATCGGAATTAAATACAAAAGGCACAATGCCGCCTTAAGTACAAGAATAGAGACTCTCCTTACAGTCGCTGCTTTGAGCATTCCCTGTGAGACCAGTATTAGTTTCCGATACACCACTGCAGGTTCAATGTATTCCTTGGACATACACATTGACGATGAAATACTGAAATTACATCGGAATTAAATACAAAAGGCACAATGCCGCCTTAAGTGCTAGAGGAGTGAGACTTCTTAGTGTCTGTGCCTTGTTCCTTTCCTGTGAGACCAGTATTAGTTTCCGATACACCACTGCAGGTTCAATGTATTCCTTGGACGTTCACATTGACGATGAAACACAGAAATCGCATCGGAACTAAATACAAAAGGCACAATCCCGCCTTAATTACAAGAATAGAGACTCTTCTTACAGTCGGTGCTTGAGCATTCCCTGTGAGACCAGTAATAGTTTTCGATACACCACTGCAGGTTCAATGTATTCCTTAGACCTTCACATTGACGATGAAACACAGAAATCGCATCGGAATTATATACAAAAGGCACAATGCCGCCTTAAGTACAAGAATAGAGACACTTCTCTCAGTCGGTGCTTTGAGCATTGCCTCTGAGGCCAGTATTAGTTTCCGATACACCACTGCAGGTTCAAAGTATTCCTTGGACCTTCACATTCTCTATGAAACACAGAAATCGCATCGGAATTAAATACAAAAGACACAATGCCACCTTAAGTACAAGAATAGGGACACTTCTTACAGTCGGAGCTTTGAGCATTCCCTCTGACAGCAGTATTAGTTTCCGATACACCACTGCAGGTTCAAAGTATTCATTGGACCTTCACATTGACTATGAGACACAGAAATCGCATCGGAATTAAATACAAAAGGCACAATGCCGCCTTAAGTACAAGAATAGAGACTCTTCTTACAGTCGGTGCTTTGAGCATTCCCTGTGAGACCAGTATTAGATCCGATACACCACTGCAGGTTCAATGTATTCCTTGGACCTTCACATTGACTATGAAACACAGAAATCGCATCGGAATTAAATACAAAAGGCACAATGCCGCCTTAAGTACAAGAATAGAGACTCTTCTTACAGTCGGCGCTTTGAGCATTCCCTATGAGTCCAGTATTAGTTTCCGATACACCACTGCAGGTTGAAGGTATTCCTTGGACCTTCACATTGACTATGAAACACAGAAATCGCATCGGAATTAAATACAAATGGTACAAGGCTGCCTTAAGTAGAAGAATAGAGACTCTTCTTACAGTCAGTGCTTTGAGCATTCCCTGTGAGACCAGTATTAGTTTCCGATACACCACTGTAGGTTCAATGTATTCGTTGGACATACACATTGACGATGAAATACTGAAATTAAATCGGAATTAAATACAAAAGTCACAATGCCGCCTTAAGTGCTAGAGGAGTGACACTTCTTAGTGTCTGTGCCTTGATCCTTTCCTGTGAGACCAGTTTTAGTTTCCGATACAGCACTGCAGGTTCAATGTATTCCTTGGACCTTCACATTGACGATGAAACACAGAAATCGCATCGGAACTAAATACAAAAGGCACAATGGCGCCTTAGTTACAAGAATAGAGACTCTTCTTACAGTTGGGGCTTGAGCATTCCCTGTGAGACCAGAAATAGTTTCCGATACACCACTGCAGATGCAATGTATTGCTGGGAGCTTCACATTGACGATGAAACACAGAAATCGCATCGGAATTAAATACAAAAGGCACAATGCCGCCTTAAGTACAAGAATAGACACACTTCTCTCAGTTGGTGCTTTGAGCATTGCCTCTGAGACCAGTATTAGTTTCCGATACACCACTGCAGGTTCAAAGTATTCCTTGGACCGTCACATTGACTATAAAAAACAGAAATCGCATCGCAATTAAATACAAAAGGCACAATGCCGCCTTAAGTACAAGAATAGAGACACTTCTTACGGTCGGAGCTTTCAGCATTCCCTCTGAGAGCAGTATTAGCTTCCGATACACCAATGCAGGTTCAAAGTATTCCTTGGAACTTCACATAGACTATGAAACACAGAAATCGCATCGGAATTAAATACAAAAGGCACAATGCCGCCTTAAGTACAAGAATAGAGACTCTTCTTACAGTCGGTGGTTTGAGCATTCCCTGTGAGACCAGTATTAGTTTCCGATACACCACTGCAGGTTCAATGTATTCCTTGGACCTTCACATTGACTATGAAACACAGAAATCGCATCGGAATTAAATACAAAAGGCACAATGCCGCCTTAAGTACAAGAATAGAGACTCTTCTTACAGTCGGTGCTATGAGCATTCCCTGTGAGACCAGTATTAGTTTCCGATACACCACTGCAGGTTCAAAGCATTCCTTGGACCTTCACATTGACTATGAAACACAGAAATCGCATCGGAATTAGATGCAAAAGGCACAAAGCTGCCTTAAGTACAAGAATAGAGACTCTTCTAACAGTCGGTGTTTGAGCATTTTCTGTGAGACCAGTATTAGTTTCCGATTCACCACTGCAGGTTCAATGTATTCCTTGGACCTTCACATTGACGATGAAACACAGAAATCTCATCGGAATTAAATACAAAAGGCACACTGCCGCCTTAAGTACAAGAATAGAGACTCTTCTTACAGTCGCTGCTTTGAGCATTCCCTGTGAGACCAGTATTAGTTTCCGATACACCACTGCAGGTTCTATGTATTCCTTGGACATACACATTGACGATGAAATACTGAAATTACATCGGAATTAAATACAAAAGGCACAATGCCGCCTTAAGTGCTAGAGGAGTGAGACTTCTTAGTGTCTGTGCCTTGTTCCTTTCCTGTGAGACCAGTATTAGTTTCCGATACACCACTGCAGGTTCAATGTATTCCTTGGACCTTCACATTGACGATGATACACAGAAATCGCATCGGAACTAAATACAAAAGGCACAATCCCGCCTTAATTACAAGAATAGAGACTCTTCTTACAGTCGGTGCTTGAGCATTCCCTGTGAGACCAGTAATAGTTTTCGATACACCACTGCAGGTTCAATGTATTCCTTAGACCTTCACATTGACGATGAAACACAGAAATCGCATCGGAATTATATACAAAAGGCACAATGCCGCCTTAAGTACAAGAATAGAGACACTTCTCTCAGTCGGTGCTTTGAGCATTGCCTCTGAGGCCAGTATTAGTTTCCGATACACCACTGCAGGTTCAAAGTATTCCTTGGACCTTCACATTCTCTATGAAACACAGAAATCGCATCGGAATTAAATACAAAAGACACAATGCCGCCTTAAGTACAAGAATAGGGACACTTCTTACAGTCGGAGCTTTGAGCATTCCCTCTGACAGCAGTATTAGTTTCCGATACACCACTGCAGGTTCAAAATATTCATTGGACCTTCACATTGACTATGAGACACAGAAATCGCATCGGAATTAAATACAAAAGGCACAATGCCGCCTTAAGTACAAGAATAGAGACTCTTCTTACAGTCGGTGCTTTGAGCATTCCCTGTGAGACCAGTATTAGTTTCCGATACACCACTGCAGGTTCAATGTATTCCTTGGACCTTCACATTGACTATGAAACACAGAAATCGCATCGGAATTAAATAAAAAAGGCACAATGCCGCCTTAAGTACAAGAATAGAGACTCTTCTTACAGTCGGTGCTTTGAACATTCCCTGTGAGTCCAGTATTAGTTTCCGATACACCACTGCCGGTTCAATGTATTCCTTGGACATACACATTGACGATGAAACACTGAAATTACATCGGAATTAAATACAAAAGGCACAATGCCGCCTTAAGTGCTAGAATAGTGAGAATTCTTAGAGTCTGTGGCTTGATCCTTTCCTGTGCGACCAGTATTAGTTTCCGATACACCACTGCAGGTTCAATGTATTCCTTGGACCTTCACATTGACGATGAATACAGAAATCGCATCGGAATTAAATACAAAAGGCACAATGCCGCCTTAAGTCCAGGAGTAGAGACCATTCTTACAGTCGGTGCTTTTAATATTCGCTGTGAGACCAGTATTAATTTCCGATAAACCACTGCAGCTTCAATGTATTCCTTGTCATACACATTGACGATGATACACTGAAATTACATCGGAATTAAATACAAAAGGCACAATGCCGCCTTAAGTGCAAGAAGAGTGAGAATTCTTAGAGTCTGTGGCTTGATCCTTTCCTGTGCGACCAGTATTAGTTTCCGATACACAACTGCAGGTTCAGTGTATTCCTTGGACATTCATATTGACTATGAAACACAGAAATCGCATAGGAATTAAATACAAAAACACAATGCCGCCTTAAGTACAAGAATAGAGATTCTTGTTACAGTCGGTGCTTTGAGCATTTCCTGTGAGACCAGTATTTGTTTCCGATACACCACTGCAGGTTCAATGTACTCCTTGGACCTTCACATTGACGATGAAACACAGAAATCGCATCGTAATAAAATACAAAAGGCACAATGCCGCCTTAAGTGCAAGAATAGAGACTCTTCTTACAGTCGGTGCTTTGAGCATTCCCTATGTGTCCAGTATTAGTTTCCGATACACCACTGCAGGTTCAATGTATTCCTTGGAACTTCAAGTTGACGATGAAACACAGAAATCGCATCGGAATTAAATACAAAAGGCACAATGCAACGTTAAGTACAAGAATAGGGATTCTTCTTACAGTTGGTGTTTTGAACATTCCCTATGAGTCCCGTATTAGTTTCCGATACACCACTGCAGGTTCCATGTATTCCTTGGAACATCAAGTTGGCGATGAAACACAGAAATCGCTTTGGAATTAAATACTAAATGCACAATGCCGGCTTAAGTACAAGAATACAGACTCTTCTTACAGTCGGTGCTTTGAGATTCCCGGTGAGACCAGTATTAGTTTCCGATACCCCACTGCAGGTTCAATGTATTCCTTGGACATACACAATGACGATGAAACACTGAAATTACATCGTAATTAAATACAAAAGATAGAATGCCGCCTTAATGCAAGAAGAGTAAGACTTCTTAGAGTCCATTATTTGATCCTTTCCAGTGAGACCAGTATTAGTTTCCGATACACCACTGCAGGTTCAATGTATTCCTTGGACCTTCACATTGAAGATGAAACACATAAATCGCATCGGAATTAAATACAAAAGGCACAATGCCGCCTTAATTACAAGAATAGAGACTCTTCTTACAGTTGGTGCTTTGAGCATTCCCTGTGAGACCATTAATTGTTTCCGATACACCACTGCAGATTCAAAGTATTCCTTGGACCTTCACATTGACTATGAAACACAGAAATCGACGCGGAATAAAATGCAAAAGGCACAATGCCGCCTTAATTACAAGAATAGAGACTCTTCTTACAGTTGGTGCTTTGAGCATTCCCTGTGAGACCATTAATTGTTTCCGATACACCACTGCAGATTCAAAGTATTCCTTGGACCTTCACATTGACTATGAAACACAGAAATCGACGCGGAATAAAATGCAAAAGGCACAATGCCGCCTTAAGTACAAGAATAGAGACTCTTCTTATGGTCGGTGTTTTGAGCATTCCCTGTGAGACCAGTATTAGTTTCAGATACACCACTGCAGGTTCAATGTATTCCTTGGACGTTCACATTGACGATGAAACACAGAAATCGCATCGGAATTAAATACAAAGGGCACAATGCCGCCTTAATTACAAGAGTAGAGACTCTTCTTACATTCGGTGCTTTGAGCATTCCCTGTGAGACCAGTAATAGTTTCCGATACACCGCTGCAGGTTCAATGTATTCCTTGGACTTTCACATTTACGATGAAACACAGAAATCGCATCGGAATTTAATACAAGAAGCACAATGCTGCGTAAAGTACAAGATCAGAGACTCTTCTACAGTCTGTGCCTTGAACACTCCCCGTGAGACCAGTTTTAGTTTCCGATACACCACTGCAGGTTCAATGTATTCCTTGGACATACACATTGACGATGAAACTCTGAAATTACATCGAAATTAAATACAAAAGGCACAATGCCGCCTTACGTGCAAGAGGAGTGAGATTTCTTAGAGTCTGTGCTTTGATCCTTTCCTCTGACACCAGTATTAGTTTCCGATACACCACTGCAGGTTCAATGTATTCCTTGGACCTTCACATTGACGATGAAACACCAAAATCGCATCGGAATTAAATACAAGAAGCACAATGCCGCGTAAAGTACAAGATCAGAGACTCTTCTACAGTCTGTGCCTTGAAAACTCCCTGTGAGACCAGTATTAGTTTCCGATACTACACTGTAGATTCAATGTATTCCTTGGACCTTCACATAGACTATGAAACACAGAAATCGCATCGGAATTAAATACAAAAGGCACAATGCCGCCTTAAGTACAAGAATAGAGACTCTTCTTACAGTCGGTGGTTTGAGCATTCCCTGTGAGACCAGTATTAGTTTCCGATACACCACTACAGGTTCAGCGCATTCCTTGGACCTTCACATTGACTATGAAACACAGAAATCGCATCGGAATTACATGCAAAAGGCACAAAGCCGCCTTAAGTACAAGAATAGGGACTCTTCTAACAGTCGGTGTTTTGAGCATTTTCTGTGAGACCAGTATTAGTTTCCGATTCACCACTGCTGGTTCAATGTATTCCTTGGACCTTCACATTGACGATGAAACACAGAAATCTCATCGGAATTAAATACAAAAGGCACAATGCCGCCTTAAGTACAAGAATAGAGACTCTTCTTACAGTCGGTGCTTTGAGCATTCCCTGTGAGACCAGTATTAGTTTCCGATACACCACTGCAGGTTCAATGTATTCCTTGGACATACACATTGACAATGAAATACAGAAATTACTTATGAATTAAATACAAAAGGCACAATGCCGCCTTAAGTGCTAGACGAGTGAGACTTCTTAGTGTCTGTGATTTGTTCCTTTCCTGTGACACCAGTATTAGTTTCCGATACACCACTGAAGGTTCAATGTATTCCTTGGACCTTCACATTGACGATGAAACACAGAAATCGCATCGGAACTAAATACAAAAGGCACAATGCCGCCTTAATTACAAGAATAGAGACTCTTCTTACAGTCGGTGCTTGAGCATTCCCTGTGAGACCAGTAATAGTTTTCGATACACCACTGCAGGTTCAATGTATTCCTTGGACCTTCACATTGACGATGAAACACAGAAATCGCATCGGAATTAAATACAAAAGGCACAATGCCGCCTTAAGTACAAGAATAGAGACACTTCTCTCAGTCGGTGCTTTGAGCATTGCCTCTGAGGCCAGTATTAGTTTCCGATACACCACTGCAGGTTCAAAGTATTCCTTGGACCTTCACATTCTCTATGAAACACAGAAATCGCATCGGAATTAAATACAAAAGGCACAATGCCGATTTAAGTACAAGAATAGAGACTCTTCATACAGTCGGTGCTTTGAACATTCCCTGTGAGAACAGTGTTAGTTTCCGATACACCACTGCAGGTTCAATGTATTCCTTGGACATATACATTGACGATGAAACACTGAAATTACATCGGAATTAAATAGAAAAGGCCCAATGCCACCTTAAGTGCAAGAAGAGTGAGACTTCTTAGAGTCTGTGGCTTGATCCTTTCCTGTGCGACCAGTATTAGTTTCCGAATCACCACTGCAGGTTCAAT
Source organism: Schistocerca americana (assembly GCF_021461395.2). Lineage (NCBI taxonomy): Eukaryota > Metazoa > Arthropoda > Insecta > Orthoptera > Acrididae > Schistocerca > Schistocerca americana. Next base: position 738,052,185 of record NC_060123.1, read on the forward strand.
GTATTCCTTGGTCCTTCACATTGACGATGAAACACAGAAATAGCATCGCAATTAAATACAAAAACACAATGCCGACTTAAGTACATGAATAGAGATCCTTCTAACAGTCGGTGTTTTGAGCGTTCCCTGTGAGACCAGTATTAGTTTCCGATACACCACTGCAGGTTCAATGTATTGCTTGGAGCTTCACATTGACGATGAAACACAGAAATCGCATCGGAATTAAATACAAAAGGTACAATGCCGCCTTAAGTCCAGGAGTAGAGACCATTCTTACAGTCGGTGCTTTGAATATTCGCTGTGAGACCAGTATTAATTTCCGATAAACCACTGCAGCTTCAATGTATTCCTTGTCATACACATTGACGATGATACACTGAAATTACATCGGAATTAAATACAAAAGGCACAATGCCGCCTTAAGTGCAAGAATAGAGACTCTTCTTACAGTCGGTGCTTTGAACATTCCCTGTGACACCAGTATTGGTTTCCAATACACAACTGCAGGTTCAGTGTATTCCTCGGACATTCATATTGACTATGAAACACAGAAATCGCATAGGAATTAAATACAAAAACACAATGCCGCCTTGCCGGCCGAAGTGGCCGTGCGGTTAAAGGCGCTGCAGTCTGGAACCGCAAGACCACTACGGTCGCAGGTTCGAATCCTGCCTCGGGCATGGATGTTTGTGATGTCCTTAGGTTAGTTAGGTTTAACTAGTTCTAAGTTCTAGGGGACTAATGACCTCAGCAGTTGAGTCCCATAGTGCTCAGAGCCATTTGAACCATTTTGAACAATACCGCCTTAAGTACAAGAATAGAGATTCTTGATACAGTCGGTGCTTTGAGCATTCCCTGTGAGACCAGTATTTGTTTCCGATACACCACTGCAGGTTCAATGTATTCCTTGGACATACACATTGACGATGAAACACTGAAATTACATCGGAATTAAATAGAAAAGGCCCAATGCCACCTTAAGTGCAAGAAGAGTGAGACTTCTTAGAGTCTGTGGCTTGATCCTTTCCTGTGCGACCAGTATTAGTTTCCGATTCACCACTGCAGGTTCAATGTATTCCTTGGACCTTCACATTGACGATGAAACACAGAAATAGCATCGCAATTAAATTCTAAAGGCACAATGCCGGCTTAAGTACAAGAATACAGACTCTTCTTACAGTCGGTGCTTTGAGATTCCCTGTGAGACCAGTATTAGTTTCCGATACACCATTGCAGGTTCAATGTATTCCTTGGACATACACAATGACGATGAAACACTGAAATTACATCGTAATTAAATACAAAAAATAGAACGCCGCCTTAATGCAAGAAGAGTAAGACTTCTTAGAGTCCATTATTTGATCCTTTCCAGTGAGACCAGTATTAGTTTCCGATACACCACTGTAGGTTCAATGTATTCCTGGGACCTTCACATTGAAGATGAAACACATAAATCGCATCGGAATTAAATACAAAAGGCACAATGCCGCCTTAATTACAAGAATAGAGACTCTTCTTACAGTTGGTGCTTTGAGCATTCCCTGTGAGACCAGTAATAGTTTCCGATACACCACTGCAGATTCAAAGTATTCCTTGGACCTTCACATTGACTATGAAACAAAGAAATCGACGCGGAATTAAATGCAAAAGGCACAATGCCGCCTTAAGTACAAGAATAGGGACTCTTCTTACGGTCGGTGTTTTGAGCATTCCCTGAGAGACCAGTATTAGTTTCCGATACACCACTGCAGGTTCAATGTATTCCTTGGACGTTCACATTGACGATGAAACACAGAAATCGCATCGGAATTAAATACAAGAAGCACAATGCTGCGTAAAGTACAAGATCAGAGACTCTTCCACAGTCTGTGCCTTGAACACTCCCTGTGAGACCAGTTTTAGTTTCCGATACACCACTGCAGGTTCAATGTATTCCTTGGACATACACACTGACGATGAAACTCTGAAATTACATCGAAATTAAATACAAAAGGCACAATGCCGCCTTACGTGCAAGAGGAGTGAGATTTCTTAGAGTCTGTGCTTTGATCCTTTCCTGTGAGACCAGTATTAGTTTCCGATACACCACTGCAGGTTCAATGTATTCCTTGGACCTTCACATTGACGATGAAACACAGAAATCGCATAGGAATTAAATACAAAAACACAATGCCGCCTTGCCGGCCGAAGTGGCCGTGCGGTTAAAGGCGCTGCAGTCTGGAACCGCAAGACCGCTACGGTCGCAGGTTCGAATCCTGCCCCGGGCATGGATGTTTGTGATGTCCTTAGGTTAGTTAGGTTTAACTAGTTCTAAGTTCTAGGGGACTAATGACCTCAGCAGTTGAGTCCCATAGTGCTCAGAGCCATTTGAACCATTTTGAACAATGCCGCCTTAAGTACAAGAATAGAGATTCTTGATACAGTCGGTGCTTTGAGCATTCCCTGTGAGACCAGTATTTGTTTCCGATACACCACTGCAGGTTCAATGTATTCCTTGGCCCTTCACATTGACGATGAAACACAGATATCGCATCGGAATAAAATACAAAAGGCACAATGCCGCCTTAAGTGCAAGAATAGAGACTCTTCTTACAGTCGGTGCTTTGAGCATTCCCTGTGAGACCAGTATTTGTTTCCGATACACCACTGCAGGTTCAATGTATTCCTTGGCCCTTCACATTGACGATGAAACACAGAAATCGCATCGGAATAAAATACAAAAGGCACAATGCCGCCTTAAGTGCAAGAATAGAGACTCTTCTTACAGTCGGTGCTTTGAGCATTCCCAATGAGTCCAGTATTAGTTTCCGATACACCATTGCAGGTTCAATGTATTCCTTGGACATACACAATGACGATGAAACACTGAAATAACATCGTAATTAAATACAAAAAATAGAACGCCGCCTTAATGCAAGAAGAGTAAGACTTCTTAGAGTCCATTATTTGACCCTTTCCAGTGAGACCAGTATTAGTTTCCGATACACCACTGTAGGTTCAATGTATTCCTGGGACCTTCACATTGAAGATGAAACACATAAATCGCATCGGAATTAAATACAAAAGGCACAATGCCGCCTTAATTATAAGAATAGAGACTCTTCTTACAGTTGGTGCTTTGAGCATTCCCTGTGAGACCAGTAATAGTTTCCGATACACCACTGCAGGTTCAATGTATTCCTTGGACGTTCACATTGACGATGAAACACAAAAATCTCGTCGGAATTAAATACAAAGGGCACAATGCCGCCTTAATTACAAGAGTAGAGACTCTTCTTACATTCGGTGCTTTGAGCATTCCCTGTGAGACCAGTAATAGTTTCCGATACACCACTGCAGGTTCAATGTATTCCTTGGACCTTCACATTGACGATGAAACACAGAAATCGCATCGGAATTAAATACAAAAGGCACAATGCCGCCTTAATTACAAGAATAGAGACTCTTCTTACAGTCGGTGATTTGAGCATTCCCTGTGAGACCAGTATTAGTTTCAGATACACCACTGCAGGTTCAATGAATTCCTTGGACCTTCACATTGACGATGAAACACAGAAATCGCATCGGAATGAAATACAAAAGGCACAATGCCGCCTTAAGTACAAGATTAGAGACTCTTCTTACAGTCGGTGCTTTGAGCATTCCCTGTGAGACCAGTATTAGTTTCCGACACACCACTGCAGGTTCAATGTGTGGTGTCACCGCCAGACACCACACTTGCTAGGTGGTAGCTTAAATCGGCCGCGGTCCATTTAGTACATGTCGGACCCGCGTGACGCCACTGTGATCGCAGACCTAGCGCCACCACCAAGGCAGGTCTCGTGATACGAGAGAGCACTCGCCCCAGTTGTACGAGAACCTAGCTACCGACCAGATGTACGAAGCCTTTCTCTCTCATTAGCTGAGAGACAGAATAGCCATCAGCTAAGTTAATGGCTACGAACTAGCAAGGCGCCATTAGCCATACAGTGATTGTAATTAAAGTCTCCTGTGTATCGTCAAGATCGACGTACCACAATGATATTAAAGATAAGTATTAATACAGCTACGTACTTTTCTTAAGAACATTAATTACGTATCCTGTTCCAGTACTTCACGCCCGTCTGTGTTAGTCAAGCGTGCATTTTCAGCCATCTCAACTTCACGGTGTCGGCCCAGCTACCGACACAACACAATGTATTCCTTGGACCTTCACATTGACGATGAAACACAGAAATCGCATCGGAATTAAATCCAAAAAGCACAATGCCGCCTTAAGTACAAGAATAGAGACTCTTCTTACAGTCGGTGTTTTGAGCATTTCCAGTGAGACCAGTATTAGTTTCCGATAGACCACTGCAGGTTTAATGTATTCCTTGGACATACACATTGACGATGAAATACTGAAATTACATCGGAATTAAATACAAAAGTCATAATGCCGCCTTAAGTGCTAGAGGAGTGACACTTCTTATGTCTATGCCTTGATCCTTTCCTGTGAGACCAGTTTTAGTTTCCGATTAAGCACTGCAGGTTCAATGTATTCCTTGGACCTTCACATTGACGATGAAACACAGAAATCGCATCGGAACTAAATACAAAAGGCACAATGGCGCCTTAGTTACAAGAATAGAGACTCTTCTTACAGTTGGGGCTTGAGCATTCCCTGTGAGACCAGAAATAGTTTCCGATACACCACTGCTGGTTCAATGTATTCCTTGGACCTTCACATTGACGATGAAACACAGAAATCGCATCGGAATTAAATATAAAAGGCACAATGCCGCCATAAGTACAAGAATAGACACACTTCTCTCAGTCGGTGCTTTGAGCATTGCCTCTGAGACCAGTATTAGTTTCCGATACACCACTGCAGGTTCAAAGTATTCCTTGGACCTTCACATTGACTATGAAAAACAGAAATCGCATCGGAATTAAATACAAAAGGCACAATGCCGCCTTAAGTACAAGAATAGAGACACTTCTTACGGTCGGAGATTTGAGCATTCCCTCTGAGAGCAGTATTAGCTTCCGATACACCACTGCAGGTTCAAAGTATTCCTTGAACCTTCACATAGACTATGAAACACAGAAATCGCATCGGAATTAGATACAAAAGGCACAATGCCGCCTTAAGTACAAGAATAGAGACTCTTCTAACAGTCGGTGGTTTGAGCATTCCCTGGAGACCAGTATTAGTTTCCGATACACCACTGCAGGTTCAATGTTTTCTTTGGACCTTCACATTGACTATGAAACACAGAAATCGCATCAGAATTAAATACAAAAGTCACAAGGACGCCTTAAGTACAAGAAGAGAGACTCTTCTTACAGTCGGTGCTTTGAGTATTCCCTGTGAGACCAGTATTAGTTCCCGATACACCACTGCAGGTTCAATGTATTCCTTGGACATACACATTGACGATGAAATACTGAAATTACATCGGAATTAAATATAAAAGGCACAATGCCGCCTTAAGTACATGAATAGAGACTCTTCTAACAGTCGGTGCTTTGAGCGTTCCCTGTGAGTCCAGTATTAGTTTCCGATACACCACCGCAGGTTCAATGTATTGCTTGGAGCTTCACATTGACGATGAAACACAGAAATCGCATCGGAATTAAATACAATAGGCACAATGCCGCCATAAGTCCAGCAGTAGAGACCCTTCTTACAGTCGGTGCTTTGAATATTCGCTGTGAGACCAGTATTAATTTCCAATAAACCACTGCAGCTTCAATGTATTCCTTGTCATACACATTGACGATGATACACTGAAATTACATCGTAATTAAATACAAAAGGCACAATGCCGCCTTAAGTGCAAGAATAGAGACTCTTCTTACAGTCGGTGCTTTGAGCATTCCCTGTGAGACCAGTATTAGTTTCCAATACACAACTGCAGAGTCAGTGTATTCCTTGGACATTCATATTGACCATGAAACACAGAAATCGCATAGGAATTAAATACAAATCACAATGCCGCCTTAAGTACAAGAATAGAGATTCTTGTTACAGTCGGTGCTTTGAGCATTCCCTGTGAGACCAGTATTTGTTTCCGATACACCACTACAGGTTCAATGTATTCCTTGGACCTTCACATTGAAGATGAAACACAGAAATCGCATCGGAATAAAATACAAAAGGCACAATGCCGCCTTAAGTGCAAGAATAGAGACTCTTCTTACAGTCGGTGCTTTGAGCATTCCCTATGAGTCCAGTATTAGTTTCTGATACACCACTGCAGGTTCAATGTATTCCTTGGAACTTCAAGTTGACGATGAAACACAGATATCGCATCGGAATTAAATACAAAAGGCACAATGCCGTCTTAAGTACAAGAATAGGGATTCTTCTTACAGTTGGTGCTTTGAGCATTCCCTATGAGTCCAGTATTAGTTTCCGATACACCACTGCAGGTTCAATGTATTCCTTGGAACTTCAAGTTGACGATGAAACACAGATATCGCATTGGAATTAAATACTAAATTCACAATGCCGGCTTAAGTACAAGAATACAGACTCTTCTTACAGTCGGTGCTTTGAGATTCCCTGTGAGACCAGTATTAGTTTCCGATACACCACTGCAGGTTCAATGTATTCCTTGGACATACACAATGACGATGAAACACTAAAATTACATCGTAATTAAATACAAAAGATAGAATGCCGCCTTAATGCAAGAAGAGTAAGACTTCTTAGAGTCCATTCTTTGATCCTTTCCAGTGAGACCAGTATTAGTTTCCGATACACCACTGTAGGTTCAATGTATTCCTTGGACCTTCACATTGAAGATGAAACACATAAATCGCATCGGAATTAAATACAAAAGGCACAATGCCGCCTTAATTACAAGAATAGAGACTCTTCTTACAGTTGGTGCTTTGAGCATTCCCTGTGAGACCAGTAATAGCTTCCGATACACCACTGCAGATTCAAAGTATTCCTTGGACCTTCACATTGACTATGAAACACAGAAATCGACGCGGAACTAAATGCAAAAGGCCCAATGCCGCCTTAAGTACAAGAATAGTGACTCTTCTTACGGTCGGTGTTTTGAGCATTGCCTGTGAGACCAGTATTAGTTTGCGATACACCACTGCAGGTTCAATGTATTCCTTGGACGTTCACATTGACGATGAAACACAGAAATCGCATCGGAATTAAATACAAAAGGCACAATGCCGCCTTAATTACAAGAGTAGAGACCCTTCTTACATTCGGTGCTTTGGGCATTCACTGTGAGACCAGTAATAGTTTCCGATACACCACTGCAGGTTCAATGTATTCCTTGGACTTTCACATTGACGATGAAACACAGAAATCGCATCGGAATTAAATACAAGAAGCACAATGCTGCGTAAAGTACAAGATCAGAGACTCTTCTACAGTCTGTGCCTTGAACACTCCCTGTGAGACCAGTTTTAGTTTCCGATACACCACTGCAGGTTCAATGTATTCCTTGGACATACACATTGACGATGAAACTCTGAAGTTACATCGAAATTAAATACAAAAGGAACAATGCCGCTTTACGTGCAAGAGGAGTGAGATTTCTTAGAGTCTGTGCTTTGATCCTTTCCTGTGAGACCAGTATTAGTTTCCGATACACCACTGCACGTTCAATGTATTCCTTGGCCCTTCACATTGACGATGAAACACAGAAATCGCATCGGAATTAAATACAAGAAGCACAATGCCGCGTAAAGTACAAGATCAGAGACTCTTCTACAGTCTGTGCCTTGAAAACTCCCTGTGAGACCAGTATTAGTTTCCGATACACCACTGAAGATTCAATGTATTCCTTGGACCTTCACATAGACTATGAAACACAGAAATCGCATCGGAATTAAATACAAAAGGCACAATGCCGCCTTAAGTACAAGAATAGAGACTCTTCTTACAGTCGGTGGTTTGAGCATTCCCTGTGAGACCAGTATTAGTTTCCGATACACCACTGCAGGTTCAATGTATTCCTTGGACCTTCACATTGACTATGAAACACAGAAATCGCATCGGAATTAAATACAAAAGGCACAATGCCGCCTTAAGTCCAGGAGTAGAGACCCTTCTTACAGTCGGTACTTTAAATATTCGCTGTGAGACCAGTATTAATTTCCGATAAACCACTGCAGCTTCAATGTATTCCTTGTCATACACATTGACGATGATACACAGAAATTACATCGGAATTAAATACAAAAGGCACAATGCCGCCTTAAGTGCTAGAATAGAGACTCTTCTTACAGTCGGTGCTTTGAGCATTCCCTGTGAGACCAGTATTTGTTTCCGATACACCACTGCAGGTTCAATGTATTCATTGGACCTTCACATTGAGGATGAAACACAGAAATCGCATCGGAATAAAATACAAAAGGCACAATGCCGCCTTAATTACAAGAATAGGGATTCTTCTTACAGTTGGTGCTTTGAGCATTCTCTATGAGTCCAGTATTAGTTTCCGATACACCACTGCAGGTTCAATGTATTCCTTGGAACTTCAAGTTGACGATGAAACACAGAAATCGCTTTGGAATTTAATACTAAAGGCACAATGCCGGCTTAAGTACAAGAATAGAGACTCTTCTTACAGTCGGTGCTTTGAGATTCCCTGTGAGACCAGTATTAGTTTCCGATACACCACTGCAGGTTCAATGTATTCCTTGGACATACACAATGACGATGAAACACTGAAATTACGTCGTAATTCAATAGAAAAGATAGAATGCCGCCTTAATGCAAGAAGAGTAAGACTTCTTAGAGTCCATTCTTTCATCCTTTCCAGTGAGACCAGTATTAATTTCCGATACACCACTGTAGGTTCAATGTATTCCTTGGACCTTCACATTGAAGATGAAACACATAAATCGCATCGGAATTAAATACAAAAAACACAATGCCGCCTTAATTACAAGAATAGAGACTCTTCTTACAGATGGTGCTTTGAGCATTCCCTGTGAGACCAGTTTTAGTTTCCGATACACCACTGCAGGTTCAATGTATTCCTTGGACATACACATTGACGATGAAACTCTGAAATTACATCGAAATTAAATACAAAAGGCACAATGCCGCTTTACGTGCAAGAGGAGTGAGATTTCATAGAGTCTGTGCTTTGATCCTTTCCTGTGAGACCACTATTAGTTTCCGATACACCACTGCACGTTCAATGTATTCCTTGGACCTTCACATTGACGATGAAACACAGAAATCGCATCGGAATTAAATACAAGAAGCACAATGCCGCGTAAAGTACAAGATCAGAGACTCTTCCACAGTCTGTGCCTTGAAAACTCCCAGTGAGGCCAGTATTAGTTTCCGATACACCACTGAAGATTCAATGTATTCCTTGGACCTTCACATAGACTATGAAACACAGAAATCGAATCGGAATTAAATACAAAAAGCACAATGCCGCCTTAAGTACAAGAATAGAGACTCTTCTTACAGTCGGTAGTTTGAGCATTACCTGTGAGACCAGTATTAGTTTCCGATACACCACTGCAGGTTCAATGTATTCCTTGGACCATCACATTGACGATGAAACACAGAAATCGCATCGGAATTAAATACAAAAGGCACAATGCCGCCTTAAGTACAAGAATAGAGACTCTTCTAACAGTCGGTGCTATGAGCATTCCTTGTGAGACCAGTATTAGTTTCCGACACACCACTGCAGGTTCAAAGCATTCCTTGGACCTTCACATTGACTATGAAACACAGAAATCGCATCGGAATTAAATGCAAAAGGCACAAAGCCGTCTTAAGTACAAGAATAGAGACTCTTCTAACAGTCGGTGATTTGAGCATTTCCTGTGAGACCAGTATTAGTGTCCGATACACCACTGCAGGTTCGATGTTTTCCATGGACCTTCACATTGACAATGAAACCCAGAAATCTCTTCGGAATTAAATACAAAAGGCACAATGCCGCCTTAAGTACAAGAATAGAGACTCTTCTTACAGTCGGTGCTTTGAGCATTCCCTGTGAGACCAGTATTAGTTTCCGATACACCACTGCAGGTTCAATATATTCCTTGGACATACACATTGACGATGAAATACTGAAATTACATCGGAATTAAATACAAAAGGCACAATGCCGCCTTAAGTGCTAGAGGAGTGAGACTTCTTAGTGTCTGTGCCTTGATCCTTTCCTGTGAGACCAGTATTAGTTTCCGATACACCACTGCAGGTTCAATGTATTCCTTGGACCTTCACATCGACGATGAAACACAGAAATCGCATCGGAACTAAATACAAAAGGCACAATGCCACCTTAATTACAAGAATAGAGACTCTTCTTACAGTCGGTGCTTGAGCATTACCTGTGAGACCAGTAATAGTTTTCGATACACCACTGCAGGTTCAATGTATTCCTTGGACCTTCACATTGACGATGAAACACAGAAATCGCATCGGAATTAAATACAAAAGGCACAATGCCGCCTTAAGTACAAGAATAGAGACACTTCTCTCAGTCGGTGCTTTGAGCATTGCCTCTGAGACCAGTATTAGTTTCCGATACACCACTGCAGGTTCAAAGTATTCCTTGGACCTTCACATTCTCTATGAAACACAGAAATCGCATCGGAATTAAATACAATAGGCACAATGCCGCCTTAAGTACAAGAATAGAGACACTTCTTACAGTCGGAGCTTTGAGCATTCCCTCTGACAGCAGTATTAGTTTCCGATACACCACTGCAGGTTCAAAGTATTCATTGGACCTTCGCATTGACTATGAAACACAGAAATCGCATCGGAATTAAATACAAAAGGCACAATGCCGCCTTAAGTACAGGAATAGAGACTCTTCTTACAGTCGGTGCTTTCAGCATTCCCTGTGAGACCAGTATTAGTTTCCGATACACCACTGCAGGTTCAATGTATTCCTTGGATCTTCACATTGACTATGAAACACAGAAATCGCATCGGAATTAAATACAAAAGGCACAATGCCGCGTTAAGTACAAGAATAGAGACTCTTCTTACAGTCGGTGCTTTGAACATTCCCTGTGAGACCAGTTTTAGTTTCCGATACACCACTGCAGGTTCAATGTATTCCTTGGACATACACATTGACGATGAAACACTGAAATTACATTGGAATTAAATACAAAAGGAACAATGCCGCCTTAAGTGCAAGAAGAGTGAGACTTCTTAGAGTCTGTGGCTTGATCCTTTCCTGTGCGACCAGTATTAGTTTCCGATACACCACTGCAGGTACAATGTATTCCTTGGACCTTCACATTGACGATGAAACACAGAAATCGCTTCGCAATTAAATACAAAAGGCACAATGCCGACTTAAGTACATGAATGGAGACTCTTCTAACAGTCGGTGCTTTTAGCGTTCCCTGTGAGACCAGTATTAGTTTCCGATACACCACTGCAGGTTCAATGTATTGCTTGGCGCTTCACATTGACGATGGTACACAGAAATCGCATCGGAATTAAATACAAAAGGCACAATGCCGCCTTAAGTCCAGGAGTAGACACCCTTCTTACAGTCGGTGGTTTGAATATTCGCTGTGAGACCAGTATTAATTTCCGATAAACCACTGCAGCTTCAATGTATTCCTTGTCATACACATTGACGATGATACACTGAAATTACATCGGAATTAAATACAAAAGGCACAATGCCGCCTTAAGTGCAAGAATAGAGACTCTTTTTACAGTCGGTGCTTTGAGCATTCCCTGTGAGACCAGTATTAGTTTTCAATACACAACTGCAGGTTCAGTGTATTCCTTGGACATTCATATTGACTATGAAACACAGAAATCGCATCGGAATTAAATACAAAAAGACAATGCCGCCTTAAGTACAAGAATAGAGATTCTTGTTACAGTCGGTGCTTTGAGCATTCCCTGTGAGACCAGTATTTGTTTCCGATACACCACTGCAGGTTCAATGTATTCCTAGGACCTTCACATTGACGATGAAACACAGAAATCGCATCGGAATAAAATACAAAAGGCACAATGCCGACTTAAGTACAAGAATAAAGACTCTTCTTACTGTCGGTGCTTTGAGCATTCCCTGTGAGACCAGTATTAGTTTCCGATACACCACTGCAGGTTCAATGTATTCCTTGGATCTTCACATTGACGATGAAACACAGAAATCGCATCGGAATTAAATACAAAAGCCACAATGCCGCCTTAAGTACAAGAATAGAGACACTTCTTACAGTCGGTGATTTGAGCATTCCTTTTGAGAGCAGTATTACTTTCCCATACACCACTGCAGGTTCAACGTATTCCTTGGACCTTCACATTGACTACAAAACACAGAAATGGCATCGGAAATAAATACAAAAGTCACAAGGACGCCTTAAGTACAAGAATAGAGGCTCCTCTTACAGTCAGTGCTTTGAGCATTCCCTGTGAGACCAGTATTAGTTTCCGATACACCACTGCAGGTTCAAAGTATTCCTTGGACCTTCACATTGACTATGAAACACAGAAATCGCATCGGAATTAAATACAAAAGGCACAATTCCGCCTTAAGTACAATTATAGAGACTCTTCTTACAGTCGGTGCTTTGAGCATTTCCTGTGAGACCAGTATTAGTTTCCGGTACACCACTGCCTGTTCAATGTATTCCTTGGACCTTCACATTGACGATGAAACACATAAATCGCATCGGAATTAAATCCAAAAAGCACAATGCCGCCTTAAATACAAGAATAGAGACTCTTCTTACAGTCGGTGATTCGAGCATTCCCTGTGAGACCAGTATTAGTTTCCGATACACCACTGCAGGTTCAATGTATTCCCTGGACATACACAATGACAATGAAACACTGAAATTACATCGGAATTAAATACAAAAGACACAATGCTGCCTTAATGCAAGAAGAGTGAGACTTCTTAGAGTCCATTATTTGATCCTTTCCTGTGAGACCAGTATTAGTTTCCGATACACCACTGCAGGTACAATGTATTCCTCGGACCTTCACATTGACGATGAAACACAGAAATAGCATCGGAATTAAATACAAAAGGCACAATGCCCCCTAAATTACAAGAATAGAGACTCTTCTTGCAGTCGGTGATTTGAGCATTACCTGTGAGACCAGTATTAGTTTCCTATACACCACTGCAGGTTGAATGTATTCCTTGGACCTTCACATCGACGATGAGACACAGAAATCGCATCGGAATTAAATACAAAAGGCACAATGCCGCCATAAGTACAAGAATAGAGACTCTTCTTGCAGTCGGTGATTTGAGCATTCCCTGTGAGACCATTATTAGTTTCCGATACACCAATGCAGGTTCAATGTATTATTTGGACCTTCATATTGACGATGAAACACAGAAATCGCATCGGAATTAAATACAAAAGGCACAAGGCCGCCTAAGTACAAGAATAAAGACTCTTCTTACAGTTGGTGCTTTGAGCACTCCCTGTGAGACCAGTATTAGTTTCCGATACACCACTGCAGGTTCAAAGTATTCCGTGCACCTTCACATTGACTATGAAACACAGAAATCGCATCGGAATTAAATACAAAAGGCACAATGCCGCCTTAAGTACAAGAATAGAGACTCTTCTTACCGTCGGTGCTTTGAGCATTCCCTGTGAGACCAGTATTAGTTTCCGATACACCACTGGAGGTTCAATGAATTCCTTGTCATACACATTGACGATGAAAAGCTGAAAATACATCGGAATTAAATACAAAAGGCAAAATGCCGCCTTAAGTACAAGAATAGAGACTCTTCTTACAGTCGGTGCTTTGAGCATTCCCTGTGAGACCAGTATTAGTTTCCGATACACCACTGTAGGTTCAATGTATTCCTTGGACATACACATTGACGATGAAATACTGAAATTACATCGGAATTAAATACAAAAGGCACATAGCCGCCTTAAGTGCTAGAAGAGTGAGACTTCTTAGAGTCTGTGCCTTGATCCTTTCCTGCGAGACCAGTATTAGTTTCCGATACACCACTGCAGGTTCAATGTATTCCTTGGACCTTCACATTGACGATGAAACACAGAAATCGCATCGGAACTAAATACAAAAGGCACAATGCCGCCTTAACTACAAGAATAGAGACTCTACTTACAGTCGGTGCTTTGAGCATTCCCTGTGAGGCCAGTAATAGTTTCCGATACACCACTGCAGCTTCAATGTATTCCTTGGACCTTCACATTGACGGTGAAACACAGAAATCGCATCGGAATTAAATACAAAAGGCACAATGCCGCCTTAAGTACAAGAATAGAGACTCTTCTTACAGTCGGTGCTTTGAGCAGTCCCTCTGAGAGCAGCATTAGTTTCCGATACACCACTGCAGGTTCAAGGTATTCCTTGGATCCTCACATTGACTATGAAACACAGAAATCGCATCGGAATTAAATACAAAAGGCACAATGCCGCCTTAAGTACAAGAATAGGGACTCTTCTTACAGTCGGTGTTTTGAGCATTTCCTGTGAGACCAGTATTAGTTTCCGATACACCACTGCAGGTTCAATGTAATCCTTGGACCTTCACATTGACGATGAAACACAGAAATCGCATCGGAATTAAATGCAAAAGGCACAAAGCCGCCTTAAGTATAAGAATAGAGACTCCTCTTACAGTCGGTGTTTTGAGCATTTCCTGTGAGACCAGTATTAGTATCCGATAGACCACTGCAGGTTCAATGTATTCCTTGGACATACACATTGACGATGAAATACTGAAATTTCATCGGAATTAAATACAAAAGTCACAATGCCGCGTTAAGTGCTAGAGGAGTGACACTTCTTAGTGTCTGTGCCTTGATCCTTTCCTGTGAGACCAGTTTTAGTTTCCGATACAGCACTGCAGGTTCAATGTATTCCTTAGACCTTCACATTGACGATGAAACACAGAAATCGCATCGGAACTAAATACAAAAGGCACAATGGCGCCTTAGTTACAAGAATAGAGACTCTTCTTACAGTTGGTGCTTGAGCATTCCCTGTGAGACCAGAAATAGTTTCCGATACACCTCTGAGGGTTCAATGTATTCCTTGGACCTTCACATTGACGACGAAACACAGAAATCGCATCGGAATTAAATACAAAAGGCACAATGCCGCCTTAAGTACTAGAATAGAGACTCTTCTTACTGTCGGTGCTTTGAGCATTCCCTGTGAGACCAGTATTAGTTTCCGATACACCACTGCAGGTTCAATGTATTCCTTGGACCTTCACATTGACTATGAAACACAGAAATCGCATCGGAATTAAATACTAAAGGCACAATGCCGCCTTAAGTACTAGAATAGAGACTCTTCTTACTGTCGGTGCTTTGAGCATTCCCTGTGAGACCAGTATTAGTTTCCGATACACCACTGCAGGTTCAATGTATTCCTTGGACCTTCACATTGACTATGAAACACAGAAATCGCATCGGAATTAAATACAAAAGGCACAATGCCGCCTTAAGTACAAGAATAGAGACTCTTCTTACAGTCGGTGCTTTGAACATTCCCTGTGAGACCAGTATTAGTTTCCGATACACCACTGCAGGTTCAATGTATTCCTTGGACATACACATTGTCGATGAAACACTGAAATTACATCGGAATTAAATACAAAAGGCACAATGCCGCCTTAAGTGCAAGAAGAGTGAGACATCCTAGAGTCTGTGGCTAGATCCTTTCCTGTGCGACCAGTGTTAGTTTCCGATACACCACTGCAGGTTCAATGTATTCCTTGGACCTTCACATTGACGATGAAACACAGAAATCGCATCGCAATTAAATACAAAAGGCACAATGCCGACTTAAGTACATGAATAGTGACTCTTCTAACAGTCGGTGCTCTTAGCGTTCCCTGTGAGACCAGTATTAGTTTCCGATACACCACTGCAGGTTCAAAGTATTGCTTGGAGCTTCACATTGTCGATGAAACACAGAAATCGCATCGGAATTAAATACAAATGGCACAATGCCGCCTTAAGTCCAGGAGTAGAGACCCTTCTTACACTCGGTGCTTTGTATATTCGCTGTGAGACCAGTATTAATTTCCGATAAACCACTACAGCTTCAATGTATTCCTTGTCATACACATTGACGATGATACACTGAAATTACATCGGAATTAAATACAAAAGGCACTATGCCGCCTTAAGTGCAAGAATAGAGACTCTTCTTACAGTCGGTGCTTTGAGCATTCCCTGTGAGACCAGTATTAGTTTTCAATACACAACTGCAGGTTCAGTGTATTCCTTGGAGATTCATATTGACTATGAAACACAGAAATCGCATCGGAATTAAATACAAAAACACAATGCCGCCTTAAGTACAAGAATAGAGATACTTGTTACAGTCGGTGCTTTGAGCATTCCCTGTGAGACCAGTATTTGTTTCCGATACACCACTGCAGGTTCAATGTATTCCTTGGACTTTCACATTGACGATGAAACACAGAAATCGCATCGGAATAAAATACAAAAGACACAATGCCGACTTAAGTACAAGAATAGAGACTCTTCTTACTGTCGGTGCTTTGAGCATTCCCTGTGAGACCAGTATAAGTTTCCGATACATCACTGCAGGTTCAAAGTATTCCTTGGACCTTCACATTGACTATGAAACACAGAAATCATATCGGAATTAAATACAAAAGGCACAATGCCGCCTTAAGTACAATTATAGAGACTCTTCTTACAGTCGGTGCTTTGAGCATTCCCTGTGAGACCAGTATTAGTTTCCGATACACCACTGCAGGTTCAATGTATTCCTTGGACCTTCACATTGACGATGAAACACAGAAATCGCATCGGAATTAAATACAAAAGGCACAATGCCGCCTTAATTACAAGAATAGAGACTCTTCTTACAGTCGGTGCTTTGAGCATTCCCTGTGAGACCAGTATTAGTTTCAGATACACCACTGCAGGTTCAATGAATTCCTTGGACCTTCACATTGACGATGAAATACAGAAATCGC
Organism: Schistocerca americana; assembly: GCF_021461395.2. Classification (NCBI taxonomy): domain Eukaryota; kingdom Metazoa; phylum Arthropoda; class Insecta; order Orthoptera; family Acrididae; genus Schistocerca; species Schistocerca americana. The sequence continues at coordinate 738,069,110 of NC_060123.1, forward strand.
ATCGAAATGAAATACAAAAGGCACAATGCCGCCTTAAGTACAAGATTAGAGACTCTTCTTACAGGCGGTGCTTTGAGCATTCCCTGTGAGACCAGTATTAGTTTCCGATACACCACTGCAGGTTCAATGTATTCCTTGGACCTTCACATCGACGATGAAACACAGAAATCGCATCGGAATTAAATACAAAAGGCACAATGCCGCCATAAGTACAAGAATGGAGACACTTCTTACAGTCGGTGCTTTGAGCATTCCTTCTGAGAGCAGTATAAGTTTCCGATACACCACTGCAGGTTCATGGTATTCCTTGGACCTTCACATTGACTATGAAAAACAGAAATCGCATCGGAATTAAATACAAAAGGTACAAGGCTGCCTTAAGTACAAGAATAGAGACTCTTCTTACAGTCAGTGCTTTGAGCATTCCCTGTGAGGCCAGTATTAGTCTCCGATACACCACTGCAGGTTCAAAGTATTCCGTGCACCTTCACATTGACTATGAAACACAGAAATCGCATCGGAATTAAATACAAAAGGCACAATGCCGCCTTTAGTGTAAGATGAGTCAGACTTCTTAGAATCTGTGCTTTGATCCTTTAATGTGAGACCAGTATTAGTTTCTGATACACGACTGCAGGTTCAAAGTATTCCTTGGACCTTCACATTGACTATGAAACACAGAAATCGCATCGGAATGAAATACAATAGGCACAATGCCGCCTTAAGTACAAGAATAGAGACTCTTCTTACCGTCGGTGCTTTGAGCATTCCCTGTGAGACCAGTATTAGTTTCCGATACACCACTGTAGGTTCAATGTATTCCTTGGACATACACATTGACGATGAAATACTGAAATTACATCGGAATTAAATACAAAAGGCACATAGCCGCCTTAAGTGCTAGAAGAGTGAGACTTCTTAGAGTCTGTGCCTTGATCCTTTCCTGCGAGGCCAGTATTAGTTTCCGATACACCACTGCAGGTTCAATGTATTCCTTGGACCTTCACACTGACGATGAAACACAGAAATCGCATCGGAACTAAATACAAAAGGCACAATGCCGCCTTAATTACAAGAATAGAGACTCTTCTTACAGTCGGTGTTTTGAGCATTCCCTGTGAGACCAGTATTAGTTTCAGATACACCACTGCAGGTTCAAGGAATTCCTTGGACCTTCACATTGACGATGATGCACAGAAATCGCATCGAAATGAAATACAAAAGGCACAATGCCGCCTTAAGTACAAGATTAGAGACTCTTCTTACAGGCGGTGCTTTGAGCATTCCCTGTGAGACCAGTATTAGTTTCCGATACACCACTGCAGGTTCAATGTATTCCTTGGACCTTCACATTGACGATGAAAGGCAGAAATCGCATCGGAATTAAATCCAAAACGCACAATGCCGCCTTAAGTACAAGAATAGAGACTCTTCTTACAGTCGGTGATTTGAGCATTCCCTGTGAGGCCAGTATTAGTTTTCGATACACCACTGCAGGTTCAATGTATTCCCTGGACATACACAATGACGATGAAACACTGAAATTTCATCGGAATTAAATACAAAAGACACAATGCTGCCTTAATGCAAGACGAGTGGGACTTCTTAGAGTCCATTCCTTGATCCTTTCCTGTGAGACCAGTATTAGTTTCCGATACACCACTGCAGGTACAACGTATTCCTCGGACCTTCACATTGACGATGAAACACAGAAATAGCATCGGAATTAAATACAAAAGGCACAATGCCCCCTTAATTACAAGAATAGAGACTCTTCTTGCAGTCGGAGATTTGAGCATTCCCTGCGAGACCAGTATTAGTTTCCGATACACCACTGCCGTTGAATGTATTCCTTGGACCTTCACATTGACGATGAAACACAGAAATCGCATCGGAATTAAATTCAAAAGGCACAATGCCGCCATAAGTACAAGAATAGAGACACTTCTTACAGTCGGTGCTTTGAGCACTCCTTCTGAGAGCAGTATAAGTTTCCGATACACCACTGCAGGTTCAAGGTATTCCTTGGACCTTCACATTGACTATGAAACACAGATATCGCATCGGAATTAAATACAAAAGGTACAAGGCTGCCTTAAGTACAAGAATAGAGACTCTTCTTACAGTCAGTGCTTTGAGCATTCCCTGTGAGACCAGTATTAGTTTCCAGAAACACCACTGCAGGTTTAAAGTATTCCTTGGACCTTCACATTGACTATGAAACACAGAAATCGCATCGGAGTTAAATACAAAAGGCACAATGCCGCCTTAGGTACAAGAATAGAGACTCTTCTTACATTCGGTGCTTTGAGCATTCCCTGTGAGACCATTATTAGTTTCCGATACACCAATGCAGGTTCAGTGTATTACTTGGACCTTCATATTGACGATGAAACACAGAAATCGCAATCGGAAGTAAATACAAAAGGCACAAGGCCGCCTTAAGTACAAGAATAAAGACTCTTCTTACAGGTGGTGCTTTGAGCACTCCCTGTGAGACCAGTATTAGTTTCCGATACACCACTGCAGGTTCAAAGTATTCCTTGGACCTTCACATTGACTATGAAACACAGAAATCGCATCGGAATGAAATACAAAAGGCACAATGCCGCCTTAATTACAAGAATAGAGACTCTACTTACAGTCGGTGCTTTGAGCATTCCCTGTGAGACCAATATTAGTTTCCGATACACCACTGTAGGTTCAATGTATTCCTTGGACATACACATTGACGATGAAATACTGAAATTACATCGGAATTAAATACAAAAGGCACAATGCCGCCTTAAGTGCTAGAAGAGTGAGACTTCTTAGAGTCTGTGCCTTAATCCTTTCCTGCGAGACCAGTATTAGTTTCCGATACACCACTGCAGGTTCAATGTATTCCTTAGACCTTCACATTGACGATGAAACACAGAAATCTCATCGGAACTAAATATAAAAGGCACAATGCCGCCTTAATTACAAGAATAGAGACTCTACTTACAGTCGGTGCTTTGAGCATTACCTGTGAGGCCAGTAATAGTTTCCGATTCACCACTGCAGCTTCAATGTATTCCTTGGACCTTCACATTGACGGTGAAACACAGAAATCGCATCGGAATTAAATACAAAAGGCACAATGCCGCCTTAAGTACAAGAATAGAGACTCTTCTTTCAGTCGGTGCTTTGAGCATTCCCTCTGAGAGCAGCATTAGTTTCCGATACACCACTGCAGGTTCAAGGTATTCCTTGGATCTTCACATTGACTATGACACACAGAAATCGCATCGGAATTAAATACAAAACACACAATGCCGCCTTAAGTACAAGAATAGAGACTCTTCTTACAGTCGGTGTTTTGAGCATTTCCTGTGAGACCAGTATTAGTTTCCGTTACACCACTGCAGGTTCAATGTATTCCTTGGACCTTCACATTGACGATGAAACACAGAAATCGCATCGGAATTAAATGCAAAAGGCACAAAGCCGCCTTAAGTATAAGAATAGAGACTCTTCTTACAGTCGGTGTTTTGAGCATTTCCTGTGAGACCAGTATTAGTTTCCGATAGACCACTGCAGGTTCAATGTATTCCTTGGACATACACATTGACGATGAAATACTGGAATTACATCGGAATTAAATACAAAAGTCACAATGCCGCCTTAAGTGCTAGAGGAGTGACACTTCTTAGTGTCTGTGCCTTGATCCTTTCCTGTGAGACCAGTTTTAGTTTCCGATACAGCACTGCAGGTTCAAAGTATTCCTTGGACGATCACATTGACTATGAAATACAGAAATCGCATCGGAATTAAATACAAAAGGCACAATACCGCCTTAAGTAAAAGAATAGAGACACTTCTTACGGTCGGAGCTTTGAGCATTCCCTCTGAGAGCAGTAATTGCTTCCGATACACGACTGCAGGTTCAAAGTATTCGTTGGACCTTCACATAGACTATGAAAGACAGAAATCGCATCGGAACTAAATACAAAAGGCACAATTCCGCCTTAATTACAAGAATAGAGACTCTTCTTACAGTCGGTGCTTGAGCATTCCCTGTGAGACCAGTAATAGTTTTCGATACACCACTGCAGGTTCAATGTATTCCTTGGACCTTCACATTGACGATGAAACACCGAAATCGCATCGGAATTAAATACAAAAGGCACAATGCCGCCTTAAGTACAAGAATAGAGACACTTCTTACAGTCGGAGTTTTGAGCATTCCCTCTGACAGCAGTATTAGTTTCCGATACACCACTGCAGGTTCAAAGTATTCGTTGGACATTCACATTGACTATGAAACACAGAAATCGCATCGGAATTAAATACAAAAGGCACAATGCCGCCTTAAGTACAAGAATAGAGACTCTTCTTACAGTCGGTGATTTGAGCATTCCCTGTGAGACCAGTATTAGTTTCCGATACACCACTGCAGGTTCAATGTATTCCTTGGACCTTCACATTGACTATGAAACACAGAAATCGCATCGGAATTAAATACAAAAGGCACAATGCCGCCTTAAGTACAAGAATAGAGACTCTTCTTACAGTCGGTGTTTTGAACATTCCCTGTGAGACCAGTATTAGTTTCCGATACACCACTGCAGTTTCAATATATTCCTTGGACATACACATTGACGATGAAACACTGAAATTACATCGGAATTAAATACAAAAGGCACAATGCTGCCTTAAGTGCAAGAAGAGTGAGACTTCTTAGAGTCTGTGGCTTGATCCTTTCCTGTGCGACCAGTATTAGTTTCCGACACACCACTGCAGGTTCAATGTATTCCTTGGACCTTCACATTGACGATGAAACACAGAAATCGCATCGCAATTAAATACAAAAGGCACAATGCCGACTTAAGTACATGGATAGAGACTCTTCTAGCAGTCGGTGCTTTGAGCGTTCCCTGTGAGACCAGTATTAGTTTCCGATACACCACTGCAGGTTCAAAGTATTCCTTGGACGATCACATTGACTATGAAATACAGAAATCGCATCGGAATTAAATACAAAAGGCACAATACCGCCTTAAGTAAAAGAATAGAGACACTTCTTACGGTCGGAGCTTTGAGCATGCCCTCTGAGAGCAGTAATAGATTCCCATACTCCACTGTAGGTTCATAGTATTCGTTGGACCTTCACATAGACTATGAAAGACAGAAATCGCATCGGAACTAAATACAAAAGGCACAATGCCGCCTTAATTACAAGAATAGAGACTCTTCTTACAGTCGGTGCTTGAGCATTCCCTGTGAGACCAGTAATAGTTTTCGATACACCACTGCAGGTTCAATGTATTCCTTGGACCTTCACATTGACGATGAAACACCGAAATCGCATCGGAATTAAATACAAAAGGCACAATGCCGCCTTAAGTACAAGAATAGAGACACTTCTTACGGTCGGAGCTTTGAGCATTCCCTCTGAGAGCAGTAATTGCTTCCGATACACCACTGCAGGTTCAAAGTATTCGTTGGACCTTCACATAGACTATGAAAGACAGAAATCGCATCGGAACTAAATACAAAAGGCACAATGCCGCCTTAATTACAAGAATAGAGACTCTTCTTACAGTCGGTGCTTGAGCATTCCCTGTGAGACCAGTAATAGTTTTCGATACACCACTGCAGGTTCAATGTATTCCTTGGACCTTCACATTGACGATGAAACACCGAAATCGCATCGGAATTAAATACAAAAGGCACAATGCCGCCTTAAGTACAAGAATAGAGACACTTCTTACAGTCGGAGTTTTGAGCATTCCCTCTGACAGCAGTATTAGTTTCCGATACACCACTGCAGGTTCAAAGTATTCGTTGGACATTCACATTGACTATGAAACACAGAAATCGCATCGGAATTAAATACAAAAGGCACAATGCCGCCTTAATTACAAGAATAGAGACTCTTCTTACAGTCGGTGCTTGAGCATTCCCTGTGAGACCAGTATTAGTTTTCAATTCACAACTGCAGGTTCAGTGTATTCCTTCGACATTCATATTGACTATGAAACACAGAAATCGCATCGGAATTAAATACAAAAACACAATGCCGCCTTAAGTACAAGAATAGAGATTCTTGTTACAGTCGGTGCTTTGAGCATTCCCTGTGAGACCAGTATTTGTTTCCGATACACCACTGCAGGTTCAATGTATTCCTTGAACCTTCACATTGACGATGAAACACAGAAATTGCATCGGAATAAAATACAAAAGGCACAATGCCGACTTAAGTACAAGAATAAAGACTCTTCTTACTGTCGGTGCTTTGAGCATTCCCTGTGAAACCAGTATTAGTTTCCGATACACCACTGCAGGTTCAATGTATTCCTTGGACGTTCACATTGACGATGAAACACAGAAATCGCATTGGAATTAAATACAAAAGCCACAATGCCGCCTTAAGTCCAGGAGTAGAGAAACTTCTTACAGTCGGTGCTTTGAATATTCGCTGTGAGACCAGTATTAATTTCCGATAAACCACTGCAGCTTCAATGTATTCCTTCTCATACACATTGACGATGATACACTGAAATTACATCGGAATTAAATACAAAAGGCACAATGCCGCCTTAAGTGCGAGAATAGAGACTCTTCTTACAGTCGGTGCTTTGAGCATTCCCTGTGAGACCAGTATTAGTTTCCAATACACAACTGCAGGTTCAGTGTATTCCTAGGACATTCATATTGACTATGAAACACAGAAATCGCATCGGAATTAAATACTAAAACACAATGCCGCCTTAAGTACAAGAATAGAGATTCTTGTTACAGTCGGTGCTTTGAGTATTCCCTGTGAGACCAGTATTTGTTTCCGATACACCACTGCAGGTTCAATGTATTCCTTGGACCTTCACATTGACGATGAAACACAGAAATCGCATCGGAACTAAATACAAAAGGCACAATGGCGCCTTAGTTACAAGAATAGAGACTCTTCTTACAGTTGGTGCTTGAGCATTCCCTGTGAGACCAGAAATAATTTCCGATACACCTCTGAGGGTTCAATGTATTCCTTGGACCTTCACATTGACGACGAAACACAGAAATCGCATCGGAATTAAATACAAAAGGCACAATGCCGCCTTAAGTACTAGAATAGAGACTCTTCTTACTGTCGGTGCTTTGAGCATTCCCTGTGAGACCAGTATTAGTTTCCGATACACCACTGCAGGTTCAATGTATTCCTTGGACCTTCACATTGACTATGAAACACAGAAATCGCATCGGAATTAAATACTAAAGGCACAATGCCGCCTTAAGTACTAGAATAGAGACTCTTCTTACTGTCGGTGCTTTGAGCATTCCCTGTGAGACCAGTATTAGTTTCCGATACACCACTGCAGGTTCAATGTATTCCTTGGACCTTCACATTGACTATGAAACACAGAAATCGCATCGGAATTAAATACAAAAGGCACAATGCCGCCTTAAGTACAAGAATAGAGACTCTTCTTACAGTCGTTGCTTTGAACATTCCCTGTGAGACCAGTATTAGTTTCCGATACACCACTGCAGGTTCAATGTATTCCTTGGACATACACATTGTCGATGAAACACTGAAATTACATCGGAATTAAATACAAAAGGCAAAATGCCGCCTTAAGTGCAAGAAGAGTGAGACATCCTAGAGTCTGTGGCTAGAACCTTTCCTGTGCGACCAGTGTTAGTTTCCGATACACCACTGCAGGTTCAATGTATTCCTTGGACCTTCACATTGACGATGAAACACAGAAATCGCATCGCAATTAAATACAAAAGGCACAATGCCGACTTAAGTACATGAATAGTGACTCTTCTAACAGTCGGTGCTCTTAGCGTTCCCTGTGAGACCAGTATTAGTTTCCGATACACCACTGCAGGTTCAATGTATTGCTTGGAGCTTCACATTGTCGATGAAACACAGAAATCGCATCGGAATTAAATACAAATGGCACAATGCCGCCTTAAGTCCAGGAGTAGAGACCCTTCTTACACTCGGTGCTTTGTATATTCGCTGTGAGACCAGTATTAATTTCCGATAAACCACTACAGCTTCAATGTATTCCTTGTCATACACATTGACGATGATACACTGAAATTACATCGGAATTAAATACAAAAGGCACTATGCCGCCTTAAGTGCAAGAATAGAGACTCTTCTTACAGTCGGTGCTTTGAGCATTCCCTGTGAGACCAGTATTAGTTTTCAATACACAACTGCAGGTTCAGTGTATTCCTTGGAGATTCATATTGACTATGAAACACAGAAATCGCATCGGAATTAAATACAAAAACACAATGCCGCCTTAAGTACAAGAATAGAGATTCTTGTTACAGTCGGTGCTTTGAGCATTCCCTGTGAGACCAGTATTTGTTTCCGATACACCACTGCAGGTTCAATGTATTCCTTGGACCTTCACATTGACGATGAAACACAGAAATCGCATCGGAATAAAATACAAAAGACACAATGCCGACTTAAGTAAAAGAATAGAGACTCATCTTACTGTCGGTGCTTTGAGCATTCCCTGTGAGACCAGTATAAGTTTCCGATACATCACTGCAGGTTCAAAGTATTCCTTGGACCTTCACATTGACTATGAAACACAGAAATCATATCGGAATTAAATACAAAAGGCACAATGCCGCCTTAAGTACAATTATAGAGACTCTTCTTACAGTCGGTGCTTTGAGCATTCCCTGTGAGACCAGTATTAGTTTCCGATACACCACTGCAGGTTCAATGTATTCCTTGGACCTTCACATTGACGATGAAACACAGAAATCGCATCGGAATTAAATACAAAAGGCACAATGCCGCCTTAATTACAAGAATAGAGACTCTTCTTACAGTCGGTGCTTTGAGCATTCCCTGTGAGACCAGTATTAGTTTCAGATACACCACTGCAGGTTCAATGAATTCCTTGGACCTTCACATTGACGATGAAACACAGAAATCGCATCGAAATGAAATACAAAAGGCACAATGCCGCCTTAAGTACAAGATTAGAGACTCTTCTTACAGGCGGTGCTTTGAGCATTCCCTGTGAGACCAGTATTAGTTTCCGATACACCACTGCAGGTTCAATGTATTCCTTGGACCTTCACATCGACGATGAAACACAGAAATCGCATCGGAATTAAATACAAAAGGCACAATGCCGCCATAAGTACAAGAATGGAGACACTTCTTACAGTCGGTGCTTTGAGCATTCCTTCTGAGAGCAGTATAAGTTTCCGATACACCACTGCAGGTTCATGGTATTCCTTGGACCTTCACATTGACTATGAAAAACAGAAATCGCATCGGAATTAAATACAAAAGGTACAAGGCTGCCTTAAGTACAAGAATAGAGACTCTTCTTACAGTCAGTGCTTTGAGCATTCCCTGTGAGGCCAGTATTAGTCTCCGATACACCACTGCAGGTTAAAAGTATTCCGTGCACCTTCACATTGACTATGAAACACAGAAATCGCATCGGAATTAAATACAAAAGGCACAATGCCGCCTTTAGTGCAAGATGAGTCAGACTTCTTAGAATCTGTGCTTTGATCCTTTAATGTGAGACCAGTATTAGTTTCTGATACACGACTGCAGGTTCAAAGTATTCCTTGGACCTTCACATTGACTATGAAACACAGAAATCGCATCGGAATGAAATACAATAGGCACAATGCCGCCTTAAGTACAAGAATAGAGACTCTTCTTACCGTCGGTGCTTTGAGCATTCCCTGTGAGACCAGTATTAGTTTCCGATACACCACTGTAGGTTCAATGTATTCCTTGGACATACACATTGACGATGAAATACTGAAATTACATCGGAATTAAATACAAAAGGCACATAGCCGCCTTAAGTGCTAGAAGAGTGAGACTTCTTAGAGTCTGTGCCTTGATCCTTTCCTGCGAGGCCAGTATTAGTTTCCGATACACCACTGCAGGTTCAATGTATTCCTTGGACCTTCACACTGACGATGAAACACAGAAATCGCATCGGAACTAAATACAAAAGGCACAATGCCGCCTTAATTACAAGAATAGAGACTCTTCTTACAGTCGGTGTTTTGAGCATTCCCTGTGAGACCAGTATTAGTTTCAGATACACCACTGCAGGTTCAAGGAATTCCTTGGACCTTCACATTGACGATGATGCACAGAAATCGCATCGAAATGAAATACAAAAGGCACAATGCCGCCTTAAGTACAAGATTAGAGACTCTTCTTACAGGCGGTGCTTTGAGCATTCCCTGTGAGACCAGTATTAGTTTCCGATACACCACTGCAGGTTCAACGTATTCCTTGGACCTTCACATTGTCGATGAAACGCAGAAATCGCATCGGAATTAAATCCAAAACGCACAATGCCGCCTTAAGTACAAGAATAGAGACTCTTCTTACAGTCGGTGATTTGAGCATTCCCTGTGAGGCCAGTATTAGTTTTCGATACACCACTGCAGGTTCAATGTATTCCCTGGACATACACAATGACGATGAAACACTGAAATTTCATCGGAATTAAATACAAAAGACACAATGCTGCCTTAATGCAAGACGAGTGTGACCTCTTAGAGTCCATTCCTTGATCCTTTCCTGTGAGACCTGTATTAGTTTCCGATACACCACTGCAGGTACAACGTATTCCTCGGACCTTCACATTGACGATGAAACACAGAAATAGCATCGGAATTAAATACAAAAGGCACAATGCCCCCTTAATTACAAGAATAGAGACTCTTCTTGCAGTCGGAGATTTGAGCATTCCCTGTGAGACCAGTATTAGTTTCCGATACACCACTGCAGGTTGAATGTATTCCTTGGACCTTCACATTGACGATGAAACACAGAAATCGCATCGGAATTAAATTCAAAAGGCTCAATGCCGCCATAAGTACAAGAATAGAGACACTTCTTACAGTCGGTGCTTTGAGCACTCCTTCTGAGAGCAGTATAAGTTTCCGATACACCACTGCAGGTTCAAGGTATTCCTTGGACCTTCACATTGACTATGAAACACAGATATCGCATCGGAATTAAATACAAAAGGTACAAGGCTGCCTTAAGTACAAGAATAGAGACTCTTCTTACAGTCAGTGCTTTGAGCATTCCCTGTGAGACCAGTATTAGTTTCCAGAAACACCACTGCAGGTTTAAAGTATTCCTTGGACCTTTACATTGACTATGAAACACAGAAATCGCATCGGAGTTAAATACAAAAGGCACAATGCCGCCTTAGGTACAAGAATAGAGACTCTTCTTACATTCGGTGCTTTGAGCATTCCCTGTGAGACCATTATTAGTTTCCGATACACCAATGCAGGTTCAGTGTATTACTTGGACCTTCATATTGACGATGAAACACAGAAATCGCAATCGGAAGTAAATACAAAAGGCACAAGGCCGCCTTAAGTACAAGAATAAAGACTCTTCTTACAGGTGGTGCTTTGAGCACTCCCTGTGAGACCAGTATTAGTTTCCGATACACCACTGCAGGTTCAAAGTATTCCTTGGACCTTCACATTGACTATGAAACACAGAAATCGCATCGGAATGAAATACAAAAGGCACAATGCCGCCTTAATTACAAGAATAGAGACTCTACTTACAGTCGGTGCTTTGAGCATTCCCTGTGAGACCAATATTAGTTTCCGATACACCACTGTAGGTTCAATGTATTCCTTGGACATACACATTGACGATGAAATACTGAAATTACATCGGAATTAAATACAAAAGGCACAATGCCGCCTTAAGTGCTAGAAGAGTGAGACTTCTTAGAGTCTGTGCCTTAATCCTTTCCTGCGAGACCAGTATTAGTTTCCGATACACCACTGCAGGTTCAATGTATTCCTTAGACCTTCACATTGACGATGAAACACAGAAATCTCATCGGAACTAAATACAAAAGGCACAATGCCGCCTTAATTACAAGAATAGAGACTCTACTTACAGTCGGTGCTTTGAGCATTACCTGTGAGGCCAGTAATAGTTTCCGATTCACCACTGCAGCTTCAATGTATTCCTTGGACCTTCACATTGACGGTGAAACACAGAAATCGCATCGGAATTAAATACAAAAGGCACAATGCCGCCTTAAGTACAAGAATAGAGACTCTTCTTTCAGTCGGTGCTTTGAGCATTCCCTCTGAGAGCAGCATTAGTTTCCGATACACCACTGCAGGTTCAAGGTATTCCTTGGATCTTCACATTGACTATGACACACAGAAATCGCATCGGAATTAAATACAAAACGCAAAATGCCGCCTTAAGTACAAGAATAGAGACTCTTCTTACAGTCGGTGTTTTGAGCATTTCCTGTGAGACCAGTATTAGTTTCCGTTACACCACTGCAGGTTCAATGTATTCCTTGGACCTTCACATTGACGATGAAACACAGAAATCGCATCGGAATTAAATGCAAAAGGCACAAAGCCGCCTTAAGTATAAGAATAGAGACTCTTCTTACAGTCGGTGTTTTGAGCATTTCCTGTGAGACCAGTATTAGTTTCCGATAGACCACTGCAGGTTCAATGTATTCCTTGGACATACACATTGACGATGAAATACTGGAATTACATCGGAATTAAATACAAAACTCACAATGCCGCCTTAAGTGCTAGAGGAGTGACACTTCTTAGTGTCTGTGCCTTGATCCTTTCCTGTGAGACCAGTTTTAGTTTCCGATACAGCACTGCAGGTTCAAAGTATTCCTTGGACGATCACATTGACTATGAAATACAGAAATCGCATCGGAATTAAATACAAAAGGCACAATACCGCCTTAAGTAAAAGAATAGAGACACTTCTTACGGTCGGAGCTTTGAGCATTCCCTCTGAGAGCAGTAATTGCTTCCGATACACCACTGCAGGTTCAAAGTATTCGTTGGACCTTCACATAGACTATGAAAGACAGAAATCGCATCGGAACTAAATACAAAAGGCACAATGCCGCCTTAATTACAAGAATAGAGACTCTTCTTACAGTCGGTGCTTGAGCATTCCCTGTGAGACCAGTAATAGTTTTCGATACACCACTGCAGGTTCAATGTATTCCTTGGACCTTCACATTGACGATGAAACACCGAAATCGCATCGGAATTAAATACAAAAGGCACAATGCCGCCTTAAGTACAAGAATAGAGACACTTCTTACAGTCGGAGTTTTGAGCATTCCCTCTGACAGCAGTATTAGTTTCCGATACACCACTGCAGGTTCAAAGTATTCATTGGACATTCACATTGACTATGAAACACAGAAATCGCATCGGAATTAAATACAAAAGGCACAATGCCGCCTTAAGTACAAGAATAGAGACTCTTCTTACAGTCGGTGATTTGAGCATTCCCTGTGAGACCAGTATTAGTTTCCGATACACCACTGCAGGTTCAATGTATTCCTTGGACCTTCACATTGACCATGAAACACAGAAATCGCATCGGAATTAAATACAAAAGGCACAATGCCGCCTTAAGTACAAGAATAGAGACTCTTCTTACAGTCGGTGTTTTGAACATTCCCTGTGAGACCAGTATTAGTTTCCGATACACCACTGCAGTTTCAATATATTCCTTGGACATACACATTGACGATGAAACACTGAAATTACATCGGAATTAAATACAAAAGGCACAATGCTGCCTTAAGTGCAAGAAGAGTGAGACTTCTTAGAGTCTGTGGCTTGATCCTTTCCTGTGCGACCAGTATTAGTTTCCGATACACCACTGCAGGTTCAATGTATACCTTGGACCTTCACATTGACGATGAAACACAGAAATCGCATCGCAATTAAATACAAAAGGCACAATGCCGACTTAAGTACATGGATAGAGACTCTTCTAGCAGTCGGTGCTTTGAGCGTTCCCTGTGAGACCAGTATTAGTTTCCGATACACCACTGCAGGTTCAAAGTATTCCTTGGACGATCACATTGACTATGAAATACAGAAATCGCATCGGAATTAAATACAAAAGGCACAATACCGCCTTAAGTAAAAGAATAGAGACACTTCTTACGGTCGGAGCTTTGAGCATGCCCTCTGAGAGCAGTAATAGCTTCCCATACACCACTGTAGGTTCATAGTATTCGTTGGACCTTCACATAGACTATGAAAGACAGAAATCGCATCGGAACTAACTACAAAAGGCACAATGCCGCCTTAATTACAAGAATAGAGACTCTTCTTACAGTCGGTGCTTGAGCATTCCCTGTGAGACCAGTATTAGTTTTCAATTCACAACTGCAGGTTCAGTGTATTCCTTCGACATTCATATTGACTATGAAACACAGAAATCGCATCGGAATTAAATACAAAAACACAATGCCGCCTTAAGTACAAGAATAGAGATTCTTGTTACAGTCGGTGCTTTGAGCATTCCCTGTGAGACCAGTATTTGTTTCCTATACACCACTGCAGGTTCAATGTATTCCTTGAACCTTCACATTGACGATGAAACACAGAAATCGCATCGGAATAAAATACAAAAGGCACAATGCCGACTTAAGTACAAGAATAAAGACTCTTCTTACTGTCGGTGCTTTGAGCATTCCCTGTGAAACCAGTATTAGTTTCCGATACACCACTGCAGGTTCAATGTATTCCTTGGACGTTCACATTGACGATGAAACACAGAAATCGCATTGGAATTAAATACAAAAGCCACAATGCCGCCTTAAGTCCAGGAGTAGAGACCCTTCTTACAGTCGGTGCTTTGAATATTCGCTGTGAGACCAGTATTAATTTCCGATAAACCACTGCAGCTTCAATGTATTCCTTCTCATACACATTGACGATGATACACTGAAATTACATCGGAATTAAATACAAAAGGCACAATGCCGCCTTAAGTGCGAGAATAGAGACTCTTCTTACAGTCGGTGCTTTGAGCATTCCCTGTGAGACCAGTATTAGTTTCCAATACACAACTGCAGGTTCAGTGTATTCCTAGGACATTCATATTGACTATGAAACACAGAAATCGCATCGGAATTAAATACAAAAACACAATGCCGCCTTAAGTACAAGAATAGAGATTCTTGTTACAGTCGGTGCTTTGAGTATTCCCTGTGAGACCAGTATTTGTTTCCGATACACCACTGCAGGTTCAATGTATTCCTTGGACCTTCACATTGACGATGAAACACAGAAATCGCATCGGAATAATATACAAAAGGCACAATGTCGACTTAAGTACAAGAATAGAGACTCTTCTTACTGTCGTTGCTTTGAGCGTTCCCTGTGAGACCAGTATTAGTTTCCGATACACCACTGCAGGTTCAATGTATTCCTTGTCATACACATTGACGATGATACACTGAAATTACATCGGAATTAAATACAAAAGGCACAATGCCGCCTTGAGTGCAAGAATAGAGACTCTTCTTACAGTCGGTGCTTTGAGCATTCCCTATGAGTCCAGTATTAGTTTCCGATACACCACTGCAGGTTCAATGTATTCCATGGAACTTGAAGTTGACGATGAAACACAGAAATCGCATCGGAATTATATACAAAAGGCACAATGCCGCCTTAAGTACAAGAATAGGGATTCTTCTTACAGTTGGTGCTTTGAGCATTCCCTATGAGTCCAGTATTAGTTTCCGATACAGCACTGCAGGTTCAATGTATTCCTTGGACCTTCAAGTTGACGATGAAACACAGAAATCGCTTTGGAATTAAATACTAAAGGCACAATGCCGGCTTAAGTACAAGAACACAGACTCTTCTTACAGTCGGTGCTTTGAGATTCCCTGTGAGACCAGTATTAGTTTCCGATACACCACTGCAGGTTCAATGTATTCCTTGGACATACACAATGACGATGAAACACTGAAATTACATCGTAATTAAATACAAAAGATAGAATGCCGCCTTAATGCAAGAAGAGTAAGACTTCTTAGAGTCCATTCTTTGATCCTTTCCAGTGAGACCAGTATTAGTTTCCGATACACCACTGTAGGTTCATTGTATTCCTTGGACCTTCACATTGAAGATGAAACACATAAATTGCATCGGAATTAAATACTAAAGGTACAATGCCGCCTTAATTACAAGAATAGAGACTCTTCTTACAGTTGGTGCTTTGAGCATTCCCTGTGAGACCAGTAAGAGTTTCCGATACACCACTGCAGATTCAAAGTATTCCTTGGACCTTCACATTGACTATGAAACACAGAAATCGACGCGGAATTAAATGCAAAAGGCACAATGCCGCCTTAAGTACAAGAATAGTGACTCTTCTTACGGTCGGTGTTTTGAGCTTTCCCTGTGAGACCAGTATTAGTTTCCGATACACCACTGCAGGTTCAATGTATTCCTTGGACTTTCACATTGACGATGAAACACAGAAATCGCATCGGAATTAAATACAAGAAGCACAATGCTGCGTAAAGTACAAGATCAGAGACTCCTCCACAGTCTGTGACTTGAACACTAACTGTGAGACCAGTTTTAGTTTCCGATACACCACTGCAGGTTCAATGTATTCCTTGGACATACACATTGACGATGAAACTCTGAAATTACATCGAAATTAAATACAAAAGACACAAAACCGCCTTACGTGCAAGAGGAGTGAGATTTCTTAGAGTCTGTGCTTTGATCCTTTCATGTGAGACCAGTATTAGTTTCCGATACACCACTGCAGGTTCAATGTATTCCTTGGACCTTCACATTGACTATGAAACACAGAAATCGCATCGGAATTAAATACAAAAGGCACAATGCCGCCTTAAGTACAAGAATAGATACTCTTCTAACAGTCGGTGCTATGAGCATTCCCTGTGAGACCAGTATTAGTTTCCGATACACCACTGCAGGTTCAAAGCATTCCTTGGACCTTCACATTGACTATGAAACACAGAAATCGCATCGGAATTAAATGCAAAAGGCACAAAGCCGCCTTAAGTACAAGAATAGAGACTCTTCTAACAGT
This sequence comes from Schistocerca americana, assembly GCF_021461395.2. Lineage (NCBI taxonomy): Eukaryota > Metazoa > Arthropoda > Insecta > Orthoptera > Acrididae > Schistocerca > Schistocerca americana. The sequence goes on from NC_060123.1 coordinate 738,086,013, forward strand.
CGGTAGTTTGAGCATTTCCTGTGAGACCAGTATTAGTTTCCGATACACCACTGCAGGTTCAATGTATTTCCTGGACCTTCACATTGACGATGAAACACAGAAATCTCATCGGAATTAAATACAAAAGGCACAATGCCGCCTTAAGTACAAGAATAGAGACTCTTCTTACAATCGGTGCTATGAGCATTCCCTGTGAGACCAGTATTAGTTTCCGATACACCACTGCAGGTTCAAAGCATTCCTTGGACCTTCACATTGACTATGAAACACAGAAATCGCATCGGAATTAAATGCAAAAGGCACAAAGCCGCCTTAAGTACAAGAATAGAGACTCTTCTAACAGTCGGTAGTTTGAGCATTTCCTGTGAGACCAGTATTAGTTTCCGATACACCACTGCAGGTTCAATGTATTTCCTGGACCTTCACATTGACGATGAAACACAGAAATCTCATCGGAATTAAATACAAAAGGCACAATGCCGCCTTAAGTACAAGAATAGAGACTCTTCTTACAGTCGGTGCTATGAGCATTCCCTGTGAGACCAGTATTAGTTTCCGATACACCACTGCAGTTTCAATGTATTGCTTGGAGCTTCACATTGACGATGAAACACAGAAATCGCATCGGAATTAAATACAAAAGGCACAATGCCGCCTTAAGTCCAGGAGTAGAGATCCTTCTTACAGTCGGTGCTTTGAATATTCGCTGTGAGACCAATATTAATTTCCGATAAACCACTGCTGCTTCAATGTATTCCTTTTCATACACATTGACGATGATACACTCAAATTACATCGGAATTAAATACAAAAGGCACAATGCCGCCTTAAGTGCAAGAATAGAGACTCTTCTTACAGTCGGTGCTTTGAGCATTCCCTGTGAGACCAGTATTAGTTTTCAGTACACAACTGCAGGTTCAGTGTATTCCTTGGACATTCATATGGACTATGAAACACAGAAATCGCATCGGAATTAAATACAAAAGGCACAATGCCGCCTTAAGTACAATAATAGAGACTCTTCTTACAGTCGGTGCTTTGAGCAATCCCTGTGAGACCAGTATTAGTTTCCGATACACCACTGCAGGTTCAATGTATTCCTTGGACCTTCACATTGACGATGAAACACAGAAATCACATCGGAATTAAATCCAAAAAGCACAACGCCGCCTTAAGTACAAGAATAGAGACTCTTCTTACAGTCGGTGATTTGAGCATTCCCTGTGAGACCAGTGTTAGTTTCCGATACACCACTGCAGGTTCAATGTATTCCCTGGACATACACAATGACGATGAAACACTGAAATTACATCGGAATTAAATACAAAAGACACAATGCTGCCTTAATGCAAGAAGAGTGAGACTTCTTAGAGTCCATTCTTGATCCTTTCTTGTGAGACCAGTATTAGTTTCCGATACACCACTGCAGGTACAATGTATTCCACGGACCTTCACATTGACGATGAAACACAGAAATAGCATCGGAATTAAATACAAAAGGCACAATGCCCCCTTAATTACAAGAATAGAGACTCTTCTTGCAGTCGGTGATTTGAGCATTCCCTGTGAGACCAGTATTAGTTTCCGATACACCACTGCAGGTTGAATGTATTCCTTATACCTTCACATTGACGATGAAACACAGAAATCGCATCGGAATTAAATACAAAAGGCACAATGCCGCCATTAGTACACGAATAGAGACACTTCTTACAGTCGGTGCTTTGAGTATTCCTTCTGAGAGCAGTATAAGTTCCCGATACACCACTGCAGGTTCAAGGTACTCCTTGGACCTTCACATTGACTATGAAACACAGAAATCGCATCGGAATTAAATACAAAGGTACAAGGCTGCCTTAAGTACAATAATAGAGACTCTTCTTACAGTCGGTGTTTTGAGCATTCCCTGTGAGACCAGTATTAGTTTCAGATACACCACTGCAGGTTCAATGAATTCCTTGGACCTTCACATTGACGATGAAACACAGAAATCGCATCAGAATGAAATACAAAAGGCACAATGCCGCCTTAAGTACAAGATTAGAGACTCTTGTTACAGTCGGTGCTTTGAGCATTCCCTGTGAGACCAGTATTAGTTTCCGATACACCACTGCAGGTTCAATGTATTCCTTGGACCTTGACATTGACGATGAAACACAGAAATCGCATCGGAATTAAATCCAAAAAACACAATGCCACCATAAGTACAAGAATAGAGACTCTTCTTACAGTCGGTGATTTGAGCATTCCCTGTGAGACCAGTATTAGTTTCCGATACACCACTGCAGGTTCAATGTATTCCCTGGACATACACTATGACGATGAAACACTGAAATTACATCGGAATTAAATACAAAAGACACAATGCTGCCTTAATGCAAGAAGAGTGAGACTTCTTAGAGTCCATTCTTTGATCCTTTCTTGTGAGACCAGTATTAGTTTCCGATACACCACTGCAGATACAATGTATTTCTCGGACCTTCACATTGACGATGAAACACAGAAATAGCATCGGAATTAAATACAAAAGGCACAATGCCCCCTTAATTACAAGAATAGAGACTCTTCTTGCAGTCGGTGATTTGAGCATTCCCTGTGAGACCAGTATTAGTTTCCGATACACCACTGCAGGTTGAATGTATTCCTTGGACCTTCACATTGACGATGAAACACAGAAATCGCATCGGAATTAAATACAAAAGGCAAAATGCCGCCATAAGTACAAGGATAGAGACACTTCTTACAGTCGGTGCTTTGAGCATTCCTTCTGAGAGCAGTATAAGTTTCCGATACACCACTGCAGGTTCAAGGTATTCCTTGGACCTTCACATTGACTATGAAACACAGAAATCGCATCGGAATTAAATACAAAAGGTACAAGGCTGCCTTAAGTACAAGAATAGAGACTCTTCTTACAGTCAGTGCTTTGAGCATTCCCTGTGAGACCAGTAATAGTTTCCGATACACCACTGCAGGTTTAAAGTATTCCTTGGACCTTCACATTGACTATGAAACACAGAAATCGCATCGGAGTTAAATACAAAATGCACAATGCCGCCTTAAGTACAAGAATAGAGACTCTTCTTACAGTCGGTGCTTTGAGCATTCCCTGTGAGACCAGTATTAGTTTCCGATACACCAATGCAGGTTCAATGTATTACTTGGACCTTCATATTGACGATGAAACACAGAAATCGCATCGGAATTAAATACAAAAGGCACAAGGCCGCCTTAAGTACAAGAATAAAGACTCTTCTTACAGTTGGTGCTTTGAGCATTCCCTGTGAGACCAGTATTAGTTTCCGATACACCACTGCAGGTTTAAAGTATGCCGTGCACCTTCACATTGACTATGAAACACAGAAATCGCATCGGAATTAAATACAAAAGGCACAATGCCGCCTTTAGTACAAGAATAGAGACACTTCTTACTGTCGATGCTTTGAGCATTCCCTCTGAGAGCAGTATTAGTTTCCGATACACCACTGCAGGTTCAAAGTATTCCTTGGACCTTCACATTGACAATGAAACACAGAAATCGCATCGGAATGAAATACAAAAGGCACAATGCCGGCTTAAGTACAAGAATAGAGTCCCTTCTTACAGTTAGTGCTTTGAGCATTCCCTGTGAGACCAGTATTACTTTCCGATACACCACTGCAGGTTAAATGTATTCCTTGTCATACACATTGACGATGAAACACTGATATTACATCGGAATTAAATACAAAAGACACAATACTGCCTTAATGCAAGAAGAGTGAGACTTCTTAGAGTCCATTCTTTGATCCTTTCTTGTGAGACCAGTATTAGTTTCCGATACACCACTGCAGTTACAATGTATTCCTCGGACCTTCACATTGACGATGAAACACAGAAATAGCATCGGAATTAAATACTAAAGGCACAATGCCCCCTTCATTACAAGAATAGACACTCTTCTTGCAGTCGGTGATTTGAGCATTCCCTGTGAGACCAGTATTAGTTTCCGATACACCACTGCAGGTTGAATGTATTCCTTATAGCTTCACATTGACGATGAAACACAGAAATCGCATCGGAATTAAATACAAAAGGCACAATGCCGCCATAAGTACAAGAATAGAGACACTTCTTACAGTCGGTGCTTTGAGTATTCCTTCTGAGAGCAGTATAAGTTTCCGATACACCACTGCAGGTTCAAGGTATTCCTTGGACCTTCACATTGACTATGAAACACAGAAATCGCATCGGAATTAAATACAAAAGGTACAAGGCTGCCTTAAGTACAAGAATAGAGACTCTTCTTACAGTCGGTGTTTTGAGCACTCCCTGTGAGACCAGTATTAGTTTCAGATACACCACTGCAGGTTCAATGAATTCCTTGGACCTTCACATTGACGATGAAACACAGAAATCGCATCAGAATGAAATACAAAAGGCACATTGCCGCCTTATGTACAAGATTAGAGACTCTTCTTACAGTCGGTGCTTTGAGCATTCCCTGTGAGACCAGTATTAGTTTCCAATACACCACTGCAGGTTCAATGTATTCCTTGGACCTTCACATTGACGATGAAACACAGAAATCGCATCGGAATTAAATCCAAAAAGCACAATGCCGCCTTAAGTACAAGAATAGAGACTCTTCTTACAGTCGGTGATTTGAGCATTCCCTGTGAGACCAGTATTAGTTTCCGATACACCACTGCAGGTTCAATGTATTCCCTGGACATACACAATGACGATGAAACACTGAAATTACATCGGAATTAAATACAAAAGACACAATGCTGCCTTAATGCAAGAAGAGTGAGACTTCTTAGAGTCCATTCTTTGATCCTTTCTTGTGAGACCAGTATTAGTTTCCGATACACCACTGCAGGTACAATGTATTCCTCGGACCTTCACATTGACGATGAAACACAGAAATAGCATCGGAATTAAATACAAAAGGCACAATGCCCCCTTAATTACAAGAATAGAGACTCTTCTTGCAGTCGGTGATTTGAGCATTCCCTGTGAGACCAGTATTAGTTTCCGATACACCACTGCAGGTTGAATGTATTCCGTGGACCTTCACATTGACGATGAAACACAGAAATAGCATCGGAATTAAATACAAAAGGCACAATGCCCCCTTAATTACAAGAATAGAGACTCTTCTTGCAGTCGGTGATTTGAGCATTCCCTGTGAGACCAGTATTAGGTTCCGATACACCACTGCAGGTTGAATGTATTCCTTGGACCTTCACATTGACGATGAAACACAGAAATCGCATCGGAATTAAATACAAAAGGCACAATGCCGCCATAAGTACAAGAATAGAGACACTTCTTACAGTCGGTGCTTTGAGCATTCCTTCTGAGAGCAGTATAAGTTTCCGATACACCACTGCAGGTTCAAGGTATTCCTTGGACCTTCACATTGACTATGAAACACAGAAATCGCATCGGAATTAAATACAAAAGGTACAAGGCTGCCTTAAGTACAAGAATAGAGACTCTTCTTACAGTCAGTGCTTTGAGCATTCCCTGTGAGACCAGTATTAGTTTCCGATACACCACTGCAGGTTTAAAGTATTCCTTGGACCTTCACATTGACTATGAAACACAGAAATCGCATCGGAGTTAAATACAAAAGGCACAATGCCGCCTTAAGTACAAGACTAGAGACTCTTCTTACACTCGGTGCTTTGAGCATTCCCTGTGAGACCAGTATTAGTTTCCGATACACCAATGCAGGTTCAATGTATTACTTGGACCTTCATATTGACGATGAAACACAGAAATCGCATCGGAATTAAATACAAATGGCACAAGGCCGCCTTAAGTACATGAATAAAGACTCTTCTTACAGTTGGTGCTTTGAGCATTCCCTGTGAGACCAGTATTAGTTTCCGATACACCACTGCAGGTTTAAAGTATTCCGTGCACCTTCACATTGACAATGAAACACAGAAATCGCATCGGAATGAAATACAAAAGGCACAATGCCGGCTTAAGTACAAGAATAGAGACCCTTCTTACAGTTAGTGCTTTGAGCATTCCCTGTGAGACCAGTATTACTTTCCGATACACCACTGCAGGTTAAATGTATTCCTTGGACTTTCACATTGACGATGAAACACAGAAATCGCACCGGAATTAAATACAAGAAGCACAATGCCGGCTTAAGTACAAGAATAGAGACTCTTGTTACAGTTAGTGCTTTGAGCATTCCCTGTTAGGCCAGTATTAATTTCCGATACACCACTGCCGGTTCAATGTATTCCTTGTCATACACATCGACGATGAAACACTGAATTTACATCGGAATTAAATACAAAAGGCAATATGCCGCCTTAAGTACAAGAATAGAGACTCTTCTTACAGTCGGTGCTTTGAGCATTCCCTGTGAGACCAGTATTAGTTTCCGATACACCACTGTAGGTTCAATGTATTCCTTGGACATACACATTGACGATGAAATACTGAAATTACATCGGAATTAAATACAAAAGGCACAATGCCGCCTTAAGTGCTAGAAGAGTGAGACTTCTTAGAGTCTGTGCCTTGATCCTTTCCTGCGAGACCAGTAGTAGTTTCCGATACACCACTGCAGGCTCAATGTATTCCTTGGACCTTCACATTGTCTATGAAACACAGAAATCGCATCGAAATGAAATACAAAAGGCACAATGCCGCCTTAAGTACAAGAATAGAGATTCTTCTTACAGTCGGTGATTTGAGCATTTCCTGTGAGACCAGTATTAGTTTCCGATACACCACTGCAGGTTCAATGTATTCCTTGGACCTTCACATTGACGATGAAATACAGAAATCTCATCGGAATTAAATACAAAAGGCACAATGCCGCCTTAAGTACAAGAATAGAGACACTTCTCTCAGTCGGTGCTTTGAGCATTGCCTCTGAGACCAGTATTAGTTTCCGATACACCACTGCAGGTTCAAAGTATTCCTTGGACCTTCACATTCTCTATGAAACACAGAAATCGCATCGGAATTAAATACAAAAGGCACAATGCCTCCTTAAGTACAAGAATAGAGACACTTCTTACAGTCGGAGCATTGAGCATTCCCTCTGACAGCAGTATTAGTTTCCGATACACCACTGCAGGTTCAAAGTATTCATTGGACATACACATTGACGATGAAATACTGAAATTACATCGGAATTAAATACAAAAGGCACAATGCCGCCTTAAGTGCTAGAGGAGTGAGACTTCTTAGTGTCTGTGACTTGATCCTTTCCTGTGAGACCAGTATTAGTTTCCGATACACCACTGCAGGTTCAGTGTATTCCTTGGACCTTCACATTGACGATGAAACACAGAAAACTCATCGGAATTAAATACAAAAGGCACAATGCCGCCTTAAGTACAAGAATAGAGACACTTCTTACAGTCGGAGCATTGAGCATTCCCTCTGACAGCAGTATTAGTTTCCGATACACCACTGCAGGTTCAAAGTATTCATTGGACCTTCACATTGACTATGAAACACAGAAATCGCATCGGAATTATATACAAAAGGCACAACGCCGCCTTAAGTGCAAGAATAGAGACTCTTCTTACAGTCGGTGATTTGAGCATTCCCTGTGAGACCAGTATTAGTTTCCAATACACAACTGCAGGTTCAGTGTATTCCTTGGACATTCATATTGACTATGAAACACAGAAATCGCATCGGAATTAAATACAAAATCACAATGCCGCCTTAAGTACAAGAATAGAGATTCTTGTTACAGTCGGTGATTTGAGCATTCCCTGTGAGACCAGTATTTGTTTCCGATACACCACTGCCGGTTCAATGTATTCCTTGGACCTTCACATTGACGTTGAAACACAGAAATCGCATCGGAATAAAATACAAAAGGCACAATGCCGACTTAAGTACAAGAATAGAGACTCTTCTTACTGTCGTTAGTTTGAGCGTTCCCTGTGAGACCAGTATTAGTTTCCGGTACACCACTGCAGGTTCAATGTATTGCTTGGAGCTTCAAATTGACGATGAAACACAGAAATCGCATCGGAATTAAATACAATAGGCACAATGCCGCCTTAAGTAAAGGAGTAGAGACCCTTCTTACAGTTGGTGCTTTGAGCATTCCCTGTGAGACCTGTATTAATTTCCGATACACCACTGCAGGTTCAATGTATTCCTTGTCATACACATTGACGATGAAACACTGAAATTACATCGGAATTAAATACAAAAGGCACAATGCCGCCTTAAGTGCAAGATTAGAGACTCTTCTTACAGTCGGTGCTTTGAGCATTCCCTGTGAGACCAGTATTAGTTTCCGATACACAACTGAAGGTTCAGAGTATTCCTTGGACCTTCACATTGACGATGAAACACAGAAATCGCATCGGAATTAAATACAAAAGGCACAATGCCGCCTTAAGTACAAGAATAGGGATTCTTCTTACAGTTGGTGCTTTGAGCATTCCCTATGAATCCAGTATTAGTTTCCGATACACCACTGCAGGTTCCATGTATTCCTTGGAACTTCAAGTTGACGATGAAACGCAGAAATCGCTTTGGAATTAAATACTAAAGGCACAATGCCGGCTTAAGTACGAGAATACAGACACTTCTTACAGTCGGTGCTTTGAGATTCCCTGTGAAACCAGTATTAGTTTCCGATACACCACTGCAGGTTCAATGTATTCCTTGGACATACACAATGACGATGAAACACTGAAATTACATCGTAATTAAATACAAAAGATAGAATGCCGACTTAATGCAAGAAGAGTAAGACTTCTTAGAGTCCATTCTTTGATCCTTTCCAGTGAGACCAGTATTAGTTTCCGATACACCACTGTTGGTTCAATGTATTCCTTGGACCTTCACATTGAAGATGAAACACATAAATCGCATCGGAATTAAATACAAAAGGCACAATGCCGCCTTAATTAAAAAGAATAGAGACTCATCTTACAGTCGGTGCTTTGAGCATTCCCTGTGAGACCAGTATTAGTTTCCTAAACACCACTGCAGGTTCAATGTATTCCTTGGACCTTCACATTGACGATGAACCCAGAAAACGCATCGGAATTAAATACAAAAGGCACAATGCCGCCTTAAGTACAAGAATAGAAACTCTTCTTACAGTCGGTGTTTTGAGCATTCCCTCTGAGAGCAGTAATAGTTTCCGATACACCACTGCAGGTTCAAGGTATTCCTTGGAACTTCACATTGACTATGAAACACAGAAATCGCATCGGAATTAAATACAAAAGGCACAAGGCCGCCTTAAGTACAAGAATAGTGACTCTTCTTACAGTCGGTGTTTTAAGCATTCCCTGTGAGACCAGTATTAGTTTCCGATACACCACTGCAGATTCAAAGTATTGCTTGGACCTTCACATTGACTATGAAACACAGAAATCGCATCGGAAATAAATACAAAGGGCACAATGCCGCCTTAAGTACAAGAATAGAGACTCTTCTTACAGTCGGTGTTTTGAGCATTCCCTGTGAGACCAGTACTAGTTTCCGATAAACCACTGCAGGTTCAAAGCATTCCTTGGACCTTCACATTGACTATGAAACACAGAAATGGCATCGGAATTAAATGCAAAAGGCACAAAGCCGCCTTAAGTACAAGAATAGAGACTTTTCTAACAGTCGGTGTTTTGAGAATTTCCTGTGAGACCAGTACTAGTTTCCGATACACCACTGCAGGTTCAAAGCATTCCTTGGACCTTCACATTGACGATGAAATACTGAAATTACATCGGAACTAAATACAAAAGGCACAATGCCGCCTTAAGTGCTAGTGGAGTGAGACTTCTTAGTGTCTATGCCTTGATCCTTTCCTGTGAGACCAGTATTACTTTCCGATACACCACTGCAGGTTCAATGTATTCCTTGGACCTTCACATTGACGATGATACACAGAAATCGCATCGGAACTAAATACAAAAGGCACAATGCCGCCTTAATTACAAGAATAGAGACTCTTCTTACAGTCGGTGCTTGAGCATTCCCTGTGTGACCAGTAATAGTTTTCGATACACCACTGCAGGTTCAATGTATTCCTTGGACCTTCACATTGACGATGAAACACAGAAATCTCATCGGAATTAAATACAAAAGGCACAATGCCGCCTTAAGTACAAGAATAGAGACACTTCTCTCAGTCGGTGCTTTGAGCATTGCCTCTGAGACCAGTATTAGTTTCCGATACACCACTGCAGGTTCAAAGTATTCCTTGGACCTTCACATTCTCTATGAAACACAGAAATCGCATCGGAATTAAATACAAAAGGCACAATGCCGCCTAAAGTACAAGAATAGAGACACTTCTTACAGTCGGAGCTTTGAGCATTCCCTCTGACAGCAATATTAGTTTCCGATACACCACTGCAGGTTCAAAGTATTCATTGGACCTTCACATTGACTATGAAACACAGAAATCGCATCGGAATTAAATACAAAAGGCACAATGCCGCCTTAAGTACAAGAATAGAGACTCTTCTTACAGTCGGTGCTTTGAGCATTCCCTGTGAGATCAGTATTAGTTTCCGATACACCACTGCAGGTTCATTTTATTCCTTGGACCTTCACATTGACTATGAAACACAGAAATCGCATCGGAATTAAATACAAAAGGCACAATGCCGCCTTAAGTACAAGAATAGAGACTCTTCTTACAGTCGGTGCTTTGAACATTCCCTGTGAGACCAGTATTAGTTTCTGATACACCACTGCAGGTTCAATGTATTCCTTGGACATACATATTGACGATGAAACACTGAAATTACATCGGAATTAAATACAAAAGGCACAATGCCGCCTTAAGTGCAAGAAGAGTGGGACTTCTTAGAGTCTGTGGCTTGATCCTTTCCTGTGCGACCAGTATTAGTTTCCGATACACCACTGCAGGTTCAATGTATTCCTTGCACCTTCACATTGACGACGAAACACAGAAATCGCATCGCAATTAAATACAAAAGGCACAATGCCGACTTAAGTACATGAATAGAGACTCTTCTAACAGTCGGTGCTTTGAGCGTTCCCTGTGAGACCAGTATTAGTTTCCGATACACCACTGCAGGTTCAATGTATTGCTTGGAGCTTCACATTGACGATGAAACACAGAAATCGCAACGGAATTAAATACAAATGGCACAATGCCGCCTTAAGTCCAGGAGTAGAGACCCTTCTTCCAGTCGGTGCTATGAATATTCGCTGTGAGACCAGTATTAATTTCCGATAAACCACTGCAGCTTCAATGTATTCCTTGTCATACACATTGACGATGATACACTGAAATTACATCGGAATTAAATACAAAAGGCACAAAGCCGCCTTAAGTGCAACAATAGAGACTCTTCTTACAGTCGGTGCTTTGAGCATTCCCTGTGAGTCCAGTATTAGTTTCCAATACACAATTGCAGGTTATGTGTATTCCTTGGACATCCATATTGACTATGAAACACAGAAATCGCATCGGAATTAAATACAAAAGGCACAATGCCGCCTTAAGTACAAGAATAGGGATTCTTCTTACAGTTGGTGCTTTGAGCATTCCCTATGAGTCCAGTATTAGTTTCCGATACACCACTGTAGGTTCAATGTATTCCTTGTCATACACATTGACGATGAAACACTGAAATTACATCGGAATTAAATACAAAAATCACAATGCCGCCTTAAGTGCAAGAATAGAGGCTCTTCTTACAGTCGGTGCTTTGAGCATTCCCTGTGAGACCAGTATTAGTTTCCGATACACAACTGAAGGTTCAGAGTATTCCTTGGACCTTCACATTGACGATGAAACACAGAAATCGCATCGGAATTAAATACAAAAGGCACAATGCCGCCTTAAGTACAAGAATAGGGATTCTTCTTACAGTTGGTGCTTTGAGCATTCCCTATGAGTCCAGTATTAGATTCCGATACACCACTGCAGGTTCAATGTATTCCTTGGAACTTCAAGTTGACGATGAAACACAGAAATCGCTTTGGAATTAAATACTAAAGGCACAATGCCGGCTTAAGATCAAGAATACAGACTCTTCTTACAGTCGGTGCTTTGAGATTCCCTGTGAGACCAGTATTAGTTTCCGATACACCACTGCAGGTTCAATGTATTCCTTGGGCATACACAATGACGATGAAACACTGAAATTACATCGTAATTAAATACAAAAGATAGAATGGCGCCTTAATGCAAGAAGAGTAAGACTTCTTACAGTCCATTCTTTGATCCTTTCCAGTGAGACCAGTATTAATTTCCGATACACGACTGTAGGTTCAATGTATTCCTTGGCCCTTCACATTGAAGATGAAACACATAAATCGCATCGGAATTAAATACAAAAGGCACAATGCCGCCTTAATTACAAGAATAGAGACTCCTCTTACAGTCGGTGCTTTGAGCATTCCCTGTGAGACCAGTATTAGTTTCCTAAACACCACTGCAGGTTCAATGTATTCCTTGGACCTTCACATTGACGATGAACCCAGAAATCGCATCGGAATTAAATACAAAAGGCAAAATGCCGGCTTAAGTACAAGAATAGAGACTCATCTTACAGTCGGTGCTTTGAGCATTCCCTCTGAGAGCAGTAATAGTTTCCGATACACCACTGCAGGTTCAAGGTATTCCTTGGACCTTCACATTGACTATATAACACAGAAATCGCATCGGAATTAAATACAAAAGGCACAAGGCCGCCTTAAGTACAAGAATAGAGACTCTTCTTACAGTCGGTGCTTTAAGCATTCCCTGTGAGACCAGTATTAGTTTCCGATACACCACTGCAGATTCAAAGTATTCTTTGGACCTTCACATTGACTATGAAACACTGAAATCGACGCGGAATTTAATGCAAAAGACACAATGCCGCCTTAAGTACAAGAATAGATACTATTCTCACGGTCGGTGCTTTGAGCATTCCCTGTGAGACCAGTATTAGTTTCCGATACACCACTGCAGGTTCAATGTATTCCTTGGACGTTCACATTGACGATGAAACACAGAAATCGCATCGGAATTAAATACAAAAGGCACAATGCCACCTTAATTACAAGAGTAGAGACTCTTCTTACATTCGGTGCTTTGAGCATTCCCTGTGAGACCAGTAATAGTTTCCGATACACCACTGCAGGTTCAATGTATTCCTTGGACTTTCACATTGACGATGAAACACAGAAATCGCATCGGAATTAAATACAAGAATCTCAATGCTGCGTAAAGTACAAGATCAGAGACTCTTCTACAGTCTGTGCCTTGAACACTCCCTGTGAGACCAGTTTTAGTTTCCGTTACACCACTGCAGGTGCAATGTATTCCTTGGACATACACATGGACGATGAAACTCTGAAATTACATCGAAATTAAATTCAAAAGGCACAATGCCGCCTTACGTGCAAGAGGAGTGAGATTTCTTAGAGTCTGTGCTTTGATCCTTTCCTGTGAGACCAGTATTAGCTTCCGATACACCACTGCAGGTACAATGTGTTCCTTGGACCTTCACATTGACGATGAAACACAGACATCGCATCGGAATTAAATACAAGAAGCTAAATGCCGCGAAAAGTACAAGATCAGAGACTCTTCTACAGTCTGTGCCTTGAAAACTCCCTGTGAGACCAGTATTAGTTTCCGATACACCACTGCAGGATCAATGTATTCCTTGGACATACACATTGACGATGAAACACTCAAATTACATCGGAATTCAATACAAAATGCACAATGCCGAATTAAGTGCCAGAAGAGTGAGACTTCTTATTGTCTGTGTTTTGATCGTTTCCTGTGAGACCAGTATTTGTTTCCGATACACCACAGCAGGTTCAATGTATTTCTTGGACCTTCACATTGACGATGAAACACTGAAATCGCATCGGAATTAAATACAAGAAGAACAATGCCGCGTAAAGTACAAGATCAGAGACTCTTCTACAGTCTGTGCCTTGAACACTCCCTGTGTGACCAGTATTAATTTCCGATGCACCACTGCCGGCTCAATGTATTCCTTGGACCTAAACATTGACGATGAAACACAGAAATTACATCGGAATTAAATACAAAAGGCACAATGCCGCCTTTAGTGCAAGATGAGTGAGACTTCTTAGAATCTGTGTTTTGATCCTTTAATGTGAGACCAGTTTTTGTTTCCGATACACAACTGCAGGTGCAGTGTATTCCTTGGACCTTCACATTGACGATGAAACACAGAAATCGCATAGGAATTAAATACAAAAGGCACAAAGCCGCCTTTAGTACAACAATAGAGATCCTTCTTACAGTCGGAGCTTTGAGCATTCCCTATGAGACCAGTATTAGTTTCCGATACACCACTGCAGGTTCAATGTATTCCTTGGAACTTCAGGTTGACGAAGAAACACAGAAATGGCATCGGAATTAAAAAAAAATGGCAACAATGTCGCCTTAAGTACAAGAATAGAGACTCTTCTTACAGTCGCTGCTTTGAGCATTCCCTGTGAGACCAGTATTAGTATACGATACACCACTGCAGTTTCAATGTATTCCTTGGACCTTCACATTGACGATGAAACACAGAAATCGCATCGGAATTAAATACAAAAGGCACAATTCCGAATTAAGTTCAAGAATAGAGACACTTCTAACAGTCGGTGCTTTGGGCATTCCCTCTTAGAGCAGTATTGGTTTCCGATACAACACTGCAGGTTCAAGGTATTCCTTGGACCTTCACATTGAGTATGAAACACAGAAATCGCATCGGAATTAAATACAAAAGGCACAAGGCCGCCTTAAGTACAAGAACATAGACTCTTCTTACAGCCGGTGCTTTGAGCATTCCCTGTGAGGCCAGTATTAGTTTCCGATACACCACAGCAGGTTCAGTGTATTCCTTGGACCTTCACATTGAAGATGAAACACAGAAATCGCATCGGAATTAAATACAAAAGGCACAATGCCGCCATAAGTACAAGAATAGAGACTCTTCTTACAGTCGGTGCTTTGAGCATTCCCTGTGAGACCAGTATTAGTTTCCGATACACCACTGCAGGCTCAGTGTATTCCTCGGACATACACATTGACGATGAAATACTAAAAATACATCGGAATTAAATACAAAAGGCACAATGCCGCCTTAAGTGCTAGAAGAGTAAGACTTCTTAGAGTCTGTGCCTTGATCCTTTCCTGTGAGACCAGTATTACTTTCCGATACAACACTGCAGGTTCAATGTATTCCTTTGACCTTCACATTGACGATGAAACACAGAAATCGCATCGCAATTAAATACAAAAGGCACAATGCCGACTTAAGTACATGAATAGAGACTCTTCTTACAGTCGGTGCTTTGAGCGTTCCCTGTGAGACCACTATTAGTTTCCGATAAACCACTGCAGGTTCAATGTATTGCTTGGAGCTTCACATTGACGATGAAACACAGAAATAGCACCGGAAATAAATACAAAAGGCACAATGCCGCCTTAAGTCCAGGAGTAGAGACCCTTCTTCCAGTCGGTGCTATGAGCATTCCCTATGAGACCAGTATTAATTTCCGATAAACCACTGCAGCTTCAATGTATTCCTTGCCATACACATTGACGATGAAACACTGAAATTACATCGGAATTAAATACAAAAGGCACAATGCCGCCTTAAGTGCAAGAATAGAGACTCTTCTTACAGTCGGTGCTTTGAGCATTTTATGATAGACCAGTATTAGTTTCCGATACACAACTGCAGGTTCAGTGTATTTCTTGGACCTTCATATTGTCAATGAAACACAGAAATCGCATCAGAATTAAATACAAAAAAACAATGCCGCCTTAAGTACAAGAATAGAGTTTCTTGTTACAGTCGGTGTTTTGAGCATTCCCTGTGAGACCAGTATTTGTTTCCAATACACCACTGCAGATTCAATGTATTGCTTGGAGCTTCACATTGACGATGAAACACAGAAATCGCAACGGAATTAAATACAAATGGCACAATGCCGCCTTAAGTCCAGGAGTAGAGACCCTTCTTCCAGTCGGTGCTATGAATATTCGCTGTGAGACCAGTATTAATTTCCGATAAACCACTGCAGCTTCAATGTATTCCTTGTCATACACATTGACGATGATACACTGAAATTACATCGGAATTAAATACAAAAGGCACAAAGCCGCCTTAAGTGCAACAATAGAGACTCTTCTTACAGTCGGTGCTTTGAGCATTCCCTGTGAGTCCAGTATTAGTTTCCAATACACAATTGCAGGATCAGTGTATTCCTTGGACATCCATATTGACTATGAAACACAGAAATCGCATCGGAATTAAATACAAAAGGCACAATGCCGCCTTAAGTACAAGAATAGGGATTCTTCTTACAGTTGGTACTTTGAGCATTTCCTATGAGTCCAGTATTAGTTTCTGATACACCACTGCAGGTTCAATGTATTGCTTGGAGCTTCAAATTGACGATGAAACACAGAAATCGCATCGGAATTAAATACAAAAGGCACAATGCCGCCTTAAGTAAAGGAGTAGAGACCCCTCTTACAGTTGGTGCATTGAGCATTCCCTGTGAGACCTGTATTAATTTCCGATACACCACTGTAGGTTCAATGTATTCCTTGTCATACACATTGACGATGAAACACTGAAATTACATCGGAATTAAATACAAAAATCACAATGCCGCCTTAAGTGCAAGAATAGAGGCTCTTCTTACAGTCGGTGCTTTGAGCATTCCCTGTGAGACCAGTATTAGTTTCCGATACACAACTGAAGGTTCAGAGTATTCCTTGGACCTTCACATTGACGATGAAACACAGAAATCGCATCGGAATTAAATACAAAAGGCACAATGCCGCCTTAAGTACAAGAATAGGGATTCTTCTTACAGTTGGTGCTTTGAGCATTCCCTATGAGTCCAGTATTAGTTTCCGATACACCACTGCAGGTTCAATGTATTCCTTGGGCATACACAATGACGATGAGACACTGAAATTACATCGTAATTAAATACAAAAGATAGAATGGCGCCTTAATGCAAGAAGAGTAAGACTTCTTACAGTCCATTCTTTGATCCTCTCCAGTGAGACCAGTACTAATTTCCGATACACGACTGTAGGTTCAATGTATTCCTTGGCCCTTCACATTGAAGATGAAACAAATAAATCGCATCGGAATTAAATACAAAAGGCACAATGCCGCCATAATTACAAGAATAGAGACTCCTCTTACAGTCGGTGCTTTGAGCATTCCCTGTGAGACCAGTATTAGTTTCCTAAACACCACTGCAGGTTCAATGTATTCCTTGGACCTTCACATTGACGATGAACCCAGAAATCGCATCGGAATTAAATACAAAAGGCAAAATGCCGCCTTAAGTACAAGAATAGAGACTCTTCTTACAGTCGGTGCTTTGAGCATTCCCTCTGAGAGCAGTAATAGTTTCCGATACACCACTGCAGGTTCAAGGTATTCCTTGGACCTTCACATTGACTATATAACACAGAAATCGCATCGGAATTAAATACAAAAGGCACAAGGCCGCCTTAAGTACAAGAATAGAGACTCTTCTTACAGTCGGTGCTTTAAGCATTCCCTGTGAGACCAGTATTAGTTTCCGATACACCACTGCAGATTCAAAGTATTCTTTGGACCTTCACATTGACTATGAAACACTGAAATCGACGCGGAATTTAATGCAAAAGACACAATGCCGCCTTAAGTACAAGAATAGATACTATTCTCACGGTCGGTGTTTTGAGCATTCCCTGTGAGACCAGTATTAGTTTCCGATACACCACTGCAGGTTCAATGTGTTCCTTGGACCTTCACATTGACGATGAAACACAGAAATCGCATCGGAATTAAATACAAGAATCTCAATGCTGCGTAAAGTACAAGATCAGAGACTCTTCTACAGTCTGTGCCTTGAACACTCCCTGTGAGACCAGTTTTAGTTTCCGTTACACCACTGCAGGTTCAATGTATTCCTTGGACATACACATGGACGATGAAACTCTGAAATTACATCGAAATTAAATTCAAAAGGCACAATGACGCCTTACGTGCAAGAGGAGTGAGATTTCTTAGAGTCTGTGCTTTGATCCTTTCCTGTGAGACCAGTATTAGTTTCCGATACACCACTGCAGGTTCAATGTGTTCCTTGGACCTTCACATTGACGATGAAACACAGACATCGCATCGGAATTAAATACATGAAGCACAATGCCGCGTAAAGTACAAGATCAGAGACTCTTCTACAGTCTGTGCCTTGAAAACTCCCTGTGAGACCAGTATTAGTTTCCGATACACCACTGCAGGATCAATGTATTCCTTGGACATACACATTGACGATGAAACACTCAAATTACATCGGAATTCAATACAAAATGCACAATGCCGAATTAAGTGCCAGAAGAGTGAGACTTCTTATTGTCTGTGTTTTGATCGTTTCCTGTGAGACCAGTATTTGTTTCCGATACACCACAGCAGGTTCAATGTATTTCTTGGACCTTCACATTGACGATGAAACACTGAAATCGCATCGGAATTAAATACAAGAAGCACAATGCCGCGTAAAGTACAAGATCAGAGACTCTTCTACAGTCTGTGCCTTGAACACTCCCTGTGTGACCAGTATTAGTTTCCGATGCACCACTGCCGGCTCAATGTATTCCTTGGACCTAAACATTGACGATGAAACACAGAAATTACATCGGAATTAAATACAAAAGGCACAATGCCGCCTTTAGTGCAAGATGAGTGAGACTTCTTAGAATCTGTGTTTTGATCCTTTAATGTGAGACCAGTTTTTGTTTCCGATACACGACTGCAGGTTCAATGTATTCCTTGGACGTTCACATTGACGATGAAACACAGAAATCGCATCGAAATTAAATACAAAAGGCACAATGCCGCCTTAATTACAAGAGTAGAGACTCTTCTTACATTCGGTGCTTTGAGCATTCCCTGTGAGACCAGTATTAGTTTCCGATACACCACTGCAGGATCAATGTATTCCTTGGACATACACATTGACGATGAAACACTCAAATTACATCGGAATTCAATACAAAATGCACAATGCCGAATTAAGTGCCAGAAGAGTGAGACTTCTTATTGTCTGTGTTTTGATCGTTTCCTGTGAGATCAGTATTTGTTTCCGATACACCACTGCAGGTTCAATGTATTCCTTGGTACTTCAAGTTGACGAAGAAACACAGAAATGGCATCGGAATTAAAAAAAAATGGCAACAATGTCGCCTTAAGTACAAGAATAGAGACTCTTCTTACAGTCGCTGCTTTGAGCATTCCCTGTGAGACCAGTATTAGTTTCCGATACACAACTGTAGGTGCAGTGTATTCCTTGGACCTTCACATTGACGATGAAACACAGAAATCGCATAGGAATTAAATACAAAAGGCACAAAGCCGCCTTAAGTACAACAATAGAGATCCTTCTTACAGTCGGAGCTTTGAGCATTCCCTATGAGACCAGTATTAGTTTCCGATACACCACTGCAGGTTCAATGTATTCCTTGGAACTTCAAGTTGACGAAGAAACACAGAAATGGCATCGGAATTAAAAAAAAAATGGCAACAATGTCGCCTTAAGTACAAGAATAGAGACTCTTCTTACAGTCGCTGCTTTGAGCATTCCCTGTGAGACCAGTATTAGTATCCGATACACCACTGCAGTTTCAATGTATTCCTTGGACCTTCACATTGACGATGAAACACAGAAATCGCATCGGAATTAAATACAAAAGGCACAATTCCGAATTAAGTACAAGAATAGAGACACTTCTAACAGTCGGTGCTTTGGGCATTCCCTCTTAGAGCAGTATTGGTTTCCGATACAACACTGCAGGTTCAAGGTATTCCTTGGACCTTCACATTGAGTATGAAACACAGAAATCGCATCGGAATTAAATACAAAAGGCACAATGCCGCCTTAATTACAAGAGTAGAGACTCTTCTTACATTCGGTGCTTTGAGCATTCCCTGTGAGACCAGTATTAGTTTCCGATACACCACTGCAGGATCAATGTATTCCTTGGACATACACATTGACGATGAAACACTCAAATTACATCGGAATTCAATACAAAATGCACAATGCCGAATTAAGTGCCAGAAGAGTGAGACTTCTTATTGTCTGTGTTTTGATCGTTTCCTGTGAGATCAGTATTTGTTTCCGATACACCACTGCAGGTTCAATGTATTCCTTGGTACTTCAAGTTGACGAAGAAACACAGAAATGGCATCGGAATTAAAAAAAAATGGCAACAATGTCGCCTTAAGTACAAGAATAGAGACTCTTCTTACAGTCGCTGCTTTGAGCATTCCCTGTGAGACCAGTATTAGTATCCGATACACCACTGCAGGTTCAAAGTATTCCTTGGACCTTCACATTGACTATGAAACACAGAAATCGCATCGGAATTAATTACAAAAGGCACAATGCCGGCTTATGTACAAGAATAGAGACTCCTCTTACAGTTAGTGCATTGAGCATTCTCTTTGAGGCCAGTATTAATTTCCGATACACAACTGCAGGTTCAATGTATTCCTTGTCATACACATTGACGATGAAACACTGAAATTACATCGGAATTAAATACAAAAGGCACAATGCCGCCTTAACTGCAAGAATAGAGACTCTTCTTACAGTCGGTGCTTTGAGCATTCCCTGTGAGACCAGTATTAGTTTCCGATACACAACTGTAGGTGCAGTGTATTCCTTGGACCTTCACATTGACGATGAAACACAGAAATCGCATCGGAATTAAATACAAAAGGCACAAAGCCGCCTTAAGTACAACAATAGAGATCCTTCTTACAGTCGGAGCTTTGAGCATTCCCTATGAGACCAGTATTAGTTTCCGATACACCACTGCAGGTTCAATGTATTCCTTGGAACTTCAAGTTGACGAAGAAACACAGAAATGGCATCGGAATTAAAAAAAAATGGCAACAATGTCGCCTTAAGTACAAGAATAGAGACCCTTCTTACAGTCGCTGCTTTGAGCATTCCCTGTGAGACCAGTATTAGTATCCGATACACCACTGCAGTTTCAATGTATTCCTTGGACCTTCACATTGACGATGAAACACAGAAATCGCATCGGAATTAAATACAAAAGGCACAATTCCGAATTAAGTACAAGAATAGAGACACTTCTAACAGTCGGTGCTTTGGGCATTCCCTCTTAGAGCAGTATTGGTTTCCGATACAACACTGCAGGTTCAAGGTATTCCTTGGACCTTCACATTGAGTATGAAACACAGAAATCGCATCGGAATTAAATACATAAGGCACAAGGCCGCCTTAAGTACAAGAACATAGACTCTTCTTACAGCCGGTGCTTTGAGCATTCCCTGTGAGGCCACTATTAGTTTCCGATACACCACAGCAGGTTCAGTGTATTCCTTGGACCTTCACATTGAAGATGAAACACAGAAATCGCATCGGAATTAAATACAAAAGGCACAATGCCGCCATAAGTACAAGAATAGGGACTCTTCTTACAGTCGGTGCTTTGAGCATTCCCTGTGAGACCAGTATTAGTTTCCGATACACCACTGCAGGCTCAGTGTATTCCTTGGACATACACATTGACGATGAAATACTGAAATTACATCGGAATTAAATACAAAAGGCACAATGCCGCCTTAAGTGCTAGAAGAGTAAGACTTCTTAGAGTCTGTGACTTGATCCTTTCCTGTGAGACCAGTATTACTTTCCGATACAACACTGCAGGTTCAATGTATTCCTTTGACCTTCACATTGACGATGAAACACAGATATCGCATCGCAATTAAATACAAAAGGCACAATGCCGACTTAAGTACATGAATAGAGACTCTTCTTACAGTCGGTGCTTTGAGCGTTCCCTGTGAGACCACTATTAGTTTCCGATAAACCACTGCAGGTTCAATGTATTGCTTGGAGCTTCACATTGACGATGAAACACAGAAATAGCACCGGAAATAAATACAAAAGGCACAATGCCGCCTTAAGTCCAGGAGTAGAGACCCTTCTTACAGTCGGTGCTTTGAATATTCCCTGTGAGACCAGTATTAATTTCCGATAAACCACTGCAGCTTCAATGTATTCCTTGACATACACATTGACGATGAAACACTGAAATTACATCGGAATTAAATACAAAAGGCACAATGCCGCCTTAAGTGCAAGAATAGAGACTCTTCTTACAGTCGGTGCTTTGAGCATTTTATGATAGACCAGTATTAGTTTCCCATACACAACTGCAGGTTCAATGTATTCCTTGGAACTTCAAGTTGACGATGAAACACAGAAATCGCATCGGTATTAAATACAAAATGCACAATGACGGCTTAAGTACAAGAATACAGACTCTTCTTACAGTCGGTGCTTTGAGCATTCCCTGTGAGCCGAGTATTAGTTTCCGATACACCACTGCAGGTTCAATGTATTCCTTGGACATACACAATGACGATGAAACGCTGAAAATACATCAGAATTAAATACAAAAGGCACAATGCCGCCTTCATTACAAGAATAGAGACTCTTCTTACATTCGGTGTTTTGAGCATTCCCTGTGAGACCAGTATTAGTTTCCGATACACCACTGCAGGTTCAATGTATTCCTTGGATATTCACATTGACGATGAAACCCAGAAATCGCATCGGAATTAAATACAAAAGGCACAATGCCGCCTTATGTACAAGAAAAGATACACTTCTTACAGTCGGTGCTTTGAGCATTCCCTCTGACAGTAGTATTAGTTTCCGATACACCACTGCAGGTTCAAGGTATTCCTTGGACCTTCACATTGACTACGAAACACAGAAATCGAATCGGAATTAAATACAAAAGGCACAAGGCCCCCTTAAGTACAAGAATAGAGACTCTTCTTACAGTCGGTGCTTTAACCATTCCCTGTGAGACCAGTATTAGTTTTCGATACACCACTCCAGGTTCAAAGTATTCCTTGGACCTTCACATTGACTATGAAACACAGAAATCGACGCGGAATTAAATGCAAAAGGCACAATGCCGCCTAAAGTACATGAATAGAGACTCTTCTTACAGTCGGCGTTTTGAACGTTCCCAGTGAGACCAGTATTAGTTTCCGATACACCACTGCAGGTTCAATGTATTCCTTGGACCTTCACATTGACGATGAAACACAGAAATCGCATCGGAATTAAATACAAAAGGCACAATGCCGCCTTCATTACAAGAATAGATACTCTTCTTACATTCGGTGCTTTGAGCATTCCCTGTGAGACCAGTAATAGTTTCCGATACACCACTGCAGGTTCAATGTATTCCTTGGACCTTCACACTGACGATGAAACACAGAAGTCGCATCGGAATTAAATACAAAAGGCATATTGCCGCCTTAAGTACAACAATAGAGACACTTCTTACAGTCGTTGCTTTGAGCATTCCCTCTGAGAGCAGTATTAGTTTCCGATACACCACCGTAGGTTCAATGTATTCCTTGGACTTTCACATTGACAATATAACACAGAAATCGCATCGGAATTAAATACAAGAACCACAATGCTGCTTAAAGTACAATATCAGAGACTCTTTTACAGTCTGTGCCTTGAACACTCCCTGTGAGACCAGTATTAGTTTCCGATACAGCACTGCAGGTTCAATGTATTCCTTGGACATACACATTGACGATGAAACTCTGAAATTACATCGAAATGAAACACAAAAGGCACAATGCCGCCTTAAGTGCAAGAAGATTGAGACTTCTTAGAGTCTGTGCTTTGATCCTTTCCTGTGAGACCAGTATTAGTTTCTGAATCACCACTGTAGGTTCAATGTATTCCTTGGACATACACATTGACGATGAAACACTCAAATTACATCCTAATTAAATACAAAAGGCACAATGCCGAATTAAGTGCCAGAAGAGTGAGTCTTCTTAGTGTCTGTGTTTTCATCGTTTCCTGTGAGACCAGTATTAGTTTCCGATACACCTCTGCAGGTTCAATGTATTTCTTGGACCTTCAAATTGACGATGAAACACAGAAATCGCATCGGAATTAAATACAAGAAGCACAATGCTGCGTAAAGTACAAGATTAAAGACTCTTCTACAGTCTGTGCCTTGAACACTCCCTGCGTGACCAGTATTAGTTTCCGATGCACCACTGCAGGCTCAATGTATACCTTGGTCCTAAACATTGACGAAGAAACATAGAAATTACATCGGAATTAAATACAAAAGGCACAATGCCGCCATTAGTGCAAGATGAGTGAGACTTCTTAGAATCTGCGCTTTGATCCATTAATGTGAGACCAGCATTAGTTTCCGATACACGACTGCAGGTTCAAAGAATTCCTTGGACCTTGACATTGACTATGAAACACAGAAATCGCATCGGAATTAAATACAAAAGGCACAATTCCGGCTTAAGTACAAGAATAGAGACTCTTCTTACAGTTAGTGCTTTGAGCATTCCCTGTGAGGCCAGTATTAATTTCCGATACACCACTGCAGGTTCAATATATTCCTTGTCATACACATTGACGATCAAACACTGAAATTACATAGGAAGGAAATACAAAAAACAGAATGCCGCCTTAATGCAAGAAGAGTGAGACTTCTTAGAGTCCATTCTCTGATCCTTTTCTGTGAGACCAGTATTATTTTCCAATACACCACTGCAGGTTCAATGTATTCCTTGGACCTTCACATTGACGATGAAACACTGAAATCCCATCGGAATTAAGTACAAAAGGCACAAGGCCGCCTTAAGTACAAGAACAGAGACTCTTCTTACAGTCGGTGCTTTGAGCATTCCCTGTGAGGCCAGTATTAGTTTCCGATACACCACTGCAGGTTCAAAGTTATTCTTGGACATTCACATTGACTATGAAACACAGAAATCGCATCGGAATTAAATGCAAAAGGCACAATGCCACCTTAAGTACAAGAATAGAGACTCTTCTTACAGTCGGTGTTTTGAGCATTCCCTGTGGGACCAGTATTAGTTTCCGATACACCACTGCAGTTTCAATGTATTCCTTGGACCTTCACATTGACGATGAAACACAGAAATCGCATCGGAATTAAATACAAAAGGCACAATGCCGGCTTAAGTAGAAGAATAGAGACTCTTATTACAGTTAGTGCTTTTAGCATTCCCTGTGAGACCGGCATTAGTATCCGATACACCACTGCAGGTTCAAAGTATTCCTTGGAACTTCACATTGACTATGGGTCACAGAAATCGCATCGCAATTAAATACAAAAGGCACAAGGCCGCCTTAAGTACAAGAACAGAGAATCTTCTTACAGTCGGTGTTTTGAGCATTCCCTGTTATAGCAGTATTAGTTTCCGATACACCACTGCAGGTTCAATGTATTCCTTGGACCTTCACATTGACGATGAAACACAGAAATCGCATCGGAATTAAATACAAAAGGCACAATGCCGCCTTAAGTACAAGAATAGAGACTCTTCTTACAGTCGGGCTTTGAGCATTCCCTGTGAGACCAGTATTAGTTTCCGATACACCACTGCAGGTTCAATGTATTCCTTGGACATACACATTGACGATGAAATACTGAAATTACATCGGAATTAAATACAATAGGCACAATGCCGCCTTAAGTGCTAGAAGAGTGAGTCTTCTTAGAGTCTGAACTTGATCCTTTCCTGTGAGACCAGTATTAGTTTCCGATACACCACTGCAGGTTCAATTGTAACCTCCCCACCGTAATTTTAAAAGAAATAAAAGACAATACTTAACAGAAATGGGAGCCGAGTGTAACCTCCCCACAAAAATTTGAAAGAAAGAAATATGACAATATTTAATTATGAATGCTAATGGACATTGCTCTAAGCGTAACCTGCCCACAATCAAATGTACTGACAATGGCAACAAAAATGTGAAATTCGCAATCTGACTCGAATGTAAATCCTTCAAAAAAAATTAAAGTCCATTCAGTGATAAGGAAATTCAATTAAACCGAAACATCGGTCTTTGGCCCTGTGCAAAAATCAAAATTAAATTCTTACCTCATTGCAACACCTAGTCAAATTTCTGCTCTTGTTGTTGTGCACCGCTTGGAGGAACTGCATTGCAAATAATAATATTCCTTTTTTCTGTAATTTTACTGAAAATTTTCTTTAAAAGAAGTGGAATGAAATGGGAAGTGCAACGAAATCTTTAGTTCAATAAAAAATAAAATTTTGAAAAAATGCTTTTGAAATTAAAAATTATTATTGGGGCACTTATTGGAGAATAATTACAATAAACAAATTTTTACATTATCTAATGATTATATTAATTAACAGTATACCTTATTCACCATCTTGACCAGTGTTGTCGACCGCTCTCCATGACGACTATTGGCGTACTGCACTGCACGACTACTACTAGAGTACTGCACTCAACTAGACAGAGCTACAGACTCGCAACGACTAACTGACAGACTGAGAACCGCTCGCAACACTCGCGCGGTCAAGCGCATACTCTCTGGTCACAGATGCTACAATGCCTCGCCATCGCTGCTATGTTACATACATGTTTCATAACCCTCCACTGGGGGGGCAAAAATTTGGCAGCGATGGTGAGTCATTTGGACTTGCCAAGCGCGGCAAAATTTTTCTTTAATTAACAAAGTCCTACAACTTACAGAATATTTAAATGTTGTGCACACGCACTAAGTACAAAATATATCAGACAAAGGCAAAATGTGAATACAAAACATAGTAGCAAATCAGAAAAATGTATATACAAATTTTTTGACAGATAACAAAGTGCACAGGCACTGAAAAAATTCTTTAGCATATTCAGAACAAATAAACAGACTGGCAAAAAATATTATGTTGAAAAGTGACATGAGTGCACATGCACTGCAGTTGAGAACATATCAGTAATTGATGAAATGTATGTACAATTAGTAACAAATGATATAAGTGCATACGCATTGAAGTATTGAATATACAGAATGAGTACAATCATATTGAAAAATGAGAAAAATGCACAGGCACTGAAGTTCAATAGAAAACAGATTAACGCTTAACATAAGTGCACATGCACTGTAGTTCAGAACATATCATTAAAATAAAAATGTATATACAATATAAAAGACAAGAATGTACGTACGTATACTGTATACTGTACTTCAGAACAAATCGAAAAATGTCTTTAGCATTTTCGCGATAAATAAACATAATGACAAAACATCATGTCCAAAGTGCACACGCACTGAAAAAATGTCTTTAGCATTTTCACAACAAATAAACATAATGGCAAAACATCATGTCGACCAGTGACATAAGTGTACTCGCACTGGAGTTCAGCGAATCGAAAAAAAATGTATAACCTACGAACAGAAATGATTTTCATTATGTGACAAGAATTAGGATAGGAAAGGGAAGGATTGCATCATGGTTGTAGCACTTTAGATTGCACACAGCTGTTCTGAAAGTCCATATCTTTCCACAGAAGTACAACACCAAGTGACACAACTTGAAGTTCTTTTCCCATCAGAATTTATCAGTGTAGCCAAGACACTGAACTGTCGTAGTAATGTTCCATGTTTTCATTTTGGCAGTACATTAGGTACACCAAACAGTGGGATCATAATAACGTCTTCATTGCTCACGGTGGTGGACAGCATGTCGTGTCAACACCACGCTCTTACAAGGCACACCAACGTAGAATTAGTGCAAAAACCAAATATAGTGCTCCATGATCACTAGGATAAACAGGACAAATGGACATTGCAGTAATTTAGGGTAGTCAGCTTATGAGGTGAAGGACATCAAGTCACATAATATTGACAGTTACAGACTTAATTAGCAGTTTGTGGCATTCATAGCCCAGTTATTGAACATTTCTGTACCAAGTATGTAGTATTACAGAAAAATGTTCATTAATTGTTTTACATAGAATCAGTAGCCTTCTTTTCCTGGTTACAAAGCATTATGAAATAATCGCATTCTTTTTTGTCACAGAGTATAATTAAGAATCATTAACCTTCTCCTAATTACAGTTAATTAATCATTTGTCATTAATTAATCATTTGTCGTTAATTAATCATTTGTCTAATTACAGTTAATTAATCATCTGTCGTTAACTAATCATTTGTCTAATTACAGTTAATTAATTAATCATTTGTCATTCCAATATAGTAAGAATTATTAGCCTTAATTAATTACAAAGCATTATTAAACAGTACCATAGTTAATTACAAAGCATTATTAAACAGTACCATAGTTAATTAATTACGTGTCATTACAATCTATTAAGAATCACTAGCTGGCATCATGGGTAATCGTATTACAATAAACAGTGGCGGTCCTTGGCCAGTTACAAAGTATATTTAGTATGACAGAATAATGTTCATCAGAAGCCTTAATTGAAAAGGAGAGTCAATTATTGGCCTAGCATTAACATAATACATTGAGTGATACAAATTATTGGCACTCATTGGCCATTAACCAAAACATGAAAACTCAACATGGGAAAAAAAGGGCTAATTAATGGCATAATTAATAACAATTCTTCAAGTGACATTAATTATTGGCACTCAGTGGCCAGCAAGTATTGAATAGAATCATCATTCAGTATTATTCAGATTATTACGAAGTCATTATTAAAAATCAGTTAATTACAGTCAAATCATTAAAAATCACAGGCATTATAAGTAGTATCATTACAATAAACAGTGTTCCTCCTTCAGTAGTATTCAGATCATTACAAAGTCATTATTAAAATCAGTTAATTACAGTCAAATCATTAATAATCACAGGCATTATAAGTAGTATCATTACAATAAACAGTGGCAGTTATTAGCTAGTGACAAAGCATTATTTTGAATATAGTCTCATTAAGAGGTCATTACTCAAGTGACATGCTATTCAGAGTTGATCAGTATTATTCAGAATTGTCATAAACTAGTGACATTATGTGCGACTGGTAATACATTTTTTTGGTAGCAATGCATTGCGTTGGGATCGATAATTAATTGCTGAAACATAACACTATTTGCTTTTGACCTATTGCAGCAAATGAGGATAGGTAACGTCATTCGTCATGAGTCAGCTGTAGCAAGATTATGTAACAAGGCAGTACAGGTGATCACATTTATAAACGATAGACACAAATGGGTAAAAATATAAAAATGCAAGTACTAGAACAGGTATAATAAGTAACAGGTTTAGTAAGTATCATGAAAAACTTCTCCTGGAAAAATTACAAAATGGATTATTGACCTGAAAGAAGAAACGCACACTATGCTGAAAAGTAGTGAACTTCGAATTAACAGGTAGCGAAATGTGTATAAAAATGTGTTTCATAGCTGTCCTTTCCAAAACTTTCCGTCATCCTACTATGCAATATTACACCTGCTGTCAAAGCAAACTGCAACAAATACTTAAATAACTACATAACATAAATACATAACTTCAACATTATCCTCATCTGTAAAGAAAACTTCATTATCCATATCATCATAACTTCACTATTATCATCATCTGTAAAGAAAAACTTCATTATTCATAACATCATATCCTTCATCATTATTCATCAGTATTCATTATCATCTGCAAAAAATCACTTCATTACTCATTATACAATTATTCCTTATCTCTAGCATATTTCATCACTAAAACTAAGATGTGTAGTTCAGTCTGACAGCCTGCATCAATCACCTTGTAATCTGAAAGAAAAAATTAGTTAAGACTGCTATTCTGTGATGAGTACAGTATAGTCTTGTTAATGCTTGTTAATCCTGATCCATTTACTCTTCCTCATAAAGTTATTGCATCTCCTTTCGTTTATCCCGTAGGTGAAATTCCCATTTCTGTTGAATTTATTTCTTACATGCATCATTTCTTTCTGAAATTGATGAGCAGAGATTAATGTCTTGCATTTAAATCATATACCCACTAAATAATGACTGGTTTATGGTGACACAATTAACCATACAGCATAACATGACAGAAAACGTAATATGTTAAAGACGTTGACAGTGTTCAGATGCAAAAATGTACACAGAATAATACAATGCAGTAGCAAAAAAAAAAAAAAAAAATGTAAAACAGTCACGATGTTGAGATGTCATAGGGCAAAAAAAAATGTCAAAGTCGACTGTTGTGTGTTATATCTTAACTATTTCACAATACATACAAACAAAACTGGAGTACAATCATATACACAAAAAAAGTGGAAAATGTGCACGGTCTGATGTGTAACGACAAGAAAAGCGACCTGCTAACCTTACCTTGCCGGGCACTTGCCAAGAAAAAATACGATAATCATCAGTAATTAGTCACGTGAAATAATTGCATTAGTAAATGGCATCATAGTGTGTTGAATCATACAGTGGTTTCACTCAATAAACGGTTTAATGTTTGAGATATGGTGATTGCCTTTCGATTTTCTAGTTCTCAAAGTTTCGACGTGTACAACATTGGGGTGAGGGATGCTGCGAATCCGATACGGACCTGCGTATAGAAGTTCAAATTTACTGCACTTACCTTTTAATTTACTGGATAAATAGTGTGTACGTACTAGTATCTTCTGTCCAACGTGAAAGTCGCGGCGTGTACAAACCTGTTTTTGCTGTCTTCTCCGGCGCTCTGCGGCACGTTTGATGTTGTTCAGCGCAATGTCAATTATTTCGTGGTGTCGTAATCGACGAGATGTAGGAAATGTTATTAATTCTTTAATTTTGTTAGGTGGTTCAGCATTTTTCAGTATAACAGACGGAGATAGCATAGTGGATTCATTTGGAAAGGAATTAATTACATCTTGGAATGAGAATACGTGTGTGTCCCAATCAATATGTCTTTTGTGGCAGTATATTCGGCACAGTTTACCAATTTCTTTCATTAATCTTTCACAAGGGTTCGAAGAAGCGTGGTACTTGGATATATAGATCGGAGAAATGTTTCTGGCTCGTAACATGCGTGTCCATACGCTACTACGAAGTTGTGATCCATTATCAGAAATTACTTTCATTACATGCCCTACATGAGATAGAAAATGTTTTACAAATGCTTTCGAAACAGTTTTAGCAGTAGCTTTGCGTAACGGAGTGAAAGTAACAAATTTTGAAGTGAGCTCAACAGCGACAAAAATGTAGCAAAAACCTCTGTTAGTTCTCGGAATCGGACCAAAAATATCTACTGCGGCCATATGTCTTAATTTAACAGGTATAATGGGATATAAAGGAGGAATATGTGAAGTGGTGTCTGATTTAGCTTTCTGGCAAATTTTACAAGACGCTAAAACTCGTCGTATACGTTTCTCCATGTTGGCAAAATAACAGTTCTGTCTCAGTATAAGAAAACATTTTCGTGCTCCGTAATGTGCGTAGCTTAAATGAGTGTACCAAATTAATTTGTTGACCAGTTCGTCAGGAATGCATAATAACCAATTGTTGCTGTCAGGATGAGAGCGGCGAAACAGAACGTCATTGCGTACAGTGTAATGGTTTCTAATCGTAACATTTTTTCTATCTTGCCAAAGGTGTTTAATTTCTTTCCACACATTGTCTTTATTTTGTTCTTGTGCTATGTCCTGTAATGACGATGAAATAAAATTTTCAAAAGCAACTTGCTGAATGTACATGACACTGAAATTTGTTTTGCAGAAGTTGGTTGCTACGTCTTGCTGATTGTTGCCAAGAGAACGCGATAGTGCGTCTGCTATAACATTTTGTGTGCCGGGAATGTGAACTATTGTAAAATTAAATTCTTGTAAATAAAGTTTCCATCTGCTTAATCTGTCGTGAGTAAATTTAGCTGAAAGCAAAAATTGTATAGCTCTATGGTCTGTGTAAACGGTGGTATGTCTGCCATAAAGTAAGTGCCGAAATCTCGTAAAAGCCCATACAACACATAATGTTTCCAGTTCTGTAACGGAATAATTTCGTTCAGCAGGTGACAAAATGCGGCTTGCAAATGCGATGTTTTTAATTACTGTAGAGCCATCTTCTTCTATTTCCTGAAAAATGTGTACGCCTAAAGCGGTGTTGGAACTGTCGGTGGCAATGGAAAAATTTCTGGTAAGATCTGGGTGCGATAATAGTGGAGCATTCAACAAAGCATGTTTCAAATAACATTCTCGTGAGCAAAATTCTGCGTGTCAAAAGTAATGTTTGCGTTACTGTAATATGCAATCTGTGCTGTATCTGGTTAAAATCTATCGTACGTGTTATTATTTACGGGAGAATGTTGTGGCATATCCACTATATGAACTGTTCTGTTATTTCTTATTGACGTGTTACGCTATAGATGACACCTATTGTCTGTTTCATTCGTGATAATACGTTGTTGCTAATGTTCTTGCTGCTCATAATATCGACTGTTATTAAATGTACGCTGAAAATTGTGCTCGTTATTTTTACGTCTGTCAAGATAGTAATTTCTATACGGCGTATTGCTATGCGAGTTGAAATAGTGTGTTGTCTGTACGTAGTTATTTCTTTGCTGCCATGCGTTACCATTTGTTGGAGCTGGGACTATACGTGCACGCGGCGAAACATTAAAGCCTGGTTGACCTTGTAGACTGCATTGTTGGTTAGGTATGCTAAGCGGCTGACTTTCATGCTGTTGTGGTGGAAAACGTCTATTGTTACCAAAAAATGCGTTTGCTGTTAATTTTACACATACTGATGATTACGATTTTATCTGTAATTAAAATTACGCTGGTTTTGGAGTGCCTAAAGAATGTTGTCACTTTCAGTAAAAATTTGTCACATCGGGTTTTCATTACTCGTTTCTTAATACTACGTAGAGCAATAGTTAAAGAGCAGTTTTGATAGATATAAAGGATAGTAGAAGAAAAGGCAGCAGTGCAGAAAACTAAAGATGAAATAGCACTACTACAGCTCGGGGCCCTATGCTCGCTACGGCACATATTCATTAAAGCGTAATGAATCCCCTGAGGTCATTTACGCACTGCAAATAAATTTCAGCTTTTGTGTTACAGGCAATAGCGGTAAAATTTCAAAGGCAAATTGTTGTATTCGTGCTAATTCAAATTTCTTCATTACAGGCAATGCTGTTGTAAATACAAAATAAATTGTCGCATCTGGTTCAAAGCTAGCTTCTGCATTACAGATAATAGCGGTGAAAGTACAAAAATAAATTGTCGTATACAGTGCAAATCGTGTATCTGTGCTCTGTCATTATTAAATTCCTTACATTTTCTTACAAATGCAAACTGCTTATTATCAACTTTTTCGTCACTGAATTTGAGAACACGTTCGGGTTTGTGTGACAATTTGTTTGTCTGTGTCATTTCGTACTTCAAGTTACGTAGCTTTTCAGATTTTAAGTCGCGTGGCTTTTCGGGTTTTACGTCTCGTAGTCTCTGTAAATTGTTCACATTATACACGCTGCGTGAGTCAGACAAATGTTCGCAAAGTGGCGTCTGTTGTGGCATGTTATTAACTGAAATGTTTTTCATCTCTGTTACTTCTTGTTGTAAATTTGATAACTTCCTACGTAACGTGTTGTTAGATGAATCGATCTCATTAATTGTCTGCTGTGAATTTTGAAAATCAGGTGTTTGGATAAATGAAACAGGTGCAGTATCGTCTGATTTATTGTCATTAGTATTTTCGATAACATCAATACGACTGGCCAATTCATCATATTTTTCAGTCAGTATTTTAACCTGATCATCGGTTTTAGAATCAGACGCATTAATCTGTTTTTGCAACTTGCGCGTAGTTTCGCTCAGTTTTTTAACATCAGCTTTGATAACATCACAATCCTGTGTTAGATCTAATTGTTCGAATCTATCTGTCACTGTTTGAATATTTACTGTGTGTGTATCTGTTTTTGATTTAAGGTCAGAAATTTCATCCCGTAATCCCGCGTTCAATTGTTCTATGGTATTAATTTTGTCGGACACTGTAGTAATATTATTGTCTACATACGTCTTCGCTTTCGCGAATATTTTACGTTTGTCCTCTTGTCTTTGTGCAGTGATTGTTTCCATGACTTGTCGTTTTACTTTGTTTTGATCTTGAATAAATCTGCGGAAACGCGTATCACTGTTCTGTATGTGCTGATTAAAGCGCTAGTTAATCTGAGTGTTTTGCTGTTCGAATTTCGCGTCTATCTTTGCGTCCACTGTGCGCGAAAGTTCTACCGTCATTGCTCTAAACTCGTCCCGTAATTGTGCAGCTTTTTCAGAGCATTGTTTAGCGACTCCGCTAATTTCGTCTCTGAGTGTTTCTGTTGCGGCTGTTTGCATTTCCCTTAATTCTTGTGCAACAGACTTAATTTCTTCGCTATTTTTTTGAGAACAAGCCTCAATTTCCACGCGCAACTGTTCCTTAGTGTCATGGCACTGCGCGGCAACGTCTCTAATTTGTTCACTAAGCTGTCTGTTCTGTTCCCTAAGTTGTTTGAAATTTTCACTCTGTTGTCGGACCTGTTCACTAAGTTTGTCTTGTTTTTTGTCATTATTGTCAAGTTTTTCATTTAAGTGTTTGTTATCTTCCCTAAGTTGTTTGAAATTTTCGTCATTTTTATTAAATTTTTCATTAAACTGTTCGAAA
Source organism: Schistocerca americana (assembly GCF_021461395.2). Lineage (NCBI taxonomy): Eukaryota > Metazoa > Arthropoda > Insecta > Orthoptera > Acrididae > Schistocerca > Schistocerca americana. Next base: position 738,120,502 of record NC_060123.1, read on the forward strand.
TTTTGCCGCAAAAATGCCATAATTAGATCCGATTCAAGATTAGCATTTCTATTCTCTGTGCTGTTCAATAGTGGATCTGGAACTTTCTCGCTTACTGTAACCATTTGGTTATTCTGAGATTTAGAAAAAAGTTTGTCAGTCGGATGTACACTGTCAGACATTATTTCGGAATTAAATAAATCCATCGTACTTTGAGTATCTTGTTCATTTTCATTAGACAAATTTGTCTGTACATTACTTGAGTTTCCCGAATCGGGTGTGTTAAGCTGGGCAGCGCTCATTACAATAGAGCGTTCTGCGTCATCAATTGTCGTCAAGTTAACAGACGAGACAATTGAGTTCGTTTGTTCATCATTAAGGTGAAAGTCATCATTAGTGGTTGGAATGCACTGATTGTTAGTGAACGCAGGACTGTCATCATTACACTGCGTGTCGCATGTCCTATCGGCAAAGTTGTTTGGGTCGGTAATTTCATTCATAATACCTCGCGATACACTATTCACAGTCTTTCGCGGCATTTTAACAATAGTCAAAATTATTCACAAAATAAATAAGCACAATGCAAAAGCAACACACAAATACAACAAAGCAACAAATTGCCGTTGACCTGTAGAAAGAAAGTCACAATATTATTAAAAGCGTTGCGCTAAATCCTAATTATATCTAAGCAAATAAGAGCAGATATCTGACTGTTGTTCAAAAGACTCTCAACGAAATACGATCCTGGCCTGGGTGTCGCCAAGTGTAACCTCCCCACCGTAATTTTAAAAGAAATAAAAGACAATACTTAACAGAAATGGGAGCCGAGTGTAACCTCCCCACAAAAATTTGAAAGAAAGAAATATGACAATATTTAATTATGAATGCTAATGGACATTGCTCTAAGCGTAACCTGCCCACAATCAAATGTCCTGACAATGGCAACAAAAATGTGAAATTCGCAATCTGACTCGAATGTAAATCCTTCAAAAAAAATTAAAGTCCATTCAGTGATAAGGAAATTCAATTAAACCGAAACATCGGTCTTTGGCCCTGTGCAAAAATCAAAATTAAATTCTTACCTCATTGCAACACCTAGTCAAATTTCTGCTCTTGTTGTTGTGCACCGCTTGGAGGAACTGCATTGCAAATAATAATATTCCTTTTTTCTGTAATTTTACTGAAAATTTTCTTTAAAAGAAGTGGAATGAAATGGGAAGTGCAACGAAATCTTTAGTTCAATAAAAAATAAAATTTTGAAAAAATGCTTTTGAAATTAAAAATTATTATTGGGGCACTTATTGGAGAATAATTACAATAAACAAATTTTTACATTATCTAATGATTATATTAATTAACAGTATACCTTATTCACCATCTTGACCAGTGTTGTCGACCGCTCTCCATGACGACTATTAGCGTACTGCACTGCACGACTACTACTAGAGTACTGCACTCAACTAGACAGAGCTACAGACTCGCAACGACTAACTGACAGACTGAGAACCGCTCGCAACACTCGCGCGGTCAAGCGCATACTCTCTGGTCACAGATGCTACATTGCCTCGCCATCGCTGCTATGTTACATACGTGTTTCACAATGTATTCCTTGGACCTTCACATTGACGATGAAACACAGAAATCGCATCGGAATTAAATACAAAAGGCACAATGCCGCCTTAATTACAAGACTAGAGACTCTTCTTACAGTCGGTGCTTTGGGCATTCCCTGTGAGACCAGTAATAGTTTCCGATACACCACTGCAGGTTCAATGTATTCCTTGGACTTTCACGTTCACGATGAAACACAGAAATCGCATCGGAATTAAATGCAAAAAGCACAATGCCGCCTTAAGTACAAGAATAGAGACACTTCTTACAGTCGGTGCTTTGAGCATTGCCTCTGAGAGCAGTATTAGTTGCCGATACACCACTGCAGGTAAAAGATATTCCTTGGACCATCACATTGACTATAAAAAAACACAGAAATCGCATCGGAATTAAATACAAGAAGCACAATGCCGCTTAAAGTACAAGATCAGAGACTCTTTTACAGTCTGTGCCTTGAACACTCCCTGTGAGACCAGTATTAGTTTCCGATACACCACTGCAGGTTCAAATTATTCCTTGCACCTTCACACTGACTATGAAACACAGAAATCGCATCGGAATTAAATACAAAAGACACAATGCCGCCTTAAGTACAAGGATAGAGACACTTCTTACAAGCGGTGCTTTGAGCATTCCCTCCGAGACTAGTATTAGTTTCCGATACACCACCGCAGGTTCAAGGTATTCCTAGGACCTTCACATTGACTATGAAACACAGGTATTGCATCGGAATTAAATACAAAAGGCACAAGGCCGCCTTAAGTACAAGAATAGAGACACTTCTTACAGTCGGTGCTTTGAGCATTCCCTCTGAGAGCAGTATTAGTTTCCGATACACCACTGCAGGTTCAATGTATTCCTTGGACATACACATTGACGATGAAACACTGAAATTACATCGAAATTAAATACAAAAGGCACAATGCCGCCTTAAGTGCAAGAAGAGTGAGACTTCTTAGAGTCTGTGCTTTGATCCTTTCCTGTGAGACCATTATTAGTTTCCGATTCACCACTGTGGGTTCAATGTATCCCTTGGACATACACATTGACGATGTAACACAGAAATTACATCGGAATTAAATACAAAAGGCACGTTGCCGCCTTAAGTGCAAGAAGAGTGAGACTTCTTAGAGTCTGTGCTTTGATCCTTTCCAGTGAAACCAGTATTAGTTTCCAATACACCACTGCAGGTTCAAGTAATTCCTTGGATACACACATTGACAATCAAACACTGATATTACATCGGAATTAAATACAAAAGGCACAATTCCGTCTTAAGTACAATAATAGTGACTCTTCTTACAGTCTGTGATTTGAGCATTCCCTGTGAGATAAGTATTAGATACCTAAGCACTAATGCAGGATTAATGTATCCCTTGGAACCACACATTGACGATGAAACACAGAAAATTCATTTTAATTAAATACAAAAGGCACGATGCCGCCTTAAGTGCAAGAAGAGTGAGACTTCATAGAGTCTGTGCTTTGATCCTTTCCAGTGAAACCAGTATTAGTTTCCAATACACCACTGCAGGTCCAAGTAATTCCTTGGATACAAACATTGACAATCAAACACTGAAATTACATCGGAATTAAATACAAAAGGCACAATGCCGCCATAAGTGCAAGAGGAGTGAGACTTCTTAGTCTGTTCTTTGATCCTTTCCTGTGAGACCAGTATTAGTTTCCGATACACCACTGCAGGTTCAATGTATTCCTTGGAGCTTCACATTGACGATGAAACACAGAAATCGCATCGGAATTAAATATAAGAAGCACAATGCCGCGTAAAGTACAAGATCAGAGACTCTTCTACAGTCTGTGCCTTGAACGCTCCCTGTGAGACCAGTATTAGTTTCCGATACACCACTGCAGGTTCAATGTATTCCTTTATCATACACATTAACGATGAAACACTCAAATCACATCGGAAGTAAATACAAAAGGCACAATGCCGCCTTCAGTGCAAGAAGAGTGAGACTTCTTAGTGTCTGTGCTTTGATCCTTTCCTGTGAGACCAGTATTAGTTTCCGATACACCACTGCAGGTTCAATGTATTCCTTGGACCTTCACATTGACGATGAAACACAGAAATCGCGTCGGAATGAAATACAAAAGGCACAATGCCGACTGAAGTACAAGAATAGAGACTCTTTTTACTGTCGGTGCTTTGAGCGTTCCCTGTGAGACCAGTATTAGTTTCCGATACACCACTGCAGGTTCAATGTATTGCTTGGAGCTTCAAATTGACGATGAAACACAGAAATCGCATCGGAATTATATACAAAAGGCACAATGCCGCATTAAGTAAAGGAGTAGAGAACCTTCATACAGTTGGTGCTTTGAGCATTCCCTGTGAGACCAGTATTAATTTCCGATACACCACTGCAGGTTCAATGTATTCCTTGTCATACACATTGACGATGAAACACTGAAATTACATCGGAATTAAATACAAAAGGCACAATGCCTCCCAAAGTGCAAGAATAGAGACTCTTCTTACAGTCGGTGCTTTGAGCATTCCCTGTGAGACCAGTATTAGTTTCCGATGCACAACTGAAGGTTCAGTGTATTCCTTGGACCTTCACATTGACGATGAAACTCAGAAATCGCATCGGAATTAAATACAAAAGGCACAATGCCGCCTTATGTACAAGAACAGAGACACTTCTTACAGTCGGTGCTTTGAGCATTCCCTCTGAGAGCAGTATTAGTTTCCGATACACCACTGCAGGTTCAAAGTTATTCTTGGACATTCACATTGACTATGAAACACAGAAATCGCATCGGAATTAAATGCAAAAGGCACAATGCCGCCTTAAGTACAAGAATAGAGACTCTTCTTACAGTCGGTGTTTTGAACGTTCCCTGTGAGACCAGTATTAGTTTCCGATACACCACTGCAGGTTCAATGTATTCCTTGGACCTTCACATTGACGATAAAACACAGAAGTCGCATCGGAATTAAATACAAAAGGCACAATGCCGCCTTAAGTACAAGAATAGAGACACTTCTTACAGTCGGTGCTTTGAGCATTCCCTGTGAGATCAGTATTAGTTTCCGATACACCACTGCAGGTTCAATGTATTCCTTGGACCTTCACATTGAAGATGAAACACAGAAATCGCATCGGAATTAAATACATAAGGCACAATGCCGGCTTAAGTCCAAGAATAAAGACTCTTCTTACTGTTAGTGCTTTGAGCATTCCCTGTGAGGCCAGTATTAATTTCCGAAACACCACTGCAGGTTCAATGTACTCCTTGTCATACACATTGACGATGAAACACTGAAATTACATAGGAATTAAATACAAAAGACAGAATGCCGCCTTAATGCAAGAAGAGTGAGACTTCTTAGAGTCCATTCTTTGATCCTTTTCTGTGAGACATGTATTAGTTTCCGATACACCACTGCAAGTTAAATGTATTCCGTGGACCTACACATTGAAGATGAAACACAGAAATCGCATCGGCATTAAATACAAATGGCACAATGCCGCCTTAATTACAAGAATAGAGACACTTCTTACAGTCGCTGCTTGGAGCATTCCCTGTGAGACCTGTATTAGTTTCCGATACACCACTGCAGTTTCAATGTATTTCTTGGACCTTGACATTGACGATGAAACACAGAAATCGCATCGGAATTAAATACAAAAGGCACAAGGCCGCCTTAAGTACAAGAACAGAGACTCTTCTTACAGTCGGTGCTTTGAGCATTCCCTGTGAGGCCAGTATTAGTTTCCGATACACCACTGCAGGTTCAAAGTTATTCTTAGACATTCACATTGACTATGAAACAAAGAATTCGCATCGGAATTAAATGCAAAAGGCACAATGCCGCCATAAGTACAAGAATAGAGACTCTTCTTACAGTCGGTGTTTTGAGCATTCCCTGTGAGATCAGTATTAGTTTCCGATACACCACTGCAGGTTCAATGTATTCCTTGGACCTTCACATTGACGATGAAACACAGAAATCGCATCGGAATTAAATACAAAAGGCACAATGCCGGCTTAAGTAGAAAAATAGAGACTCTTCTTACAGTTGGTGCTTTGAGCATTCCCTGTGAGACCGGCATTAGTTTCCGATACACCACTGCAGGATCAAAGTATTCCTTGGACCTTCACATTGACTATGGATCACAGAAATCGCATCGCAATTAAATACAAAAGGCATAAGGCCGCCTTAAGTACAAGAACAGAGACTCTTCTTACAGTCGGTGTTTTGAGCATTCCCTGTGAGAGCAGTATTAGTTTCCGATACACCACTGCAGGTTCAATGTATTCCTTGGACCATCACATTGACGATGAAACACAGAAATCGCATCGGAATTAAATACAAAACTCACAATGCCGCCTTAAGTACAAGAATAGAGACTCTTCTTACAGTCGGTGCTTTGAGCATTCCCTGTGAGACCAGTATTAGTTTCCGATTCACCACTGCAGGTTCAATGTATTCCTTGGACTTTCACGTTCACGATGAAACACAGAAATCGCATCGGAATTAAATACAAGAAGCATAATGCCGCTTAAAGTACAAGATCAGAGACTCTTTTACAGTCTGTGCCTTGAACTCTCCCTGTGAGACCAGTATTAGTTTCCGATACACCACTGCAGGTTCAAATTATTCCTTGCACCTTCACACTGACTATGAAAAACAGAAATCGCATCGCAATTACATACAAAAGACACAATGCCGCCTTAAGTACAAGGATAGAGACACTTCTTACAAGCGGTGCATTGAGCATTCCCTCCGAGACTTGTATTAGTTTCCGATACACCACTGCAGGTTCAGGTATTCCTTGGGCCATCACATTGACTATGAAACACAGATATCGCATCGGCATTAAATACAAAAGGCACGTTGCCGCCCTAAGTGCAAGAAGAGTGAGACTTCTTAGAGTCTGTGCTTTGGGCCTTTCCTGTGAGACCAGCATAAGTTTCCGATTCACCACTGCAGGCTCAATGTATTCCTTGGACCTACACATTGACAATGAAACACAGAACTTACGTCGGAATTAAATACAAAATCCTCAATTCCGTCTTAAGTACAATAATAGTGACTCTTCTTACAGTCTGTGATTTGAGCATTCCCTATGAGACAAGTATTAGATACCGAAGCACCAATGCAGGATTAATGTATCCCTTGGACCCACACATTGACGATGAAACACAGAAATTTCATTTTAATTAAATACAAAAGGCACGATGCCGTCTTAAGTGCAAGAAGAGTGAGACTTCTCAGAGTCTGTGCTTTGATCCATTCCAGTGAAACCAGTATTTGTTTCCAATACACCACTGCAGGTTCAAGTAATTCCTTGGATACACACATTGACAATCAAACACTGAAATTACATCGGAATTAAATACAAAAGGCACAATGCCGCCTTAAGTGCAAGAAGAGGGAGACTTCTTAGTCTGTTCTATGATCCTTTCCTGTGAGACCAGTATTAGTTTCCGATACACCACTGCAGGTTCAATGTATTCCTTGGAGCTTCACATTGACGATGAAACACAGAAATCGCATCGGAATTAAATATAAGAAGCACAATGCCGCGTAAAGTACAAGATCAGAGAGACGTCTACAGTCTGTGCCTTGAACACTCCCTGTGAGACCAGTATTAGTTTCCGATACACCACTGCAGGTTCAATGTATTCCTTGATCATACACATTGACGATGAAACACTCAAATTACATCGGAATTAAATACAAAAGGCACAATGCCGCCTTCAGTGCAAGAAGAGTGAGACTTCTTAGTGTCTGTGCTTTGATCCTTTCCTGTGAGACCAGTATTAGTTTCCGATTCACCACTGCATTCACAATGTATTCCTTGGACCTACTCATTGACGATGAAACACAGAACTTACATCGGAATTAAATACAAAAGGCACAATTCCGTCTTAAGTACAAGAATAGTGACTCTTCTACAGTCTGTGCCTTGAACACTGCCTGTGTGACCAGTATTAGTTTCCGATGCACCACTGTAGGTTCAATGTATTCCTTGGACATACACATTGACGATGAAACACTGAAAATACATCGGAATGAAATACAAAAGGCTCAATGCCCCCGTAAGTACAAGAATAGAGACTCTTCTTACAGTCGATGTTTTGAGCATTCCCTGTGAGACCAGTATTAGTTTCCGATACACCACTGCAGGTTCAATGTATTCCTTGGACATACACATTGACGATGAAACACTGAAAATACATCGGAATTAAATACAAAAGGCACAATGCCGCCTTAAGTGCAAGAAGAGTGAGACTTGTTAGGGTCTGTGCTTTAATCCTTTCCTGTGAGACCAGTATTAGTTTCCGATACACCACTGCAGGTTCAATGTATTCCTTGGACATACACATTGAAGATGAAACACAGAAATTACATCGGAATTAAATACAAAAGGCACAAAACCGAATAAGTACAAGAATAGTGACTCTTCTTACAGTCTGTGATTTGAGCATTTCCTGTGAGACCAGTTTTAGATACGGATGCACCAATGCAGGATTAATGTATTACTTGGTCCCACACATTGACGATGAAACACAGAGATTGCATTGGATTTAAATACAAATGGCAAAATGCCGCCGTAAGTACACAAATAGTGACTCTTCTTACAGTCTGAGCAATGAGCAATCCGTGTGAGATCAGTATTAGTTTCCGATAAACCACTGCAGTTGCAATGTATTAATTGGACCTTCACATTGACGATGAAACACAGAAATTGCATCGGAATTAAATACAAAAGCCACAATGCCGTCTTATGTACAAGAAGAGAGACTCTTCTATGAGTCTATACTTTGACTGTTATCTGTGAGACCAGTACTAGAATCCGATGCACCACTGAAGGTTTAATGCATAACTTGGACCTTCACATTGACGATGAAACACAGAAATTGCATCGGAATTAAATACAAAAGGCACACTGCCGCCATAAGTACAAGAATAGAGACTCTTCTTACAGTCGGTGCTTTGAGCATTCCCTGTGAGACCAGTATTTGTTTCCGATACACCACTGCAGGTTCAATGTATTCCTTGGAGATTCCCATTGACAATGAAATACTGAAATTATATCGGAATTAAATACAAAAGGCACAATGCCGCCTTACGTGCAAGAGGAGTGAGACTTCTTAGAGTCTGTGCTTTGATCGTTTCCTGTGATACCAGTATTAGTTTCCGATACACCACTGCAGGTTCAATGTATTCCTTGGGCACACACATTGACGATGAAACACAGAAATTACATTGGAATTAAATACAAAAGGCACAATACCGCCTTAAGTGCAAGAAGAGTGAGACTTCTTAGAGTCTGTGCTTTGATCCTTTAATGTGAGACCAGTATTAGTTTCCGATACACCACTACAGGTTCAATGTATTCCTAGGACATTCACATTGACGATGAAACACAGAAATCGCATCGGAATTAAATACAAAAGGCACTATGCCACCTTAAGTACAAGAATAGAGACTCTTGTTACAGTCGGAGCTTTGAGCATTCCCTGTGAGACCAGTATTAGTTTCCGATACACCACTGCATGTTCAATGTATTCCCTGAACCTTCACATTGACGAAGAAACACAGAAATGACATCGGGATTAAATACAAAAAACACAAAACCGCCTTAAGTACAAGAATAGTGACTCTTCTTACAGTCTGTGATTTAAGCATTCCCTGTGAGACCAGTTTTAGTTTCCGATACACCACTGCAGGTTCATAGTATTCCTTGGACCTTCACATGGACGATGAAATACAGAAATCGCATCGGAATTAAATACAAAAGGCACAATGCCGCCTTAAGTACATCAATAGAGACTCTTTTTACAGTCGGTGCTTTGAGCATTCCCTGCGAGACCAGTATTAGTTTCCGATACACCACTGCAGGTTCAATGTATTCCTTGGACATACATATTAAGGATGAAACACTGAAATTAAATCAGAATTAAATACAAAAGGCACAATGCCGCCATAAGTGCAAGAATGTTGAGACTTCTTAGAGGCTGTGCATGATCCTTTAATGTGAGACAAGTATTAGTTTCCGATACACCACTGCAGGTTCAATGTATTCCTTAGACATACACATTGTCGATGAAACACCGAAATTACATCGGAATTAAATACAAAAGGCACAATGCTGCCTTAAGTGCAAGAAGAGTGAGACTTCTTAGGGTCTGTCCTTTGATCCTTTCCTGTGAGACCAGTATTAGTTACCGATACACCACTGCAAGTTCAATGTATTCCTAGGACATTCACATTGACGATGAAACACAAAAATCGCATCGGAATTAAATACAAAAGGCACTATGCCACCTTAAGTACAAGAATAGAGACTCTTGTTACAGTCGGAGCTTTGAGCATTCCCTGTGAGACCAGTATTAGTTTCCGATACACCACTGCATGTTCAATGTATTCCCTGAACCTTCACATTGACGAAGAAACACAGAAATGACATCGGGATTAAATACAAAAAACACAAAACCGCCTTAAGTACAAGAATAGTGACTCTTCTTACAGTCTGTGATTTAAGCATTCCCTGTGAGACCAGTTTTAGTTTCCGATACACCACTGCAGGTTCATAGTATTCCTTGGACCTTCACATGGACGATGAAATACAGAAATCGCATCGGAATTAAATACAAAAGGCACAATGCCGCCTTAAGTACAGGAATAGAGACTCTTTTTACAGTCGGTGCTTTGAGAAATCCCTGTGAGACCAGTATTAGACACCAATACACCACTGCAGGTTCAATGTATTCCTTGGACCTTCACATTGTTGATGAAACACTGAAATTACATCGGAAATTAATACAAAAGGCACAATGCCGCCTTAAGTGCAAGAGGAGTGAGTCTTTATAGTCTGTGCTATGATGCTTTCCTGTGAGACCATTATTAGCTTCCGATACATCACTGCAGGTTCAATGTATTCCTTTGACCTTCACATTGGCGATGAAACACAGATATCGCATCGGAATTAAATACAAAAGGCACAATGTCACCTTAAGTGCAAGAATAGAGACTCTTCTTACAGTCGGTGCTTTGAGCATTCCCTGTGAGACCAGTATTAGTTTCTGATAGACCAATGCCAGTTCAATCTATTCTGAGGACTTTCACATTGACGAAGAAACACAGATATCGCATCGGAGTTAAATACAAAAGGCAAAATGCCGCCTTAAATACAAGAATACAGACTCTTCTTACAGTCGGTTCTTTGAGCATTCCCTGTGAGACCAGTATTAGTTTCCGATACACCACTGCAGGTACAATGTATGCTTTGGACCTTCACATCGACGATGAAACACAGTAATTACATCGGAATTAAATACAAAAGGCAGAATTCCGCCTTAATTGCAAGAATAGAGACTCTTCTTACAGTCGGTGCTTTGAGCATTCCCTGTGAAACCAGTATTAGTTTCCTATACACCACTGCAGGTTCAATGTATTCCTTGGACTTACACATTGACGATGAAACACTGAAATTACATCGGAATTAAAAACAAAAGGCACTATGCCGCCTTAAGTGTAAGACGAGTGTGACTTCTTAGAGTGTGTGCTTTGATCCTTCCCTGAGAGACCAGTATTAGTTTCCGATACACCACTGCAGGTTCAATGTATTCCTTGGACCTTCACATTGATGACGAAACACAGAAATCGCATCGGAATTAAATACAAAAGGCACAATGCCGTCTTAAGTACAAGAATGGAGACTCTTCTTACAGTCGGTGCTTTGAGCTTTCCCTGTGAGACCAGTATTAGTTTCCGATACACCACTGCCGGTTCAATGTATTCCTTGGACATACACATTGACGTTTAAACACTGTAATTGCATCGGAATTGAATACATAGGGCACAATGCTGACTTAAGTACACGAATAGAGAAACATCTTACATTCGGTGCTTTGAGAATTCCCTGTGAGACCAGTATTAGTTTCCGATACACCACTGCGGGTTCATTGTATTCCCTGGACCTTCACATTGACGATGAAACACTGAAATTACATCGGATTTAAATACAAAGGGCATAATGCCGCCTTACGTGCAAGAAGAGTGAGACTTCTTAGTCTGTGCTTTGATCCTTTCCTGTGAGACCAGTATTAGCTTCCGATACACCACTGCAGGTTCAATGTATTCCTTGGACCTTCACATTGGCGATAAAACACAGGAATCGCATCGGAATTAAATACAAAAGGCACAATGTCGCCTTAAGTACAAGAATAGAGACTCTTCTTACTGTCGGTGCTTTGAGCATTCCCTGTGAGACCAGTATTAGTTTCCGATACACCACTGGAGGTTCAAAGTATTCCTTGGACCTTCACATTGACGATGAAACACAAAAATCGCATCGGAATTAAATACAAAAGGCACATTGTCGCCTTAAGTACAAGAATAGAGACTCTTCTTACAGTCGGAGCTTTGAGCATTCCCTGTGAGACCAGTATTAGTTTCCGATACACCACTGCAGGTTCAATGTATTCCTTGGTCCTTCACATTGACGATGAAACACAGAAATTACATCGGAATTAAATACAAAAGGCACAATGCCGCCTTAAGTGAATGAATAGAGACTCTTCTTACAGTCGGTGCTTTGAGCATTCCCTGTGAGACCAGTATTAGTTTCCAATACACCACTGCAGGTTCAATGTATTCCTTGGACATACACATTGACGATGAAACACTGAAATTTCATCGGATTTAAATACAAAAGGCACAATGCCGCCTTAAGTGCAAGAAGAGTGAGACTTCTTAGAGTCTGTGCTTCGATCCTTTTCTGTGAGACCAGTATTAGTTTCCGATACACCACTGCAGGTTCAATGCATTCCTTGGACCTTCACATTGACGATGAAACACAGAAATCGCATCGGAATGAAATACAAAAGGCACAATGCCGCCTTAAGTACAAGAATAGAGACTCTTCCTACAGTCGGTGCTTTGAGCATTCCCTGTGAGACCAGTATCAGTTTCCGATACACCACTGCATGTTCATTGTATTCCCTGGACCTTCCCATTGACGATGAAACACTGAAATTACGTCGGAATTAAATACAAAGGGCATAATGCCGCGTTAAGTGCGTGAAGAGTGAGACTTCTAGTCTGTGCTTTGATCCTTTCCTGTGAGACCAGTATTAGTTTCCGATACACCACTGCAGGTTCAATGTATTCCTTGGACATACATATTGTCGATGAAACACTGAAATTACATCGGAATTAAATAAAAAAGGCACAATGCTGCCTTAAGTGCAAGAAGAGTGAGAGTCCTAAGGGTCTGTGCTTTGATCCTTTCCTGTGAGACCAGTATTAGACTCCGAATCACCACTGCAGGTTCAATGTATTTTTTGGCCTTTCACATTGTCGATGAAACACTGAAATTACATCGGAATTAAATACAAAAGGCACAATGCCGCCTTATGTGCAAGAAGAGTGAGACTTTATAGTCTGTGATTTGTTCTTTTCCTGTGAGACCATTATTAGCTTCCGATACATCACTGCAGGTTCAATGTATTCCTTGGACCTTCACATTTTCGATGAAACACAGATATCGCATCGGAATTAAATACAAAAGGCACAATGTCGCCTTAAGTGCAAGAATAGAGACTCTTCTTACAGTCGGTGCTTTGAGCATTCCCTGTGAGACCAGTATTAGTTTCTGATAGACCAATGCCGGTTCAATCTATTCTGAGGACTTTCACATTGACGAAGAAACACAGAAATCGCTTCGGAGTTAATTACAAAATGCAAACTACCGCCTTAAATACAAGAATAGAGACTCTTCTTACAGTCTGTGCTTTGAGCATTCCCTGTGAGACCAGTATTAGTTTCCGATACACCACTGCAGGTTCAATGTATTCCTTGGACCTTCACATTTTCGATGAAACACAGATATCGCATCGGAAATAAATACAAAAGGCAAAATGCCGCCTTAAATACAAGAATACAGACTCATCTTACAGTCATTGCTTTGAGCATTATCTGTGAGACCAGTATTAGTTTCCGATACACCACTGCCGGTTCAATCTATTCTTAGGATTTTCACATTGACGAAGTAACACAGAAATCGCATCGGAGTTAATTACAAAATGCAAACTACCGCCTTAAATACAAGAATAGAGACTCTTCTTACAGTCTGTGCTTTGAGCATTCCCTGTGAGACCAGTATTAGTTTCCGATACACCACTGCAGGTTCAATGTATTCCTTGGACCTTCACATTGACGATGAAACACAGAAATGACATCGGAATTAACTACAAAAATACAAAACCGCCTTAAGTACAAAAATAGTGACTCTTCTTACAGTCTGTGATTTGAGCATTCCCTGTGAGACCAGTTTTAGTTTCAGATACACCACTTCAGGTTCATAGTATTCCTTGGACCTTCACATTGACTATGAAATACAGAAATCGCATCGGAATTAAATACAAAAGGCACAATGCCGCCGTAAGTACAAGAATTGAGACTCTTCTTACGGTCGGTGCTTTAAGCATTCCCTGTGAGACCAGTATTAGTTTCAGATACACCACTTCAGGTTCAATGTACTCCTTGGACCTTCACATTGACGATGAAACACAGAAATCGCATCGGAATTAATTACAAAAGGCACAATGCCGCCCTAAGTACAAGAACAGGGACTCTTCTTAGAGTCGGTGCCTTGAGCATTCCCTGTGAGACCAGTATTAGTTTCCGATACACCACTGCATGTTCTATGTATTCCTTGAACCTTCACATTGACGATGAAACACAGAAATGACATCGGAATTAACTACAAAAATACAAAACCGCCTTAAGTACAAAAATAGTGACTCTTCTTACAGTCTGTGATTTGAGCATTCCCTGTGAGACCAGTTTTAGTTTCAGATACACCACTGCAGGTTCATAGTATTCCTTGGACCTTCACATTGACGATGAAATACAGAAATCGCATCGGAATTAAATACAAAAGGCACAATGCCGCCTTAAGTACAGGAATAGAGACTCTGCTTACAGTCGGTGCTTTGAGCATTCCCTGTGAGACCAGTATTAGTTTCCGATTCAACACTGCAGGTTCAATGTATTCCTTGGATCTTCACATTGACGATGAAACCCAGAAATCGCATCGGAATTAAATACAGAAGGCACAATGCCGCCTTATGTACAAGAACAGAGACACTTTTTACAGTCGGTGCTTTGAGCATTCCCTCTGTGAGCAGTATTAGTTTCCGATACACCACTGCAGGTTCAAGGTATTCCTTGGACCTTCACATTGACGATGAAACACAGAAATCGCATAGGAATTAAATACAAAAGGCACAAGGCCGCCTTAAGTACAAGAACAGTGACTCTTCTTACAGTCGGTGCTTTGAGCATTCCCTGTGAGGCCAGTATTAGTTTCCGATACACCACTGCAGGTTCAAAGTTATTCCTGGACATTCACATTGACTATGAAACACAGAAATCGCATCGGAATTAAATGCAAAAGGCACAATGATGCCTTAAGTACAAGAATAGAGACTCTTCTTACAGTCGGTGATTTGAACGTTCCCTGTGAGACCAGTATTAGTTTCCGATACACCACTGCAGGTTCAATGTATTCCTTGCACCGTCACATTGACGATGAAACACAGAAATCGCATCGGAATTAAATACAAAAGGCACAATGCCGCATTAATTACAAGAATAGAGACTCCTCTTACATTCGGTGCTTTGAGCATTCCCTGTGAGACCAGTAATAGTTTCCCATACACCACTGCAGGTTCAATGTATTCCTTGGACCTTCACATTGACGATGAAACACAGAAGTCGCATCGGAATTAAATACAAAAGGCACAATGCCGCCTTAAGTACAAGAATAGAGACACTTCTTACAGTCGGTGCTTTGAGCATTTCCTCTGAGAGCAGTATTAGTTTCCGATACACCACTTCAGTTTCAAGGTAATCCTTGGACCTTCACATTGACTATGAAACACAGAAATCGCATTGGAATTAAATACAAAATGCACAAGGCCGCCTTAAGTACAAGAATAGAGACTTTTCTTAGTGTTGGTGCTTTGAGCATTCCCTGTGAGACCAGTATTAGCTTCCGATACACCACTGCAGGTTCAATGTATTCCTCGGACCTTCACATTGACTATGAAACACAGAAATCGCATCGGAATTAAATACAAAAGGCACAATGCCGGCTTATGTACAAGAACAGAGACTCTTCCTACAGTTAGTGTTTTGAGCATTCACTGTGAGACCAGTATTACTTTCCGATACACCACCCCAGGTTCAATGTATTCCTTGGACTTTCACATTGACGATGAAACACAGAAATCGCATCGGAATTAAATACAAGAAGCACAATGCCGCGTAACGTACAAGATCAGAGACTCTTCTACAGTCTGTGCCTTGAACACTCCCTGTGAGACCAGTATTAGTTTCCGATACACCACTGCAGGTTCAATGTATTCCTTGGACATACACATTGACGATGAAACTCTGAAATTACATCGAAATGAAACACAAAAGGCACAATGCCGCCCTAAGTGCAAGAAGAGTGAGACTTCTTAGAGTCTGTGCTTTGATCCTTTCCTGTGAGACCAGTATTAGTTTCTGAATCACCACTGTAGGTTCAATGTATTCCTTGGACATCCACATTGACGATGAAACACTCAAATTACATTGGAATTAAATGCAAAAGGCACAATGCCGAATTAAGTGCCAGAAGAGTGAGACTTCTTAGTGTCTGTGTTTTCATCGTTTCCTGTGAGACCAGTATTAGTTTCCGATACACCACTGCAGGTTCAATGTATTTCTTGGACCTTCAAATTGACGATGAAACACAGAAATCGCATCGGAAGTAAATACAAGAAGCACAATGCCGCGTAAAGTACAAGATCAGAGACTCTTCTACAGTCTGTGCCTTGAACACTCCCTGCGTGACCAGTATTAGTTTCCGATGCACCACTGCAGGCTCAATGTATTCCTTGGTCCTAAACATTGACGAAGAAACATAGAAATTACATCGGAATTAAATACAAAAGGCACAATGCCGCCATTAGTGCAAGATGAGTGAGACTTCTTAGAATCTGCGCTTTGATCCATTAATGTGAGACCAGCATTAGTTTCCGATACACGACTGCAGGTTCAAAGTATTCCTTGGACCTTGACATTGACTATGAAACACAGAAATCGCATCGGAATTAAATACAAAAGGCACAATGCCGGCTTAAGTTCAAGAATAGAGACTCTTCTTATAGTTAGTGTTTTGAGCATTCCCTGTGAGGCCAGTATAAATTTCCGATACACCACTGCTAGTTCAATGTACTCCTTGTCATACACATTGACGATGAAACACAGAAATTACATAGGAATTAAATACAAAAGACAGAATGCCGCCTTAATGCAAGAAGAGTGAGACTTCTTAGAGTCCATTCTTTGATCCTTTTCTGTGAGACCAGTATTAGTTTCCGATTCACCACTGCAGGTTCAATGTATTCCTTGGACCTTCACATTGAAGATGAAACACAGAAATCGCATCGGAATTAAATACAAATGGCACAATGCCGCCTTAATTACAAGAATAGAGACACTTCTTACAGTCGCTGCTTTGAGCATTCCCTGTGAGACCTGTTATAGTTTCCGATACACCACTGCAGTTTCAATGTATTCCTTGGACCTTCACATTGACGATGAAACACAGAAATCGCATCGGAATTAAATACAAAAGGCACAAGGCCGCCTTAAGTACAAGAACAGAGACTCTTCTTACAGTCGGTGCTTTGAGCATTCCCTGTGAGGCCAGTATTAGTTTCCGATACACCACTGCAGGTTCAAAGTTATTCTTAGACATTCACATTGACTATGAAACACAGAAATCGCATCGGAATTAAATGCAAAAGGCACAATGCCGCCTTAAGTTCAAGAATAGAGACTCTTCTTACAGTCGGTGTTTTGAGCACTCCCTGTGAGACCAGTATTAGTTTCCGATACACCACTGCAGGTTCAATGTATTCCTTGGACCTTCACATTGACGATGAAACACAGAAATCGCATCGGAATTATATACAAAAGGCACAATGCCGGCTTAAGTAGAAGAAGAGAGACTCTTCTTACAGTTAGTGCTTTGAGCATTCCCTGTGAGACCGGCATTAGTTTCCGATACACCACTGCAGGTTCAAAGTATTCCTTGGACCTTCACATTGACTATGGATCACAGAAATCGCATCGCAATTAAATACAAAAGGCACAAGGCCGCCTTAAGTACAAGAACAGAGACTCTTCTTACAGTAGGTGTTTTGAGCATTCCCTGTGAGAGCAGTATTAGTTTCCGATACACCACTGCAGGTTCAATGTATTCCTTGGACCTTCACATTGACGATGAAACACAGAAATGGCATCGGAATTAAATACAAAAGGCACAATGCCGCCTTAAGTACAAGAATAGAGACTCTTCTTACAGTCGGTGCTTTGAGCATTCCCTGTGAGACCAGTATTAGTTTCCGATACACCACTGCGGGTTTAATGTATTCCTTGGACATACACATTGACGATGAAATACTGAAATTACATCGGAATTAAATACAAAAGGCACAATGCCGCCTTAAGTGCTAGAAGAGTGAGACTTCTTAGAGTCTGACCTTGATCCTTTCTTGTGAGACCAGTATTAGTTTCCGATACACCACTGCAGGTTCAATGTATTCCTTGGACCTTCACATTGACGATGAAACACAGAAATCGCATCGGAATTAAATACAAACGGCACAATGCCGCCTTAATTACAAGAATAGAGACTCTTCTTTCAGTCGGTGCTTTGGGCGCTCCCTGTGACACCAGTAATAGTTTCCGATACACCACTGCAGGTTCAATGTATTCCTTGGACCTTCACGTTCACGATGAAACACAGAAATCGCATCGGAATTAAAGGCAAAAGGCACAATGCCGCTATAAGTACAAGAATAGAGACACTTCTTACAGTCGGTGCTTTGAGCATTGCCTCTGTGAGCAGTATTAGTTGCCGATACACCTCTGCAGGTTCAAGCTATTCCTTGGACCATCACATTGACTATTAAAAAACACAGAATCGCATCGGAATTAAATATAAGAAGCACAATGCCGCTTAAAGTACAAGATCAGAGACTCTTTTACAGTCTGTGCCTTGACCACTCCCTGTGAGACCAGTATTAGTTTCCGATACACCACTGCAGGTTCAAATTAATCCTTGCACCTTCACACTGACTATGAAACACAGAAATCGCATCGGAATTAAATACAAAAGACACAATGCCGCCTTAAGTACAAGGATAGAGACACTTCTTACAAGCGGTGCTTTGAGCATTCCCTCCGAGACTAGTATTAGTTTCCGATACAGCACTGCAGGTTCAAGGTATTCCTTGGACCTTCACATTGACTATGAAACACAGATATCGCATCGGAATTAAATACAAAAGGCACAAGGCCGCCTTAAGTGCAAGAAGAGTGAGACTTCTTAGAGTCTGTGCTTTGATCCTTTCCTGTGAGACCATTATTAGTTTCCGATTCAGCACTGTGGGTTCAATGTATCCTTTGGACATACACATTGACGATGTAACAAAGAAATTACATCGGAATTAAATACAAAAGGCACGTTGCCGCCTTAAGTGCAAGAAGAGTGAGACTTCTTAGAGTCTGTGCTTTGGTCCTTTCCTGTGAGACCAGCATAAGTTTCCGATTCACCACTGCAGGCTCAATGTATTCCTTGGACCTACACATTGACAATGAAACACAGAACTTACATCGGAATTAAATGCAAAATGCTCAATTCCGTCTTAAGTACAATAGTAGTGACTCTTCTTACAGTCTGTGATTTGAGCATTCTCTGTGAGACAAGTATTAGATACCGAAGCACCAATGCAGGATTAATGTATCCCTTGGAGCCACACATTGACGATGAAACACAGAAATTTCATTTTAATTAAATACAAAAGGTACGATACCGACTTAAGTGCAAGAAGAGTGAGACTTCTCAGAGCCTGTGCTTTGATCCTTTCCAGTGAAACCAGTATTAATTTCCAATACACCACTGCAGGTTCAAGTAATTCGTTGGATACACACATTGACAATCAAACACTGAAATTAGATCGGAATTAAATACAAAAGGCACAATGCCGCTTTAAGTGCAAGAAGAGTGAGACTTCTTAGTCTGTTCTTTGATCCTTTCCTGTGAGACCAGTATTAGTTGCCGATACTCCACTGCAGGTTCAATGTATTCCTTGGAGCTTCACATTAACGATGAAACACAGAAATCGCATCGGAATTAAATATAAGAAGCACAATGCCGCGTAAAAAACAAGATCAGAGACTCTTCTACAGTCTGTGCCTTGAACACTCCCTGTGAGACCAGTATTAGTTTCCGATACACCACTGCAGGTTCAATGTATTCCTTGATCATACACATTGAAAATGAAACACTCAAATTACATCGGAATTAAATACAAAAGGCACAATGCCGCCTTCAGTGCAAGAAGAGTGAGACTTCTTAGTGTCTGTGCTTTGATCCTTTTCTGTGAGACCAGTATTAGTTTCCGATTCACCACTGCATTCACAATGTATTCCTTGGACCTACTCTTTGACGATGAAACACAGAACTTACATCGGAATTAAATACAAAAGGCACAATTCCGTCTTAAGTACAAGAATAGTGACTCTTCTACAGTCTGTGCCTTGAACACTTCCTGTGAGACCAGTATTCGTTTCCGATACACCACTGCAGGTTCAATGTATTCCTTGGACATACACATTGACGATGAAACACAAAAAATTACATCGGAATTAAATACAAAAGGCACAAAACC
The DNA here is from genome assembly GCF_021461395.2 of Schistocerca americana. Classification (NCBI taxonomy): domain Eukaryota; kingdom Metazoa; phylum Arthropoda; class Insecta; order Orthoptera; family Acrididae; genus Schistocerca; species Schistocerca americana. The sequence goes on from NC_060123.1 coordinate 738,140,875, forward strand.
GAATAAGTACAAGAATAGTGACTCTTCTTACAGTCTGTGATTTGAGCATTCCCTGTGAGACCAGTATTAGTTTCTGATAGACCAATTCCAGTTCAATCTATTCTGAGGACTTTCACATTGACGAAGAAACACAGAAATCGCATCGGAGTTAAATACAAAAGGCAAAATGCCGCCTTAAATACAAGAATACAGACTCTTCTTACAGTCGGTGCTTTGAGCATTCCCTGTGAGACCAGTATTAGTTTCCGATACACCACTGCAGGTACAATGTATTCTTTGGACCTTCGCATCGACGATGAAACACAGTAATTACATCGGAATTAAATACGAAATGCTGAATTCCGCCTTAATTGCAAGAATAGAGACTCTTCTTACAGTCGGTGCTTTGAGCATTCCCTGTGAAACCAGTATTAGTTTCCTATACACCACTGCAGGTTCAATGTATTCGTTGGACATACACATTGACGATGAAACACTGAAATTACATCGGAATTAAAAACAAAAGGCACTATGCCGCCTTAAGTGCAAGACGAGTGTGACTTCTTAGAGTGTGTGCTTTGATCCTTCCCTGTGAGACCAGTATTAGTTTCCGATACACCACTGCAGGTTCAGTGTATTCCTTGGACCTTCACATTGACGATGAAACACAGAAATCGCATCGGAATTAAATACAGAAGGCACAATGCCGTCTTAAGTACAAGAATGGAGACTCTTCTTGCAGTCGGTGCTTTGAGCTTTCCCTGTGAGACCAGTGTTAGTTTCCGATACACCACTGCCGGTTCAATGTATTCCTTGGACATACACATTGACGTTTAAACACTGTAATTGCATCGGAATTGAATACAAAGGGCACAATGCTGACATAAGTACACGAATAGAGAAACATCTTACATTCGGTGTTTTGAGAAATCCCTGTGAGACCAGTATTAGTTTCCGATACACCACTGCGGGTTCACTGTATTCCCTGGACCTTCACTTTGACGATGAAACACTGAAATTACTACGGATTTAAATACAAAGGGCATAATGCCGCCTTAAGTGCAAGAAAAGTGAGACTTCTAGTCTGTGCTTTGATCCTTTCCTGTGAGACCAGTATTAGCTTCCGATACACCACTGCAGGTTCAATGTATTCCTTGTACCTTCACATTGACGATGAAACACAAAAATCGCATCGGAATTAAATACAAAAGGCACATTGTCGCCTTAAGTACAAGAATACAGACTCTTCTTACAGTCGGTGCTTTGAGCATTCCCTGTGAGACCAGTATTAGTTTCCGATACACCACTGCAGGTTCAATGTATTCCTTGGTCCTTCACATTGACGATGAAACCCAGAAATTACATCGGAATGAAATACAAAAGGCACAATGCCGCCTTAAGTGCATGAATAGAGACTCTTCTTACAGTCGGTGCTTTGAGCATTCCCTGTGTGACCAGTATTAGTTTCTGATAGATCACTGCCGGTTCCATCTATTCCTAGGACTTTCACATTGACGAAGAAACACAGAAATCGCATCGGAATTAAATACAAAAGGCAAAATGCCGCCTTAAATACAAGAATACAGACTCTTCTTACAGTCGGTGCTTTGAGCATTCCCTGTGAGACCAGTATTACTATCTGATACACCACTGCAGGTTCAATGTATTCCTTGGACCTTCACATTGACGATGAAACAGAGAAATCGCATCGGAATTAAATACAAAAGGCACAATGCCGCCTTAAGTACAAGAATAGAGACTCTTCTTACAGTCGGTGCTTTGAGCATTCCCTGTAAGACCAGTATTAGTTTCCAATACACCCCTGCAGGTTCAATGTATTTCTTGGACCTTCACATTGACGGTGAAACACAGATATTGCATCGGAATTAAATACGAAAGGCACAATGCCGCCGTAAGTACAAGAATTGAGACTCTTCTTACGGTCGGTGCTTTAAGCATTCCCTGTGAGACCAGTATTAGTTTCAGATACACCACTGCACGTTCAATGTATTCCTTGGACCTTCACATTGACGATGAAACACAGAAATCGCATCGGAATTAAATACAAAAGGCACAATGCCGCCCTAAGTACAAGAATAGGGACTCTTCTTAGAGTCGGTGCCTTGAGCATTCCCTGTGAGACCAGTATTTGTTTCCGATACCCCACTGCATGTTCAATGTATTCCTTGAACCTTCACATTGACGATGAAACACAGAAATGACATCGGAATTAACTACAAAAATACAAAACCGCCTTAAGTACAAGAATAGTGACTCTTCTTACAGTCTGTGATTTGAGCATTCCCAGTGAGACAAGTTTTAGTTTCAGATTCACCACTGCAGGTTCATAGTATTCCTTTGACCTTCACATTGACGATGAAATACAGAAATCGCATCGGAATTAAATACAAAAGGCACAATGCCGCCTTAAGTACAGGAATAGAGACTCTGCTTACAGTCGGTGCTTTGAGCATTCCCTGTGAGACCAGTATCAGTTTCCGATACACCACTGCAGGTTCGATGTATTCCTTGGACATACAAATTGACGATGAAACACTGAAATTACATCGGAATTAAATACAAAAGGAACAATGCCGCCTCAAGCACAAGAACAGATTCTCTTCTAACAGTCGGTGCTTTGAGAATTCCCTGTGACACCAGTATTAGTTTCCGATACACGACTGCAGGTTCAAAGTATTCCTTGGACTTTCACATTGACGAAGCGACACAGAAGTTACATCGGAATTAAATACAAAAGGCACAATGCCGTTTTAAGTACAAGAATGGAGACTCTTCTTAAGTCGGTGCTTTGAGCTTTCCCTGTGGGACCAGTATTAGTTTCCGATACACCACTGCCGGTTCAATGTTTTCCTTGGACATACACATTGACGATGAAACACTGAAATTGCATCGGAATTAAATACAAAAGGCACAATGCTGACTTAAGTACATGAATAGAGAATCATCTTACATTCGGTGCTTTGAGAATTCCCTGAGAGACCAGTATTAGTTTCCGATACACCACTGCGGGTTCATTGTATTCCCTGGACCTTCACATTGACGATGAAACACTGAAATTACATCGGAATTAAATACAAAGGGCATAATGCCGCCTTAAGTGCAAGAAGAGTGAGACTTCTTAATCGGTGATTTGATCCCTTCCTGTGAGACCAGTATTAGCTTCCGATACACCACTGCAGGTTCAATGTATTCCTTGGACCTTCACATTGGCGATGAAACACAGGAATCGCATCGGAATTAAATACAAAAGGCACAATGTCGCCTTAAGTACAAGAATAGAGACTCTTCTTACTGTCGGTGCTTTGAGCATTCCCTGTGAGACCAGTATTAGTTTCCGATACACCACTGGAGGTTCAAAGTATTCCTAGGACCTTCACATTAACGATGAAACACAGAAATCGCAACGGAATTAAATACAAAAGGCACAATGCCGCCCTAAGTACACGAATAGAGACTCTTCTCACAGTCGGTGCTTTGAGCATTGCCTGTGAGACCAGTATTACTTTCCAATACACCACTGCAGGTTCAATGTATTCCTTGGACATACACATTGACGATGAAACACTGAGATTACATCGAAATTAAATACAAAAGGCACAATGCCGCCTGAAGTGCAAGAATAGAGACTCTTCTTACAGTCGGAGATTTGAGCATTACCTGTGCGACCATTATTAGTTTCCGATACACCACTGCAGGTTCAGTGTATTACTTGGACCTTCACATTGACGATGAAACACAGAAATCACATCGGAATTAAATACAAAAGGCACAATGCCGCCATAAGTACAAGAATAGAGACTCTTCTTACAGTCGGTGCTTTGAGCATTCCCTGTGAGACCAGTATTAGATTCCGATACAGCACTGCAGGTTCAATGTATTCCTTGGACGTAAACATTGACGATGAAACACTGCGAACACATCGGAATTAAATATAAAAGGCACAATTCCACCTGAAGTACAAGAATAGAGACTCTTCTTACAGTCGGTGCTTTGAGCATTCCCTGTGAGACCAGTATTAGTTTATAATACACCACTGCAGGTTCAATGTATTCCTTGGACCTACACATTAACGATGAAACACTGAGATTACATCGGAATTAAATACAAATGGCCCAATGCCGCCTGAAGTACAAGAATAGAGACTCTTCTTACAGTCGGTGCTTTGAGCATTCCCTGTGCGACCAGTATTAGTTTCCGATACACCACTGCAGGTCCAATGTATTACTTGGACCTTCACATTGACGATAAAACACAGAAATCGCATCGGAATTAAATACAAAAGGCACAATGCCGTCTCAAGTACAAGAATAGGGACTCTTCTTACAGTCGGTGCTTTGAGCATTCCCTTTAAGACCAGTATCAGTTTCTGATACACCACTGCAGATTCAATGTATTCCTTGGACATACACATTGACGATGAAACACTGAGATTACATCGGAATTAAATACAAAAGGCACAATGCCGCCTGAAGTACAAGAATAGAGACTCTTCTTACAGTCGGAGCTTTGAGCATTCCCTGTGCGACCAGTATTAGTTTCCGTTACACCACTGCAGGTTCAATGTATTCCTTGGACATACACATTGACGATGAAACACTGAAATTACATCGGAATTAAATACAAAAGTCACAATGCCGCCTTAAGTGCAAGAAGAGTGAGACTTCTTAGAGTCTATGCTTTGATCCTTTCCTGTGAGACCAGCATTAGCCTCCGATACACCACTGCAGGTTCAATGTGTTCCTTGGACCTTCAAATTGAAGATAAAACACAGAAATCGCATCGGAATTAAATACAAAAGGCCCAATGCGGCCTTAAGTACAAGATTAGAGACTCTTCTTACAGTCGGTGCTTTGAGCATTCCCTGTGAGACCAGTATTAGTTTCTGATACACCACTGCAGGTTCAATGTATAACTTGGACCTTCACATTTAAGATGAAACACTGAATTTACATCGGAATTAAATACAAAATGCACAATGCCGCCTTAAGTGCAAGAAGAGTGAGGCTTCTTAGGGTCTGTGCTTTGATCCTTTCCTGTGAGACCAGTATTAGTTTCCGATACACTACTGCAAGTTCAAGGTAATCCTTGGACCTTCACATTGATGATAAAACAAGGAAACCGCATCGGAATTATATACAAAAGGCACAATGCCGCCTTAAGTACAAGAATAGAGACTCTTCTTACAGTCGGTGCTTTGAGCACTCCCTGTGAGACCAGTATTAGTTTCCGATACACCACTGCAGGTTCAATGTATTCCTTGGACATACACATTAACGATGAAAGACATAAATTCCATCGGAATTAAATACAAAAGGCACAATGCCGCCTTAAGTACAAGAATGTAGACTCTTCTTACAGTCTGTGCTTTGAGCATTCCCTGTGAGACCAGTATTAGTTTCCGATACAGCACTGCAGGTTCAATGTATTCCTTGGATGTAAACATTGACGATGAAACACTGCGAACACATCGGAATTAAATATAAAAGGCACAATGCTGCCTTAAGTACAAGAATAGAGACACTTCTTACAGTCAGTGATTAGAGCATTGCCTGTGAGACCAGTATTAGTTTCCAATACACCCTGCAGGTTCAATGTAGTCCTTGGACATACACATTGACGATGAAACACATAAATTACATCGGAATTAAATACAAAAGGCACAATGCCGCCTTAAGTGCAAGAATAGAGACTCAACTTACGGTCCATGCTTTGAGCTATCCCTGTGAGACCAGTATTAGTTTCCAATACACCACTGCAGGTTCAATGTATTCCTTGTACCTTCACATTGACGATGAAACACAGAAATCTAATCGGAATTTAATATAAAAAGCACAACGCCGCCTTAAGTACAAGAATAGAGACACTTCTTACAGTCGGTGCTTTGAGCATTCCCTGTGAGACCAGTAATAGTTTCCAATACACCACTGCAGGTTCAATGTATTCCTTGGACATACACATTGACGATGAAACACTGAGATTACATCGTAATTAAATACAAATGGCCCAAAGCCGCCTGAAGTACAAGAATACAGACACTTCTTACAGTCGTTGCTTTGAGCATTCCCTGTGAGACCAGTATCAGTTTCCGATACACCACTGTAGGTTCAATGTATTCCTTCGACCTTCACATTGACCATAAAATAAAGAAATCGCATCGCAATTACATACAAAAGGAACAATGCCGCCTTAAGTACAAGAATAGAGACTCTTCTTACAGTCGGTGCTTTGAGCATTCCCTGTGAGACCAGTATTAGTTTCCGATACACCACTGCAGATTCAATGTATTCCTTGGACGTAAACATTGACGATGAAACACTGAGAACACATCGGAATTAAATATAAAAGGCACAATGCCGCCTTAAGTACAAGAATAGAGGCATTTCTTACAGTTGATGCTTTGAGCATTCCCTGTGAGACCAGTATTAGTTTCCAATACACCACTGCAGGTTGAATGTATTCCTTGGACGTAAACATTGACGATGAAACACTGAAATTACATGGGAATTAAATACAAAAGGCACAATGCCGCCTTAAGTACAAGAATAGAGACTCTTCTTACAGTCGGTGCTTTGAGCATTCCCTGTGAGACTAGTATTAGTTTCCGATACCCCACTGCAGGTTCAATGTATTCCTTGGACCTTCACATTGACGATGAAACACAGAAATCTCATCGGAATTAAATTTAGAAGGCACAATGCCGCCTTAAGTACAAGAATAGAGACAGTTCTTACAGTCGGGTCCTTGAGCATTTCCTGTGAGACCAGTATTAGTTTCCAACACACCACTGCAGGTTCAATGTATTCCTTGGACATACACATTGACAATGAAACTCTGAGATTACATCGGATATAAATACAAAAGGCACAATGCCGTCTGAAGTACAAGAATAGAGACTCATCTTACAGTCGGTGCTTTGAGCATTCCCTGTGAGACCAGTATTAGTTTCTGATACACCACTGCAGGTTCAATGTATTACTTGGACCTTCACATTGACGATGAAACACAGAAATCGCATCGGAATTAAATACAAAAGGCACAATGCCGCCTTAAGTACAAGAATAGAGACTCTTCTTACAGTCGGTGCTTTGAGCATTCCCTGTGAGACCAGTATTAGTTTCCGATACACCACTGCAGATTCAATGTATTCCTTGGACGTAAACATTGACGATGAAACACTGAGAACACATCGGAATTAAATATAAAAGGCACAATGCCGCCTTAAGTACAAGAATACAGGCATTTCTTACAGTTGATGCTTTGAGCATTCCCTGTGAGACCAGTATTAGTTTCCAATACACCACTGCAGGTTGAATGTATTCCTTGGACGTAAACATTGACGATGAAACACTGAAATTACATGGGAATTAAATACAAAAGTCACAATGCCGCCTTAAGTACAAGAATAGAGACTCTTCTTACAGTCGGTGCTTTGAGCATTCCCTGTGAGACTAGTATTAGTTTCCGATACCCCACTGCAGGTTCAATGTATTCCTTAGACCTACACATTGACGATGAGACACAGAAATCGCATCGGAATTAAATACAAAAGGCACAATGCCGCCTTAAGTACAAGAATAGAGACTCTTCTTACAGTCGGTGCTTTGAGCATTCCCTGTGAGACCAGTATTAGTTTCTGATACACCACTGCAGGTTCAATGTATTCCTTGGACATACACATTGACGATGAAACACTGAAATTACATTGGAATTAAATACAAAAGGCACAATGCCGCCTTAAGTGCAAGAAGAGTGTGACTTGTTAGAGTCTGTGTTTTGATCCTTTCCTGTGAGACCAGTATTAGTCTCCGATACACCACTGCATGTTCAATGTATTCCTTGGACCTTCAAATTGAAGATAAAAGACGGAAATCGCATCGGAATTAAATACAAAAGGCACAATGCGGAGTAAGTACAAGAATAGAGACTCTTCTTACAGTCGGTGCTTTGAGCATTCCCTGTGAGACCAGTATTAGTTTCCGATACACTACTGCAGGTTCAAGGTAATCCTTGGACCTTAGCATTGATGATGAAACACAAAAATTACATCGGAATTAAGTTCAAAACGCACAATGCCGCCTTAAGTACAAGCATAGAGACTCTTCTTACAGTCGGTGCTTTGAGCATTCCCTGTGAGACCAGTATTAGTTTCCGATACACCACTGCAGGTTCAATGTATTCCTTGGACATACACATTGTCGATGAAACACAAAAATTACATCGGAATTAAGTTCAAAAGGCACAATGCCACCTTAAGTACAAGAATAGAGACTCTTCTTACAGTCGGTGATTTGAGCATTCCCTGTGAGACCAGTATTAATTTCCGATACACCACTGCAGGTTCAATGTATTCCTTGGACCTTCACATTTACGATGAAACACTGAATTTACATCGGATTTAATTACAAAACGCACAATGCCGCCTTAAGTGCAAGAAGAGTGAGACTTGTAAGGGTCTGTGCTTTGATCCTTTCCTGTGAGACCAGTATTAGTTTCCGATACACTACTGCAGGTTCAAGGTAATCCTTGGACCTTCACATTGGCGATAAAACGAAGAAACCGCAATGGAATTATATACAAAAATTACAATGCCGCCTTAAGTACATGAATATCGACTCTTCTTACAGTCGTTGCTTTGAGCATTCCCTGTGAGACCAGTATTACTTTCCGATACACCACTGCAGGTTCAATGTATTCCTTGGACCTTCACATTTACGATGAAACACCGAATTTACATCGGAATTAAATACAAAAGTCACAATGCCGCCTTAAGTGCAAGAAGAGTGAGACATCTTAGGGTCTGTGCTTTGATCGTTTCCTGTGAGACCAGTATTAGTTTCCGATACACTACTGCACGTTCAAGGTAATCCCTGGACCTTCACATTGACGATAAAACAAAGAAACCGCATCGGAATTATATACAAAAGGCACAATGCCGCCTTAAGTACAAGAATAGAGACTCTTCTTACAGTCGGTGCTTTGAGCATTCCCTGTGAGACCAGTATTAGTTTCCGATATACCACTGCAGGTTCAATGTATTCCTTGGACATACACATTGACGATGAAACACATAAATTACATCGGAATTAAATACAAAACGCACAATGCCGCCTTAAGTACATGAATAGAGACTCTTCTTACAGTCGGTGCTTTGAGCATTCCCTGTGCGACCAGTATTAGTTTCCGATACACCTCTGCAGGTTCAATGTATTACTTGGACCTTCACATTGACGATGAAACACAGTAATCGCATCGGAATTAGAAACAAAATGGACAATGCCGCCTTATGTACAAGAATAGGGACTCTTCTTACAGTCGGTGCTTTGAGCATTCCCTGTGAGACCAGTATTAGTTTCTAATACACCACTGCAGGTTCAATGTATTCCTTCGAAGTAAACATTGACGAGGAAACACTGAAATTACATGGGAATTAAATACAAAAGGCACAATGCCGCCTTAAGTCCAAGAATAGAGACTCTTCTTTCAGTCGGTGTTTCAGCATTCCCTGTGAGACCAGTATTAGTTTCCGATATACCACTGCACGTTCAATGTATTCCTTGGACCTTCCCATTGATGATAAAACATAGAAATCGCATCGCAATTAAATACAAAAGGCACAATGCCGCCTTAAGTACAAGAATGTAGACTCTTCTTACAGTCGGTGATTTGAGCATTCCCTGTGAGACCAGTAATAGTTTCCGATACACCACTGCAGGTTCAATGTATTAGTTGGACATACACATCGACGAAGAAACACATAAATTACATCGGTATTAAATACAAAAGGCACAATGCCGCCTTAAGTACAAGAATAGAGACTCTTCTTACAGTCGGTGCTTTGAGCATTCCCTGTGAGACCAGTATTAGTTTCCGATACCCCACTGCAGGTTCAATGTATTCCTTGGGCATTCACATTGACGATGAAACACAGAAATCTCATCGGAATTAAATTTAAAAGGCACAATGCCGCCTTAAGTACAAGAATAGAGACACTTCTTACAGTCGGTGCTTTGAGCATTCCCTGTGAAACCAGTATTAATTTCCAATACACTACTGCAGGTTCAATGTATTCCTTGGACATGCACATTGACGATGAAACTCTGAAATTACATCGGAATTAAATACAAAAGGCACAATGCCATCTGACGTACAAGAATAGAGACTCTTCTTACAGTCGGTGCTTTGAGCATTCCCTGTGCGACAAGTATTAGTTTCCGATACACCTCTGCAGGTTCAATGTATTACTTGGACCTTCACATTGACGATGAGACACAGTAATCGCATCCGAATTAAAAACAAAAGGCATAATGCGGCCTTAAGTACAAGAATTGAGACTCTTCTTACAGTCGGTGTTTTGAGCATTCCCTGTGAGACCAGTATTAGTTTCCAATACACCACTGCAGGTTCAATATATTCCTTGGACATACACATTGACGATAAAACACTGAAATTACTTCGGGATTAAATACAAATGGCACAATTCCGCTTTCAGTGCAAGAAGAGTGACACTTCTTAGAGTCTGTGCATTGTTCCTTTCCTGTGAGACCAGTATAAGTTTCCGATACACTACTGCAGGCTCAAGGTAATTCTTGGACCTTAGCATTGATGATGAAACACAGAAATTACATCGGAATTAAATTCAAAAGACACAATGCCGCCGTAAGTACAAGAATAGAGACTCTTCCTACAGTCGGTGCTTTGAGCATTCCCTGTGAGACCAGTAATAGTTTCCGTTACACCACTGCAGGTTCAATGTATTCCTTGGACATACACATCGACGATGAAACACATAAATTACATCGGTATTAAACACAAAAGGCACAATGCCGCCTTAAGTACAAGAATAGAGACTCTTCTTACAGTCGGTGCTTTGAGCATTCCCTGTGAGACCAGTATTAGTTTCCGATACCCCACTGCAGGTTCAATGTATTCCTTGGGCCTTCACATTGACGATGAAACACAGAAATCGCATCGGAATTAAATACAAAAATCACAATGCAACCTTATGTACAAGAATACAGACTCTTCTTACAGACGGTGTTTTGAGCATTCCCTGTGAGTCCAGTTTTGGATTCCGATACACCACTGCCGGTTCAATGTATTCCTTGCACCTTCACATTGACGATGAAACACAGATATCGCATCGGAATTAAGTACAAAAGGCACAATGCCGGCATAAGTACAAGAATAGAGACTCTTCTTATAGTCGGTGTTTTGAGCATTCCCTGTGAGACCAGTATTAGTTTCCGATACACCACTGCAGGTTCAATGTATTCCTCGGACCTTCACATTGACGATGAAACACAGAAATCGCAACGGAACTAAATACAAAAGTCACAATGCCGCCTTAAGTACAAGAATAGAGACTCTTCTTACAGTCGGTGCTTTGAGCATTCCCTGTGAGACCAGTATTAGTTTCCGATACAGCACTACATGTTCAATGTATTCTTTGGACATAAAAATTGACGATGAAACACTGAAATTATCTCGGAATTAAATACAAAAGGCACAATGCCGCCTTCAGTGCAACAAGGGTGAGACTTCTTAGAATCTGTGCTTTGATCCTTTCCTGTGAGACCAGTATTAGTTTTCGGTACACCACTGCAGGATTAATGTATTCCTTGGACCATCACATTTACGATGAAACACAGAAATCGCATCGGAATTAAATACAAAAGGCACAATGCCGCCTAAAGTACAAGAATAGAGACTCTTCTTACAGTCGGCGCTTTGAGCATTCCCTGTGAGACCAATATTACTTTCCGATACACCACTGCAGGTTCAATGTATTCCTTGCACATTCACATTGACGATGAAACACAGAAATCGCAACGGAATTAAATACAAAAGTCACAATGCCGCCATAAGTACAAGAATAGAGACTCTTCTTATAGTCGGTGCTTTGAGCATTCCCTGTGAGACCAGTATTAGTTTCCAATACACCATTGCAGGTTCAATGTAGTCCTTGGACATACACATTGACAATGAAACACTGAAATTACATCGGAATTAAATGCAAAAGGCACAATGCCGCTTTAAATGCAAGAAGAGTGAGACTTCTTAGAGTCTGTGCTTTGATCCTTTCCTGTGAGACCAGTATTAGTTTCCTATACACCACTGCAGGTTCAATGTATTCCTTGGACATACACATTGACGATGAAACACATAAATTACAACGGAATTAAATACAAAAGGCACAATGCCGCCTTAAGTACAAGAATAGAGACTCTTCTTACAGTCGGTGCTTTGAGCATTCCCTGTGAGACCAGTATTAGTTTCCAATACACCACTGCAGGTTCAATGTAGTCCTTGCACATATATATTGTCGATGAAACACATAAATTACATCGGAATAAAATACAAAAGGCACAATGCCGCCTTAAGTACAAGTATGTAGACTCTTCTTACAGTCGGTGCTTTGAGCATTCCCTGTGAGACCAGTATTAGTTTCCAATACACCACTGCAGGTTCAATGTATTCCTTGGAAGTAAACATTGACGATGAAACACTGAAATTACATGGGAATTAAATACAAAAGGCATAATGCCGCCTTAAGTCCAAGAATAGAGACTCTTCTTACAGTCGGTGTTTCAGCATTCCCTGTGAGACCAGTATTAGTTTCCGATACAGCACTACATGTTCAATCTAATCTTTGGACATAAAAATGGACGACGAAACACTGAAATTATCTCGGAATTAAATACAAAAGGCACAATGTCGCCTTCAGTGCAACAAGAGTGAGACTTCATAGAATCTGTGCTTTGATCCTTTCCTGTGAGACCAGTATTAGTTTACGGTACACCACTGCAGGTTTAATGTATTCCTTGGAACTTCACATTGACGATACAACATAGAAATCGCATCGGAATTAAATACAAAAGGCACAATGCCGCCTTAAGTACAAGATTGTAGATTCTTCTTACAGTCGGTGATTTGAGCATTCCCTGTGAGACCAGTAATAGTTTCCGATACACCACTGCATGTTCAATGTATTCCTTGGACATACACATCGACGATGAAAAACATAAATTACATCCGTATTAAATACAAAAGGCACAATGCCGATTTTAGTACAAGAATAGAGACTCTTCTTACAGTCGGTGCTTTGAGCATTCCCTGTGAGACCAGTATTAGTTTCCGATACAGCACACCATGTTCAATCTATTCTTTGGACATAAAAATGGACGACGAAACACTGAAATTATCTCGGAATTAAATACAAAAGGCACAATGTCGCCTTCAGTGCAACAAGAGTGAGACTTCTTAGAATCTGTGCTTTGATCCTTTCCTGTGAGACCAGTATTAGTTTTCGGTACACCACTGCAGGATTAATGTATTCCTTGGACCATCACATTTACGATGAAACACAGAAATCGCATCGGAATTAAATACAAAAGGCACAATGCCGCCTTAAGTACAAGAATAGAGACTCTTCTTACAGTCGGCGCTTTGAGCATTCCCTGTGAGACCAATATTACTTTCCGATACACCACTGCAGGTTCAATGTATTCCTTGCACATTCACATTGACGATGAAACACAGAAATCGCAACGGAATTAAATACAAAAGTCACAATGCCGCCATAAGTACAAGAATAGAGACTCTTCTTATAGTCGGTGCTTTGAGCATTCCCTGTGAGACCAGTATTAGTTTCCGATACACCACTGCAGGGTCAATGTATTCCTCGGACCTTCACATTGACGATGAAACACAGAAATCGCAACGGAATTAAATACAAAAGTCACAATGCCGCCTTAAGTACAAGAATAGAGACTCTTCTTACAGTCAGTGCATTGAGCACTCCCTGTGAGACCTGTATTAGTTTCCGATACACCACTGCAGGTTCAATGTAATCCTTTGACCTTCACATTGACGATGAAACACAGAAATTGCATCGGAATTAAATACAAAAGGCACAATGCCGCATAAGTACATGAATAGAGACTCTTCTTACAGTCGTTGCTTTGAGCATTCCCTGTGAGACCAGTATTAAATTTCCGATACACCACTGCAAGTTCAATGTATTCCTTGGACCATAACATTGAAGATGAATCACAGAAATCTCATCGGAATTAAATACAAAAATCACAATGCCGCCATAAGTACAAGAATAGAGACTCTTCTTACAGTCGGTGCTTTGAGCATTCCCTGTGAGACCAGTATTAGTTTCCAATACACCATTGCAGGTTCAATGTAGTCCTTGGACATACACATTGACAATGAAACACTGAAATTACATCGGAATTAAATGCAAAAGGCACAATGCCGCTTTAAATGCAAGAAGAGTGAGACTTCTTAGAGTCTGTGCTTTGATCCTTTCCTGTGAGACCAGTATTAGTTTCCTATACACCACTGCAGGTTCAATGTATTCCTTGGACATACACATTGACGATGAAACACATAAATTACAACGGAATTAAATACAAAAGGCACAATGCCGCCTTAAGTACAAGAATAGAGACTCTTCTTACAGTCGGTGCTTTGAGCATTCCCTGTGAGACCAGTATTAGTTTCCAATACACCACTGCAGGTTCAATGTAGTCCTTGGACATACATATTGACGATGAAACACATAAATTACATCGGAATAAAATACAAAAGGCACAATGCCGCCCTAAGTACAAGTATGTAGACTCTTCTTACAGTCGGTGCTTTGAGCATTCCCTGTGAGACCAGTATTAGTTTCCAATACACCACTGCAGGTTCAACGTATTCCTTGGAAGTAAACATTGACGATGAAACACTGAAATTACATGGGAATTAAATACAAAAGGCATAATGCCGCCTTAAGTCCAAGAATAGAGACTCTTCTTACAGTCGGTGTTTCAGCATTCCCTGTGAGACCAGTATTAGTTTCCGATACAGCACTACATGTTCAATCTATTCTTTGGACATAAAAATGGACGACGAGACACTGAAATTATCTCGGAATTAAATACAAAAGGCACAATGTCGCCTTCAGTGCAACAAGAGTGAGACTTCTTAGAATCTGTGCTTTGATCTTTTCCTGTGAGACCACTATTAGTTTTCGGTACACCACTGCAGGTTTAATGTATTCCTTGGACCTTCACATTGACGATACAACATAGAAATCGCATCGGAATTAAATACAAAAGGCACAATGCCGCCTTAAGTACAAGATTGTAGATTCTTCTTACAGTCGGTGATTTGAGCATTCCCTGTGAGACCAGTAATAGTTTCCGATACACCACTGCAGGTTCAATGTATTCCTTGGACATACACATCGACGATGAAACACATAAATTACATCCGTATTAAATACAAAAGGCACAATGCCGATTTTGGTACAAGAATAGAGACTCTTCTTACAGTCGGTGCTTTGAGCATTCCCTGTGAGACCAGTATTAGTTTCCGATACAGCACACCATGTTCAATCTATTCTTTGGACATAAAAATGGACGACGAAACACTGAAATTGTCTCGGAATTAAATACAAAAGGCACAATGTCGCCTTCAATGCAACAAGAGTGAGACTTCTTAGAATCTGTGCTTTGATCCTTTCCTGTGAGACCAGTATTAGTTTTCGGTACACCACTGCAGGATTAATGTATTCCTTGGACCATCACATTGACGATGAAACACAGAAATCGCAACGGAATTAAATACAAAAGTCACAATGCCGCCATAAGTACAAGAATAGAGACTCTTCTTATAGTCGGTGCTTTGAGCATTCCCTGTGAGACCAGTATTAGTTTCCGATACACCACTGCAGGTTCAATGTATTCCTCGGACCTTCACATTGACGATGAAACACAGAAATCGCAACGGAATTAAATACAAAAGTCACAATGCCGCCTTAAGTACAAGAATAGAGACTCTTCTTACAGTCGGTGCATTGAGCACTCCCTGTGAGACCAGTATTAGTTTCCGATACACCACTGCAGGTTCAATGTAATCCTTTGACCTTCACATTGACGATGAAACACAGAAATTGCATCGGAATTAAATACAAAAGGCACAATGCCGCATAAGTACATGAATAGAGACTCTTCTTACAGTCGATGCTTTGAGCATTCCCCGTGAGACCAGTATTAAATTTCCGATACACCACTGCAAGTTCAACGTATTCCTTGAACCATAACATTGAAGATGAAACACAGAAATCACATCGGACTTAAATACAAAAGGCACAATGCCGCCTTAAGAGCAACAAGAGTGAGACTTCTTAGAATCTGTGCTTTGATCCTTTCCTGTGAGACCAGTATTAGTTTCCGGTACACCACTGCAGATTTAAAGTATTCTTTGGACCATCACATTTACGATGAAACACAGAATTTGCATCGGAATTAAATACAAAAGGCACAATGCCGCCTTAAGTACAAGAATAGAGACTCTTCTTACAGTCGGTGCTTTGAGCATTCCCTGTGAGACCAGTATTAGTTTCCAATACACCACTGCAGGTTCAATGTATTACTTGGACCTTCACATTGACGATGAAACACAGAAATCGCATCGGAATTAAATACAAAAGGCACAATGCCGCCTTAAGTACAAGCATAGAGATTCTTCTTACAGTCGGTGCTTTGAGCATTCCCTGTGAGACCAGTATTAGTTTCCGATACACCACTGCAGGTTCAATGTATTTCTTGGATATACACATTGACGATGAAACACTGAAATTACATCGGAATTAAATAAAAAAGGCACCATGCCTCTTTAAGTGCTAAAAGAGTGAGACTTCTTGGAGTCTGTGTTTTGATCCTTTCCTGTGCGACCAGTATTAGTTTCCGAATCACCACTGCCGGTTCAATGTATTCCTTTGACCTTCACATTGACGATGAAACACAGAAATCGCATCGTAATTTAATACAAAAGGCACAATGCCGCCTTAAGTACAAGAATAGAGACTCTTCTTACAGTCGGTGCTTTGAGCATTCCCTGTGAGACCAATATTAGTTTCCGATACACCACTGCAGGTTCAATGTAATCCTTGGACCTTTACATTGACGATGAAACACAGAAATCGCATCGGAATTAAATACAAAAATTATAATGCCGCCTTAAGTATAAGAATAGAGACTCTTCTTACAGTCTGTGATTTGATCCTTTCCTGTGAGACCAGTATTAGTTTCCGATACACCACTGCAGGTTCAATGTATTCTTTTGACCTTCACATTGACAATGAAACACAGAAATCGCATCGGAATTAGATACAAAACGCACAATGCCGCCTTAGGTTCAAGAATAGAGACTCTTCTTACAGTCGATGCTTTGATCCTTTCCTGTGAGACCAGTTTTAGTTTCCGATACACCACTGCAGGTTCAATGTATTCCTTGGATGTAAACATTGACGATGAAACACACAAATCGAATCGGATTTAAATACAGAAGGCACAATGTCGCCTTAAGTACAAGAATAGAGATTCTTCTTACAGTCTGTGCTTTGATCCTTTCCTGTGAGACCAGTATTAGTTTCCGATACACCACTGCAGGTTCAATGTAGTCCTAGGACCTTCAAATTGACGATGAAACACAGAAGTCGGATCGGAATTAAATACAAAAGGCACAATGCCGCCTTAAGTACAAGAATAGAGACTCTTCTTACAGTCTGTGCTTTGATCCTTTCCTGTGAGACCAGTATTAGTTTCCGATACACCACTGCAGGTTCAATTTATTCCTTGGACCTTCACATTCACGATGAAACAAAGAACTCGCATCGGAATTAAATACAAAAGGCACAATGCCGCCTTCAGTACGGGAATAGAGACACTTCTTACAGTCTGTGTTTTGATCCTTTCCTGTGAGACCAATATTAGTTTCTGATACACCACTGCAGGTTCAATGTATTCCTTTGACCTTTACATTGACGATGAAGCACAGAATTCGCATCGGAAATAATTACAAAAATTACAATGGCGCCTTAAGTACAAGAATAGAGACTCTTCTTACAGTCTGTGATTTGATCCTTTCCTGTGAGACCAGTATTAGTTTCCGATACACCACTGCAGGTTCAATGTAATCCTTTGACCTTTACATTGATGATAAAACACAGAAATCGCATCAGAATTAAATACAAATGGCACAACGCCGCCTTTAGTACGAAAATAGAGACACTCCTTACTGTCGATGCTTGGAGCATTCCCTGTGAGACCAGTATTAGTTTCCGATGTACCACTGCAGGTTCAATGTATTCCTTGGACATACACATTGACGATGAAACACTGAAATTACATCGGAATTAAGTACAATAGCCACAATGCCGCCTTAAGTGCAAGAAGAGTGCGACTTCCTAGAGTCTGTGCTTTGATCCTTTCCTGTGAGACCAGTATTAGTTTCCGATACACCACTGCAGGTTCAATGTATTCCTTGGACCTTCACATTAACGATGAAACATAGAAATCGCATCGGAATTAAATACAAAAGGCACAATGCCGACTTAAGTACAAGAATAGAGACTCTCCTTACAGTCGGTGCTTTGAGCATTCCCTGTGAGACCAGTATTAGTTTCCGATACACCACTGCAGGTTCAATGTATTCCTTCGACATTCACATTGACGATGAAAGACAGATATCGCATCGGAATTAAATACAAAGGGCGCAATGCCGCCTTAAGTACAAGAATAGAGACTCTTCTTACAGTCTGTGCTTTGGTCCTTTCCTGTGAGACCAGTTTTAGTTTCCGATACACCACTGCAGGTTCAATGTATTCCTTTGACCTTTACATTGACGATGAAACACAGAAATCGCATCGGAATTAAATACAAAAATTACAATGCCGCCTTAAGTACAAGAATAGAGACTCTTCTTAAAGTCTGTGATTTGATCCTTTCCTGTGAGACCAGTATTAGTTTCCGATACACCACTGCAGGTTCAATGTATTCCTTTGACCTTCACATTGACGATGAAACACCGAAGTCGCATCGGAATTAAATACAAAAGGCACAATGCCGCATTAGGTACAAGAATGGAGACTCTTCTTACAGTCGGTGCTTTGATCCTTTCCTGTGAGACCAGTATTAGTTTCCGATAGACCACTGCAGGTTCAATGTATTCCTTATACGTAAACATTGACGATGAAACACACAAATCGCATCGGAATTAAATACAAAAGGCACAATGCCGCCTTAAGAACACGAATAGAGACTCTTCTTACAGTCTGTGCTTTGATTCTTTCCTGTGAGACCAGTACTAGTTTCCGATACACCACATCAGGTTCAATGTAGTCCTTTGACCTTCACATTGACGATGAAACACAGACATCGGATCGGAATTAAATACAAAAGGCACAATGCCGCCTTAAGTACAAGAATAGAGACCCTTCTTACAGTGTGTGTTTTGATCCTTTCCTGTGAGACCAGTATTAGTTTTCGATGCACCACGGCAGGTTCAATGTTTTCCTTTGACCCTCACATTGACGATGAAACACAGATATGGCATCGGAATTAAATACAAAAGGCACAATGCCGCCTTAAGTACAAGAATAGAGACACTTCTTACAGTCTGTGCTTTGATCCTTTCCTGTGAGACCATTAATAGTTTCCGATACACCACTGCAGGTTCAATGTATTCCTTGGACATACACATTGTCAATGAAACACTGAAAATACATCGGAATTAAATACAAAAGGCCAAATGCCGCATTAAGTGCGAGAGGAATGAGGCTTCTTAGAGTCTGGGCTTTGATCCTTCCCTGTGAGACCAGTATTAGTTTCCGATACACCACTGTAGGTTCAATGTATTCCTTGGACCTTCACATTGATGATAAAACACAGAAACCACTTGGAATTATATACAAATGGAACAATGCCGCCATAAGTACAAGAATAGAGACACTTCTTACTGTCGATGCTTTGAGCATTCCCTGTGAGACCAGTGTTAGTTTCCGATGTACCACTGCAGGTTCAATGAATTCCTTGGACATACACATTGACGATGAAAAACTGAAATTACATCGGAATTAAATACAAAAGGCACAATGCCGCCTTAAGTGCAAGAAGGGTGAGACTTCTTAGAGTCTGTGCTTCGATCCTTTCCTGTGAGACCAGTATTAGTTTCCGATACACCACTGCAGGTTCAATGTATTCCTTGGACCTTCACATTGACGATGAAACACAGAAATCGCATCGGAATTAAATACAAAGGGCACAATGCCGCCTTAAGTACAAGAATAGAGACTCTTCTTACAGTCGGTGCTTTGATCCGTTCCTGTGAGACCAGTATTAGTTTCCGATACACCACTGCAGGTTCAATGTATTCCTTGGACCTTCACATTGACGATGAAACACAGTAATTACATCGGAATTAAATACAAAAGGCACAATGCCGCCTTAATTGAAAGAATAGAGACTCTTCTTACAGTCGATTCTTTGAGCATTCCCTGTGAGACCAGTATTAGTTTCCGATACAACACTGCAGGTTCAATGTATTCCTTATACGTAAACATTGACGATGAAACACAGAAATCGCATCGGAATTAAATACAAATGGCACAATGCCGCCTTAAGTACAAGAATAGAGACTCTTCTTACAGTCGGTGTTTTGAGCATTCCGTGAGAGACCAGTATTAGTTTCCGATACACCACTGCAGGTTCAATGGATTCCCTCGACATTCACATTGACGATGAAACACAGAAATCGCATCGGAATTAAATACAAAAGGCACAATGCCGCCTTAAGTACAAGAATAGAGACTCTTCTTACAGTCTGTGCTTTGATCCTTTCCTGTGAGACCAGTATAAGTTTCCGATACACCACTGCAGGTTCAATGTATTCCTTGGACCTTCACATTGACGATGAAACACAGTAATTACATCGGAATTAAATACAAAAGGCACAATGCCGCCTTAGGTACAAGAATCTAGACTCTTCATACAGTCAGTGCTTTGAGAATTCCCTGTTAGACAAGTATTAGTTTCCGATACATCACTGCAGGTTCAATGTATTCCGTGGACATACACATGGTCGATGAAACACTGAAATTACATCGAAATTAAATACAAAAGGCACAATGCCGCCTTAAGTGCAAGTAGAGAGAGACTTCTTAGAGTCTGTGCTTTGATCTTCTCCTGTGAGACCAGTATTAGTTCCCGATACATCACTGCAGGTTCCATGTATTCCTTGGACTTTCACATTGACGATGAAACACAGTAAGTACATCGGAATTAAATACAAAAGGCACAATGCCGCATTAGGTACAAGAATGGAGACTCTTCTTACAGTCGGTGCTTTGATCCTTTCCTGTGAGACCAGTATTAGTTTCCGATAGACCACTGCAGGTTCAATGTATTCCTTATACGTAAACATTGACGATGAAACACACAAATCGCATCGGAATTAAATACAAAAGGCACAATGCCGCCTTAAGAACACGAATAGAGACTCTTCTTACAGTCTGTGCTTTGATTCTTTCCTGTGAGACCAGTATTAGTTTCCGATACACCACATCAGGTTCAATGTAGTCCTTTGACCTTCACATTGACGATGAAACACAGACATCGGATCGGAATTAAATACAAAAGGCACAATGACGCCTTAAGTACAAGAATAGAGACACTTCTTACAGTCTGTGCTTTGATCCTTTCCTGTGAGACCATTATTAGTTTCCGGTACACCACTGCAGGTTCAAAGTATTCCTTGGACATACACATTGTCAATGAAACACTGAAATTACATCGGAATTAAATACAAAAAGCCAAATGCCGCATTAAGTGCGAGAGGAATGAGGCTTCTTAGAGTCTGGGCTTTGATCCTTCCCTGTGAGACCAGTATTAGTTTCCGATACACCACTGTAGGTTCAATGTATTCCTTGGACCTTCACATTGATGATAAAACACAGAAATCGCATCGGAATTAAATACAAATGGCACAATGCCGCCTTAAGTACAAGAATAGAGACTCTTCTTACAGTCTGTGCTTTGATCCTTTCCTGTGAGACCAGTATTAGTTTCCGATACACCACTGCAGGTTCAATGTATTCCTTATACGTAAACATTGACGATGAAACACAGAAATCGCATCGGAATTAAATACAAATGGCACAATGCCGCCTTAAGTACAAGAATAGAGACTCCTCTTACAGTCGGTGCTTTGAGCATTCCGTGAGAGACCAGTATTAGTTTCCGATACACCACTGCAGGTTCAATGGAATCCCTCGACATTCACATTGATGATGAAACACAGAAATCGCTTCGGAATTAAATACAAAAGGCACAATGCCGCCTTAAGTACAAGAATAGAGACTCTTCTTACAGTCTGTGCTTTGATCCTTTCCTGTGAGACCAGTATTAGTTTCCGATACACCACTGCAGGTTCAATGTATTCCATTGACCTTCACATTGACGATGTAACACTGAAATCGCATCGGAATTAAATACAAAAGCCACAATGCCGCCGTTGGTACAAGAATAGAGACTCTTCTTACAGTCTGTGCTTTGATCCTTTCCTGTGACACCAGTATTAGTTTCCGATACACCAGTGCAGGTTCAATGTATTCCATTGACCCTCACATTGACGATGAAACACAGAAATCGCATCGGAATTAAATACAAAAGGCACAATGCAACCTTAAGTACAAGAATAGAGACTCTTTTTACAGTCTGTGCTTTGATCCTTTCCTGTGAGACCAGTATTACTTTCCGATACACCACTGCAAGTTCAATGAATTCCTTGGACATACACATTGACGATGAAACACTGAAATTACATCGGAATTAAATACAAAAGGCACAATGCCGCCTTAAGTACAAGAATAGAGACACTTCTTCCAGTCGATGCTTAGAGCATTCCCTGTGAGACCAGTATTAGTTTCCGATACACCACTGCAGGTTCAATGTATTCCTTTGACCTTCTCATTGACGATGACACACAGAAATCGCATCGGAATTAAATACAAAAGGCAAAATGCCGCCTTAGGTACAAGAATGTAGACACTTCATACAGTCGGTGCCTTGAGAATTCCCTGTTAGACCAGTATTAGTTTCCGATACAACACTGCAGGTTCAATGAATTCCTTGGACATTCACATTCACGATGAAACACAGAAATCGCATCGGAATTAAATACAAATGGCACAATGTAGCCTTTAGTACAAGAATAGAGACACTTCCTACAGTCTGTCCTTTGATTCTTTCCTGTGAGGCCAGTATTAGTTTCCGATACACCACTGCAGGTTCAATGTATTCCTTGGACATACACATTGTCAAAGACCACTGAAATTACATCAGAAGTAAATACAAAAGGCACAATGCCGCCTTAAGTGCAAGAGGAATGAGGCTTCTTAGAGTCTGGGCTCTGATCCTTTCCTGTGAGACCAGTATTAGTTTCCGATACACCTCTGCAGGTTAAATGTATTCCTTGGACCTTCACATTGATGATAAAACACAGAAATCGCATCGGAATTAAATACAATTGGCACAATGCCGCCTTAAGTACAAGAATAGAGTCACTTCTTACTGTCGATGCTTTGAGCATTTCCTTTGAGACCAGTATTAGTTTCCGATGTACCACTGCAGGTTCAATGTAGTCCTTTGACCTTCACATTGACGATGAAACACAGAAATCGGATCGGAATTAAATACAAAAGGCACAATGCCGCCTTAAGTACAAGAATAGAGACTTTTCTTACAGTATGTGCTTTGATCCTTTCTTGTGAGACCAGCATTAGTTTCCGATACACCACTGCAGGTTCAATGTATTCCATTGACCCTCACATTGACGATGAAACACAGAAATCGCAATGGAATGAAATACAAAAGACACAATGCCGCCATAAGTACAGGAATAGAGACTCTTCTTACAGTCTGTGATTTGATCATTTCCTGTGAGATCAGTATTAGTTTCCGATACACCACTGCAGGTTCAATGTATTCCTTGGACCTTCACATTCACGATGAAACAAAGAAATGGCATCGGAATTAAATACAAAAGGCGCAATGCCACCTTAAGTACAGGAATAGAGACACTTCTTACAGTCTGTGTTTTGATCCTTTCCTGTGAGACGAGTATTAGTTTCCGATACACCACTGCAGGTTCAATGTATTCCTTGGACATACACATTGTCAATGAAACACTGAAATTACATCGGAATTAAATACAAAACGCACAATGCCGCCTTAAGTGCAAGAGGAATGAGGCTTCTTAGAGTCTGGGCTTTGATCCTTTCCTGTGAGACCAGTATTAGTTTCCGATACACCACTGGAGGTTCAATGTATTCCTTGGACCTTTACATTGATGATAAAACACAGAAATCGCATCAGAATTAAATACAAATGGCACAACGCCGCCTTAGGTACAAGAATAGAGACTCTTATTACAGTCTGTGCTTTGATCCTTTCCTGTGAGACCAGTATTAGTTTCCGATACACCACTGCAGGTTCAATGTATTCCTTTGACCTTTACATTGACGATGAAATACAGAAATCGCATCGGAATTAAATACAAAAATTACAATGCCGCCTCAAGTACAAGAATAGAGACTCTTCTTACAGACTGTGATTTGATCCTTTCCTGTGAGACCAGTATTAGTTTCCGATACACCACTGCAGGTATAATGTATTCCTTTGACCTTCACATTGACGATGAAACACAGAAATCGCATCGGAATTAAATACAAAAGGCACAATGCCGCCATACGTACAAGAATAGAGACTCTTCTTACAGTCGGTGCTTTGATCCATTCCTATGAGACCAGTATTAGTTTACGATACACCACTGCAGGTTCAATGTATTCCGTGGACGTTAGCATTGACGATGAAACACACAAATCGCTTCGGAATTAAATACAAAAAACACAATGCCGCCTTATGCACACGAATAGAGACTCTTCCTACAGTCTGTGGTTTGATTCTTTACTGTGACAACCAGTATTAGTTTCCGATACACCACTCCAGGTTCAATGTAGTCCTTTGCCTTCACATTGACGATGAAACACAGACATCGGATCGGAATTAAATACAAAAGCCACAATTCCGAGTTAAGTACAAGAATAGAGACCCTTCTTACAGTCTGTGCTTTGATCCTTTCCTGTGAGACCAGTATTAGTTTACGATACACCACTGCAGGTTCAATGTATTCCATTGACCCTCACATTGACGATGAAACACAGAAATCTCATCGGAATTAAATACAAAAGCATAATGCCGCCTTAAGTACAAGAATAGAGACTCTTCTTACAGTCTGTTCTTTGATCCTTTCCTGTGAGGCCAGTATTAGTTTCCGATACACCACTGCAGACTCAATGTATTCCTTGGACCTTCACATTCACGATGAAACACAGATATCGCATCGGAATTAAATACAAAGGGCACAATGCCGCCTTAAGTACAAGAATAGAGACACTTCTTACAGTCTGTGCTTTGATCCTTTCCTGTGAGACCATTATCAGTTTCCGATACACCACTGCAGGTTCAATATGTTCCATGGACATACACATTGTCAATGAAACACTGAAAGTATATCGGAATTAAATACAAAAGGCAAAATGCCGCCTTCAGTGCGAGAGGAATGAGGATTCTTAGAGTCTGGGCTTTGATCCTTTCCTGTGAGACCAGTATTAGTTTCCGATACTCCACTGTAGGTTCAATGTATTCCTTGGACCTTCACATTGATGATAAAACACAGAAATCGCATCGGAATTAAATACAAATGGCACAATGCCGCCTTATGTACAAGAATAGAGACACTTCTTACTGTCGATGCTTTGAGTATTCCCTGTGAGACCAGTATTAGTTTCCGATGTACCACTGCAGGTTCAATGTATTCCTTGGACATACACATTGACGATGAAACACTGAAATTACATCGGAATTAAATACAAAAACACAATGCCGCCATAAGTGCAAGAAGAGTGAGACTTCTTAGAGTCTGTGCTCTGATCCTTTCCTGTGAGACCAGTATTAGTTTGCGATACACCACTGCGGGTTCAATGTATTCCTTTGACCTTCACATTGACGATGACACACAGAAATCGCATCGGAATTTAATACAAAAGGCTCAATGCCGCCATAGGTAGAAGAATGTAGTTTCATCATACAGTCAGTGCTTTGAGAATTCCCTGTTAGACCAGTATTAGTTTCCGATACAACACTGCAGGTTCAATGTATTCCTTGGACATACACATGGACGATGAAACACTGAAATTACATCGGAATTAAATACAAAAGGCACAATGCCGCCTTAAGTGCAAGTAGAGAGAGACTTCTTAGAGTGTGTGCTTTGATCCTTTCCTGTGAGACCAGTATTAGTTTCTGATACACCACTGCTGGTTCAATGTATTCCTTGGATCTTCACATTGACGATGAAACACAGAAATCACATCGGAATTAAATGCAAAAGGCACAATGCCGCCTTAAGTTAGAGAATAGAGATTCTTCTTACTGTCGGTGCTTTGTGCATTCCCTGTGAGACCAGTATTAGTTTCCGATACACCACTGCAGGTTCAATGTATTCCTTGGACCATCACATTGACGATGAAAGACAGAAATCGCATTGGAAATAAATACAAAACGCACAATGCCGCCTTAAGTACAAGAATAGAGACTCATCTTACAGTCGGTGTTTTGAGCATACCCTGTGAGACCAGTATTAGTTT
Source organism: Schistocerca americana (assembly GCF_021461395.2). Lineage (NCBI taxonomy): Eukaryota > Metazoa > Arthropoda > Insecta > Orthoptera > Acrididae > Schistocerca > Schistocerca americana. The sequence continues at coordinate 738,167,420 of NC_060123.1, forward strand.
CCGATACACCACTGCAGGTTCAATGTATTCCTTGGACATACACATTGACGATGAAACATTGTGTTTACATCGGAATTAAATACAAAAGGCACAATGCCGCCTAAGTGTAAGAAGAGTGAGACTTCTTAGAGTCTGTGTTTGATCCTTTTCTGTGAGCCCAGTATTAGTAGCCGATACACTACTGCAGGTTCAATGCAATCCTTGGACCTTCACATTGACGATGAATCACAGAAATCGCATCGGAATTAAAAACAAAATGAACAACGCCGCCTTAAGTACGAGAATAGAGATTCTTTTTACAGTCTGTGCCTTGAACACTCCCTGTTTGACCAGTATTAGTTACCGATACACAACTGAAGGCTCAATGTATTCCTTGGACCTTCACACTGGCGATGAAACACTGAAATTGCATCGGAATTAAATACAAATGGCACAATGCCGCCTTAAGTGCAAGAAGAGTGAGACTTCTTAGAGTCTGTGCTTTGATCGTTTCCTGTGAGCCCAGTATTAGTTTCCGATGCACCACTGCAGGTTCAATGTATTCCTTGGACCTTCACGTTGACGATGAAAAACAGAAATCGCATCGGAATTAAATACAAAACGCACAATGCCGCCTTAAGTGCAAGAAGAGTGAGACTTCTTAGAGTCTGTGCTTTGATCCTTTCCTGAGAGCCCAGTATTAGTTTCCGATACACCACTGCAGGTTCAATGTATTCCTTGGATTTTCACATTGACGATGAAACACAGAAAACGCATCGGAATGAAATACAATAGGCACAATGCCGCCGTAGGTACAAGAATAGAGATTCTTCTTACAGTCGGTGCTTTGAGCATTCCCTGTGAGACCAGTATTAGTTTCCGATACTCCACTGCAGGTTCAATGTATTCCTTGGACCATCACATTGACGATGAAACACATAAATCGCATCGGAATTAAATACAAAGCGCACAATGACGCCTTCAGTACAAGAATAGAGATTCTTCTTACAGTCGGCGCTTTGAGCATTCCCTGTGAGACCACTATTAGTTTCCGATACACCACTGCAGGTTCAATGTATTCCTCGGACATTCACATTCACGATGAAACACAGGAATCGCATCGGAATTAAATGCAAAAGGCACAATGCCGCCTTAAGTACAAGAATAGAGATTCTTCTTACAGTCGGTGCTTTGAGCATTCCCTGTGAGACCAGTATTAGTTTCCGATACTCCACTGCAGGTTCAATGTATTCCTTGGACCCTCACATTGACGATGAAACACATAAATCGCATTGGAATTAAATACAAAACGCACAATGCCGCCGTAAGTACAAGACTAGAGACTCTTCTTACAGTCGGTGCTTTGAGCATTCCCTGTGAGACCAGTATTAGTTTCCGAAACAGCACTGCATGCTCAATGTATTCCTTGGACGTAAACATTGACGATGAAACACTGAAATTACATCGGAATTAAACACAAAAGGCACAATGCCGCCTTAAGTACAAGAATAGAGACTGTTCTTACTGTCTCTGCTTTTAGCATTCCCTGCGAGCCAGTATTAGTTTCCGATAGACCACTGCACGTACAATGTATGCCTTGGATCTTCACATTGACGATGAAACACAGAAATCGCATCGGAATTAAATACAAAAGGCACAATGCCGCCTTAAGTACGAGAATAGAGACTCTTCTTACAGTCGGTGCTTTGAGCATTCCCTGTGAGTCCAGTATTAGTTTCTGATACACCACTGCAGGTTCAATGTATTCCTTGGACATACACATTGACGATGAAACACTGAAATAACATTGGAATTAAATACAAAAGGCACAATGCCGCCTTAAGTGCAAGAAGAGTGAGACTTGTTAGAGTCTGTGCTTTGATCCTTTCCTGTGACACCAGTATTAGTCTCCGATACACCACTGCAGGTTCAATGTATTCCTTGGACCTTCAAATTGAAGATGAAACACAGAAATCGCATCCGAATTAAATACAAAAGGCACAATGCCGCCTTAAGTACAAGAATTGAGACTCTTCTTACAGTCGGTGCTTTGAGCATTCCCTGTGAGACCAGTATTAGTTTCCCATACACTACTGCAGTTTCAAGGTAATCCTTGGACCTTAGCATTGATGATGAAACACAGAAATTACATCGGAATTAAATTTAAAAGGCACAATGCTGCCTTAAGTACAAGAATGGAGACTCTTCTTACAGTCGGTGCTTTGAGCATTCTCTGTGAGACCAGTATTAGTTTCCGATACACCACTGCAGGTTCAATGTATTCCTTGGACCTTCACATTTACGATGAAACACTGAAATTACATCGGAATTAAATACAAAAGGCATAATGCAGCCTTAAGTGCAAGAAGAGTGAGACTTCTTTGGGTCTGTGCTTTGATCCTTTCCTGTGAGTCCAGTATTAGTTTCCGATACACTACTGCAGGTTCAAGGTAATCATTGGACCTTCACATTGACGATAAAACAAAGAAACCGCATCGGAATTATATACAAAAGGCACAATGCCGCCTTAAGTACAAGAATAGCGACTCTTCTTACAGTCGTTGCTTTGAGCATTCCCTGTGAGACCAGTATTAGTTTCCCATACACCACTGCAGGTTCAATGTATTCCTTGGACCTTCGCAATTACGATGAAACACTGAATTGACATTGGAAGTAAATACAAAAGTCACAATGCCGCCTTAAGTGCAAGAAGAGTGAGACTTCTTAGGGTCTGTGCTTTGATCATTCCCTGTGAGACCAGTATTAGTTTCTGATACACTACTGCAGGTTCAACGTAATCCTTGGACCTTCACATTGACGATAAAACAGAGAAACCGCATCGGAATTATATACAAAAGGCACAATGCCGCCTTAAGTACAAGAATAGAGACTCTTCTTACAGTCGATGCTTTGAGCATTCCCTGTGAGTCCAGTATTAGTTTCCGATACACCACTGCAGGTTCAATGTATTCCTTGGATATACACACTGACGATGAAACACATAAATTACATCGGAATTAAATACAAAAGGCACAATGCCGCCTTAAGTACATGAATAGAGACTCTTCTTACAGTCGGTGCTTTGAGCATTCCCTGGGAGACCAGTATTAATTTCCGATACACCACTGCAGGTTCAATGTATTCCTTGGACCTTCACATTGACGATGAAACACAGAAATCTCATCGGAATTAAATATGAAAGGCACAATGCCGCCATAAGTACAAGAATAGAGACACTTCTTGCAGTCGGTGCTTTGAGCATTCCCTGTGAGACCAGTATTAGTTTCCTATACACCACTGCAGGTTCAGTGTATTCCTTGGACATACACATTGACGATGAAACACTGAGATTACATCGGAATTAAATACAAAAGTCACAATGCCGCCTTAAGTGCAAGAGGAGTGAGACTTCTTAGGGTCTGTGCTTTGATCCTTTATTGTGAGACCAGTATTAATTTCTGATACACTACTGAAGGTTCAAGGTAATCCTTGGACCTTCACATTGACGATAAAATAAAGAAACCGCATCGGAATTATATACAAAAGGCACAATGCCGCCATTGGTACAAGAATAGAGACTCTTCTCACAGTCGGTGATTTGAGCATTCCCTGTGAGACCAGTATTAGTTTCCGATACTCCACTGCAGGTTCAATGTATTCCTTGGACCATCACATTGACGATGAAACACAGAAATCGCATCGGAATTAAATACAAAACGCTCAATGCCGCCTTAAGTACAAGAATAGAGACACTTCTTATAGTCGGTGCTTTGAGCAATCATTGTGAGACCAGTATTGGTTTCCGATACAGCACTGCATGTTCAATGTATTCCTTGGACGTAAACATTGACGATGAAACACTGAAATTACAACGGAATTAAATACAAAAGGCACAATGCCGCCTTAAGTACAAGAATAGAGACTCTTCTTACTGTCGGTGCTTTTAGCATTCCCTGTGAGCCAGTATTAGTTTCCGATAGACCACTGCACGTACAATGTATGCCTTGGACCTTCATATTGACGATGAAACACAGAAATCGCATCGGAATAAAAATACAAAAGGCACAATGCCGCCTTAAGTACAAGAATTGAGACTCTTCTTACAGTCGGTGCTTTGAGCATTCCCTGTGAGACCAGTATTAGTTTCCGATACAACACCGCAGGTTCAATGTATTCCTTGGACATACACATTGACGATGAAACACAGAAATTACATCGGAATTAAATACAAAAGTCACAATGCTGCCTTAAGTGCAGGAAGAGTGAGACTTGTTAGAGTCTGTCCTTTGATCCTTTCCTGTGAGACCAGTATTAATCTCCGATACACCACTGCAGGTTCAATGTATTCCTTGGACCTCCAAATTGAATATAAAACACAGAAATCGCATCGGAATTAAATACAAAAGGCACAATGCCGCTTTCAGTGCAAGAAGAGTGAGACTTCTTAAAGTCTGTGAGTTGAACTTTTCCTGTGAGGCCAGTATTAGTTTCCGATACACCACTGCAGGTTCAATGTATTCCTTGGACCTTCACATTTACGATGAAACACTGAATTTACATCGGAATTAAATACAAAAGGCATAATGCCGCCTTAAGTGGAAGAAGAGTGAGACTTCTTTGGGTCTGTGCTTTGATCCTTTCCTGTGAGTCCAGTATTAGTTTCCGATACACTACTGCAGGTTCACGGTAATCATTGGACCTTCACATTGACCATAAAACAAAGAAACCGCATCGGAATTATATACAAAAGGCACAATGCCGCCTTAAGTACAAGAATAGAGACTCTTCTTACAGTCGGTGCTTTGAGCATTCCCTGTGATACCAGTATTAGTTTCCGATACACCACTGCAGGTCCAATGTATTCCTTGGACATACACACTGACGAAGAAACACATAAATTACATCGGAATTAAATACAAAAGGCACAATGCCGCCTTAAGTACATGAATGGTGACTCTTCTTACAGTCGGTGCTTTGAGCATTCCCTGTGAGACCAGTATTAGTTTCCAATACACCACTGCAGGTTCAGTGTATTCCTTGGACATACACATTGACGATGAAACACAGAAATTACATCGGAATTAAATACAAAAGGCACAATGCCGCTTTCAGTGCAAGAAGAGTGAGACTTCTTAGAGTCTGTGCTTTGATCTTTTCCTGTGAGACCAGTATTAGTTTCCGATACACTACTGCAGGTTCAAGGTAACCCTTGGACCTTAGCATTGATGATGAAACACAAAAGTTACATCGGAATTAAGTTCGAAAGGCACAATGCCGCCTTAAGTACAAGATTAGAGACTCTTCTTACAGTCGGTGCTTTGAGCATTCCCTGTGAGACCAGTATTAGTTTCCGATACACCACTGCAGGTTCAATGTATTCCTTGGACCTTCACATTTACGATGAAACACTGAATTTACATCGGAATTAAATACAAAACGCACAATGCCGCCTTAAGTGCAAGAAGAGTGAGACTTATTGGGGTATGTGCTTTGATCCTTTCCTGTGAGACCAGTATTAGTTTCCGATACAGCACTGCATGTTCAATGTATTCCTTGGACGTAAACATTGAAGGTGAAACACTGAAATTACATCGGAATTAAATACAAAAGGCACAATGCCGCCTTAAGTTCAAGAATAGAGACTCTTCTTACAGTCGGTGCTTTGAGCATTCCCTGTGAGACTAGTATTAGTTTCCGATACACCACTGCAGGTTCAATGTATTCCTTTGACATACACATTGACGATGAAACACAGAAATTACATCGGAATTAAATACAAAAGTCACAATGCCGCCTTAAGTGCAAGAAGAGTGAGACTTGTTAGAGTCTGTGCTTTGATCCTTTCCTGTGAGACCAGTATTAGTCTCCGATACACCACTGCAGGTATAATGTATTCCTTGGACATACACACTGACGAAGAAACACATAAATTACATCGGAATTAAATACAAAAGGCACAATGCCGCCTTAAGTACAAGAATAGGGACTCTTCTTACACTCGGTGCTTTGAGCATTCCCTGTGAGACCAGTATTAGTTTCCTATACACCACTGCAGGTTCAGTGTATTCCTTGGACATACACATTGACGATGAAACACTGAAATTACATCGTAATTAAATACAAAAGGCACAATGCCGCTTTCAGTGCAAGAAGAGTGATACTTCTTAGAGTCTTTGCTTTGATCTTTTCCTGTGAGACCAGTATTACTTTCCGATACACTACTGCAGGTTCAAGGTAATCCTTGGACCTTAGCATTGATGATGAAACACAAAAATTACATCGGAATTAAGTTCAAAAGGCACAATGCCGCCTTAAGTACAAGAATAGAGACTCTTCTTACAGTCGGTGCTTTGAGCATTCCCTGTGGGACCAGTATCAGTTTCCGATACACCACTGCAGGTTCAATGTATTCCTTGGACCTTCACATTTACGATGAAACACTGAATTTACATCGGAATTAAATACAAAACGCACAATGCCGCCTTAAGTGCAAGAAGGGTGAGACTTATTAGGGTATGTGCTTTGATCCTTTCCCGTGAGACCAGTATTAGTTTCCGATACACTACTGCTGGTTCAAGGTAATCCTTGGACCTTCACATTGGCGATAATACAAAGAAACCGCATCGGAATTATATACAAAAGGCACAATGCCGCCTTAAGTACAAGAATAGCGACTCTTCTTACAGTCGTTGCTTTGAGCAATCCCTGTGAGACCAGTATTAGTTTCCGATACACCACTGCAGGTTCAATGTATTCCTTTGACCTTCACATTGACGATGAAACACAGAAATCGCATCGGAATTAAATACAAAAGGCACAATGCCGCATTAGGTACAAGAATAGGGACTCTTCTTACAGTCGGTGCTATGATCCTTTCCTGTGAGACCAGTATTAGTTTCCGATACACCACTGCAGGTTCAATGTATTCCTTGGACGTAAACATTGACGATGAAACACACAAATCGCATCGGAATTAAATACAAAATGCACAATGCCGCCTTAAGAACACGAATAGAGACTCTTCTTACAGACTGTGCTTTGATTCTTTCCTGTGAGAACAGTATTAGTTTCCGATACACCACTTCAGATTCAATGTAGTCCTTTGACCTTCACATTGACGAGGAAACACAGACATCGGATCGGAATTAAATACAAAAGCCACAATGCCGCCTTAAGTACAAGAATAGAGACCCTTCTTACAGTCTGTGCTTTGATCCTTTCCTGTGAGACCAGTATTATTTTCCGATACACCACTGCAGGTTCAATGTATTCCATTGACCCTCACATTGATGATGAAACACAGAAATCGGAATTAAATACAAATGTCACAATGCCGCCTTAAGTACAAGAATAGAGACTCTTCTTACAGTCTGTGCTTTGATCCTTTCCTGTGAGACCAGTATTAGTTTCCGATACACCACTGCAGACTCAATGTATTCCTTGGACCTTCACATTCACGATGAAACACAGATATGGCATCGGAATTAAATACAAAAGGAACAATGCCGCCTTAGTACAAGAATAGAGACACTACTTACAGTCTGTGCTTTCATCCTTTCCTGTGAGACCATTATAGTTTCCGATACACCACTGCAGGTTCAAACTATTCCTTGGACATACACATTGTCAATGAAACACTGAAATTACATCGGATTATATACAAAATTCAAAATGCCCCATTAAGTGCGAGAGGAATGAGGCTTCTTAGAGTCTGGGCTTTGATCCTTCCCTGTGAGACCAGTATTAGTTTCCGATACACCACTGTAGGTTCAATGTATTCCTTGGACCTTCACATTGATGATAAAACACAGAAATCGCATCGGAATTAAATACAAATGGCACAATGCCGACTTAAGTACAAGAATAGAGACACTTCTTACTGTCGATGCTTTGAGCATTCCCTGTGAGACCAGTATTAGTCTCCGATGTACCACTGCAGGTTCAATGAATTTCTTGGACATACACATTGACGATGAAACACTGAAATTACGTCGGAATTAAATACAAAAGCCACAATGCCGCCATAAGTGCAAGAAAAGTGAGACTTCTTTGAGTCTGTGCTTTGATCATTTCCTGTGAGACCAGTATTAGTTTCCGATACACCACTGCAGGTTCAATGTATTCCTTGGACCTTCACATTGACGATGACACACAGAAATCGCATCGGAAATAAATACAAAAGGCACAATGCCGCCTTAGGTACAAGAATCTAGACTCTTCATACAGTCAGTGCTTTGAGAATTCCCTGTTAGACCAGCACTAGTTTCCGATACACCACTGCTGGTTCAATGTATTCCTTGGATCTTCACATTGACGATGAAACATAGAAATCAAATCGGGATTAAATGCAAAAGGCACAATGCCGCCTTAAGTGCAAGAGGAATGAGGCTTCTTAGAGTCTAGGCTTTGATCCTTTCCTGTGAGACCAGTATTATTTTCCGATACACCACTGCAGGTTCAATGTATTCCTTTGACCTTCACATTGACGATGAAACACAGAAATCGCATCGGAATTAAATACAAAAGGCAAAATGCCGCCTTAGGTAAAAGAATGTAGACTCTTCATACAGTCGCTGCTTTGAGAATTCCCTGTTAGACCAGTATTAGTTTCCGATAGAACACTGCAAGTTCAATGTATTACTTGGACCTTCACATTCACGATGAAATACAGATATCGTATCGGAATTAAATACTAAAGGCACAATGCCGCCATTAGTACAAAAATAGAGACACTTCCTATAGTCTGTGCTTTCATCCTTCCCTGTGAGACCAGTATTAGTTTCCGATACACAACTGCAGGTTCAATGTATTCCTTGGACATACACATTGTCAATGAAACACTGAAATTACATCAGAAGTAAATACGAAAGGCACAATGCCGCCTTAACTGCAAGAGGAATGAGGCTTCTTAGAGTCTGGGCTTTGATCCTTTCCTGTGAGACCAGTATTAGCTTCCGATACACCTCTGCAGGTTAAATGTATTCCTTGGACCTTCACATTGATGATAAGACACAGAAATCGCATCGGAATTAAATACAAATGGCACAATGCCGCCTTAAGTACAAGAATAGAGACACTTCTTACTGCCGATGATTTGAGCATTCCCTGTGAGACCAGTATTAGTTTCCGATGTACCACTGCAGGTTCAATGTAGTCCATTGACCTTCACATTGACGATGAGACACAGAAATCGGATCGGAATTAAATACAAAATGCACAATGCCACCTTAAGTACAAGAATAGAGACTCTTCTAACAGTCTGTGCTTTGATCCTTTCTTGTGAGACCAGTATTAGTTTCCGATACACCACTGCGGATTCAATATATTCCATTGACCCTCACATTGACGATGAAACACAGAAATCGCAATGGAATGAAATACAAAAGGCACAATGCCGCCATAAGTACAGGAATAGAGACTCTTCTTACAGTCTGTGCTTTGATCATTTCCTGTGAGATCAGTATTAGTTTCCGATACACCACTGCAGGTTCAATGTATTCCTTGGACCTTCACATCCACGATGAAACAAAGAAATCCCATCGGAATTAAATACAAAAGGCACAATGCCGCCTTAAGTACAGGAATAGAGACACTTCTTACAGTCTGTGTTATGATCCTTTCCTGTGATACCAGTATTAATTTCCGATTCACCACTGCAGGTTCAATGTATTTCTTGGACATACTCATTGACGATGAAACACTGAAACTACATCGGAATTAAATACAAAAGCCACAATGCCACCTTAAGTGCAAGAAGAGTGCGACTTCTTAGATTCTATGATTTGATCATTTCCTGTGAGACCAGTATTATTTTCCGATACACCACTGCAGTATCAATGTATTCCTTTGACCTTTACATTGTAGATGAAACACAGAAATCGCATCGGAATTAAATACAAATGGCACAATGCCGCCTTAAGTACAAGAATAGAGACACTTCTTACAGTCTATAACGTAAGCATTCCCTGTGAGACCAGTATTAGGTTCCGATACATCACTGCAGGTTCAATGTATTCCTTTGACCTTCACATTGACGATGAAACAAAGAAATCGCATCGGAAGTAAATACAAAAGGCACAATGCAGCCTTAGGTACAAGAATAGAGACTCTTCTTACAGTCGGTGCTTTGATCCTTTCCTATGACACCAGTATTAGTTTCCGATACACCACTGCAGGTTCAATGTATTCCTTGGACGTTAGCATTGACGATGAAACACACAAATCGCATCGGAAGTAAGTACAAAAGGCACAATGCCGCCTTAAGCACACAAATAGAGACTCTTCTTACAGTCTGTGCTTTGATTCTTTACTGTGAGACCAGTATTAGTTTCCGATACACCACGTCAGGTTCAATGTAGTCCTTTGCCTTCACATTGACGATGAAACACAGACATCGGATCGGAATTAAATACAAAAGCCACAATGCCGCCTTACGTACAAGAATAGAGACCCTTCTTACAGTCTGTGCTTTGAATCTTTCCTGTGAGACCAGTATTAGTTTCCGATACACCACTGCAGGTTCAATGTATTCCATTGACCCTCACATTGACGATGAAACACAGAAATCTCATCGGAATTAAATACAAAAGGCACAATGCCGCCTTAAGTACAAGAATAGAGACTCTTCTTACAGTCAGTGCTTTGAGCATTCCCTGTGAGACCAGTATTAGTTTCCGATACACCACTGCAGGTTCAATGTATTCCTTGGACATACACATTGTCAATGAAACACTGAAAATACATCGGAATTAAATACAAAAGGCACAATTCTGCCTTAAGTGCAAGAGGAATGAGGCTTCTTAGAGTCTGGGCTTTGATCCTTTCCTGTGAGACCAGTAGTAGTTTCCGATACATCTCTGCAGGTTCAATGTATTCCTTGGACCTTCACATTGATGATAAAGCACAGAAATTGCATCGGAATTAAATACAAATGGCTCAATGCCGCCTTAAGTACAAGAATAGAGACACTTCTTACTGTCGATGCTTTGAGCAATCCCTGTGAGACCAGTATTAGATTCCGATACACCACTGCAGTTTCAATGTATTCCTTGGACATACACATTGACGATGAAACACTGAAATTACATCGGAATTAAATACAAAAGCCACAATGCCGCCTTAAGCGCAAGAAGAGTGAGACTTCTAAGAGTCTGTGCTTTGATCCTTTCCTGTGAGATCAGTATTAGTTTCCCATACACCACTGCTGGTTCAATGTATTCCTTGGACCTTCACATTGACCATCAAACACAGAAATCGCGTCGGAATTAAATACAAAAGGCATAATGCCGCCTTAAGTACAAGAATAGAGACTCTTCTTACAGTCGGTGCTTTGTGCATTCCGTGAGAGACCAGTATTAGTTTCCGTTACACCACTGCAGGTTCAATGTATTCCTTGGACAAAAACATTGACGATGAAACACTGAAATCGCATCGGAATTAAATACAAAAGGCACAATGCCGCCTTAAGTGCAAGAGGAATGAGGCTTCTTAGAGTCTAGGCTTTGATCCTTTCCTGTGAGACCAGTATTATTTTCCGATACACCACTGCAGGTTCAATGTATTCCTTTGACCTTCACATTGACGATGAAACACAGAAATCGCATCGGAATTAAATACAAAAGGCAAAATGCCGCCTTAGGTAAAAGAATGTAGACTCTTCATACAGTCGCTGCTTTGAGAATTCCCTGTTAGACCAGTATTAGTTTCCGATAGAACACTGCAAGTTCAATGTATTACTTGGACCTTCACATTCACGATGAAATACAGATATCGTATCGCAATTAAATACTAAAGGCACAATGCCGCCATTAGTACAAAAATAGAGACACTTCCTATAGTCTGTGCTTTCATCCTTTCCTGTGAGACCAGTGTTAGTTTCCGATACACCACTGCAGGTTCAATGTATTCCTTGGACATACACATTGTCAATGAAACACTGAAATTACATCAGAAGTAAATACGAAAGGCACAATGCCGCCTTAACTGCAAGAGGAATGAGGCTTCTTAGAGTCTGGGCTTTGATCCTTTCCTGTGAGACCAGTATTAGCTTCCGATACACCTCTGCAGGTTAAATGTATTCCTTGGACCTTCACATTGATGATAAGACACAGAAATCGCATCGGAATTAAATACAAATGGCACAATGCCGCCTTAAGTACAAGAATAGAGACACTTCTTACTGCCGATGATTTGAGCATTCCCTGTGAGACCAGTATTAGTTTCCGATGTACCACTGCAGGTTCAATGTAGTCCATTGACCTTCACATTGACGATGAGACACAGAAATCGGATCGGAATTTAATACAAAAGGCACAATGCCACCTTAAGTACAAGAATAGAGACTCTTCTAACAGTCTGTGCTTTGATCCTTTCTTGTGAGACCAGTATTAGTTTCCGATACACCACTGCAGATTCAATATATTCCATTGACCCTCACATTGACGATGAAACACAGAAATCGCAATGGAATGAAATACAAAAGGCACAATGCCGCCATAAGTACAGGAATAGAGACTCTTCTTACAGTCTGTGCTTTGATCATTTCCTGTGAGATCAGCATTAGTTTCCGATACACCACTGCAGGTTCAATGTATTCCTTGGACCTTCACATCCACGATGAAACAAAGAAATCCCATCGGAATTAAATACAAAAGGCACAATGCCGCCTTAAGTACAGGAATAGAGACACTTCTTACAGTCTGTGTTATGATCCTTTCCTGTGATACCAGTATTAATTTCCGATTCACCACTGCAGGTTCAATGTATTCCTTGGACATACTCATTGACGATGAAACACTGAAATTACATCGGAATTAAATACAAAAGCCACAATGCCACCTTAAGTGCAAGTAGAGTGCGACTTCTTAGATTCTATGATTTGATCCTTTCCTGTGAGACCAGTATTAGTTTCCGATACACCACAGCAGGTTCAATGTATTCCTTGGAGCTTCACATTGACGATGAAACACAGAAATCGCGTCGGAATTAAATACAAAAGGCACAATGCCGCCTTAAGCACAAGAATAGAGACTCTTCTTACAGTCGGTGTTTTGAGCATTCCGTGAGAGACCAGTATTAGTTTCCGATACACCACTGCAGGTTCAATGTATTCCTTCGACATTCACATTGACGATGAAACACAGAAATGGCATCGGAATTAAATACAAAAGGCACAATGCCGCCTAAAGTACAAGAATAGAGACTCTTCTTACAGTCTGTGCTTTGATCCTTTCCTGTGAGACCAGTATTAGTTTCCGATACACTACTGCAGGTTCAATGTATTCTTTTGACCTTCACACTGACGATGAAACACAGAAATCGCATCGGAATTAAATACAAAAGGCACAATGCCGCCGTTGGTACAAGAATAGAGACTCTTCTTACAGTCTGTGCTTTGATCCTTTCTTGTGAGACCAGTATTAGTTTCCGCTACACCACTGCAGGTTCAATGTATTTCATTGACCCTCACATTGACGATGAAACACAGAAATAGCATCGGAATTAAATACAATAGGCACAATGCAACCTTAAGTACAATAATAGAGACTCTTTTTACAGTCTGTGCTCTGATCCTTTCCTGTGAGACCGGTATTAGTTTCCGAAACACCAGTACAGGTTCAATGTATTCCTTGGACATACACATTGTCGACGAAACACTGAAGTTACATCGGAATTAAATACAAAAGGCACAATGCCGCCTTAAGTGCAAGAGGAATGAGGCTTCTTAGAGTCTGGGCTTTGATCCTTTCCTGTGAGACCAGTATTATTTTCCGATACACCACTGCAGTATCAATGTATTCCTTTGACCTTCACATTGTAGATGAAACACAGAAATCGCATCGGCATTAAATACAAATGGCACAATGCCGCCTTAAGTACAAGAATAGAGACACTTCTTACAGTCTATAACGTAAGCATTCCCTGTGAGACCAGTATTAGGTTCCGATACATCACTGCAGGTTCAATGTATTCCTTTGACCTTCACATTGACGATGAAACAAAGAAATCGCATCGGAAGTAAATACAAAAGGCACAATGCAGCCTTAGGTACAAGAATAGAGACTCTTCTTACAGTCGGTGCTTTGATCCTTTCCTATGAGACCAGTATTAGTTTCCGATACACCACTGCAGGTTCAATGTATTCCTTGGACGTTAGCATTGACGATGAAACACACAAATCGCATCGGAAGTAAGTACAAAAGGCACAATGCCGCCTTAAGCACACAAATAGAGACTCTTCTTACAGTCTGTGCTTTGATTCTTTACTGTGAGACCAGTATTAGTTTCCGATACACCACGTCAGGTTCAATGTAGTCCTTTGCCTTCACATTGACGATGAAACACAGACATCGGATCGGAATTAAATACAAAAGCCACAATGCCGCCTTAAGTACAAGAATAGAGACCCTTCTTACAGTCTGTGCTTTGAATCTTTCCTGTGAGACCAGTATTAGTTTCCGATACACCACTGCAGGTTCAATGTATTCCATTGACCCTCACATTGACGATGAAACACAGAAATCTCATCGGAATTAAATTCAAAAGGCACATGCCGCCTTAAGTACAATAACAGAGTCACTTCTTACAGTCTGTGCTTTGATCCTTTCCTGTGAGACCATTATTAGTTTCCGATACACTACTGCAGGTTCAATGTATTCCATTGACCCTCACATTGACGATGAAACACAGAAATTACATCGGAATTAAATACAAAAGGCAAATTGCCGCCTTAAGTGCGAGCGGAATGAGGATTCTTTGACTCTGGGCTTTGATCCTTTCCTGTGAGACCAGTATTAGTTTCCGATACTCCACTGTAGGTTCAATGTATTCCTTGGACCTTCACATTGATGATAAAACACAGAAATCGCATAGGAATTAAATACAAATGGCACAATGCCGCCTTATGTACAAGAATAGAGACACTTCTTACTGTCGATGCTTTGAGCATTCCCTGTGAGACCAGTATTAGTTTCCGATGTACCACTGCAGGTTCAATGTATTCCTTGGACATACACATTGTCGATGAAACACTGAAATTACTTCGGAATTAAATGCAAAAGGCACAATGCCGCCTTAAGTGCAAGAGGAATGAGGCTTCTTAGAGTCTGGGCTTTGATCCTTTCCTGTGAGACCAGTATTATTTGCCGATACACGACAGCAGGTTCAATGTATTCCTTGGACCTTCACATTGACGATGAAACACAGAAATCGTATCGGAATTAAATACAAATGGCACAATGCCGCCTTAAGTACAAGAATAGAGACACTTCTTATAGTCGATGCTTTGAGCATTCCCTGTGAGACCAGTATTAGTTTCCGATACACCATTGCAGGTTCAATGTATTCCTTTGACCTTCACAATGACGATGACACACAGAAATCGCATCGGAATTAAATACAAAAGGCACAATGCCGCCTTAGGTACAAGAATGTAGAGTCTTCATACAGTCAGTGCTTTGAGAATTCCCTGTTAGACCAGTATTAGTTTCCGATACAACACTGCAGGTTCAATGTATTCCTTGGACATACACATGGACGATGAAACACTGAAATTACATCGGAATTAAATACAAAAGGCACAATGCCGCCTTAAGTGCAAGTAGAGAGAGACTTCTTTGAGTCTGTGCTTTGATCCTTTCCTGTGAGACCAGTATTAGTTTCCGGTACACGACTGCTGGTTCCATGTATTCCTTGGATCTTCACATTGACGATGAAACACAGAAATCGTATCGGAAATAAATACAAATGGCACAATGCCGCCTTAAGTACAAGAATAGAGACACTTCTTATAGTCGATGCTTTGAGCATTCCCTGTGAGACCAGTATTAGTTTCCGATACACCATTGCAGGTTCAATGTATTCCTTTGACCTTCACAATGACGATGACACACAGAAATCGCATCGGAATTAAATACAAAAGGCACAATGCCGCCTTAGTTACAAGTATGTAGACTCTTCATACAGTCAGTGCTTTGAGAATTCCCTGTTAGATCAGTATTAGTTTCCGATACAACACTGCAGGTTCAATGTATTCCTTGGACATACACATGGACGATGAAACACTGAAATTACATCGGAATTAAATGCAAAAGGCACAATGCCGCCTTAAGTACGAGAATAGAGATTCTTCTTACAGTCGGTGCTTTGTGCATTCCCTGTGAGACCAGTATTAGTTTCCGATACACCATTGCAGGTTCAATGTATTCCTTTGACCTTCACAATGACGATGACACACAGAAATCGCATCGGAATTAAATACAAAAGGCACAATGCCGCCTTAGGTACAAGAATGTAGACTCTTCATACAGTCAGTGCTTTGAGCATTCCCTGTGAGACCAGTATTAGTTCCCGATACACCACTGCATGTTCAATGTATTCCTTGGACCATCACATTGACGTTGAAAGACAGAAATTGCATTGGAAATAATTACAAAACGCACAATGCCGCCTTAAGTACAAGAATAGAGACCCATCTTACAGTCGGTGCTTTGAGCATACCCTGTGAGACCAGTATTAGTTTCCGATACACCACTGCAGGTTCAATGTATTCCTTGGACATACACATTGTCGATGAAACACTGAAATTACATCGGAATTAAATACAAAAGGCACAATGCCGCCTTAAGTGCAAGAGGAATGAGGCTTCTTAGAGTCTGGGCTTTGATCCTTTCCTGTGAGACCAGTATTATTTGCCGATACACGACAGCAGGTTCAATGTATTCCTTGGACCTTCACATTGACGATGAAACACAGAAATCGTATCGGAATTAAATACAAATGGCACAATGCCGCCTTAAGTACAAGAATAGAGACACTTCTTATAGTCGATGCTTTGAGCATTCCCTGTGAGACCAGTATTAGTTTCCGATACACCATTGCAGGTTCAATGTATTCCTTTGACCTTCACAATGACGATGACACACAGAAATCGCATCGGAATTAAATACAAAAGGCACAATGCCGCCTTAGGTACAAGAATGTAGACTCTTCATACAGTCAGTGCTTTGAGAATTCCCTGTTAGACCAGTATTAGTTTCCGATACAACACTGCAGGTTCAATGTATTCCTTGGACATACACATGGACGATGAAACACTGAAATTACATCGGAATTAAATACAAAAGGCACAATGCCGCCTTAAGTGCAAGTAGAGAGAGACTTCTTTGAGTCTGTGCTTTGATCCTTTCCTGTGAGACCAGTATTAGTTTCCGGTACACGACTGCTGGTTCCATGTATTCCTTGGATCTTCACATTGACGATGAAACACAGAAATCGTATCGGAAATAAATACAAATGGCACAATGCCGCCTTAAGTACAAGAATAGAGACACTTCTTATAGTCGATGCTTTGAGCATTCCCTGTGAGACCAGTATTAGTTTCCGATACACCATTGCAGGTTCAATGTATTCCTTTGACCTTCACAATGACGATGACACACAGAAATCGCATCGGAATTAAATACAAAAGGCACAATGCCGCCTTAGTTACAAGTATGTAGACTCTTCATACAGTCAGTGCTTTGAGAATTCCCTGTTAGATCAGTATTAGTTTCCGATACAACACTGCAGGTTCAATGTATTCCTTGGACATACACATGGACGATGAAACACTGAAATTACATCGGAATTAAATGCAAAAGGCACAATGCCGCCTTAAGTACGAGAATAGAGATTCTTCTTACAGTCGGTGCTTTGTGCATTCCCTGTGAGACCAGTATTAGTTTCCGATACACCATTGCAGGTTCAATGTATTCCTTTGACCTTCACAATGACGATGACACACAGAAATCGCATCGGAATTAAATACAAAAGGCACAATGCCGCCTTAGGTACAAGAATGTAGACTCTTCATACAGTCAGTGCTTTGAGCATTCCCTGTGAGACCAGTATTAGTTCCCGATACACCACTGCATGTTCAATGTATTCCTTGGACCATCACATTGACGTTGAAAGACAGAAATCGCATTGGAAATAATTACAAAACGCACAATGCCGCCTTAAGTACAAGAATAGAGACCCATCTTACAGTCGGTGCTTTGAGCATACCCTGTGAGACCAGTATTAGTTTCCGATACAGCACTGCGGGTTCAATGTATTCCTTGGACGTAACCATTGACGATGAAACACTGAAATTACATCGGAATTAAATACAAAAGGCACAATGCCGCCTTAAGTACAAGTAAAGAGTCTCTTCTTACGGTCGGTGCTTTGAGCATTGCCTGTGTGACCAGTGTTAGTTTCCGATACACCACTGCAGGTTGAATGTATAACTTGGACCATCACATTGTCGATGAAACACAGAAATCGCATCGGAATTAAAAACAAAAGGAGCAACGCCGCCTTAAGTACAAGAATAGAGACTCTTTTTACAGTCTGTGGCTTGAACACTCCCTGTGAGACCAGTATTAGTTACCGATACACCACTGCAGGTTCAATGTATTCCTTGGACCATCACATTGACGATGAAAGACAGAAATCGCATTGGAAATAATTACCAAACGCACAATGCCGCCTTAGGTACAAGAATAGAGACTCATCTCACAGTCGGTGATTTGAGCATTCCCTGTCAGACCAGTATTAGTTTGCGATACACCACAGCAGGTTCGAAGTATTCCTATGACCTTCACGTTGACGATGAAACACAGAAATCGCATCGGAATTAAATACAAAATGCACAATGCCACCTTAAGTACAAGAATAGAGATTCTTCTTACAGTCGGTGCTTTGAGCATTCCCTGTGAGACCAGTATTAGTTTCCGATACACCACTGCAGGTTCAATGTATTCCTTGGACATTCACATTGACAATGAAACACAGGAATCGCATTGGAATTAAATACACAACGCACAATGCCGCCTTAAGTACAAGAATAGAGACTCTTCATACAGTCGGTGCTTTGAGCATTCCCTGTGAGACCAGTATTAGTTTCCGAAACAGCACTGCATGTTCAGTGTATTCCTTGGACGTAAATATTGACGATGAAACACTGAAATTACATCGGAATTAAATACAAAAGGCACAATGCCGCCTTAAGTACAAGATTTGAGACTCTTCTTACAGTCGGTGCTTTGAGCATTCCCTGTGAGACCAATATTAGTATCCGATACACCACTGCAGGTTCAATGTATTCCTTGGACCTTCAATTTGACGATGAAACACAGAAATACCATAGGAATTAAATACAAGAGGCACAATGCCGCCATATGTACAAGCACAGAGATTCTTCTTACAGTCGGTGCTTTGAGCATTCCCTGTGAGACCAGTATTAGTTTCCGATACACCACTGCAGGTTCAATGTATTTCATGGACATACACATTGACGCTGAAACACTGAAATTACATCGTAATTGAATAAAAAAGGCACCATGCCGCCTTAAGTGCAAGAAGAGTGAGACTTCTTAGAGTTTGTGCTTTGATCCTTTCCTGTGAGACCAGTATTAGTTTCCGATACACCACTGCAGGTTCAATGTATTCCTTTGACCTTCACATTGACGATGAAACACAGAAGTCGCATCGGAATTTAATACAATGGGCACATTGCCGCTTTAAGTACAAGAATAGAGACTCTTCCTACCGTCGGTTATTTAAGCATTCCCCGTTAGACCAGTATTAGTTTCCGATACACCACTGCAGGTTCAATGTATTCCTTGGACCTTCACATTGACGATGAAACATAGAAATCGCATCGGAATTAAATACGAAAATTACAATGCCGCCTTAAGTACAAAATTGGGGACTCTTCTTACAGTCTGTGATTTGATCCTTTCCTGTGAGACCAGTATTAGTTTCCGATACAACACTGCAGGTTCAATGTATTCCTTTGACCTTTACATTGACGATCAAACACAGAAATCGCATCGGAATTAAATACAAAAATTACAATGCCGCCTTATGTACAAAAATAGGGACTCTTCTTACAGTCTGTGATTTGATCCTTTCCTGTGAGACCAGTATTAGTTTCCGATACACCACTGCATGTTCAATGTATTCGTTTGACCTTCACATTGACGATGAAACACAGAAATCGCATCGGAATTAAACACAAAAGGCACAATGCCGCCTTAAGTACAAGAATAGAGACTCTTCTTACAGTCGGTGTTTTGAGCATTCCCTGAGAGTCCAGTATTAGTTTCCGATACACCACTGCAGGTTCAATGTATTCCTTCGACATTCACATTGACGATGAAACACAGAAATCGCATCGGAATTAAATACAAAAGGTACAATGCTGTCTTAAGTACAAGAATAGAGACTCTTCTTACAGTCTGTGCTTTGATCCTTTCCTGTGAGACCAGTATTAGTTTCCGATACACCACTGCAGGTTCAGTGTATCCCTTTGACCTTCACATTGACGATGAAACACAGAAATCGCATCGGAATTAAATACAAAAGGCACAATGCCGCCTTAAGTACAAGAATAGAGACTCTTCTTACAGTCTGTGCATTGATCCTTTCCTGTGAGACCAGCATTAGTTTCCGATACACCACTGCAGGTTCAATGTATTCCATTGACCCTCACATTAACGATGAAACACAGAAATCGCATCGGAATTAAATACAAAAGGCACAATGCAACCTTAAGTACAAGAATAGAGACTCTTCTTACAGTCTGTGCTTTGATCCTTTCCTGTGAGACCAGTATTAGTTTCCGATACACCACTGCAGGTTCAATGTATTCCTTTGACCTTCACATTGACGATGAAACACAGAAATCGCATCGGAATTAAATACAAATGGCACAATGCCGCCTTAAGTACAAGAATAGAGACACTACATACAGTCGATGCTTTGAGCATTCCCTGTGAGACCAGTATTAGTTTCCGATAGACAACTGCAGGTTCAATGTATTCCTTTGACCTTCACATTGACGATGACACACAGAAATCGCATCGGAATTAAATACAAAAGGCAAAATGCCGCCTTAGGTACAAGAATGTAGACTCTTCATACAGTCGGTGCTTTGAGAATTCCCTGTTATACCAGTATTAGTTTCCGATACAGCACTGCAGGTTCAATGTATTCCTTGGCCCTTCACATTCACGATGAAACACAGAAATCGCATCGGAATTAAATACAAAAGGCACAATGCCGCCTTCAGTACAAGAATAGAGACATTTCCTACAGTCTGTTCTTTGATCCTTTCCTGTGAGACCAGTATTAGTTTCCGATACACCACTGCAGGTTCAATGTATTCCTTGGACATACACATTGCCAATGAAACACTGAAATTACATCAGAAGTAAATACAAAAGGCACAATGCCGCCTTATGTGCAAGAGGAATGAGGCTTCTTAGAGTCTGGGCTTTGATTCTTTCCTGTGAGACCAGTATTAGTTTCCGATACACCTCTGCAGGTTAAATGTATTCCATGGACCTTCACATTGACGATGAAACACAGAAATCGCATTGGAATTAAATACAAAAGGCACAATGTCGCCTTAAGTACAAGAATAGAGACTCTTCTTACAGTCGGTGCTTTGAGCATTCCCTGTGAGACCAGTATTAGTTTCCGATACAGCACTGCATGCTCAATGTATTCCTTGGACGTAAACATTGACGATGAAACACTGAAATTACATCGCAATTAAATACAAAAGGCACAATGTCGCCTTAAGTACAAGATTAGAGACTGTTCTTACTGTCGGTGCTTTTAGCATTCCCTGTGAGACCAGTATTAGTTTCCGATACACCACTGCACGTACAATGTATTCCTTGGACCATCACAACTGACGATGAAACACAGAAATACCATAAGAATTAAATACAAGAGGCACAATGCCGCCATAAGTACAAGCATTGAGATTCTTCTTACAGTCGGTGCTTTGAGCATTCCCTGTGAGTCCAGTATTAGTTTCCGATACACCACTGCAGGTTCAATGTATCTCGTGGAAATACACATTGACGATGAAACACTGAAATTACAGCGGAATTAAATAAAAAAGGCACCATGCCGCCTTAAGTGCAAGAAGAGTGAGACTTCTTAGAGTTAGTGCTTTGATCCTTACCTGTGAGACCAGTATTAGTTTCCGATACACCACTGCAGGGTCAATGTATTCCTATGTTCTTCACATTGACGATGAAACACAGAAATCGCATCGGAATTTATTACAAAAGGCACAATGCCGCCTTAAGTACAAGAATAGAGACTCTTCCTACAGACGGTTATTTGAGCATACCCCGTGAGACCAGTATTAGTTTCCGATACACCACTGCAGGTTCAATGTATTCCTTGGTCCTTCACATTGACGATGAATCACAGAAATCGCATCGGAATTAAATACAAAAGACACAATGTCGCCATAAGTACAAGAATTGAGACTCTTCTTACAGTCTGTGCTTTGATACTTTCCTGTGAGACCAGTATTAGTTTCCGATACACCACTGCTGGTTCAATGTATTCCTTTGACCTTTACATTGACGGTGAAACACAGAAATCGCATCGGAATTAAATACAAAATGCACAATGCCGCCTTAGGTACAAGAATAGAGACTCTTCTTGCAGTCGGTGCTTTGATCCTCTCCTGTGAGAGCAGTATTAGTTTCCGATACACCCTTGCAGGTTCAATGAATTCCTTGGACGTAAACATTGACGATGAATCAGACAAATAGCATCGGAATTAAATACAAAAGGCACAATTCAGCCTTAAGTGCAAGAGGAATGAGGCTTCTTAGATTCTGGGCTTTGAACCTTTCCTGTGAGACCAGTATTAGTTTCCGATACACCACTGCAGGTTCAATGTATTCCTTGGACATACACATTGTCAATGAAACACTGAAATTACATCAGAAGTAAATACAAAAGGCACAATGCCGCATTAAGTGCAAGAATAGAGACTCTTCTTACAGTCTGTGCTTTGATCCTTTCCTGTGAAACCAGTATTAGTTTCCGATACACCACTGCAGCTTCAATGTATTCCATTAATCCTCACATTGACGATGAAACACAGATATCGCATCGGAATTAAATACAAAAGGCACAATGCAACCTTAAGTGCAAGAATAGAGACTCTTCTTACAGTCTGTGCTTTGATCCTTTCCTGTGAGACCAATATTAGTTTCCGATACACCACTGCAGGTTCAATGTATTCCTTGAACCCTCACATTGACGATGAAACACAGAAATCGCATCGGAATTAAATACAAAAGGCCCAATGCAACCTTAAGTGCAAGAATAGAGACACTTCTTACAGTCAGTGCTTTCAGCATTCCCTGTGAGACCAGTATTAGATTCCGATACACCACTGCAGGTTCATTGTATTCTTTTGACCTTCATATTGACGATGACACACAGAAATCGCATCGGAATTAAATACAAAAGACACAATGCCGCCTTAAGTACAAGAATGTAGACTCTTCATACAGTCGCTGCTTTGAGAATTCCCTGATAGACCAGTATTAGTTTCCGATACAACACTGCAGGTTCAATGTATTCCTTGGACATACACATTGATGATGAAACACTGAAATTACATCGGAATTAAATACAAAAGCCACAATGCCCCCTTAAGTGCAAGAAGAGTGAGACTTCTTAGAGTCTGTGCCTTTATCCTTTCCTGTGAGACCACTATTAGTTTCCGATACACCACTGCAGGTTCAATGTATTCCTTGAACCTTCACATTGACGATGAAACACAGAAATCGCATCGGAATGAAATACAAATGGCACAATGAAGCTTTAAGTACAAGAATTGAGACTCTTCTTACAGTCTGTGCTTTGATCCTTTCCTTTGATACCAGTATTAGTTTCCGATACACCACTGCAGGTTCAATGTATTCCATTGACCCTCACATTGTCGATGAAACACAGAAATCGCATCGGAATTAAATACAAAAGGCACAATGCAACTTTAGTACAAGAATAGAGACATTCTTACAGTCTGTGCTTTGATCCTTTCCTGTGAGACCAGTATTAGTTTCCGATACACCACTGCAGGTTCAATGTATTCCTTGGACATACACATTGTCGATGAAACACTGAAATTACATCGGAATTAAATACAAAAGGCACAATGCAACCTTACGTGCAAGAATAGAGACTCTTCTTACAGTCTATGCTTTGATCCTTTCCTTTGATACCAGTATTAGTTTCCGATACACCACTGCAGGTTCAATGTATTCGTTTGACCTTCACATTGACGATGAAACACAGAAATCGCATCGGAATTAAATACAAAAGGCACAATGCCGCCTTAGGTACAAGAATAGAGACTCTTCTTACAGTCGGTGCTTTGATCCTTTCCTGTGAGACCAGTATTAGTTTCCGATACACCACTGCAGGTTCAATGTATTCCTTGTACATACACATTGACCATGAAACACTGAAATTACATCGGAATTAAATACTAAAGCCACAATGCTGCCTTAAGTGCAAGAAAGGTGAGACTTCTTAGAGTCTGTGCTTTGATCCTTTCCTGTGAGACCAGTATTAGTTTCCGATACACCACTGCAGATTCAATGTATTCCTTGGACCTTCACATTGACGATGAAACACAGAAATCGCGTCGGAATTAAATACAAAAAGCACAATGCCGCCTTAAGTACAAGAATAGAGACACTTCTTACAGTCGGTGTTTTGAGCATTGCCTGAGAGACCAGTATTAGTATCCGATACACCACTGCAGGTTCAATGTATTCCTTCGACATTCACATTGACGATGAAACACAGAAATCGCATCGGAATTAAATACAAAAGGCACAATGAAGCCTTAAGTACGAGAATAGAGACTCTTCTTACAGTCTGTGCTTTGATCCTTTCCTGTGAGACTAGTATTAGTTTCCGATACACCACTGCAGGTTCAATGTATTCCTTTGACCTTCACATTGACGATGAAACACAGAAATCGCATCGGAATTAAATACAAAAGGCACAATGCCGCCTTAAGTACAAGAATAGAGACTCTTCTTACAGTCTGTGCTTTGAACCTTTCCTGTGAGACCAGTATTAGTTTCCGATACACCACTGCAGGTTCAAATATATTCCATTAACCCTCACATTGACGATGAAACACAGAAATCGCATCGGAATTAAATACAAAAGGCACAATGCAACCTTAAGTGCAAGAATAGAGACTCTTCTTACAGTCTGTGCTTTTAGCATTTCCTGTGAGACCAGTATTATTTTCCGATACACCACTGCAGGTTCATTGTATTCCTTTGACCATCATATTGACGATGACACACAGAAATCGCATCGGAATTAAATACAAAAGGCACAATGCCGCCTTAGGTACAAGAATGTAGACTCTTCATACAGTCGCTGCTATGAGAATTCCCTGTTAGACCAGTATTAGTTTCCGATACACCACTGCAGGTTCAATGTATTCCTTGGACATACACATTGTCGATGAAACACTGAAATTGCATCGGGATTAAATACAAAAGGCACAATGCCGCCTTAAGTGCAAAAGGAATGAGGCTTCTTAGAGTCTGGGCTTTGATCCATCCCTGTGAGACCAGTATTATTTTCCGATACACCACTGCAGGTTCAATGTATTCCTTGGACCTTCACATTGACGATGTAACACAGAAATCGCTTCGGAATTAAATACAAATGGCACAATGCCGCCTTAAGTACTAGAATAGAGACACTTCTTACAGTCGATGCTTTGAGCATTCCCTGTGAGACCAGTATTAGTTTCCGATACACCACTGCAGGTTCAATGTATTCCTTTGACCTTCACATTGACGATGACACACAGAAATCGCATCGGAATTAAATACTAACGCACATTGCCGCCTTAGGTACAAGAATGTAGACTCTTCATACAGTCGCTGCTTTGAGAATTCCTTGTTAGACCAATATTAGTTTCCGATACACCACTGCAGGTTCAATGTATTCCTTTGACCTTTACATTGACGATGAAACACAGAAATCGCATCGGAATTAAATACAAAAATTACAATGCCGCCTTAAGTACAAAAATAGGGACTCTTCTTACAGTCTGTGATTTGATCCTTTCCTGTGAGACCATTATTAGTTTCCGATACACCACTGCAGGTTCAATGTATTCGTTTGACCTTCACATTGACGATGAAACACAGAAATCGCATCGGAATTAAATACAAAAGGCACAATGCCGCCTTAGGTACAAGAATAAAGACTCTTCTTACAGTCGGTGTTTTGATCATTTCCTGTGAGCCCAGTATTAGTTTCCGATACACCCTTGCAGGTTCAATGTATTCCTTGGACGTAAACATTGACGATGAAACACACAAATAGCATCGGAATTAAATACAAAAGGCACAATGCAGCCTTAAGTGGAAGAGGAAAGAGGCTTCTTAGAGTCTGGGCTTTGAACCTGTCCTGTGAGACCAGAATTAGTTTCCGATAAACCTCTGCAGGTTCAATGTATTCCTTGGACCTTCACATATATGATAAAACACAGAAAACGCATCGGAATTAAATACAAATGGCACAATGCCGCCTTAAGTACATGAATAGAGACACTTCTTACTGTAGATGCTTTGAGCATTCCCTGTGAGACCAGTATTAGTTTCCGATACACCACTGCAGGTTCAATGTATTCCTTGGACATACACATTGACGATGAAACACTGAAATTACATCTGAATTAAATACAAAAGCCACAATGCTGCCTTAAGTGCAAGAAGGGTGAGACTTCTTAGAGTCTGTGCTTTGATCCTTTCCTGTGAGACCAGTATTAGTTTCCGATACACCACTGCAGGTTCAATGTATTCCTTGGACCTTCAATTGACGATGAAACACAGAAATCGCGTCGGAATTAAATACAAAAGGCACAATGACACCTTAAGTACAAGAATAGAGACTCTTCTTACAGTCGGTGCTTTGAGCATTCCCTGAGAGACCAGTATTAGTTTCCGATACACCACTGCAGGCTCAGTGTATTCCTTCGACATTCACATTGACGATGAAACACAGAAATCGCATCGGAATTAAATACAAAAGGCACAATGCCGCCTTAAGTACAAGAATAGATACTCTTCTTACATTTTGTGCTTTGATCCTTTCCTGTGACACCAGTATTAGTTTCCGATACACCACTGCAGGTTCAATGTATTCCTTTGACCTTCACATTGGCGAAGAACACAGAAATCGCATCGGAATTAAATACAAATGGCACAATGCCGCCTTAAGTACAAGAATAGAGACACGTTTACAGTCGATGCTTTGAGCATTCCCTGTGAGACCAGTATTAGTTTCCGATACACCACTGCAGGTTCAATGTATTCCCTTGACCTTCACATTGGCGATGACACACAGAAATCGCATCGGAATTAAATACATAAGGCAAAATGCTGCCTTAGGTACAAGAATGTACACTCTTCATACAGTCGGTGATTTGAGAATTCCCTGTTAGACCAGTATTAGTTTCCGATACAACACTGCTGGTTCAATGTGTTCCTTGGACCTACACATTCACGATGAAACACAGAAATCGCATCGGAATTAAATACAAAAGGCACAATGCCGCCCTTAGTACAAGAATAGAGAAACATCCTACAGTCTGTGCTTTGATCCTTTCCTGTGAGACCTGTATTAGTTTCCGATACACAACTGCAGGTTCAATGTATTCCTTGGACATACACATTTTCAATGAAACACTGAAATTACATCAGAAGTAAATACAAAAGGCACAATGCCGCCTTAAGTGCAAGAGGAATGAGGCTTCTTAGAGTCTGGGCTTTGATCCTTTCCAGTGAGACCAGTATTAGTTTCCGATACACCACTTCAGGTTCAATGTATTCCTTGGACCTTCACATTGACGATGAATCACAGAAATCGCTTCGGAATTAAATACAAAAGGCACAATGCCTCCTTAGGTACAAGAATAGAGACTCTTCTTACAGTCGGTGCTTTGAGCTTTCCCTGTGAGACAGGTATTAGTTTCCGATACACCACTGCACGATCAATGTATTCCTTCGACATTCACATTGACGATGAAACACAGAAATCGCATCGGAATTAAATACAAAAGGCACAATGAAGCCTTAAGTACAAGAATAGAGATTCTTCTTACAGTCTGTGCTTTGATCCTTTCCTGTGAGACCAGTATTAGTTTCCGATACACCACTGCAGGTTCAATGTATTCCTTTGACCTTCACATTGACGATGAAACACAGATATCCAATTGGAATTAAATACAAAAGGCACAATGCCGCCTTAAGAACAAGAATGGAGACTCTTCTTACAGTCTGTGCTTTGACCCTTTCCTTTGAGACCAGTATTAGTTTCCGATACACCACTGCAGGTTCAATGTATTCCATTGACCCTCATATTGACGATGAAACACAGAAATCGCATCGGAATTAAATACAAAAGGCACAATGCAACCTTAAGTACAAGAATAGAGACTCTTCTTACAGTCTGTGCATTGATCCTTTCCTGTGAGACCAGTATTAGTTTCCGATACACCACTGCAGGTTCAGTGTATTCCTTGAACATACACATTGTCGATGAAACACTGAAATTACATCGGAATTAAATACAAAAGGCACAATGCCGCTTTAAGTGAAAGAGGAATGAGGCTTCTTAGAGTCTGGGATGTGATCCTTTCCTGTGAGACCAGTATTATTTTCCGATACATCACTGCAGGTTCAATGTTTTGCTTGGACCTTCACATTGACGATGAAACACAGAAATCGCATCGGAATTAAATACAAAAGGCACATTGACGCCTTAGGTACAAGATTGTAGACTCTTCATGAGGTCGCTGCTTTGAGAATTCCCTGTTAGACCAGTATTGGTTTCCGATACAACACTGCAGGTTCAATGTGTTCCTTGGACTTACACATGGACGATGAAACACTGAAATTACATCGGAATTAAATACAAAAGGCACAATGCCGCCTTAAGTGCAAGAAGAGAGAGACTTCTTAGAGTCTGTGCATGGATCCTTTCCTGTGAGACCAGTATTAGTTTCCGTTACACCACTGCTGGTTCAATGTATTCCTTAGATCTTCACATTGACGATGAAACACAGAAATCACATCGGAATTAAATGCAAAAGGCTACATGCCGGCTTAAGTACAAGAATAGAGATTCTTTTTACAGTCGGTGCTTTGAGCATTCCCTGTGAGACCAGAATTAGTTTCCGATACACCACTGCAGGTTCAATGTATTCCTTTGACCTTCACATTGACGATGAAACACAGAAATCGCATCGGAATTAAATACAAAAGGCACAATGCCGCCTTAAGTACAAGAATAGGGACTCTTCTTAGAGTCTGTGCATTGATCCTTTCCTGTGATACCAGTAGTAGTTTCCGATACACCACTGCAGGTTCAATGTATTTTATTGACCCTCACAATGACTATGAAACACAGAAATCGCATCGGAATTAAATACAAACGGCACAATGCAACCTTAAGTACAAGAATAGAGACTCTCCTTACAGTCTGTGCCTTGATCCTTTCCTGTGAGACCAGTATTAGCTTCCGATACACCACTGCAGGTTCAATGTATTCCTTGGACATACACATTGTCGATATAACACTGAAATTACATCGGAATTAAATACAAAAGGCACAATGCCGCCATAAATGCAAGAGGAATGAGGCTTCTTAGAGTCTGGGCTTTGATCCTTCCCTGTGAGACCAGTATTATTTTCCGATACACCACTGCAGGTTCAATGTATTCCTTTGACCTTCATATTGACGATGAAACACAGAAATCGCATCGGAATTAAATACAAATGGCAAAATGCCGCCTTAAGTACAAGAATATAGACACCTCTTACTGTCGATGCTTTGAGCATTCCCTGTGAGACCAGTATTAGTTTCCGATGTACCACTGCAGGTTCAATGTATTCCTTGGACATACACAATGACGATGAAACACTGAAATTACATCGGAATTAAATACAAAAGCCACAATGCCGCCTTATGTGCAATAAGAGTAAGACTTCTTAGAGTCTATGCTTTGATCCATTCCTGTGAGACCACTATTAGTTTCCGATACACCACTGCAAGTTCAATGTATTCCTTGAACCTTCACATTGACGATGAAACACAGAAATCGCTTCGGATTTAAATACAAAAGGCACAATGTCACCTTAAGTACAAGAATAGAGACTCTTCTTACAGTCGGTGCTTTGAGCATTCCCTGTGAGACCAGTATTAGTTTCCGATACACCACTGCAGGTTCAATGTATTCCTTCGACATTCACATTAACGATGAAACACAGAAATCGCATCGGAATTAAATACAAAAGGCACAATGAAGCCTTAAGTACAAGAATA
Organism: Schistocerca americana; assembly: GCF_021461395.2. NCBI lineage: Eukaryota > Metazoa > Arthropoda > Insecta > Orthoptera > Acrididae > Schistocerca > Schistocerca americana. The sequence goes on from NC_060123.1 coordinate 738,197,618, forward strand.
GAGACTCTTCTTACAGTCTGTGCTTTGATCCTTTCCTGTGAGACCAGTATTAGTTTCCGATACACCACTGCCGATTCTACGTATTCCTTTGACCTTCACATTGACGATGAAAGACAGAACTCGCATCGGAATTAAATACAAAAGGCACAATGGGGCCTTAAGTACCAGAATAGAAACTCTTCTTACAGTCTTTGCTTTGATCCTTTCCTGTGAGACCAGTATTAGTTTCCGATACTCCACTCCAAGTTCAATGTATTCCATTAACCCTCACATTGACGATGAAACACAGAAATCGCGTCGGAATTAAATACAAAAGGCACAATGTAACCTTAAGTGCAAGAATAGAGACTCTTCTTACAGTCTGTGCTTTGATCCTTTCCTGTGAGACCAGTATTAGTTTCCGATACACCACTGCAGGTTCAATGTATTCCATTAAACCTCACATTGATGATGAAACACAGAAATCGCATCGGAATTAAATACAAATGGCACAATGCAACCTTAAGTGCAAGAATAGAGACTCTTCTTACAGTCTGAGCTTTGAGCATTCCCTGTGAGACCAGTATTAGTTTCCGATACACCACTGCAGGTTCATTGTATTCCTTTGACCTTCATATTGACGATGACACACAGAAATCGCATCGGAATTAAATACAAAAGGCACAATGCCGCCTTAGGTATAAGAATGAAGACTCTTCATACAGTCGCTGCTTTGAGAATTCCCTGTTAGACCAGTATTAGTTTAAGATACAACACTGCAGGTTCAATGTATTCCTTGGACCATCACATTCACGATGAAACACAGAAATCGCATCGGAATTAAATACAAAAGGCACAATGATGCCTTAAGTACAAGAATAGAGACACTTCTTACAGTCTGTGATTTGATCCTTTCCTGTGACACCAGTATTAGTTTCCGATTCACAACTGCAGTTTCAATGTATTCCTTGGACATACACATTGTCAATGAAACACTGAAATTACATCAGAATTAAATACAAAAGGCACAATGCCGCCTTAACTGGAAGAGGAATGAGGCTTCTGAGAGTCTGGGCTTTGATTCTTTCCTGTGAGACCAGAATAAGTTTCCGATACACCTCTGCAGGATCAGTGTATTCCTTGGACCTTCACATTGATGATAAAACACAGAAATCGCATCGGAATTAAATACAAATGGCACAATGACGCCTTAAATACAAGAATAGAGTTACTTCTTACTGTCGATGCTTTGAGCATTCCCTGTGAGACCAGTATTAGTTTCCGATGTACCACTGCAGGTTCAATGTATTTCTTGGATATACACATTGACGATGAAACACTGAAATTAGATCGGAATTAAATACAAGAGCCACAACACCGCCTTAAGTGGAAGAAGAGTGAGAGTTCTTAGAGTCTGTGCTTTGATCCTTTCCTGTGAGACCAGTATTAGTTTCCGATACACCATTGCAGGTTCAATGTATTCCTTGGACCTTCACATTGACGATGAAACACAGAAATCGCATCGGAATTAAATACTGAAGGCACAATGCCGCCTTAAGTACAAGAATAGAGACTCTTCTTACAGTCTGTGCTTTGATCCTTTCCTGTGAGACCAGTATTAGTTTCCGATATACCACTGCAGGTTCAATGTATTCCTTGGACCTTCACATTGACGATGAAACACAGAAATCGCATCGGAATGAAATACAAAAGGCACAATGCCGCCATAGGTACAAGAATAGAGACTCTTCTCACAGTCGGTGTTTTGAGCATTCCCTGTGAGACCAGTATTAGTTTCCGATTCACCACTGCAGGTTCGAAGTATTCCTTGGACCTTCACGTTGACGATGAAACACAGAAATCGCATCGGAATTAAATACAAAACGCACAATGCCGCCTTAAGTACAATAAGAGTAAGACTTCTTAGAGTCTATGCTTTGATCCATTCCTGTGAGACCACTATTAGTTTCCGATACACCACTGCAAGTTCAATGTATTCCTTGAACCTTCACATTGACGATGAAACACAGAAATCGCTTCGGATTTAAATACAAAAGGCACAATGTCACCTTAAGTACAAGAATAGAGACTCTTCTTACAGTCGGTGCTTTGAGCATTCCCTGTGAGACCAGTATTAGTTTCCGATACACCACTGCAGGTTCAATGTATTCCTTCGACATTCACATTAACGATGAAACACAGAAATCGCATCGGAATTAAATACAAAAGGCACAATGAAGCCTTAAGTACAAGAATAGAGACTCTTCTTACAGTCTGTGCTTTGATCCTTTCCTGTGAGACCAGTATTAGTTTCCGATACACCACTGCAGATTCTACGTATTCCTTTGACCTTCACATTGACGATGAAAGACAGAACTCGCATCGGAATTAAATACAAAAGGCACAATGGGGCCTTAAGTACCAGAATAGAAACTCTTCTTACAGTCTTTGCTTTGATCCTTTCCTGTGAGACCAGTATTAGTTTCCGATACTCCACTCCAAGTTCAATGTATTCCATTAACCCTCACATTGACGATGAAACACAGAAATCGCGTCGGAATTAAATACAAAAGGCACAATGTAACCTTAAGTGCAAGAATAGAGACTCTTCTTACAGTCTGTGCTTTGATCCTTTCCTGTGAGACCAGTATTAGTTTCCGATACACCACTGCAGGTTCAATGTATTCCATTAAACCTCACATTGATGATGAAACACAGAAATCGCATCGCAATTAAATACAAATGGCACAATGCAACCTTAAGTGCAAGAATAGAGACTCTTCTTACAGTCTGAGCTTTGAGCATTCCCTGTGAGACCAGTATTAGTTTCCGATACACCACTGCAGGTTCATTGTATTCCTTTGACCTTCATATTGACGATGACACACAGAAATCGCATCGGAATTAAATACAAAAGGCACAATGCCGCCTTAGGTATAAGAATGAAGACTCTTCATACAGTCGCTGGTTTGAGAATTCCCTGTTAGACCAGTATTAGTTTCCGATACAACACTGCAGGTTCAATGTATTCCTTGGACCATCACATTCACGATGAAACACAGAAATCGCATCGGAATTAAATACAAAAGGCACAATGATGCCTTAAGTACAAGAATAGAGACACTTCTTACAGTCTGTGATTTGATCCTTTCCTGTGACACCAGTATTAGTTTCCGATACACAACTGCAGTTTCAATGTATTCCTTGGACATACACATTGTCAATGAAACACTGAAATTACATCAGAATTAAATACAAAAGGCACAATGCCGCCTTAACTGGAAGAGGAATGAGGCTTCTGAGAGTCTGGGCTTTGATTCTTTCCTGTGAGACCAGAATAAGTTTCCGATACACCTCTGCAGGTTCAGTGTATTCCTTGGACCTTCACATTGATGATAAAACACAGAAATCGCATCGGAATTAAATACAAATGGCACAATGACGCCTTAAATACAAGAATAGAGTTACTTCTTACTGTCGATGCTTTGAGCATTCCCTGTGAGACCAGTATTAGTTTCCGATGTACCACTGCAGGTTCAATGTATTTCTTGGATATACACATTGACGATGAAACACTGAAATTAGATCGGAATTAAATACAAGAGCCACAACACCGCCTTAAGTGGAAGAAGAGTGAGAGTTCTTAGAGTCTGTGCTTTGATCCTTTCCTGTGAGACCAGTATTAGTTTCCGATACACCATTGCAGGTTCAATGTATTCCTTGGACCTTCACATTGACGATGAAACACAGAAATCGCATCGGAATTAAATACTGAAGGCACAATGCCGCCTTAAGTACAAGAATAGAGACTCTTCTTACAGTCTGTGCTTTGATCCTTTCCTGTGAGACCAGTATTAGTTTCCGATATACCACTGCAGGTTCAATGTATTCCTTGGACCTTCACATTGACGATGAAACACAGAAATCGCATCGGAATGAAATACAAAAGGCACAATGCCGCCATAGGTACAAGAATAGAGACTCTTCTCACAGTCGGTGTTTTGAGCATTCCCTGTGAGACCAGTATTAGTTTCCGATTCACCACTGCAGATTCGAAGTATTCCTTGGACCTTCACGTTGACGATGAAACACAGAAATCGCATCGGAATTAAATACAAAACGCACAATGCCGCCTTAAGTACAAGAATCGAGTATCTTCTTACAGTCGGTGCTTTGAGCATTCCCTGTGAGACCAGTATTTGTTTCCGATACACCACTCCAGGTTCAATGTATTCCTTGGACCTTCACATTGACGATGAAACACAGAAATCCCATCGGAATTAAATGCAAAAGGCAAAATGCCGCTTTAAGTACAGGAATAGAGATTGTTCTTACAGTCGGCGCTTTGAGCATTCCCTGTGAGACCAGTATTAGTTTCCGATACACCACTGCAGGTTCAATGTATTCCTTGGACATACACATTGTCGATATAACACTGAAATTACATCGAAATTAAATACAAAAGGCACAATGCCGCCATAAATACAAGAGGAATGAGGCTTCTTAGATTCTGGGCTTTGATCCTTCCCTGTGAGACCAGTATTATTTTCCGATACACCACTGCAGGTTCAATGTATTCCTTTGACCTTCATATTGACGATGACATACAGAAATCGCATCGGAATTAAATACAAAAGGCACAATGCCACCTTAGGTACAAGAATGTAGACACTTCATACAGTCGCTGCTTTGAGAATTCCCTGTTAGACCAGTATTAGTTTCCGATACAACACTGCAGGTTCAATGTATTCCTTGGACCTTCACATTCACGATGAAACACAGAAATCGCATCGGAATTAAATGCAAATGGCAAAATGCCGCCTTAAGTACAAGAATATGGACACCTCTTACTGTCGATGCTTTGAGCATTCCCTGTGAGACCAGTATTAGTTTCCGATGTACCACTGCAGGTTCAATGTATTCCTTGGACATACACATTGACAATGAAACACTGAAATTACATCGGAATTAAATACAAAAGCCACAATGCCGCCTTAAGTGCAAGAAGAGTGAGACTTCTTAGAGTCTGTGCTTTGATCCTTTCCTGTGAGACCACTATTAGTTTCCGATACACCACTGCAAGTTCAATGTATTCCTTGAACCTTCACATTGACGATGAAACATAGAAATCGCTTCGGATTTAAATACAAAAGGCACAATGCCACCATAAGTACAAGAATAGAGACTCTTCTTACAGTCGGTGCTTTGAGCATTCCCTGTGAGACCAGTATTAGTTTCCGATACGCCACTGCAGGTTCAATGTATTCCTTCGACATTCACATTGACGATGAAACACAGAAATCGCATCGGAATTAAATACAAAAGGCACAATGAAGCCTTAAGTACAAGTATAGAGACTCTTCTTAGAGTCTGTGCTTTGATCCTTTCCTGTGATACCAGTATTAATTTCCGATACACCACTGCAGGTTCTATGTATTCCTTTGACCTTCACATTGACGATGAAACACAGAAATCGCATCGGAATTAAATACAAAAGGCACAATGCCGCCTTATGTACAAGAATAGAGACTCTTCTTACAGTCTTTGCTTTGATCCTTTCCTGTGAGACCAGTATTAGATTCCGATACACCACTGCAAGTTCAATGTATTCCATTAACCCTCACATTGACGATGAAACACAGAAATCGCATCGGAATTAAATACAAAAGGCACAATGTAACCTTCAGTGCAAGAATAGAGACTCTTCTTACAGTCTGTGCTTTGATCCTTTCCTGTGAGACCAGTATTAGTTTCCGATACACCACTGCAGGTTCAATGTATTCCATTAACCCTCACATTGAGGATGAAACACAGAAATCGCATCGGAATTAAATACAAATGGCACAATGCAACCTTAAGTGCAAGAATAGAGACTCTTCTTACAGTCTGAGCTTTGAGCATTCCCTGTGAGACCAGTATTAGTTTCCGATACACCACTGCAGGTTCATTGTATTCCTTTGACCTTCATATTGACGATGACACACAGAAATCGCATCGGAATTAAATACAAAAGGCACAATGCCGCCTTAGGTATAAGAATGTAGACTCTTCATACAGTCGCTGTTTTGAGAATTCCCTGTTAGACCAGTATTAGTTTCCGATACACCACTGCAGGTTCAATGTATTCCTTGGACATACACATTGTTGATGAAACACTGAAATTACATCGGAATTAAATACAAAAGCACAATGCCGCCTTAAGTGCAAGAGGAATGAGGCCTCTTAGAGGCTGGGCTTTGATCCTTCCCTGTGAGACCAGTATTATTTTCCGATACACCACTGCAGGTTCAATGTATTCCTTGGACCTTCACATTGACGATGAGACACAGAAATCGCATCGGAATTAAATACAAATGGCACAATGCCGCCTTAAGTACAAGAGTAGAGACACTTCTTACAGTCGATGCTTTGAGCATTCCCTGTGAGACCAGTATTAGTTTCCGATACACCACTACAGGTTCAATGTATTCCTTTGACCTTCACATTGACGATGACACACAGAAATCGCATCGGAATTAAATACAAAAGGCACAATGCCGCCTTAGGTACAAGCATGTAGTCTCTTCATACAGTCGTTGCTTTGATGATTCCCTGTTAGACCAGTATTAGTTTCCGATACAACACTGCAGGTTCAATGGATTCCTTGGACCATCACATTCACGATGAAACACAGAAATCGCATCGGAATTAAATACAAAAGGCACAATGCCGCCTTAAGTACAAGAATAGAGACACTTCTTACAGTCTGTGCTTTGATCCTTTCCTGTGACACCAGTATTAGTTTCCGATACACAACTGCAGTTTCAATGTATTCCTTGGACATACACATTGTCAATGAAACACTGAAATTACATCAGAATTAAATACAAAAGGCACAATGCCGCCTTAACTGGAAGAGGAATGAGGCTTCTTAGAGTCTGGGCTTTGATTCTTTCCTGTGAGACCAGTATAAGTTTCCGAAACACCTCTGCAGGTTCAATGTTTTCCTTGGACCTTCACATTGATGATAAAACACAGAAATCGCATCGGAATTAAATACAAATGGCACAATGACGCCTTAAATACAAGAATAGAGTTACTTCTTACTGTCGATGCTTTGAGCATTCCCTGTGAGACCAGTATTAGTTTCCGATGTACCACTGCAGGTTCAATGTATTTCTTGGATATACACATTGACGATGAAACACTGAAATTAGATCGGAATTAAATACAAGAGGCACAACACCGCCTTAAGTGGAAGAAGAGTGAGAGTTCTTAGAGTCTGTGCTTTGATCCTTTCCTGTGAGACCAGTATTAGTTTCCGATACACCATTGCAGGTTCAATGTATTCCTTCGACCTTCACATTGACGATGAAACACAGAAATCGCATCGGAATTAAATACAAAAGGCACAATGCCGCCTTAAGTCAAGAATAGAGACTCTTCTTACAGTCGGTGCTTTGAGCATTCCCTGTGAGACCAGTATTAGTTTCCGATACACCACTGCAGGCTCAATGTATTCCTTCGACATTCACATTGACCATGAAAAACAGAAATCGCATCTTAATTAAATACAGAATACACAATGCCGCCTTAAGTACAAGAATAGAGACTCTTCTTACAGTCTGTGCTTTGATCCTTTCCTGTGAGACCAGTATTAGTTTCCGATATACCACTGCAGGTTCAATGTATTCCTTGGACCTTCACATTGACGATGAAACACAGAAATCGCATCGGAATGAAATACAAAAGGCACAATGCCGCCATAGGTACAAGAATAGAGACTCTTCTCACAGTCGGTGTGTTGAGCATTCCCTGTGAGACCAGTATTAGTTTCCGATACACCACTGCAGGTTCGAAGTATTCCTTGGACCTTCACGTTGACGATGAAACACAGAAATCGCATCGGAATTAAATACAAAACGCACAATGCCGCCTTAAGTACAAGAATCGAGTATCTTCTTACAGTCGGTGCTTTGAGCATTCCCCGTGAGACCAGTATTTGTTTCCGATACACCACTCCAGGTTCAATGTATTCCTTGGACCTTCACATTGACGATGAAACACCGAAATCCCATCGGAATTAAATGCAAAAGGCAAAATGCCGCCTTAAGTACAAGAATAGAGATTGTTCCTACAGTCGGTGCTTTGAGCATTCCCTGTGAGACCAGTATTAGTTTCCGATACACCACTGCAGGTTCAATGTATTCCTTGGACATACACATTGTCGATATAACACTGAAATTACATCGGAATTAAATGCAAAAAGCACAATGCCGCCATAAATACAAGAGGAGTGAGGCTTCTTAGAGTCTGGGCTTTGATCCTTCCCTGTGAGACCAGTATTATTTTCCGATACACCACTGCAGGTTCAATGTATTCCTTTGACCTTCGTATTGACGATGACATACAGAAATCGCATCGGAATTAAATACAAAAGGCACAATGCCACCTTAGGTACAAGAATGTAGACACTTCATACAGTCGCTGCTTTGAGAATTCCCTGTTAGACCAGTATTAGTTTCCGATACAACACTGCAGGTTAAATGTATTCCTTGAACCTTCACTTTCACGATGAAACACAGAAATCGCATCGGATTTAAATGCAAATGGCAAAATGCCGCCTTAAGTACAAGAATATAGACACCTCTTACTGTCGATGCTTTGAGCATTCCCTGTGAGACCAGTATTAGTTTCCGATGTACCAATGCAGATTCAATGTATTCCTTGGACATACACATTGACAATGAAACACTGAAATTACATCGGAATTAAATACAAAAGCCACAATGCCGCCTTAAGTGCAAGAAGAGTGAGACTTCTTAGAGTCTGTGCTTTGATCCTTTCCTGTGAGACCACTATTAGTTTCCGATAAACCACTGCAAGTTCAATGTATTCCTTGAACCTTCACATTGACGATGAAACACAGAAATCGCTTCGGATTTAAATACAAAAGGTACAATGCCACCATAAGTACAAGAATAGAGACTCTTCTTACAGTCGGTGCTTTGAGCATTCCCTGTGAGACCAGTATTAGTTTCCGATACGCCACTGCAGGTTCAATGTATTCCTTCGACATTCACATTGACGATGAAACACAGAAATCGCGTCGGAATTAAATACAAAAGGCACAATGAAGCCTTAAGTACAAGAATAGAGACTCTTCTTAGAGTCTGTGCTTTGATCCTTTCCTGTGAGACCAGTATTAATTTCCGATACACCACTGCAGGTACTATGTATTCCTTTGACCTTCACATTGACGATGAAACACAGAAATCGCATCGGAATTAAATACAAAAGGCACAATGCCGCCTTAAGTACAAGAATAGAGACTCTTCTTACAGTCTTTGCTTTGATCCTTTCCTGTGAGACCAGTATTAGTTTCCGATACACCACTGCAAGTTCAATGTATTCCATTAACCCTCACATTGACGATGAAACACAGAAATCGCATCGGAATTAAATACAAAAGGCACAATGTAACCTTAAGTGCAAGAATAGAGACTCTTCTTACAGTCTGTGCTTTGATCCTTTCCTGTGAGACCAGTATTAGTTTCCGATACACCACTGCAGGTTCAATGTATTCCATTAACCCTCACATTGACGATGAAACACAGAAATCGCATCGGAATTAAATACAAATGGCACAATGCAACCTTAAGTGCAAGAATAGAGACTCTTCTTACAGTCTGAGCTTTGAGCATTCCCTGTGAGACCAGTATTAGTTTCCGATACACCACTGCAGGTCCATAGTATTCCTTTGACCTTCATATTGACGATGACACACAGAAATCGCATCGGAATTAAATACAAAAGGCACAATGCCGCCTTAGGTATAAGAATGTAGACTCTTCATACAGTCGCTGCTTTGAGAATTCCCTGTTAGACCAGTATTAGTTTCCGATACACCACTGCAGGTTCAATGTATTCTTTGGACATACACATTGTCGATGAAACACTGAAATTACATCGGAATTAAATACAAAAGCACAATGCCGCCTTAAGTGCAAGAGGAATGAGGCTTCTTAGAGTCTGGGCTTTGATCCTTCCCTGTGAGACCAGTATTATTTTCCGATACACCACTGCAGGTTCAATGTATTCCTTGGACCTTCACTTTGACGATGAGAAACAGAAATCGCATCGGAATTAAATACAAATGGCACAATGCCGCCTTAAGTACAAGAGTAGAGACACTTCTTACAGTCGATGCTTTGAGCATTCCCTGTGAGACCAGTATTAGTTTCCGATACACCACTACAGGTTCAATGTATTCCTTTGACCTTCACATTGACGATGACACACAGAAATCGCATCGGAATTAAATACAAAAGGCACAATGCCGCCTTAGGTACAAGCATGTAGTCTCTTCATACAGTCGCTGCTTTGAGGATTCCCTGTTAGACCAGTATTAGTTTCCGATACAACACTGCAGGTTCAATGGATTCCTTGGACCATCACATTCACGATGAAACACAGAAATCGCATCGGAATTAAATACAAAAGGCACAAAGCCGCCTTAAGTACAAGAATAGAGACACTTCTTACAGTCTGTGCTTTGATCCTTTCCTGTGAGACCAGTATAAGTTTCCGATACACCACTGCAGGTTCAATGTATTCCTTGGACATACACATTGTCGATATAACACTGAAATTATATCGGAATTAAATACAAAAGGCACAATGCCGCCTTAACTGGAAGAGGAATGAGGCTTCTTAGAGTCTGGGCTTTGATTCTTTCCTGTGAGACCAGTATAAGTTTCCGATACACCTCTGCGGGTTCAATGTATTCCTTGGACCTTCACATTGATGATAAAACAGAGAAATCGCATCGGAATTAAATACAAATGGCACAATGACGCCTTACATACAAGAATAGAGTTACTTCTTACTGTCGATGCTTTGAGCATTCCCTGTGAGACCAGTATTAGTTTCCGATGTACCACTGCAGGTTCAATGTATTTCTTGGATATACACATTGACGATGAAACACTGAAATTAGATCGGAATTAAATACAAGAACCACAACACCGCCTTAAGTGGAAGAAGAGTGAGAGTTCTTAGAATCTGTGCTTTGATCCATTCCTGTGAGACCAGTATTAGTTTCCGATACACCACTGCTAGTTCAATGTATTCCTTAGATCTTCACATTGACGATGAAACACAGAAATCACATCGGAATTAAATGCAAAAGGCTCCATGCTGGCTTAAGTACAAGAATAGAGATTCTTTTTACAGTCGGTGCTTTGAGCATTCCCTGTGAGACCAGTATTAGTTTCCGATACACCACTGCAGGTTCAATGTATTCCTTTGACCTTCACATTGACGATGAAACACAGAAATCGCATCGGAATTAAATACAAAAGGCACAATGCCTCCTTAAGTACAAGAACAGAGACTCTTCTTACACTCTGTGCATTGATCCTTTCCTGTGATACCAGTAGTAGTTTCCGATACACCACTGCAGGTTCAATGTATTCCATTGACCCTCACATTGACGATGAAACACAGAAATCGCATCGGAATTAAATACAAACGGCACAAATGCAAACTTAAGTATAAGAATAGAGACTCTCCTTACAGTCTGTGCTTTGATCCTTTCCTGTGAGACCAGTATAAGTTTCCGATACACCACTGCAGGTTCAATGTATTCCTTGGACATACACATTGTCGATATAACACTGAAATTACATCGGAATTAAAGACAAAAGGCACAATGCCGCCTTAAATGCAAGAGGAATGAGGCTTCTTAGAGTCTGGGCTTTGTTCCTTCCCTGTGAGACCAGTATTATTTTCAGATACACCACTGCAGGTTCAATGTATTCCTTTGGCTTCATATTGACGATGACATACAGAAATCGCATCGGAATTAAATACAAAAGGCACATTGCCACCTTAGGTACAAGAATGTAGACTCTTCATACAGTCGCTGCTTTGAGAATTCCCTGTTAGACCTGTATTAGTTTCCGATACAACACTGCAGGTTCAATGTATTCCTTGGACCTTCACATTCACGATGAAACACAGAAATCGCATCGGAATTAAATACAAATTGCACAATGCCGCCTTAAGTACAAGAATATAGACACCTCTTACTGTCGATGCTTTGAGCATTCCCTGTGAGACCAGTATTAGTTTCCGATGTACCGCTGCAGGTTCAATGTATTCCTTGGACATACACATTGACGATGAAACACTGAAATTACATCGGAATTAAATACAAAAGCCACAATGCCGCCTTAAGTGCAAGAAGAGTGAGACTTCTTAGAGTCTGTGCTTTGATCCTTTCCTGTGAGACCACTATTAGTTTCCGATACACCACTGCAGGTTCAATGTATTCCTTGAACCTTCACATTGACGATGAAACACAGAAATCGCTTCGGAATTAAATACAAATGGCACAATGCCGCCTTAAGTACAAGAATAGAGACTCTTCTTACAGTCGGTGCTTTGAGCATTCCCTGTGAGACCAGTATTAGTTTCCGATACACCACTGCAGGTTCAATGTATTCCTTCGACATTCACATTGACGATGAAACACAGAAATCGCATCGGAATTAAATACAAAAGGCACAATGAAGCCTTAAGTACAAGAATAGAGACTCTTCTGACAGTCTGTGATTTGATCCTTTCCTGTGAGACCAGTATTAGTTTCCGATACACCACTGCAGGTTCTATGTATTCCTTTGACCTTCACATTGACGATGAAACACAGAAATCGCATCGGAAATAAATACAAAAGGCACAATGCCGCCTTAAGTACAAGAATAGAGACTCTTCTTACAGTCTGTGCTTTGATCCTTTCCTGTGAGACCAGTATTAGTTTCCGATACACCACTGAGTGTTCAATGTATTCCATTAACCCTCACATTGACGATGAAACACAGAAATCGCATCGGAATTAAATACAAAAGTCACAATGTAACCTTAAGTGCAGGAATAGAGACTCTTCTTACAGTCTGTGCTTTGATCCTTTCCTGTGAGACCAGTATTAGTTTCCGATACACCACTGCAGGTTCAATGTATTCCTTGGACATACACATTGTCGATGAAACACTGAAATTACATCGGAATTAAATACAAAAGGCACAATGCCACCTTAAGTGCAAGAGGAATGAGGCTTCTTAGAGTCTGGGCTTTGATCCTTCCCTGTGAGACCAGTATTATTTACCGATACACCACTGCAGGTTCAATGTATTCCTTGGACATACACATTGTCAATGAAACACTGAAATTACATCAGAATTAAATACAAAAGGCACAATGCCGCCTTAACTGGAAGAGGAATGAGGCTTCTCAGAGTCTGGGCATTGATCCTTTCCTGTGAGACCAGTATAAGTTTCCGATACACCTCTGCAGGTTCAATGTATTCGTTGGACCTTCACATTGATGATAAAACACAGACATCGCATCGGAATTAAATACAAATGGCACAATGCCGCCTTAAGTCAAGAATAGAGACTCTTCTTACAGTCGGTGCTTTGAGCATTCCCTGTGAGACCATTATTAGTTTCCGATGTACCACTGCAGGTTCAATGTATTCCTTGGACATACACACTGACGATGAAACACTGAAATTAGATCGGAATTAAATACAAGAGCCACAGCACCGCCTTAAGTGGAGGAAGAGTGAGAGTTCTTAGAGTCTGTGCTTTGATCCTTTCCTGTGAGACCAGTATTAGTTTCCGATACAACATTGCAGGTTCAATGTATTCCTTGGACCTTCACATTGACGATGAAACACAGAAATCGCAGCGGAATTAAATACAAAAGGCACAATGCCGCCTTAAGTCAAGAATAGAGACTCTTCTTACAGTCGGTGCTTTGAGCATTCCCTGTGAGACCAGTATTAGTTTCCGATACACCACTGCAGGCTCAATGTATTCCTTCGACATTCACATTGACGATGAAACACAGAAATCGCATCGGAATTAAATACAGAAGGCACAATGCCGCCTTAAGTACAAGAATAGAGACTCTTCTTACAGTCTGTGCTTTGATCCTTTCCTGTGAGACCAGTATTTGTTTCCGATATACCACTGCAGGTTCAATGTATTCCTTGGACCTTCACATTGACGATGAAACACAGAAATCGCATCGGAATTAAATACAAAATGCAAATGCCGCCTTAAGTACAAGAATAGAGACTCTTCTTACAATCGGTGCTTTGAGCATTCCCTGTGAGAACAGCATTAGTTTCCGATACACCACTGCAGAATCAATGTATTCCTTGGACATAAACATTGGCGATGAAACACTGAAATTACATCGGAATTAATTACAAAATGCACAATGCCGCCTTATGTGCAAGAAGCGTGAGACTTCTTAGAGTCAGTACTTTGATCCTTTCCTATGAGACCAGTATTAGTTACCGATACACCACTGAAGGTTCAATGTAATCCTTTTACATACACATTGACGATGAAACACTGATATTACGTCGGAATTAAATACAAAAGGCACAATGCCGCCTTAAGTGCAATTAGAGTGAGACTTCTTAGAGTCTGTGCTTTGATCCTTTCCTGTGAGACCAGTATCAGTTTCCGATGCACCACTGCAGGTTCAATGTATTCCTTGGACCTTCACATTCACGATAGGACACAGAAATCACATCGGAATTAAAGACAAAAGGCACATTTAAACCTTAAGTGCAAGAAGAGTGAGACTTCTTAAAGTCTGTGCTTTGATCCTTTCCTGTGAGACCAGTATTACTTTCCGATACACCACTGCAGGCTCAATGTATTCCTTGGACATTCACATTGACGAAGAAACACGGAAATTACATCGGAATTACATACAAAATGCACAATGCCGCCTAAAGTGCAAGAAGCGTCAGACTTCTTAGAGTCTGTGCATTGATCCTTTCTTATGAGACCAGTATTAGCCTCCGATACACCACTGCAGGTTTAATGTATTCCTTGGACATTCACATTGACGATGAAACACTGAAATTACATCGGAATTACATACAAAAGGCACAATGCCGTCTTAAGTGAAAGAAGAGTGAGACTTCTTATCGTCTGTGCTTTGATCCTTTCCTGTGAGACCAGTATAAGTTTCCGATACACCACTGCAGGTTCAATGTATTCCTTGGACCTTCACATTGACGATGAAACACAGATATTGCATCGGAATTAAATAGAGAAGGCACAATGCCGCCTGAAGTACAAGAATGGAGACTCTTCTTACAGTCGGTGTTTTAGCATTCCCTGTGAGACCAGTATTAGTATCCGATACACCACTGCTGGATCAATGTATTCCTTGGACATACACATTGACGATGAAACACAGAAATCGCATCGGAATTAAATACAAGAGGCACAATGCCGCCTTAAGTACAAGAATAGAGACTCTTCTTACAGTCAGTGCTTTGAGCATTCCCTGTGAGACCAGTATTAGTTTCCGATACACCACTGCAGGTTCCATGTTTTTCTTGGACATACACGTTGACGATGAAACACTGAAATTGCATCGTAATTAAATACAAAAGGCACAATGCCACCTTAAGTGCAAGAAGAGTGAGACATCTTAGAGTCTGTGCTTTGATCCTTTCCTGAGAGACCAATATTAGTTTCCGATACACCACTGCAGGTTCATTGTATTCCTTGGACATTCACATTGACGATGAAACACTGAAATTACATCGGAATTACATACAAAAGGCACAATGCCGCCTTAAGTGCAAGAAGAGTGAGACTTCTAAGAGTCTGTGCTTTGATCCTTTCCTATGAGACCAGTATTTGTTTCCGATACACCACTGCAGGTTCATGTATTCCTTTTACATATACATTGACAATGAAACACTGATAACACGTCGGAATTGAATACAAAAGGGCCAATGCCGATTTAAGTGCAAGAAGAGTGAGACTTCTTAGAGTATGTGCTTTGATCCTTTCCTGTGAGACCAGTTTTAGATTCCGATACACCACTGCTGATTCAAGGTATTCCTTGGACCTTCACATGGACGATGAAACATTGAAATTACGTCGGAATTAAATATAAAAGGCACAACGCCGCCTAAAGTACAAGAATAGAGACTCTTCTTACAGTCGGTGCTTTGATCATTCCCTGTGAGACCAGTATTTGTTTCCGATACACCACTGCAGGTTCGATGTATTCCTTGGACCTCCACACTGACGATGATACACAGATATCGCATCGGAATTAAATAGAAAAGGCACAATTCCGCCTTAAGTACAAGAATAGAGACTCTTCTTACAGTCGGTGCTTTGATCTATTCCTGTGAGACCATTATTAGTTTCCGATACACCACTGCAGGTTCAATGTATTCCTTGGACATACACATTGACGATGAAACACTGAAATTACATCGGAATTACATACTAAAGGCACATTGCCGAATTAAGTGCAAGAAGAGTGAGACTTCTTAGAGTCTGTGCTTTGATCCTTTCCTATGAGACCAGTATTAGTTACCGATACACCACTGCAGGTTCAATGTATTCCTTTTACATACACATTGATGATGAAACACTGAAATTACTTTGGAATTAATTACAAATTGCACAATGCTGCCTTAAGTGCAAGAGCGTGAGACTTCTTAGAGTCTGTGCTTTGATCCTTTCCTGTGAGACAACTATTAGTTGCCAATACACCACTGCAAGTTCAATGTATTCCTTGGACCTTCACATTGACGATGAAACACAGAAATCACATTGGAATTAAATACAAAAGGCACAATTCAGCCTTAAGTGCAAGAAGAGTGAGACTTCTTAGAGTCTGTGCTTTGATTCTTTCCTGTGAGACCAGTATTAGTTACCGATACACCACTGCAGGTTCAATGTATTCCTTGGACATTCACATTGACGATGAAACACGGAAATTACATTGGAATTACATACAAAATGCACAATGCCGCCTAAAGTGCAAGAAGCGTCAGACTTCTTAGAGTCTGTGCTTTGATCCTTTCCTATGGGACCAGTCTTAGGTTCCGATACACCACTGCAGGTTCGATGTAATCCTTTTACATACACATTGACGATGAAACACTGATATTACGTCGGAATTAAATACAAAGGGCTCAGTGCCGCCTTGAGTGCAATTATAGTGAGACTTCTTAGAGTCTGTGTTTGATCCTTTCCTTTGAGACCAGTATTAGTTTCCGATACACCACTGCAGGTTCAATGTATTCCTTTTACATGCACATTGACTATGAAACACTGAAATTACATCTGAATTAAATACAAAAGGCACAATGCCGAATTAAGTACAAGAAGAGTGAGACTTCTTAGAGTCTGAGCTTTAATCTTTTCCTATGAGACCAGTATTAGTTTCCGATACACCTCTGCAGGTTCAATGTATTCCTTTTACTTACACATTGACGATGAAACACTGAAATTACATCGGAATTAAATTCAAAAGGCACAATGCCGCCTTAAGTTCATGAAGAGTGAGACTTCTTAGAGTCTGTGATTTGATCCTTTCCAATGAGACCAGTATTAGTTTCCGATACACCACTGCAGGTTCAATGTATTCCTTTTGCAATCACATTGATGATGAAACACTGAAATTACATCGGAATTAAATACAAGAGGCACAATGCCGCCTTAAGCGCAAGAAGAGTGAGACTTCTTAGGGTCTGTGTTTGATCCTTTCCTGTGAGTCCACTATTAGTTTCCGATACACCACTGCAGGTTCAATGTATTCCTTGGGCCTCCACAATGACGATGAAACACAGAAATCGCATCGGAATTAAATACAAAAGGCACAATGCCGCCTTAAGTACAAGAACAGAGACTCTTCTCAGAGTCGGTATTTTGAGCATTCCCTGTGAGACCAGTATTAGTTTCCGATACACCACTGCAGGTTCAATGTATTCCTTGGACCTTCACGTTGACGATGAAACACAGAAATCGCATCGGAATTAAAGACAAAACGCACAATGCCGCCTTAAGCACAAGAATAGAGATTCTTCCTACGGTCAGTGCTTTGAGCATTCAGTGTGAGACCAGTATTTGTTTCCGATACACCACTCCAGGTTCAATGTATTCCTTGGACCTTCACATTGACGATGAAATACAAAAATCCCATCGGAATTAAATGCAAAAGGCACAATGCCGCCTTAAGTACAAGAATAGAGATTGTTCTTGCTGTCGGTGCTTTGAGCACTCCCTGTGAGACCAGTATTAGTTTCCCATACACCACTGCTGGTTCTTTGTATTCCTTGGACCATCAAATTGACGATGAAACACAGAAATCGCATTGGAATTAAATACAAAACGCACAGTGCCTCCTTAAGTACAAGAATTGAGACTCTTCTTACAGTCGGTGCTTTGAGCATTCCCTGTGAGACCAGTATTAGTTTCCGATACAGCACTGCGTGTTCAATGTATTCCTTGGACGTAAACATTGACGATGAAACACTGAAATTACATCGGAATTAAATACAAAAGGCGCAATGCCGCCTTAAGTACAAGAATAGAGACTCTTCTAACAGTCGGTGCTTTGAGCATTCCCTGTGCGACCAGTATTAGTTTCCGATACACCACTGCAGGTTCAATGTATTCCTTGGACATACACATTGACGATGAAACACAGAAAACGCATCGGAATTAAATACAAATGGCGCAATGCCGCCTTAAGTACAAGAATAGGGACTCTTCTTACTGTCGTTGCTTTGACCATTCCCTGTGAGACCAGTATTAGTTTCCAATACAGCACTGCGTGTTCAATGTATTCCTTGGACCTTCACATTGACGATGGAACACAGAAATCACATTGGAATTAAATACAAAAGGCACAATTCAGCCTTAAGTGCAAGAAGAGTGAGACTTCTTAGAGTCTGTGCTTTGATTCTTTCCTGTGAGACCAGTATTAGTTTCCGATACACCACTGCAGGTTCAATGTATTCCTTGGACATTCACATTGACGATGAAACACGGAAATTACATTGGAATTACATACAAAATGCACAATGCCGCCTAAAGTGCAAGAAGCGTCAGACTTCTTAGAGTCTGTGCTTTGATCCTTTCCTATGGGACCAGTCTTAGTTTCCGATACACCACTGCAGGTTCGATGTAATCCTTTTACATACACATTGACGATGAAACACTGATATTACGTCGGAATTAAATACAAAGGGCTCAGTGCCGCCTTAAGTGCAATTATAGTGAGACTTCTTAGAGTCTGTGTTTGGTCCTTTCCTTTGAGACCAGTATTAGTTTCTGATACATCGCTGCAGGTTCAATGTATTCCTTGGACATTCACATTGACGATGAAACAATGAAATTACATCGGAATTAAATATAAATGGCACATTGCCGCCTTAAATGCAAGAAGAGTGAGACTTCTTTCAGTCTGTGCTTTGATCCTTTCCTATGAGACCAGTATTAGTTTCCGATACACCACTGCAGGTTCATTGTATTCCTTTTACATGCACATTGACTATGAAACACTGAAATTGCATCTGAATTAAATACAAAAGGCACAATGCCGAATTAAGTACAAGAAGAGTGAGACTTCTTAGAGTCTGAGCTTTGATCTTTTCCTATGAGACCAGTATTAGTTTCCGATACACCTCTGCAGGTTCAATGTATTCCTTTTACTTACACATTGACGATGAAACACTGAAATTACATCGGAATTAAATTCAAAAGGCACAATGCCGCCTTAAGTTCATGAAGAGTGAGACTTCTTAGAGTCTGTGATTTGATCCTTTCCAATGAGACCAGTATTAGTTTCCGATACACCACTGCAGGTTCAATGTATTCCTTTTGCAATCACATTGATGATGAAACACTGAAATTACATCGGAATTAAATACAAGAGGCACAATGCCGCCTTAAGCGCAAGAAGAGTGAGACTTCTTAGGGTCTGTGTTTGATCCTTTCCTGTGAGTCCACTATTAGTTTCCGATACACCACTGCAGGTTCAATGTATTCCTTGGACCTCCACAATGACGATGAAACACAGAAATCGCATCGGAATTAAATACAAAAGGCACAATGCCGCCTTAAGTTCAAGAACAGAGACTCTTCTCAGAGTCGGTATTTTGAGCATTCCCTGTGAGACCAGTATTAGTTTCCGATACACCACTGCAGGTTCAATGTATTCCTTGGACCTTCACGTTGACGATGAAACACAGAAATCGCATCGGAATTAAATACAAAACGCACAATGCCGCCTTAAGCACAAGAATAGAGACTCTTCCTACGGTCAGTGCTTTGAGCATTCAGTGTGAGACCAGTATTTGTTTCCGATACACCACTCCAGGTTCAATGTATTCCTTGGACCTTCACATTGACGATGAAATACAAAAATCCCATCGGAATTAAATGCAAAAGGCACAATGCCGCCTTAAGTACAAGAATAGAGATTGTTCTTGCTGTCGGTGCTTTGAGCACTCCCTGTGAGACCAGTATTAGTTTCCCATACACCACTGCTGGTTCTTTGTATTCCTTGGACCATCAAATTGACGATGAAACACAGAAGTCGCATTGGAATTAAATACAAAACGCACAGTGCCTCCTTAAGTACAAGAATAGAGACTCTTCTTACAGTCGGTGCTTTGAGCATTCCCTGTGAGACCAGTATTAGTTTCCGATACAGCACTGCGTGTTCAATGTATTCCTTGGACGTAAACATTGACGATGAAACACTGAAATTACATCGGAATTAAATACAAAAGGCGCAATGCCGCCTTAAGTACAAGAATAGAGACTCTTCTAACAGTCGGTGCTTTGAGCATTCCCTGTGCGACCAGTATTAGTTTCCGATACACCACTGCAGGTTCAATGTATTCCTTGGACATACACATTGACGATGAAACACAGAAAACGCATCGGAATTAAATACAAATGGCACAATGCCGCCTTAAGTACAAGAATAGGGACTCTTCTTACTGTCGTTGCTTTGACCATTCCCTGTGAGACCAGTATTAGTTTCCGATACACCACTGCAGGTTCAATGTATTTCTTGGACCTTCACATTGTCGATGAAACACAGAAATCGCATCGGATATAAATACAAAAGTCACAATAACGCCTTAAGTACAAGGATCGAGACTCTTCTTACAGTCGGTGCTTTGAGTACTCCCTGTGAGATGAGTATTAGTTTCCGATACACCACTGCAGGTTCAATGTATTCCTTGGACCTTCACATGGACGATGAAACATTGAAATTACATCGGAATGAATTACAAAAGGCACAATGCCGCCTTAAGTACAAGAAGACTGAGACTTCTTAGAGTCTGTGCTTTGATCCTTTCCTGTGAGCCCAGTATTAGTTTCCGATACACCACTGCAGGTTCAATGTATTCCATGGACCTTCACATTGTCGATGAAACACAGAAATCGCATCGGAATTAAATACAAAAGGCACAATGCCGCCACAAGTACAAGAATAGAGACTCTTCTCACAGTCGGTGCTTTGAGCATTCCCTGTGAGACCAGTATTAGTTTCCGATACACCACTGCCAGTTCGAAGTATTCCTTGGACCTTCACGTTGACGATGAAACACAGAACTCACATCGGAATTAAATAAAAACGCACAATGCCGCCTTAAGTACTAGAATGGAGATTCTTCTTAGAGTCGGTGCTTTGAGCATTCCCTGTGAGACCAGACTTAGTTTCCGATACACCACCGCACGTTCAATGTATTCCTTGGACCTTCACACTGACGATGAAACACAGAAATCGCATCAGAATTAAAGACAAAAGGAACAATGCCGCCTTAAGTACAAGAATGGAGACACTTCATACAGTCGGTGCTTTGATCATTCCCTAGGAGACCAGTATTAGTTTCCGATACACCACTGCAGGTTCAATGTATTCCTTGGACCTTCGCATTGACGATGAACCACAGATATTGCATCGGAATTAAATAGAAAAGGCACAATGCCGCCTTAAGTACAAGAATGGAGACTCTTCTTACAGTCGGTGCTTTGAGCATTCCCTGTGAGACCAGTATTAGTATACGATACACCACTGCTGGTTCAATGTATTCCTTGGACATACACATTGACGATGAAACACAGAAATCGAATCGGAATTATATACAAAAGGCACAATGCCGCCTTAAGTACAAGAATAGAGACTCTTCTTACAGTCAGTGCTTTGAGCATTCCCTGTGAGACCAGTATTAGTTTCCGATACACCACTGCAGGTTCCATGATTTTCTTTGACATACACATTGACGATGAAACACTGAAATTACATCGTAATTAAATACAAAAGGCACAATGCCACCGTAAGTGCAGGAAGAGTGAGACTTCTTAGAGTCTGTGCTTTGATCCTTTCCTGTGAGACCAGTATTAGTTTCCCATACACCATTGCAGGTTCAATGTATTCCTTGGACATTCACATTGACGATGAAACACTGAAATTACATCGGAATTACATACAAAAGGCACAATGCCGCCTTAAGTGCAAGAAGAGTGAGACTTCTAAGAGTCTGTGCTTTGATCCTTTCCTATGAGACCAGTATTAGTTACCGATACACCACTGCAAGTTCAATGTATTCCTTTTACATACACATTGATGATGAAACGCTGAAATTACTTTGGAATTAATTACAAAATGCACAATGCCGCCTTAAGTGCAAGAAGCGTGAGACTTCTTAGAGTATGTGCTTTGATCCTTTCCTGTGAGACAAGTATTAGTTGCCAATACACCACTGCAGGTTCAATGTATTTCTAGGACCTTCACATTGACGATGAAACACAGAAATCGCATCGGAATTAAATACAAAATGCACAATGCCGCCTAAAGTACAAGAATAGAGACTCTTCTTACAGTCGGTGCTTTGAGCATTCCCTGTGAGAACAACATTAGTTTCCAATACACCACTGCAGGATCAATGTATTCCTTGGACATACACATTGACGATGAAACACTGAAATTACGTCGGAATTACATACAAAAGGCACAATGCCGCCTTAAGTGCAAGAAGAGTGAGACTTCTTAGAGTATGTGCTTTGATCCTTTCCTGTGAGACCTGTTTTAGTTTCCGATACACCACTGCAGTTTCAAGGTATTCTTTGGACCTTCACATGGACGATGAAACATTGAAATTACGTCGGAATTAAATACAAAAGGCACAATGCCGCCTTAAGCACAAGAAGAGTGAGACTTCTTAGAGTATGTGCTTTGATCCTTTCCTGTGAGACCAGTTTTAGTTTCCGAGACACCACTGCAGGTTCAATGTATTCCTTGGACCTTCACAATGACGATGAAACACAGAAATCGCATCGGAATTAAATGCAAAAGGCACAATGCCGCCTTAAGTACAAGAATAGAGACTCTTCTTACAGTCAGTGCTTTGAGCATTCCCTGTGAGACCAGTATTAGTTTCCGATACACCACTGCAGGTTCCATGATTTTCTTGGACATACACATTGACGATGAAACACTGAAATTACATCGTAATTAAATACAAAAGGCACAATGCCACCGTAAGTGCAAGAAGAGTGAGACTTCTTAGAGTCTGTGCTTTGATCCTTTCCTGTGAGACCAGTATTAGTTTCCCATACACCATTGCAGGTTCAATGTATTCCTTGGACATTCACATTGACGATGAAACACTGAAATTACATCGGAATTACATACAAAAGGCACAATGCCGCCTTAAGTGCAAGAAGATTGAGACTTCTAAGAGTCTGTGTTTTGATCCTTTCCTATGAGACCAGTATTAGTTACCGATACACCACTGCAAGTTCAATGTATTCCTTTTACATACACATTGATGATGAAACACTGAAATTACTTTGGAATTAATTACAAAATGCACAATGCCGCCTTAAGTGCAAGAAGCGTGAGACTTCTTAGAGTCTGTGCTTTGATCCTTTCCTGTGAGACAAGTATTAGTTGCCAATACACCACTGCAGGTTCAATGTATTTCTTGGACCTTCACATTGACGATGAAACACAGAAATCGCATCGGAATTAAATACAAAATGCACAATGCCGCCTTAAGTACAAGAATAGAGACTCTTCTTACAGTCGGTGGTTTGAGCATTCCCTGTGAGAACAACATAAGTTTCCAATACACCACTGCTGGATCAATGCATTCCTTGGACATACACATTGACGATGAAACACTGAAATTACATCGGAATTACATACAAAAGGCACAATGCCGCCTTAAGTGCAAGAAGAGTGAGACTTCTTAGAGTATGTGCTTTGATCCTTTCCTGTGAGACCAGTTTTAGTTTCCGATACACCACTGCAGTTTCAAAGTATTCTTTGGACCTTCACATGGACGATGAAACATTGAAATTACGTCGGAATTAAATACAAAAGGCACAATGCCGCCTTAAGCACAAGAAGAGTGAGACTTCTTAGAGTATGTGCTTTGATCCTTTCCTGTGAGACCAGTATTAGTTTTCGATACACCACTGCCGGTTCAATGTATTCCTTGGACATACACATTGACGATGAAACACTGAAATTACATCGGAATTACATACTAAAGGCACAATGTCGCCGTAAGTGCAAGAAGAGTGAGACTTCTTGCAGTCTGTGCTTTGATCCTTTCCTATGAGACCAGTATTAGTTTCCGATACACCACTGCAGCTTCAATGTATTCCTTGGACCTTCACATGGACGATGAAACATTGAAATTACATCGGAATGAATTACAAAATGCACAATGCCGCCTTAAGTACAAGAAGACTGAGTCTTCTAAGAGTCTGTGCTTTGATCCTTTCCTGTGAGCCCAGTATTAGTTTCCGATACACCACTGCAGGTTCAATGTATTCCTTGGACCTTCACATTGACGATGAAACACAGAAATCGCATCGGAATTAAATACAAAAGGCACAATGCCGCCACAAGTACAAGAATAGAGACTCTTCTCACAGTCGGTGCTTTGAGCATTCCCTGTGAGACCAGTATTAGTTTCCGATACACTACTGCCAGTTCGAAGTATTCCTTGGAACTTCACGTTGACGATGAAACACAGAACTCACATCGGAATTAAAGACAAAAGGCACAATGCCGCCTTAAGTACAAGAATCGAGACACTTCATACAGTCGGTGCTTTGATCATTCCCTGTGGGACCGGTATTAGTTTCCGATACACTACTGCAGGTTCAATGTATTCCTTGGACCTTCCCATTGACGATGAAACACAGATATTGCATCGGAATTAAATAGAAAAGGCACAATGCCGCCTTAAGTACAAGAATGGAGACTCTTCTTACAGTCGGTGCTTTGAGCATTCCCTGTGAGACCAGTATTAGTATACGATACACCACTGCTGGTTCAATGTATTCCTTGGACATACACATTGACGATGAAACACAGAAATCGAATCGGAATTAAATACAAAAGGCACAATGCCGCCTTAAGTACAAGAATAGAGACTCTTCTTACAGTCAGTGCTTTGAGCATTCCCTGTGAGACCAGTATTAGTTTCCGATACACCACTGCAGGTTCCATGATTTTCTTGGACATACACATTGACGATGAAACACTGAAATTACATCGTAATTAAATACAAAAGGCACAATGCCACCGTAAGTGCAGGAAGAGTGAGACTTCTTAGAGTCTTTGCTTTGATCCTTTCCTGTGAGACCAGTATTAGTTTCCCATACACCACTGCAGGTTCAATGTATTCCTTGGACATTCACATTGACGATGAAACACTGAAATTACATGGGAATTACATACAAAAGGCACAATGCCGCCTTATGTGCAAGAAGAGTGAGACTTCTAAGAGTCTGTGCTTTGATCCTTTCCTATGAGACCAGTATTAGTTACCGATACACCACTGCAGGTTCAATGTATTCCTTTTACATACACATTGATGATGAAACACTGAAATTACTTTGGAATTTATTACAAAATGCACAATGCCGCCTTAAGTACAAGAATAGAGACTCTTCTTGCAATCGGTGCTATGAGCATTCCCTGTGAGAACAACATTAGTTTCCGATACACCACTGCAGGATCAATGTATTCCTTGGGCATACACATTGACGATGAAACACTGAAATTACATCGGAATTACATACAAAAGGCACAATGCCGCCTTAAGTGCAAGAAGAGTGAGACTTCTTAGAGTATGTGCTTTGATCCTTTCCTGTGAGACCAGTTTTAGTTTCCGATACACCACTGCAGTTTCAAGGTATTTCTTGGACCTTCACATGGACGATGAAACATTGAAATTACGTCGGAATTAAATACAAAAGGCACAATGCCGCCTTAAGCACAAGAAGAGTGTGACTTCTTAGAGTATGTGCTTTGATCCTTTCCTGTGAGACCAGTTTTAGTTTCCGAGACACCACTGCAGGTTCAATGTACTCCTTGGACCTTCACTATGACGATGAAACACAGAAATCGCATCGGAATTAAATGCAAAAGGCACAATGCCGCCTTAAGTACAAGAATAGAGACTCTTCTTACAGTCGGTGATTTGATCTATTCCTGTGAGACCAGTATTGGGTTCCGATACACCACTGCCGGTTCAATGTATTCCTTGGACATACACATTGACGATGAAACACTGAAATTACATCGGAATTACATACTAAAGGCACAATGTCGCCTTAAGTGCAAGAAGAGTGAGACTTCTTGGAGACTGTGCTTTGATCCTCTCCTATGAGACCAGTATTAGTTTCCGATACACCACTGCAGCTTCAATGTATTCCTTTTACATACACATTACCGACGAAACACTGATATTACATCGGAATTAAATACAAAAGGCACAATGCAGCCTTAAGTGCAAGATGAGTGAAACTTCGTAGAGTCTGTGCTCTGATCCTTTCCTATGAGACCAGTATTAGTTACCGATACACCACTGCAGGTTCAATGTATTCCTTTTACATACACATTGATGATTAAACACTGAAATTACTTTGGAATTAATTACAAAATGCACAATGCCGCCTTAAGTGCAAGAAGAGTGAGACTTCTTAGAGTATGTGCTTTGATCCTTTCCTGTGAGACCAGTTTTAGTTTCCGACACAACACTGCAGATTCAAGATATTCCTTGGACCTTCACATGGACGATGAAACATTGAAATTACGTCGGAATTAAATACAAAAGGCACAATGATTCCTTAAGTTCATGAAGAGTGAGACTTCTTAGAGTCTGTGCTTTGATCGTTTCCTGTGAGACCAGAATTAGTTTCCGATACACCACTGCAGGTTCAATGTATTCCTTGGACCTACACATTGGCAATGAAACACAGAAATCGCATCTTAATTAAATACAAAAGGTGCAATGCCGCCTTAAGTACAAGAATAGAGACTCATCTTACAGTCGGTGTTTTGAGCATTCCCTGTGAGACCAATATTAGTTTCCGATACACCACTGCAGGTTCAATGTATTTCTTAGACATTCACATTGACGATGAAACACTGAAATTAAATCGAATTAAATACAAAAGGCACAATGCCGCCTTAAGTGCAAGAAGAGTGAGACTTCTTAGAGTCTGTGCTTTGATCCTTGCCAGTGAGACCAGTATTAGGATCCGATACACCACTGCAGTTACAATGTATTCCTTGGACCTTTACATTGACGATGAAACACAGAAATCGCATCGGAATTAAATACAAAAGGCACAATGCCGCCTTAAGTACAAGAATCGAGACTCTTCTAACGGTCGGTGCTTTGAGCATTCCCTGGGATACCAGTATTAGTTTCCGATGCACCACTGCAGGTTCAATGTTTTCCTTGGACATACACATTTACGATGAAACACTGAATATACATCGGAATTTAACACAAAAGGCACAATGCAGCCTTAAGTGAAAGAAGAGTGAGACTTCTTAGAGTCTGCGCTTTGATCATTTCTTATGAGACCAATATTAGTTTCCGATACATCACTGCAGGTTCAGTGTATTCCTTGGACCTTCACATTGACGATGAAACACAGAAATCGCATCGGAATTAAATACAAAAGGCACAATGCCGCATTCAGTAAAAGAATAGAGACTCTTCTTACAGTCGGTTCTTTGGTCCTTTCCTGTGAGACCAGTATTAGTTTCCGATACACCACTGCAGGTTCAATGTATACCTCGGACCTTCACATTGACGATGAAACACAGAAATCGCATCGGAATAAAATACAAAATGCAAAATGCCGCCTTAAGTACAAGAATAGAGACTCTTCTAAGAGTCGGTGCTTTGAGCATTCCCTGTGAGACCAGTATTAGTTTCCGATACACCACTGCAGGTTCAATGTATTCATTGCAAATACACATTGACGATGGAACACTGAAATTACATCGGAATTAAATACAAAAGGCAGAATGCCGCCTTAAGTGCAAGAAGAGTGAGACATCTTAGTGTCTGTGCTTTGATCCTTTCCTGTGAGACCAGTATTAGTTTCCGATACACCACTGCAGGTTCAATGTATTCCTTGGACCTTCACATGGACGATGAAACACAGAAATCGCACCGGAATTAAATACAAAAGGCACAATGCCGCCATAAGTACAAGAATAGAGACTCTTCTTACAGTCGGTGCTTTAAGCATTCCCTGTGAGACCAGTATTCATTTCCGATACACCACTGCTGGTTCAATGTATTCCTTGGACCTTCACATTGACGATGAAACACCGATATCACGTCGGAATTAAGTAGAAAAGGCACAATGCCGCCTTAAGTACAAGAATCGAGACTCTTCTTACAGTCGGTGCTTTGGGCATTCCCTGTGGGACCAGTATTATTTTCCGATACACCACTGCAGGTTCAATGTATTCCTTGGACCTACACATTGGCAATGAAACACAGAAATCGCATCTTAATTAAATACAAAAGGTGCAATGCCGCCTTAAGTACAAGAATAGAGACTCATCTTACAGTCGGTGTTTTGAGCATTCCCTGTGAGACCAATATTAGTTTCCGATACACCACTGCAGGTTCAATGTATTTCTTAGACATTCACATTGACGATGAAACACTGAAATTATATCGAATTAAATACAAAAGGCACAATGCCGCCTTAAGTGCAAGAAGAGTGAGACTTCTTAGAGTCTGTGCTTTGATCCTTGCCAGTGAGACCAGTATTAGGATCCGATACACCACTGCAGGTGCAATGTATTCCTTGGACCTTCACATTAACGATGAAACACAGAAACCGCATCGGAATTAAATACAAAAGGCACAATGCCGCCTTAAGTACAAGAATAGAGACACTTCTTACAGTCGGTGCTTTGAGCATTCCCTGGGATACCAGTATTAGTTTCCGATGCACCACTGCAGGTTCAATGTTTTCCTTGGACATACACATTTACGATGAAACACTGAATATACATCGGAATTTAACACAAAAGGCACAATGCAGCCTTAAGTGAAAGAAGAGTGAGACTTCTTAGAGTCTGCGCTTTGATCATTTCTTATGAGAGCAATATTAGTTTCCGATACATCACTGCAGGTTCAGTGTATTCCTTGGACCTTCACATTGACGATGAAACACAGAAATCGCATCGGAATTAAATACAAAAGGCACAATGCCGCATTCAGTAAAAGAATAGAGACTCTTCTTACAGTCGGTTCTTTGGTCCTTTCCTGTGAGACCAGTATTAGTTTCCGATACACCACTGCAGGTTCAATGTATACCTCGGACCTTCACATTGACGATGAAACACAGAAATCGCATCGGAATAAAATACAAAATGCAAAATGCCGCCTTAAGTACAAAATAGAGACTCTTCTAAGAGTCGGTGCTTTGAGCATTCCCTGTGAGACCAGTATTAGTTTCCGTTACACCACTGCAGGTTCAATGTATTCATTGCAAATACACATTGACGATGGAACACTGAAATTAATCGGAATTAAATACAAAAGGCAGAATGCCGCCTTAAGTGCAAGAAGAGTGAGACATCTTAGTGTCTGTGCTTTGATCCTTTCCTGTGAGACCAGTATTAGTTTCCGATACACCACTGCAGGTTCAATGTATTCCTTGGACCTTCACATGGACGATGAAACACAGAAATCGCACCGGAATTAAATACAAAAGGCACAATGCCGCCATAAGTACAAGAATAGAGACTCTTCTTACAGTCGGTGCTTTAAGCATTCCCTGTGAGACCAGTATTCATTTCCGATACACCACTGCTGGTTCAATGTGTTCCTTGGACCTTCACATTGACGATGAAACACCGATATCACGTCGGAATTAAGTAGAAAAGGCACAATGCCGCCTTAAGTACAAGAATCGAGACTCTTCTTACAGTCGGTGCTTTGGGCATTCCCTGTGGGACCAGTATTATTTTCCGATACACCACTGCAGGTTCAATGTTTTCCTTGGACATACACATTTACGATGAAACACTGATATCGCATCGGAATTAAATACAAAAGTCACAATGCCGCCTTAAGTACAAGAATAGAGACTCAATTTGCAGTCGGTGATTTGAGCAATCCCTGTGGGACCAGTATTAGTTTCCGATACACCACTGCACTTTCAATGTATACCTTGGACCTTCACATTTACGATGAACCACAGATATCGCATCGGAATTAAATACAAAAGGCACAATGCCGCCTTAAGTACGAGAATAGAAACTCTTCTTACAGTCGGTGATTTGCTCCATTTCTGTGAGACCAATATTAATTTCCGATACACCACTGCAGGTTCAATGTATTCCTTGGACATTCACATTGACGATGAAACACTGAAATTACATCGGAATTACATACAAAAGGCACAATGAGGCCTTAAGTGCAAGAAGAGTGAGACTTCTTAGAGTCTGCGCTTTGATCTTTTCTATGAGACCAATAGTAGTTTCCGATACATCACTGCAGATTCAATGTATTCTTTTTACATACACATTGAGGATGAAACACTGAAATTACATCGGAATTAAATACAAAAGGCACAATGCCTCCTTAAGTGCAAAAAGGGTGAAACTTCTTAGAGTCTGTGCATTGATCCTTTCCTTTGAGACCAGTATTAGTTTCCGATACACCACTACAGGTTCAATGAATTCCTTGGACCTTCATATTGACGATGAAACACAGAAATCGCATAGGAATTAAATACAAAAGGCAAAATGCCGCCATAAGTACAAGAATAGAGACTCTCCTTACAGTCGCTGCTTTAAACATTCCCTGTGAGACCTGTATTAGTTTCCGATACACCACTGCAGGTTCAATGTATTCCTGGGACATTCACATTGACGATGAAACACAGAAATCGCATCGGAATTAAATAAAAAAGGCACAATGCCGCCTTAAGTACAAGAATAGAGACGCTTCTTACAATCGGTGCTTTGTCCCATTCCTGTGAGACCAGTATTAGTTTCCGATACACCACTGCTGGTTCAATGTATTCCTTTGACCTTCACATTGACGATGAAACACAGAAATCGCATCGGAATTAAATACAAAAGGCGCAATGCCGCCTTAAGTACAAGTACAGAGACTCTTCTTACAGTCTATGCATTGATCCTTTCCTGTGATACCAGTAGTAGTTTCCGATACACCACTGCAGGTTCAATGTATTCCATTGACCCTCACATTGACGATGAAACACAGAAATCGCATCAGAATTAAATACAAACGGCACAAATGCAACCTTAAGTATAAGAATAGAGACTCTCCTTACAGTCTGTGCTTTGATCCTCTCCTGTGACACCAGTATTAGTTTCCGATACACCACTGCAGGTTCAATGTATTCCTTGGACATACACATTGTCGATATAACACTGAAATTACATCGGAATTAAATACAAAAGGCACAATGTAACCTTAAGTGCAAGAATAGAGACTCTTCTTACAGTCTGTGCTTTGATCCTTTCCTGTGAGACCAGTATTAGTTTCCGATACACCACTGCAGGTTCAATGTATTCCTTGGACATACACATTGTCGATGAAACACTGAAATTACATCAGAATTAAATACAAAAGGCACAATGCCGCCTTAACTGGAAGAGGAATGAGGCTTCTTAGAGTCTGGGCTTTGATCCTTTCCTGTGAGACCAGTATAAGTTTCCGATACACCTCTGCAGGTTCAATGTATTCGTTGGACCTTCACATTGATGATAAAACACAGACATCGCATCGGAATTAAATACAAATGGCACAATGACGCCTTAAATACGAGAATAGAGTTACTTCTTACTGTCGATGCTTTGAGCATTACCTGTGAGACCAGTATTAGTTTCCGATGTACCACTGCAGGTTCAATGTATTCCTTGGACATACACATTGACGATGAAACACTGAAATTAGATCGGAATTAAATACAAGAGCCACAACACCGCCTTAAGTTGAAGAAGAGTGAGAGTTCTTAGAGTCTGTGCTTTGATCCTTTCCTGTGAGACCAGTATTAGTTTCCGATACACCATTGCAGGTTCAATGTATTCCTTGGACCTTCACATTGACGATGAAACACAGAAATCGGATCGGAATTAAATACAAAGGGCACAATGCCGCCTTAAGTCAAGAATAGAGACTCTTCTTACAGTCGGTGCTTTGAGCATTCCCTGTGAGACCAGTATTAGTTTCCGATACACCACTGCAGGCTCAATGTATTCCTTCGACATTCACATTGACGATGAAACACAGAAATCGCATCGGAATTAAATACAGAAGGCACAATGCCGCCTTAAGTACAAGAATAGAGACTCTTCTTACAGTCGGTGCTGTGAGCATTCCCTGTGAGACAAGAATTCGTTTCCGATACACCACTGCAGGTTCGATGTATTCCTTGGACCTCCACACAAACGATGAGACACAGATATCGCATCGGAATTAAATAGAAAAGGCACAATTCCGCCTTAAGTACAAGAATAGAGACTCTTCTTACAGTCGGTGCTTTGATCTATTCCTGTGAGACCAGTATTAGGTTCCGATACACCACTGCAGGTTCAATGTATTCCTTGGACATACACATTGACGATGAAACACTGAAATTACATCGGAATTACATACTAAAGGCATAATGCCGCCTTAAGTGCAAGATGAGTGAGACTTCTTAGAGTCTGTGCTTTGATCCTTTCCTATGAGACCAGTATTACTTTCCGATGCACCACTGCAGCTTCAATGCATTCCTTTTACATACACATAGACGATAAAACACTGATATTACATCGGAATTAAATACAAAAGGCACAATGCAACCTTAAGTGCTAGAAGAGTGAGACTTCTTAGAGTCTGTGCTTTGATCCTTTCCTGTGAGACCAGTTTTAGTTTCCGATACACCACAGCAGATTCAAGGTTTTCCTTGGATCTTCACATGGACGATGAAACATTGAAATTACGTCGGAATTAAATACAAAAGGCACAATGCCGCCTTAAGCACAAGAAGAGTGAGACTTCTTAGAGTATGTTCTTTGATCCTTTCCTGTGAGACCAGTTTTAGTTTCCGATACACCACTGCAGGTTCAATGTATTACTTGGCCCTTCACATTGACGATGGAACACAGAAATCACATCGGAATTAAAGACAAAAGACACAATTGAACCTTAAGTGCAAGAAGACTGAGACTTCTTAAAGTCTGTGCTTTGATCCTTTCTTATGAGTCCAGTATTAGCCTCCGATACACTACTGCAGGTTTAATGTATTCCTTGGACATTCACATTGACGATGAAACACAGATATTGCATCGGAATTAAATAGAGAAGGCACAATGCCGCCTGAAGTACAAGAATGGAGACTCTTCTTACAGTCGGTGTTTTAGCATTCCCTGTGAGACCAGTATTAGAATCCGATACACCACTGCTGGATCAATGTATTCCTTGGACATACACATTGACGATGAAACACAGAAATCGCATCGGAATTAAATACAAGAGGCACAATGCCGCCTTAAGTACAACAATAGAGACTCTTCTTACAGTCAGTGCTTTGAGCATTCCCTGTGAGACCAGTATTAGTTTCCGATACACCACTGCAGGTTCCATGTTTTTCTTGGACATACACGTTGACGATGAAACACTGAAATTACATCGTACTTAAATACAAAAGGCATAATGCCACCTTAAGTGCAAGAAGAGTGAGACATCTTAGAGTCTGTGCTTTGATCCTTTCCTGTGAGACCAGTATTAGTTTCCGATACACCACTGTAGGTTCATTGTATTCCTTGGACATTCACTTTGACGATGAAACACTGAAATTACATCGGAATTACATACAAAAGGCACAATGCCGCCTTAAGTGCAAGAAGAGTGAGACTTCTAAGAGTCTGTGCTTTAATCCTTTCCTATGAGACCAGTATTTGTTTCCGATACGCCACTGCAGGTACAATGTATTCCTTTTACATATTCATTGACAATCAAACACTGATAACACGTCGGAATTGAATACAAAAGGCCCAATGCCCATTTAAGTGCAAGAAGAGTGAGACTTCTTAGAGTATGTGCTTTGATCCATTCCTGTGAGACCAGTTTTAGTTTCCGATACACCACTGCAGATTCAAGGTATTCCTTGGACCTTCACATGGACGATGAAACATTGAAATTACTTCGGAATTAAAT
Source organism: Schistocerca americana (assembly GCF_021461395.2). Classification (NCBI taxonomy): domain Eukaryota; kingdom Metazoa; phylum Arthropoda; class Insecta; order Orthoptera; family Acrididae; genus Schistocerca; species Schistocerca americana. Next base: position 738,231,963 of record NC_060123.1, read on the forward strand.
ACAATAGGCTCAATGCCGCCTTAAGCACAAGAAGAGTGAGACTTCTTAGAGTCTGTGCTTTGATCCTTTCCTGTGAGCCAAGTATTAGTTGCCAATACACCACTGCAGGTTCAATGTATTCCTTGGACCTTCACATTGACGATGAAACACAGAAATCGCATCGGAATTAAATACAAAATGCAAATGCCGCCTTAAGTACAAGAATAGAGACTCTTCTTACAGTCGGTGCTTTGAGCATTCCCTGTGAGAACAGCATTAGTTTCCGATACACCACTGCAGAATCAATGTAATCCTTGGACCTTCACATTGACGATGGAACACAGATATCACATTGGAATTAAATACAAAAGGCACAAATCAGCCTTAAGTGCAAGAAGAGTGAGACTTCTTAGAGTCTGTGCTTTGATCCTTTCCTATGAGACCAGTGTTAGTTTCCGATACACCACTGCAGGTTCAATGTAATCCTTTAACATACACATTGACGATGAAACACTGATATTACGTCGGACTTAAATACAAAGGGCACAGTGCCGCCTTAAGCGCAATTATAGTGAGACTTCTTAGAGTCTGTGCTTTGATCCTTTCCTGTGAGACCAGTATTAGTTTCTGATACACCGCTGCAGGTTCAATGTATTCCTTGGACATTCACATTGACGATGAAACAATGAAATTACATCGTAATTAAATACAAATGGCACAATGCCGCCTTAAATGCAAGAAGAGTGGGACTTCTTTCAGTCTGTGCATTGATCCTTTCCTATGAGACCAGTATTAGTTTCCGATACACCACTGCAGGTTCAATGTACTCCTTTAAATACACATTGACGATGAAACACTGAAATCTCATCTGAATTAAATACAAAAGACACAATGCCGAATTAAGTACAAGAAGAGTGAGACTTCTTAGAGTCTGAGCTTTGATCTTTTCCTATGAGACCAGTATTAGTTTCCGATACACCTCTGCAGGTTCAATGTGTTCCTTTTACTTCCACATTGACGATGAAACACTGAAATTACATCGGAATTAAATTCAAAAGGCACAATGCCGCCTTAAGTTCATGAAGAGTGCGACTTCTTAGAGTCAATGATTTGATCCTTTCCTATGAGACCAGTATTAGTTTCCGATACACCACTGCAGGTTCAATATTTTCCTTTTACAAACACATTGATGATGAAACACTGAAATTACATCGGAATTAAATGCAAGAGGCACAATGCCGCCTTAAGCGCAAGAAGAGTGAGACTTCTTAGAGTCGGTGCTTTGATCCTTTCCTGTGAGACCAGTATTAGTTTCCTATACACCACTGCAGGTTCAATGTATTCCTTGGACCTTCACAATGACGATGAAACACAGAAATCGCATCGGAATTAAATACAAAAGGCACAATGCCGCCTTAAGTACAAGAACAGAAACTCTTCTCAGAATCGGTATTTTGAGCATTCCCTGTGAGACCAGTATTAGTTTCCGATACACCACTGCAGGTTCAATGTATTCCATGGACCTTCACGTTGACGATGAAACACAGAAATCGCATCGGAATTAAATACAAAACGCACAATGCCGCCTTAAGCACAAGAATAGAGACTCTTCCTACGGTCAGTGCTTTGAGCATTCAGTGTGAGACCAGTATTTGTTTCCGATACACCACTCCAGGTTCAATGTATTCCTTGGACCTTCACATTGACGATGAAATACAGAAATCCCATCGGAATTAAATGCAAAAGGCACAATGCCGCCTTAAGTACAAGAATAGAGATTGTTCTTACTGTCGGTGTTTTGAGCATTCCCTGTGAGACCAGTATTAGTTTCCGATACACCACTGCTGGTTCTTTGTATTCCTTGGACCATCAAATTGACGATGAAACACAGAAATCGCTTTGGAATTAAATACAAAACGCACAGTGCCGCCTTAAGTACAAGAATAGAGACTCTTCTTACAGTCGGTGCTTTGAGCATTCCCTGTGAGACCAGTATTAGTTTCCGATACAGCACTGCGTGTTCAATGTATTCCTTGGACGTAAACATTGACGATGAAACACTGAAATTACATCGAAATTAAATACAAAAGGCGCAATGCCGCCTTAAGTACAAGAATAGAGACTCTTCTAACAGTCGGTGCTTTGAGCATTCCCTGTGCGACCAGTATTAGTTTCCGATACACCACTGCAGGTTCAATGTATTCCTTGGACATACACATTGACGATGAAACACAGAAAGCATCGGAATTAAATACAAATGGCACAATGCCGCCTTAAGTACAAGAATAGAAACTCCTCTTACTGTCGTTGCTTTGACCATTCCCTGTGAGACCAGTATTAGTTTCCGATACACCACTGCAGGTTCAATGTATTCCTTGGACCTTCACATTGACGACGAAACACAGATATTGCATCGGAATTAAATAGAAAAGGCACAATGCGCCTTAAGTACAAGAATGGAGACTCTTCTTAAAGTCGGTGCTTTGAGCATTCCCTGTGAGACCAGTATTAGTTTCCGATACACCACTGCAGGTTCCATGATTTTCTTGGACATACACATTGACGATGAAACACTGAAATTACATCGTAATTAAATACAAAAGGCACAATGCCACCGTAAGTGCAGGAAGAGTGAGACTTCTTAGAGTCTGTGCTTTGATCCTTTCCTGTGAGACCAGTATTAGATTCCCATACACCACTGCAGGTTCAATGTATTCCTTGGACATTCAAATTGACGATGAAACACTGAAATTACATCGGAATTACATACAAAAGGCACAATGCCGCCTTAAGTGCAAGAAGCGTGAGACTTCTTAGAGTCTGTGCTTTGATCCTTTCCTGTGAGACAAGTATTAGTTGCCAATACACCACTGCAGATTCAATGTATTTCTTGGACCTTCACATTGACGATGAAACACAGAAATCGCATCGGAATTAAATACAAAATGCACAATGCCGCCTTAAGTACAAGAATAGAGACTCTTCTTACAGTCGGTGCTTTGAGCATTCCCTGTGAGAACAACATTAGTTTCCGATACACCACTGCAGGATCAATGTATTCCTTGGACATACACATTGACGATGAAACACTGAAATTACATCGGAATTACATACAAAAGGCACAATGCCGCCTTAAGTGCAAGAAGAGTGAGACTTCTTAGAGTATGTGCTTTGATCCTTTTCTGTGAGACCAGTTTTAGTTTCCGATACACCACTGCAGTTTCAAGGTATTCCTTGGACTTTCACATGGACGATGAAACATTGAAATTACGTCGGAATTAAATACAAAAGGCACAATGCCGCCTTCAGCACAAGAAGAGTGAGACTTCTTAGAGTATGTGCTTTGATCCTTTCCTGTGAGATAAGTTTTAGTTTCCGAAACACCACTGCAGGTTCAATGTATTCCTTGGACCTTCACAACGACGATGAAACACAGAAATCGCATCGGAATTAAATGCAAAAGGCACAATGCCGCCTTAAGTACAAGAATAGAGACTCTTCTTACAGTCGGTGCTTTGAGCATTCCCTGTGAGACCAGTATTCGTTTCCGATACACCACTGCCGGTTCAATGTATTCCTTGGACATACTCATTGACGATGAAACACTGAAATTACATCGGAATTACATACTAAAGGCACAATGTCACCTTAAGTGCAAGAAGAGTGAGACTTCTTGGAGTCTGTGCTTTGATCCTTTCCTATGAGACCAGTATTAGTTTTCGATACACCACTGCAGCTTCAATGGATTCCTTGGACCTTCACATGGACGATGAAACATTGAAATTACATCGGAATGAATTACAAAAGGCACAATGCCGCCTTAAGTACAAGAAGACTGAGACTTCTTAGAGTCTGTGCTTTGATCCTTTCCTGTGAGCCCAGTATTAGTTTCCGATACACCACTGAAGGTTCAATGTATTCCTTGGACCTTCACATTGACGATGAAACACAGAAATCGCATCGGAATTAAATACAAAAGGCACAATGCCGCCACAAGTACAAGAATGGAGACTCTTCTTACAGTCGGTGTTTTGAGAATTCCCTGTGAGACCAGTATTAGTTTCCGATACACTACTGCCAGTTCGAAGTATTCCTTGGACCTTCACGTTGACGATGAAACACAGAACTCACATCGGAATTAAATAAAAACGCACAATGCCGCCTTAAGTACAAGAATGGAGATTCTTCTTACAGTCGGTGCTTTGAGCATTCTCTGTGAGACCAGTATTAGTTTCCGATACACCACCGCACGTTCAATGTATTCCTTGGATCTTCACATTGACGATGAAACACAGATATAGCATTGGAATTCAGTAGAAAAGGCACAATGCCGCCTTAAGTACAAGAATAGAGACTCTTCTTACAGTCTGTGCCTTGAACACTCCCTGTGAGACCAGTATAAGTTTCCAATACACCACTGCAGGCTCAATGTATTCCTTGGACCTTCACATGGACGATGAAACATTGAAATTACATCGGAATTAAATACAAAAGGCACAATGCCGCGTTATGTACAGGACGAGTGAGACTTCATAGAGTCTGTGCTTTGATCCTTTCCTGTGAGACAAGTATTAGTTTCCAATACACCTTTGCAGGTTCAATGTATTCCTCGGACCTTCACATTGACGATGAAACACAGAAATCGCATCGGAATTAAAGACAAAAGGCACAATGCCGCCTTAAGTACAAGAATCGAGACACTTCATACAGTCTGTGCTTTGATCATTCCCTGTGAGACCAGAATTAGTTTCCGATACACCACTGCAGGTTCAATGTATTCCTTGGACCTTCACATTGACGATGAAACACAAGATATTGCATCGGAAATAAATAGAAAAGGCACAATGCCGCCTTAAGTACAAGAATGGAGACTCTTCTTACAGTCGGTGCTTTGAGCATTCCCTGTGAGACCAGTATTAGTATACGATACACCACTGCTGGTTCAATGTATTCCTTGGACATACACATTGACGATGAAACACAGAAATCGAATCGGAATTAAATACAAAAGGCACAATGCCGCCTTAAGTACAAGAATAGAGACTCTTCTTACAGTCAGTGCTTTGAGCATTCCCTGTGAGACCAGTATTAGTATCCGATACACCACTGCAGGTTCCATGATTTTCTTGGACATGCACATTGACGATGAAACACTGAAATTACATCGTAATTAAATACAAAAGGTACAATGCCACCGTAAGTGCAGGAAGAGTGAGACTTCTAGAGTCTGTGCTTTGATCCTTTCCTGTGAGACCAGTATTAGTTTCCCATACACCACTGCAGGTTCAATGTATTCCTTGGACATTCACATTGACGATGAAACACTGAAATTACTTTGGAATTAATTACAAAATGCTCAATGCCGCCTTAAGTGCAAGATGCGTGAGACTTCTTAGAGTCTGTGCTTTGATCCTTTTCTGTGAGACAAGTATTAGTTGCCAATACACCACTGCAGGTTCAATGTATTTCTTGGACCTTCACATTGACGATGAAACACAGAAATCGCATCGGAATTAAATACAAAATGAACAATGCCGCCGTAAGTACAAGAATAGAGACTATTCTTACAGTCGGTGCTTTGAGCATTCCCTGTGAGAACAACATTAGTTTCCGATGCACCACTGCAGGATCAATGTATTCCTTGGACATACACATTGGCGATGAAACACTGAAATTACTTCGGAATTACATACAAAAGGCACAATGCCGCCTTAAGTGCAAGAAGAGTGGGACTTCTTAGAGTATGTGCTTTGATCCTTTCCTGTGAGACCAGTTTTAGTTTCCGATACACCACTGCAGTTTCAAGGTATTTCTTGGACCTTCACATGGACGATGAAACATTGAAATTACGTCGGAATTAAATACAAAAGGCACAATGCCGCCTTAAGCACAAGAAGAATGAGACTTCTTAGAGTATGTGCTTTGATCCTTTCCTGTGAGACCAGTTTTAGTTTCCGAGACACCACTGCAGGTTCAGTGTACTACTTGGACCTTCACAATGACGATGAAACACAGAAATCGCATCGGAATTAAATGCAAAAGGCACAATGCCGCCTTAAGTACAAGAATAGAGACTCTTCTTACAGTCGGTGCTTTGAGCATTCCCTGTGAGACCAGTATTCGTTTCCGATACACCACTGCAGGTTCGATGTATTCCTTGGACCTCCACACTTACGATGATACACAGATATCGCATCGGAATTAAATAGAAAAGGCACAATTCCGCCTTAAGTACAAGAATAGAGACTCTTCTTACAGTCGGTGCTTTGATCTATTCCTGTGAGACCAGTATTAGTTTCCGATACACCACTGCCGGTTCAATGTATTCCTTTGACATACACATTGACGATGAAACACTGAAATTACATCGGAATTACATACTAAAGGCACAATGTCGCCTTAAGTGCAAGAAGAGTGAGACTTCTTGGAGACTGTGCTTTGATCCTTTCCTATGAGACCAGTATTAGTTTCCGATACACCACTGCAGCTTCAATGTATTCCTTTTACATACACATTGACGATGAAACACTGATATTACATCGGAATTAAATACAAAAGGCACAATGCCGCCTTAAGTGCAAGAAGAGTGAGACTTCTTAGAGTATGTGCTTTGATCCTTTCCTGTGAGACCAGTTTTAGTTTCCGACACACCACTGCAGATTCAAGGTATTCCTTGGACCTTCACATGGACGATGAAACATTGAAATTACGTCGGAATTAAATACAAAAGGCACAATGATTCCTTAAGTTCATGAAGAGTGAGACTTCTTAGAGTCTGTGATTTGATCCTTTCCTATGAGACCAGTATTAGTTTCCGATACACCACTGCAAGTTCAATGTATTACTTTTACAAACACATTAATGATGAAACACTGAAATTACATCGGAATTAAATACAAAAGGCACAATGCCGCCTTAAGCGCAAGAAGAGTGAGACTTCTTAGAGTCTGTGCTTTGATCGTTTCCTGTGAGACCAGAATTAGTTTCCGATACACCACTGCAGGTTCAATGTATTCCTTGGACCTTCACAATGACGATGAAACACAGAAATCGAATCGGATTTAAATACAAAAGGCACAATGCCATCTTAAGTACAAGAACAGAGACTCTTCTCAGAGTTGGTGCTTTGATCCATTCTTGTGAACCAGTATTAGTTTCCGATACACCACTGCAGGTTCAATGTATTCCTTGGACCTTCACATTGACGATGAAAAACAGAAATCGCATCGGAATTAAATACAAAAGGCACAATGCCGCATTAAGTATAAGAATAGAGACTCTTCTTGCTGTCGGTTCTTTGCTCCTCTCCTGTGAGACCAGTATTAGTTTCTGATACAGCACTACAGGTTCAATGTATTCCTTGGACATTCACATTGACGATGAAACACTGAAATTACATCGGAATTAAATACAAAAGGCACAATGCCGCCTTAAGTGCAAGAAGAGTGAGACCTCTTAGAGTCTGTGCATTGATCTTTTCCTATGAGACCAGTATTACTTTCCGATTCACCACTGCAGGTTCAATGTATTCCTTTTACCTACACATTGACGATGAAACACTGAAATTACATCTGAAATAAATACAAAAGGCGCAATGCCGCCATAAGTTCAAGAAGAGTGAGACTTCTTAGAGTCTGTGATTTGATCCTGTCCTATAAGACCAGTATTAGTTTCCGATACACCACTGCAGGTTCAATGTATTCCTTTTACATACACATTGATGATGAAACACTGAAATTACATCGGAATTAAATACAAAAGGCACAATGCCGCCTTAAGTGCAAGAAGAGTGAGACTTCTTAGAGTCTGTGCTTTGATCCTTTCCTGTGAGACCAGTACTAGTTTCCAATACACTACCGCAGGTTCAAGTATACCTTGGACCTGCACATTGACGATGAAACACAGAAATCGCATCGGAATAAAATACAAAACGCAGAATGCCGCCTTAAGTGCAAGAAGAGTGAGACTTCTTAGAGTCTGTGTTTTGATCCTTTCCTGTGAGACCAGTATTAGTTTCCGATACACCACTGCAGGTTCAATGTATTCCTTGCAAATATACATTGACGATGAAAAACTGAAATTACATCGGAATTAAATACAAAAGGCAGAATGCCGCCTTAAGTGCAAGAAGAGTGAGACTTCTTAGAGTCTGTGTTTTGATCCTTTCCTGTGAGACCAGTATTAGTTTCCGATACACCACTGCAAGTTCAATGTATACCTTGACCCTTCACAATGGCAATGAAACACAGAAATCGCATCTTTATTAAATACAAAAGGCGCAATGCCGCCTTAAGTACAAGAATAGAGACTCTTCTTACAGTCGATGTTTTGAGCATTCCCTGTGAGACCAGTATTAGTTTCCGATACACCACTGCAGGTTCAATGTATTCCTTAGACATACACATTGACGTTGAAACACTGAAATTAAATCGAATTAAATACAAAAGGCACAATGCCGCCTTAAGTGCAAGAAGAGTGAGACTTCTTAGAGTCTGTGCTTTGATCCTTGCCAGTGAGACCAGTATTAGGTTCCGATACACCACTGCAGGTGCAATGTATTCCTTGGACCTTCACATTAACGATGAATCACAGAAACCGCATCGGAATTAAATACAAAAGGCACAATGCCGCCTTAAGTACAAGAATAGAGACTCTTCTTACAGTCGGTGCTTTGAGCATTCCCTGTGAGACCAGTATTAGTTTCCGATACAACACTGCCGGTTCAATGTTTTCCTTGGACATACACATTGACGAAGAAACACTGAAATTATATCGGAATTAAATACAAAACTCACAATGCCGCTTTAAGTGCAAGAAGAGTGAGACTTCTTAGAGTCTGTGCTTTGATCCTTTCCTGTGAGACCAGTATTAGTTTCCGATACACCACTGCGGGTTCAATGTATTCCTTGGACCTTCACAATGACGATGAAACACAGAAATCGCATCGGAAGTAAATACAAAAGGCGCAGTGCAGCTTTAAGAACAAGAATAGAGACTCTTCTTACAGTCGGTGCTTTGAACACTCCCTGTGAGACCAGTATTAGTTTCCGATACACCACTGCAGTTACAATTTATTCCTTGGCCTTTACATTGACGATGAAACACAGAAATCGCATCGGAATTAAATACAAAAGGCACAATGCCGCCTTAAGTACAAGAATCGAGACTCTTCTAACGGTCGGTGATTTGAGCATTCCCTGGGATACCAGTATTAGTTTCCGATGCACCACTGCAGGTTCAATGTTTTCCTTGGACATACACATTTACGATGAAACAATGAAATCGCATCGGAATTAAATACAAAAAGCACAATGCCGCCTTAAGTACATAAATAGTGACTCTTCTTGCAGTCGATGATTTGAACATTCCCTGTGAGACCAGTATGAGTTTCCGAAAAACCACCCACTTTCAATACATATTTTGGACCTTCTCATTGACGATGAAACACAGATATCGCATCGGAATTAAAGACAAAAGGCACAATGCCGCCTTAAGTACGAGAATAGAAACTCTTCTTACAGTCGGTGCTTTGATCCATATCTGTGAGACCAATATTAGTTTCCGATACATCACTGCATGTTCAAAGTATTCTTTTTACATACACATTGAGGATGAAACACTGAAATTACATCGGAATTAAATACAAAAGGCACAATTCCGCCTTAAGTGCAAGAAGAGTGGAACTTCTTAGAGTCTGTGCATCGATCCTTTCCTGTGAGACCACTATTAGTTTCCGATACACCACTGCAGGTTCAGTGTATTCCTTGGACCTTCACATTGACGATGAAACACAGAAATCGCATCGGAATTAAATACGAAAGGCACAATGCCGCATTCAGTAAAAGAATAGTGACTCTTCTTACAGTCGGTTCTTTGGTCCTTTCCTGTGAGACCAGTATTAGTTTCCGATACACCACTGCAGGTTCAATGTACTCCTTTTACATACACATTGACGATTAAACACTGAAATTACATCGGAGTTAAATACAATAGGCACAATGCCGTCTTAAGTTCAAGAATCGAGACTCTTCTTTCAGTCGGTGCTTTGATCCTTTCCTGTGAGACCTGTATTAGTTTCTGATACACCACATCAGGTTCAATGTATTCCTTGGTCCATCACATTGACGATGAAACACAGAAATCGCATCGGAATTAAAACAAAACGCACAATGCCGCCTTAAGTACAAGAATAGAGACTCTTCTAACAGTCGGTGCTTTGAGCATTCCCTGTGAGACCAGTACTAGTTTCCGATACACCACTGCAGTTTCAATGTATTCCTTGGACATACACATTGACGATGAAACACTGAAATTACATCGGAATAGAATACAAAAGGCACAATGCCGCCCTAAGTGCAAGAAGAGTGAGACTTCTTAGAGTCTGTGCTTTGTTCCTTTCCTGTGAGACCAGTATTAGTTTCCGATACACCACTGCAAGTTCAATGTATTCCTTGGACCGTCACATTGGCAATGAAACACAGAAATCGCATCTTAATTAAATACAAAAGGCGCAATGCCGCCTTAAGTATAAGAATAGAGACTCATCTTACAGTCGGTGTTTTGAGCATTCCCTGTGAGACCAATATTAGTTTCCGATACACCACTGCAGGTTCAATGTATTCCTTAGACATACACATTGACGATGAAACACTGAAATTAAATCGAATTAAATACAAAGGGCACAATGCCGCCTTAAGTGCAAGAAGAGTGAGACTTCTTAGAGTCTGTGCTTTGATCCTTGCCAGTGAGACCAGTATCAGGTTCCGATACACCACTGCAGGTGCAATGTATTCCTTGGACCTTCACATTAACGATGAATCACAGAAACCGCATCGGAATTAAATACAAAAGGCACAATGCCGCCTTAAGTACAAGAATAGAGACTCTTCTTACAGTCGGTGCTTTGAGCATTCCCTGTGAGACCAGTATTAGTTTCCGATACAACACTGCCGGTTCAATGTTTTCCTTGGACATACACATTGACGAAGAAACACTGAAATTACATCGGAATTAAATACAAAACTCACAATGCCGCTTTAAGTGCAAGAAGAGTGAGACTTCTTAGAGTCTGTGCTTTGATCCTTTCCTGTGAGACCAGTATTAGTTTCCGATACACCACTGCGGGTTCAATGTATTCCTTGGACCTTCACAATGACGATGAAACACAGAAATCGCATCGGAAGTAAATACAAAAGGCGCAGTGCAGCTTTAAGAACAAGAATAGAGACTCTTCTTACAGTCGGTGCCTTGAACACTCCCTGTGAGACCAGTATTAGTATCCGATACACCACTGCAGTTACAATTTATTCCTTGGCCTTTACATTGACGATGAAACACAGAAATCGCATCGGAATTAAATACAAAAGGCACAATGCCGCCTTAAGTACAAGAATCGAGACTCTTCTAACGGTCGGTGATTTGAGCATTCCCTGGGATACCAGTATTAGTTTCCGATGCACCACTGCAGGTTCAATGTTTTCCTTGGACATACACATTTACGATGAAACAATGAAATCGCATCGGAATTAAATACAAAAAGCACAATGCCGCCTTAAGTACATAAATAGTGACTCTTCTTGCAGTCGGTGATTTGAGCATTCCCTGTGAGACCAGTGTGAGTTTCCGAAACACCACCCACTTTCAATATATATTTTGGACCTTCACATTGACGATGAAACACAGATATCGCATCGGAATTAAAGACAAAAGGCACAATGCCGCCTTAAGTACGAGAATAGAAACTCTTCTTACAGTCGGTGCTTTGATCCATATCTGTGAGACCAATATTAGTTTCCGATACATCACTGCATGTTCAAAGTATTCTTTTTACATACACATTGAGGATGAAACACTGAAATTACATCGGAATTAAATACAAAAGGCACAATTCCGCCTTAAGTGCAAGAAGAGTGGAACTTCTTAGAGTCTGTGCATCGATCCTTTCCTGTGAGACCACTATTAGTTTCCGATACACCACTGCAGGTTCAGTGTATTCCTTGGACCTTCACATTGACGATGAAACACAGAAATCGCATCGGAATTAAATACAAAAGGCACAATGCCGCATTCAGTAAAAGAATAGTGACTCTTCTTACAGTCGGTTCTTTGGTCCTTTCCTGTGAGACCAGTATTAGTTTCCGATACACCACTGCAGGTTCAATGTATTCCTTTTACATACACATTGACGATGAAACACTGAAATTACATCGGAATTAAATGCGAAAGGCAAAATGCCGTCTTAAGTGCAAGAAGAGTGAGACTTCTTAGAGCCTGTGCTTTCAACCTTTCCTGACAGACCAGCATTACTTTCCGATACACCACTGCAGGTTCAATGTATTCCTTTGACAGTCACATTGACGATGAAACACTGAAATTACATCATAATTACATAGAAAAGGCACAATGCCGCCTTAAATACAAGAAGAGTGAGACTTCTTAGAGTCTGTGCTTTGATCCTTTCCTATGAGAACAGTATTAGTTTCCGATACACCACTGCAGGTTCAATGTATTCCTTTTACATACACATTGACGATGAAACACTGAAAATACATCGGAATTAAATACAAAAGGCACAATGCCGCCTTAAGTGCAAGATGAGTGAGACTTCTTAGGGTCTGTGCTTTGATCCTTTTCTCTGAGACCAGTATTAGTTTCCGATACACCACTGCAGGTTCAATGTATACCTCGGACCTTCACATTGACGATGAAACACAGAAATCGCATCGGAATAAAATACAAAACGCAAAATGCCGCCTTAAGTACAAGAATAGAGACTCTTCTTACAGTCGGTGCTTTAAGCATTCCCTGTGAGACCAGTATTCATTTCCGATACACCACAGCTGGTTCAATGTATTCCTCTGACCTTCACATTGACGATGAAACACAGATATCACGTCGGAATTAAGTAGAAAAGGCACAATGCCACCTTAAGTACAAGAATCGAGACTCTTCTCACAGTCGGTGCTTTGAGCATTCCCTGTGGGACCAGTTTTATTTTCCGATACACCACTGCAGGTTCAATGTTTTCCTTGGACATACACATTTACGATGAAACACTGATATCGCATCGGAATTAAATACAAAAGTCACAATGCCGCCTTAAGTACAAGAATAGAGACTCATTTTGCAGTCGGTGATTTGAGCAATCCCTGTGGGACCAGTATTAGTTTCCGATACACCACTGCACTTTCAATGTATACCTTGGACCTTCACATTGACGATGAAACACAGATATCGCATCGGAATTAAATACAAAAGGCACAATGCCGCCTTAAGTACGAGAATAGAAACTCTTCTTACAGCCGGTGTTTTAATCCATTTCTGTGAGACCAATATTAATTTCCGATACACCACTGCAGGTTCAATGTATTCCTTGGACATTCACATTCACGATGAAACACTGAAATTACATCGGAATTACATACAAAAGGCACAATGAGGCCTTAAGTGCAAGAAGAGTGAGACTTCTTAGAGTCTGCGCTTTGATCTTTTCTATGAGACCAATAGTAGTTTCCGATACATCACTGCAGGTTCAATGTATTCTTTTTACATACACATTGAGGATGAAACACTGAAATTACATCGGAATTAAATACAAAAGGCACAATGCCGCCTTAAGTGCAAAAAGGGTGAAACTTCTTAGAGTCTGTGCATTGATCCTTTCCTTTGACACCAGTATTAGTTTCCGATACACCACTGCAGGTTCAATGATTTCCTTGGACATTCACATTGACGATGAAACACTGAAATTACATCGGAATTAAATACAAAAGGCACAATGCCGCCTTAAGTGCAACAAGAGTGAGACTTCTTAGAGTCTGTGCTTTGATCCTTTCCTGTGGGACCAGTATTAGTTTCCGATACACCACTGCAGGTTCAATGTATTCCTTGGACCTTCACATTGACGATGAAACACAGAAATCGCATCGGAATTAAATACAAAAGGCACAATGCCGCATTAAGTACAAGAATAGAGACTCTTCTTACAGTCGCTTCTTTCATCCTTTCCTGTGAGACCAGTATTAGTTTCTGATACACCACTGCAGGTTCAAAGTATTCCATTTACATACACATTGACGATAAAACACTGAAATTACATCGGAATTAAATACAAAAGGCACAAAGGCGCCTTAAGTGCAAGAAGAGTGAGACTTCTTAGAGTCTGTGTTTTGATCCTTTCCTGTGAGACCAGTATTAGTTTCCGATACACCACTGCAGGTTCAATGTATTCCTTGCAAATATACATTGACGATGAAAAACTGAAATTACATCGGAATTAAATACAAAAGGCAGAATGCCGCCTTAAGTGCAAGAAGAGTGAGACTTCTTAGAGTCTGTGTTTTGATCCTTTCCTGTGAGACCAGTATTAGTTTCCGATACACCACTGCAAGTTCAATGTATACCTTGACCCTTCACAATGGCAATGAAACACAGAAATCGCATCTTTATTAAATACAAAAGGCGCAATGCCGCCTTAAGTACAAGAATAGAGACTCTTCTTACAGTCGATGTTTTGAGCATTCCCTGTGAGACCAGTATTAGTTTCCGATACACCACTGCAGGTTCAATGTATTCCTTAGACATACACATTGACGTTGAAACACTGAAATTAAATCGAATTAAATACAAAAGGCACAATGCCGCCTTAAGTGCAAGAAGAGTGAGACTTCTTAGAGTCTGTGCTTTGATCTTTGCCTGTGAGACCAGTATTCGGTTCCGATGCACCACTGCATGTGCAATGTATTCCTTGGACCTTCACATTGACAAAGAAACACAGAAATCGCATCGGAATTAAATACAAAAGGCACAATGCCGCCTTAAGTATAAGAATCGAGACTCTTCTTACAGTCGGTGCTTTGATCCTTACCTGTGAGACCAGTTTTAGTTTCCGATACACCACTTTAGGTTCAATTTGTATCTTGGACATTCACATTGACGATGAAACTCTGAAATTACATCGGAATTAATTACAAGAGGCACGAAGCCAACAAAAATGCAAGAATAGTGAGACTTCTTTGAGTCTGTGCTTTGATTCGTTCCTATGAGACCTGTATTAATTTCCGATACACCACTGCAAGTTCAATGTACTCCTTTTACATACACATTGACGATGAAACACTGAAATTACATCGGAGTTAAATACAATAGGCACAATGCCGCCTTAAGTTCAAGAATCGAGACTCTTCTTACAGTCGGTGCTTTGATCCTTTCCTGTGAGACCTGTATTAGTTTCCGATACACCACATCAGGTTCAATGTATTCCTTGGTCCATCACATTGACGATGAAACACAGAAATCGCATCGGAATTAAAACAAAACGCACAATGCCGCCTTAAGTACAAGAATAGAGACTCTTCTTACAGTCGGTGCTTTGAGCATTCCCTGTGAGACCAGTACTAGTTTCCGATACACCACTGCAGTTTCAATGTATTCCTTGGACATACACATTGACGATGAAACACTGAAATTACATCGGAATAGAATACAAAAGGCACAATGCCGCCCTAAGTGCAAGAAGAGTGAGACTTCTTAGAGTCTGTGCTTTGTTCCTTTCCTGTGAGACCAGTATTAGTTTCCGATACACCACTGCAAGTTCAATGTATTCCTTGGACCGTCACATTGGCAATGAAACACAGAAATCGCATCTTAATTAAATACAAAAGGCGCAATGCCGCCTTAAGTATAAGAATAGAGACTCATCTTACAGTCGGTGTTTTGAGCATTCCCTGTGAGACCAATATTAGTTTCCGATACACCACTGCAGGTTCAATGTATTCCTTAGACATACACATTGACGATGAAACACTGAAATTAAATCGAATTAAATACAAAGGGCACAATGCCGCCTTAAGTGCAAGAAGAGTGAGACTTCTTAGAGTCTGTGCTTTGATCCTTGCCAGTGAGACCAGTATTAGGTTCCGATACACCACTGCAGGTGCAATGTATTCCTTGGACCTTCAAATTAACGATGAATCACAGAAACCGCATCGGAATTAAATACAAAAGGCACAATGCCGCCTTAAGTACAAGAATAGAGACTCTTCTTACAGTCGGTGCTTTGAGCATTCCCTGTGAGACCAGTATTAGTTTCCGATACAACACTGCCGGTTCAATGTTTTCCTTGGACATACACATTGACGAAGAAACACTGAAATTATATCGGAATTAAATACAAAACTCACAATGCCGCTTTAAGTGCAAGAAGAGTGAGACTTCTTAGAGTCTGTGCTTTGATCCTTTCCTGTGAGACCAGTATTAGTTTCCGATACACCACTGCGGGTTCAATGTATTCCTTGGACCTTCACAATGACGATGAAACACAGAAATCGCATCGGAAGTAAATACAAAAGGCGCAGTGCAGCTTTAAGAACAAGAATAGAGACTCTTCTTACAGTCGGTGCTTTGAACACTCCCTGTGAGACCAGTATTAGTTTCCGATACACCACTGCAGTTACAATTTATTCCTTGGCCTTTACATTGACGATGAAACACAGAAATCGCATCGGAATTAAATACAAAAGGCACAATGCCGCCTTAAGTACAAGAATCGAGACTCTTCTAACGGTCGGTGATTTGAGCATTCCCTGGGATACCAGTATTAGTTTCCGATGCACCACTGCAGGTTCAATGTTTTCCTTGGACATACACATTTACGATGAAACAATGAAATCGCATCGGAATTAAATACAAAAAGCACAATGCCGCCTTAAGTACATAAATAGTGACTCTTCTTGCAGTCGGTGATTTGAACATTCCCTGTGAGACCAATATGAGTTTCCGAAAAACCACCCACTTTCAATACATATTTTGGACCTTCACATTGACGATGAAACACAGATATCGCATCGGAATTAAAGACAAAAGGCACAATGCCGCCTTAAGTACGAGAATAGAAACTCTTCTTACAGTCGGTGCTTTGATCCATATCTGTGAGACCAATATTAGTTTCCGATACATCACTGCATGTTCAAAGTATTCTTTTTACATACACATTGAGGATGAAACACTGAAATTACATCGGAATTAAATACAAAAGGCACAATTCCGCCTTAAGTGCAAGAAGAGTGGAACTTCTTAGAGTCTGTGCATCGATCCTTTCCTGTGAGACCACTATTAGTTTCCGATACACCACTGCAGGTTCAGTGTATTCCTTGGACCTTCACATTGACGATGAAACACAGAAATCGCATCGGAATTAAATACAAAAGGCACAATGCCGCATTCAGTAAAAGAATAGTGACTCTTCTTACAGTCGGTTCTTTGGTCCTTTCCTGTGAGACCAGTATTAGTTTCCGATACACCACTGCAGGTTCAATGTACTCCTTTTACATACACATTGACGATGAAACACTGAAATTACATCGGAGTTAAATACAATAGGCACAATGCCGTCTTAAGTTCAAGAATCGAGACTCTTCTTTCAGTCGGTGCTTTGATCCTTTCCTGTGAGACCTGTATTAGTTTCCGATACACCACATCAGGTTCAATGTATTCCTTGGTCCATCACATTGACGATGAAACACAGAAATCGCATCGGAATTAAAACAAAACGCACAATGCCGCCTTAAGTACAAGAATAGAGACTCTTCTTACAGTCGGTGCTTTGAGCATTCCCTGTGAGACCAGTACTAGTTTCCGATACACCACTGCAGTTTCAATGTATTCCTTGGACATACACATTGACGATGAAACACTGAAATTACATCGGAATAGAATACAAAAGGCACAATGCCGCCCTAAGTGCAAGAAGAGTGAGACTTCTTAGAGTCTGTGCTTTGTTCCTTTCCTGTGAGACCAGTATTAGTTTCCGATACACCACTGCAAGTTCAATGTATTCCTTGGACCGTCACATTGGCAATGAAACACAGAAATCGCATCTTAATTAAATACAAAAGGCGCAATGCCGCCTTAAGTATAAGAATAGAGACTCATCTTACAGTCGGTGTTTTGAGCATTCCCTGTGAGACCAATATTAGTTTCCGATACACCACTGCAGGTTCAATGTATTCCTTAGACATACACATTGACGATGAAACACTGAAATTAAATCGAATTAAATACAAAGGGCACAATGCCGCCTTAAGTGCAAGAAGAGTGAGACTTCTTAGAGTCTGTGCTTTGATCCTTGCCAGTGAGACCAGTATTAGGTTCCGATACACCACTGCAGGTGCAATGTATTCCTTGGACCTTCACATTAACGATGAATCACAGAAACCGCATCGGAATTAAATACAAAAGGCACAATGCCGCCTTAAGTACAAGAATAGAGACTCTTCTTACAGTCGGTGCTTTGAGCATTCCCTGTGAGACCAGTATTAGTTTCCGATACAACACTGCCGGTTCAATGTTTTCCTTGGACATACACATTGACGAAGAAACACTGAAATTACATCGGAATTAAATACAAAACTCACAATGCCGCTTTAAGTGCAAGAAGAGTGAGACTTCTTAGAGTCTGTGCTTTGATCCTTTCCTGTGAGACCAGTATTAGTTTCCGATACACCACTGCGGGTTCAATGTATTCCTTGGACCTTCACAATGACGATGAAACACAGAAATCGCATCGGAAGTAAATACAAAAGGCGCAGTGCAGCTTTAAGAACAAGAATAGAGACTCTTCTTACAGTCGGTGCCTTGAACACTCCCTGTGAGACCAGTATTAGTATCCGATACACCACTGCAGTTACAATTTATTCCTTGGCCTTTACATTGACGATGAAACACAGAAATCGCATCGGAATTAAATACAAAAGGCACAATGCCGCCTTAAGTACAAGAATCGAGACTCTTCTAACGGTCGGTGATTTGAGCATTCCCTGGGATACCAGTATTAGTTTCCGATGCACCACTGCAGGTTCAATGTTTTCCTTGGACATACACATTTACGATGAAACAATGAAATCGCATCGGAATTAAATACAAAAAGCACAATGCCGCCTTAAGTACATAAATAGTGACTCTTCTTGCAGTCGGTGATTTGAGCATTCCCTGTGAGACCAGTGTGAGTTTCCGAAACACCACCCACTTTCAATATATATTTTGGACCTTCACATTGACGATGAAACACAGATATCGCATCGGAATTAAAGACAAAAGGCACAATGCCGCCTTAAGTACGAGAATAGAAACTCTTCTTACAGTCGGTGCTTTGATCCATATCTGTGAGACCAATATTAGTTTCCGATACATCACTGCATGTTCAAAGTATTCTTTTTACATACACATTGAGGATGAAACACTGAAATTACATCGGAATTAAATACAAAAGGCACAATTCCGCCTTAAGTGCAAGAAGAGTGGAACTTCTTAGAGTCTGTGCATCGATCCTTTCCTGTGAGACCACTATTAGTTTCCGATACACCACTGCAGGTTCAGTGTATTCCTTGGACCTTCACATTGACGATGAAACACAGAAATCGCATCGGAATTAAATACAAAAGGCACAATGCCGCATTCAGTAAAAGAATAGTGACTCTTCTTACAGTCGGTTCTTTGGTCCTTTCCTGTGAGACCAGTATTAGTTTCCGATACACCACTGCAGGTTCAATGTATTCCTTTTACATACACATTGACGATGAAACACTGAAATTACATCGGAATTAAATGCGAAAGGCAAAATGCCGTCTTAAGTGCAAGAAGAGTGAGACTTCTTAGAGCCTGTGCTTTCAACCTTTCCTGACAGACCAGCATTACTTTCCGATACACCACTGCAGGTTCAATGTATTCCTTTGACAGTCACATTGACGATGAAACACTGAAATTACATCATAATTACATAGAAAAGGCACAATGCCGCCTTAAATACAAGAAGAGTGAGACTTCTTAGAGTCTGTGCTTTGATCCTTTCCTATGAGAACAGTATTAGTTTCCGATACACCACTGCAGGTTCAATGTATTCCTTTTACATACACATTGACGATGAAACACTGAAAATACATCGGAATTAAATACAAAAGGCACAATGCCGCCTTAAGTGCAAGATGAGTGAGACTTCTTAGGGTCTGTGCTTTGATCCTTTTCTCTGAGACCAGTATTAGTTTCCGATACACCACTGCAGGTTCAATGTATACCTCGGACCTTCACATTGACGATGAAACACAGAAATCGCATCGGAATAAAATACAAAACGCAAAATGCCGCCTTAAGTACAAGAATAGAGACTCTTCTTACAGTCGGTGCTTTAAGCATTCCCTGTGAGACCAGTATTCATTTCCGATACACCACAGCTGGTTCAATGTATTCCTCTGACCTTCACATTGACGATGAAACACAGATATCAAGTCGGAATTAAGTAGAAAAGGCACAATGCCACCTTAAGTACAAGAATCGAGACTCTTCTCACAGTCGGTGCTTTGAGCATTCCCTGTGGGACCAGTTTTATTTTCCGATACACCACTGCAGGTTCAATGTTTTCCTTGGACATACACATTTACGATGAAACACTGATATCGCATCGGAATTAAATACAAAAGTCACAATGCCGCCTTAAGTACAAGAATAGAGACTCATTTTGCAGTCGGTGATTTGAGCAATCCCTGTGGGACCAGTATTAGTTTCCGATACACCACTGCACTTTCAATGTATACCTTGGACCTTCACATTGACGATGAAACACAGATATCGCATCGGAATTAAATACAAAAGGCACAATGCCGCCTTAAGTACGAGAATAGAAACTCTTCTTACAGCCGGTGTTTTAATCCATTTCTGTGAGACCAATATTAATTTCCGATACACCACTGCAGGTTCAATGTATTCCTTGGACATTCACATTCACGATGAAACACTGAAATTACATCGGAATTACATACAAAAGGCACAATGAGGCCTTAAGTGCAAGAAGAGTGAGACTTCTTAGAGTCTGCGCTTTGATCTTTTCTATGAGACCAATAGTAGTTTCCGATACATCACTGCAGGTTCAATGTATTCTTTTTACATACACATTGAGGATGAAACACTGAAATTACATCGGAATTAAATACAAAAGGCACAATGCCGCCTTAAGTGCAAAAAGGGTGAAACTTCTTAGAGTCTGTGCATTGATCCTTTCCTTTGACACCAGTATTAGTTTCCGATACACCACTGCAGGTTCAATGATTTCCTTGGACATTCACATTGACGATGAAACACTGAAATTACATCGGAATTAAATACAAAAGGCACAATGCCGCCTTAAGTGCAACAAGAGTGAGACTTCTTAGAGTCTGTGCTTTGATCCTTTCCTGTGGGACCAGTATTAGTTTCCGATACACCACTGCAGGTTCAATGTATTCCTTGGACCTTCACATTGACGATGAAACACAGAAATCGCATCGGAATTAAATACAAAAGGCACAATGCCGCATTAAGTACAAGAATAGAGACTCTTCTTACAGTCGCTTCTTTCATCCTTTCCTGTGAGACCAGTATTAGTTTCTGATACACCACTGCAGGTTCAAAGTATTCCATTTACATACACATTGACGATAAAACACTGAAATTACATCGGAATTAAATACAAAAGGCACAAAGGCGCCTTAAGTGCAAGAAGAGTGAGACTTCTTAGAATCTGTGCACTGATCTTTTCCTATGAGACCAGTATTACTTTCCGATACACCACTGCAGCTTCAACGTATTCCTTGTACTTACACATCAACGATGAATCACTGAAAATACATCGGAATTAAATACAAAAGTCACAATGCCGCTTTAAGTGCAAGAAGAGTGAGACTTCCTAGAGTCTGTGCTTTGATCCATTCCTGTGGGACCAGTATTAGTTTGTGATACACCACTGCGGGTTCAAAGTATTCCTTGGACCTTCACATTGACGATGATACACAGAAATCGCATCGGAAGTAAATACAAAAGGCACAATGCCGCCTTAAGTACAAGAATTGAGACTTTTCTTACAGTCGGTGGTTTGAGCAATCCCTGTGAGACCAGTATTAGTTTCTGATACACCACTGCAGGTTCAATGTATTCCTTGGTCATACACATTGACGATGAAACACAGAAATCGCATCGGAATTAAATACAAAAAGGCACAATGCCGCCTTAAGTACAAGAATCGAGACTCTTCTTACGGTCGGTGCTTTGAGCATTCCCTGCGAGACCAGTATTAGTTTCCGATACATCACTGCAAGTTCAATGTTTTCTTTGGACATACACATTTACGATGAAACACAGAAATCGCATCGGAATGGAACACAATTAGCACAATGCCGCCTTCAGTGCAAGAAGAGTGAGACTTTGTAGAGTCTGTGCTTTGATCCTTTCCTGTGAGACCAGTATTAGGTTCCGATACACCACTGCGGGTGCTATGTATTCCTTGGACCTTCACATTGACGATGAAACACAGAAATCGCATCGGAATTAGATACAAAAGGCACAATGGCGCCTTTAGTACAAGAATTGAGACTCTCCTTACTGTCGGTGTTTTGATCCCTTCCTGTGATACCAGTATTAGTTACCGATACACCACTGCAGGTTCAATTTATTCCTTTGACATTCACAGTGACGATGAAACACTGAAATTACACCATAATTACATAGAAAAGGCACAATGCCGCCTTAAATGCAAGAAGAGTGAGACTTCTGAGGGTCTGTGCTTTGATCCTTTCCTATGAGAACAGTAATAGTTTCCGATACACCACTGCAGGTTCAATGTATTCCTTTTACTTACACATTGACGATGAAACACTGAAATTACGTTGGAATTAAACACAAAAGGCACAATGCCGCCTTAAGTGCAAGAAGAGTGAGACTTTGTAGAGTCTGTGCTGTGATCCTTTCCTGTGAGACCAGTATTAGTTTCCGATACACCACTGCAGGTTCAATGTATTCCTTGGAGATACACATAGACGATGAAACACTGAATTTACATCGGAATTACATACAAAAGGCACAATGCCGTATTAAGTGCAAGAGGAGTGAGTCTTCTTAGTGTCTGTGCTTTGGTCCTTTCCTGTGAGACCAGTATTAGTTTCCGATACACCACTGCAGGTTCAATGTATTCCTTGGACATTCACATTGACGATGAAACACTGAAATTACATCGGAATTACATACAAAAGGCACAATGCCGCCTTAAGTGCAAGAAGAGACGAGTCTTCTTAGAGTCTGTGCATTGATCCTTTCCTGTGAGACCAGTACTAGTTTCCGATACATCACTGCAGGTTCAATGTACTCTTTTTACATACACATTGAGGATGAAACACTGAAATTACATCGGAATTAAATACAAAAGGCACAATGCCGCCCTAAGTGCAAGAAGAGTGAGACTTCTTTGAGTCTGTGCATTGGTCCTTTCCTGTGAGAACAGTATTAGTTTCCGATACACCACTGCAGGTTCAATGTATTCCTTGGACGCAAACATTGACGATGAAACACTGAAATTACATCGGAATTAAATACAAAAGGCACAATGCCCCTTTATGTGCAAGAAGAGTGAGACTTCTTAGGGTCTGTTATTTGTTTCTTTCCTATGAGAACAGTATTAGTTTCCGAACACCACTTCAGGTTCAATGTGTTCCTTTTACATACACATTGACGATGAAACACTGAAATTACATCGGAATTAAATACAAAAGGAATAATGCCGCCTTAAGTGCAAGAAGAGTGAGACTTCTTTGAGTCTGTGCTTTGATCCTTTCCTATGAGACCAGTATTAGTTTCCGATACACCACTGCAGGTTCAATGTATTCCTTGGAAATACACATTGACGATGAAACACTGAATTTACATCGGAATTACATACAAAAGGCACAGTGCCGTATTAAGTGCAAGAAGAGTGAGACTTCTTAGTGTCTGTGCTTTGGTCCTTTCCTGTGAGATCAGTATTAGTTTCCGATACACCACTGCAGGTTCAATGTATTCCTTAGACATACACATTGACGATGAAACACTGAAATCACATCGGAATTAAATACAAAAGGCACAATGCCGCCTTAAGTGCAAGAAGAGTGAAACTTCGTAGAGTCTGCGCCTTGATCCTTTCCTGTGAGACCAGTATTAGGTTCCGATACACCACTGCGGGTGCAATGTATGCCTTGGACCTTCACATTGACGATGAAACACAGAAATCGCACCGGAATTAAATACAAAAGGCACAATGCCGCCTTAAGTACGAGAATAGAGACTCTTCTTACAGTCGGTGTTTCGATCCATTTCTGTGAGTCCAATATTACTTTCCGATACACCACTGCAGGTTCAATGTATTCCCTGGACATTCACATTGACGATGAAACACTGAAATTACATCGGAAGTACATACAAAAGGCACAATGCCGCCTTAAGTGCAAGAAGAGTGAGACTTCGTGGAGTCTGTGCTTTGAGCCTTTCCTGTGAGACCAGTATTAGGTTCCGATACACCACTGCAGGTTCAATGTATTCCTTAGACCTTCACATTGACGATGAAACACTGAAATCGCATCGGAATTTAACACAAAAGGCACAATGCCGCATTAAGTACAAGAACAGATTCTCTTCTTACAGTCGGTGCTTTGAGCAGCCCCTGTGAGACCAGTATTAGTTTATGATACACCACTGCAGGTTCAATGTATTCCTTGGAACAGCACATTGACGATGAAACACAGATATCGCATCGGAATTAAATACAAAAGGCACAATGCCGCCTTAAGTACAAAAATCGGGACTCTTCTTACAGTCGGTGCTTCGAGCATTCCCTGTGAGATCAGTATTAGTTTCCGATACACCACTGCAGGTTCAGTGTATTCCTTGGACCTTCACATTGAAGATGAAACACAGAAATCGCATCGGAATTAAATACAAAAGGCACCATGCCGCCTTAAGTACAATAATAGAGAATCTTCTTACAGTCTGTGCCTTGAACACTCTCTGTGAGACCAGTATTAGTTTTCGATACACCACTGCCGTCTCAATGTATTCCTTGGACCTTCACATTGACGATGAAACACTGAAATTACATCGGACTTAAATACAAAATGTTCAATGCCGCCTTAAATGCAAGAAGAGTGAGACTTCTTAGAGTGTGTGCCTTGATCCTTTCCTGTGAGACCAGTATTAATTTCCGATACACCACTGCAGGTTCAATGTATTCCTTGGACATACACATTCACGATGAAACACAGAATTTACATCGGAATTGCATAAGAATGGCACAATGCTGCCTTAAGTGCAAGAAGAGTGAGACTTCTTTGACTCTGTGCTTTGATCCTTTCCTGTAAGTCCAGTATTAGTTTCCGATACACCACTGCAAGTTCAAAGTAATCCTCGGACCTTCACATTGACGATGAAACACAGAAATCGCATCGGAATTAAATACAAAAGTCACAATGCCGCCTTTAGTACAATAATAGAGACTCTTCTTACAGTCTGTGCCTTGAACACTCTCTGTGAGACCAGTATTAGTTTTCGATACACCACTGCCGGCTCAATGTATTCCTTGGACCTTCACATTGACGATGAAACAATGAAATTACATCGGAATTAAACACAAAAGGCACAATGCCGCCTTAAGTGCAAAAAGAGTGAGACTTCTTAGAGTCTGTCCTTTGATCCTTTCCTGTGAGACCAGTATTTGTTTCCGATAGACCACTACAGGTTCAGTGTATTCCTTGGACCTTCACATTGACGATGAATCGCAGAAATTACATCGGAATTAAATACAAAAGGCACAATGACGCTTCAAATGCAAGAAGAGTGAGAGTTCTTAGAGTCTGTGCTTTGATCCTCTCCTGTGAGACCAGATTTAGTTTCCGATACACCACTGCAGGTTCAATGTATTCCTTGGACATTCACATTGACGATGAAACACTGAAAATACAACAAAATTAAATACAAAGGGCACAATGCCGCATTAAATTCTCGAAGAGTGAGACTTCTTAGAATCTGTGCTTTGATCCCTTCCTATGAGACCAGTATTAGTTTTCGATACACCACTGCAGGTTCAATGTCTTCCTTGGACCTTCACATTGACGACGAAACACAGAAATCGCATCGGAATTAAATACAAAAGGCACAATGCAACCTTAAGTACAAGAATATAGACTCTTCTTAGAGTCGGTGCTTTGATCCTTTCCTATGAGACCAGTATTAGTTTCCGATACACCACTGCAGGTTCAATGAATTCCTTTTACATACACATTGACGATGAAACACTAACATTACATCGGAATTAAATACAAAAGGCACAATGCCGCCTTAAGTGCAAGAAGAGTGAGACTTCTTAGAGTATGTGCATTGATCCTTTCCTATGAGACCAGTACTAGTTTCCGATACACCACTGCAGGTTCAATGTATTCCTTGGACATACATATTGACGATGAAACACTGAATTTACATCGGAATTGCATACGAATGGCACAATGCTGCCTTAAGTGCAAGAAGAGCTTTGACTCTGTGCTTTGATCCTTTCCTGTAAGACCAGTATTAGTTTCCGATACACCACTGCAGGTTCAAAGGAATCCTTGGACCTTCACATTGTCGATGAAACACAGAAATCGCATCGGAATTAAATACAAAAGGCACAATGCCGCCTTACGTACAATAATAGAGACACTTCTTACAGTCTGTGCCTTGAACACTCTCTGTGAGACCAGTATTTGTTTCCGATAGACCACTGCAGGTTCAATGTATTCCTTGGACCTTCACATTGACGATGAAACACAGAAATTACATCGGAATTAAATACAAAAGGCACAATGACGCTTCAAATGCAAGAAGAGTGAGAGTTCTTAGAGTCTGTGCTTTGATCCTTTCCTGTGAGACCAGTATTAGTTTCCGATACACCACTGCAGGTTTAATGTATTCCTTGGACATTCACATTGACGATGAAACACTGAAATTACAACAAAATTAAATACAAAGGGCACAGTGCCGCATTAAATGCTCGAAGAGTGAGACTTCTTAGAATCTGTGCTTTGATCCTTTCCTATGAGACCAGTATTAGTATCCGGTACACCACTGCAAGTTCAATGTATTTCTTGGACCTTCACTTTGACGACGAAACACAGAAATCGCATCGGAATTAAATACAAAAGGCCCAATTCCGCCTTAAGTACAAGAATATAGACTCTTCTTACAGTCGGTTCTTTGATCCTTTCCTGTGAGATCAGTATTAGTTTCCGATACACCACTGCAGGTTCAATGTGTTCCTTGGACATTCACATTGACGATGAAACACAGAAATTACATCGGAATTAAATACAAAAGGCACAATGCCGCCTTAAATGCAAAAAGAGTGAGACTTCTTAGTGTCTGTGATTTGATCCTTTACTATGAGACCAATATTAGTTTCCGAACACCACTGCAGATTCAATGTGTTCCTTTTACATACACATTGACGATGAAACACTGAAATTACATCGGAATTAAATACAAAAGGAATAATGCCGCCTTAAGTGCAAGAAGAGTGAGACTTCTTAGAGTCTGTGCTTTGACCCTTTCCTGTGAGACCAGTATTAGTTTCCGATACACCACTGCAGGTTCAATGTATTCCTTTTACATACACATTGACGATGAAACACTAACATTACATCGGAATTAAATACAAAAGGCACAATGCCGCCTTAAGTGCAAGAAGAGTGAGACTTCTTAGAGTCTGTGATTTGATGCTTTCCTATGAGACCAGTATTAGTATCCGAACACCACTGAGGGTTCAATGTGTTCCTTTTACATACACATTGACGATGAAACACTGAAATTACATCGGAAATAAATACAAAAGGAATAATGCCGCCTTAAGTGCAAGAAGAGTGAGACTTCTTAGAGTCTGTGCTTTGTTCCTGTCCTGTGAGACTAGTATTAGTTTCCGATACACCACTGCAGGTTCAATGTATTCCTTGGACCTTCACATTGACGATGAAACACAGAAATTACATCGGAATTAAATACAAAAGGCATAATGCCGCCTTAAATGCAAGAAGAGTGAGTCTTCTTAGAGTATGTGCATTGATCCTTTCCTGTGAGACCAGTACTAGTTTCCGATACACCACTGCAAGTTCAATGTATTCCTTGGACATTCACATTGACGATGAAAAACTGCAATTACATCGTAATTAAATACAAAAGGCACAGTGCCTCCTTAAGTGCAAGAATATAGACTCTTCTTACAGTCGGTTTTTTGATCCTTTCCTGTGAGACCAGTATTAGTTTCCGATACACCACTGCAGGTTCAATGTATTCCTTGGACATTCACATTGACGATGAAACACTGAATTTACATCGGAATTGCATACGAATGGCACAATGCCACATTAAGTGCAGAAAGAGTGAGACTTCTTAGAGTCTGTCCTTTGATCCTTTCCTGTGAGACCAGTATTTGTTTCCGATAGACCACTGCAGGTTCAATGTATTCCTTGGACCTTCGCAATGACGATGAAATACAGAAATCGGATCGCAATTAAATACAAAAGGCCCAATGCCGCCTTTAGTACAAGAATAGATACTCTTCTTACTGTTTGTGTTTGATCCTTTCCTGTGAGACCACTATTAGTTTCCGATTCACCACTGCAGGTTCAATGTATTCCTTGGACTTTCACATTGACGACGAAACACTGAAACTACATCAGAATTACATAGAAAAGGCACAATGCCGCCTTAAATGCAAGAAGAGTGAAACATCTTAGAGTCTGTGCTTTGATCCTTTTCTATGAGAACAGTATTAGTTTCCAATACACCACTGCAGGTTCAATGTATTCCTTGGACATTCACATTGACGATGAAACACAGAAATTACATCGGAATTGAATACAAAAGGCACAATGACGCCTAAAATGAAAGAAGAGTGAGACTTCTTAGAGTCTGTGCTTTGATACTTTCCTATGAGACCAGTATTAGTTTCCGATACACACCTGCAGGTTCAATGTATTTCTTGGACCTTCACATTGACAACGAAATACAGAAACCGCATCGGAATTAAATACAAAACGCACAATGCCGCCTTAAGTACAAGAATATGGACTCTTCTTACAGTCGGTGCTTTGATCCTTTCCTGTGATACCAGTATTAGTTTCCGACACACCACTGCAGGTTCAATGTGTTCCTTGGACATTCACATTGACGATGAAAAACTGATTTTACATCCGAATTAAATACAAAAGGCACAATGCCGCCTTAAATGCAAGAAGAGAGAGACTTCTACGAGTCTGTGCTTTGGTTCATTCCTATGAGACCAGTATTAGTTTCCGATACACCACTGCAGGTTCAATGTATTCCTTTTACATACACATTGACGATGAAACACTGAAATTACATCGGAATTAAATAGAAAATGCACAATGCCGCCTTAAGTGCAAGAAGAGTGAGACTTCTTAGAGTCCGTGCTTTGATCTTTTCCTGTGAGACCAGTATTACTTTCCGATACACCACTGCAGGATCAATGTATTCATTAGAAATTCACATTGACGATCAAACACTAAAATTACATCGGAGTTAAATACATATGGCACAATGCCGCCCTAAGTGCAAGAAGAGTGAGACTTCTTAGAGTCTGTGCTTTGATACTTTCCTATGAGACCAGTATTAGTTTCCGATACACCACTGCAGGTTCAATGTATTTCTTGGACCTTCACATTGGCAACGAAACACAGAAATCGCATCGGAATTAAATACAAAAGCACAATGCCGCCTTAAGTACAAGATTATGGACTCTTCTTGCAGTCGGTGCTTTGATCCTTTCCTGTGAGACCAGTATTAGGTTTCGATACACCACTGCAGGTTCAATGTATTCCTTGGACATTGACATTGACGATGAAAAACTGATATTACATCCGAATTAATTACAAAAGGCACAATGCCGATTTAAATGCATGAAGAGAGAGACTTCTTCGAGTCTGTGCTTTGATTCTTTCCTATGAGACCAGTATTAGTTTCCGAAACACCACTGCAGGTTCAATGTATTCCTTTTACATACGCATTGACGATGAAACACAGAAATTACATCGGAATTAAATACAAAAGGCACAATGCCGCCTTAAATGCAAGAAGAGTGAGACTTCTTAGGGTGTGTGCTTTGACCCTTTCCTGTGAGACCAGTATTAGTTTCCGATACACCACTGCAGGTTCAATGTATTCCTTGGACCTTCACATTGACGACGAAACACAGAAATCGCATCGGAATTAAATACAAAAGGCACAATGCCGCCTTAAGTATAATAATAGAGACTCTTCTTACAGTCTGTGCCTTAAACACTCTGTGTCAGACCAGTATTAGTTTCCGATACACCACTGCAGGTTCAATGTATTCCTTGGACATTCACATTGACGATGAAACACTGAATTTACATCGGAATTGCATACGAATGGCACAATGCCACCTTAAGTGCAAAAAGAGTGAGACTTCTTAGAGTCTGTCCTTTGATCCTTTCCTGTGAGACCAGTATTTGTTTCCGATAGACCACTGCAGGTTCAATGTATTCCTTGGACCTTCGCATTGACGATGAAATACAGAAATCGGATCGCAATTAAATACAAAAGGCCCAACGCCGCCTTTAGTACAAGAATAGATACTCTTCTTATTGTTGGTGTTTGATCCTTTCCTGTGAGACCACTATTAGTTTCCGATTCACCACTGCAGGTTCAATGTATTCCTTGGACACTCACATTGACGACGAAACACTGAAATTACATCAGAATTACATAGAAAAGGCACAATGCCGCCTTAAATGCAAGAAGAGTGAAACATCTTGAAGTCTGTGCTTTGATCGTTTTCTATGAGAACAGTATTAGTTTCCGATACACCACTGCAGGTTCAATGTATTCCTTGGACCTTCACATTGACGATGAAACACAGAAATTACATCGGAATTGAATACAAAAGGCACAATGACGCCTTAAATGAATGAAGAGTGAGACTTCTTAGAGTTTGTGCTTTGGTTCATTCCTATGAGACGAGTATTAGTTCCCGATACACCACTGCAGGTTCAATGTATTCCTTTTACATACACATTGACGATGAAACACTGAAATTACATCGGAATTAAATAGAAAAGGCACAATGCCGCCTTAAGTGCAAGAAGAGTGAGACTTCTTCGAGTCCGTGCTTTGATCTTTTCCTGTGAGACCAGTATATAGTTTCCGATACACCACTGCAGGATCAATGTATTCATTAGAAATTCACATTGACGATCAAACACTAAAATTACAACGGAGTTAAATACAAATGGCACAATGCCGCCCTAAGTGCAAGAAGAGTGAGACTTCTTAGAGTCTGTGCTTTGATACTTTCCTATGAGACCAGTATTAGTTTCCGATACACCACTGCAGGTTCAATGTATGTCTTGGACCTTCACATTGACAACGAAAAACAGAAATCGCTTCGGAATTAAATACAAAAGGCACAATGCCACCTTAAGTACAAGAATATAGACTCTTCTTAGGGTCGGTGCTTTGATCCTTTCCTATGAGACCAGTATTGGCTTCCGATACACCACTGCAGGTTCAATGTATTCCTTTTACATACACATTGACGATGAAACACTGAAATTACATCGGAATTAAATACAAAAGGCACAATGACGCCTTAAGTGCAAGAAGAGTGAGACTTCTTAGAGTCTGTGCTTTGATCCTTTCCTGTGAGACCAGTATTAGTTTCCGATAGACCACTGCAGGTTCAATGTATTCCTTGGACATTCACACTGACGATGAAACACTGAAATTACATCGGAATTAAATACAAAAGGCACAATGACGCCTTAAGTGCAAGAAGAGTGAGACTTCTTAGAGTCTGTCATTTGAACCTTTCCTATGAGACCAGTATTAGTTTCCGAACACCTCTGCGGGATCAATGTATTCGTTTTACATACACATTGACGATGAGACACTGAAATTACATCGGAATTAAATACAAAAGGAATAATGCCACCTTAAGTGCAAGAAGAGTGAGACTTCTTAGAGTCTGTGCTTTGATCCTTTCCTGTGAGACCAGTATTATTTTCCGATACACCACTGCAGGTTCAATGTATTCCTTTTACATACACATTGACGATGAAACACTGATATTACATCGGAAATAATGCAAAAGGCAAAATGCGGTCTTAAGTGCAAGAAGGGTGAAACTTCTTAGAGTCTGTGCTTTGATCCTTCCCTGACATACCAGTATTAGTTTCCGATACACCACTGCAGGTTCAATGTATTCCTTTGACCTTCGCATTGACGATGAAATACAGAAATCGGATCGGAATTAAATACAAAAGGCACAATGCCGCCTTTAGTACAAGAATAGAGACTCTTCTTACTGTCGGTGCTTTGATCCTCTCCTGTGAGATTAGTATTAGTTTCCGATACACCACTGCAGGTTCAATGTGTCCCTTGGACATCCACATTGACGACAAAACACAGAAATCGCATCGGAATTAAATACAAAAGAGACAATGCCGCCTTAAGTACATTAATAGAGACTCATCTTACAGTCTGTGCCTTGAACACTCTCTGTGAGATTAGTATTAGTTTTCGATACACCACTGCCGGCTCAATGTATTCCTTGGACCTTCACATTGACGATGAAACACTGAAATTACATCGGAATTAAATACAAAATTCACAATGCCGCCTTAAGTGCAAAAAGAGTGAGACTTCTTAGAGTCTGTCCTTTGATCCTTTCCTGTGAGACCAGTATTTGTTTCCGATAGACCACTGCAGGTTCAATGTATCCCTTGGATCTTCGCATTGACGATGAAAAACAGAAATCGGATCGGAATTAAATACAAAAGGCACAATGCCGCCTTTAGTACAAGAATAGAGACTCTTCTTACTGTTGGTGTTTGATCCTTTCCTGTGAGACCACTATTAGTTTCCGATACACCACTGCAGGTTCAATGTATTCGTTGGACATTCACATTGACGATGAAACACTGATATTACATCAGAATTACATAGAAAAGGCACAATGCCGCCTTAAATGCAAGAAGAGTGAAACATTTTAGAGTCTGTGCTTTGATCCTTTTCTATGTGAACAGTATTAGTTTCCGATACACCACTGCAGGTTCAATGTATTCCTTGGACCTTCACATTGACGATGAAACACAGAAATTACATCGGAATTGAATACAAAAGGCACAATGACGCCTTAAATGAAAGAAGAGTGAGACTTCTTAGAGTCTGTGCTTTGATACTTTCCTATGAGACAAGTATTAGTTTCCGATACACCACTGCAGGTTCAATGTATTTCTTGGACCTTCACATTGACAACGAAATACAGAAACCGCATCGGAATTAAATACAAAACGCACAATGCCGCCTTAAGTACAAGAATATGGACTCTTCTTACAGTCGGTGCTTTGATCCTTTCCTGTGATACCAGTATTAGTTTCCGACACTCCACTGCAGGTTCAATGTGTTCCTTGGACATTCACATTGACAATGAAAAACTGATATTACATCCGAATTAAATACAAAAGGCACACTGCCGCCTTAAATGCAAGAAGAGAGAGAATTCTTCGAGTCTGTGCTTTGGTTCATTCCTATGAGACCAGTATTAGTTTCCGATACACCACTGCAGGTTCAATGTATTCCTTTTACATACACATTGACGATGAAACACTGAAATTACATCGGAATTAAATAGAAAATGCACAATGCCGCCTTAAGTGCAAGAAGAGTGAGACTTCTTAGAGTCCGTGCTTTGATCTTTTCCTGTGAGACCAGTATTAGTTTCCGATACACCACTGCAGGATCAATGTATTCATTAGAAATTCACATTGACGATGAAACACTGAAATTACATGGGATTTAAATACAAAAGGCTCAATGCCGCCTTAAATGCAAGAAGAGTGAGACTTCTTAGGGTGTGTGCTTGGATCCTTTCCTGTGAGACCAGTATTAGTTTCCGATACACCACTGCAGGTTCAATGTATTCCTTGGACCTTCACATTGACGACGAAACACAGAAATCGCATCGGAATTACATACAAAAGGCACAATGCCACCTTAAGTACAAGAATATAGACTCTTCTTAGGGTCGGTGCTTTGATCCTTTCCTATGAGACCAGTATTGGCTTTCGATACACCACTGCAGGTTCAATGTATTCCTTTTACATACGCATTGACGATGAAACACTGAAATTACATCGGAATTAAATACAAAAGGCACAATGACGCCTTAAGTGCAAGAAGAGTGAGACTTCTTAGAGTCTGTGCTATGATCCTTTCCTGTGAGACCAGTATTAGTTTCCGATAGACCACTGCAGGTTCAATGAATTCCTTGGACATTCACACTGACGATGAAACACTGAAATTACATCGGAATTAAATACAAAAGGCACAATGACGCCATAAGTACAAGAAGAGTGAGACTTCTTAGAGTATGTGCTTTGATCCTTACCTGTGAGACAAGTATTAGTTTCTGATAGACCACTGCAGGTTCAATGTATTCCTTGGACATTCACACTGACGATGAAACACCGAAATTACATCGGAATTAAATACAAAAGGCACAATGACGCCATAAGTACAAGAAGAGTGAGACTTCTTAGAGTATGTGCTTTGGTCCTTTCCTGTGAGGCAAGTATTAGTTTCCGATACACCGCTGCTGGTTCAATGTATATCTTGAAACTTCACATTGAAGATGAAACTCAGACATCGCATCGGAATTAAATACAAAAGGCATAATGCCGCCTTAAGTTCAAGAGCAGTGAGACTTCTTAGAGTCTGTGCTTTGATCCTTTCCTATGACGCCAGTATTAGTTTCCGATACACCACTGTAGGTTCAATGTATTCCTTAGACATACACATTGACGATGAAACACTGAAATTACATCGGAATTAAATACAAAAGGCATTATGCCGCCTTAAGTACAACAAGAGTGAGACTTCTTAGAGTCTGTGCTTTGATCCTTTCCTGTGAGACCAGTATTAGCTTCTGATACACCACTGCTGGTGCAATGTATTCCTTCGACTTTCACATTGACGTTGAAACACAGAAATCGCATCGGTATCAAATACAAAAGGCACAATGCCGCCTTAAGTACGAGAATAGAGACTCTTCTTACAGTCGGTGCTTTGATCCATTTCTGTGAGACCAATATTAGTTTCCGATATACCACTGCAGGTTCAATGTATTCCTTGGATATTCACATTGACGATAAAACACTGAAATTACATCGGAATTACATACAAAAGGCACAATGCCACCTTAAGTGCAAGAAGAGTGAGACTTCTTAGAGTCTGCGCTTTGATCCTTTCCTATGAGACCAATATTAGTTTCCGATACATCACTGCCGGTTCAATGTATTCTTTTTACATACACATTAAGGATGAAACACTGAATTTTCATCAGAATTAAATACAAAGAGCACAATGAAGCCTTAAGTGCAAGAAGAGTGAGACTTCTTAGAGTCTGTCATTTGAACCTTTCCTATGAGACCAGTATTAGTTTCCGAACACCTCTGCAGGATCAATGTATTCCTTTTACATACACATTGACGATGAGACACTGAAATTACATCGGAATTAAATACAAAAGGAATAATGCCTCCTTAAGTGCAAGAAGAATGAGACTTCTTAGAGTCTGTGCTTTGATCCTTTCCTGTGAGACCAGTATTATTTTCCGATACACCACTGCAGGTTCAATGTATTCCTTTTACATACACATTGACGATTAAACACTGATATTACATCGGAAATAATGCAAAAGGCAAATGCGGTCTTAAGTGCAAGAAGAGTGAAACTTCTTAGAGTCTGTGCTTTGATCCTTCCCTGACATACCAGTATTAGTTTCCGATACACCACTGCAGGTTCAATGTATTCCTTGGACCTTCGCATTGACGATGAAATACAGAAATCGGATCGGAATTAAATACAAAAGGCACAATGCCGCCTTTAGTACAAGAATAGAACTCTTCTTACTGTCGGTGTTTTGATCCTCTCCTGTGAGACCAATATTAATTTCCGATACACCACTGCAGGTTCAATGTGTCCCTTGGACATTCACATTGACGACAAAACACAGAAATCGCATCGGAATTAAATACAAAAGAGACAATGCCGCCTTAAGTACAATAATAGAGACTCATCTTACAGTCTGTGCCTTGAACACTCTCTGTGAGATTAGTATTAGTTTTCGATACACCACTGCCGGCTCAATGTATTCCTTGGACCTTCACATTGACGATGAAACACTGAAATTACATCGGAATTAAATACAAAATTCACAATGCCGCCTTAAGTGCAAAAAGAGTGAGACTTCTTAGAGTCTGTCCTTTGATCCTTTCCTGTGAGACCAGTATTTGTTTCCGATAGACCACTGCAGGTTCAATGTTATCCTTGGATCTTCGCATTGACGATGAAAAACAGAAATCGGATCGGAATTAAATACAAAAGGCACAATGCCGCCTTTAGTACAAGAATAGAGACTCTTCTTACTGTTGGTGTTTGATCCTTTCCTGTGAGACCACTATTAGTTTCCGATACACCACTGCAGGTTCAATGTATTCGTTGGACATTCACATTGACGATGAAACACTGAAATTACATCAGAATTACATAGAAAAGGCACAATGCCGCCTTAAATGCAAGAAGAGTGAAACATCTTAGAGTCTGTGCTTTGATCCTTTTCTATGAGAACAGTATTAGTTTCCGATACACCACTGCAGGTTCAATGTATTCCTTGGACCTTCACATTGACGATGAAACACAGAAATTACATCGGAATTGAATACAAAAGGCACAATGACGCCTTAAATGAAAGAAGAGTGAGACTTCTTAGAGTCTGTGCTTTGATACTTTCCTATGAGACAAGTATTAGTTTCCGATACACCACTGCAGGTTCAATGTATTTCTTGGACCTTCACATTGACAACGAAATACAGAAACCGCATCGGAATTAAATACAAAACGCACAATGCCGCCTTAAGTACAAGAATATGGACTCTTCTTACAGTCGGTGCTTTGATCCTTTCCTGTGATACCAGTATTAGTTTCCGATACTCCACTGCAGGTTCAATGTGTTCCTTGGACATTCACATTGACGATGAAAAACTGATATTACATCCGAATTAAACACAAAAGGCACACTGCCGCCTTAAATGCAAGAAGAGAGAGAATTCTTCGAGTCTGTGCTTTGGTTCATTCCTATGAGACCAGTATTAGTTTCCGATACACCACTGCAGGTTCAATGTATTCCTTTTACATACACATTGACGATGAAACACTGAAATTACATCGGAATTAAATAGAAAAGGCACAATGCCGCCTTAAGTGCAAGAAGAGTGAGACTTCTTAGAGTCCGTGCTTTGATCTTTTCCTGTGAGACCAGTATTAGTTTCCGATACACCACTGCAGGATCAATGTATTCATTAGAAATTCACATTGACGATGAAACACTGAAATTACATGGGATTTAAATACAAAAGGCGCAATGCCGCCTTAAATGCAAGAAGAGTGAGACTTCTTAGGGTGTGTGCTTTGATCCTTTCCTGTGAGACCAGTATTAGTTTCCGATAGACCACTGCAGGTTCAATGTATTCCTTGGACATTCGCACTGACGATGAAACACTGAAATTACATCGGAATTAAATACAAAAGGCACAATGACGCCATAAGTACAAGAAGAGTGAGACTTCTTAGAGTATGTGCTTTGATCCATACCTGTGAGACAAGTATTAGTTTCTGATAGACCACTGCAGGTTCAATGTATTCCTTGGACATCCACACTGACGATGAAACACCGAAATTACATCGGAATTAAATACAAAAGGCACAATTCCGCCTTAAGTACAAGAATAGAGACTTTTCTTACAGTCGGTGCTTTGATCCTTTCCTGTGAGACCAGTATTAGTTTCCGAAACGCCACTGCAGGTTCAATGTATTCCTTGGACATTCAATTTGACGATGAAACACTGAAATTACATCGGAATTAAATACAAAAGGCACGATGCCGCCTTAAGTGCAAGCAGAGTGAGACTTCTTAGAGTCTGTTCTTTGATCCTTTCCTGTGAGACCTGTACTATTTTCCGATACACCACTGCAGCTTCAATGTATTCCTTGGACTTTCACATTGACGACAAAACACAGAAATCGCAACGTAATTAAATACAAAAGGCACAATGCCGCATTAAGTACAAGAATAGAGACTTTTCTTACAGTCGGTGTTTTGATCCTTTCCTGTGAGACCAGTATTAGTTTCCGATACCCCACTGCAGGTTCAATGTATTCCTTGGACATTCACTTTGACGATGAAACACTGAAATTTCATCGGAATTAAATACAAAAGGCACAATGCCGTCTTAAGTGCAAGAAGAGTGAGACATCTTAGAGTCTGTGCTTTGATCCTTTCCTGTGAGACCAGTATTATTTTCCGATACCCCACTGCAAGTCCAATGTATTCCTAGGACCTTCACATTGACGACAAAACACAGAAATCGCATCGGAATTAAATACAAAAGGGACAATGTCGCCTTAAGTACAAGAATAGAGACTCTTCTTACAGTCTGTGCTTTGATCCATTCCTGTGAGACCAGTATTAGTTTCCGATACACCACTGCAGGTTCAATGTATTCCTTGGACATTCACATTGACCATGAAACACTGAAATTACATCGGAATTAAATACAAAAGGCACAATGCCGCCTTAAATGCAAGATGAGTGAGACTTCTTAGAGTCTGTGATTTTATCCTTTCCTATGAGATCAGTATTAGTTTCCGATACACCACTGCAGGTGCAATGTATTCCTTCGACCTTCACACTGACGATGAAACACAGAAATCGCATCGGAATTAAATACAAAAGGCACAATGACGCCTTAAGTACGAGAATAGGGACTCTTCTTACAGTCGGTGCATTGATCCGTTTCTGTAAGACCAATATTAGTTTCCGATATACCACTGCAGGTTCAATGTATTCCTTGGATATTCACATTCACGATGAAACACTGAAATTACATCGGAATTACATACAAAAGACACAATGCCGCCTTAAGTACAAGAAGAGTGAGACTTCTTAGAGTCTGTGCTTTGATCCTTTCCTGTGAGACCAGTATTAGGTTTCGATACACCACTGCAGGTGCAATGTATTCCTTCGACCTTCACATTGACGATGAAACACAGAAATCGCATCGGAATTAAATACAAAAGGCACAATGCCGCCAATAGTACAAGAATAGAGACTCTTCATACTGTCGGTGTTTTGATCCTTTCCTTTGAGACCAGTATTAGTTTCCGATACATCACTGCCAGTTCAATGTGTCCTTTGGACATTCACATTGACGACAAAACACAGATATCGCATCGGAATTAAATACAAAAGGCACAATGCCGCCTTAAGTACAAGAATAGAGGCTCTTCTTACTGTCGGTGGTTTGACCTTTCCTGTGAGACAAGTATTAGTTTCCGATACCCCACTGCAGGTTCAATGTATTCCTTGGACATTCACTTTGACGATGAAACACTGAAATTACATCGGAATTAAATACAAAAGGCAAAATGCCGTCTTAAGTGCAAGAAGAGTGAGACTTCTTAGAGTCTGTGCTTTGATCCTTTCCTGTGAGACCAGTATTATTTTCCGATACACCACTGCAGCTACAAAGTATTCCTTGGACATTCACAAAGACGACAAAACACAGAAATCGCATCGTAATTAAATACAAAAGGCACAATGCCGCCTTAAGTACAAGAATAGAGACTTTTCTTACAGTCGGTCATTTGATCCTTTCCTGTGAGACCAGTATTAGTTTCCGATACGCCACTGCAGGTTCAATGTATTCCTTGGACATTCACATTGACGATGAAAACTGAAATTACATCGGAATTAATTAAACAGGCACAATGCCGCCTTAAATGCAAGAATAGTGAGACTTCTTAGAGTCTGTGCTTTGATTCTTTCCAGTGTGACCAGTATTAGTTTCCGATACACCACTGCAGGTTCTATGTATTCCTTGGACATTCACATTGACGACAAAACACAGAAATCGCATCGGAATTAAATACAAAAGGCACAACGCTGCCTTAAGTACTAGAATAGAGACTCTTCTTACAGTCGGTGCTTTGTTCCTCTCCTGTGAGACCAGTATTAGTTTCCGATACCCCACTGCAGGTTCAATGTATTCCTTGGACATTCACTTTGACGATGAAACACTGAAGTTACATCGGAATTAATTACAAAAGGCACAATGCCGTCTTAAGTGCAAGAAGAGAGAGACTTCTTAGAGTCTGTGCTTTGATCCTTTCCTGTGAGACCAGTATTATTTTCCGATACACCACTGCAGGTTCAATGTATTCCTAGGACCTTCACATTGACGACAAAACACAGAAATCGCATCGGAATTAATTTCAAAAGGTACAATGTCGCCTTAAGTACAAGAATAGAGGCTCTTCTTACAGTCGGTGCTTTGATCCATTCCTGTGAGACCAATATTAGTTTCCGATACACCACTGCAGGTTCAATGTATTCCGTGGACATTCACATTGACGATGAAACACTGAAATTACATCGGAATTAAATACAAAAGGCACAATGCCGCTTTAAGTACAAGAATAGAGACATTTCTTACAGTCGGTGCTTTGATCTTCCTGTGAGACCAGTATTAGTTTTCGATAAACCATTGCAGGTTCAGTGTATTCCTTGGACATTCACATTGACGATGAAACACTGAAATTACATCGGAATTAAATACAAAAGGCACAATGCCACCTTAAGTGCAAAAGGAGAGAGACTTCTTAGAGTCTGTGTTTTGATCCATTCCTATGAGACCAGTATTACTTTCCGATACACCACTGCAGGTTCAAAGTATTCCTTGGACCATCACATTAACGATGAAACACAGAAATCGCGTCGGAATTAAATACAAAAGGCACAATGCTGCCTTAAGTACAAGAATAGAGACTCTTCTTACAGTTGGTGCTTTTATCCTTTCCTGTGAGGCCAGTATTAGTTTCCGATACACCACTGCCGGTTCTATGTATTCCTTGGACATTCACATTGACGTTGAAACACAGAGGTCGCATCGGAATTAAATACAAACGGCACATTGCCGCCTTAAGTACAAGAATAGAGACTCTTCTTACTGTCGGTGCTTTGATCCTTTCCTGTGAGACCAGTATTAGTTTCCGAGACGCCACTGCAGGTTCAATGTATTCCTTGGACATTCACATTGACGATGAAACACTGAAATTACATCGGAATTAAATACAACAGGCACAATGCGCCTTAAACGCAAGAATAGTGAGACTTCTTAGAGTCTGTGCTTTGATTCTTTCCAATGAGACCAGTATTAGTTTCCGATACACCACTGCAGGTTCTATGTTTTCCTTGGACATTCACATTGACGACAAAACACAGAAATCGCATCGGAATTAAATACAAAAGGCACAATGCCGCTTTACGTATAAGAATAGAGACATTTCTTAAAGTCGGTGCTTTGATCTTTCCTGTGAGACCAGTATTAGTTTTCGATACACCATTGCAGGTTCAATGTATTCCTTGGACATTCACATTGACGATGAAACACTGAAATTACATCGGAATTAAATACAAAAGGCACAATGCAGTCCTAAGTGCAAGATGAGTGAGACTTCTTAGAGTCTGTGCTTTGATCCTTTCCTGTGAGAGCAGTATCACTTTCCGTTACACCACTGCAGGTTCAATGTATTCCTTGCACCTTCACATTGACGACAAAACACAGAGATCGCATCGGAATTAAATACAAAAGGCACAATGCCGCCTTAAGTACAAGAATAGAGACCCTTCTTACAGTCGGTGCTTTGATCCATTCTTGTGAGACCAGTATTAGTTTCCGATACACCACTGCAGGTTCAATGTATTCCTTTTACATACACATTGACGATGAAACACTGAAATTACATCGGATTTAAGTACAAAAGGCAAAATGCCACGTTAAGTACAAAAGGAGTGAGACTTCTTAGAGTCTGTGTTTTACATCCTTTCCTATGAGACCAGTATTAGTTTCCGATACACCACTGCAGGTTCAATGTATTCCTTTTACATACACATTGACGATGAAACACTGAGATTACATCGGAATTAAATACAAAAGGCACAATGCCGCCTTAAGAGCAAGAAGAGTGAGACTTCTTAGGGTCTGTGATTTGATCTTTCTGTGAGACCAGTATTAGTTTCCGATACAGCACTGCAGGTTCAATGTATTCCTTGGACCTTCTCATTAACGATGATACACAGAAATCGCCTCTGAATTAAATACAAAAGGCACAATGCCGCCTTTAGTACAAGAATAGAGACCCTTCTTACAGTCGGTGCTTTGATCCTTTCCTGTGAGAACAGTATTAGTTTCCGATACACCACTGCATGTTCTATGTATTCCTTGGACATTCACTTTGATGATGAAACACTGAAATTACATCGGAATTAATAACAAAAGGCACAATGCCGTCTTAAGTGCAAGAAGAGAGACACTTCTTAGAGTCTGTCCTTTGATCCTTTCCTGTGAGACCAGTATTATTTTCCGATACACCACTGCAGGTTCAATGTATTCCTAGGACCTTCACATTGACGACAAAACACAGAAATCGCATCGGAATTAATTTTAAAAGGGACAATGTCGCCTTAAGTACAAGAATAGAGGCTCTTCTTACAGTCGGTGCTTTGATCCATTCCTGTGAGACCAATATTAGTTTCCGATACACCACTGCATGTTCAATGTATTCCTTGGACATTCACATTGACGATGAAACAATGAAATTACATCGGAATTAAATACAAAAGGCACAATGCCGCCTTAAATGCAAGAAGAGTGAGACTTCTTATAGTCTGTGCTTTTATCCTTTCCTATGAGACCAGTATTAGTTTCCGATACACCACTGCAGGTTCAATGTATTCCTTTTACATACACACTGCCGATGAAATACTGAAATTACATCGGAATTAAATACAAAAGGCACAATGCCACCTTAAGTGCAAAAGGAGAGAGACTTCTTAGAGTCTGTGCTTTGATCCTTTCCTATGAGACCAGTATTAGTTTCCGATACACCACTGCAGGTTCAATGTATTCCTTGGACCATCACATTAACGATGAAACACAGAAATCGCGTCGGAATTAAATACAAAAGGCACAATGCTGCCTTAAGTGCAAGAATAGAGACTCTTCTTACAGTTGGTGCTTTTATCCTTTCCTGTGAGGCCAGTATTAGTTTCCGATACACCACTGCAGGTTCTATGTATTCCTTGGACATTCACATTGACGTTGAAACACAGAGGTCGCATCGGAACTAAATACAAACGGCACATTGCCGCCTTAAGTACAAGAATAGAGACTCTTCTTACAGTCGGTGCTTTGATCCTTTCCTGTGAGACCAGTATTAGTTTCCGAGACGCCACTGCAGGTTCAATGTATTCCTTGGACATTCACATTGACGATGAAACACTGAAATTACATCGGAATTAAATACAACAGGCACAATGCGCCTTAAACGCAAGAATAGTGAGACTTCTTAGAGCCTGTGCTTTGATTCTTTCCAATGAGACCAGTATTAGTTTCCGATACACCACTGCAGGTTCTATGTTTTCCTTGGACATTCACATTGACGACAAAACACAGAAATCGCATCGGAATTAAATACAAAAGGCACAATGCCGCTTTACGTATAAGAATAGAGACATTTCTTAAAGTCGGTGCTTTGATCTTTCCTGTGAGACCAATATTAGTTTTCGATACACCATTGCAGGTTCAATGTATTCCTTGGACATTCACATTGACGATGAAACACTGAAATTACATCGTAATTAAATACAAAAGGCACAATGCCGCCTTAAATGCAAGAAGAGTGAGACTTCTTAGCGTCTGTGCATTGATTCTTTCCTATGAGACCAGTATTAGTTTCCGATACACCACTGCAGGTTCAATGTATTCCTTTTACATACACATTGACGATGAATTCTGAAATTACATCGGAATTAAATACAAAAGGCACAATGCCGTCTTAAGTGCAAGAAGAGTGAGAATTCTTAGAGGCTGTGCTTTGATCCTTTCCTGTGACACCAGTATTAGTTTCCGATACACCACTGCAGGTTCAATCTATTCATTTCACATACACATTGACGATGAAACACTGAAATTACATCGGAATTAAATACAAAAGGCACAATGCCACCTTAAGTGCAAAAGGAGTGAGACCTCTTAGAGTATGTGCTTTGATCCTTTCCTATGAGACCAGTATTAGTTTCCGATACACCACTGCAGGTTCAATGAATTCCTTTTACATACACATTGACGATGAAACACTGAAATAACATCGGAATTATATACAAAAGGAATAATGCCGCCTTAAGTGCAAGAAGAGTGAGACTTCTTAGAGTCTGTGCTTTGATCCTTTCCTGTGAGACCAACATTATTTTCCGAAACACCACTGCAGGTTCAATGTATTCCTTGTACATACACATTGACGATGAAACACTGATATTACATCTGAAATAATGCAAAAGGCAAAATGTCGTCTTAAGTGCAAGAAGAGTGAGACTTCTTAGAGTCTGTGCTTTGATCCTTTCCTGGCAGACCAGTATTAGTTTCCGATACACCACTGCAGGTTCAATGTATTCCTTGGACCTTCACATTAACGATGAAACACAGAAATCAAGTCGGAATTAAATACAAAAGGCACAATGCCGCCTAAAGTGCAAGAAGAGTGAGAATTCTTAGAGGCTGTGATTTGATCCTTTCCTGTGAGACCAGTATTAGTTTCCGATACACCACTGCAGGTTCAATGAATTCCTTTTACATACACATTGACGATGAAGCACTGAAATAACAACGGAATTAAATACAAAAGGAATAATGCCGCCTTAAGTGCAAGAAGAGTGAGACTTCATAGAGTCTGCGCTTTGATCCTTTCCTATGAGACCAATATTAGTTTCCGATACATCACTGCCGGTTCAATGTATTCTTTTTACATACACATTGAGGATGAAACACTGAAATTACATCGGAATAAATACAGAAGGCACAATGCCACCTTAAGTGCAAGAAGAGTGAGACATCTTAGAGTCTGTGATTTGATC
The DNA here is from genome assembly GCF_021461395.2 of Schistocerca americana. NCBI lineage: Eukaryota > Metazoa > Arthropoda > Insecta > Orthoptera > Acrididae > Schistocerca > Schistocerca americana. The sequence goes on from NC_060123.1 coordinate 738,276,862, forward strand.
CTTTCCTATGAGACCATTATTAGTTTCCGAACACCTCTGCTGGTTCAATTTATTCCTTTTACATACACATTGACGATGAAACACTGAAATTACATCGGAATTAAATACAAAAGCAATAATGCCGCCTTAAGTGCAAGAAGAGTGAGACTTCTTAGAGTCTGTGCTTTGATCCTTTCCTGTGAGACCAGCATTATTTTCCGATACACCACTGCAGGTTCAATGTATTCTTTTACATACACATTGACGATGAAACACTGATATTACATCGGAAATAATGCAAAAGGCAAAATGCCGTCTTAAGTGCAAGAAGAGTGAGAATTCTTAGAGTCTGTGCTTTGATCCTTTCCTGGCAGACCAGTATTAGTTTCCGATACACCAATGCAGGTTCAATGTATTCCTTGGACCTTCGCATTGACGATGAAATACAGAAATCGGATCGGAATTAAATACAAAAGGCACAATGCCGCCTTTAGTACAAGAATAGAGACTCTTCTTACAGTCGGTGTTTTGATCCTTTCCTGTGAGACCAGTATTATTTTCCGATACACCACTGCAGGTTCAATGTGTCCCTTGGACTTTCGCATTGACGACAAAACATAGAAATCGCATCGGAATTAAATACAAAAGGCACAATGCCGCCTTAAGTACAAGAATAAAGACTCTTCTTACAGTCGGTGCTTTGATCCTTTCCTGTGAGACCAGTTTAAGTTTCCGATACCCCACTGCAGGTTCAATGTATTCCTTGGACATTCACTTTGACGATGAAACACTGAAATTACATCGGAATTAAATACAAAAGGCACAATACCGTCTTAAGGGCAAGAAGTGTGAGACTTCTTAGAGTCTGTGCTTTGAATCTTTCCTATGAGACCAGTATTAGTTTCCGATACACCACTGCAGGTTCAATGTATTCCTTTTACATACACATTGACGATGAATTCTGAAATTACATCGGAATTAAATACAAAAGGCACAATGCCGCCTTAAGTGCAAGAAGAGTGAGAATTCTTAGAGGCTGTGCTTTGATCCTTTCCTGTGAGACCAGTATTAGTTTCCGATACACCACTGCAGGTTCAATGTATTCATTTCACATACACATTGACGATGAAACACTGAATTTACATCGGAATTAAATACAAATGGCACTATGCCACCTTAAGTGCAAAAGGAGTGAGACCTCTTAGAGTATGTGCTTTGATCCTTTCCTATGAGACCAGTATTAGTTTCCGATACACCACTGCAGGTTCAATGAATTCCTTTTACATACACATTGACGATGAAACACTGAAATAACATCGGAATTATATACAAAAGGAATAATGCCGCCTTAAGTGCAAGAAGAGTGAGACTTCTTAGAGTCTGTGCTTTGATCCTTTCCTGTGAGTCCAACATTATTTTCCGAAACACCACTGCAGGTTCAATGTATTCCTTGTACATACACATTGACGATGAAACACTGATATTACATCGGAAATAATGCAAAAGGCAAAATGCCGTCTTAAGTGCAAGAAGAGTGAGACTTCTTAGGGTCTGTGCTTTGATCCTTTCCTGGCAGACCAGTATTAGTTTCCAATACACCACTGCAGGTTCAATGTATTCCTTGGACCTTCACATTAACGATGAAACACAGAAATCAAGTCGGAATTAAATACAAAAGGCACAATGCCGCCTTAAGTGCAAGAAGAGTGAGAATTCTTAGAGGCTGTGCTTTGATCCTTTCCTGTGAGACCAGTATTAGTTTCCGATACACCACTGCAGGTTCAATCTATTCATTTCACATACACATTGACGATGAAACACTGAAATTACATCGGAATTAAATACAAAAGGCACAATGCCACCTTAAGTGCAAAAGGAGTGAGACCTCTTAGAGTATGTGCTTTGATCCTTTCCTATGAGACCAGTATTAGTTTCCGATACACCACTGCCGGTTCAATGTATTCTTTTTACATACACATTGAGGATGAAACACTGAAATTACATCGGAATTAAATACAGAAGGCACAATGCCACCTTAAGTGCAAGAAGAGTGAGACATCTTAGAGTCTGCGCTTTGATCCTTTCCTATGAGACCAATATTAGTTTCCGATACATCACTGCCGGTTCAATGTATTCTTTTTACATACACATTGAGGATGAAACACTGAAATTACATCGGAATTAAATACAGAAGGCACAATGCCACCTTAAGTGCAAGAAGAGTGAGACATCTTAGAGTCTGTGTTTTGATCCTTTCCTATGAGACCAGTATTAGTTTCCGAACACCTCTGCTGGTTCAATTTATTCCTTTTACATACACATTGACGATGAAACACTGAAATTACATCGGAATTAAATACAAAAGCAATAATGCCGCCTTAAGTGCAAGAAGAGTGAGACTTCTTAGAGTCTGTGCTTTGATCCTTTCCTGTGAGACCAGCATTATTTTCCGATACACCACTGCAGGTTCAATGTATTCTTTTACATACACATTGACGATGAAACACTGATATTACATCGGAAATAATGCAAAAGGCAAAATGCCGTCTTAAGTGCAAGAAGAGTGAGGATTCTTAGAGTCTGTGCTTTGATCCTTTCCTGGCAGACCAGTATTAGTTTCCGATACACCACTGCAGGTTCAATGTATTCCTTGGACCTTCGCATTGACGATGAAATACAGAAATCGGATCGGAATTAAATACAAAAGGCACAATGCCGCCTTTAGTACAAGAATAGAGACTCTTCTTACTGTCGGTGTTTTGATCCTTTCCTGTGAGACCAGTATTATTTTCCCATACACCACTGCAGGTTCAATGTGTCCCTTGGACTTTCGCATTGACGACAAAACATAGAAATCGCATCGGAATTAAAAACAAAAGGCACAATGCCGCCTTAAGTACAAGAATAAAGACTCTTCTTACAGTCGGTGCTTTGATCCTTTCCTGTGAGACCAGTATAAGTTTCCGATACCCCACTGCAGGTTCAATGTATTCCTTGGACATTCACTTTGACGATGAAACACTGAAATTACATCGGAATTAAATACAAAAGGCACAATACCGTCTTAAGGGCAAGAAGTGTGAGACTTCTTAGAGTCTGTGCTTTGAATCTTTCCTATGAGACCAGTATTAGTTTCCGATACACCACTGCAGGTTCAATGTATTCCTTTTACATACACATTGACGATGTAACACTGAAATTACATTGAAATTAAATACAAAAGGCATGATGCCGCCTTAAGTGCAAGAAGCGTGAGACTTCTTAGAGTCTGTGCTTTGATCCTTTCCTATGAGACCAGTATTATTTTCCGATACACAACTGCAGCTTCAATGTATTCCTTGGACTTTCACATTGACGACAAAACACAGAAATCGCATCGTAAATAAATACAAAAGGCACAATGCAGCCTTAAGTACAAGAGTAGAGACTCTTCTTACAGTCGGTGCTTTGATCCTTTCCTGTGAGACCAGTATTAGTTTCCGATACACCACTGCAGGTTCTATGTATTCCTTGGACCATCACATTAACGATGAAACACAGAAATCGCGTCGGAATTAAATACAAAAGGCACAATGCTGCCTTAAGTGCAAGAATAGAGACTCTTCTTACAGTTGGTGCTTTTATCCTTTCCTGTGAGGCCAGTATTAGTTTCCGATACACCACTGCAGGTTCTATGTATTCCTTGGACATTCACATTGACGTTGAAACACAGAGGTCGCATCGGAACTAAATACAAACGGCACATTGCCGCCTTAAGTACAAGAATAGAGACTCTTCTTACAGTCGGTGCTTTGATCCTTTCCTGTGAGACCAGTATTAGTTTCCGAGACGCCACTGCAGGTTCAATGTATTCCTTGGACATTCACATTGACGATGAAACACTGAAATTACATCGGAATTAAATACAACAGGCACAATGCGCCTTAAACGCAAGAATAGTGAGACTTCTTAGAGCCTGTGCTTTGATTCTTTCCAATGAGACCAGTATTAGTTTCCGATACACCACTGCAGGTTCTATGTTTTCCTTGGACATTCACATTGACGACAAAACACAGAAATCGCATCGGAATTAAATACAAAAGGCACAATGCCGCTTTACGTATAAGAATAGAGACATTTCTTAAAGTCGGTGCTTTGATCTTTCCTGTGAGACCAATATTAGTTTTCGATACACCATTGCAAGTTCAATGTATTCCTTGGACATTCACATTGACGATGAAACACTGAAATTACATCGTAATTAAATACAAAAGGCACAATGCCGCCTTAAATGCAAGAAGAGTGAGACTTCTTAGCGTCTGTGCTTTGATTCTTTCCTATGAGACCAGTATTAGTTTCCGATACACCACTGCAGGTTCAATGTATTCCTTTTACATACACATTGACGATGAATTCTGAAATTACATCGGAATTAAATACAAAAGGCACAATGCCGTCTTAAGTGCAAGAAGAGTGAGAATTCTTAGAGGCTGTGCTTTGATCCTTTCCTGTGACACCAGTATTAGTTTCCGATACACCACTGCAGGTTCAATCTATTCATTTCACATACACATTGACGATGAAACACTGAAATTACATCGGAATTAAATACAAAAGGCACAATGCCGCCTTAAGTGCAAGAAGAGTGAGAATTCTTAGAGGCTGTGCTTTGATCCTTTCCTGTGAGACCAGTATTAGTTTCCGATACACCACTGCAGGTTCAATGTATTCATTTCACATACACATTGACGATGAAACACTGAATTTACATCGGAATTAAATACAAATGGCACTATGCCACCTTAAGTGCAAAAGGAGTGAGACCTCTTAGAGTATGTGCTTTGATCCTTTCCTATGAGACCAGTATTAGTTTCCGATACACCACTGCAGGTTCAATGAATTCCTTTTACATACACATTGACGATGAAACACTGAAATAACATCGGAATTATATACAAAAGGCACAATGCCGCCTTAAGTGCAAGAAGAGTGAGAATTCTTAGAGGCTGTGCTTTGATCCTTTCCTGGCAGACCAGTATTAGTTTCCGATACACCACTGCAGGTTCAATGTATTCCTTGGACATTCACATTAACGATGAAACACAGAAATCAAGTCGGAATTAAATACAAAAGGCACAATGCCGCCTAAAGTGCAAGAAGAGTGAGAATTCTTAGAGGCTGTGATTTGATCCTTTCCTGTGAGACCAGTATTAGTTTCCGATACACCACTGCAGGTTCAATGAATTCCTTTTACATACACATTGACGATGAAGCACTGAAATAACAACGGAATTAAATACAAAAGGAATAATGCCGCCTTAAGTGCAAGAAGAGTGAGACTTCATAGAGTCTGCGCTTTGATCCTTTCCTATGAGACCAATATTAGTTTCCGATACATCACTGCCGGTTCAATGTATTCTTTTTACATACACATTGAGGATGAAACACTGAAATTACATCGGAATAAATACAGAAGGCACAATGCCACCTTAAGTGCAAGAAGAGTGAGACATCTTAGAGTCTGTGATTTGATCCTTTCCTATGAGACCATTATTAGTTTCCGAACACCTCTGCTGGTTCAATTTATTCCTTTTACATACACATTGACGATGAAACACTGAAATTACATCGGAATTAAATACAAAAGCAATAATGCCGCCTTAAGTGCAAGAAGAGTGAGACTTCTTAGAGTCTGTGCTTTGATCCTTTCCTGTGAGACCAGCATTATTTTCCGATACACCACTGCAGGTTCAATGTATTCTTTTACATACACATTGACGATGAAACACTGATATTACATCGGAAATAATGCAAAAGGCAAAATGCCGTCTTAAGTGCAAGAAGAGTGAGAATTCTTAGAGTCTGTGCTTTGATCCTTTCCTGGCAGACCAGTATTAGTTTCCGATACACCAATGCAGGTTCAATATATTCCTTGGACCTTCGCATTGACGATGAAATACAGAAATCGGATCGGAATTAAATACAAAAGGCACAATGCCGCCTTTAGTACAAGAATAGAGACTCTTCTTACAGTCGGTGTTTTGATCCTTTCCTGTGAGACCAGTATTATTTTCCGATACACCACTGCAGGTTCAATGTGTCCCTTGGACTTTCGCATTGACGACAAAACATAGAAATCGCATCGGAATTAAATACAAAAGGCACAATGCCGCCTTAAGTACAAGAATAAAGACACTTCTTACAGTCGGTGCTTTGATCCTTTCCTGTGAGACCAGTATAAGTTTCCGATACCCCACTGCAGGTTCAATGTATTCCTTGGACATTCACTTTGACGATGAAACACTGAAATTACATCGGAATTAAACACAAAAGGCACAATACCGTCTTAAGGGCAAGAAGTGTGAGACTTCTTAGAGTCTGTGCTTTGAATCTTTCCTATGAGACCAGTATTAGTTTCCGATACACCACTGCAGGTTCAATGTATTCCTTTTACATACACATTGACGATGAATTCTGAAATTACATCGGAATTAAATACAAAAGGCACAATGCCGCCTTAAGTGCAAGAAGAGTGAGAATTCTTAGAGGCTGTGCTTTGATCCTTTCCTGTGAGACCAGTATTAGTTTCCGATACACCACTGCAGGTTCAATGTATTCATTTCACATACACATTGACGATGAAACACTGAATTTACATCGGAATTAAATACAAATGGCACTATGCCACCTTAAGTGCAAAAGGAGTGAGACCTCTTAGAGTATGTGCTTTGATCCTTTCCTATGAGACCAGTATTAGTTTCCGATACACCACTGCAGGTTCAATGAATTCCTTTTACATACACATTGACGATGAAACACTGAAATAACATCGGAATTATATACAAAAGGAATAATGCCGCCTTAAGTGCAAGAAGAGTGAGACTTCTTAGAGTCTGTGCTTTGATCCTTTCCTGTGAGTCCAACATTATTTTCCGAAACACCACTGCAGGTTCAATGTATTCCTTGTACATACACATTGACGATGAAACACTGATATTACATCGGAAATAATGCAAAAGGCAAAATGCCGTCTTAAGTGCAAGAAGAGTGAGACTTCTTAGAGTCTGTGCTTTGATCCTTTCCTGGCAGACCAGTATTAGTTTCCAATACACCACTGCAGGTTCAATGTATTCCTTGGACCTTCACATTAACGATGAAACACAGAAATCAAGTCGGAATTAAATACAAAAGGCACAATGCCGCCTTAAGTGCAAGAAGAGTGAGAATTCTTAGAGGCTGTGCTTTGATCCTTTCCTGTGAGACCAGTATTAGTTTCCGATACACCACTGCAGGTTCAATCTATTCATTTCACATACACATTGACGATGAAACACTGAAATTACATCGGAATTAAATACAAAAGGCACAATGCCACCTTAAGTGCAAAAGGAGTGAGACCTCTTAGAGTATGTGCTTTGATCCTTTCCTATGAGACCAGTATTAGTTTCCGATACACCACTGCCGGTTCAATGTATTCTTTTTACATACACATTGAGGATGAAACACTGAAATTACATCGGAATTAAATACAGAAGGCACAATGCCACCTTAAGTGCAAGAAGAGTGAGACATCTTAGAGTCTGCGCTTTGATCCTTTCCTATGAGACCAATATTAGTTTCCGATACATCACTGCCGGTTCAATGTATTCTTTTTACATACACATTGAGGATGAAACACTGAAATTACATCGGAATTAAATACAGAAGGCACAATGCCACCTTAAGTGCAAGAAGAGTGAGACATCTTAGAGTCTGTGTTTTGATCCTTTCCTATGAGACCAGTATTAGTTTCCGAACACCTCTGCTGGTTCAATTTATTCCTTTTACATACACATTGACGATGAAACACTGAAATTACATCGGAATTAAATACAAAAGCAATAATGCCGCCTTAAGTGCAAGAAGAGTGAGACTTCTTAGAGTCTGTGCTTTGATCCTTTCCTGTGAGACCAGCATTATTTTCCGATACACCACTGCAGGTTCAATGTATTCTTTTACATACACATTGACGATGAAACACTGATATTACATCGGAAATAATGCAAAAGGCAAAATGCCGTCTTAAGTGCAAGAAGAGTGAGGATTCTTAGAGTCTGTGCTTTGATCCTTTCCTGGCAGACCAGTATTAGTTTCCGATACACCACTGCAGGTTCAATGTATTCCTTGGACCTTCGCATTGACGATGAAATACAGAAATCGGATCGGAATTAAATACAAAAGGCACAATGCCGCCTTTAGTACAAGAATAGAGACTCTTCTTACTGTCGGTGTTTTGATCCTTTCCTGTGAGACCAGTATTATTTTCCCATACACCACTGCAGGTTCAATGTGTCCCTTGGACTGTCGCATTGACGACAAAACATAGAAATCGCATCGGAATTAAAAACAAAAGGCACAATGCCGCCTTAAGTACAAGAATAAAGACTCTTCTTACAGTCGGTGCTTTGATCCTTTCCTGTGAGACCAGTATAAGTTTCCGATACCCCACTGCAGGTTCAATGTATTCCTTGGACATTCACTTTGACGATGAAACACTGAAATTACATCGGAATTAAATACAAAAGGCACAATACCGTCTTAAGGGCAAGAAGTGTGAGACTTCTTAGAGTCTGTGCTTTGAATCTTTCCTATGAGACCAGTATTAGTTTCCGATACACCACTGCAGGTTCAATGTATTCCTTTTACATACACATTGACGATGTAACACTGAAATTACATTGAAATTAAATACAAAAGGCATGATGCCGCCTTAAGTGCAAGAAGCGTGAGACTTCTTAGAGTCTGTGCTTTGATCCTTTCCTATGAGACCAGTATTATTTTCCGATACACAACTGCAGCTTCAATGTACTCCTTGGACTTTCACATTGACGACAAAACACAGAAATCGCATCGTAAATAAATACAAAAGGCACAATGCCGCCTTAAGTACAAGAGTAGAGACTCTTCTTACAGTCGGTGCTTTGATCCTTTCCTGTGAGACCAGTATTAGTTTCCGATACCCCACTGCAGGTTCAATGTATTCCTTGGACATTCACTTTGACGATGAAACACTGAAATTACATCGGAATTAAATACAAAAGGCACAATGCCGTCTTAAGTGCCAGAAGAGTGAGACTTCTTAGAGTCTGTGCTATTATCCTTTCCTATGAGACCAGTATTAGTTTCCGATACACCACTGCAGGTTCAATGTATTCCTTTTACATACACATTGACGATGAAACACTGAAATCGCATCGGAATTAAATACAAAAGGGGCAATGTCGCCTTAAGTACAAGAATAGAGACTGTTCTTACAGTCGGTGTTTGATCCATACCTGTGAGACCAGTATTAGTTTCAGATACACCACTGCAGGTTCAATGTATTCCTTGGACATTCACATTGACGATTAAACACTGAAATTACATCGGAATTAAATACAAAAGGCACAATGCCGCCTTAAATGCAAGAAGAGAGAGACTTCTTAGAGTCTGTGCTTTTATCCTTTCCTATGAGACAAGTATTAGTTTCCGATACACCACTGCAGGTTCAGTGTATTCCTTTTACATACACATTGACGATGAAACACTGAAATTACATCGGAATTAAATACAAAAGGCACTATGCCACCTTAAGTGCAAAAGGAGAGCGACTTCTTAGAGTCTGTGCTTTGATACTTTCCTATGAGACCAGTATTAGTTTCCGATACACCACTGCAGGTTCAATGTATTCCTTTTACATACACATTGACGATGAAACACTGAAATTACATCGGAATTAAATACAAAAGGCTCAATGCCGCCTTAAGTGGAGGAAGAGTGAGACTTCTTAGAGTCTGTGATTTGATCCTTTCCTGTGAGACCAGTATTAGTTTCCGATTCACCACTGCAGGTTCAATGTATTCCTTGGACCTTCACATTAACGATGAAACACAGAAATCGCGTCGGAATTAAATACAAAAGGCACAATGCCGCCTTAAGTAGAAGAATAGAGACTCTTCTTACAGTTGGTGCTTTGATCCTTTCCTGTGAGACCAGTATTAGTTTCCGATACACCACTGCAGGTTCTATGTATTCCTTAGACATTCACATTGACGTTGAAACACAGAAGTCGCATCGGAATTAAATACAAAAGGCACAATGCCGCCTTAGGTACAAGAATAGAGAGACTTCTTACAGTCGGTGCTTTATACCTATCCTGTGAGACCAGTATTAGTTTGTGATACACCACTGCAGGTTCTATGTATTCCTTGGACATTCACATAGTCGATGAAACACTGAATTTGCATCGGAATTAAATGCAACAGGCACAATGCCGCCTTAAATGCTAGAATAGTGAGACTTCATAGAGTCAGTGCTTAGATTATTTCCAATGAGACCAGTATTAGATTTCGATACACCACTGCAGGTTCTATGTATTCCTTGGACCTTCACATTAACGATGAAACACAGAAATCGCGTCGGAATTAAATACGAAAGGCACAATGCCGCCGTAAGTACAAGAATAGCGACTCTTCTTACAGTTGGTGCCTTGATCTTTGCTGTGAGACCAGTATTAGTTTTCGATACACCACTGCGGGTTCAATGTATTCGTTGGACATTTACATTGACGATGAAACACTGAAATTACATCGGATTTAAATACAAAAGGCAAATGCCGTCTTAAGTGCAAGAAGAGTGAGACTTCTTAGAGTCTGTGCTTTGATCCTTTTCTGTGAGAGCAGTATTACATTCCGATACACCACTGCAGGTTCAATGTATTCCTTGGACCTTCACATTGACGACAAAACACAGATATCGCATCGGAATTAAATACAAAAGGCACAATGCCGACTTAAGTACAAGAATAGAGACTCTTCTTATAGTCGGTGCTTTGATCCTTTCTTGTGAGACCAGTATTAGTTTCCCATACACCATTGCAGGTTCAATGAATTCCGCAAACATTCACATTGACGATGAAACACTGAAATTACATTGGAATTAAATACAAAAGGCACAATGCCGCTATAAATGCAAGAAGAGTGAGACTTCTTAGAGTCTGTGCTTCGATCCTTTCCTATGAGACCAGTATTAGTTTCCGGTACACCACTGCAGGTTCTATGTATTCCATGGACATTCACATTGACGACAAAACACAAAAATCGCATCGGAATTAAATACAAAAGGCACAATGGCGCCTTGAGTACACGAATTGAGACCCTTCTTACAGTCGGTGCTATGATTCTTTCCTGTGAAACCAGTATTAGTTTCCGATACACCACTGCAAGTTCAATGTATTCCTTTTACATACACATTGACGATGAAACACTGAAATTACATCGGAATTAAATACAAAAGGCACATTGCCGCCATAAGTGCAAGAGGAGTGAGACTTCTTAGAGTCTGTGCTTTGATCCTATTCCTGTGAGAACAGTATTAGCTTCCGATACACCACTGCAGGTTCTATGTATTCCTTGCACATTCACATTGACGATGAAACACAGAAATCGCATAGGAATTAAATACAAAATGCACAATGCCGCCTTAAGTAAAAGAATAGGGACTCTTCTTACAGTCGGTGCTTTGATCCTTTCCTGTGAGACCAGTATTAGTTACCGATACACCACTGCAGGTTCAATGTATTCCTTTTACATACACATTGACGATGAAACACCGAAATTGCATCGGGATTAAATACAAAACGCAAAATGCTGTCTTAACTGCAAGAGGAGTGTGACTTCTTAGAGTCTGTGCTTTGATCCTTTCCTGAGAGAACAGTATTAGTTTCCGATACACCACTGCAGGTTCAATGTATTCCTTGGACCTTCACATTGACGATGAAACACAGAAATCGCATCGCAATTAAATACAAAAAGCTTAATGCCGCCGTAAGTACAGGAATAGAGACTTTTCTTACAGTCGGTGCTTTGAACCTTTCCTGTGAGACAAGTATTAGTTTCCGATACGCCACTGCAGGTTCAATGTATTCCTTGGACATTCACATTGACGATGAAACACTGAAATTACATCCGAATTAAATACAAAAGGCACAATGCCACCTTAAATGCAAGAAGAGTGAGACTTCTTAGCGTCTGTGCTTTGATTCTTTCCTATGAGACCAGTATTAGTTTCCGATACACCACTGCAGGTTAAATATATTCCTTTTACATACACATTGACGATGAAACACTGAAATTACATCGGAATTAAATACAAAAGGCACAATGCCACCTTAACTGCAAATGGAGTGAGACTTCTTAGAGTATGTGCTTTGATCCTTTCCTATGAGACCAGTATTAGTTTCCGATACACCACTGCAGGTTCAATGTATTCCTTTTACATACACATTGACGATGAAACACTGAAATTACATCGGAATTAAATACAAAAGGCACAATGCCGCCTTAAGTGCTAGATGAGTGAGACTTCTTAGAGTCTTTGCTTTGATCCTTTCCTATGAGACCAGTTATAGTTTCCGATGCACCACTGCAGGGTCAATGTATTCCTTGGACCTTCACATTAACGATGAAACACAGAAATCAAGTCGGAATTAAATACAAAAGGCACAATGCCGCCTTAAGTACAAGAATAGAGACTCTTCTTACAGTCTGTGTTTTGATCCTTTCCTGTGAGACCAGTATTAGTTTGCGATACACCACTGCAGGTTCAATCTATTCCTTTTACATACACATTGACGATGAAACACTGAAATTACATCGGAATTAAATACAAAAGGCACAATGCCACCTTATCTGCAAAAGGAGTGAGACTTCTTAGAGTATGTGCTTTGATCCTTTCGTATGAGACCAGTATTAGTTTCCGATACACCACTGCAGGTTCAATGTATTCCTTTTACATTCACATTGACGATGAAACACTGAAATTACATCGGAATTAAATACAAAAGGCACAATGCCACCTTAAGTGCAAAAGGAGTGAGACTTCTTAGAGTATGTGCTTTGATCCTTTCCTATGAGACCAGTATTAGTTTCAGATACGCCACTGCAGGTTCAATGTATTCCTTGGACCTTAACATTAACGATGAAATCAGAAATCAAGTCGGAAATAAATACAAAAGGCACAATGCCGCCTTAAGTGCAAGAAGAGTGAGACTTCTTAGAGTCTGCGCTTTGATCCTTTCCTATGAGACCAATATTAGTTTCCGATACATCACTGCCGGTTTAATGTATTCTTTTTACAAACACATTGAGGATGAAACACTGAAATTACGTCGGAATTTAATACAAAAGGCACAATGCCGCCTTAAGTGCAAGAGGAGTGAGACTTCGTAGAGTCTGTGATTTTATCCTTTCCTATGAGACCAATATTAGTTTCCGAACACCTCTGCAGGTTCAATGTATTCCTTTTACATACACATTGACGATGAAACACTGAAATTACATCGGAATTAAATACAAATGGAATAATGCCGCCTTAAGTGCAAGAAGAGTGAGACTTCTTAGAGTCTGTGTTTTGATCCTTTCCTGTGAGACCAGCATTATTTTCCGATACACCACTGCAGGTTCAATGTATTCCTTTTACATACACATTCACGATGAAACTCTGATATTACATCGGAAATAAAGCAAAAGGCAAAATGCCGTCTTAAGTGCAAGAAGAGTGAGACTTCTTAGAGTCTGTGCTTTGATCCATTCCTGACAGACCAGTATTGGTTTCCGATACATCACTGCAGGTTCAATGCATTCCTTAGACCTACACATTGACGATAAAACACAGAAGTCGCATCGCAATTAAATACAAAAAGCACAATGCAGCCTTAAGTACAAGAATAGAGACTTTTCTTACAGTCGGTGCTTTGATCCTTTCCTGTGAGACCAGTATTAGTTTCCGATACGCCACTGCAGGTTCAATGTATTCCTTGGACATTCACATTGACGATGAAACACTGAAATTACATCGGAATTAAATACAAAAGGCACAATGCCGCCTTAAATGCAAGAAGAGTGAGACTTCTTAGCGTCTGTGCTTTGATTCTTACCTATGAGACCAGTATTAGTTTCCGATACACCACTGCAGGTTAAATCTATACCTTTTACATACACATTGACGATGAAACACTGAAATTACATTGGAATTAAATACAAAAGGCACAATGCCACCTTAACTGCAAAAGGAGTGAGACTTCTTAGAGTATGTGCTTTGATCCTTTCCTATGAGACCAGTATTAGTTTCCGATACACCACTGCAGGTTCAATGTATTCCTTTTACATACACATTGACGATGAAACACTGAAATTACATCGGAATTAAATACAAAAGGCACAATGCCGCCTTACGTGCAAGAAGAGTGAGACTTCTTAGAGTCTTTGGTTTGATCCTTTCCTATGAGACCAGTTATAGTTTCCGATACACCACTGCAGGTTCAATGTATTCCTTGGATCTTCACATTGACGACAAAACACAGATATCGCATCGGAATTAAATACAAAAGGCACAATGCCGACTTAAGTACAAGAATAGAGACTCTTCTTATAGTCGGTGCTTTGATCCTTTCTTGTGAGACCAGTATTAGTTTCCCATACACCATTGCAGGTTCAATGAATTAGGTAAACATTCACATTGACGATTAAAAACACTGAAATTACATTGGAATTAAATACAAAAGGCACAATGCCGCTATAAATGCAAGAACAGTGAGACTTCTTAGAGTCTGTGCTTTGATCCATTCCTGACAGACCAGTATTGGTTTCCGATACATCACTGCAGGTTCAATGCATTCCTTAGACCTACACATTGACAATAAAACACAGAAGTCGCATCGCAATTAAATACAAAAAGCACAATGCCGCCTTAAGTACAAGAATAGAGACTTTTCTTACAGTCGGTGCTTTGATCCTTTCCTGTGAGACCAGTATTAGTTTCAGATACGCCACTGCAGGTTCAATGTATTCCTTGGACATTCACATTGACGATGAAACACTGGAATTACATCGGAATTAAATACAAAAGGCACAATGCCGCCTTAAATGCAAGAAGAGTGAGACTTCTTAGCGTCTGTGCTTTGATTCTTACCTATGAGACCAGTATTAGTTTCCGATACACCACTGCAGGTTAAATCTATACCTTTTACATACACATTGACGATGAAACACTGAAATTACATCGGAATTAAATACAAAAGGCACAATGCCACCTTAACTGCAAAAGGAGTGAGACTTCGTAGAGTATGTGCTTTGATCCTTTCCTATGAGACCAGTATTAGTTTCCGATACACCACTGCAGGTTCAATGTATTCCTTTTACATACACATTGACGATGAAACACTGAAATTACATCGGAATTAAATACAAAAGGCACAATGCCGCCTTAAGTGCAAGATGAGTGAGACTTCTTAGAGTCTTTGCTTTGATCCTTTCCTATGAGACCAGTTATAGTTTCCGATACACCACTGCAGGTTCAATGTATTCCTTGGACCTTCACATTAACGATGAAACACAAAAATCAAGTCGGAATTAAATACAAAAGGCACAATGCCGCCTTAAGTACAAGAATAGAGACTCTTCTTACAGTCTGTGTTTTGATCTATTCCTGTGAGACCAGTATTAGTTTGCGATACACCACTGCAGGTTCAATCTATTCCTTTTACATACACATTGGCGATAAAACACTGAAATTACATCGGAATTAAATACAAAAGGCACAATGCCACCTTATCTGCAAAAGGAGTGAGACCTCTTAGAGTATGTGCTTTGATCCTTTCGTATGAGACCAGTATTAGTTTCCGATACACCACTGCAGGTTCAATGTATTCCTTTTACATTCACATTGACGATGAAACACTGAAATTACATCGGAATTAAATACAAAAGGCACAATTCCACCTTAAGTGCAAAAGGAGTGAGACTTCTTAGAGTATGTGCTTTGATCCTTTCCTATGAGACCAGTATTAGTTTCAGATACACCACTGCAGGTTCAATGTATTCCTTGGACCTTAACATTAACGATGAAATCAGAAATCAAGTCGGAATTAAATACAAAAGGCACAATGCCGCCTTAAGTGCAAGAAGAGTGAGACTTCTTAGAGTCTGCGCTTTGATCCTTTCCTATGAGACCAATATTAGTTTCCGATACATCACTGCCGGTTTAATGTATTCTTTTTACAAACACATTGAGGATGAAACACTGAAATTACGTCGGAATTAAATACAAAAGGCACAATGCCGCCTTAAGTGCAAGAAGAGTGAGACTTCGTAGAGTCTGTGATTTTATCCTTTCCTATGAGACCAATATTAGTTTCCGAACACCTCTGCAGGTTCAATGTATTCCTTTTACATACACATTGACGATGAAACACTGAAATTACATCGGAATTAAATACAAATGGAATAATGCCGCCTTAAGTGCAAGAAGAGTGAGACTTCTTAGAGTCTGTGTTTTGATCCTTTCCTGTGACACCAGCATTATTTTCCGATACACCACTGCAGGATCAATGTATTCCTTTTACATACACATTCACGATGAAGCACTGATATTACATCGGAAATAAAGCAAAAGGCAAAATGCCGTCTTAAGTACAAGAAGAGTGAGACTTCTTAGAGTCTGTGCTTTGATCCATTCCTGACAGACCAGTATTGGTTTCCGATACATCACTGCAGGTTCAATGTATTCCTTAGACCTACACATTGACGATAAAACAAAGAAGTCGCATCGCAATTAAATACAAATAGCACAATGCCGCCTTAAGTACAAGAATAGAGACTTTTCTTACAGTCGGTGCTTTGATCCTTTCCTGTGAGTCCAGTATTAGTTTCCGATACGCCACTGCAGGTTCAATGTATCCCTTGGACATTCACATTGACGATGAAACACTGAAATTACATCGGAATTAAATACAAAAGGCACAATGCCGCCTTAAATGCAAGAAGAGTGAGACTTCTTAGCGTCTGTGCTTTGATTCTTACCTATGAGACCAGTATTAGTTTCCGATACACCACTGCAGGTTAAATCTATACCTTTTACATACACATTGACGATGAAACACTGAAATTACATCGGAATTAAATACAAAAGCCACAATGCCACCTTAACTGCAAAAGGAGTGAGACTTCTTAGAGTATGTGCTTTGATCCCTTCCTATGAGACCAGTATTAGTTTCCGATACACCACTGCAGGTTCAATGTATTCCTTGGACCTTCACATTAACGATGAAACACAGAAATCAAGTCGGAATTAAATACAAAAGGCACAATGTCGCCTTAAGTACAAGAATAGAGACTCTTCTTTCAGTCTGTGTTTTGATCCTTTCCTGTGAGACCATTATTAGTTTGCGATACACCACTGCAGGTTCAATCTATTCGTTATACATACACATTGACGATGAAACACTGAAATTACATCGGAATTCAATACAAAAGCCACAATGCCACCTTAACTGCAAAAGGAGTGAGACTTCTTAGAGTTTGTGCTTTGATCCTTTCCTATGAGACCAGTATTAGTTTCCGATACACCACTGCAGGTTCAATGTATTCCTTTTACATACACATTGACGATGAAACACTGAAATTACATCGGAATTAGATACAAAAGGCACAATGCCGCCTTACGTGCAAGAAGAGTGAGACTTCTTAGAGTCTTTGGTTTGATCCTTTCCTATGAGACCAGTTATAGTTTCCGATACACCACTGAAGGTTCAATGTATTCCTTGGACCTTCACATTAACGATGAAACACTGAAATCAAGTCGGAATTAAATACAAAAGGCACAAGGCCGCCTTAAGTACAAGAATAGAGACTCTTCTTTCAGTCGGTGTTTTGATCCTTTCCTGTGAGACCAGTATTCCTTTGCAATACACCACTGCAGGTTCAATGTATTCCTTTTACATACACATTGACGATGAAACACTGAAATTACATCGGAATGAAATACAAAAGGCACAATGCCACCCTAAGTGCAAAAGGAGTGAGACTTCTTAGAGTAGGTGCTTTGATCCTTTCCTATGAGACCAGTATTAGTTTCCGATACACCACTGCAGGTTCAATGTATTCCTTTTACATACACATTGACGATGAAACACTGAAATTACATCGGAATTAAATACAAAAGGCACAATGCCACCTTAACTGCAAAAGGAGTGAGACTTCTTAGAGTATGTTCTTTGATCCTTTCCTATGAGACCACTATTAGTTTCCGATACACCACTGCAGGTTCAATGTATTCCTTTTACATACACATTGACGTTGAAACACTGAAATAACATCGGAGCTAAATAAAAAAGGCACAATGCCACCTTAACTGCAAAAGGAGTGAGACTTCATAGAGTATGTGCTTTGATCCTTTCTTATGAGACCAGTATTAGTTTCCGATACACCACTGCAGGTTCAATGTATTCCTTCTACAAACACATTGACGATGAAACACTGAAATTACATCTGAATTAAATACAAAGGGCACAATGCCACCTTAACTGCAAAAGGAGAGAGACTTCTTAGAGTATGTGCTATGATCCTTTCCTATGAGACCAGTATTAGTTTCCGATACACCACTGCAGGTTCAATGTATTCCTTTTACATACACATTGACGATGAAACACTTTAATTACATAGGAATTAAATACAAAAGGCTCAATGCCGCCTTAAGTGCTAGAAGAGTGAGTCTTCTTAGAGTCTTTGCTTTGATCCTCTCCTATGAGACCAGTTATAGTTTCCGATACACCACTGCAGGTTCAATGTATTCCTTGGACCTTCACATTAACGATGAAACACAGAAATGAAGTCGGAATTAAATACAAAAGGCACAATGCCGCCTTAGGAAATAGAATAGAGGCTCTTCTTACAGTCGGTGTTTTGATCCTTTCCTGTGAGACCAGTATTAGTTTGCGATACACCACTGCGGGTTCAATGTATTCCTTTTACATACTCATTGACGATGAAACACTGAAATTACATCGGAATTAAATACAAAAGGCACATTGCCACCTTAAGTGCAAAAGGAGTGAGACTTCTTAGAGTATGTGCTTTGATCCTTTCCTATGAGATCAGTATTAGTCTCCGATACACCATTGCAGGTTCAATGTATTCCTTTTACATACACATTGACGATGAAACACTGAAATTACATCGGAATTAAATACAAAAGGCACAATGCCACCTTAACTGCAAAAGGAGTGACACTTCTTAGAGTATGTGCTTTGATACTTTCCTATGAGACTAGTATTAGTTTCCGATACACCACTGCAGGTTCAATGTATTCCTTTTACATACACATTGACGATGAAACACTGAAATTACATCGGAATTAAATACAAAAGGCACAATGCCACCTTAAGTGCAAAAGGAGTGAGACTTCTTAGAGTATGTGCTTTGATCCTTTCCTATGAGACCAGTATTAGTTTCAGATACACCACTGCAGGTTCAATGTATTCCTTGGACCTTCACATTAACGATGAAATCAGAATTCAAGTCGGAATTAAATACAAAAGGCACAATGCCGCCTTAAGTACAAGAATAGGGACTCTTCTTACAGTCGGTGCTTTGTTCCTTTCCTGTGAGACCAGTATTAGTTACCGATACACCACTGCAGGTTCAATGTATTCCTTGGACATTCACATTGACGACAAAACACAGAAACCGCATCGGAATTAAATACAAAAGGCACAATGCCGCCTTAAGTACAAGAATAAAGACTCTTCTTACAGTCGGTGATTTGATCCTTTCCTGTAAGACCAGTATTAGTTTCCGATACCCCACTGCAGGTTCCATGTATTCCTTGCACATTCACATTGACGATGAAACACAGAAATCGCATAGGAATGAAATACAAAATGCACAATGCCGCCTTAAGTACAAGAATAGGGACCCTTCTTACAGTCGGTGCTTTGATCCTTTCCTGTGAGACCAGTATTAGTTACCGATACACCACTGCAGGTTCAATGTATTCCTTGGACATTCACATTGACGATGATACACTGAAATTACATCGGAATTAAATACAAAAGGCGAAATGCTGTCTTAACTGCAAGAGGAGTGCGACTTCTTAGAGTCTGTGCTTTGATCCATTCCTGAGAGACCAGTATTAGTTTCCGATACACCACTGCAGGTTCAATGTATTCCTTGGTCCTTCACATTAAAGATGAAACACAGAAATCAAGTCGGAAATAAATATAAAAGGCACAATGCCGCCTTAAGTACAGGAATAGAGACTCTTCTTACAGTCTGTGTTTTGATCCTTTCCTGTGAGACCAGTATTAGTTTGCGATACACCACTGTAGGTTCAATGTATTCCTTTTAGGTACACATTGACGATGAAACACTGAAATTACATCGGAATTAAATACAAAAGGCACAATGTCACCTTAACTGCAAAAGGAGTGAGACTTCTTAGAGTATGTGTTATGATCCTTTCCTATGAGACCAGTATTAGTTTCCGATACACCACTGTAGGTTCAATGTATTCCTTTTACGTACACATTGCCGATGAAACACTGAAATTACATCGGAATTAAATACAAAAGGCACAATGCCGCCTTACGTGCAAGAAGAGTGAGACTTCTTAGAGTCTTTGCTTTGATCCTTTCCTATGAGACCAGTTATAGTTTCCGATACACCACTGCAGGTTCAAAGTATTCCTTGGACCATCACATTAACGATGAAACACAGAAATCAAGTCGGAATTAAATACAAAAGGCACAATGCCGCCTTAAGTACAAGAATAGAGACTCTTCTTTCAGTCAGTGATTTGATACTTTCCTGTGAGACCAGTATTCCTTTGCAATACACCACTGCAGGTTCAATGTATTCCTTTTACATACACATTGACGAAGAAACACTGAAATTACATCGGAATTAAATACAAAAGGCACAATGCCCCCTTGACTGCAAAAGGAGTGAGACTTCTTAGAGTATGTTCTTTGATCCTTTCCTATGAGACCACTATTAGTTTCCGATACACCACTGCAGGTTCAATGTATTCCTTTTACATACACATTGACGTTGAAACACTGAAATAACATCGGAGCTAAATACAAATGGCACAATGCCACCTTAACTGCAAAAGGAGTGAGACTTCTCAGAGTATGTGCTTTGATCCTTTCTTATGAGACGAGTATTAGTTTCCGATACACCACTGCAGGTTCAATGTATTCCTTCTACATACAGATTGACTACAAAACACTGAAATTACATCGGAATTAAATACAAAGGGCACAATGCCACCTTAACTGCAAAAGGAGTGAGACTTCTTAGAGTATGTGCTTTGATCCTTTCCTATGAGAACAGTATTAGTTTCCGATACACCACTGCAGGTTCAATGTATTCCTTTTACATACACATTGACGATGAAACACTGAAATTACATAGGAATTAAATACAAAAGGCACAATGCCGCCTTAAGTGCAAGAAGAGTGAGACTTCTTAGAGTCTTTGCTTTGATCCTTTCCAATGAGACCAGTTATAGTTTCTGATACATCACTGCAGGTTCAATGTATTCCTTGGACCTTCACATTAACGATGAAACACAGAAATCAAGTCGGAATTAAATACAAAAGGCACAATGCCGCCTTAAGTAAATGAATAGAGGCTCTTCTTACAGTCGGTGTTTTGATCCTTTCCTGTGAGACCAGTATTAGTTTGCGATACACCACTGCAGGTTCAATGTATTCCTTTTACATACTCATTGACGATGAAACACTGAAATTACATCGGAATTAAATACAAAAGGCACAATGCCACCTTAAGTGCAAAAGGAGTGAGACTTCATAGAGTATGTGCTTTGATCCTTTCTTATGAGACCAGTATTAGTTTCCGATACACCACTGCAGGTTCAATGTATTCCTTCTACATACACATTGACGATGAAACACTGAAATTACATCTGAATTACATACAAAGGGCACAATGCCACCTTAACTGCAAAAGGAGAGAGACTTCTTAGAGTATGTGCTTTGATCCTTTCCTATGAGACCAGTATTAGTTTCCGATACACCACTGCAGGTTCAATGTATTCCTTTTACATACACATTGACGATGAAACACTTTAATTACATAGGAATTAAATACAAAAGGCTCAATGCCGCCTTAAGTGCTAGAAGAGTGAGTCTGCTTAGAGTCTTTGCTTTGATCCTCTCCTATGAGACCAGTTATAGTTTCCGATACACCACTGCAGGTTCAATGTATTCCTTGGACCTTCACATTAACGATGAAACACAGAAATGAAGTCGGAATTAAATACAAAAGGCACAATGCCGCCTTAAGTAAAAGAATAGAGGCTCTTCTTACAGTCGGTGTTTTGATCCTTTCCTGTGAGACCAGTATTAGTTTGCGATACACCACTGCAGGTTCAATGTATTCCTTTTACATACTCATTGACGATGAAACACTGAAATTACAT
Organism: Schistocerca americana; assembly: GCF_021461395.2. NCBI lineage: Eukaryota > Metazoa > Arthropoda > Insecta > Orthoptera > Acrididae > Schistocerca > Schistocerca americana. The sequence goes on from NC_060123.1 coordinate 738,299,119, forward strand.
CGGAATTAAATACAAAAGGCACATTGCCACCTTAAGTGCAAAAGGAGTGAGACTTCTTAGAGTATGTGCTTTGATCCTTTCCTATGAGATCAGTATTAGTCTCCGATTCACCATTGCAGGTTCAATGTATTCCTTTTACATACACATTGACGATGAAACACTGAAATTACATCGGAATTAAATACAAAAGGCACAATGCCACCTTAACTGCAAAAGGAGTGACACTTCTTAGAGTATGTGCTTTGATACTTTCCTATGAGACTAGTATTAGTTTCCGATACACCACTGCAGGTTCAATGTATTCCTTTTACATACACATTGACGATGAAACACTGAAATTACATCGGAATTAAATACAAAAGGCACAATGCCACCTTAAGTGCAAAAGGAGTGATACTTCTTAGAGTATGTGCTTTGATCCTTTCCTATGTGACTAGTATTAGCTTCCGATACACCACTGCTGATTGAATGTATTCCTTTTACATACACATTGACGATGAAACACTAAAATTACATCGGAATTATATACAAAAGGCACAATGCCACCTTAACTGCAAAGGGAGTGAGACTTCTTAGAGTATGTGCTTTGATCCTTTCCTATGAGACCAGTATTAGTTTCTGATACACCACTGCAGGTTCAATGTATTCCTTTTACATACACATTGACGATGAAACACTGAAATTACATCGGAATTAAATACAAAAGGCACAATGCTACCGCAACTGCAAAAGGAGTGAGACTTCTTAGAGTATGTGCTTTGATCCTTTCCTATGAGAGTAGTATTAGTTTCCGATACACCACTGCAGGTTCAATGTATTCCTTTTACATACACATTGACGATGAAACACTGATATTACATCGGTATTAAATACAAAAGGCACAATGCCACCTTAAGTGCAAAAGGAGTGAGACTTCTTATAGTATGTGCATTGATCCTTACCTATGAGACCAGTATTAGTTTCCAATAGTCCACTGCAGGCTCAATGTATTCCTTTTACATACACATTGACGTTGAAACACTGAAATAACATCGGAGCTAAATACAAATTGCACAATGCCACCTTAACTGCAAAAGGAGTGAGACTTCTTAGGGTATGTGCTTTGATCCTATCTTATGAGACCAGCATTAGTTTCCGATACACCACTGCAGGTTCAATGTATTCCTTCTACATACACATTGACGATGAAACACTGAAATTACATCGGAATTAAATACAAAGGACACAATGCCACCTTAACTGCAAAAGGAGTGAGGCTTCTTAGAGTATGTGCTTTCATCTTTTCCTATGAGACCAGTATTAGTTTCCGATACACCACTGCAGGGTCAATGTATTCCTTATACTTACACATTGACGATGAAACACTGAAATTACATCGGAATTAAATACAAAATGCACAATGCCGCCTTAAGTGCAAGAAGAGTGAGACTTCTTAGAGTCTTTGCTTTGATCCTTTCCAATGAGACCAGTTATAGTTTCCGATACACCACTGCAGATTCAATGTATTCCTTGGACCTTCACATTAACGATGAAACACAGAAATCAAGTCGGAATTAAATACAAAAGTCACAATGCCGCCTTATGTAAAAGAATAGAGGCTCTTCTTACAGTCGGTGTTTGGATCCTTTCCTGTGAGACCAGTATTAGTTTGCGATACACCACTGCAGGTTCAATGTATTCCTTTTACATACTCATTGACGATGAAACACTGAAATTACATCGGAATTAAATACAAAAGGCACAATGCTACCTTAAGTGCAGAAGGAGTGAGACTTCTTAGGGTATGTGCTTTGATCCTTTCCTATGAGACCAGTATTAGTTTCCGATACACCATTGCAGGTTCAATGTATTCCTTTTAGATACACATTGACGATGAAACACTGAAATTACATCGGAATTAAATACAAAAGGCACAATGCCACCTTAACTGCAAAAGGAGTGAGACTTCTTAGAGTATGTGTTTTGATACTTTCCTATGAGACCAGTATTAGTTTCCGATACACCACTGCAGGTTCAATGTATTCCTATTACATACACATTGACGATGAAACACTGAAATTACATCGGAATTAAATACAAAAGGCACAATGCCGCCTTAAGTGCATGAAGGGTGAGACTTCTTAGAGTCTTTGCTTTGATCCTTTCCTATGAGACCAGTTATTGTTTCCGATACACCACTGCAGGTTCAATGTATTCCTTGGACCTTCACATTAACGATGAAGCACAGAAATCAAGACGGAATTAAATACAAAAGGCACAATGCCGCCTTAAGTACAAGAATAGAGACTCTTCTTACAGTCGGTGTTTTGATCCTTTCCTGTGAGACCAGTATTAGTTTGCGATACACCACTGTAGGTTCGATGTATTCCTTTTACATACACATTGACGATGAAACACTGAAATTACATCGGAATAAATACAAAAGGCACAATGCCACCTTAACTGCAAAAGGAGTGAGACTTCTTAGAGTATGTTCTCTGATCCTTTCCTATGAGACCAGTATTAGTTTCCGATACACCACTGTAGGTTCAATGTATTCCTTTTACATACACATTGACGATGAAACACTGAAATTACATCGGAATTATATACAAAAGGCACAATGCCACCTTAACTGCAAAGGGACTGAGACTTCTTAGAGTATGTGCTTTGATCCCTTCCTATGAGACCAGTATTAGTTTCTGATACACCACTGCAGGTTCAATGTATTCGTTTTGAATACACATTGACGATGAAACACTGAAATTACATCGGAATTAAATACAAAAGGCACAATGCCGCCTTAAGTGCAAGAAGAGTGAGACTTCTTAGAGTCTTTGCTTTGATCCTTTCCTATGAGACCAGTTATAGTTTCCGATACACCACTGCAGGTTCAATGTATTCCTTGGACCTTCACATTAACGATGAAACACAGAAATCAAGACTGAATTAAATACAAAAGGCACAATGCCGCCTTAAGTACAAGAATAGAGACTCTTCTTACAGTCGGTGTTTTGATCCTTTCCTGTGAGACCAGTATTAGTTTGCGATACACCACAGCAGGTTCGATGTATTCTGTTTACATACACATTGACGATAAAACACTGAAATTACATCGGAATAAATACAAAAGGCACAGTGCCACCTTAACTGCAAAAGGAGTGAGACTTCTTAGAGTATGTGCTTTGATCCTTTCCTATGAGACCAGTATTAGTTTCCGATACACCACTGCAGGTTCTATGTATTCCTTTTACATACACATTGACGATGAAACACTGAAATTACATCGGAATTAAATACGAAAGGCACAATGCCACCTTAACTGCAAAAGGAGTGAGACTTCTTAGAGTATGTGCTTTGATCCTTTCCTATGAGACCAGTATTAGTTTCCGATACACCACTGCAGGTTCAATGCATTCCTTTTACATACACATTGACGATGAAACACTGAAATTACATCGGAATTAAATACAAAAGGCACAATGCCGCCTTAAGTGCAAGAAGAGTGAGACTTCTTAGAGCCTTTGCTTTGATCCTTTTCTATGAGACCACTTTAAGTTTCCGATACACCACTGCAGGTTCAATGTATACCTTGGGCCTTCACATTAACGATGAAACACAGAAATCAAGTCGGAATTAAATACAAAAGGCACAATGCCGCCTTAAGTACAAGAATAGAAACTCTTCTTACAGTCGGTGTTTTGATCCTTTCCTGTGAGACTAGTATTAGTTTGCGATAAACCACTGCAGGTTCAATGTATTCCTTTTACATACACATTGACGATGAAACACTGAAATTACATCGTACTTAAATACAAAAGGCACAATGCCACCTTAAGTGCAAAAGGAGTGACACTTCTTAGAGTATGTGCTTTGATCCTTTCCTATGTGACCAGTATTAGTTTCCGATACACCACTGTTGATTCAATGTATTCCTTTTACATACACATTGACGATGAAACACTGAAATTACATCGGAATTAAAAACAAAAGGCACATTGCCACCTTAACTGCAAAAGGAGTGAGACTTCTTAGAGTATGTGCTTTGATCCTTTCCTATAAGACCAGTATTAGTTTCAGATACACCACTGCAGGTTCAATATATTCCTTTTACATACACATTGACGATGAAACACTGATATTACATCGGAATTAAATACAAAAGGCACAATGCCACCTTAAGTGCAAAAGGAGTGAGACTTCTTAGAGTATGTGCATTGATCCTTTCCTATGAGACCAGTATTAGTTTCCAGTACTCCACTGCAGGTTCAATGTATTCCTTTTACATACACATTGACAATGAAACACTGAAATTACATCGGAATTAAATACAAAAGGCACAATGCCACCTTAACTGCAACAGGCGTGAGACTTCTTAGAGTATGTGCTTTGATCCTTTCCTGTGAGACCAGTATTATCTTCCGATACAGCACTGCAGGTTCAATGTATTCCTTGGACCTTCACATTGACGACAAAAGACAGAAATCGCTTCGCAATTAAATACAAAAGGCACAATGCCGCCTTATGTACAAGAATAGAGACTCTTCTTACAGTCAGTGATTTGATCTTTGCTGTGAGACCAGTATTAGTTTTCGATACACCACTGCAGGTTCAATGTATTCCTTGGACAATCACATTGACGATGAAACACTGAAATTACAGCGGAATTATATACAAAAGGCACAATGCCGTATTAAGTGCAAGAAGAGTGAGACTTCTTAGAGTCTGGGCTTTGATCCTTTCCTTTGAGAGCAGTATTATTTTCCGATACACCTCTGCAGGTTCAATGTATTCCTTGGACCTTCACATTAACGATGAAACACAGAAATCAAGTCGGAATTAAATACCAAAGGCACAATGCCGCCTTAAGTACAAGAATAGTGACTCTTCTTACAGTCGGTGTTTTGATCTTTTCCTGTGAGACCAGTATTAGTTTGCGATACACCACTGCAGGTTCAATGTATTCCTTTTACATACACATTGACGATGAAACACTGAAATTACATCGGAATTAAATACAAAGGGCACAATGCCACCTTAAGTGCAAAAGGAGTGAGACTTCTTAGAGTATGTGCTTTGATCCTTTCCTATGAGACCAGTATTAGTTTCCGATACACCACTGCAGGTTCAATGTATCCTTTTACATACACATTGACGATGAAACACCGAAATTACATCGGAATTAAATACAAAAGGCACAATGCCACCTTAAGTGCAAAGGGAGTGAGACTTCTTAGAGTATGTGTTTTGATCCTTGCCTGTGAGACCAGTATTAGTTTCCGATACACCACTCCAGGTTCAATGTATTCCTTTTACACACACATTGACGATGAAACACTGAAATTACATCGGAATTAAATACAAAAGGCACAATGCCACCATAACTGCAAAAGGAGTGAGACTTCTTAGAGTATGTGCTTTGATCCTTTCCTATGAGACCAGTATTAGTTTCCGATACACCACTGCAGGTTCAATGTATTCCTTTTACATACACATTGACGATGAAACACTGAAATTACATCGGAATTAAATACAAAAGACACAATGCCACCTTAACTGCAAAAGGAATGAGACTTCTTAGAGTATGTGCTTTGATCCTTTCCTAGGAGACCAGTATTAGTTTCCGATACACCACTGCAGGTTCAATGTATTCCTTTTACATACACATTGACGATGAAACACTGAAACTACATCGGAATTAATACAAAAGGAACAATGCCACCTTAAGCGCAAAAGGAGTGAGACTTCTTGGAGTATGTGCTTTGATCCTTTCCTGTGAGACCAGTATTAGTTTCCGATACACCACTGCAGGTTCAATGTATTTTTTTTACATACACATTGACGATAAAACACTGAAATACATCGGAATTAAGTACAAAAGGCACAATTCCACCTTAACTGCAAAAGGAGTGAAACTTCTTAGAGTATGTACTTTGATCCTTTCCTATGAGACCAGTATTAGTTTCCGATACACCACTGCAGGTTCAATGTATTCCTTTGACATACTCATTGACGATGAAACACTGAAATTACATCGGAATTAAATACAAAACGCACAATGCCACCTTAACTGCAAAAGGAGTGTGACTTCTTAGAGTATGTGCTTTGATCCTTTCCTATGAGACCAGTATTAGTTTCCGATACACCACTGCAGGTTCAATGTATTCCTTTTACATACACATTGACGATGAAATACTGAAATTACATCGGAATTAAATACAAAAGGCACAATGCCACCTTAACTGCAACAGGCGTGAGACTTCTTAGAGTATGTGCTTTGATCCTTGCCTATGAGACCAGTATTAGTTTCCGATACACCACTGCAGGTTCAATGTATTCCTTTTACATACACATTGACGATGAAACACTGAAATTACATCGGAATTCAATACAAAAGGCACAATGCCACCTTAAGTGCAAAAGCAGTGAGACTTCTTAGAGTATGTGCCTTGATCCTTTCCTATGAGACCAGTATTAGTTTCCGATACACCACTGCAGGTTCAATGTATTCCGTTTACATACACATTGACGATGAAACACTGAAATTACATCGGAATTAAATACAAAAGGCACAATGCCGACTTAAGTGCAAGAAGAGTGAGACTTCTTAGAGTCTTTGCTTTGTTCCTATCCTATGAGACCAGTTATAGTTTCCGATACACCACTGCAGGTTCAATGTATTCCTTTTCAATACACATTGACGATGAAACACTGAAATTACATCGGAATTAAATACAAAAGGCACAATGCCACCTTAACTGCAAAAGGAGTGAGACTTCTTAGAGTATTTGCTTTGATCCATTCCTATGAGACCAGTATTAGTTTCCGATACACCACTGCAGGTTCAATGTATTCCTTTTACATACACATTGACGATGAAACACTGAAATTACATCGGAATTCAATACAAAAGGCACAATGCCACGTTAACTGCAAAAGCAGTGAGACTTCTTAGAGTATGTGCTTTGATCCTTTCCTATGAGACCAGTATTAGTTTCCGATACACCACTTCAGGTTCAATGTATTCCTTTTACATACACATTGACGATGAAACACTGAAATTACATCGGAATTAAATACAAAAGGCACATTGCCGCCTTAAGTGCAAGAGGAGTGAGACATCTTAGAGTCTGTGCTTTGATCCTTTCCTGTGAGACCAGTATTATCTTCCGATACAGCACTGCAGGTTCAATGTATTCCTTGGACCTTCACATTGACGACAAAAGACAGAAATCGCATCGCAATTAAATACAAATGGCACAATGTCGCCTTATGTACAAGAATAGAGACTCTTCTTACAGTCAGTGATTTGATCTTTCCTGTGAGACCAGTATTAGTTTTCGATACACCACTGCAGGTTCAATGTATTCCTTGGACAATCACATTGACGATGAAACACTGAAATTACAGCGGAATTATATACAAAAGGCACAATGCCGTATTAAGTGCAAGAAGAGTGAGACTTCTTAGAGTCTGGGCTTTGATCCTTTCCTATGAGACCAGTATTAGTTTCCGATACACCACTGCAGGTTCAATGTATCCTTTTACATACACATTGACGATGAAACACCGAAATTACATCGGAATTAAATACAAAAGGCACAATGCCAACTTAAGTGCAAAGGGAGTGAGACTTCTTAGAGTATGTGTTTTGATCCTTGCCTGTGAGACCAGTATTAGTTTCCGATACACCACTCCAGGTTCAATGTATTCCTTTTACACACACATTGACGATGAAACACTGAAATTACATCGGAATTAAATACAAAAGGCACAATGCCACCTTAACTGCAAAAGGAGTGAGACTTCTTAGAGTATGTGCTTTGATCCTTTCCTATGAGACCAGTATTAGTTTCCGATACACCACTGCAGGTTCAATGTATTCCTTTTACATACACATTGACGATGAAACACTGAAATTACATCGGAATTAAATACAAGAGACACAATGCCACCTTAACTGCAAAAGGAATGAGACTTCTTAGAGTATGTGCTTTGATCCTTTCCTAGGAGACCAGTATTAGTTTCCGATACACCACTGCAGGTTCAATGTATTCCTTTTACATACACATTGACGATGAAACACTGAAACTACATCGGAATTAATACAAAAGGAACAATGCCACCTTAAGCGCAAAAGGAGTGAGACTTCTTGGAGTATGTGCTTTGATCCTTTCCTGTGAGACCAGTATTAGTTTCCGATACACCACTGCAGGTTCAATGTATTTTTTTTACATACACATTGACGATAAAACACTGAAATTACATCGGAATTAAGTACAAAAGGCACAATTCCACCCTAACTGCAAAAGGAGTGAAACTTCTTAGAGTATGTACTTTGATCCTTTCCTATGAGACCAGTATTAGTTTCCGATACACCACTGCAGGTTCAATGTATTCCTTTGACATACTCATTGACGATGAAACACTGAAATTACATCGGAATTAAATACAAAACGCACAATGCCACCTTAACTGCAAAAGGAGTGTGACTTCTTAGAGTATGTGCTTTGATCCTTTCCTATGAGACCAGTATTAGTTTCCGATACACCACTGCAGGTTCAATGTATTCCTTTTACATACACATTGACGATGAAATACTGAAATTACATCGGAATTAAATACAAAAGGCACAATGCCACCTTAACTGCAACAGGCGTGAGACTTCTTAGAGTATGTGCTTTGATCCTTGCCTATGAGACCAGTATTAGTTTCCGATACACCACTGAAGGATCAATGTATTCCTTTTACATACACATTGACGATGAAACACTGAAATTACATCGGAATTCAATACAAAAGGCACAATGCCACCTTAAGTGCAAAAGCAGTGAGACTTCTTAGAGTATGTGCCTTGATCCTTTCCTATGAGACCAGTATTAGTTTCCGATACACCACTGCAGGTTCAATGTATTCCGTTTACATACACATTGACGATGAAACACTGAAATTACATCGGAATTAAATACAAAAGGCACAATGCCGACTTAAGTGCAAGAAGAGTGAGACTTCTTAGAGTCTTTGCTTTGTTCCTTTCCTATGAGACCAGTTATAGTTTCCGATACACCACTGCAGGTTCAATGTATTCCTTTTCAATACACATTGACGATGAAACACTGAAATTACATCGGAATTAAATACAAAAGGCACAATGCCACCTTAACTGCAAAAGGAGTGAGACTTCTTAGAGTATTTGCTTTGATCCATTCCTATGAGACCAGTATTAGTTTCCGATACACCACTGCAGGTTCAATGTATTCCTTTTACATACGCATTGACGATGAAACACTGAAATTACATCGGAATTCAATACAAAAGGCACAATGCCACGTTAACTGCAAAAGCAGTGAGACTTCTTAGAGTATGTGCTTTGATCCTTTCCTATGAGACCAGTATTAGTTTCCGATACACCACTTCAGGTTCAATGTATTCCTTTTACATACACATTGACGATGAAACACTGAAATTACATCGGAATTAAATACAAAAGGCACATTGCCGCCTTAAGTGCAAGAGGAGTGAGACATCTTAGAGTCTGTGCTTTGATCCTTTCCTGTGAGACCAGTATTATCTTCCGATACAGCACTGCAGGTTCAATGTATTCCTTGGACCTTCACATTGACGACAAAAGACAGAAATCGCATCGCAATTAAATACAAATGGCACAATGTCGCCTTATGTACAAGAATAGAGACTCTTCTTACAGTCAGTGATTTGATCTTTCCTGTGAGACCAGTATTAGTTTTCGATACACCACTGCAGGTTCAATGTATTCCTTGGACAATCACATTGACGATGAAACACTGAAATTACAGCGGAATTATATACAAAAGGCACAATGCCGTATTAAGTGCAAGAAGAGTGAGACTTCTTAGAGTCTGGGCTTTGATCCTTTCCTGTGAGAGCAGTATTATTTTCCGATACACCACTGCAGGTTCAATGTATTCCTTGGACCTTCACATTGACGACAAAACACAGATATCGCATCGGAATTAAATACAAAAGGCACAATGCCGCCTTAAGCACAAGAATAGAGACTCTTCTTACAGTCGGTGCTTTGATCCTTTCTTGTGAGACCAGTATTAGTTTCCGATACACCACTTCAGGTTCAATGTATTCGTTTTACATACACATTGACGATGAAACACTAAAAATTACATCGGAATTAAATACAAAAGGCACAATGCCGCCTTAAGTACAAGAAGAGTGAGACTTCTTAGAGTCTTTGCTTTGATGCTTTCCTATGAGACCAGTTATAGTTTCCGATACACCACTGCAGGTTCAATGTATTCCTTGGACCTTCACATTAACGATGAAACACAGAAATCAAGTCGGAATTAAATACAAAAGGCACAATGCCGCCTTAAGTACAAGAATAGAGACTCTTCTTACAGTCGGTGTTTTGATCCTTTCCTGTGAGACGAGTATTAGTTTGAGATACACCACTGCAGGTTCAGTGTATTCCTTTTACATACACATTGACGATGAAACACTGAAATTACATCGGAATTAAATACAAAAGGCACAATGCCACCTTAAGTGCAAAAGGAGTGAGACTTCTTAGAGTATGTGCTTTGTTCCTTTCCTATGAGACCAGTATTAGTTTCCGATACACCACTGCAGGTTCAATGTATCCTTTTACATACACATTGACGATGAAACACCGAAATTACATCAGAATTAAATACAAAAGGCACAAAGCCACCTTAAGTGCAAAAGGAGTGAGACTTCTTAGAGTATGTGCTTTGATCCTTGCCTGTGAGACCAGTATTAGTTTCCGATACACCACTCCAGGTTCAATGTATTCCTTCTACAAACACATTGACGATGAAACACTGAAATTACATCGGAATTAAATACAAAAGGCACAATGCCACCTTAACTGCAAAAGGAGTGAGACTTCTTAGAGTATGTGCTTTGATCCTTTCCTATGAGACCAGTATTAGTTTCCGATACACCGCTGCAGGTTCAATGTATTCCTTTTACATTCACATTGACGATAAAACACTGAAATTACATCGGAATTAAGTACAAAAGGCACAATGCCACCTTAACTGCAAAAGGAGTGAGACTTCTTAGAGTATGTGTTTGATCCTTTCCTATGAGACCAGTATTAGTTTCCGATACACCACTGCAGGTTCAATGTATTCCTTTTACATACACATTGACGATGAAACACTGAAATTACATCGGAATTAAATACAAAACGCACAATGCCACCTTAACTGCAAAAGGAGTGTGACTTCTTAGAGTATGTGCTTTGATCCTTTCCTATGAGACCACTATTAGTTTCCGATACACCACTGCAGGTTCAATGTATTCCTTTTACATACACATTGACGATGAAACACTGAAATTACATCGGAATTAAATACAAAAGGCACAATGCCACCTTAACTGCAAAAGGAGTGAGACGTCTTATAGTACGTGCTTTGATCCTTTCCTATGAGACCAGTATTAGTTTCCGATACACCACTGCAGGTTCAATGTATTCCTTTTACATACACATTGACGATGAAACACTGAAATTACATCGGAATTAAATACAAAAGGCACAATGCCACCTTAACTGCAACAGGCGTGAGACTTCTTAGAGTATGTGCTTTGATCCTTTCCTATGAGACCAGTATTAGTTTCCGATACACCACTGCAGGTTCAATGTATTCCTTTTACATACACATTGACGATGAAACACTGAAATTACATCGGAATTAAATACAAAAGGCACAATGCCACCTTAACTGCAAAAGGAGTGAGACTTCGTAGAGTATTTGCTTTGATCCATTCCTATGAGACCAGTATTAGTTTCCGATACACCACTGCAGGTTCAATGTATTCCTTTTACATACACATTGACGATGAAACACTGAAATTACATCGGAATTAAATACAAAAGGCACAATGCCACATTAACTGCAAAAGGAGTGAGACTTCTTAGAGTATGTCTTTGATCCATTCCTATGACACCAGTATTAGTTTCCGATACACCACTGCAGGTTCAATGTATTCCTATTACATACACATTGACGATGAAACACTGAAATTACATCGGAATTAAAGACAAATGCACAATGCCGCCTTAAGGGCAAGAAGAGTGAGACTTCTTAGAGTCCTTGCTTTGATCCTTTCCTATGAGACCAGTTATAGTTTCCGATACACCACTGCAGGTTCAATGTATTCCATGGACCTTCACATTAACGATGAAACACAGAAATCAAGTCGGAATTAAATACAAAAGGCACAATTCCGCCTTAAGTACAAGAGTAGAGACTCTTCTTACAGTCGGTGTTTTGATCCTTTCCTGTGAGACCAGTATTAGTTTGCGATACACCACTGCAGGTTCAATGTATTTTTTTTACATACACATTGACGATAAAACACTGAAATTACATCGGAAGTAAGTACAAAAGGCACAATGCCACCTTAACTGCAAAAGGAGTGAGACTTCTTAGAGTATGTGCTTTGATCCTTTCCTATGAGACCAGTATTAGTTTCCGATACACCACTGCAGGTTCAATGTATTCCTTTGACATACTCATTGACGATGAAACACTGAAATTACATCGGAATTAAATACAAAACGCTCAATGCCACCTTAACTGCAAAAGGAGTGTGACTTCTTAGAGTATGTGCTTTGATCCTTTCCTATGAGACCAGTATTAGTTTCCGATACACCACTGCAGGTTCAATGTATTCCTTTTACATACACATTGACGATGAAACACTGAAATTACATCGGAATTAAATACAAAAGGCACAATGCCACCTTAACTGCAACAGGCGTGAGACTTCTTAGAGTATGTGCTTTGATCCTTGCCTATGAGACCAGTATTAGTTTCCGATACACCACTGCAGGTTCAATGTATTCCTTTTACATACACATTGACGATGAAACACTGAAATTACATCGGAATTCAATACAAAAGGCACAATGCCACCTTAAGTGCAAAAGCAGTGAGACTTCTTAGAGTATGTGCCTTGATCCTTTCCTATGAGACCAGTATTAGTTTCCGATACACCACTGCAGGTTCAATGTATTCCGTTTACATACACATTGACGATGAAACACTGAAATTACATCGGACTTAAATACAAAAGGCACAATGCCGCCTTAAGTGCAAGTAGAGTGAGACTTCTTAGAGTCTTTGCTTTGTTCCTTTCCTGTGAGACCAGTTATAGTTTCCGATACACCACTGCAGGTTCAATGTATTCCTTTTCAATACACATTGACGATGAAACACTGAAATTACATCGGAATTAAATACAAAAGGCACATTGCCGCCTTAAGTGCAAGAGGAGTGAGACATCTTAGAGTCTGTGCTTTGATCCTTTCCTGTGAGACCAGTATTATCTTCCGATACAGCACTGCAGGTTCAATGTATTCCTTGGACCTTCACATTGACGACAAAAGACAGAAATCGCATCGCAATTAAATACAAAAGGCACAATGCCGCCTTATGTACAAGAATAGAGACTCTTCTTACAGTCAGTGATTTGATCTTTCCTGTGAGACCAGTATTAGTTTTCGATACACCACTGCAGGTTCAATGTATTCCTTGGACAATCACATTGACGATGAAACACTGAAATTACAGCGGAATTATATACAAAAGGCACAATGCCGTATTAAGTGCAAGAAGAGTGAGACTTCTTAGAGTCTGGGCTTTGATCCTTTCCTGTGAGAGCAGTATTATTTTCCGATACACCACTGCAGGTTCAATGTATTCCTTGGACCTTCACATTGACGACAAAACACAGATATCGCATCGGAATTAAATACAAAAGGCACAATGCCGCCTTAAGCACAAGAATAGAGACTCTTCTAACAGTCGGTGCTTTGATCCTTTCTTGTGAGACCAGTATTAGTTTGCGATACACCACTGCAGGTTCAATGTATTTCTTTTTTATACACATTGACGATGAAACACTGAAATTACATCGGAATTCAATACAAAAGGAACAATGCCACCTTAACTGCAAAAGCAGTGAGACTTCTTAGAGTATGTGCTTTGATCCTTTCCTATGAGACCAGTATTAGTTTCCGATACACGACTTCAGGTTCAATGTATTCCTTTTACATACACATTGACGATGAAACACTGAAATTACATCGGAATTAAATACAAAAGGCACAATGCCACCTTAACTGCAAAAGCAGTGAGACTTCTTAGAGTATGTGCTTTGATCCTTTCCTATGAGACCAGTATTAGTTTCCGATACACCACTTCAGGTTCAATGTATTCGTTTTACATACACATTGACGATGAAACACTGAAATTACATCGGAATTAAATACAAAAGGCACAATGCCGCCTTAAGTGCAAGAAGAGTGAGACTTCTTAGAGTCTTTGCTTTGATGCTTTCCTATGAGACCAGTTATAGTTTCCGATACACCACTGCAGGTTCAATGTATTCCTTGGACCTTCACATTAACGATGAAACACAGAAATCAAGTCGGAATTATATACAAAAGGCACAATGCCGCCTTAAGTACAAGAATAGAGACTCTTCTTACAGTCGGTGTTTTGATCCTTTCCTGTGAGACGAGTATTAGTTTGAGATACACCACTGCAGGTTCAATGTATTCCTTTTACATACACATTGACGATGAAACACTGAAATTACATCGGAATTAAATACAAAAGGCATAATGCCACCTTAAGTGCAAAAGGAGTGAGACTTCTTAGAGTATGTGCTTTGATCCTTTCCTATGAGACCAGTATTAGTTTCCGATACACCACTGCAGGTTCAATGTATCCTTTTACATACACATTGACGATGAAACACCGAAATTACATCAGAATTAAATACAAAAGGCACAATGCCACCTTAAGTGCAAAAGGAGTGAGACTTCTTAGAGTATGTGCTTTGATCCTTGCCTGTGAGACCAGTATTAGTTTCCGATACACCACTCCAGGTTCAATGTATTCCTTCTACATACACATTGACGATGAAACACTGAAATTACATCGGAAATAAATACAAAAGGCACAATGCCAACTTAACTGCAAAAGGAGTGAGACTTCTTAGAGTATGTGCTTTGATCCTTTCCTATGAGACCAGTATTAGTTTCCGATACACCACTGCAGGTTCAATGTATTCCTTTTACATACACATTGACGATGAAACACTGAAATTACATCGGAATTAAATACAAAAGACACAATGCCACCTTAACTGCAAAAGGAATGAGACATCTTAGAGTATGTGCTTTGATCCTTTCCTATGAGACCAGTATTAGTTTCCGATACACCACTTTAGGTTCAATGTATTCCTACTACATACACATTGACGATGAAACACTGAATCTACATCGGAATTCAATACAAAAGGCACAATGCCACCTTAAGTGCAAAAGCAGTGAGACTTCTTAGAGTATGTGCCTTGATCCTTTCCTATGAGACCAGTATTAGTTTCCGATACACCACTGCAGGTTCAATGTATTCCGTTTACATACACATTGACGATGAAACACTGAAATTACATCGGAATTAAATACAAAAGGCACAATGCCGCCTTAAGTGCAAGAAGAGTGAGACTTCTTAGAGTCTTTGCTTTGTTCCTTTCCTGTGAGACCAGTTATAGTTTCCGATACACCACTGCAGGTTCAATGTATTCCTTTTCAATACACATTGACGATGAAACACTGAAATTACATCGGAATTAAATACAAAAGGCACATTGCCGCCTTAAGTGCAAGAGGAGTGAGACATCTTAGAGTCTGTGCTTTGATCCTTTCCTGTGAGACCAGTATTATCTTCCGATACAGCACTGCAGGTTCAATGTATTCCTTGGACCTTCACATTGACGACAAAAGACAGAAATCGCATCGCAATTAAATACAAAAGGCACAATGCCGCCTTATGTACAAGAATAGAGACTCTTCTTACAGTCAGTGATTTGATCTTTCCTGTGAGACCAGTATTAGTTTTCGATACACCACTGCAGGTTCAATGTATTCCTTGGACAATCACATTGACGATGAAACACTGAAATTACAGCGGAATTATATACAAAAGGCACAATGCCGTATTAAGTGCAAGAAGAGTGAGACTTCTTAGAGTCTGGGCTTTGATCCTTTCCTGTGAGAGCAGTATTATTTTCCGATACACCACTGCAGGTTCAATGTATTCCTTGGACCTTCACATTGACGACAAAACACAGATATCGCATCGGAATTAAATACAAAAGGCACAATGCCGCCTTAAGCACAAGAATAGAGACTCTTCTTACAGTCGGTGCTTTGATCCTTTCTTGTGAGACCAGTATTAGTTTGCGATACACCACTGCAGGTTCAATGTATTTCTTTTTTATACACATTGACGATGAAACACTGAAATTACATCGGAATTCAATACAAAAGGAACAATGCCACCTTAACTGCAAAAGCAGTGAGACTTCTTAGAGTATGTGCTTTGATCCTTTCCTATGAGACCAGTATTAGTTTCCGATACACGACTTCAGGTTCAATGTATTCCTTTTACATACACATTGACGATGAAACACTGAAATTACATCGGAATTAAATACAAAAGGCACAATGCCACCTTAACTGCAAAAGCAGTGAGACTTCTTAGAGTATGTGCTTTGATCCTTTCCTATGAGACCAGTATTAGTTTCCGATACACCACTTCAGGTTCAATGTATTCGTTTTACATACACATTGACGATGAAACACTGAAATTACATCGGAATTAAATACAAAAGGCACAATGCCGCCTTAAGTGCAAGAAGAGTGAGACTTCTTAGAGTCTTTGCTTTGATGCTTTCCTATGAGACCAGTTATAGTTTCCGATACACCACTGCAGGTTCAATGTATTCCTTGGACCTTCACATTAACGATGAAACACAGAAATCAAGTCGGAATTATATACAAAAGGCACAATGCCGCCTTAAGTACAAGAATAGAGACTCTTCTTACAGTCGGTGTTTTGATCCTTTCCTGTGAGACGAGTATTAGTTTGAGATACACCACTGCAGGTTCAATGTATTCCTTTTACATACACATTGACGATGAAACACTGAAATTACATCGGAATTAAATACAAAAGGCATAATGCCACCTTAAGTGCAAAAGGAGTGAGACTTCTTAGAGTATGTGCTTTGATCCTTTCCTATGAGACCAGTATTAGTTTCCGATACACCACTGCAGGTTCAATGTATCCTTTTACATACACATTGACGATGAAACACCGAAATTACATCAGAATTAAATACAAAAGGCACAATGCCACCTTAAGTGCAAAAGGAGTGAGACTTCTTAGAGTATGTGCTTTGATCCTTTCCTATGAGACCAGTATTAGTTTCCGATACACCACTGCAGGTTCAATGTATTCCTTTTACATACACATTGACGATGAAACACTGAAATTACATCGGAATTAAATACAAAAGGCACAATGCCACCTTAACTGCAACAGGCGTGAGACTTCTTAGAGTATGTGCTTTGATCCTTGCCTATGAGACCAGTATTAGTTTCCGATACACCACTGCAGGTTCAATGTATTCCTTTTACATACACATTGACGATGAAACACTGAAATTACATCGGAATTCAATACAAAAGGCACAATGCCACCTTAAGTGCAAAAGCAGTGAGACTTCTTAGAGTATGTGCCTTGATCCTTTCCTATGAGACCAGTATTAGTTTCCGATACACCACTGCAGGTTCAATGTATTCCGTTTACATACACATTGACGATGAAACACTGAAATTACATCGGAATTAAATACAAAAGGCACAATGCCGCCTTAAGTGCAAGTAGAGTGAGACTTCTTAGAGTCTTTGCTTTGTTCCTTTCCTGTGAGACCAGTTATAGTTTCCGATACACCACTGCAGGTTCAATGTATTCCTTTTCAATACACATTGACGATGAAACACTGAAATTACATCGGAATTAAATACAAAAGGCACATTGCCGCCTTAAGTGCAAGAGGAGTGAGACATCTTAGAGTCTGTGCTTTGATCCTTTCCTGTGAGACCAGTATTATCTTCCGATACAGCACTGCAGGTTCAATGTATTCCTTGGACCTTCACATTGACGACAAAAGACAGAAATCGCATCGCAATTAAATACAAAAGGCACAATGCCGCCTTATGTACAAGAATAGAGACTCTTCTTACAGTCAGTGATTTGATCTTTCCTGTGAGACCAGTATTAGTTTTCGATACACCACTGCAGGTTCAATGTATTCCTTGGACAATCACATTGACGATGAAACACTGAAATTACAGCGGAATTATATACAAAAGGCACAATGCCGTATTAAGTGCAAGAAGAGTGAGACTTCTTAGAGTCTGGGCTTTGATCCTTTCCTGTGAGAGCAGTATTATTTTCCGATACACCACTGCAGGTTCAATGTATTCCTTGGACCTTCACATTGACGACAAAACACAGATATCGCATCGGAATTAAATACAAAAGGCACAATGCCGCCTTAAGCACAAGAATAGAGACTCTTCTTACAGTCGGTGCTTTGATCCTTTCTTGTGAGACCAGTATTAGTTTGCGATACACCACTGCAGGTTCAATGTATTTCTTTTTTATACACATTGACGATGAAACACTGAAATTACATCGGAATTCAATACAAAAGGAACAATGCCACCTTAACTGCAAAAGCAGTGAGACTTCTTAGAGTATGTGCTTTGATCCTTTCCTATGAGACCAGTATTAGTTTCCGATACACGACTTCAGGTTCAATGTATTCCTTTTACATACACATTGACGATGAAACACTGAAATTACATCGGAATTAAATACAAAAGGCACAATGCCACCTTAACTGCAAAAGCAGTGAGACTTCTTAGAGTATGTGCTTTGATCCTTTCCTATGAGACCAGTATTAGTTTCCGATACACCACTTCAGGTTCAATGTATTCGTTTTACATACACATTGACGATGAAACACTGAAATTACATCGGAATTAAATACAAAAGGCACAATGCCGCCTTAAGTGCAAGAAGAGTGAGACTTCTTAGAGTCTTTGCTTTGATGCTTTCCTATGAGACCAGTTATAGTTTCCGATACACCACTGCAGGTTCAATGTATTCCTTGGACCTTCACATTAACGATGAAACACAGAAATCAAGTCGGAATTATATACAAAAGGCACAATGCCGCCTTAAGTACAAGAATAGAGACTCTTCTTACAGTCGGTGTTTTGATCCTTTCCTGTGAGACGAGTATTAGTTTGAGATACACCACTGCAGGTTCAATGTATTCCTTTTACATACACATTGACGATGAAACACTGAAATTACATCGGAATTAAATACAAAAGGCATAATGCCACCTTAAGTGCAAAAGGAGTGAGACTTCTTAGAGTATGTGCTTTGATCCTTTCCTATGAGACCAGTATTAGTTTCCGATACACCACTGCAGGTTCAATGTATCCTTTTACATACACATTGACGATGAAACACCGAAATTACATCAGAATTAAATACAAAAGGCACAATGCCACCTTAAGTGCAAAAGGAGTGAGACTTCTTAGAGTATGTGCTTTGATCCTTGCCTGTGAGACCAGTATTAGTTTCCGATACACCACTCCAGGTTCAATGTATTCCTTCTACATACACATTGACGATGAAACACTGAAATTACATCGGAATTAAATACAAAAGGCACAATGCCAACTTAACTGCAAAAGGAGTGAGACTTCTTAGAGTATGTGCTTTGATCCTTTCCTATGAGACCAGTATTAGTTTCCGATACACCACTGCAGGTTCAATGTATTCCTTTTACATACACATTGACGATGAAACACTGAAATTACATCGGAATTAAATACAAAAGACACAATGCCACCTTAACTGCAAAAGGAATGAGACATCTTAGAGTATGTGCTTTGATCCTTTCCTATGAGACCAGTATTAGTTTCCGATACACCACTTTAGGTTCAATGTATTCCTACTACATACACATTGACGATGAAACACTGAATCTACATCGGAATTCAATACAAAAGGCACAATGCCACCTTAAGTGCAAAAGCAGTGAGACTTCTTAGAGTATGTGCCTTGATCCTTTCCTATGAGACCAGTATTAGTTTCCGATACACCACTGCAGGTTCAATGTATTCCGTTTACATACACATTGACGATGAAACACTGAAATTACATCGGAATTAAATACAAAAGGCACAATGCCGCCTTAAGTGCAAGAAGAGTGAGACTTCTTAGAGTCTTTGCTTTGTTCCTTTCCTGTGAGACCAGTTATAGTTTCCGATACACCACTGCAGGTTCAATGTATTCCTTTTCAATACACATTGACGATGAAACACTGAAATTACATCGGAATTAAATACAAAAGGCACATTGCCGCCTTAAGTGCAAGAGGAGTGAGACATCTTAGAGTCTGTGCTTTGATCCTTTCCTGTGAGACCAGTATTATCTTCCGATACAGCACTGCAGGTTCAATGTATTCCTTGGACCTTCACATTGACGACAAAAGACAGAAATCGCATCGCAATTAAATACAAAAGGCACAATGCCGCCTTATGTACAAGAATAGAGACTCTTCTTACAGTCAGTGATTTGATCTTTCCTGTGAGACCAGTATTAGTTTTCGATACACCACTGCAGGTTCAATGTATTCCTTGGACAATCACATTGACGATGAAACACTGAAATTACAGCGGAATTATATACAAAAGGCACAATGCCGTATTAAGTGCAAGAAGAGTGAGACTTCTTAGAGTCTAGGCTTTGATCCTTTCCTGTGAGAGCAGTATTATTTTCCGATACACCACTGCAGGTTCAATGTATTCCTTGGACCTTCACATTGACGACAAAACACAGATATCGCATCGGAATTAAATACAAAAGGCACAATGCCGCCTTAAGCACAAGAATAGAGACTCTTCTTACAGTCGGTGCTTTGATCCTTTCTTGTGAGACCAGTATTAGTTTGCGATACACCACTGCAGGTTCAATGTATTTCTTTTTTATACACATTGACGATGAAACACTGAAATTACATCGGAATTCAATACAAAAGGAACAATGCCACCTTAACTGCAAAAGCAGTGAGACTTCTTAGAGTATGTGCTTTGATCCTTTCCTATGAGACCAGTATTAGTTTCCGATACACGACTTCAGGTTCAATGTATTCCTTTTACATACACATTGACGATGAAACACTGAAATTACATCGGAATTAAATACAAAAGGCACAATGCCACCTTAACTGCAAAAGCAGTGAGACTTCTTAGAGTATGTGCTTTGATCCTTTCCTATGAGACCAGTATTAGTTTCCGATACACCTCTTCAGGTTCAATGTATTCGTTTTACATACACATTGACGATGAAACACTGAAATTACATCGGAATTAAATACAAAAGGCACAATGCCGCCTTAAGTGCAAGAAGAGTGAGACTTCTTAGAGTCTTTGCTTTGATGCTTTCCTATGAGACCAGTTATAGTTTCCGATACACCACTGCAGGTTCAATGTATTCCTTGGACCTTCACATTAACGATGAAACACAGAAATCAAGTCGGAATTATATACAAAAGGCACAATGCCGCCTTAAGTACAAGAATAGAGACTCTTCTTACAGTCGGTGTTTTGATCCTTTCCTGTGAGACGAGTATTAGTTTGAGATACACCACTGCAGGTTCAATGTATTCCTTTTACATACACATTGACGATGAAACACTGAAATTACATCGGAATTAAATACAAAAGGCATAATGCCACCTTAAGTGCAAAAGGAGTGAGACTTCTTAGAGTATGTGCTTTGATCCTTTCCTATGAGACCAGTATTAGTTTCCGATACACCACTGCAGGTTCAATGTATCCTTTTACATACACATTGACGATGAAACACCGAAATTACATCAGAATTAAATACAAAAGGCACAATGCCACCTTAAGTGCAAAAGGAGTGAGACTTCTTAGAGTATGTGCTTTGATCCTTGCCTGTGAGACCAGTATTAGTTTCCGATACACCACTCCAGGTTCAATGTATTCCTTCTACATACACATTGACGATGAAACACTGAAATTACATCGGAATTAAATACAAAAGGCACAATGCCAACTTAACTGCAAAAGGAGTGAGACTTCTTAGAGTATGTGCTTTGATCCTTTCCTATGAGACCAGTATTAGTTTCCGATACACCACTGCAGGTTCAATGTATTCCTTTTACATACACATTGACGATGAAACACTGAAATTACATCGGAATTAAATACAAAAGACACAATGCCACCTTAACTGCAAAAGGAATGAGACATCTTAGAGTATGTGCTTTGATCCTTTCCTATGAGACCAGTATTAGTTTCCGATACACCACTTTAGGTTCAATGTATTCCTACTACATACACATTGACGATGAAACACTGAATCTACATCGGAATTAATACAAAAGGAACAATGCCACCTTAAGCGCAAAAGGAGTGAGTCTTCTTGGAGTATGTGCTTTGATCCTTTCCTGTGAGACCAGTATTAGTTTCCGATACACCACTGCAGATTCAATGTATTCCTTTTACATTCACATTGACGATAAAACACTGAAATTACATCGGAATTAAGTACAAAAGGCACAATGCCACCTTAACTGCAAAAGGAGTGAGACTTCTTAGAGTATGTGTTTGATCCTTTCCAATGAGACCAGTATTAGTTTCCGATACACCACTGCAGGTTCAATGTATTCCTTTTACATACACATTGACGATGAAACACTGAAATTACATCGGAATTAAATACAAAACGCACAATGCCACCTTAACTGCAAAAGGAGTGTGACTTCTTAGAGTATGTGCTTTGATCCTTTCCTATGAGACCACTATTAGTTTCCGATACACCACTGCAGGTTCAATGTATTCCTTTTACATACACATTGACGATGAAACACTGAAATTACATCGGAATTAAATACAAAAGGCACAATGCCACCTTAACTGCAAAAGGAGTGAGACTTCTTAGAGTACGTGCTTTGATCCTTTCCTATGAGACCAGTATTAGTTTCCGATACACCACTGCAGGTTCAATGTATTCCTTTTACATACACATTGACGATGAAACACTGAAATTACATCGGAATTAAAAACAAAAGGCACAATGCCACCTTAACTGCAACAGGCGTGAGACTTCTTAGAGTATGTGCTTTGATCCTTTCCTATGAGACCAGTATTAGTTTCCGATACACCACTGCAGGTTCAATGTATTCCTTTTACGTACACATTGACGATGAAACACTGAAATTACATCGGAATTAAATACAAAAGGCACAATGCCACCTTAACTGCAAAAGGAGTGAGACATCTTAGAGTATTTGCTTTGATCCATTCCTATGAGACCAGTATTAGTTTCCGATACACCACTGCAGGTTCAATGTATTTCTTTTACATACACATTGACGATAAAACACTGAAATTACATCGGAATTATATACAAAAGGCACAATGCCGCCTTAAGTGCAAGAAGAGTGTGACTTCTTAGAGTCTTTGCTTTGTTCCTTTCCTATGAGACCAGTTATAGTTTCCGATACACCACTGCAGGTTCAATGTATTCCTTTTACATACACATTGACGATGAAACACTGAAATTACATCGGAATTAAATACAAAAGGCACAA
The DNA here is from genome assembly GCF_021461395.2 of Schistocerca americana. Taxonomy (NCBI): domain Eukaryota; kingdom Metazoa; phylum Arthropoda; class Insecta; order Orthoptera; family Acrididae; genus Schistocerca; species Schistocerca americana. Next base: position 738,322,684 of record NC_060123.1, read on the forward strand.
TGCCACCTTAACTGCAAAAGGAGTGAGACTTCTTAGAGTATTTGCTTTGATCCATTCCTATGAGACCAGCATTAGTTTCCGATACACCACTGCAGGTTCAATGTATTCCTTTTACATACACATTGACGATGAAACACTGAAATTGCATCGGAATTCAATATAAAAGGCACAATGCCACCTTAACTGCAAAAGTAGCGAGACTTCTTAGAGTATGTGCCTTGATCCTTTCCTATGAGACCAGTATTAGTTTCCGATACACCACTGCAGGTTCAATGTATTCCGTTTACATACACATTGACGATGAATCACTGAAATTACATCGGAATTAAATATAAAAGGCACAATGCCGCCTTAAGTGCAAGAAGAGTGAGACTTCTTAGAGTCTTTGCTTTGTTCCTTTCCTATGAGACCAGTTATAGTTTCCGATACACCACTGCAGGTTCAATGTGTTCCTTGGACCATCACATTAACGATGAAACATAGAAATCAAGTCGGAATTAAATACAAAATGCACAATGCCGCCTTAAGTACAAGAATAGAGACTCTTCTTTCAGTCGGTGTTTGATCCTTTCCTGTGAGACCAGTATTAGTTTGCGATACATCACTGCAGGTTCAATGTATTCGTTTTACATACACATTGACGATGAGACACTGAAATTACATCGGAATTAAATACAAAAGGCACAATGCCACATTAACTGCAAAAGGAGTGAGACTTCTTAGAGTATGTCTTTGATCCATTCCTATGACACCAGTATTAGTTTCCGATACACCACTGCAGGTTCAATGTATTCCTATTACATACACATTGACGATGAAACACTGAAATTACATCGGAATTAAAGACAAATGCACAATGCCGCCTTAAGGGCAAGAAGAGTGAGACTTCTTAGAGTCCTTGCTTTGATCCTTTCCTATGAGACCAGTTATAGTTTCCGATACACCACTGCAGGTTCAATGTATTCCATGGACCTTCACATTAACGATGAAACACAGAAATCAAGTCAGAATTAAATACAAAAGGCACAATTCCGCCTTAAGTACAAGAGTAGAGACTCTTCTTACAGTCGGTGTTTTGATCCTTTCCTGTGAGACCAGTATTAGTTTGCGATACACCACTGCAGGTTCAATGTATTCCTTTTACATACACATTGACGATGAAACACTGAAATTACATCGGAATTAAATACAAAAGGCACAATGCCGCCTTAAGTGCAAGAAGAGTGAGACTTCTTAGAGTCTTTGCTTTGTTCCTTTCCTATGAGACCAGTTATAGTTTCCGATACACCTCTGCAGGTTCAATGTATTCCTTGGACCTTCACATTAACGATGAAACACAGAAATCAAGTCGGAATTAAATACAAAAGGCACATTGCCGCCTTAAATACAAGAATAGAGACTCTTCTTTCTGTCGGTGTTTTGATCCTTTCCTGTGAGACCAGTATTAGTTTGCGATACACCACTGCAGATTCAATGTATTCCTTTTACATACACATTGACGATGAAACACTGAAATTACATCGAAATTAAATACAAAAGGCACAATGCCACATTATCTGCAAAAGGAGTGAGACTTCTTAGAGTATGTGCTTCGATCCTTTCCTATGAGCCCAGTATTAGTTTCCGATACACCACTGCAGGTTCAATGTATTCCTATTACATACACATTGACGATGAAACACTGAAATTACATCGGAATTAAAGAAAAAGGCACAATGCCGCCTTAAGTGCAAGAAGAGTGAGACTTCTTAGAGTCTTTGCTTTGATCCTTTCCTATGAGACCAGTTATAGTTTCATATACACCACTGCAGGTTCAATTATTCCTTGGACCTTCACATTAACGATGAAACACAAAAATCAAGTCGGAATTAAATACAAAAGGCACAATTCCGCCTTAAGTACAAGAGTAGAGACTCTTCATACAGTCGGTGTTTTGATCCTTTCCTGTGAGACCAGTATTAGTTTGCGATACACCACTGCAGGTTTAATGTATTCCTTTTACATACACATTACGATGAAACACTGAAATTACAGCGGAATGAAATACAAAAGGCACAATTCCACCTTAAGTGCAAAAGGAGTGAGACTTCTTAGAGTATGTGCTTTGATCCTTTCCTATGACACCAGTATTAGTTTCCGATATACCACTGCAGGTTCAATGTATTCCTTTTACATACACATTACGATGAAACGCTGAAATTACATCGGAATTAAATACAAAAGGCACAATTCCACCTTAAGTGCAAAAGGAGTGAGACTTCTTAGAGTATGTGCTTTGATCCTTTCCTGTGGGACCAGTATTAGTTTCCGATACACCACTGCAGGTTCAATGTATTCCTTTTACATACACATTGACGATGAAACACTGAAATTACATCGGAATTAAATACAAAAGGCACAATGCCACCTTAAGTGCAAAAGGAGTGAGACTTCTTAGAGTATGTGCTTTGATCCTTTCATATGAAACCAGTATTAGTTTCCGATACACCACTGCAGGTTCAATGTATTCCATTTACATACACATTGACGATGAAACACTGAAATTACATCGGAATTAAATACAAAAGGCACAATGCCACCTTAAGTGCAAAAGGAGTGAGACTTCTTAGAGTATGTGCTTTGATCCTTTCCTATGAGACCAGTATTAGTTTCCGATACAACACTGCAGGTTCAATGTATTCCTTTTACATACACATTGACGATGAAACACTGAAATTACATCGGAATTAAATACAATAGGCACAATGCCGCCTTAAGTGCAAGAAGAGTGAGACTTCTAAGAGTCTTTGCTTTGATCCCTTCCTATGAGACCAGTTATAGTTTCCGATACACCACTGCAGGTTCAATGTATTCCTTGGACCTTCACATTAACGATGAAACACAGAAATCAAGTCGGAATTAAATACAAAAGGCACAATGCCGCCTTAAGTACAAGAATTGAGACTCTTCTTACAGTCGGTGTTTTGATCCTTTCCTGTGAGACCAGTATTAGTTTGCGATACACCACTGCAGGTTCAATGAATTCCTTTTACGTACACATTGACGATGAAACACTGAAATTACATCGGAATTAAATACAAAAGGCACAATGCCACCTTAAGTGCAAAAGGAGTGAGACTTCTTAGAGTATGTGCTTTGATCCTTTCCCATGAGACCAGTATTAGTTTCCGATACACCACTGCAGGTTCAAAGTATTCCTTTTACATTCACATTGACGATGAAACACTGAAAATACATCGGAATTAAATACAAAAGGCACAATGCCACCTTAACTGCAAAAGGAGTGAGACTTCTTAGAGTATGTGCTTTGATCCTTTCCTATGAGACCAGTATTAGTTTCCAATACACCACTGCTGGTTCAATGTATTCCTTTTACATACACATTGACGATGAAACACTGAAATTACATCGGAATTAATTACAAAAGGCACAATGCCACCTTAACTGCAAAAGGAGTGAGACATCTTAGAGTATGTGGTTGGATCCTTTCCTATGAGACCAGTATTAGTTTCCGATACACCACTGCAGGTTCAATGTATTCCTTTTACATACATATTGACGATGAAACACTGAAATTACATCGGAATTAAATACAAAAGGCACAATGCCACCTTAAGTGCAAAAGGAGTGAGACTTCTTAGAGCATGTGCTTTGATCCTTTCCTATGAGACCAGTATTAGTTTCCGATACACCACTGCAGGTTCAATGTATTACTTTTACATACACATTGACGATGAAACACTGAAATTACATGGGAATTAAATACAAAATGCACAATGCCGCCTTAAGTGCAAGAAGAGTGAGACTTCTTAGGGTCTTTGCTTTGATCCTTTCCTATGAGACCAGTTATAGTTTCCGATACACCACTGCAGGTTCAATGTATTCCTTGGACCTTCACATTAACGATGAAACACAGAAATCAAGTCGGAATTAAATACAAAAGGCACTATGCCGCCTTAAGTACAAGAATAGAGACTCTTCTTACAGTCGTTGTTTTGATCCTTTCCTGTGAGACCAGTATTAGATTGCGATACACCACTGCAGGTTCAATGTATTCCTTTTACATACACATTGACGATGAAAAACTGAAATTACATCGGAATTAAATACAAAAGGCACAATGCCACCTTAACTGCAAAAGGAGTGAGACTTCTTAGAGTATGTGCTTTGATCCTTTCCTATGAGTCCAGTATTAGTTTCCGATACACCACTGCAGGTTCAATGTATTCCTTTTACATACACATTGACGATGATACACTGAAATTACATCGGAATTAAATACAAAAGGCAAAATGCCACCTTAACTGCAAAAGGAGTGAGACTTCTTAGAGTATGTGCTATGATCCTTTCCTATGAGACCAGTATTAGTTTCCGATACACCACTACAGGTTCAATGTATTCCTTTTACATACACATTGACGATGAAACACTGAAATTACATCGGAATTAAATACAAAAGGCAAAATGCCACCTTAAGTACAAGAATTAAGACTCTTCTTACAGTCGGTGTTTTGATCCTTTCCTGTGAGACCAGTATTAGTTTGCGATACACCACTGCAGGTTCAATGTATTCCTTTTACGTACACATTGACGATGAAACACTGAAATTACATCGGAATTAAATACAAAAGGCGCAATGCCACCTTAAGTGCAAAAGGAGTGAGACTTCTTAGAGTATGTGCTTTGATCCTATCCTATGAGACCAGTATTAGTTTCCGATACACCACTGCAGGATCAATGTATTCCTTTTACATTCACATTGACGATGAAACACTGAGATTAGTTCGGAATTAAATACAAAAGGCACAATGCCACCTTAACTGCAATAGGAGTGAGACTTCTTAGAGTATGTGCTTTGATCCTTTCCTATGAGAACAGTATTAGTTTCCGATACAACACTGCAGGTTCAATGTATTCCTTTTACATACACATTGACGATGAAACACTGAAATTACATCGGAATTAAATACAAAAGGCACAATGCCGCCTCAAGTTCAAGAAGAGTGAGACTTCTAAGAGTCTTTGCTTTGATCCCTTCCTATGAGACCAGTTATAGTTTCCGATACACCACTGCAGGCTCAATGTATTCCTTGGACCTTCACCTTAACGATGAAACACAGAAATCAAGTCGGAATTAAATACAAAAGGCACAATGCCGCCTTAAGTACAAGAATTGAGACTCTTCTTACAGTCGGTGTTTTGATCCTTTCCTGTGAGACCAGTATTAGTTTGCGATACACCACTGCAGGTTTAATGAATTCCTTTTACATACACATTGACGATGAAACACTGAAATTACATCGGAATTAAATACAAAAGGCACAATGCCACCTTATGTGCAAAAGGAGTGAGACTTCTTAGAGTATGTGCTTTGATCCTTTCCCATGAGACCAGTATTAGTTTCCGATACACCACTGCAGGTTCAAAGTATTCCTTTTACATTCACATTGACGATGAAACTCTGAAAATACATCGAAATTAAATACAAAAGGCACAATGCCACCTTAACTGCAAAAGGAGTGAGACTTCTTAGAGTATGTGCTTTGATCCTTTCCTATGAGACCAGTATTAGTTTCCGATACACCACTGCTGGTTCAATGTATTCCTTTTACATACTCATTGACGATGAAACACTGAAATTACATCGGAATTAAATACAAAAGGCACAATGCCACCTTAACTGCAAAAGGAGTGAGACATCTTAGAGTATCTGGTTGGATCCTTTCCTATGAGACCAGTATTAGTTTCCGATACACCACTGCAGGTTCAATGTATTCCTTTTACATACATATTGACGATGAAACACTGAAATTACATCGTAATTAAATACAAAAGGCACAATGCCACCTTAAGTGCAAAAGGAGTGAGACTTCTTAGAGTATGTGCTTTGATCCTTTCCTATGAGACCAGTATTAGTTTCCGATACACCACTGCAGGTTCAATGTATTCCTTTTACATACACATTGACGATGAAACACTGAAATTACATGGGAATTAAATACAAAATGCACAATGCCGCCTTAAGTGCAAGAAGAGTGAGACTTCTTAGAGTCTTTGCTTTGATCCTTTCCTATGAGACCAGTTATAGCTTCCGATACACCACTGCAGGTTCAATGTATTCCTTGGACCTTCACATTAACGATGAAACACAGAAATAAAGTCAGATTTAAATACAAAAGGCACAATGCCACCTTAAGTACAAGAATAGAGACTCTTCTTACAGTCGGTGTTTTGATCCTTTCCTGTGAGACCAGTATTAGATTGCGATACACCACTGCAGGTTCAATGTATTCCTTTTACATACACATTGACGATGAAACACTGAAATTACATCGGAATTAAATACAAATGGCACAATGCCACCTTAAGTGCCAAAGGAGTGAGACCTCTTAGAGTATGTGCTTTGATCCTTTCCTATGAGACCAGTATTAGTTTCCGATTCACCACTGGAGGTTCAATGTATTCCTTTTACATACACGTTGACGATGAAGCACTGAAATTACATCGGAATTAAATACGAAAGGCACAATGCCGCCTTAAGTGCAAGAAGAGTGAGACTTCTTAGAGTATGTGCTTTGATCCTTTCCTATGAGACCAGTATTAGTTTCCGATACACCACTGCTGGTTCAATGTATTCCTTTTACATACACATTGACGATGAAACACTGGAATTACATCGGAATTAAATACGAAAGGCACAATGCCGCCTTAAGTGCAAGAAGAGTGAGACTTCTAAGAGTCTTTGCTTTGATCCCTTCCTATGAGACCAGTTATAGTTTCCGATACACCACTGCAGGTTCAATGTATTCCTTGGACCTTCACATTAACGATCAAACACAGAAATCAAGTCGGAATTAAATACAAAAGGCACAATGCCGCCTTAAGTACAAGAAATGAGACTCTTCTTACAGTCGGTGTTTTGATCCTTTCCTGTGAGACCAGTATTAGTTTGCGATACACCACTGCAGGTTCAATGTATTCCTTTTACGTACACATTGACGATGAAACACTGAAATTACATCGGAATTAAATATAAAAGGCACAATGCCACCTTAAGTGCAAAGGGAGTGAGACTTCTTAGAGTATGTGCTTTGATCCTTTCCCATGAGACCAGTATTAGTTTCCGATACACCACTGCAGGTTCAATGTATTCCTTTTACATTCACATTGACGATGATACACTGAAATTACATCGGAATTAAATACAAAAGGCACAATGCCACCTTAACTGCAAAAGGAGTGAGACTTCTTAGAGTATGTGCTTTGATACTTTCCTATGAGACCAGTATTAGTTTCCGATACACCACTGCTGGTTCAATGTATTCCTTTTACATACACATTGACGATGAAACACTGAAATTACATCGGAATTAAATACAAAAGGCACAATGCCACCTTAACTGCAAAACGAGTGAGACATCTTAGAGTATGTGGTTTGATCCTTTCCTATGAGACCAGTATTAGTTTCCGATACACCACTGCAGGTTCAATGTATTCCTTTTACATACATATTGACGATGAAACACTGAAATTACATCGGAATTAAATACAAAAGGCACAATGCCACCTTAAGTGCAAAAGGAGTGAGACTTCTTAGAGTATGTGCTTTGATCCTTTCCTATGAGACCAGTATTAGTTTCCGATACACCACTGCAGGTTCAATGTATTCCTTTTACATACACATTGACGATGAAACACTGAAATTACATCGGAATTAAATACAAAATTCACAATGCCGCGTTAAGTGCAAGAAGAGTGAGACTTCTTAGAGTCTTTGCTTTGATCCTTTCCTATGAGACCAGTTATAGTTTCCGATACACCAGTGCAGGTTCAATGTATTCCCTGGACCTTCACATTAACGATGAAACACAGAAATCAAGTCGGAATTAAATACAAAAGGCACAATGCCGCCTTAAGTACAAGAATAGAGACTCTTCTTACAGTCGGTGTTTTGATCCTTTCCTGTGAGACCAGTATTAGATTGCGATACACCAATGCAGGTTCTATGTATTCCTTTTACATAGACATTGACGATGAAACACTGAAATTACATCGGAATTAAATACAAATGGCACAATGCCACCTTAAGTGCTAAAGGAGTGAGACCTCTTAGAGTATGTGCTTTGATCCTTTCCTATGAGACCAGTATTAGTTTCCGATTCACCACTGGAGGGTCAATGTATTCCTTTTACATACACGTTGACGATGAAGCACTGAAATTACATCGGAATTAAATACAAAAGGCACAATGCCGCCTTAAGTGCAAGAAGAGTGAGACTTCTTAGAGTATGTGCTTTGATCCTTTCCTATGAGACCAGTATTAGTTTCCGATACACCACTGCAGGTTCAATGTATTCCTTGGTCCTTCACATTAACGATGGAACACAGAAATGAAGTCGGAATTAAATACAAAAGGCACAATGCCGCCTTAAGTACAAGAATAGAGACTCTTCTTACAGTCGGTGTTTTGATCCTTTCCTGTGAGACCAGTATTAGTTTGCGATACACCACTGCAGGTTCAATGTATTCCTTTTACATACACATTGACGATGAAACACTGAAATTACATCGGAATTAAATACAAAAGGCACAATGCCACCTTAACTGCAAAAGGAGTGAGACTTCTTAGAGTATGTGCTTTGATCCTTTCCTATGAGACCAGTATTAGTTTCCGATACACCACTGCAGGTTCAATGTATTCCTTTTACATACACATTGACGATGAAACACTGAAATTACATGGGAATTAAATACAAAATGCACAATGCCGCCTTAAGTGCAAGAAGAGTGAGACTTCTTAGAGTCTTTGCTTTGATCCTTTCCTATGAGACCAGTTATAGCTTCCGATACACCACTGCAGGTTCAATGTATTCCTTGGACCTTCACATTAACGATGAAACACAGAAATAAAGTCAGATTTAAATACAAAAGGCACAATGCCACCTTAAGTACAAGAATAGAGACTCTTCTTACAGTCGGTGTTTTGATCCTTTCCTGTGAGACCAGTATTAGATTGCGATACACCACTGCAGGTTCAATGTATTCCTTTTACATACACATTGACGATGAAACACTGAAATTACATCGGAATTAAATACAAATGGCACAATGCCACCTTAAGTGCCAAAGGAGTGAGACCTCTTAGAGTATGTGCTTTGATCCTTTCCTATGAGACCAGTATTAGTTTCCGATTCACCACTGGAGGTTCAATGTATTCCTTTTACATACACGTTGACGATGAAGCACTGAAATTACATCGGAATTAAATACGAAAGGCACAATGCCGCCTTAAGTGCAAGAAGAGTGAGACTTCTTAGAGTATGTGCTTTGATCCTTTCCTATGAGACCAGTATTAGTTTCCGATACACCACTGCTGGTTCAATGTATTCCTTTTACATACACATTGACGATGAAACACTGGAATTACATCGGAATTAAATACGAAAGGCACAATGCCGCCTTAAGTGCAAGAAGAGTGAGACTTCTAAGAGTCTTTGCTTTGATCCCTTCCTATGAGACCAGTTATAGTTTCCGATACACCACTGCAGGTTCAATGTATTCCTTGGACCTTCACATTAACGATCAAACACAGAAATCAAGTCGGAATTAAATACAAAAGGCACAATGCCGCCTTAAGTACAAGAAATGAGACTCTTCTTACAGTCGGTGTTTTGATCCTTTCCTGTGAGACCAGTATTAGTTTGCGATACACCACTGCAGGTTCAATGTATTCCTTTTACGTACACATTGACGATGAAACACTGAAATTACATCGGAATTAAATATAAAAGGCACAATGCCACCTTAAGTGCAAAGGGAGTGAGACTTCTTAGAGTATGTGCTTTGATCCTTTCCCATGAGACCAGTATTAGTTTCCGATACACCACTGCAGGTTCAATGTATTCCTTTTACATTCACATTGACGATGATACACTGAAATTACATCGGAATTAAATACAAAAGGCACAATGCCACCTTAACTGCAAAAGGAGTGAGACTTCTTAGAGTATGTGCTTTGATACTTTCCTATGAGACCAGTATTAGTTTCCGATACACCACTGCTGGTTCAATGTATTCCTTTTACATACACATTGACGATGAAACACTGAAATTACATCGGAATTAAATACAAAAGGCACAATGCCACCTTAACTGCAAAACGAGTGAGACATCTTAGAGTATGTGGTTTGATCCTTTCCTATGAGACCAGTATTAGTTTCCGATACACCACTGCAGGTTCAATGTATTCCTTTTACATACATATTGACGATGAAACACTGAAATTACATCGGAATTAAATACAAAAGGCACAATGCCACCTTAAGTGCAAAAGGAGTGAGACTTCTTAGAGTATGTGCTTTGATCCTTTCCTATGAGACCAGTATTAGTTTCCGATACACCACTGCAGGTTCAATGTATTCCTTTTACATACACATTGACGATGAAACACTGAAATTACATCGGAATTAAATACAAAATTCACAATGCCGCGTTAAGTGCAAGAAGAGTGAGACTTCTTAGAGTCTTTGCTTTGATCCTTTCCTATGAGACCAGTTATAGTTTCCGATACACCAGTGCAGGTTCAATGTATTCCCTGGACCTTCACATTAACGATGAAACACAGAAATCAAGTCGGAATTAAATACAAAAGGCACAATGCCGCCTTAAGTACAAGAATAGAGACTCTTCTTACAGTCGGTGTTTTGATCCTTTCCTGTGAGACCAGTATTAGATTGCGATACACCAATGCAGGTTCTATGTATTCCTTTTACATAGACATTGACGATGAAACACTGAAATTACATCGGAATTAAATACAAATGGCACAATGCCACCTTAAGTGCTAAAGGAGTGAGACCTCTTAGAGTATGTGCTTTGATCCTTTCCTATGAGACCAGTATTAGTTTCCGATTCACCACTGGAGGGTCAATGTATTCCTTTTACATACACGTTGACGATGAAGCACTGAAATTACATCGGAATTAAATACAAAAGGCACAATGCCGCCTTAAGTGCAAGAAGAGTGAGACTTCTTAGAGTATGTGCTTTGATCCTTTCCTATGAGACCAGTATTAGTTTCCGATACACCACTGCAGGTTCAATGTATTCCTTGGTCCTTCACATTAACGATGGAACACAGAAATGAAATCGGAATTAAATACAAAAGGCACAATGCCGCCTTAAGTACAAGAATAGAGACTCTTCTTACAGTCGGTGTTTTGATCCTTTCCTGTGAGACCAGTATTAGTTTGCGATACACCACTGCAGGTTCAATGTATTCCTTTTACATACACATTGACGATGAAACACTGAAATTACATCGGAATTAAATACAAAAGGCACAATGCCACCTTAACTGCAAAAGGAGTGAGACTTCTTAGAGTATGTGCTTTGATCCTTTCCTATGAGACCAGTATTAGTATGCGGTACACCACGGCAGGTTCAATGTATTCCTTTTACATACACATTGACGATGAAACACTGAAATTACATCGGAATTAAATACAAAAGGCAGAATGCCGCCTTAAGTGCAAGAAGAGTGAGACTTCTTAGAGTCTCTGCCTTGATCCTTTCCTATGAGACCAGTTATAGTTTCCGATACACCACTGCAGGTTCAATGTATTCCTTGGACCTTCACATTAACGATGAAACACAGAAATCTAGTCGGAATTAAATACAAAAGGCACAATGCCGCCTTAAGTACAAGAATAGAGACGCTTCTTACAGTCGATGTTCTGATCCTTTCCTGTGAGACCAGTATTAGTTTCTGATACACCACTGCAGGTGCAATGTATTCCTTTTACATACACATTGACGATGAAACACTGAAATTACATCGGAATTAAATACAAAAGGCACAATGCCACCTTAACTGCAAAAGGAGTGAGACTTCTTAGAGTATGTGCTTTGATCCTTTCCTATGAGACCAGTATTAGTTTCCGATACACCACTGCAGGTTCAATGTATTCCTTTTACATACACATTGACGATGAAACACTGAAATTACATGGGAATTAAATACAAAATGCACAATGCCGCCTTAAGTGCAAGAAGAGTGAGACTTCTTAGAGTCTTTGCTTTGATCCTTTCCTATGAGACCAGTTATAGCTTCCGATACACCACTGCAGGTTCAATGTATTCCTTGGACCTTCACATTAACGATGAAACACAGAAATAAAGTCAGATTTAAATACAAAAGGCACAATGCCACCTTAAGTACAAGAATAGAGACTCTTCTTACAGTCGGTGTTTTGATCCTTTCCTGTGAGACCAGTATTAGATTGCGATACACCACTGCAGGTTCAATGTATTCCTTTTACATACACATTGACGATGAAACACTGAAATTACATCGGAATTAAATACAAATGGCACAATGCCACCTTAAGTGCCAAAGGAGTGAGACCTCTTAGAGTATGTGCTTTGATCCTTTCCTATGAGACCAGTATTAGTTTCCGATTCACCACTGGAGGTTCAATGTATTCCTTTTACATACACGTTGACGATGAAGCACTGAAATTACATCGGAATTAAATACGAAAGGCACAATGCCGCCTTAAGTGCAAGAAGAGTGAGACTTCTTAGAGTATGTGCTTTGATCCTTTCCTATGAGACCAGTATTAGTTTCCGATACACCACTGCTGGTTCAATGTATTCCTTTTACATACACATTGACGATGAAACACTGGAATTACATCGGAATTAAATACGAAAGGCACAATGCCGCCTTAAGTGCAAGAAGAGTGAGACTTCTAAGAGTCTTTGCTTTGATCCCTTCCTATGAGACCAGTTATAGTTTCCGATACACCACTGCAGGTTCAATGTATTCCTTGGACCTTCACATTAACGATCAAACACAGAAATCAAGTCGGAATTAAATACAAAAGGCACAATGCCGCCTTAAGTACAAGAAATGAGACTCTTCTTACAGTCGGTGTTTTGATCCTTTCCTGTGAGACCAGTATTAGTTTGCGATACACCACTGCAGGTTCAATGTATTCCTTTTACGTACACATTGACGATGAAACACTGAAATTACATCGGAATTAAATATAAAAGGCACAATGCCACCTTAAGTGCAAAGGGAGTGAGACTTCTTAGAGTATGTGCTTTGATCCTTTCCCATGAGACCAGTATTAGTTTCCGATACACCACTGCAGGTTCAATGTATTCCTTTTACATTCACATTGACGATGATACACTGAAATTACATCGGAATTAAATACAAAAGGCACAATGCCACCTTAACTGCAAAAGGAGTGAGACTTCTTAGAGTATGTGCTTTGATACTTTCCTATGAGACCAGTATTAGTTTCCGATACACCACTGCTGGTTCAATGTATTCCTTTTACATACACATTGACGATGAAACACTGAAATTACATCGGAATTAAATACAAAAGGCACAATGCCACCTTAACTGCAAAACGAGTGAGACATCTTAGAGTATGTGGTTTGATCCTTTCCTATGAGACCAGTATTAGTTTCCGATACACCACTGCAGGTTCAATGTATTCCTTTTACATACATATTGACGATGAAACACTGAAATTACATCGGAATTAAATACAAAAGGCACAATGCCACCTTAAGTGCAAAAGGAGTGAGACTTCTTAGAGTATGTGCTTTGATCCTTTCCTATGAGACCAGTATTAGTTTCCGATACACCACTGCAGGTTCAATGTATTCCTTTTACATACACATTGACGATGAAACACTGAAATTACATCGGAATTAAATACAAAATTCACAATGCCGCGTTAAGTGCAAGAAGAGTGAGACTTCTTAGAGTCTTTGCTTTGATCCTTTCCTATGAGACCAGTTATAGTTTCCGATACACCAGTGCAGGTTCAATGTATTCCCTGGACCTTCACATTAACGATGAAACACAGAAATCAAGTCGGAATTAAATACAAAAGGCACAATGCCGCCTTAAGTACAAGAATAGAGACTCTTCTTACAGTCGGTGTTTTGATCCTTTCCTGTGAGACCAGTATTAGATTGCGATACACCAATGCAGGTTCTATGTATTCCTTTTACATAGACATTGACGATGAAACACTGAAATTACATCGGAATTAAATACAAATGGCACAATGCCACCTTAAGTGCTAAAGGAGTGAGACCTCTTAGAGTATGTGCTTTGATCCTTTCCTATGAGACCAGTATTAGTTTCCGATTCACCACTGGAGGGTCAATGTATTCCTTTTACATACACGTTGACGATGAAGCACTGAAATTACATCGGAATTAAATACAAAAGGCACAATGCCGCCTTAAGTGCAAGAAGAGTGAGACTTCTTAGAGTATGTGCTTTGATCCTTTCCTATGAGACCAGTATTAGTTTCCGATACACCACTGCAGGTTCAATGTATTCCTTGGTCCTTCACATTAACGATGGAACACAGAAATGAAATCGGAATTAAATACAAAAGGCACAATGCCGCCTTAAGTACAAGAATAGAGACTCTTCTTACAGTCGGTGTTTTGATCCTTTCCTGTGAGACCAGTATTAGTTTGCGATACACCACTGCAGGTTCAATGTATTCCTTTTACATACACATTGACGATGAAACACTGAAATTACATCGGAATTAAATACAAAAGGCACAATGCCACCTTAACTGCAAAAGGAGTGAGACTTCTTAGAGTATGTGCTTTGATCCTTTCCTATGAGACCAGTATTAGTATGCGGTACACCACGGCAGGTTCAATGTATTCCTTTTACATACACATTGACGATGAAACACTGAAATTACATCGGAATTAAATACAAAAGGCAGAATGCCGCCTTAAGTGCAAGAAGAGTGAGACTTCTTAGAGTCTCTGCCTTGATCCTTTCCTATGAGACCAGTTATAGTTTCCGATACACCACTGCAGGTTCAATGTATTCCTTGGACCTTCACATTAACGATGAAACACAGAAATCTAGTCGGAATTAAATACAAAAGGCACAATGCCGCCTTAAGTACAAGAATAGAGACGCTTCTTACAGTCGATGTTCTGATCCTTTCCTGTGAGACCAGTATTAGTTTCTGATACACCACTGCAGGTGCAATGTATTCCTTTTACATACACATTGACGATGAAACACTGAAATTACATCGGAATTAAATACAAAAGGCACAATGCCACGTTAACTGCAAAAGGAGTGAGACTTCTCAGAGTATGTGCTTTGATCCTTTCCTATGAGACCAGTATTAGTTTCCGATACACCACTGCAGGTTCAATGTATTCCTTTTACATACACATTGACGATCAAAGACTGAAATTACATCGGAATTAAATACAAAAGCCACAATGCCACCTTAACTGCAAAAGGTGTGAGACTTCTTAGAGTATGTGCTTTGATCCTTTCCTATGAGACCAGTATTAGTTTCCGATTCACCACTGCAGGTTCAATGTATTCCTTCGACATACACATTGACGATGAAACACTGAAATTACATCGGAATTAAATACAAAAGCACAATGCCACCTTAAGTGCAAATGGAGTGAGACTTATTAGAGTATTTGCTTTGATCCTTTCCTATGAGACCAGTATTAGTTTCCGATACACCACCGCAGGTTCAATGTATTCCTTTTACATACACATTGACGTTTAAACACTGAAATTACATCGGAATTGAATACAAAAGGCACAATGCTGCCTTATGTGCAAGAAGTGTGAGACTTCTTAGAGTCTTTGCTATGCTCCTTTCCTATGAGACCAGTATTAGTTTCCGATAAACCACTGCAGGTTCAATGTATTCCTTTTACATACACATTGACGATGAAACACTGAAATTACGTCGGAATTAAATACAAAAGGCACAATGCCACCTTAACTGTAAAAGGAATGAGACTTCTTAGAGTATGTGCTTTAATCCTTTCCTATGAGACCAGTATTAGTTTCCGATACACCACTGCAGGTTCAATGTATTCCTTTTACATACACATTGTCGATGAAACACTGAAATTACATCGGAATTAAATACAAAAGGCACAATGCCACCTTAAGTGCAAAAGGAGTGAGACTTCTTAGAGTTTGTGCTTCGATCCTTTCCTATGAGACCAGTATTAGTTTCCGATACACCACTGCAGGTTCAATGTATACCTTTTACATACACATTGACGATGAAACACTGAAATTACATCGGAATGAAATACAAAAGGCAGAATGCCGCCTTAAGTGCAAGAAGAGTGAAACTTCTTACTATCTTTGCTTTGATCCTTTCCTATGAGACCAGTTATAGTTTCCGATACACCACTGCAGGTTCAATGTATTCCTAGGACCTTCACATTAACGATGAAACACAGAAATTAAGTCGGAATTAAATACAAAAGGCACAATGCCGCCTTAAGTAAAAGAATAGAGACTCTTCTTACAGTCGGTGTTTTGATCCTTTCCTGTGAGACCAGTATTAGTTTGCGATACACCACTGCAGGTTTAATGTATTCCTTTTACATACACATTACGATGAAACACTGAAATTACATCGGAATTAAATACAAAAGGCACAATTCCACCTTAAGTGCAAAAGGAGTGAGACTTCTTAGAGTATGTGCTTTGATCCTTTCCTATGAGACCAGTATTAGTTTCCGATACACCACTGCTGGTTCAATGTATTCCTTTTACATACACATTGACGATGAAACACTGAAATTACATCGGAATTAAATACAAAAGGCACAATGCCACCTTAACTGCAAAAGGAGTGAGACTTCTCAGAGTATGTGCTTTGATCCTTTCCTATGAGACCAGTATTAGTTTCCGATACACCACTGCAGGTTCAATGTATTCCTTTTACATACAAATTGACGATCAAAGACTGAAATTACATCGGAATTATATACAAAAGCCACAATGCCACCTTAACTGCAAAAGGAGTGAGACTTCTTAGGGTATGTGCTTTGATCCTTTCCTATGAGACCAGTATTAGTTTCCGAATCACCACTGCAGGTTCAATGTATTCCTTCGACATACACATTGACGATAAAACACTGAAATTACATCGGAATTAAATACAAAAGGCACAATGGCGCCTTAAGTACAAGAATACAGACTCATCTGACAGGCGGTGCTTTGATCCTTTCCTGTGAGACCAGTATTAGTTTGCGATACACCACTGCAGGTTCAATGTATTCCTTTTACATACACATTGACGATGAAACACTGAAATTACATCGGAATTAAATACAAAAGGCACAATGCCGCCTTTAGTACAAGAATAGAGACCCTTCTTACAGTCGGTGCTTTGATCCTTTCCTGTGAGACCAGTATTAGTTTGCGATACACCACTGCAGGTTCAATGTATTCCTTTTATATACACATTGACGATGAAACACTGAAATTTCATCGGAATTAATTACAAAAGGCACAATGCCACCTTAACTGCAAAAGGAGTGAGACTTCTTAGAGTATGTGCTTTGATCCTTTCCTATGAGATCAGTATTAGTTTCCGATACACCACCGCAGGTTCAATGTATTCCTTTCACATACACATTGACGTTTAAACGCTGTAATTACATCGGAATTAAATACAAAAGGCACAGTGCCGCCTTAAGTGCAAGAAGAGTGAGACTTCTTAGAGTCTTTGTTATGCTCCTTTCCTATGAGACCAGTTATAGTTTCCGATACACCACTGCAGGTTCAATGTATTCCTTGGACCTTCACATTAACGATGAAATACAGAAATCAAGTCGGAATTAAATACAAAAGGCACAATGCAGCCTTTAGTACAACAATAGAGACCCTTCTTACAGTCGGTGCTTTGATCCTTTCCTGTGAGAACATTATTAGTTTCCGATACACCACTGCAGGTTCTATGTATTCCTTGCATATTCACATTGACGATGAAACACAGAAATCGCATAGGAATTAAATACAAAAGGCACAATGCCGCCTTAAGTACAAGAACAGGGACTCTTCTTACAGTCGGTGCTTTGATCCTTTCCTGTGAGACCAGTATTAGTTACCGATACACCACTGCAGGTTCAATGTTTTCCTTTTACATACACATTAACGATGAAACACTGAAATTGCATCGGAATTAAATACAGAATGCAAAATGCCGTCTTAACTGCAAAAGGAGTGCGACTTCTTAGAGTCTGTGCTTTGATCCTTTCCTGAGAGACCAGTATTAGTTTCCGATACACCACTGCAGGTTCAATGTATTCCTTTTAAATACACATTGACAATGAAACACTGAAATTACATCGGAATTAAATACAATAGGCAGTATGCCACCTTAACTGCAAAAGGAGTGAGGCTTCTTAGAGTATGTGCTTTGATCCTTTCCTATGAGACCAGTATTAGTTTCCGATACACCACTGCACGTGCAATGTATTCCTTTTACATACACATTGACGATGAAACACTGAAATTACATCGGAATTAAATACAAAAGGCACAATGCCACCTTAACTGCAAAAGGAGTGAGACTTCTTAGAGTATGTGCTTTGATCCTTTCCTATGAGACCAGTATTAGTTTCCGATACACCACTGCAGGTTCAATGTATTCCTTTTACATACATATTGACAATCAAAGACTGAAATTACATCGGAATTAAATACAAAAGGCACAATGCCACCTTAACTGCAAACGGAGTGAGACTTCTTAGAGTATGTGCTTTGATCCTTTCCTATGAGACCAGTATTAGTTTCCGATACACCACTGCAGGTTCAATGTATTCCTTGAACCTTCACATTAACGATGATACACAGAAAACGCTTCGGAATTAAATACAAAAGGCACAATGCCGCCTTTAGTACAAGAATAGAGACCCTTCTTACAGTCGGTGCTTTTATCCTTTCCTGTGAGAACAGTATTAGTTTCCGATACACCACTGCAGGTTCAATGTATTCCTTTTACATACACATTGACGATGAAACACTGAAATTTCATCGGAATTAAATACAAAAGTCAAAATGCCGCCTTAACTGCAAGAGGAGTGCGACTTCTTAGAGTCTGTGCTTTGATCCCCTCCTGAGAGACCAGTATTAGTTTCCGATACACCTCTGCAGGTTCAATGTATTCCTTTTACATACACATTGACGATGAAACACTGAAATTACATCGGAATTAAATACAAAAAGCAGTATGCCACCTTAACTGCAAACGGAGTGAGACTTCTTAGAGTATGTTCTTTGATCCTTTCCTATGAGACCAGTATTAGTTTCCGATACACCACTGCAGGTTCAATGTATTCCTTTTACATACACATTGACGATGAAACACTGAAAATACATCGGAATTAAATACAAAATGCACAATGCCACCTTAAGTGCAAAAGGAGTGAGACTTCTTAAAGTATGTGCTTTGATCCTTTCCTATGAGACCAGTATTAGTTTCCGATTCACCACTGCAGGTTCAATGTATTCCTTTTACATACACATTGACGATGAAACACTGAAATTACATCGGAATTAAATACAAAAGGCACAATGCCGCCTTAAATGCAAGAAGAGTGAGACTTCTTAGAGTCTTTGCTTTGATCCTTTCCTATGAGACCAGTTATAGTTTCCGATACACCACTGCAGGTTCAATGTATTCCTTGGACCTTGACATTAACGATGAAACACAGAAATCAAGTCGGAATTAAATACAAAATGCACAATGCCACCTTAAGTACAAGAATAGAGACTCTTCTTACAGTCGGTGTTTTGATCCTTTTCTGTGAGACCAGTGTTAGTTTGCGATACACCACTGCAGGTTCAATGTATTCCTTTTACATACACATTAACGATGAAACACTGAAATTGCATCGGAATTAAATACAAAAGGCAAAATGCCGTCTTAACTGCAAAAGGAGTGCGACTTCTTAGAGTATGTGCTTTGATCCTTTCCTATGAGACCAGTATTAGTTTCCGATACACCACTGCACGTGCAATGTATTCCTTTTACATACACATTGACGATGAAACACTGAAATTACATCGGAATTAAATACAAAATTCACAATGCCACCTTAACTGCAAAAGGAGTGAGACTTCTTAGAGTATGTGCTTTGATCCTTTCCTATGAGACCAGTTTTAGTTTCCGATACACCACTGCAGGTTCAATGTATTCCTTTTACATACACATTGACGATCAAAGACTGAAATTACATCGGAATTAAATACAAAAGGCACAATGCCACCTTAACTGCAAACGGAGTGAGACTTGTTAGAGTATGTGCTTTGATCCTTTCCTATGAGACCAGTATTAGTTTCCGATACACCACTGCAGGTTCAATGTATTCCTTTTACATACACATTGACGATGAAACACTGAAATTACATCGGAATTAAATACACAAGTCACAATGCCGCCTTAAGTGCTAGAAAAGTGAGACTTCTTAGAGTCTTTGCTTTGATCCTTTCCTATGAGACCAGTTATAGTTTCCGATACACCACTGCAGGTTCAATGTATTCCTTGAACCTTCACATTAACGATGATACACAGAAAACGCTTCGGAATTAAATACAAAATTCACAATGCCGCCTTTAGTACAAGAATAGAGACCCTTCTTACAGTCGGTGCTTTGATCCTTTCCTGTGAGAACAGTATTAGTTTCCGATACACCACTGCAGGTTCTATGTATTCCTTGCACATTCACATTGACGATGAAACACAGAAATCGCATAGGAATTAAATACAAAAGGCACAATGCCACCTTAGGTACAAGAATAGAGACTCTTCTTACAGTCGGTGTTTTGATCCTTTTCTGTGAGACCAGTATTAGTTTGCGATACACCACTGCAGGTTCAATGTATTCCTTTTACATACACATTATCGATGAAACACTGAAATTGCATCGGAATTAAATACAAAAGGCAAAATGCCGTCTTAACTGCAAAAGGAGTGCGACTTCTTAGAGTCTGTGCTTTGATCCTCTCCTTAGAGACCAGTATTAGTTTCCGATACACCACTGCAGGTTCAATGTATTCCTTTTAAATACACATTGACAATGAAACACTGAAATTACATCGGAATTAAATACAATAGGCAGTATGCCACCTTAACTGCAAAAGGAGTGAGGCTTCTTAGAGTATGTGCTTTGATCCTTTCCTATGAGACCAGTATTAGTTTCCGATACACCACTGCACGTGCAATGTATTCCTTTTACATACACATTGACGATGAAACACTGAAATTACATCGGAATTAAATACAAAAGGCACAATGCCACCTTAACTGCAAAAGGAGTGAGACTTCTTAGAGTATGTGCTTTGATCCTTTCCTATGAGACCAGTATTAGTTTCCGATACACCACTGCAGGTTCAATGTATTCCTTTTACATACACATTGACGATCAAAGACTGAAATTACATCGGAATTAAATACAAAAGGCACAATGCCACCTTAACTGCAAACGGAGTGAGACTTGTTAGAGTATGTGCTTTGATCCTTTCCTATGAGACCAGTATTAGTTTCCGATACACCACTGCAGGTTCAATGTATTCCTTTTACATACACATTGACGATGAAACACTGAAATTACATCGGAATTAAATACACAAGTCACAATGCCGCCTTAAGTGCTAGAAAAGTGAGACTTCTTAGAGTCTTTGCTTTGATCCTTTCCTATGAGACCAGTTATAGTTTCCGATACACCACTGCAGGTTCAATGTATTCCTTGAACCTTCACATTAACGATGATACACAGAAAACGCTTCGGAATTAAATACAAAATTCACAATGCCGCCTTTAGTACAAGAATAGAGACCCTTCTTACAGTCGGTGCTTTGATCCTTTCCTGTGAGAACAGTATTAGTTTCCGATACACCACTGCAGGTTCTATGTATTCCTTGCACATTCACATTGACGATGAAACACAGAAATCGCATAGGAATTAAATACAAAAGGTACAATGCCGCCTTGAGTACAAGAACAGGGACACTTCTTACAGTCGGTGCTTTGATCCTTTCCTGTGAGACCAGTATTAGTTACCGATACACCACTGCAGGTTCAATGTATTCCTTTTACATACACATTGACGATGAAACACTGAAATTGCATCGGAATTAAATACAAAAGTCAAAATGCCGCCTTACATACAAGAGGAGTGCGACTTCTTAGAGTCTGTGCTTTGATCCTTTCCTGAGAGACCAGTATTAGTTTCCGATACACCACTGCAGGTTCAATGTATTCCTTTTACATACACATTGACGATGAAACACTGAAATTACATCGGAATTAAATACAAAAGGCACAATGCCACCTTAACTGCAAAAGGAATGAGAGTTCTTAGAGTATGTGCTTTAATCCTTTCCTATGTGACCAGTATTAGTTTCCGATACACCGCTGCAGGTCAATGTATTCCTTTTACGTACACATTGACGATGAAACACTGAAAATACATCGGAATTAAATACAAAATGCACAATGCCACCTTAAGTGCAAAAGGAGTGAGACTTCTTAAAGTATGTGCTTTGATCCTTTCCTATGAGACCAGTGTTAGTTTCCGATACACTACTGCAGGTTCAATGTATTCCTTTTACATACACATTGACGATGAAACACTGAAATTACATCGGAATTAAGTACAAAATGCACAATGCCACCTTAACTGCAAAACGAGTGAGACTTCTTAGTGTCTTTGCTTTGATCCTTTCCTATGAGGCCAGTTATAGTTTCCGATACACCACTGCAGGTTCAATGTATTACTAGGACCTTCACATTAACGATGAAACACAGAAATCAAGTCGGAATTAAATACAAAAGGCACAATGCCGCCTTATGTACAAGAATAGAGACTTTTCTTTCAGTCGGTGTTTGATCCTTTCCTGTGAGCCCAGTATTAGTTTCCGATACACCACTGCAGGTTCAATGTATTCCTTTTACATACACATTGACGATGAAACACTGAAATTACAGCGGAATTAAATACAAAAGGCACAATGCCACCTTAACTGCAAAAGGAGTGGGACTTCTTAGAGTATGTGCTTTGATCTATTCCTAAGAGACCACTATTAGTTTCCGATACACCAGTGCAGGTTCAATGTATTCATTTTACATACACAATGACGATGAAACACTGAAATTACATCGGAATTAAATACAAAAGGCAAAATGCCGCCTCAAGTGCAAGAAGAGTGAGGCTTCTTAGAGTCTTTGCTTTGATCCTTTCCTATGAGACCAGTTATAGTTTCCGATACACCACTGCAGGTTCAATGTATTCCTTGGACATTCACATTAACGATGAAACACAGAAATCAAGTCGGAATTAAATACAAAAGGCACAATGCCGCCTAAAGTACAAGAATAGACACTCTTCTTACAGTCGGTGTTTTGGTTCTTTCCTGTGAGACCAGTATTAGTTAGCGATACTCCACTGCAGGTTCCATGTATTCCTTTTACATACACATTGACGATGAAACACTGAAATTACATCGGAATTAAATACAAAAGGCACAATGCCACCTTAAGTGCAAAAGGAGTGAGACTTCTTAGAGTATGTGCTTTGATCCTTGCCTATGAGACCAGTATTAGTTTCCGATACACCACTGCAGGTTCAATGTATTCCTTTTACATACACATTGGCGATGAAACACTGAAATTACATCGGAATTAAATACAAAAGGCACAATGCCACCTTAACTGCAAAAGGAGTGAGACTTCTTAGAGTATGTGCTTTGATCCTTTCATATGAGACCAGTATTAGTTTCCGATACACCACTGCAGGTTCAATGTATTCCTTTTACATACACATTGACGATGAAAAACTGAAGTTACATCGGAATTAAATACAAAAAGCACAATGCCACCTTAACTGCAAAAGGAGTGCGACTTCTTAGAGTATGTGCTTTGATCCTTTCCTATGAGACCAGAATTAGTTTCCGATACACCACTGCAGGTTCAATGTATTCCTTTTACATACACATTGACGATGAAACACTGAAATTACATCGGAATTAAGTACAAAAGGCACAATGCCACCTTAACTGCAAAAGGAGTGAGACTTTATAAAGTATGTGCTTTGATCCTTTCCTATGAGACCAGTATAAGTTTCCGATACACCACTGCAGGTTCAATGTATTCCTTTCACAAACACATTGACGATGAAACACTGAAATTACATCGGAATTAAATACAAATGACACAATGACACCTTAAGTGCATAGGAGTGAGACTTCTTAGAGTATGTGCTTTGATACTTTCCTATGAGACCAGTATTAGTTTCCGATACACCACTGCAATTTCAATGTATTCCTTTTACATACAAATTGACGATGAAACACTGAAATTACATCGGAATTAGATACAAAAGGCACAATGCCACCATAACTGCAAAGGGAGTGAGACTTCTTAGAGTATGTGCTTTGATCCTTTCCTATGAGACCAGTATTAGTTTCCGATACACCACTGCAGGTTCAATGTATTCCTTTTACATACACATTGACGATGAAACACTGAAATTACATCGGAATTAAATACAAAAGTCAAAATGCCGCCTTAACTGCAAGAGGAGTGCGACTTCTTAGAGTCTGTGCTTTGATCCTTTCCTGAGAGACCAGTATTAGTTTCCGATACACCACTGCAGGTTCAATGTATTCCTTTTACATACACATTGACGATGAAACACTGAAATTACAGCGGAATTAAATACAAAAGGCACAATGCCACCTTAACTGCAAAAGGAGTGGGACTTCTTAGAGTATGTGCTTTGATCTATTCCTATGAGACCAGTATTAGTTTCCGATACACCAGTGCAGGTTCAATGTATTCCTCGAACCTTCACATTAACGATGATACACAGAAAACGCTTCGGAATTAAATACAAAAGGCACGATGCCGCCTTTAGTACAAGAATAGAGACCCTTCTTACAGTCGGTGCTTTGATCCTCTCCTGTGAGAACAGTATTAGTTTCCGATACACCACTGCAGGTTCTATGTATTCCTTGCACATTCACATTGACGATGAAACACAGAAATCGCATAGGAATTAAATACAAAAGGTACAATGCCGCCTTAAGTACAAGAACAGGGACTCTTCTTACAGTCGGTGCTTTGATCCTTTCCTGTGAGACCAGTATTAGTTACCGATACACCACTGCAGGTTCAATGTATTCCTTTTACATACACATTGACGATGAAACACTGAAATTGCATCGGAATTAAATACAAAAGTCAAAATGCCGCCTTAACTGCAAGAGGAGTGCGACTTCTTAGAGTCTGTGCTTTGATCCTTTCCTGAGAGACCAGTATTAGTTTCCGATACACCACTGCAGGTTCAATGTATTCCTTTTACATACACATTGACGATGAAACACTGAAATTACAGCGGAATTAAATACAAAAGGCACAATGCCACCTTAACTGCAAAAGGAGTGGGACTTCTTAGAGTATGTGCTTTGATCTATTCCTATGAGACCAGTATTAGTTTCCGATACACCAGTGCAGGTTCAATGTATTCCTTTTACATACACATTGACGATGAAACACTGAAATTACATCGGAATTAAATACAAAAGGCAAAATGCCGCCTCAAGTGCAAGAAGAGTGAGGCTTCTTAGAGTCTTGGCTTTGATCCTTTCCTATGAGACCAGTTATAGTTTCCGATACACCACTGCAGGTTCAATGTATTCCTTGGACATTCACATTAACGATGAAACACAGAAATCAAGTCGGAATTAAATACAAAAGGCACAATGCCGCCTAAAGTACAAGAATGGACACTCTTCTTACAGTCGGTGATTTGATCCTTTCCTGTGAGACCAGTATTAGTTAGCGATACACCACTGCAGGTTCCATGTATTCCTTTTACATACACATAGACGATGAAACACTGAAATTACATCGGAATTAAATACAAAAGGCACAATGCCACCTTAAGTGCAAAAGGAGTGAGACTTCTTAGAGTATGTGCTTTGATCCTTGCCTATGAGACCAGTATTAGTTTCCGATACACCACTGCAGGTTCAATGTATTCCTTTTTCTTACACATTGGCGATGAAACACTGAAATTACATCGGAATTAAATACAAAAGGCACAATGCCACCTTAACTGCAAAAGGAGTGAGACTTCTTAGAGTATGTGATTTGATCCTTTCCTATGAGACCAGTATTAGTTTCCGATACACCACTGCAGGTGCAACGTATTCCTTTTACATACACATTGACGGTGAACCACTGAAATTACATCGGAAATAAATACAAAAGGCACAATGCCACCTTAAGTGCAAAAGGAGTGAGACTTCTTAGAGTATGTGCTTTGATCCTTTCATATGAGACCAGTATTAGTTTCCGATACACCACTGCAGGTTCAATGTATTCCTTTTACATACACATTGACGATGAAAAACTGAAGTTACATCGGAATTAAATACAAAAGGCACAATGCCACCTTAACTGCAAAAGGAGTGAGACTTCTTAGAGTATGTGCTTTGACCCTTTCCTATGAGACCAGAATTAGTTTCCGATACACCACTGCAGGTTCAATGTATTCCTTTTACATACACATTGACGATGAAACACTGAAATTACATCGGAATTAAGTACAAAAGGCACAATGCCACCTTAACTGCAAAAGGAGTGAGACTTTATAGAGTATGTGCTTTGATCCTTTCCTATGAGACCAGTATAAGTTTCCGATACACCACTGCAGGTTCAATGTATTCCTTTCACAAACACATTGACGATGAAACACTGAAATTACATCGGAATTAAATACAAATGACACAATGACACCTTAAGTGCATAGGAGTGAGACTTCTTAGAGTATGTGCTTTGATCCTTTCCTATGAGACCAGTATTAGTTTCGATACACCACTGCAGGTTCAATGTATTCCTTTTACATACAAATTTACGATGAAACACTGAAATTACATCGGAATTAGATACAAAAGGCACAATGCCACCATAACTGCAAAGGGAGTGAGACTTCTTAGAGTATGTGCTTTGATCCTTTCCTATGAGACCAGTATTAGTTTCCGATACACCACTGCAGGTTCAATGTATTCCTTGAACCTTCACATTGACGATGAAACACAGAAATCGCATAGGAATTAAATACAAAAGGTACAATGCCGCCTTAAGTACAAGAACAGGGACTCTTCTTACAGTCGGTGCTTTGATCCTTTCCTGTGAGACCAGTATTAGTTACCGATACACCACTGCAGGTTCAATGTATTCCTTTTACATACACATTGACGATGAAACACTGAAATTGCATCGGAATTAAATACAAAAGTCAAAATGCCGCCTTAACTGCAAGAGGAGTGCGACTTCTTAGAGTCTGTGCTTTGATCCTTTCCTGAGAGACCAGTATTAGTTTCCGATACAGCACTGCAGGTTCAATGTATTCCTTTTACATACACATTGACGATGAAACACTGAAATTACATCGGAATTAAATACAAAAAGCAGTATGCCACCTTAACTGCAAATGGAGTGAGACTTCTTAGAGTATGTCTTTGATCCTTTCCTGTGAGACCAGTATTAGTTTCCGATACACCACTGCAGGTTCAATGTATTCCTTTTACATACACATTGACGATGAAACACTGAAATTACATCGGAATTAAATACTAAAGGCACAATGCCACCTTAAGTGCAAAAGGAGTGAGACTTCTTAGAGTATGTGCTTTCATCCTTTCCTATGTGACCAGTATTAGTTTCCGTTACACCACTGCAGGTTCAATGTATTCCTTTTACATACACGTTGACGATGAAACACTGAAAATACATCGGATTTAAATACAAAATGCACAATGCCACCTTAAGTGCAACAGGAGTGAGACTTCTTAAAGTATGTGCTTTGATCCTTTCCTATGAGACCAGTATTAGTTTCCGATACACCACTGCAGGTTCAATGTATTCCTTTTACATACACATTGACGATGAAACACTGAAATTACATCGGAATTAAATACAAAAGGCACAATGCCGTCTTATTTGCAAGAAGAGTGAGACTTCTTAGAGTCTTAGCTTTGATCCTTTCCTATGTGACCAGTTATAGTTTCCGATACACCACTGCAGGTTC
The DNA here is from genome assembly GCF_021461395.2 of Schistocerca americana. Taxonomy (NCBI): domain Eukaryota; kingdom Metazoa; phylum Arthropoda; class Insecta; order Orthoptera; family Acrididae; genus Schistocerca; species Schistocerca americana. Next base: position 738,350,632 of record NC_060123.1, read on the forward strand.
AATGTATTCCTTGGACCTTGACATTAACGATGAAACACAGAAATCAAGTCGGAATTAAATACAAAAGGCACAATGCCACCTTAAGTACAAGAATAGAGACTCTTCTTACAGTCGGTGTTTTGATCCTTTTCTGTGAGACCAGTATTAGTTTGCGATACACCACTGCAGGTTCAATGTATTACTTTTACATACACATTAACGATGAAACACTGAAATTGCATCGGAATTAAATACAAAAGGCAAAATGCCGTCTTAACTGCAAAAGGAGTGAGGCTTCTTAGAGTATGTGCTTTGATCCTTTCCTATGAGACCAGTATTAGTTTCCGATACACCACTGCACGTGCAATGTATTCCTTTTACATACATTGACGCTGAAACACTGAAATTACATCGGAATTAAATACAAAAGGCACAATGCCACCTTAACTGCAAATGGAGTGACACTTCTTAGAGTATGTGCTTTGATCCTTTCCTATGAGCCCAGTATTAGTTTTCGATACACCACTGCAGGTTCAATGTATTCCTTTTACATACACATTGACGATCAAAGACTGAAATTACATCGGAATTAAATACAAAAGGCACAATGCCACCTTAACTGCAAACGGAGTGAGACTTCTTAGAGTATGTGCTTTGATCCTTTCCTATGAGACCAGTATTAGTTTCCGATACACCATTGCAGGTTCAATGTATTCCTTTTACATACACATTGACGATGAAACACTGAAATTACATCGGAATTAAATACACAAGTTACAATGCCGCCTTAAGTGCTAGAAAAGTGAGACTTCTTAGAGTCTTTGCTTTGATCCTTTCCTATGAGACCAGTTATAGTTTCCGATACACCACTGCAGGTTCAATGTATTCCTTGAACCTTCACATTAACGATGATACACAGAAAACGCTTCGGAATTAAATACAAAAGGCACAATGCCGCCTTTAGTACAAGAATAGAGACCCTTCTTACAGTCGGTGCTTTGATCCTTTCCTGTGAGAACAGTATTAGTTTCCGATACACCACTGCAGGTTCTATGTATTCCTTGCACATTCACATTGACGATGAAACACAGAAATCGCATAGGAATTAAATACAAAAGGTACAATGCCGCCTTAAGTACAAGAACAGGGACTCTTCTTACAGTCGGTGCTTTGATCCTTTCCTGTGAGACCAGTATTAGTTACCGATACACCACTGCAGGTTCAATGTATTCCTTTTACATACACATTGACGATGAAACACTGAAATTGCATCGGAATTAAATACAAAAGTCAAAATGCCGCCTTAACTGCAAGAGGAGTGCGACTTCTTAGAGTCTGTGCTTTGATCCTTTCCTGAGAGACAAGTATTAGTTTCCGATACACCACTGCAGGTTCAATGTATTCCTTTTACATACACATTGACGATGAAACACTGAAATTACATCGGAATTAAATACAAAAAGCAGTATGCCACCATAACTGCAAATGGAGTGAGACTTCTTAGAGTATGTTCTTTGATCCTTTCCTATGAGACCAGTATTAGTTTCCGATACACCACTGCAGGTTCAATGTATTCCTTTTACATACACATTGACGATGAAACACTGAAATTACATCGGAATTAAATACAAAAGGCACAATGCCACCTTAACTGCAAATGGAATGAGACTTCTTAGAGTATGTGCTTTGATCCTTTACTATGAGACCAGTATTAGTTTCTGATACACCACTGCAGGTTCAATGTATTCCTTTTACATACACATTGACGATGAAACACTGAAATTACATCGGAATTAAATACAAAAGGCACAATGCCACCTTAAGTGCAAAAGGAGTGAGAATTCTTAGAGTATGTGCTTTAATCCTTTCCTATGTGACCAGTATTAGTTTCCGATACACCACTGCAGGTTCAATGTATTCCTTTTACATACACATTGACGATGAAACACTGAAAATACATCGGAATTAAATACAAAATGCACAATGCCACCTTAAGTGCAAAAGGAGTGAGACTTCTTAAAGTATGTGCTTTGATCCTTTCCTATGAGACCAGTATTAGTTTCCGATACACCACTGCAGGTTCAATGTATTCCTTTTACATACACATTGACGATGAAACACTGAAATTACATCGGAATTAAATACAAAAGGCACAATGCCACCTTAAGTGCAAAAGGAGTGAGACTTCTTAGAGTATGTGCTTTGATCCTTTCCTATGAGACCAGTATTAGTTTCCGATACACTACTGCAGGTTCAATGTATTCCTTTTACATACACATTGACGATGAAACACTGAAATTACATCGGAATTAAGTACAAAACGCACAATGCCACCTTAACTGCAAAAGGAGTGAGACTTCTTAGAGTATGTGCTTTGATCCTATCCTATGAGACCAGTATAAGTTTCCGATACACCACTGCAGGTTCAATGTATTCCTTTCACATACACATTGACGATGAAACACTGAAATTACATCGGAATTAAATACAAAACACACAATGCCACCTTAAGTGCATAGGAGTGAGACTTCTTAGAGTATGTGCTTTGATCCTTTCCTATGAGACCAGTATTAGTTTCCGATACACCACTGCAGGTTCAATGTATTCCTTTTACATACACATTGACGATGAAGCACTGAAATTACATCGGAATTAAATACAAAAGTCACAATGCCACCATAACTGCAAATGGAGTGAGACTTCTTAGAGTATGTGCTTTGATCCTTTCCTATGAGACCAGTATTAGTTTCCGATACACCAGTGCAGGTTCAATGTATTCCTTTTACATACACATTGACGATGAAACACTGAAATTACATCGGATTTAAATACAAAAGGCACAATGCCGAATTAAGTGCAAGAAGAGTGAGACTTCTTAGAGTATGTGCTTTGATCCTTTCCTATGAGACCAGTATTAGTTTCCGATACACCACTGCAGGTTCAATGTATTCCTCTCACATACACATTGACGATGAAACACTGAAATTACATCGGAATTAAATACAAAACGCACAATGCCACCTTAACTGCAAAAGGAGTGAGACTTCTTAGAGTATGTGCTTTGATCCTTTCCTATGAGACCAGTAGTAGTTTCCGATACACCACTGCAGGCTCAATGTATTCCTTTTACATACAAATTGACGATGAAACACTGAAATTACATCGGAATTAAATACAAAAGGCACAATGCCACCTTAACTGCAAAAGGAATGAGACTGCTTAGAGTATGTGCTTTGATCCTTTCCTATGAGTCCAGTTTTAGTTTCCGATACACCACTGCAGGTTCAATGTATTCCTTTTACATACACATTGATGTGAAACACTGAAATTACATCGGAATTAAATACAAAAGGCACAATGCCACATTAAGTGCAAAAGGAGTGAGACTTCTTAGAGTATGTGCTTTGATCCTTTCCTATGAGACCAGTATTAGTTTCCGATACACCACTGCAGATTCAATGTATTCCATTTACATACACATTGACGATGAAACACTGAAATTACATCGGAATTAAATACAAAACGCACAACGCCGCCTTAAGTGCAAGAAGAGTGAGACTTCTTAGAGTCTTTGCTTTGATCCTTTCCTATGAGACCAGTTATAGTTTCCGATACACCACTGCAGGTTCAATGTATTCCTAGGACCTTCACATTAACGATGAAACACAGAAATCAAGTCGGAATTAAATACAAAAGGCACAATGCCGCCTTAAGTACAAGAATAGAGACTTTTCTTTCAGTCGGTGTTTGATCCTTTCCTGTGAGACCAGTATTAGTTTCCGATACACCACTGCAGGTTCAATGTATTCCTTTTACATACACATTGACGATGAAACACTGAAATCACATCGGAATTAAATACAAAAGTCACATTGCCACCTTAACTGCAAAAGGAGTGGAACTTCTTAGAGTATGTGCTTTGATCTTTTCCTATGAGACCAGTATTAGTTTCCGATACACCAGTGCAGGTTCAATGTATTCCTTTTACATACACATTGACGATGAAACACTGAAATTACATCGGAATTAAATACAAAAGGCAAAATGCCGCCTTAAGTGCAAGAAGAGTGAGGCTTCTTAGAGTCTTTGCTTTGATCCTTTCCTATGAGACCAGTTATGGTTTCCGATACACCACTGCAGGTTCAATGTATTCCTTGGACATTCACATTAACGATGAAACACAGAAATCAAGTCGGAATTAAATACAAAAGGCACAATGCCGCCTAAAGTACAAGAATAGACACTCTTCTTACAGTCGGTGTTTTGATCCTTTCCTGTGAGACCAGTATTAGTTAGCGATACACCACTGCAGGTTCCATGTATTCCTTTTACATACACATAGACGATGAAACACTGAAATTACATCGGAATTAAATACAAAAGGCACAATGCCACCTTAAGTGCAAAAGGAGTGAGACTTCTTAGAGTATGTGCATTGATCCTTGCCTATGAGACCAGTATTAGTTTCCGATACACCTCTGCAGGTTCAATGTATTCCTTTTACATACACATTGACGATGAAACACTGAAATTACATCGGAATTAAATACAATAGTAACAATGCCACCTTAACTGCAAAAGGAGTGAGACTTCTTAGAGTATGTGCTTTGATCCTTTCCTATGAGACCAGTATTAGTTTGCGATACACCACTGCAGGTTCAATGTATTCCTTTTACATACACATTAACGATGAAACACTGAAATTGCATCGGAATTAAATACAAAAGGCAAAATGCCGTCTTAACTGCAAAAGGAGTGCGACTTCTTAGAGTCTGTGCTTTGATCCTTTCCTGAGAGACCAGTATTAGTTTCCGATACACCACTGCAGGTTCAATGTTTTCCTTTTAAATACACATTGACAATGAAACACTGAAATTACATCGGAATTAAATACGATAGGCAGTATGCCACCTTAACTGCAAAAGGAGTGAGGCTTCTTAGAGTATGTGCTTTGATCCTTTCCTATGAGACCAGTATTAGTTTCCGATACACCACTGCACGTGCAATGTATTCCTTTTACATACATTGACGATGAAACACTGAAATTACATCGGAATTAAATACAAAAGGCACAATGCCACCTTAACTGCAAAAGGAGTGAGACTTCTTACAGTATGTGCTTTGATCCTTTCCTATGAGCCCAGTATTAGTTTTCGATACACCACTGCAGGTTCAATGTATTCCTTTTACATACACATTGACGATCAAAGACTGAAATTACATCGGAATTAAATACAAAAGGCACAATGCCACCTTAACTGCAAACGGAGTGAGACTTCTTAGAGTATGTGCTTTGATCCTTTCCTATGAGACCAGTATTAGTTTCCGATACACCACTGCAGGTTCAATGTATTCCTTTTACATACACATTGACGATGCAACACTGAAATTACATCGGAATTAAATACACAAGTCACAATGCCGCCTTAAGTGCTAGAAAAGTGAGACTTCTTAGAGTCTTTGCTTTGATCCTTTCCTATGAGACCAGTTGTAGTTTCCGATACACCACTGCAGGTTCAATCTATTCCTTGAACCTTCACATTAACGATGATACACAGAAAACGCTTCGGAATTAAATACAAAAGGCACAATGCCGCCTTTAGTACAAGAATAGAGACCCTTCTTACAGTCGGTGCTTTGATCCTTTCCTGTGAGAACAGTATTAGATTCCGGTACACCACTGCAGGTTCTATGTATTCCTTGCACATTCACATTGACGATGAAACACAGAAATCGCATAGGAATTAAATACAAAAGGTACAATGCCGCCTTAAGTACAAGAACAGGTACTCTTCTTACAGTCGGTGCTTTGATCCTTTCCTGTGAGACCAGTATTAGTTACCGATACACCACTGCAGGTTCAATGTATTCCTTTTACATACACATTGACGATGAAACACTGAAATTGCATCGGAATTAAATACAAAAGTCAAAATGCCGCCTTAACTGCAAGAGGAGTGCGACTTCTTAGAGTCTGTGCTTTGATCCTTTCCTGAGAGACCAGTATTAGTTTCCGATACACCACTGCAGGTTCAATGTATTCCTTTTACATACACATTGACGATGAAACACTGAAATTACATCGGAATTAAATACAAAAAGCAGTATGCCACCATAACTGCAAATGGAGTGAGACTTCTTAGAGTATGTTCTTTGATCCTTTCCTATGAGACCAGTATTCGTTTCCGATACACCACTGCAGGTTCAATGTATTCCTTTTACATACACATTGACGATGAAACACTGAAATTACATCGGAATTAAATACAAAAGGCACAATGCCACCTTAACTGCAAAAGGAATGAGACTTCTTAGAGTATGTGCTTTGATCCTTTACTATGAGACCAGTAGTAGTTTCTGATACACCACTGCAGGTTCAATGTATTCCTTTTACATACACATTGACGATGAAACACTGAAATTACATCGGAATTAAATACAAAAGGCACAATGCCACCTTAAGTGCAAAAGGAGTGAGAATTCTTAGAGTATGTGCTTTAATCCTTTCCTATGTGACCAGTATTAGTTTTCGATACACCACTGCAGGTTCAATGTATTCCTTTTACATACACATTGACGATGAAACACTGAAAATACATCGGAATTAAATACAAAATGCACAATGCCACCTTAAGTGCAAAAGGAGTGAGACTTCTTAAAGTATGTGCTTTGATCCTTTCCTATGAGACCAGTATTAGTTTCCGATACACCACTGCAGGTTCAATGTATTCCTTTTACATACACATTGACGATGAAACACTGAAATTACATCGGATTTAAATACAAAAGGCACAATGCCACCTTAAGTGCAAAAGGAGTGAGACTTCTTAGAGTATGTGCTTTGATCCTTTCCTATGAGACCAGTATTAATTTCCGATACACTACTGCCGGTTCAATGTATTCCTTTTACACACACATTGACGATGAAACACTGAAATTACATCGGATTTAAGTACAAAACGCACAATGCCACCTTAACTGCAAAAGGAGTGAGACTTCTTAGAGTATGTGCTTTGATCCTTTCCTATGAGACCAGTATAAGTTTCCGATACACCACTGCAGGTTCAATGTATTCCTTTCACATACACATTGACGATGAAACACTGAAATTACATCGGAATTAAATACAAAACACACAATGCCACCTTAAGTGCATAGGAGTGAGACTTCTTAGAGTATGTGCTTTGATCCTTTCCTATGAGACCAGTATTAGTTTCCGATACACCACTGCAGGTTCAATGTATTCCTTTTACATACACATTGACGATGAAGCACTGAAATTACATCGGAATTAAATACAAAAGTCACAATGCCACCATAACTGCAAATGGAGTGAGACTTCTTAGAGTATGTGCTTTGATCCTTTCCTATGAGACCAGTATTAGTTTCCGATACACCACTGCAGGTTCAATGTATTCCTTTTACATACACATTGACGATGAAACACTGAAATTACATCGGATTTAAATACAAAAGGCACAATGCCGAATTAAGTGCAAGAAGAGTGAGACTTCTTAGAGTATGTGCTTTGATCCTTTCCTATGAGACCAGTATTAGTTTCCGATACACCACTGCAGGTTCAATGTATTCCTCTCACATACACATTGACGATGAAACACTGAAATTACATCGGAATTAAATACAAAACGCACAATGCCACCTTAACTGCAAAAGGAGTGAGACTTCTTAGAGTATGTGCTTTGATCCTTTCCTATGAGACCAGTAGTAGTTTCCGATACACCACTGCAGGCTCAATGTATTCCTTTTACATACAAATTGACGATGAAACACTGAAATTACATCGGAATTAAATACAAAAGGCACAATGCCACCTTAACTGCAAAAGGAATGAGACTGCTTAGAGTATGTGCTTTGATCCTTTCCTATGAGTCCAGTATTAGTTTCCGATACACCACTGCAGGTTCAACGTATTTCTTTTACATACACATTGATGTGAAACACTGAAATTACATCGGAATTAAATACAAAAGGCACAATGCCACATTAAGTGCAAAAGGAGTGAGACTTCTTAGAGTATGTGCTTTGATCCTTTCCTATGAGACCAGTATTAGTTTCCGATACACCACTGCAGGTTCAAGGTATTCCATTTACATACACATTGACGATGAAACACTGAAATTACATCGGAATTAAATACAAAACGCACAACGCCGCCTTAAGTGCAAGAAGAGTGATACTTCTTAGAGTCTTTGCTTTGATCCTTTCCTATGAGACCAGTTATAGTTTCCGATACACCACTGCAGGTTCAATGTATTCCTACGACCTTCACATTAACGATGAAACACAGAAATCAAGTCGGAATTAAATACAAAAGGCACAATGCCGCCTTAAGTACAAGAATAGAGACTTTTCTTTCAGTCGGTGTTTGATCCTTTCCTGTGAGACCAGTATTAGTTTCCGATACACCACTGCAGGTTCAGGTTTTTCCTTTTACATACACATTGACGATGAAACACTGAAATTACATCGGAATTAAATACAAAAGGCACAATGCCACCTTAACTGCAAAAGGAGTGGGACTTCTTAGAGTATGTGCTTTGATCCTTTCCTATGAGACCAGTATTAGTTTCCGATACACCACTGCAGGTGCAACGTATTCCTTTTACATACACATTGACGATGAAACACTGAAATTACATCGGAATTAAATACAATAGTCACAATGCCACCTTAACTGCAAAAGGAGTGAGACTTCTTAGAGTATGTGCTTTGATCCTTTCCTATGAGACCAGTATTAGTTTCCGATACACCACTGCAGGTGCAACGTATTCCTTTTACATACACATTGACGATGAACCACTGAAATTACATCGGAAATAAATACAAAAGGCACAATGCCGCCTTAAGTACAAGAATAGAGACTTTTCTTTCAGTCGGTGTTTGATCCTTTCCTGTGAGACCAGTATTAGTTTCCGATACACCACTGCAGGTTCAATGTATTCCTTGGACATTCACATTAACGATGAAACACAGAAATCAAGTCGGAATTATATACAAAAGGCACAATGCCGCCTAAAGTACAAGAATAGACACTCTTCTTACAGTCGGTGTTTTGATCCTTTCCTGTGAGACCAGTATTAGTTAGCGATACACCACTGCAGGTTCCATGTATTCCTTTTACATACACATAGACGATGAAACACTGAAATTACATCGGAATTAAATACAAAAGGCACAATGCCACCTTAAGTGCAAAAGGAGTGAGACTTCTTAGAGTATGTGCTTTGATCCTTGCCTATGAGACCAGTATTAGTTTCCGATACACCTCTGCAGGTTCAATGTATTCCTTTTACATACACATTGACGATGAAACACTGAAATTACATCGGAATTAAATACAATAGTCACAATGCCACCTTAACTGCAAAAGGAGTGAGACTTCTTAGAGTATGTGCTTTGATCCTTTCCTATGAGACCAGTATTAGTTTCCGATACACCACTGCAGGTGCAACGTATTCCTTTTACATACACATTGACGATGAACCACTGAAATTACATCGGAAATAAATACAAAAGGCACAATGCCGCCTTAAGTACAAGAATAGAGACTTTTCTTTCAGTCGGTGTTTGATCCTTTCCTGTGAGACCAGTATTAGTTTCCGATACACCACTGCAGGTTCAATGTATTCCTTTTACATACATATTGACGATGAAACACTGAAATTACATCGGAATTAAGTACAAAAGGCACAATGCCACCTTAACTGCAAAAGGAGTTTGACTTTATAGAGTATGTGCTTTGATCCTTTCCTATGAGACCAGTATAAGTTTCCGATACACCACTGCAGGTTCAATGTATTCCTTTCACATACACATTGACGATGAAACACTGAAATTACATCGGAATTAAATACAAATGACACAATGACACCTTAAGTGCATAGGAGTGAGACTTCTTAGTGTATGTGCTTTGATCCTTTCCTATGAGACCAGTATTAGTTTCCGATACGCCACTGCAGGTTCAATGTATTCCTTTTACATACACATTGACGATGAAACACTGAAATTTCATCGGAATTAGATACAAAAGGCACAATGCCACCATAACTGCAAATGGAGTGAGACTTCTTAGAGTATGTGCTTTGATCGTTTCCTATGAGAGCAGTATTAGTTTCCGATACACCACTGCAGGTTCAATGTATTCCTTTTACATACACATTGACGATGAAACACTGATATTACATCGGAATTAAATACAAAAGTCACAATGCCGCCTTAAGTGTAAGACGAGTGAGACCTCTTAGAGTATGTGCTTTGATCCTTTCCTATGAGACACGTATTAGTTTCCGATACACCACTGCAGGTTCAATGTATTCCTAGGACCTTCACATTAACGATGAAACACAGAAATCAAGTCGAAATTAAATACAAAAGGCACAATGCCGCCTTAAGTACAAGAATAGAGACTCTTCTTTCAGTCGGTGTTTTGATCCTTTCCTGTGCGACCAGTATTAGTTTGCGATACACCACTGCAGGTTCAATGGATTCCTTTTACATACACATTGACGATGAAACACTGAAATTACATCGGAATTAAATACAAAAAGCACAATCCCACCTTAACTGCAAAAGGAGTGAGACTTTTTAGAGTATGTGCTTTGATCCTTTCCTATGAGACCAGTATTAGTATCCGATACACCACTGCAGGTTCAATGTATTCCTTTTACATACACATTGACGATGAAACACCGAAATTACATCGGAATTAAATACAAAAGGCACAATGCCGCCTCAAGTGCAAGAAGAGTGAGGCTTCTTAGAGTCTTTGCTTTGATCCTTTCCTATGAGACCAGTTATAGTTTCCGATACACCACTGCAGGTTCAATGTATTCCTTGGACATTCACATTAACGATGAAACACAGAAATCAAGTCGGAATTAAATACAAAAGGCACAATGCCGCCTGAAGTACAAGAATAGAGACTCTTCTTACAGTCGGTGATTTGATCCTTTCCTGTGAGACCAGTATTAGTTTGCGATACACCACTGCATTTTCAATGTATTCCTTTTACATACACATTGACGATGAAACACTGAAATTACATCGGAATTAAATACAAAAGGCACAATGCCACCTTAAGTGCAAAAGGAGTGAGACTTCTTAGAGTATGTGCTTTGATCCTTTCCTATGAGACCAGTATTAGTTTCCGATACACCATTGCAGGTTCAATGTATTCCTTTTACATACACATTGACGATGAAACACTGAAATTACATCGGAATTAAGTGCAAAAGTGACAATGCCGCCTTAAGTTCAAGAAGAGTGAGACTTCTTAGAGTATGTGCTTTGATCCTTTCCTATGAGACCAGTATTAGTTTCCGATACACCACTGCAGGTTCAATGTATTCCTAGGACCTTCACATTAACGATGAAACACAGAAATCAAGTCGGAATTAAATACAAAAGGCACAATGCCGCCTTAAGTACAAGAATAGAGACTCTTCTTTCAGTCGGTGTTTTGATCCTTTCCTGTGAGACCAGTATTAGTTTGCGATACACCACTGCAGGTTCAATTTATTCCTTTTACATACACATTGACGATGAAACACTGAAATTACATCGGAATTAAATACAAAAGGCACAATCCCACCTTAACTGCAAAAGGAGTGAGACTTCTTAGAGTATGTGCTTTGATCCTTTCCTATGAGACTAGTATTAGTTTCCGATACACCACTGCAGGTTCAATGTATTCCTTTTACATACACATTGACGATGAAACACTGAAATTACATCGGAATTAAATACAAATGGCACAATGCCGTCTTAAGTGCAAGAAGAGTGAGGCTTCTTAGAGTCTTTGCTTTGATCCTTTCCTATGAGACCAGTTATAGTTTCCGATACACCACAGCAGGTTCAATGTATTCCTTGGACATTCACATTAACGATGAAACACAGAAATCAATTCGGAATTAAATACAAAAGGCACAATGCCGCCGTAAGTACAAGAATAGAGACTCTTCTTACAGTCGGTGTTTTGATCCTTTACTGTGAGACCAGTATTAGTTTGCGATTCACCACTGCAGGTTCAATGTATTCCTTTTACATTCACATTGTCGATGAAACACTGAAATTACATCGGAATTAAATACAAAAGGCACAATGCCACCTTATGTGCAAAAGGAGTGAGACTTCTTAGAGTATCTGCTTTGATCCTTTCCTATGAGACCAGTATTAGTTTCCGATACACTACTGCAGGTTCAATGTATTCCTTTTACATACACATTGACGATGAAACACTGAAATTACATCGGAATTATGTACAAAAGGCACAATGCCACCTTAACTGCAAAAGGAGTGAGACTTCTTAGAGTATGTGCTTTGATCCTTTCCTATGACACCAGTATAAGTTTCCGATACACCACTGCAGGTTCAATGTATTCCTTTCACATACACATTGACGATGAAACACTGAAATTACATCGGAATTAAATACAAATGACACAATGCCACCTTAAGTGCATAGGAGTGAGACTTCTTAGAGTATACTTTGATCCTTTCCTATGAGACCAGTATTAGTTTCCGATACACCACTGCAGATTCAATGTATTCCTTTTACATACACATTGACGATGAAACACTGAAATTACATCGGAATTAAATACAAAAGGCACAATGCCGCCTTAAGTGCAAGAAGAGTGAGACTTCTTAGAGTCTTTGCTTTGATCCTTTCCTATGAGACCAGTTATAGTTTCCGATACACCACTGCAGGTTCAATGTATTCCTAGGACCTTCACATTAACGATGAAACACAGAAATCAAGTCGGAATTAAATACAAAAGGCACAATGACGCCTTAAGTGCAAGAATAGAGACTCTTCTTTCAGTCGGTGTTTTGATCCTTTCCTGTGAGACCAGTATTAGTTTGCGATACACCACTGCAGGTTCAATGTATTCCTTTTACATACACATTGACGAGGAAACACTGGAATTACATCGGAATTAAATACAAAAGGCACAATGCCACCTTAACTGCAAAAGGAGTGAGACTTCTTAGAGTATGTGCTTTGATCCTTTCCTATGGGACCAGTATTAGTTTCCGATACACCACTGCAGGTTCAATGTATTCCTTTTACATACACATTTACGATGAAACACTGAAATTACATCGGAATTAAATACAAAAGGCACAATGCCGCCTTAAGTGCAAGAAGAGTGAGGCTTCTTACAGTCTTTGCTTTGATCCTTTCCTATGAGACCAGTTATAGTTTCCGATACACCACTGCAGGTTCAATGTATTCCTTGGACATTCACAATATCGATGAAACACAGAAATCAAGTCGGAATTAAATACAAAAGGCACAATGCCGCCTGAAGTACAAGAATAGAGACTCTTCTTACAGTCGGTGTTTTGATCCCTTCCTGTGAGACCAGTATTAGTTTGCGATACACCACTGCCGTTTCAATCTATTCCTTTTACATACACATTGACGATGAAACAATGAAATTACATCGGAATTAAATACAAAAGGCACAATGCCACCTTAAGTGAAAAAGGAGTGAGACTTCTTAGAGTATGTGCTTTGATCCTTGCCTATGAGACCAGTATTAGTTTCCGATACACCATCGCAGGTTCAATGTATTCCTTTTTCATACACATCGACGATGAAACACTGAAATTTCATCGGAATTAAATACAAGAGGCACAATGCCACCTTAACTGCAAAAGGAGTGAGACTTCTTAGAGTATGTGCTTTGATCCCTTCCTATGAGACCAGTATTAGTTTCCGATACACCACTGCAGGTTCAACGTATTCCTTTTACATACACATTGACGATGAAACACTGAAATTACATCGGAAATAAATACAAAAGGCACAATGCCACCTTAAGTGCAAAAGGAGTGAGACTTCTTAGAGTATGTGCTTTGATCATTTCCTGTGAGACCAGTATTAGTTCCGATACACCAATGCAGGTTCAATGATTTCCTTTTACATACACATTGACGATGAAACATTGAAATTACATCGGAATTAAATACAAAAGGCACAATGCCACGTTAAGTGCAAAAGGAGTGAGACTTCTTAGAGTATGTGCTTTAATCCTTTCATATGAGACCAGTATTAGTTTTCGATACACCACTGCAGGTTCAATGTATTCCTTTTACATACACATTGACGATGAAAAACTGAAATTACATCGGAATTAAATACAAATGGCACAATGCCACCTTAACTGCAAAAGGAGTGAGACTTCTTAGAGTATGTGCTTTGATCCTTTCCTATGAGACCAGTATTAGTTTCCGATACGCCACTGCAGATTCAATGTATTCCTTTTACATACACATTGACGATGAAACACTGAAATTACATCGGAATTAAGTACAAAAGGCACAATGCCACCTTAACTGCAAAAGGAGTGAGACTTCTTAGAGAATGTGCTTTGATCCTTTCCTATGAGACCAGTATAAGTTTCCGATACACCACTGCAGGTTCAATGTATTCCTTTCACATACACATTGACGATGAAACACTGAAATTACATCGGAATTAAATACAAAAGGCACAATGCCACCTTAAGTGCATAGGAGTGAGACTTCTTAGAGTATGTGCTTTGATCCTTTCCTATGAGACCAGTATTAGTTTCCGATACACCACTGCAGGTTCAATGTATTCCTTTTACATACACATTGACGATGAAACACTGAAATTACATCGGAATTAAATACAAAAGGCACAATGCAACCTTAACTGCAAAAGAGGTGAGACTTCTTAGAGTATGTGCTTTGATCCTTTCCTATGAGACCAGTATTAGTTTCCGATACACCACTGCAGGTTCATTGTATTCCTTTTATATACACATTGACGATGAAACACTGAAATTACATCGGAATTAAATACAAAAGGCACAATGCCGCCTTAAGTGCAAGAAGAGTGAGACTTCTTAGAGTCTTTGCCTTGATCCTTTCCTATGAGACCAGTTATAGTTTCCGATACACCACTGCAGGTTCAATGTATTCTTGGACCTTCACATTAACGATGAAACACAGAAATCAAGTCGGAATAAAATACAAAAGGCACAATGCCGCCTTAAGTACAAGAAAAGAGACTCTTATTACAGTCGGTGTTTGATCCTTTCCTGTGAGACCAGTAATAGGTTGCGATACACCACTGCAGGTTCAATGTATTCCTTTTACTTACACATTGACGATGAAACACTGAAATTACATCGGAATTAAATACAAAAGGCACAATGCCGCCTTAAGTACAAGAAAAGAGACTCTTATTACAGTCGGTGTTTGATCCTTTCCTATGAGACCAGTATTAGTTTCCGATACACCACTGCAGGTTCAATGTATTCCTTTTACATACACATTGACGATTACATCGGAATTAAATACCAAAGGCTCAATGCCACCTTAACTGCAAAAGGAGTGAGACTTCATAGAGTATGTGCTTTGATCCTTTCCTATGAGACCAGTATTAGTTTCCGATACACCACTGCAGGTTCAATGTATTCCTTTTACATACACATTGACGATGAAACACTGAAATTACATCGTAATTAAATACAATAGGCACAATGCCACCTTAACTGTAAAAGGAGTGAGAATTCTTAGAGTATGTGCTTTGATCCTTTCCTATGAGACCAGTATTATTTTCCGCTACACCTCTGCAAGTTCAGATTATTCCCTGGAACTTCACATTGACGATGAACACAGAAATGGCATCGGAATTAAATACAAAAGGCACAATGCCTCCTTAAGTACAAGAACAGAGACTCTTCTTACAGTCGGTGCTTTGAGCATTCCCAGTGGGACCAGTAATAGTATCCGATACACCACTGCAGGTTCAATGTATTCCTTGGGCCTTTACATTGACGATGAAACACAGAAATCGCATCGGAATTAAATACAAAAGGCACAATGCCTCCTTAAGTACAAGAATAGAGACTCTTCTTACAGTCGGTGCTTTGAGCATTCCCTGTGAGACCAGTAATAGTATCCGATACACCACTGCAGATTCAATCTATTCCTTGGACATACACATTGATGATGAAACACAGAAATTACATCGGAATTAAATACAAAAGGAAAAATGCCGCCTTATGTACAAGAATAGAGACTCTTCTTACAGTCGGTGCTTTGAGCATTCCCTGTGAGACCAGTATTAGTTTCCGAATCACCACTGCAGATTCAATGTATTCCTTGGACCTTCAAATTGACGATGATACACAGAAATCGCATCGGAATTAAATACAAAAGGCACAATGTGGCTTAAGTACAAGAATAGAGACTCTTCTTACAGTCGGTGCTTTGAGCATTCCCTGTGAGACCAGTATTAGTTTCCGTTACACCACTGCAGGTTAAATGTATTCCTTGGACCTTCAAATTGACGAAGATACACAGAAATCGCATCGGAATTAAATACAAAAGGCACAATGCCGCCCTAAGTACAAGAATAGAGACTCTTCTTACAGTCGGTGCTTTGAGCATTCCCTGTGAGACCAGTATTAGTTTCCGATACGCCACTGCAGGTTCAATGTTTTCCATGGACCTTCAAATTGACGATGATACGCAGAAATCGCATCGGAATTAAATACAAAGGCACAATGCCGCCTTAAGTACAAGAATAGAGACTCTTCTTACAGTCGGTGCTTAGAGCATTCCCTGTGAGACCAGTATTAGTTTCCGATACACCACTGCAAGTTCAATGTTTCCTTGAACCTTCACATTGACGATGAAACACAGAAATCGCATCGGAATTAAATTCAAAACGCACAATGCCGCCTTAAGTACAAGAATACAGACTTTACTTACAGTCGGTGCTTTGAGCATTCCCTGTGAGACCAGTATTAGTTTCCGATACACCACTGCAGGTTCAATGTATTCCTTGGACCTTCACATTGACGATAAAACACAGAAATCGCATCGGAATCAAATACAAGAGGCACAATGCCGCCTGAAGTGCAATAATAGAGACTCTTCTTACAGTCGGTGCTTCGAGCATTCCCTGTGAGACCAGTAATAGTATCCGATACAGCGCTGCAGGTTCAATATATTCCTTGGACATACACATTGACGATGAAACACTGAAATTACATCGGAATTTAATACAAAAGGAACAATGCCGCCTTTAGTACAAGAATAGAGACTCTTCTTACCGTCGGTGCTTTGAGCATTCCCTGTGAGACCAGTATTAGTCTCCGATACGCCACTGCAGATTCAATGTATTCCTTGGACATTCACATTGACGATGAAACACTTAAATTACATCGGAATTAAATACAAAAGGCAAAATGGCGCCTTAAATGCAAGAAAAGTGAGACTTCCTTGCGTCTGTGCTTTGATTCTTTCCTATGAGACCAGTATTAGTTTCCGATACTCCACTGCAGGTTCAATATATTACTTTTACATACACATTGACGATGAAACACTGAAATTACATCGGAATTAAATACAAAACGCACAATGCCGTCTTAAGTGCAAGAAGAGTGAGATTTCTTAGAGTATGTGCTTTGATCCTTTCCTATGAGACCAGTATTAGTTTCCGATACACCACTGCAGGTTCAATGTATTCCTTTTACATACACATTGACGATGAAACACTGAAATTACATCGGAATTAAATACCAAAGGCTCAATGCCACCTTAACTGCAAAAGGAGTGAGACTTCATAGAGTATGTGCTATGATCCTTTCCTATGAGACCAGTATTAGTTTCCGATACACCACTGCAGGTTCAATGTATTCCTTTTACATACACATTGACGATGAAACACTGAAATTACATCGTAATTAAATACAATAGGCACAATGCCACCTTAACTGTAAAAGGAGTGAGAATTCTTAGAGTATGTGCTTTGATCCTTTCCTATGAGACCAGTATTAGTTTCCGCTACACCTCTGCAAGTTCAGATTATTCCCTAGACCTTCACATTGACGATGAACACAGAAATGGCATCGGAATTAAATACAAAAGGCACAATGCCTCCTTAAGTACAAGAATAGAGACTCTTCTTACAGTCGGTGCTTTGAGCATTCCCAGTGGGACCAGTAATAGTATCCGATACACCACTGCAGGTTCAATGTATTCCTTGGGCCTTTACATTGACGATGAAACACAGAAATCGCATCGGAATTAAATACAAAAGGCACAATGCCGCCTTAAGTACAAGAATAGAGAGTCTTCTTACAGTCGGTGCTTTGAGCATTCCCTGTGAGACCAGTAATAGTATCCGATACACCACTGCAGATTCAATCTATTCCTTGGACATACACATTGATGATGAAACACAGAAATTACATCGGAATAAAATACAAAAGGAAAAATGCCGCCTTATGTACAAGAATAGAGACTCTTCTTACAGTCGGTGCTTTGAGCATTCCCTGTGAGACCAGTATTAGTTTCCGAATCATCACTGCAGGGTCAATGTATTCCTTGGACCTTCAAATTGACGATGATACTCAGAAATCGCATCGGAATTAAATACAAAGGCACAATGCCGCCTTAAGTACAATAATAGAGACTCTTCTTACAGTCGGTGCTTTGAGCATTCCCTGTGAGACCAGTATTAGTTTCCGATACACCACTGCAAGTTCAATGTTTCCTTGAACCTTCACATTGACGATGAAACACAGAAATCGCATCGGAATTAAATTCAAAACGCACAATGCCGCCTTAAGTACAAGAATAGAGACTCTTCTTACAGTCGGTGCTTTGAGCATTCCCTGTGAGACCAATAATAGTATCCGATACACCACTGCAGGTTCAATGTATTCCTTGGACACACACATTGACGATGAAACACAGAAATCGAATCGGAATTAAATGCAAAAGGCACAATGCCGCCTTAAATACAAGAATAGAGACTCTTCTTACAGTCAGTGCTTTGAGCATTCCCTGTGAGACCAGTAATAGTATCCGATACACCACTGCAGGTTCAATGTATTCTTTGAACCTTCACATTGACGATGAAACACAGAAATGGCATCGGAATTAAATACAAAAGGCACAATGCCGCCTTAAGTAAAAGAATAGAGACTCTTCTTACAGTCGGTGCTTTGAGCATTCCCTGTGAGACCAGTAATAGTATCCGATACACCACTGGAGGTTCAATGTATACCTTGGACTTTCACATTGACGATGAAACACAGAAATGGCATCGGAATTAAATACAAAAGACACAATGCCGCCTTAAGTACAAGAATAGAGACTCTTCTTACAGTCGGTGCTTTGAGCATTCCCTGTGAGACCAGTAATAGTATCTGATACACCACTGCAGGTTCAATGTATTCCTTGGACCTACACATTGACGATGAAACACAGAAATCGCATCGGAATTAAATACAAAAGGCACAATGCCGCCTAAAGTACAGGAATAGAGACTCTTCTTACAGTCGGTGCTTTGAGCATTCCCTGTGAGACCAGTAATAGTATCCGTTACACCACTGCAGACTCAATGTATTCCTTGGACCTTCACATTGACGATGAGACACAGAAATGGCATCGGAATTAAATACAAAAGGAACAATGCCGCCTAAAGTACAACAATAGGGACTCTTCTTACCGTCGGTGCTTTGAGCATTCCCTGTGAGATCAGTAATAGTATCCGATACACCATTGCAGGTTCAATGTTTTCTTTGGACCTTCACATTGACGATGAAATACAGAAATGGCATCGGAATTAAATACAAAAGGCACAATGCCGCCTTAAGTACAAGAATAGAGACTCTTCTTACAGTCGGTGCTTTGAGCATTCCCTGTTGGACCAATATTAGTTTCCGCTACACCTCTGCAGGTTCCGTTTATTCCTTGGACGTTCACATTGACGATGAAACACCGAAATGGCATCAGAATTAAATACAAAAGGCACAATGCCGCCTTAAGTACAAGAATAGAGACTCTTCTTATTGTCGGTGCTTTGAGCATTCCCTGTGAGACCAGTAATAGTATCCGATACACCACTGCAGGTTCAATCTATTCCTTGGACATACACATTGACGATGAAACACAGAAATTACATCGGAATTAAATACAAAAGGAAAATTGCCGCCTTAAGTACAAGAATAGAGACTCTTCTTACAGTCGGTGCTTCGAACATTCCCTGTGAGACCAGTAATAGTATCCGATACAGCACTGCAGGTTCAATATATTCCTTGGACATACACATTGACGATGAAACACTGAAATTACATCGGAATTAAATACAAAAGGAACAATGCCGCCTTAAGTACAAGAATAGAGACTCTTCTTACCGTCGGTGCTTTGAGCATTCCCTGTGAGACCAGTATTAGTTTCCGATACACCACTGGATGTTCAATGAATTCCTTGGACATTCACATTGACGATGAAGCACTGAAATTACATCGGAATTAAATACAAAAGGCACAATGCCGTCTTAAGTACAAGAATAGGGACCCTTCTTACCGTCGGTGCTTTGAGCATTCCCTGTGAGACCAGTATTAGTTTCCGCTACACCTCTGCAGGTTCAGTTTATTCCTTGGACCTTCACATTGACGATGAAACACAGAAATGGCATCGGAATTAAATACAAAAGGCACAATGCCGCCTTAAGTACAAGAATAGAGACTCTTCTTACAGTCGGTGCTTTGAGCATTCCCTGTGAGACCAATAATAGTATCCGATACACCACTGCAGGTTCAATGTATTCCTTGGACATACACATTGACGATGAAACACAGAAATCGAATCGGAATTAAATACAAAAGGCGCAATGCCGCCTTAAGTACAAGAATAGAGACTCTTCTTACAGTCAGTGCTTTGAGCATAACCTGTGAGACCAGTAATAGTATCCGATACACCACTGCAGGTTCAATGTATACTTTGGACCTTCACATTGACGATGAAACACAGAAATGGCATCGGAATTAAATACAAAAGGCACAATGCCGCCTTAAGTAAAAGAATAGAGACTCTTCTTACTGTCGGTGCTTTGAGCATTCCCTGTGAGACCAGTAATAGTATCCGATACACCACTGCAGGTTCAATGTATACCTTGGACTTTCACATTGACGATGAAACACAGAAATGGCATCGGAATTAAATACAAAAGGCACAATGCCGCCTTAAGTACAAGAATAGAGACTCTTCTTACAGTCGGTGCTTTGAGCATTCCCTGTGAGACCAGTAATAGTATCCGATACACCACTGCAGGTTCAATGTATTCCTTGGACCTTCACATTGACGATGAAACACAGAAATCGCATCGGAATTAAATACAAAAGGCACAATGCCGCCTAAAGTACAGGAATAGAGACTCTTCTTACAGTCGGTGCTTTGAGCATTCCCTGTGAGACCAGTAATAGTATCCGATACACCACTGCAGGTTCAATGTATTCCTTGGACCTTCACATTGACGATGAAACACAGAAATGGCATTGGAATTAAATACAAAAGGCACAATGCCGCCTTAAGTACAACAATAGGGACTCTTCTTACCGTCGGTGCTTTGAGCATTCCCTGTGAGATCAGTAATAGTATCCGATACACCACTGCAGGTTCAATGTATTCTTTGGACCTTCACATTGACGATGAAACACAGAAATGGCATCGGAATTAAATACAAAAGGCACAATGCCGCCTTAAGTACAAGAATAGAGACTTTTCTTACAGTCGGAGCTTTGAGCATTCCCTGTTGGACCAATATTAGTTTCCGCTACACCTCTGCAGGTTCCGTTTATTCCTTGGACGTTCACATTGACGATGAAACACCGAAATGGCATCAGAATTAAATACAAAAGGCACAATGCCGCCTTAAGTACAAGAATAGAGACTCTTCTTATAGTCGGTGCTTCGAGTATTCCCTGTGAGACCAGTAATAGTATCCGATACACCACTGCAGGTTCAATCTATTCCTTGGACATACACATTGACGATGAAACACAGAAATTACATCGGAATTAAATACAAATGGCACAATGCCACCATACCTGCAAAAGGAGTGAGACTTCTTAGAGTATGTGCTTTGATCCTTTCCTATGAGACCAGTAATAGTTTCCGAAACACCACTGCAGGTTCAATGTATTCCTTTTACATACACATTGACGATGAAACACTGAAATTACATTGGAATTAAATACCAAAGGCACAATGCCACCTTAACTGCAAAAGGAGTGAGACTTCTTAAGGTATGTGCTTTGATCCTTTCCTACGAGACCAGTTATAGTGTCCGATACACCACTGCAGGTTCAATGTATTCCTTGCACATTCACATTGACGATGAAACACAGAAATCGCATAGGAATTAAATACAAAAGTCACAATGCCGATTTAAGTACAAGAATAGGGACACTTCTTACAGTCGGTGCTTTGATCCTTTCCTGTGAGACCAGTATTAGTCTCCGATACGCCACTGCAGGTTCAATGTATTCCTTGGACATGCACATTGACGATGAAACACTTAAATTACATCGGAATTAAATACAAAGGGCCAAATGGCGCCTTAAATGCAAGAAGAGTGAGACTTCCTTGCGTCTGTGCTTTGATTCTTTCCTATGAGACCAGCATTAGTTTCCGATACACCACTGCAGGTTCAATATATTCCTTTTACATACACATTGACGATGAAACACTGAAATTACATCGGAATTAAATACAAAACGCACAATGCCGTCTTAAGTGCAAGAAGAGTGAGATTTCTTAGAGTATGTGTTTTGATCCTTTCCTATGAGACCAGTATTAGTTTCCGATACACCACTGCAGGTTCAATGTATTCCTATTACATACACATTGACGATGAAACACTGAAATTACATCGGAATTAAATACCAAAGGCTCAATGCCACCTTAACTGCAAAAGGAGTGAGACTTCATAGTGTATGTGCTTTGACCCTTTCCTATGAGACCAGTATTAGTTTCCGATACACCACTGCAGGTTCAATGTATTCCTTTTACATACACAGTGACGATGAAACACTGAAATTACATCGTAATTAAATACAATAGGCACAATGCCACCTTAACTGTAAAAGGAGTGAGAATTCTTAGAGTATGTGCTTTGATCCTTTCCTATGAGACCAGTATTAGTTTCCGCTACACCTCTGCAAGTTCAGATTATTCCCTGGACCTTCCGATTGACGATGAAACACAGAAATGGCATCGGAATTAAATACAAAAGGCACAATGCCTCCTTAAGTACAAGAATAGAGACTCTTCTTACAGTCGGTGCTTTGAGCATTCCCAGTGGGACCAGTAATAGTATCCGATACACCACTGCAGGTTCAATGTATTCCTTGGGCCTTTACATTGACGATGAAACACAGAAATCGCATCGGAATTAAATACAAAAGGCACAATGCCGCCTTAAGTACAAGAATAGAGACTCTTCTTACAGTCGGTGCTTTGAGCATTCCCTGTGAGACCAGTAATAGTATCCGATACACCACTGCAGATTCAATCTATTCCTTGGACATACACATTGGTGATTAAACACAGAAATTACATCGGAATTAAATACAAAAGGAAAAATGCCGCCTTATGTACAAGAATAGAGACTCTTCTTACAGTCGGTGCTTTGAGCATTCCCTGTGAGACCAGTATTAGTTTCCGAATCACCACTGCAGGTTCAATGTATTCCTTGGACCTTCAAATTGACGATGATACACAGAAATCGCATCGGAATTAAATACAAAAGGCACAATGCCGCCTTAAGTACAAGAATAGAGACTCTTCTTACAGTCGGTGCTTTGAGCATTCCCTGTGAGACCAGTATTAGTTTCCGTTACCCCACTGCAGGTTCAATGTATTCCTTGGACCTTCAAATTGACGAAGATACACAGAAATCGCATCGGAATTAAATACAAAAGGCACAATGCCGCCTTAAGTACAAGAATGGAGACTCTTCTTACAGTCGGTGCTTTGAGCATTCCCTGTGAGACCAGTATTAGTTTCCGATACGCCACTGCAGGTTCAATGTATTCCTTGGACCTTCAAATTGACGATGATACTCAGAAATCGCATCGGAATTAAATACAAAGGCACAATGCCGCCTTAAGTACAAGAATAGAGACTCATCTTACAGTCGGTGCTTTGAGCATTCCCTGTGAGACCAGTAATAGTATCCGATACAGCACTGCAGGTTCAATATATTCCTTGGACATACACATTGACGATGAAACACAGATATCGAATCGGAATTAAATACAAAAGGCACAATGCCGCCTTAAGTACAAGAATAGAGACTCTTCTTACAGTCAGTGCTTTGAGCATTCCCTGTGAGACCAGTAATAGTATCCGATACACCACTGCAGGTTCAATGTATTCCTTTTACATACACATTGACGATGAAACACTGAAATTACATTGGAATTAAATACCAAAGGCACATGCCACCTTAACTGCAAAAGGAGTGAGACTTCTTAAAGTATGTGCTTTGATCCTTTCCTATGAGACCAGTTATAGTGTCCGATACACCACTGCAGGTTCAATGTATTCCTTGCACATTCACATTGACGATGAAACACAGAAATCGCATAGGAATTACATACAAAAGTCACAATGCCGATTTAAGTACAAGAATAGGGACTCTTCTTACAGTCGGTGCTTTGAGCATTCCCTGTGAGACCAATAATAGTATCCGATACACCACTGCAGGTTCAATGTATTCCTTGGACATACACATTGACGATGAAACACAGAAATCGAATCGGAATTAAATGCAAAAGGCACAATGCCGCCTTAAATACAAGAATAGAGACTCTTCTTACAGTCAGTGCTTTGAGCATTCCCTGTGAGACCAGTAATAGTATCCGATACACCACTGCAGGTTCAATGTATTCTTTGAACCTTCACATTGACGATGAAACACAGAAATGGCATCGGAATTAAATACAAAAGGCACAATGCCGCCTTAAGTAAAAGAATAGAGACTCTTCTTACAGTCGGTGCTTTGAGCATTCCCTGTGAGACCAGTAATAGTATCCGATACACCACTGGAGGTTCAATGTATACCTTGGACTTTCACATTGACGATGAAACACAGAAATGGCATCGGAATTAAATACAAAAAACACAATGCCGCCTTAAGTACAAGAATAGAGACTCTTCTTACAGTCGGTGCTTTGAGCATTCCCTGTGAGACCAGTAATAGTATCTGATACACCACTGCAGGTTCAATGTATTCCTTGGACCTACACATTGACGATGAAACACAGAAATCGCATCGGAATTAAATACAAAAGGCACAATGCCGCCTAAAGTACAGGAATAGAGACTCTTCTTACAGTCGGTGCTTTGAGCATTCCCTGTGAGACCAGTAATAGTATCCGTTACACCACTGCAGACTCAATGTATTCCTTGGACCTTCACATTGACGATGAGACACAGAAATGGCATCGGAATTAAATACAAAAGGAACAATGCCGCCTAAAGTACAACAATAGGGACTCTTCTTACCGTCGGTGCTTTGAGCATTCCCTGTGAGATCAGTAATAGTATCCGATACACCACTGCAGGTTCAATGTTTTCTTTGGACCTTCACATTGACGATGAAATACAGAAATGGCATCGGAATTAAATACAAAAGGCACAATGCCGCCTTAAGTACAAGAATAGAGACTCTTCTTACAGTCGGTGCTTTGAGCATTCCCTGTTGGACCAATATTAGTTTCCGCTACACCTCTGCAGGTTCCGTTTATTCCTTGGACGTTCACATTGACGATGAAACACCGAAATGGCATCAGAATTAAATACAAAAGGCACAATGCCGCCTTAAGTACAAGAATAGAGACTCTTCTTATTGTCGGTGCTTTGAGCATTCCCTGTGAGACCAGTAATAGTATCCGATACACCACTGCAGGTTCAATATATTCCTTGGACATACACATTGACGATGAAACACTGAAATTACATCGGAATTAAATACAAAAGGAACAATGCCGCCTTAAGTACAAGAATAGAGACTCTTCTTACCGTCGGTGCTTTGAGCATTCCCTGTGAGACCAGTATTAGTTTCCGATACACCACTGGATGTTCAATGAATTCCTTGGACATTCACATTGACGATGAAGCACTGAAATTACATCGGAATTAAATACAAAAGGCACAATGCCGTCTTAAGTACAAGAATAGGGACCCTTCTTACCGTCGGTGCTTTGAGCATTCCCTGTGAGACCAGTATTAGTTTCCGCTACACCTCTGCAGGTTCAGTTTATTCCTTGGACCTTCACATTGACGATGAAACACAGAAATGGCATCGGAATTAAATACAAAAGGCACAATGCCGCCTTAAGTACAAGAATAGAGACTCTTCTTACAGTCGGTGCTTTGAGCATTCCCTGTGAGACCAATAATAGTATCCGATACACCACTGCAGGTTCAATGTATTCCTTGGACATACACATTGACGATGAAACACAGAAATCGAATCGGAATTAAATACAAAATGCGCAATGCCGCCTTAAGTACAAGAATAGAGACTCTTCTTACAGTCAGTGCTTTGAGCATAACCTGTGAGACCAGTAATAGTATCCGATACACCACTGCAGGTTCAATGTATACTTTGGACCTTCACATTGACGATGAAACACAGAAATGGCATCGGAATTAAATACAAAAGGCACAATGCCGCCTTAAGTAAAAGAATAGAGACTCTTCTTACTGTCGGTGCTTTGAGCATTCCCTGTGAGACCAGTAATAGTATCCGATACACCACTGCAGGTTCAATGTATACCTTGGACTTTCACATTGACGATGAAACACAGAAATGGCATCGGAATTAAATACAAAAGGCACAATGCCGCCTTAAGTACAAGAATAGAGACTCTTCTTACAGTCGGTGCTTTGAGCATTCCCTGTGAGACCAGTAATAGTATCCGATACACCACTGCAGGTTCAATGTATTCCTTGGACCTTCACATTGACGATGAAACACAGAAATCGCATCGGAATTAAATACAAAAGGCACAATGCCGCCTAAAGTACAGGAATAGAGACTCTTCTTACAGTCGGTGCTTTGAGCATTCCCTGTGAGACCAGTAATAGTATCCGATACACCACTGCAGGTTCAATGTATTCCTTGGACCTTCACATTGACGATGAAACACAGAAATGGCATTGGAATTAAATACAAAAGGCACAATGCCGCCTTAAGTACAACAATAGGGACTCTTCTTACCGTCGGTGCTTTGAGCATTCCCTGTGAGATCAGTAATAGTATCCGATACACCACTGCAGGTTCAATGTATTCTTTGGACCTTCACATTGACGATGAAACACAGAAATGGCATCGGAATTAAATACAAAAGGCACAATGCCGCCTTAAGTACAAGAATAGAGACTTTTCTTACAGTCGGAGCTTTGAGCATTCCCTGTTGGACCAATATTAGTTTCCGCTACACCTCTGCAGGTTCCGTTTATTCCTTGGACGTTCACATTGACGATGAAACACCGAAATGGCATCAGAATTAAATACAAAAGGCACAATGCCGCCTTAAGTACAAGAATAGAGACTCTTCTTATAGTCGGTGCTTCGAGTATTCCCTGTGAGACCAGTAATAGTATCCGATACACCACTGCAGGTTCAATCTATTCCTTGGACATACACATTGACGATGAAACACAGAAATTACATCGGAATTAAATACAAATGGCACAATGCCACCATACCTGCAAAAGGAGTGAGACTTCTTAGAGTATGTGCTTTGATCCTTTCCTATGAGACCAGTAATAGTTTCCGAAACACCACTGCAGGTTCAATGTATTCCTTTTACATACACATTGACGATGAAACACTGAAATTACATTGGAATTAAATACCAAAGGCACAATGCCACCTTAACTGCAAAAGGAGTGAGACTTCTTAAGGTATGTGCTTTGATCCTTTCCTACGAGACCAGTTATAGTGTCCGATACACCACTGCAAGTTCAATGTATTCCTTGCACATTCACATTGACGATGAAACACAGAAATCGCATAGGAATTAAATACAAAAGTCACAATGCCGATTTAAGTACAAGAATAGGGACACTTCTTACAGTCGGTGCTTTGATCCTTTCCTGTGAGACCAGTATTAGTCTCCGATACGCCACTGCAGGTTCAATGTATTCCTTGGACATGCACATTGACGATGAAACACTTAAATTACATCGGAATTAAATACAAAGGGCCAAATGGCGCCTTAAATGCAAGAAGAGTGAGACTTCCTTGCGTCTGTGCTTTGATTCTTTCCTATGAGACCAGCATTAGTTTCCGATACACCACTGCAGGTTCAATATATTCCTTTTACATACACATTGACGATGAAACACTGAAATTACATCGGAATTAAATACAAAACGCACAATGCCGTCTTAAGTGCAAGAAGAGTGAGATTTCTTAGAGTATGTGCTTTGATCCTTTCCTATGAGACCAGTATTAGTTTCCGATACACCACTGCAGGTTCAATGTATTCCTATTACATACACATTGACGATGAAACACTGAAATTACATCGGAATTAAATACCAAAGGCTCAATGCCACCTTAACTGCAAAAGGAGTGAGACTTCATAGTGTATGTGCTTTGATCCTTTCCTATGAGACCAGTATTAGTTTCCGATACACCACTGCAGGTTCAATGTATTCCTTTTACATACACAGTGACGATGAAACACTGAAATTACATCGTAATTAAATACAATAGGCACAATGCCACCTTAACTGTAAAAGGAGTGAGAATACTTAGAGTATGTGCTTTGATCCTTTCCTATGAGACCAGTATTAGTTTCCGCTACACCTCTGCAAGTTCAGATTATTCCCTGGACCTTCCGATTGACGATGAAACACAGAAATGGCATCGGAATTAAATACAAAAGGCACAATGCCTCCTTAAGTACAAGAATAGAGACTCTTCTTACAGTCGGTGCTTTGAGCATTCCCAGTGGGACCAGTAATAGTATCCGATACACCACTGCAGGTTCAATGTATTCCTTGGGCCTTTACATTGACGATGAAACACAGAAATCGCATCGGAATTAAATACAAAAGGCACAATGCCGCCTTAAGTACAAGAATAGAGACTCTTCTTACAGTCGGTGCTTTGAGCATTCCCTGTGAGACCAGTAATAGTATCCGATACACCACTGCAGATTCAATCTATTCCTTGGACATACACATTGGTGATTAAACACAGAAATTACATCGGAATTAAATACAAAAGGAAAAATGCCGCCTTATGTACAAGAATAGAGACTCTTCTTACAGTCGGTGCTTTGAGCATTCCCTGTGAGACCAGTATTAGTTTCCGAATCACCACTGCAGGTTCAATGTATTCCTTGGACCTTCAAATTGACGATGATACACAGAAATCGCATCGGAATTAAATACAAAAGGCACAATGCCGCCTTAAGTACAAGAATAGAGACTCTTCTTACAGTCGGTGCTTTGAGCATTCCCTGTGAGACCAGTATTAGTTTCCGTTACCCCACTGCAGGTTCAATGTATTCCTTGGACCTTCAAATTGACGAAGATACACAGAAATCGCATCGGAATTAAATACAAAAGGCACAATGCCGCCTTAAGTACAAGAATGGAGACTCTTCTTACAGTCGGTGCTTTGAGCATTCCCTGTGAGACCAGTATTAGTTTCCGATACGCCACTGCAGGTTCAATGTATTCCTTGGACCTTCAAATTGACGATGATACTCAGAAATCGCATCGGAATTAAATACAAAGGCACAATGCCGCCTTAAGTACAAGAATAGAGACTCATCTTACAGTCGGTGTTTTGAGCATTCCCTGTGAGACCAGTAATAGTATCCGATACAGCACTGCAGGTTCAATATATTCCTTGGACATACACATTGACGATGAAACACAGATATCGAATCGGAATTAAATACAAAAGGCACAATGCCGCCTTAAGTACAAGAATAGAGACTCTTCTTACAGTCAGTGCTTTGAGCATTCCCTGTGAGACCAGTAATAGTATCCGATACACCACTGCAGGTTCAATGTATTCCTTTTACATACACATTGACGATGACACACTGAAATTGCATCGGAAATAAATACAAAAGGCAAAATGTCGTCTTAACTGCAAGAGAAGTGCGGCTTCTTAGAGTCTGTGTTTTGTCCCTTTCCTGAGAGACCAGTATTAGTTCAGATACACCACTGCAGCTTCAATGTATTCCTTGGTCCTTCACATTGACGATGTAACACAGAAATCGCATCGGAATTAAATACAAAAGGCACAATGCCGCCTTAAGTACAAGAATAGAGACTCTTCTTACAGTCGGTGCTTTGAGCATTCCCTGTGAGACCAGTAATAGTATCCGATACACCACTGCAGATTCAATCTATTCCTTGGACATACACATTGGTGATTAAACACAGAAATTACATCGGAATTAAATACAAAAGGAAAAATGCCGTCTTATGTACAAGAATAGAGACTCTTCTTACAGTCGGTGCTTTGAGCATTCCCTGTGAGACCAGTATTAGTTTCCGAATCACCACTGCAGGTTCAATGTATTCCTTGGACCTTCAAATTGACGATGATACACAGAAATCGCATCGGAATTAAATACAAAAGGCACAATGCCGCCTTAAGTACAAGAATAGAGACTCTTCTTACAGTCGGTGCTTTGAGCATTCCCTGTGAGACCAATAATAGTATCCGATACCCCACTGCAGGTTCAATGTATTCCTTGGACATACACATTGACGATGAAACACAGATATCGAATCGGAATTAAATACAAAAGGCACAATGCCGCCTTAAGTACAAGAATAGAGACTCTTCTTACAGTCAGTGCTTTGAGCATTCCCTGTGAGACCAGTAATAGTATCCGATACACCACTGCAGGTTCAATGTATTCCTTTTACATACACATTGACGATGAAACACTGAAATTACATTGGAATTAAATACCAAAGGCACAATGCCACCTTAACTGCAAAAGGAGTGAGACTTCTTAAAGTATGTGCTTTGATCCTTTCCTATGAGACCAGTTATAGTGTCCGATACACCACTGCAGGTTCAATGTATTCCTTGCACATTCACATTGACGATGAAACACAGAAATCGCATAGGAATTAAATACAAAATTCACAATGCCGATTTAAGTACAAGAATAGGGACACTTCTTACAGTCGGTGCTTTGATCCTTTCCTGTGAGACCAGTATTAGTTACCAATACACCATTGCAGGTTCAATGTATTCCTTTTACATACACATTGACGATGACACACTGAAATTGATCCGGAAATAAATACAAAAGGCAAAATGTCGTCTTAACTGCAAGAGAAGTGCGGCTTCTTAGAGTCTGTGTTTTGTCCCTTTCCTGAGAGACCAGTATTAGTTCAGATACACCACTGCAGCTCCAATGTATTCCTTGGTCCTTCACATTGACGATGAAACACAGAAATCGCATCGGAATTAAATACAAATAGCACAATGCCGCCTTAAGTACAGGAATAGAGACTCTTCTTACAGTCGGTGCTTTGATCCTTTCCTGTGAGACCAGTATTAGTCTCTGATACGCCACTGCAGGTTCAATGTATTCCTTGGACATGCACATTGACGATGAAACACTTAAATTACATCGGAATTAAATACAAAGGGCCAAATAGCGCCTTAAATGCAAGAAGAGTAGGACTTCCTTGCGTCTGTGCTTTGATTCTTTCCTATGAGACCAGCATTAGTTTCCGATACACCACTGCAGGTTCAATATATTCCTTTTACATACACATTGACGATGAAACACTGAAATTACATCGGAATTAAATACAAAAGAAACAATGCCGCCTTAAGTACAAGAATAGAGACTCTTCTTACCGTCGGTGCTTTGAGCATTCCCTGTGAGACCAGTATTAGTTTCCGATACACCACTGGATGTTCAATGAATTCCTTGGACATTCACATTGACGATGAAGCACTGAAATTACATCGGAATTAAATACAAAACGCACAATGCCGTCTTAAGTGCAAGAAGAGTGAGATTTCTTAGAGTATGTGCTTTGATCCTTTCCTATGAGACCAGTATTAGTTTCCGATACACCACTGCAGGTTCAATGTATTCCTTTTACATACACATTGACGATGAAACACTGAAATTACATCGGAATTAAATACCAAAGGCTCAATGCCACCTTAACTGCAAAAGGAGTGAGACTTCATAGAGTATGTGCTTTGATCCTTTCCTATGAGACCAGTATTAGTTTCCGATACACCACTGCAGGTTCAATGTATTCCTTTTACATACACAGTGACGATGAAACACTGAAATTACATCGTAATTAAATACAATAGGCACAATGCCACCTTAACTGTAAAAGGAGTGAGAATTCTTAGAGTATGTGCTTTGATCCTTTCCTATGAGACCAGTATTAGTTTCCGCTACACCTCTGCATATTCAGATTACTCCCTGGACCTTCAGATTGACGATGAAACAAAGAAATGGCATCGGAACTAAATACAAAAGGCACAATGCCGCCTTAAGTACAAGAATAGAGACTCTTCTTACATTCGGTGTTTTGAGCATTCCCTGTGAGACCAGTAATAGTATCCGATACACCACTGCAGATTCAATCTATTCCTTGGACATACACATTGGTGATTAAACACAGAAATTACATCGGAATTAAATACAAAAGGAAAAATGCCGCCTTATGTACAAGAATAGAGACTCTTCTTACAGTCGGTGCTTTGAGCATTCCCTGTGAGACCAGTATTAGTTTCCGAATCACCACTGCAGGTTCAATGTATTCCTTGGACCTTCAAATTGACGATGATACACAGAAATCGCATCGGAATTAAATACAAAAGGCACAATGCCGCCTTAAGTACAAGAATAGAGACTCTTCTTACAGTCGGTGCTTTGAGCATTCCCTGTGAGACCAGTATTAGTTTCCGTTACACCACTGCAGGTTAAATGTATTCCTTGGACCTTCAAATTGACGAAGATACACAGAAATCGCATCGGAATTAAATACAAAAGGCACAATGCCGCCTTAAGTGCAATAATAGAGACTCTTCTTACAGTCGGTGCTTCGAGCAATCCCTGTGAGACCAGTAATAGTATCCGATACAGCACTGCAGGTTCAATATATTCCTTGGACATACACATTGACGATGAAACACTGAAATTACATCGGAATTAAATACAAAAGAAACAATGCCGCCTTAAGTACAAGAATAGAGACTCTTCTTACCGTCGGTGCTTTGAGCATTCCCTGTGAGACCAGTATTAGTTTCCGATACACCACTGGATGTTCAATGAATTCCTTGGACATTCACATTGACG
Source organism: Schistocerca americana (assembly GCF_021461395.2). NCBI lineage: Eukaryota > Metazoa > Arthropoda > Insecta > Orthoptera > Acrididae > Schistocerca > Schistocerca americana. Next base: position 738,383,811 of record NC_060123.1, read on the forward strand.
ATGAAGCACTGAAATTACATCGGAATTAAATACAAAAGGCACAATGCCGCCTTAAACACAAGAATAGGGACTCTTCTTACCGTCGGTGCTTTGAGCATTCCCTGTGAGACCAGTATTAGTTTCCGCTACACCTCTGCAGGTTCAGTTTATTCCTTGGACCTTCACATTGACGATGAAACACAGAAATGGCATCGGAATTAAATACAAAAGGCACAATGCCGCCTTAAGTACAAGAATAGAGACTCTTCTTACAGTCGGTGCTTTGAGCATTCCCTGTGAGACCAATAATAGTATCCGATACCCCACTGCAGGTTCAATGTATTCCTTGGACATACACATTGACGATGAAACACAGATATCGAATCGGAATTAAATACAAAAGGCACAATGCCGCCTTAAGTACAAGAATAGAGACTCTTCTTACAGTCAGTGCTTTGAGCATTCCCTGTGAGACCAGTAATAGTATCCGATACACCACTGCAGGTTCAATGTATTCCTTTTACATACACATTGACGATGAAACACTGAAATTACATTGGAATTAAATACCAAAGGCACAATGCCACCTTAACTGCAAAAGGAGTGAGACTTCTTAAAGTATGTGCTTTGATCCTTTCCTATGAGACCAGTTATAGTGTCCGATACACCACTGCAGGTTCAATGTATTCCTTGCACATTCACATTGACGATGAAACACAGAAATCGCATAGGAATTAAATACAAAAGTCACAATGCCGATTTAAGTACAAGAATAGGGACACTTCTTACAGTCGGTGCTTTGATCCTTTCCTGTGAGACCAGTATTAGTTACCAATACACCATTGCAGGTTCAATGTATTCCTTTTACATACACATTGACGATGACACACTGAAATTGCATCGGAAATAAATACAAAAGGCAAAATGTCGTCTTAACTGCAAGAGAAGTGCGGCTTCTTAGAGTCTGTGTTTTGTCCCTTTCCTGAGAGACCAGTATTAGTTCAGATACACCACTGCAGCTTCAATGTATTCCTTGGTCCTTCACATTGACGACGAAACACAGAAATCGCATCGGAATTAAATACAAATAGCACAATGCCGCCGTAAGTACAGGAATAGAGACTCTTCTTACAGTCGGTGCTTTGATCCTTTCCTGTGAGACCAGTATTAGTCTCCGATACGCCACTGCAGGTTCAATGTATTCCTTGGACATGCACATTGACGATGAAACACTTAAATTACATCGGAATTAAATACAAAGGGCCAAATGGCGCCTTAAATGCAAGAAGAGTGAGACTTCCTTGCGTCTGTGCTTTGATTCTTTCCTATGAGACCAGCATTAGTTTCCGATACACCACTGCAGATCCAATATATTCCTTTTACATACACATTGACGATGAAACACTGAAATTACATCGGAATTAAATACAAAACGCACAATGCCGTCTTAAGTGCAAGAAGAGTGAGATTTCTTAGAGTATGTGCTTTGATCCTTTCCTATGAGACCAGTATTAGTTTCCGATACACCACTGCAGGTTCAATGTATTATTTTTACATACACATTGACGATGAAACACTGAAATTACATCGGAATTAAATACCAAAGGCTCAATGCCACCTTAACTGCAAAAGGAGTGAGACTTCATAGAGTATGTGCTTTGTTCCTTTCCTATGAGACCAGTATTAGTTTCCGATACACCACTGCAGGTTCAATGTATTCCTTTTACATACACAGTGACGATGAAACACTGAAATTACATCGTAATTAAATACAATAGGCACAATGCCACCTTAACTGTAAAAGGAGTGAGAATTCTTAGAGTATGTGCTTTGATCCTTTCCTATGAGACCAGTATTAGTTTCCGCTACACCTCTGCAAGTTCAGATTATTCCCTGGACCTTCAGATTGACGATGAAACACAGAAATGGCATAGGAATTAAATACAAAAGGCACAATGCCTCCTTAAGTACAAGAATAGAGACTCTTCTTACAGTCGGTGCTTTGAGCATTCCCAGTGGGACCAGTAATAGTATCCGATACACCACTGCAGGTTCAATGTATTCCTTGGGCCTTTACATTGACGATGAAACACAGAAATCGCATCGGAATTAAATACAAAAGGCACAATGCCGCCTTAAGTACAAGAATAGAGACTCTTCTTACAGTCGGTGCTTTGAGCATTCCCTGTGAGACCAGTAATAGTATCCGATACACCACTGCAGATTCAATCTATTCCTTGGACATACACATTGGTGATTAAACACAGAAATTACATCGGAATTAAATACAAAAGGAAAAATGCCGCCTTATGTACAAGAATAGAGACTCTTCTTACAGTCGGTGCTTTGAGCATTCCCTGTGAGACCAGTATTAGTTTCCGAATCACCACTGCAGGTTCAATGTATTCCTTGGACCTTCAAATTGACGATGATACACAGAAATCGCATCGGAATTAAATACAAAAGGCACAATGCCGCCTTAAGTACAAGAATAGAGACTCTTCTTACAGTCGGTGCTTTGAGCATTCCCTGTGAGACCAGTATTAGTTTCCGTTACACCACTGCAGGTTAAATGTATTCCTTGGACCTTCAAATTGACGAAGATACACAGAAATCGCATCGGAATTAAATACAAAAGGCACAATGCCGCCTTAAGTGCAATAATAGAGACTCTTCTTACAGTCGGTGCTTCGAGCATTCCCTGTGAGACCAGTAATAGTATCCGATACAGCACTGCAGGTTCAATTTATTCCTTGGACATACACATTGACGATGAAACACTGAAATTACATCGGAATTAAATACAAAAGAAACAATGCCGCCTTAAGTACAAGAATAGAGACTCTTCTTACCGTCGGTGCTTTGAGCATTCCCTGTGAGACCAGTATTAGTTTCCGATACACCACTGGATGTTCAATGAATTCCTTGGACATTCACATTGACGATGAAGCACTGAAATTACATCGGAATTAAATACAAAAGGCACAATGCCGCCTTAAACACAAGAATAGGGACTCTTCTTACCGTCGGTGCTTTGAGCATTCCCTGTGAGACCAGTAATAGTATCCGATACACCACTGCAGGTTCAATGTATTCCTTGGACCTTCACATTGACGATGAAACACAGAAATCGCATCGGAATTAAATACAAAAGGCACAATGCCGCCTAAAGTACAGGAACAGAGACTCTTCTTACAGTCGGTGCTTTGAGCATTCCCTGTGAGACCAGTAATAGTATCCGATACACCACTGCAGGTTCAATGTATTCCTTGGACCTTCACATTGCCGATGAAACACAGAAATGGCATCGGAATTAAATACAAAAGGCACAATGCCGCCTTAAGTACAACAATAGGGACTCTTCTTACCGTCGGTGCTTTGAGCATTCCCTGTGAGATCAGTAGTAGTATCCGATACACCACTGCAGGTTCAATGTATTCTTTGGACCTTCACATTGACGATGAAACACAGAAATGGCATCGGAATTAAATACAAAAGGCACAATGCCGCCTTAAGTACAAGAATAGAGACTCTTCTTACAGTCGGTGCTTTGAGCATTCCCTGTTGGACCAATATTAGTTTCCGCTACACCTCTGCAGGTTCCGTTTATTCCTTGGACGTTCACATTGACGATGAAACACCGAAATGGCATCAGAATTAAATACAAAATGCACAATCCTGCTTTAAGTACAAGAATAGAGACTCTTCTTACAGTCGGTGCTTTGAGCATTCCCTGTGAGACCAGTAATAGTATCCGATACACCACTGCAGGTTCAATGTATTCCTTGGACCTTCACATTGCCGATGAAACACTGAAATTACATTGGAATTAAATACCAAAGGCACATGCCACCTTAACTGCAAAAGGAGTGAGACTTCTTAAAGTATGTGCTTTGATCCTTTCCTATGAGACCAGTTATAGTGTCCGATACACCACTGCAGGTTCAATGTATTCCTTGCACATTCACATTGACGATGAAACACAGAAATCGCATAGGAATTACATACAAAAGTCACAATGCCGATTTAAGTACAAGAATAGGGACACTTCTTACAGTCGGTGCTTTGATCCTTTCCTGTGAGACCAGTATTAGTTACCAATACACCATTGCAGGTTCAATGTATTCCTTTTACATACACATTGACGATGACACACTGAAATTGCATCGGAAATAAATACAAAAGGCAAAATGTCGTCTTAACTGCAAGAGAAGTGCGGCTTCTTAGAGTCTGTGTTTTGTCCCTTTCCTGAGAGACCAGTATTAGTTCAGATACACCACTGCAGCTTCAATGTATTCCTTGGTCCTTCACATTGACGATGTAACACAGAAATCGCATCGGAATTAAATACAAAAGGCACAATGCCGCCTTAAGTACAAGAATAGAGACTCTTCTTACAGTCGGTGCTTTGAGCATTCCCTGTGAGACCAGTAATAGTATCCGATACACCACTGCAGATTCAATCTATTCCTTGGACATACACATTGGTGATTAAACACAGAAATTACATCGGAATTAAATACAAAAGGAAAAATGCCGTCTTATGTACAAGAATAGAGACTCTTCTTACAGTCGGTGCTTTGAGCATTCCCTGTGAGACCAGTATTAGTTTCCGAATCACCACTGCAGGTTCAATGTATTCCTTGGACCTTCAAATTGACGATGATACACAGAAATCGCATCGGAATTAAATACAAAAGGCACAATGCCGCCTTAAGTACAAGAATAGAGACTCTTCTTACAGTCGGTGCTTTGAGCATTCCCTGTGAGACCAATAATAGTATCCGATACCCCACTGCAGGTTCAATGTATTCCTTGGACATACACATTGACGATGAAACACAGATATCGAATCGGAATTAAATACAAAAGGCACAATGCCGCCTTAAGTACAAGAATAGAGACTCTTCTTACAGTCAGTGCTTTGAGCATTCCCTGTGAGACCAGTAATAGTATCCGATACACCACTGCAGGTTCAATGTATTCCTTTTACATACACATTGACGATGAAACACTGAAATTACATTGGAATTAAATACCAAAGGCACAATGCCACCTTAACTGCAAAAGGAGTGAGACTTCTTAAAGTATGTGCTTTGATCCTTTCCTATGAGACCAGTTATAGTGTCCGATACACCACTGCAGGTTCAATGTATTCCTTGCACATTCACATTGACGATGAAACACAGAAATCGCATAGGAATTAAATACAAAATTCACAATGCCGATTTAAGTACAAGAATAGGGACACTTCTTACAGTCGGTGCTTTGATCCTTTCCTGTGAGACCAGTATTAGTTACCAATACACCATTGCAGGTTCAATGTATTCCTTTTACATACACATTGACGATGACACACTGAAATTGATCCGGAAATAAATACAAAAGGCAAAATGTCGTCTTAACTGCAAGAGAAGTGCGGCTTCTTAGAGTCTGTGTTTTGTCCCTTTCCTGAGAGGCCAGTATTAGTTCAGATACACCACTGCAGCTCCAATGTATTCCTTGGTCCTTCACATTGACGATGAAACACAGAAATCGCATCGGAATTAAATACAAATAGCACAATGCCGCCTTAAGTACAGGAATAGAGACTCTTCTTACAGTCGGTGCTTTGATCCTTTCCTGTGAGACCAGTATTAGTCTCTGATACGCCACTGCAGGTTCAATGTATTCCTTGGACATGCACATTGACGATGAAACACTTAAATTACATCGGAATTAAATACAAAGGGCCAAATAGCGCCTTAAATGCAAGAAGAGTGAGACTTCCTTGCGTCTGTGCTTTGATTCTTTCCTATGAGACCAGCATTAGTTTCCGATACACCACTGCAGGTTCAATATATTCCTTTTACATACACATTGACGATGAAACACTGAAATTACATCGGAATTAAATACAAAAGAAACAATGCCGCCTTAAGTACAAGAATAGAGACTCTTCTTACCGTCGGTGCTTTGAGCATTCCCTGTGAGACCAGTATTAGTTTCCGATACACCACTGGATGTTCAATGAATTCCTTGGACATTCACATTGACGTTGAAGCACTGAAATTACATCGGAATTAAATACAAAACGCACAATGCCGTCTTAAGTGCAAGAAGAGTGAGATTTCTTAGAGTATGTGCTTTGATCCTTTCCTATGAGACCAGTATTAGTTTCCGATACACCACTGCAGGTTCAATGTATTCCTTTTACATACACATTGACGATGAAACACTGAAATTACATCGGAATTAAATACCAAAGGCTCAATGCCACCTTAACTGCAAAAGGAGTGAGACTTCATAGAGTATGTGCTTTGATCCTTTCCTATGAGACCAGTATTAGTTTCCGATACACCACTGCAGGTTCAATGTATTCCTTTTACATACACAGTGACGATGAAACACTGAAATTACATCGTAATTAAATACAATAGGCACAATGCCACCTTAACTGTAAAAGGAGTGAGAATTCTTAGAGTATGTGCTTTGATCCTTTCCTATGAGACCAGTATTAGTTTCCGCTACACCTCTGCATATTCAGATTACTCCCTGGACCTTCAGATTGACGATGAAACAAAGAAATGGCATCGGAACTAAATACAAAAGGCACAATGCCGCCTTAAGTACAAGAATAGAGACTCTTCTTACAGTCGGTGTTTTGAGCATTCCCTGTGAGACCAGTAATAGTATCCGATACACCACTGCAGATTCAATCTATTCCTTGGACATACACATTGGTGATTAAACACAGAAATTACATCGGAATTAAATACAAAAGGAAAAATGCCGCCTTATGTACAAGAATAGAGACTCTTCTTACAGTCGGTGCTTTGAGCATTCCCTGTGAGACCAGTATTAGTTTCCGAATCACCACTGCAGGTTCAATGTATTCCTTGGACCTTCAAATTGACGATGATACACAGAAATCGCATCGGAATTAAATACAAAAGGCACAATGCCGCCTTAAGTACAAGAATAGAGACTCTTCTTACAGTCGGTGCTTTGAGCATTCCCTGTGAGACCAGTATTAGTTTCCGTTACACCACTGCAGGTTAAATGTATTCCTTGGACCTTCAAATTGACGAAGATACACAGAAATCGCATCGGAATTAAATACAAAAGGCACAATGCCGCCTTAAGTGCAATAATAGAGACTCTTCTTACAGTCGGTGCTTCGAGCAATCCCTGTGAGACCAGTAATAGTATCCGATACAGCACTGCAGGTTCAATATATTCCTTGGACATACACATTGACGATGAAACACTGAAATTACATCGGAATTAAATACAAAAGAAACAATGCCGCCTTAAGTACAAGAATAGAGACTCTTCTTACCGTCGGTGCTTTGAGCATTCCCTGTGAGACCAGTATTAGTTTCCGATACACCACTGGATGTTCAATGAATTCCTTGGACATTCACATTGACGATGAAGCACTGAAATTACATCGGAATTAAATACAAAAGGCACAATGCCGCCTTAAACACAAGAATAGGGACTCTTCTTACCGTCGGTGCTTTGAGCATTCCCTGTGAGACCAGTATTAGTTTCCGCTACACCTCTGCAGGTTCAGTTTATTCCTTGGACCTTCACATTGACGATGAAACACAGAAATGGCATCGGAATTAAATACAAAAGGCACAATGCCGCCTTAAGTACAAGAATAGAGACTCTTCTTACAGTCGGTGCTTTGAGCATTCCCTGTGAGACCAATAATAGTATCCGATACCCCACTGCAGGTTCAATGTATTCCTTGGACATACACATTGACGATGAAACACAGATATCGAATCGGAATTAAATACAAAAGGCACAATGCCGCCTTAAGTACAAGAATAGAGACTCTTCTTACAGTCAGTGCTTTGAGCATTCCCTGTGAGACCAGTAATAGTATCCGATACACCACTGCAGGTTCAATGTATTCCTTTTACATACACATTGACGATGAAACACTGAAATTACATTGGAATTAAATACCAAAGGCACAATGCCACCTTAACTGCAAAAGGAGTGAGACTTCTTAAAGTATGTGCTTTGATCCTTTCCTATGAGACCAGTTATAGTGTCCGATACACCACTGCAGGTTCAATGTATTCCTTGCACATTCACATTGACGATGAAACACAGAAATCGCATAGGAATTAAATACAAAAGTCACAATGCCGATTTAAGTACAAGAATAGGGACACTTCTTACAGTCGGTGCTTTGATCCTTTCCTGTGAGACCAGTATTAGTTACCAATACACCATTGCAGGTTCAATGTATTCCTTTTACATACACATTGACGATGACACACTGAAATTGCATCGGAAATAAATACAAAAGGCAAAATGTCGTCTTAACTGCAAGAGAAGTGCGGCTTCTTAGAGTCTGTGTTTTGTCCCTTTCCTGAGAGACCAGTATTAGTTCAGATACACCACTGCAGCTTCAATGTATTCCTTGGTCCTTCACATTGACGATGAAACACAGAAATCGCATCGGAATTAAATACAAATAGCACAATGCCGCCGTAAGTACAGGAATAGAGACTCTTCTTACAGTCGGTGCTTTGATCCTTTCCTGTGAGACCAGTATTAGTCTCCGATACGCCACTGCAGGTTCAATGTATTCCTTGGACATGCACATTGACGATGAAACACTTAAATTACATCGGAATTAAATACAAAGGGCCAAATGGCGCCTTAAATGCAAGAAGAGTGAGACTTCCTTGCGTCTGTGCTTTGATTCTTTCCTATGAGACCAGCATTAGTTTCCGATACACCACTGCAGATCCAATATATTCCTTTTACATACACATTGACGATGAAACACTGAAATTACATCGGAATTAAATACAAAACGCACAATGCCGTCTTAAGTGCAAGAAGAGTGAGATTTCTTAGAGTATGTGCTTTGATCCTTTCCTATGAGACCAGTATTAGTTTCCGATACACCACTGCAGGTTCAATGTATTATTTTTACATACACATTGACGATGAAACACTGAAATTACATCGGAATTAAATACCAAAGGCTCAATGCCACCTTAACTGCAAAAGGAGTGAGACTTCATAGAGTATGTGCTTTGATCCTTTCCTATGAGACCAGTATTAGTTTCCGATACACCACTGCAGGTTCAATGTATTCCTTTTACATACACAGTGACGATGAAACACTGAAATTACATCGTAATTAAATACAATAGGCACAATGCCACCTTAACTGTAAAAGGAGTGAGAATTCTTAGAGTATGTGCTTTGATCCTTTCCTATGAGACCAGTATTAGTTTCCGCTACACCTCTGCAAGTTCAGATTATTCCCTGGACCTTCAGATTGACGATGAAACACAGAAATGGCATCGGAATTAAATACAAAAGGCACAATGCCTCCTTAAGAACAAGAATAGAGACTCTTCTTACAGTCGGTGCTTTGAGCATTCCCAGTGGGACCAGTAATAGTATCCGATACACCACTGCAGGTTCAATGTATTCCTTGGGCCTTTACATTGACGATGAAACACAGAAATCGCATCGGAATTAAATACAAAAGGCACAATGCCGCCTTAAGTACAAGAATAGAGACTCTTCTTACAGTCGGTGATTTGAGCATTCCCTGTGAGACCAGTAATAGTATCCGATACACCACTGCAGATTCAATCTATTCCTTGGACATACACATTGGTGATTAAACACAGAAATTACATCGGAATTAAATACAAAAGGAAAAATGCCGCCTTATGTACAAGAATAGAGACTCTTCTTACAGTCGGTGCTTTGAGCATTCCCTGTGAGACCAGTATTAGTTTCCGAATCACCACTGCAGGTTCAATGTATTCCTTGGACCTTCAAATTGACGATGATACACAGAAATCGCATCGGAATTAAATACAAAAGGCACAATGCCGCCTTAAGTACAAGAATAGAGACTCTTCTTACAGTCGGTGCTTTGAGCATTCCCTGTGAGACCAGTATTAGTTTCCGTTACACCACTGCAGGTTAAATGTATTCCTTGGACCTTCAAATTGACGAAGATACACAGAAATCGCATCGGAATTAAATACAAAAGGCACAATGCCGCCTTAAGTGCAATAATAGAGACTCTTCTTACAGTCGGTGCTTCGAGCATTCCCTGTGAGACCAGTAATAGTATCCGATACAGCACTGCAGGTTCAATTTATTCCTTGGACATACACATTGACGATGAAACACTGAAATTACATCGGAATTAAATACAAAAGAAACAATGCCGCCTTAAGTACAAGAATAGAGACTCTTCTTACCGTCGGTGCTTTGAGCATTCCCTGTGAGACCAGTATTAGTTTCCGATACACCACTGGATGTTCAATGAATTCCTTGGACATTCACATTGACGATGAAGCACTGAAATTACATCGGAATTAAATACAAAAGGCACAATGCCGCCTTAAACACAAGAATAGGGACTCTTCTTACCGTCGGTGCTTTGAGCATTCCCTGTGAGACCAGTAATAGTATCCGATACACCACTGCAGGTTCAATGTATTCCTTGGACCTTCACATTGACGATGAAACACAGAAATCGCATCGGAATTAAATACAAAAGGCACAATGCCGCCTAAAGTACAGGAACAGAGACTCTTCTTACAGTCGGTGCTTTGAGCATTCCCTGTGAGACCAGTAATAGTATCCGATACACCACTGCAGGTTCAATGTATTCCTTGGACCTTCACATTGCCGATGAAACACAGAAATGGCATCGGAATTAAATACAAAAGGCACAATGCCGCCTTAAGTACAACAATAGGGACTCTTCTTACCGTCGGTGCTTTGAGCATTCCCTGTGAGATCAGTAGTAGTATCCGATACACCACTGCAGGTTCAATGTATTCTTTGGACCTTCACATTGACGATGAAACACAGAAATGGCATCGGAATTAAATACAAAAGGCACAATGCCGCCTTAAGTACAAGAATAGAGACTCTTCTTACAGTCGGTGCTTTGAGCATTCCCTGTTGGACCAATATTAGTTTCCGCTACACCTCTGCAGGTTCCGTTTATTCCTTGGACGTTCACATTGACGATGAAACACCGAAATGGCATCAGAATTAAATACAAAATGCACAATCCTGCTTTAAGTACAAGAATAGAGACTCTTCTTACAGTCGGTGCTTTGAGCATTCCCTGTGAGACCAGTAATAGTATCCGATACACCACTGTAGGTTTAATCTATTCCTTGGACATCCACATTGACGATGAAACACAGAAATTACATCGGAATGAAATACAAAAGGAACAATGCCGCCTTAAGTACAAGAATAGAGACTCTTCTTACCGTCGGTGTTTGAGCATTCTCTGTGAGACCAGTATTAGCTTCCGCTACACCTCTGCAAGTTCAGTTTATTCCTTGGACCTTCACATTGACGATGAAACACAGAAATGGCATCGGAATTAAATACAAAACGCACAATGCCGCTTTAAGTACAAGAATAGAGACTCTTCTTACAGTCGGTGCATTGAGCATTCCCTGTGTGACCAGTATTAGTTTCCGATACACCACTGCAGGTTCAATGTATTCCTTGGACCTTCACATTGACGAAGAAACACAGAAATGGCATCGGAATTAAATCCAAAACGCACAATGCCGCCTTAAGTACAAGAATAGGGACTCTTCTTACAGTCGGTGCTTTGAGCATTCCCTGTGAGACCAGTAATAGTATCCGAACACCACTGCAGGTTCAATCTATTCCTTGGACATACACATTGACGATGAAACAAAGAAATTACATCGGAATTAAATACAAAAGGAACACTGCCGCCTTAAGTACAAGAATAGAAACTCTTCTTACAGTCGGTGCTTTGAGCATTCCCTGTGAGACCAGTTTTAGTTTCCGCTACACACCTGCAAGTTCAGTTTATTCCTTGGACCTTCACATTGACGATGAAACACAGAAATGGCATCGGAATTAAATGCAAAAGGCACAATGACGCCTTAAGTACAAGAATAGAGACTCTTCTTACCGTCGGTGCTTTGAGCATACCCTGTGAGACCAGTAATAGTATCCGATACACCACTGCAGGTTCAATCTATTCCTTGGACATACACATGGACGATGAAACACAGAAATTACATCGGAATTAAATACAAAAGAAACAATGCCGCCTTAAGTACAAGAATTGAGACTCTTCTTACCGTCGGTGCTTTGAGCATTACCTGTGAGACCAGTATAAGTTTCCGATACACCACTGGAGTTTCAATGAATTCCTTGGACCATCACATTGACGATAAAACACTGAAATTACATCGGAATTAAATACAAAAGGCACAATGCCGCCTTAAGTACAAGAAGGAGACACTTCTTACAGTCGGTGCTTTGAGCATTCCCTGTGAGACCAGTAATAGTATCCGATACACCACTGCAGGTTCAATCCATTCCTTGGACATACACATTGACGACGAAACACAGAAATTACATCGGAATTAAATACAAAAGGAACAATGCCGCCTGAAGTACAAGAATAGAGACTCTTCGTACCGTCGGTGCTTTAAGCATTCCCTGTGAGACCAGTATAAGTTTCCGATACACCTCTGAGGGTTCAATGAATTCCTTGGACCTTCACATTGACGATGAAACACTGAAATTACATCTTAATTAAATACAAAAGGCACAATGCCGCCTTAAGTACTAGAATAGAGACTCTTCTTACAGTCGGTGCTATGAGTATTCCCTGTGAGACCAGTAATAGTATCCGATACACCACTGCAGGTTCAAAGTATTCCTTGGACCTTCACATTGACGATGAAACACAGAAATCGCATCGGAATTAAATACAAAAGGCACAATGCCGCCTTAAGTACAAGAATAGAGACTCTTCTTACAGTCGGTGCTTTGTGCATTCCCAGTGGGACCAGTAATAGTATCCGATACACCACTGCAGGTTCAAAGTATTCCTTGGGCCTTTACATTGACGATGAAACACAGAAATCGCATCGGAATTAAATACAAAAGGCACAATGCCGCCTTAAGTACAAGAATAGAGACTCTTCTTACAGTCGGTGCTTTGAGCATTCCCTGTGAGACCAGTAATAGTATCCGATACACCACTGCAGATTCAATCTATTCCTTGGACATACACATTGGTGATGAAACACAGAAATTACATCGGAATTAAATACAAAAGGAAAAATGCCGCCTTATGTACAAGAATAGAGACTCTTCTTACAGTCGGTGCTTTGAGCATTCCCTGTGAGACCAGTATTAGTTTCCGATACGCCACTGCAGGTTCAATGTTTTCCTTGGACCTTCAAATTGACGATGATACTCAGAAATCGCATCGGAATTAAATACAAAGGCACAATGCCGCCTTAAGTACAAGAATAGAGACTCATCTTCTAGTCGGTGCTTTGAGCATTCCCTGTGAGACCAGTATTAGTTTCCGATACACCACTCCAAGTTCAATGTTTCCTTGAACCTTCACATTGTCGATGAAACACAGAAATCGCATCGGAATCAAATACAAGGGGCACAATGCCGCCTTAAGCGCAATAATAGAGACTCTTCTTACAGTCGGTGCTTCGAGCATTCCCTGTGAGACCAGTAATAGTATCCGATACAGCACTGCAGGTTCAATATATTCCTTGGACATACACATTGACGATGAAACACTGAAATTACATCGGAATTAAATACAAAAGAAACAATGCCGCCTTAAGTACAAGAATAGAGACTCTTCTTACCGTCGGTGCTTTGAGCATTCCCTGTGAGACCAGTATTAGTTTCCGATACACCACTGGATGTTCAATGAATTCCTTGGACATTCACATTGACGATGAAGCACTGAAATTACATCGGAATTAAATACAAAAGAAACAATGCCGCCTTAAGTACAAGAATAGAGACTCTTCTTACAGTCGGTGCTTCGAGCATTCCCTGTGAGACCAGTAATAGTATCCGATACACCACTGCAGGTTCAATCCATTCCTTGGACATACACATTGACGATGAAACACAGAAATTACATCGGAATTAAATACAAAAGGAAAAATGCCACCTTAAGTACAAGAATAGAGACTCTTCTTACAGTCGGTGCTTTGAGCATTCCCTGTGAGACCAGTATTAGTTTCCGCTACACCTCTGCATGTTCAGTTTCTTCCTTGGACCTTCACATTGACGATGAATCACAGAAATGGCATCGGAATTAAATACAAAAGGCACAATGCCGCCTTAAATACATGAATAGAGACTCTTCTTACAGTTGGTGCTTTGAGCATTCCCTGTGAGACCAGTAATATTATCCGATACACCACTGCAGATTTAATGTATTCCTTTGACCTTCACATTGACGATGAAACACGGATATCGCATCGGAATCAAATACAAAATGCACAATCCTGCTTTAAGTACAAGAATAGAGACTCTTCTTACAGTCGGTGCTTTGAGCATTCCCTGTGAGACCAGTAATAGTATCCGATACACAACTGTAGGTTTAATCTATTCCTTGGACATACACATTGACGATGAAACACAGAAATTACATCGGAATGAAATACAAAAGGAACATTGCCGCCTTAAGTACAAGAATATAGACCCTTCTTACCGTCGGTGATTTGAGCATTCTTTGTGAGACCAGTATTAGCTTCCGCTACACCTCTGCAAGTTCAGTTTATTCCTTGGACCTTCACATTGACGATGAAACACAGAAATGGCATCGGAATTAAATACAAAACGCACAATGCCGCTTTAAGTACAAGAATAGAGACTCTTCTTACAGTCGGTGCATTGAGCATTCCCTGTGTGACCAGTATTAGTTTCCGATACACCACTGCAGGTTCAATGTATTCCTTGGACCTTCACATTGACGAAAAAACACAGAAATGGCATCGGAATTAAATCCAAAACGCACAATGCCGCCTTAAGTACAAGAATAGGGACTCTTCTTACAGTCGGTGCTTTGAGCATTCCCTGTGAGACCAGTAATAGTATCCGATACACCACTGCAGGTTCAATCTATTCCTTGGACATACACATTGACGATGAAACACAGAAATTACATCGGAATTCAATACAAAAGGAACACTGCCGCCTTAAGTACAAGAATAGAAACTCTTCTTAAAAGTCGGTGCTTTGAGCATTCCCTGTGAGACCAGTTTTAGTTTCCGCTACACACCTGCAAGTTCAGGTTATTCCTTGGACCTTCACATTGACGATGAAACACAGAAATGGCATCGGAATTAAATACAAAAGGCACAATGACGCCTTAAGTACAAGAATAGAGACTCTTCTTACGTCGGTGCTTTGAGCGTACCCTGTGAGACCAGTAATAGTATCCGATACACCACTGCAGGTTCAATCTATTCCTTGGACATACACATGGACGATGAAACACAGAAATTCCATCGGAATTAAATACAAAAGAAACAATGCCGCCTTAAGTACAAGAATAGAGACTCTTCTTACCGTCGGTGCTTTGAGCATTCCCTGTGAGACCAGTATTAGTTTCCGATACACCACTGGAGTTTCAATGAATTCCTTGGACCATCACATTGACGATGAAACACTGAAATTACATCAGAATTAAATACAAAATTCACAATGCCGCCTTAAGTACAAGAAGGAGACACTTCTTACAGTCGGTGCTTTGAGCATTCCCTGTGAGACCAGTAATAGTATCCGATACACCACTGCAGGTTCAATCCATTCCTTGGACATACACATTGACGATGAAACACAGAAATTACATCGGAATTAAATACAAAAGGAACAATGCCGCCTGAAGTACAAGAATAGAGACTCTTCGTACCGTCGGTGCTTTAAGCATTCCCTGTGAGACCAGTATAAGTTTCCGATACACCTCTGAGTGTTCAATGAATTCCTTGGACCTTCACATTGACGATGAAACACTGAAATTACATCTTAATTAAATACAAAAGGCACAATGCCGCCTTAAGTACTAAAATAGAGACTCTTCTTACAGTCGGTGCTTTGAGCATTCCCTTTGAGACCAGTATTAGTTTCCGATACACCACTGCAGGTTCAATGTATTCCTTGGACCTTCACATTGACGATGAAACACAGAAATTTCATCGGAATTAAATCCAAAACGCACAATGCCGCCTTAAGTACAAGTATAGAGACTCTTCTTACCGTCGGTGCTTTGAGCATTCCCTGTGAGACAAGTATTAGTTTCCGATACACCACTGCAGGTTCAATGTATTCCTTGGCCCTTCACATTGAGGATGAAACACAGAAATGGCAACGGAATTAAATCCAAAACGCACAATGCCGCCTTATGTACATGAATAGAGACTCTTCTTACCGTAGGTGCTTTGAGCATTCCCTGTGAGACCAGTATTAGTTTCCGCTACACCTCTGCAGGTTCAGTTTATTCCTTGGACCTTCACATTGACGATGAAACACAGAAATCGCATCGGAATTAAATACAAAAGGCACAGAGCCGGCTTAAGTACAAGAATAGAGACTCTTCTTACAGTCGGTGCTTTGAGCATTCCCTGTGAGACCAGTAAAGTTTCCGCTACACACCTGCAGGTTCAGTTTATTCCTTGGACCTTCACAATGACGATGAAACACAGAAATGGCATCGGAATTAAATACAAAACGCACAATGCCGCTTTAAGTACAAAAATAGAGACTCTTCTTACAGTCGGTGCATTGAGCATTCCCTGTGAGACCAGTATTAGTTTCCGATACACCACTGCAGGTTCAATGTATTCCTTGGACCTTCACATTGACGAAGCAACACAGAAATGGCATCGGAATTAAATCTAAAACGCACAATGCCGCCTTAAGTACAAGAGTAGGGACTCTTCTTACAGTCGGTTCTTTGAGCATTCCCTGTGAGACCAGTAATAGTATCCGATACACCACTGCAGGTTCAATCTATTCCTTGGACATACACATTGACGATGAAACACAGAAATTACATCGGAATTAAATGCAAAAGGAACACTGCCGCCTTAAGTACAAGAATAGAAACTCTTCTTACAGTCGGTGCTTTGAGCATTCCCCGTGAGACCAGTATTAGTTTCCGCTACACACCTGTAGGTTCAGTTTATTCCTTGGACCTTCACATTGACGATGAAACACAGAAATGGCATCGGAATTAAATACAAAAGGCACAATGACGCCTTAAGTACAAGAATAGAGACTCTTCTTACCGTCAGAGCTTTGAGCATACCCTGTGAGACCAGTAATAGTATCCGATACACCACTGCAGGTTCAATCTATTCCTTGGACATACACATGGACGATGAAACACAGAAATTACATCGGAATTAAATACAAAAGGAACAATGCCGCCTTAAGTACAAGAATAGAGACTCTTCTTACCGTCGGTGCTTTGAGCATTCCCTGTGAGACCAGCATTAGTTTCCCATACACCACTGGAGTTTCAATGAATTCCTTAAACCATCACATTGACGATGAAACACTGAAATTACATCGGAATTAAATACAAAAGGCACAATACCGAGTTAAGTCCAAGAAAGAGACACTTCTTACAGTCGGTGCTTTGTGCATTCCCTGTGAGACCAGTAATAGTATCCGATACACCACTGCAGGTTCAAAGTATTCCTTGGACCTTCACATTGACGATGAAACACAGAAATCGCATCGGAATTAAATACAAAAGGCACAATGCCGCCTTAAGTACAAGAATAGAGACTCTTCTTACAGTCGGTGCTTTGAGCATTCCCTGTGAGACCAGTATTAGTTTCCTATACACCACTGCAGGTTCAATGTATTCCTTGGACCTTCACATTGACGATGAAACACATAAATGGCATCGGAATTAAATCCAAAACGCACAATGCCACCTTAAGTACAAGTATAGAGACTCTTCTTACCGTCGGTGCTTTGAGCATTCCCTGTGAGACCAGTATTAGTTTCCGTTCCACCACTGCAGGTTCAATGTATTCCTTGGCCCTTCACATTGACGATGAAACACAGAAATGGCATCGGAATTAAATCCAAAACGCACAATGCCGCCTTAAGTACAAGAGTAGGGACCCTTCTTACAGTCGGTTCTTTTAACATACCCTGTGAGACCAGTAATAGTATCCGATACACCACTGCAGGTTCAATCTATTCCTTGGACATACACATTGACGATGAAACACAGAAATTACATCGGAATTAAATGCAAAAGGAACACTGCCGCCTTAAGTACAAGAATAGAGACTCTTCTTACCGTAGGTGCTTTGAGCATTCCCTGTGAGACCAGTATTAGTTTCCGCTACACCTCTGCAGGTTCAGTTTATTCCATGGACCTTCACATAGACGATGAAACACAGAAATGGCATCGGAATTAAATACAAAAGGCACAATGACGCCTTAAGTACAAGAATAGAGACTCTTCTTACCGTCAGAGCTTTGAGCATACCCTGTGAGACCAGTAATAGTATCCGATACACCACTGCAGGTTCAATCTATTCCTTGGACATACACATGGACGATGAAACACAGAAATTACATCGGAATTAAATACAAAAGGAACAATGCCGCCTTAAGTACAAGAATAGAGACTCTTCTTACCGTCGGTGCTTTGAGCATTCCCTGTGAGACCAGCATTAGTTTCCCATACACCACTGGAGTTTCAATGAATTCCTTAAACCTTCACATTGACGATGAAACACTGAAATTACATCGGAATTAAATACAAAAGGCACAATACCGAGTTAAGTACAAGAAAGAGACACTTCTTACAGTCGGTGCTTTGTGCATTCCCTGTGAGACCAGTAATAGTATCCGATACACCACTGCAGGTTCAATCCATTCCTTGGACATACACATCGACGATGAAACACAGAAATTACATCGGAATTAAATACAAAAGGAACAATGCCGCCTGAAGTACAAGAATAGAGACTCTTCTTACCGTAGGTGCTTTGAGCATTCCCTGTGAGACCAGTATTAGTTTCCGCTACACCACTGCAGGTTCAGTTTATTCCATGGACCTTCACATAGACGATGAAAGACAGAAATCGCATCGGAATTAAATACAAAAGGCACAGAGCCACCTTAAGTACAAGAATAGAGACTCTTCTTACAGTCGGTGCTTTGAGCATTCCCTGTGAGACCAGTAACAGTATCCGATACTACACCGCCGGTTCAATCTATTCCTTGGACATACACATTGACGATGAAATACAGAAATTACATCGGAATTAAATACAAAAGGAAGAATGAAGCCTTAAGTACAAGAATAGAGACTCTTCTTACCGTCGGTGCTTTGAGCATTCCCTATGACACCAGTAATAGTTTCCGATACACCACTGGAGGTTCCATGAATTCCTTGGACATTCACATTGACGATGAAACACTGATATTTCGTCGGAATTAAAAACAAAGGGCACTATGCCGCCTTAAGTACAAGAATAGAGACTCTTCTTACAGTCGGTGCTTTGAGCATTCCCTGTGAGACCAGTAATAGTATCCGATACACCACATCAGGTTCAATCTATTCCTTGGACATACACATTGCCGATGAAACACAGAAATTACATCGGAATTAAATACAAAAGGAACAATGAAGCCTTAAGTACAAGAATAGAGACTCTTCTTACCGTCGGTGCTTTGAGCATTCCCCGTGAGACCAGTATTAGTTTCCGATACACCACTGCAGGTTCAATGTATTCCTTGGACCTTCACATTGACGATGAAACACTGAAATTACATCGGAATTAAATACAAAGGGCACAATGCCGCCTTAAGTACAAGCATAGAGGCTCTTCTTACAGTCGGTGCTTTGAGCATTCCCTGTGAGACCAGTATTAGTTTCCGCTACACCTCTGCAGGTTCAGTTTATTTCTTGGACATTCACATTGACGATGAAACACAGAAATCGCATCGGAATCAAATACAAAAGGTACAATGCCGCCTTAAGTACAAGAATAGAGACCCTTCTTACAGTCGGTGCTTTGAGCATTCCCTGTGAGACCAGTAATAGTATCCGATACACCACTGCAGGTTCAATCTATTCCTTGGACATACACATTGACGATGAAACACAGAAATTACATCGGAATTAAATACAAAAGGAACAATGCCGCCTTAAGTACAAGAATAGAGACTCTTCTTACAGTCGGTGCTTTGAGCATTCCCTGTGAGACCAGTATTAGTTTCCGATACACCACTGAAGGTTCAATGAATTCCTTGGACATTCACATTGACGATGAAACACTGAAATTACATCGGAATTAAATACAAAAGGCACAATGCCGCCATAAGTACAAGAATAGAGACTCTTCTTACAGTCCGTGCTTTGAGCATTCCCTGTGAGACCAGTAATAGTATCCGATACACAACTGCAGGTTCAATCTATTCCTTGGACATACACATTCACGATGAAACACAGAAATTACATAGGAATTAAATACAAAAGGAACAATGCCGCCTTAAGTACAAGAATAGAGACTCTTCTTACAGTCGGTGCTTTGAGCATTCCCTGTGAGACCAGTATTAGTTTCCGATACACCACTGAAGGTTCAATGAATTCCTTGGACATTCACATTGACGATGAAACACTGAAAATACGTCAGAATTTAATATAAAAGGCACAATGCCGCCTTAAGTACAAGAATAGAGACTCTTCTTACAGTCTGTGCTTTGAGCTTTCCCTGTGAGACCACTATTAGTTTCCGCTACACCTCTGCAGGTTCAGTTTATTCCTTGGACCTTCACATTGACGATGAAACACAGAAATCGCATCGGAATTAAATACAAAAGGCACAATGCCGCCTTAAGTACAAGAATAGTGAGTCTTCTTACAGTCGGTGCTTTGAGCATTCCCTGTGAGACCAGTAATAGTATCCGATACACCACTGCAGGTTCAATCTATTCCTTGGATATACACACTGACGATGAAACACAGAAATTACAACGGAATTAAATACAAAAGGAACAATGCCGCCTTAAGTACAAGAATAGAGACTCTTCTTACAGTCGGTGCTTTGAGCATTCCCTGTGAGACCAGTATTAGTTTCCGCTACACCTCTGTAGGTTCAGTTTACTCCTTGGACCTTCACATTGACGATGAAACACAGAAATCGCATCGGAATTAAATACAAAAGGCACAATGACGCCTTAAGTACAAGAATAGAGACTCTTCTTACAGTCGGTGCTTTGAGCATTCCCTGTGAGACCAGTAATAGTATCCGATGCACCGCTGTAGGTTCAATCTATTCCTTGGATATACACATTGACGATGAGACACTGAAATTGTATCGGAATTAAATACAAAAGGAATAATGCCGCCTTAATTACACGAATAGAGACTCTTCTTACCGTCGGTGCTTTGAGCATTCCCTGTGAGCCCAGTATTAGGCGTCATTGTGCCCTTTGTATTTAATTCCGATGTAATTTCAGTGTTTCATCGTCGATGTGAAAGTCCAAGGAATACACTAAACCTGCAGTGGAGTATCGGAAACTAATACTGGTCTCAGAGGGAATGCTCAAAGCACCGACAGTAAGATGAGTCTCTATTCTTGTACTTAAGGCGACATTGTTCCTTTTGTATTTAATTCCGATGTAATTTCAGTGTTTCATCGTCAATGTGTATGTCCAAGGAGTACATTGAACCCTCAGTGGTGTATCGGATACTAATACTGGTCTCACAGGGAATGCTCAAAACACCGACTGTAAGAAGAGTCTCTATTCTTGTACTTAAGGCGGCATTGTGCCTTTTGGTATTTAACTCCAATGCGATTTCTGTGTTTCATCGTCAATGTGAAGGTCCAAGGAATACATTGGCCCTGCAGTGGTGTATCGAACCTAATACTGGTCTCACAGGGAACGCTCAAAACACCGACAGTAAGAAGAGTCTCTATTCTTGTACTTAAGGCGGCATTGTTCCTTTTGTATTTAATTCCGATGTAATTTCAGTGTTTCATCGTCAATGTGTATGTCCAAGGAATACATTGAATCTGCAGTGGTGTATCAGATACTATTTCTGGTCTAACAGGGAATGCTCAAATTTCAGACTGTACGAAGAGTCTCTATTCTTGTACTTAAGGCCGCATTGTGCCTTTTATATTTAATTCCAATGCGATTTCTGTGTTTCATCGTCTATGTGAAGGTCCAAGGAATACATTGAACCTGCAGTGGTGTATCGGAAACTAATACTGGTCTCACAGGGAATGCTCTAAACACCGACTGTAAGTAGAGTCTGTATTCTTAAACTTAAGGCTGCATTGTGCCTTTTCTATTTAATTCCGATGCAATTTCTGTGTTTTATCGTCAATGTGAAGGTCCAAGGAAGACATTGAACCTGAAGTGGTGTACCGGATACTAAAACTGGTCTCACAGGGAATGCTCAAAGCACCGACTGTAAGAAGAGTGTCTATTCTTGTACATAAGTCGGCATTGTGCCCTTTGTATTTAATTCCGATGCCATTTCTGTGTCTCATCGTCGATGTGAAAGTCCGAGGAATACACTGAACCTGCAGTTGTGTATCGGAAACTAATACTGGTCTCACAGGGAATGCTCAAAGCACCGACTGTAAGAAGAGTCTCTATTCTTGTATTTAAGGCGGCATTGTGCCTTTTGTATTTAATTCCGATGCGATTTCTGTGTTTAATCGTCAATGTGAAGGTCCAAGGTATACATTGAACCTGCTGTGGTGAATCGGAAACTAATACTGGTCTCACAGGGAATGCTCAAAACACCGACTGTAAGAAGAGTCTCCATTCTTGTAGTTAAGGCGGCATTGTGCCTTTTGTATTCAATTCCGATGCGATTTCTGTGTTTCATCGTCAATGTGAAGGACCAAGGAGTACATTGAACCAGAAGCGGTGTATCGGAAACTAATACAGGTCTCACAGGGACTGCTCAATCCACCGACAGTAAGAAGAGTCTCTATTCTTGTACTTAAGGGGGCATTGTTCCTTTTGTAATTAATTCCGATGTAATTTCAGTGTTTCATCGTCAATGTGTATGTCCACGGAATACATTGAAGCTGCAGTGGTGTATCAGATACTAATACTGGTCTAACAGGGAATGCTCAAATTTCAGACTGTAAGAAGAATCTCTATTCTTGTACTTAAGGCCGCATTGTGCCTTTCATATTTAATTCCAATGCGATTTCTGTGTTTCATCGTCAATTTGAAGGTCCAAGGAATACATTGAACCAGCAGTGGTGTATCGGAAACTAATACTGGTCTCACAGGGAATGCTCTAAACACCGACTGTAAGTAGAGTCTATATTCTTGTACTTAAGGCTGCATTGTGCCTTTCGTATTTAATTCCGATGCAACTTCTGTGTTTTATCGTCAATGTAAAGGTCCAAGGAATTCACTGAACATGCAGTGGTGTATCGGAAACTAATTCTGGTCTCACAGGGAATGCTCAAAGCACCGACTGTAAAAAGAGTCTCTATTCTTGTACTTAAGGCGGCATTGTGCCTTTTGTATTTAATTCCGATGCGATTTCTGTGTTTCATCGTCAATGTGAAGGTCCAAGGAATACATTGGACCTGCAGTGGTGTATCGGAAACTAATACTGGTCTCAGAGGGAATGCTCAAAACACCGACAGTAAGAAGAGTCTCTATTCTTGTACTTAAGGCGACATTGTTCTTTTTGTATTTAATTCCGATGTAATTTCTGTGTTTCATCGTCAATGTGAAGGTCCAAGGAATACATTGGACCTGCAGTGGTGTATCGGAAACTAATACTGGTCTCACAGGGAATGCTCAAAGCACCAACTGTAAGAAGAGTGTCTATTTTTGTACTTAAGGCGGCATTGTGCCCTTTGTATTTAATTCCGATGCCATTTCTGTGTTTCATCGTCGATGTGAAAGTCCAAGGAATACACTGAACCTGCAGTGGTGTATCGGAGACTAATACTGGTCTCACAGGGAATGCTCAAAGCACCGACTGTAAGAAGAGTGTCTATTTTTGTACTTAAGGAGGCATTGTGCCCTTTGAATTTAATTCCGATGCCATTTATGTGTTTCATCGTCGATGTGAAAGTCCAAGGAATACACTGAACCTGCAGTGGCGTATCGGAAACTAATAGGGGTCGCACAGGAAAGGATCAAAACACAGACTCTAAGAAGTCTCACTCTGCTTGTACTTAAGGTGTCATTGTGCCTTTTGTATTTAATTCCGATGTAACTTCAGTGTTTCATCGTCAATGCGTATTTCCAAGGAATACTTTGAACCAGCAGTGATGTAGCGGAAACTAATACTGGTCTCACAGGGAATGCTCAAAGCACCGACTGTATGAAGAGTCTATATTCTTGTACTTAAGGCGGCATTGTGCCTTTTGTATTTCATTCCGATTCGATTTCTGTGCATAATCGTCAATGTGAAGGTCCAAGGAATACATTGAACCTGCAGTGGTGTATCGGACACTAATACCGGTCTCACAGGGAATGCTCAAAGCACCGACTGTAAGAAGAGTCTCTATTCTTGTACTAAAGGCGGCATTGGGCCGTTTGTATTTAATTCCGATGCGATTTCTGTCTTTCATCGTCAATGTGAAGGTCCAAGGAATACATTGAACCTGCAGTGGTGTATCGGAAACTAATACTGGTCTCACAGGGAATGCTCAAAGAACCGACTGTAAGAAGAGTGTCTATTCTTGTACTTAAGGCGGCATTGTGCCTTTTGTATTTAATACCGATGCGATTTCTGTGTTTCATCGTCAATGTGAAGGTACAAGGAATACATTGAACCTGCAGTGGTGTATCGGAAACTAATACTGGTCTCACAGGGAATTCTCAAAGCACCGACCGTAAGAAGAGTGTCTATTCTTGTACTTAAGGCGGCATTGTGCCCTTTGTATTTATTTCCGATGCCATTTCTGTGTTTCATCGTCGATGTGTAAGTCCAAGGAATACACTGAACATGCAGTGGTGTATCGGAAACTAATACTGGTCTCACAGGGAATGCTCAAAGCACCAACTGTAAGAAGAGTCTCTATTCTTGTACTTAAGGCAGCATTGTGCCTTTTGTATTTAATTCCGATGCGATTTCTGTGTGTAATCGTCAATGTGAAGGTCCAAGGAATACATTGAACCTGCAGTGGCGTATCGGAAACTAATACGGGTCACACAGGAAAGGATCAAAACACAGACTCTTAGAAGTCTCACTCTGCTTGTACTTAAGGCGTCATTGTGCCCTTTGTATTTAATTCCGATGTAATTTCAGTGTTTCATCGTCAATGTGAAGGTCCAAGGAATACATTGAACCGGCAGTGGTGTATCGGAAACTAATACTGGTCTCACAGGGAATGCTCAAATCACCGATAGTAAGAAAAGTCTCAATTCTTATACTTAAGGCGGCATTGTTCCTTTTGTATTTAATTCCGATGTAATTTCAGTGTTTCATCGTCAATGTGTATGTCCAAGGAATACATTGAATCTGCAGTGGTGTATCGGTTACTAATACTGGTCTCACAGGGAATGCTCAAAGCACCGACTGTAAGAAGAGTCTCTATTCTTGTACTTAAGGTGGCATTCTGCCTCTTGTATTTAATTCCGATGCGATTTCTGTGTATAATCGTCAATGTGAAGGTCCAAGGAATACATTGAACCTGCAGTGGTGTATCGGAAACTAATACTGGTCTCACAGGGAATGCTCTAAGCAACGACTGTAAGAAGAGTCTCTATTCTTGTACTTAAGGCGGCACTGGGCCTTTTGTATTTAATTCCGATGCGATTTCTGTGTTTCATCGTCAATGTGTAGGTCCAAGGAATACATTGAACCTGCTGTGGTGTATCGGAAACTAATACTGGTCTCACAGGGAATGCTCAAAGCACCGACTGTAAGGAGAGTGTCTATTCTTGTACTTAAGGCTGCATTGTGCCCTTTGTATTTAATTCCGATGCCATTTCTGTGTTTCATCGTCGATGTGAAAGTCCACGGAATACACTGAACCTGCAGTGGTGTATCGGAAACTAATACTGGTCTCACAGGGAATGCTCAAAGCACCGACTGTAAGAAGAATCTCTATTCTTGTACTTAAGAGGACATTGTGCCTTTCGTATTTCATTCCGATGCTATTTCTGTGTATAATCGTCAATGGGAAGGTCCAAGGAATACATAGAACCTGCAGTGGTGTATCGGAAACTAATACTGGTCTCATAGGGAATGCTCAAATCACCGACTGTAAGTAGAGTCTCTATTCTTTTACTTATGGCGGCATTGGACCTATTGTATTTAATTCCGATGCGATTTCTGTGTTTCATCGTCAATGTGAAGGTCCGAGGAATACATTGAACCTGCAGTGGTGTATCGGAAACTAATACTGGTCTCACAGGGAATGCTCAAAGCCCCGACTGTAATTAGAGTCTGTATTCTTGTACTTAAGGCGGCATTGTGCCTTTTGTATTTAATTCCGATGCGATTTGTGTGATCCATCGTCAATCTGAAGCTCCAAGGAATACATTCAATCTGCAGTGGTGTATCGGAAACTAATACTGGTCTCACAAGGAATGCTCAAAGCACCGACTGTAAGAAGAGTCTCCATTCTTGTACGTAAATCGGCATTGTGCCTTTTGTATTTAATTCCGATGCTATTTCTGTGTATAATCGTCAATGCAAAGGTCCAAGGAACACATTGAACCTGCAGTGGTGTATCGGAAACTAATACTGGTCTCACAGGGAATGCTCAAAGCACCGACTGTAAGAAGAGTCTCTATTCTTGTACTTATGGCGGCATTGGGCCTTTTGTATTTAATTCCGAAGCGATTTCTGTGTTTCATCTTCAATGTGAAGGTCCAAGGCATACATTGAACCTGCAGTGGTGTATCGGAAACTAATACTGGTCTCACAGGGAATGCTCAAAGCACCGACTGTAAGTAGAGTCTGTATTCTTGGACTTAATTCTGCATTGTGTCTTTTGTATTTAATTCCGAAGCAATTTCTGTGTTTCATCGCCAATGTGAAGGTCCAAGGAATACATTGAACCTGCAGTGGTGTATCGGAATCTAATACTGGTCTACAGGGAATGCTCAAAGCACCGACTGTATGTAGAGTCCGTATTCTTGTACTTAAGGCGGCATTGTGCCTTTTGTATTTAATTCCGATGCGATTTCTGTTTTTCATCGTCAATGTGAACCTCCAAGGAATACATTGAACCTGCAGTGGTGTATCGGAAACTAATACTGGTCTCACAGGGAATGCTCAGAGCAACGAATGTAAGAAGAGTGTCTATTTTTTTACTTAAGGCGGCATTGTGCCCTATGTATTTAATTCCGATGTAATTTCGGTTTTTCATCGTCAATGCGTATTTCCAAGGTATACATTGAACCTGCAGTGGTGTATCGGATACCAATACTGGTCTCACCGGGAATGCTCAAAGCACAGACTGTAAGAAGAGTCTCTATTCTTGTACTTAAGGCGGCATTGGGCCTTTTGTGTTTACTTCCGATGCGATTACTGTCTTTCATCGTCTATGTGAAGGTCCAAGGAATACATTGAACCTGCAGTAATGTATCGGAGACTAATACTGGTCTCACAGGGAATGCTCAAAGCACCGACTGTAAGAAGAGTGTCTATTCTTGTACTTAAGGCGGCATTGTGTCTTTTGTATTTAGTTCCAATGCGATTTCTGTGTTTTTCGTTAATGTGAAGGTCCAAGGAATACATTGAACCTGCAGTGGTGTATCGGAAACTAATACTGGTCTCACAGGGAATGCTCAAAGCACCGACTGTAAGTAGAGTCTGTATTCTTGTACTTAAGGCTGCACTGTGCCTTTTGTATTTAATTCCGATGCAATTTCTGTGCTTCATCGTCAATGTGAAGGTCCAAGGAATACATTGAACCTGCAGTGGTGTATCGGAAACTAATACTGGTCTCACAGGGAATGCTCAAAGCACCGACTGTAAGAGGAGTCTCTATTCTTGTACTTAAGGCGGCATTTTGCCTTTTGTATTTAATTCCGAATCGATTTCTGTATATAATCGTCAATGTGAAGGACCAAGGAATACATTGAACCTGCAGTGGTGTATCGGAAACTAATACTGGTCTCACCGGGAATGCTCAAAGCACCGACTGTGAGAAGAGTCTCTATTCTTGTACTTAAGGCGGCATTGTGCCCTTTGTGTTTAATTCAGATGCGATTTCTGTCTTTCATCGTCTATGTGAAGGTCCAAGGAATACATTGAACCTGCAGTGGTGTATCGGAAACAAATATTGGTCTCACAGGGAATGCTCAAAGCACCGACTGTAAGAAGAGTGTCTATTCTAGTACTTAAGGCGGCTTTGTATTTAATTCCGATGCCATTTCTGTGTTTCATCGTCGATGTGAAAGTCCAAGGAATACACTGAACCTGCAGTGGTGTATCGGAAACTAGTACTGGTCTCACAGGGAGTGCTCAAAGCACCGACTGTAAGTAGAGTCTTTATTCTTGTACATAAGGCGGCATTGTGCCTTTTGTATTTAATTCCGATGCGATTTCTGTGTATAATCGTCAATGTGAAGGTCCAAGGTATACATTGATCCTGCAGTGGTGAATCGGAAACTAATACTGGTTTCACAGGGAACGCTCAAAGCACCGACTATAAAAAGAGTCTGTATTCTTGTACTTAAGGCGGCATTGAGCCTTTCGTGTTTAATTCCGATGCGATTTCTGTGTTTCATCGTCAATGTGAAGGTCCAAGGAATACATTGGACCTGCAGTGGTGTATCGGAAACTAATACTGGTCTCAGAGGGAATGCTCAAAACACCAACAGTGAGAAGAGTCTCTATTCTTGTACTTAAGGCGACATTGTTCCTTTTGTATTTAATTCCGATGTAATTACAGTGTTTCATCGTCAATGTGTATGTCCAAGGAATACATTGAACATTCAGTGGTGTATCGGATACTAATACTGGTCTCACAGGGAATGCTCAAAGCACCGACTGTAAGAAGAGTCTCTATTCTTGTACATAAGGCGGCATTGTGCCCTTTGTATTTAATTCCGATGCCATTTCTGTGTTTCATCGTCGATGTCAAAGTCCAAGGAATACACTGAACCTGCTGTGGTGTATCGGAAAATAATACTGGTCTCACAGGGAATGCTAAAAGCACCGACTGTAAGAAGAGTCTCTATTCTTGTACTTAAGGCGGCATTGTGTCTTTTGTATTTAATTCCGATGCGATTTCTGTGTTTCATCTTCAATGTGAAGGTCCAAGGAATGCATTGAACCTGCAGTGGTGTATCGGAAACTAATACTGGTCTCACAGGGAATGCTCAAAGCACCGCCTGTAAGAAGAGTCTCTATTCTTGTACTTAAGGCGGCATTGTGCCTTTTGTATTTAATTCCGATGCGATTTCTGTGTTTCATCGTCAATGTGAAAGTCCAAGGAATTCATTCAATCTGCAGTGTTGTATCGGAAACTAATATTGGTCAAACAAGGAATGCTCAAAGCACCGACTGTAAGAAGAGTTTCTATTCTTGTAATTAAGGAGGCATTGTGGCTTTTGTATTTAATTCCGATGTAATTTCAGTGTTTCATCGTCAATGTGTATGTCCAAGGAATACATTGAACCTCCAGTGGTGTATCGGAAGCTAATACTCGTCTCGCAGGGAATGCTCAAAGCACCGACTGTAATAAGAGTCTCTATTCTTGTACTTAAGGCGGCATTGTGACTTTTGTATTTAATTCCGATGCGATTTCTGTGTTTCAACGTCAATGTGAAGGTCCAAGGAGTACATTGAACCAGCAGTGGTGTATCGGAAACTAACACAGTTCTCACAGGGACTGCACAAAGCACCGACTGTAAGAAGAGTCTCAGTTCTTGTACTTAAGGCGGCATTCTGCCCTTTGTATTTAATTCCGATGCGATTTCTGTGTTTCATCGTCAATGTGAGAGTCCAAGGAATACATTGAACCAGCAGTGTTGTATCGGAAACTAATTCTGGTGTCACAGGTTAGATTCACAGCACAGACTCAAAGAAGTCTCACTCATCTTGCACCTAATCCGTCATTGTGCCCTTTGTATTTAATTCCGATGTAATTTCAGTGTTTCATCGTCAATGTGTATGTTCAAGGAGTACATTGATCCTGCAGTAGTGTATCGGAAACTAATACTGGTCTCACAGGGAATACTCATTGCACCGGCTGTGAGAAGAGTCTCTATTCTTGTACTTAAGGTGGCATTGTGCCTTTGGTATTTAATTCGGATGCGATTTCTGTGTTTCATCGTCAATGTGAATGTCTAAGGAATACATTGAACCTGCAGTGGTGCATCGGGAATTAATACCGGTGTCTCAGGGAATGCTCAAAACTCATACTGTAAGAAGAGTCTCTATTGTTGTACTTAGGACGGCATTGTGCCTTTTGTAATTGATTCCGATGCGATTTCTTTGTTTCATCGTCAATGTGAAGGTCCGAGGAATACTTTGGACCTGCAGTGATGTATCGGAAACTAATACTGGTCTCACAGGGAATCCTCAAAACACCGACAGTAACAAGAGTCTCTATTCTTGTACTTAAGGCGACATTGTTCCTTTTGTATTTAATTCCGATGTAATTTCAGTGTTTCACCGTCAATGTGTATATCCAAGGAATACATTGAACCTGCAGTGGTGTATCCGATACTAATACTGGTCTCACAGGGTATGCTCAAAGCACCGACTGTAAGAAGAGTGTCTATTCTTGTACTTAAGGCGGCACTGGGCCTTTTGTATTTAATTCCGATGCGATTTCTGTCTTTCCTCGTCAATGTGTAGGTCCAGGGAAAGCATTGTACCTGCTGTGGTGTATCGGAAACTAATACTGGTCTCACAGGGAATGCTCAAAGCACCGACTGTAAGAAGAGTGTCTATTCTTGTACTTAAGGCGGCATTGTGCCTTTCGTATTTAATTCCGATGCTATTTCTGTGTATAATCTTCAATGTGAAGGTCAAGGAATACATTGAACCTGCAGTGGTGTATCGGAAACTAATACTGGTCTCACAGAGAATGCTCAAAGCACCGACTGTAAGAAGAGTCTCTGTTCTTGTACTTAGGGCGGCATTGGGCCTATTGTATTTAACTCCGATGCGATTTCTGTGTTTCATCGTCAATGTGAAGGTCCGAGGAATACATTCAACCTGCAGTGGTGTATCGGAAACTAATACTGGTCTCACAAGGAATGCTCAAAGCACCGACTGTAAGAAGAGGCTCCATTCTTGTACGTAAGGCGGCATTGTGCCTGTTGTATTTAATTCCAATGCAATTTCTGTGTTTCATCGTCAATGTGAAGGTCCGAGGAATACATTGAACCTAAAGTGGTGTATCGGAAACTAATACTGGTCTCACAGGGAATGCTCAAAGCACCGACTGTAAGAAGAGTTTCTATTCTTGTAGTTAAGGAGGCATTGTGGCTTTTGTCTTTAATTCCGATGTAATTTCAGTGTTTCATCGTCAATGTGTATGTCCAAGGAATACATTGAACCCGCAGTGGTGTATCGGAAACTAATACTGGTCACACAGGGAATGCTCAAACACCGACTGTACGAAGAGTGTCTTTTCTTGTACTTAAGGCGGCATTGTGAGCTTTGTATTGAATTCCGATGCCATTTCTGTGTTTCATCATCGATGTGAAAGTCCAAGGAATACACTGAAGCTGCAGTGGTGTACCGGCAACTAATACTGGTCTCACAGGGAATGCTCAAAGCACCGACTGTAAGAAGAATCTCTATTCTTGTACATAAGGCAGCATTGTGCCTTTTGTACTTATTTCCGATGCTATTTCTGTGTATAATCGTCAATGTGAATGTCCAAGGAGTACATTGAACCTTGCAGTGGCGTATCGGAAACTAATACTGGTCTCACAGGGAATGCTCAAAGCACCGACTGTAAGAAGAGCCTCTATTCTTGTACTTAAGGCGGCATTGGGCATTTTGTATTTAATTCCGATGCGATTTCTGTGTTTCATCGTCAATGTGAAGGTCCGAGGAATACATTGAACCTGCAGTGGTGTATCGGAAACTAATACTGGTCTCACAGGGAATGCTAAAAGCACCGACTGTAAGTAGAGTCTGTATTCTTGTACTTAAGGCGGCATTGTGCCTTTTGTATTTAATTCCGATGCGATTTCTGTGTTTCATCGTCAATGTAAAGCTCCAAGGAATACATTCAACCTGCAGTGGTGTATCGGAAACTAATACTGGTCTAACAAGGAATGCTCAAAGCACCGACTGTAAGAAGGGTCTCCATTCTTGTACGTAAGGCGGCATTGTGCCTGTTGTATTTAATTCCGTTGATATTTCTGTGGTTCATCGACAATGTAAAGGTCCAAGGGACACATTGAACCAAAAGTGCTGTATCGGAAACTAATATTGGTCTCACAGGGAATGCTCAAAGCACCGACTGTAAGAAGAGTTTCTATTCTTGTATTTAAGGAGGCATTGTGGCTTTTGTATCTAATTCCGATGTAATTTCAGTGTTTCATCGTCAATGTGTATGTCCAAGGAATACATTGAACCTCCAGTGGTGTATCGGTAGCTAATACTGGTCTCACAGGGAATGCTCAAAGCACCGACTGTAAGAAGAGTCTCTATTCTTGTACTTAAGGCGGCATTGTGCCTTTTGTATTTAATTCCGATGCGATTTCTGTGTTTCAACGTCAATGTGAAGGTCCAAGGGGTACATTGAACCAGCAGTGGTGTATCGGAAACTAACACAGTTCTCACAGGGACTGCTCAAAGCACCGACTGTAAGAAGAGTCTCAGTTCTTGTACTTAAGGCGGCATTCTGCCCTTTGTATTTAATTCCGATGCGATTTCTGTGTTTCATCGTCAATGTGAGAGTCCAAGGAATACATTGAACCAGCAGTGTTGTATCGGAAACTAATACTGGTGTCACAGGTTAGGATCAAAGCACAGACTCTAAGAAGTCTCACTCTTCTTGCACTTAATCCGTCATTGAGCCCTTTGTATTTAATTCCGATGTAATTTCAGTGTTTCATCGACAATGTGTATGTTCAAGGAATACATTGAACCTGCAGTAGTGTATCGGAAACTAATACTGGTCTCACAGGGAATACTCATTGCACCGGCTGTGGGAAGAGTCTCTATTCTTGTACTTAAGGTGGCATTGTGCCTTTGGTATTTAATTCCGATGCGATTTCTGTGTTTCATCGTCAAAGTGAATGTCTAAGGAATACATTGAACCTGCAGTGGTTTAACGGGAATTAATACCGGTGTCTCAGGGAATGCTCAAAACTCAGACTGTAAGAAGAGTCTCTATGGTTGTACTTAGGACGGCATTGTGCCTTTTGTAATTAATTCCGATGCGATTTCTTTGTTTCATCGTCAATGTGAAGGTCCGAGGAATACTTTGGACCTGCAGTGGTGTATCGGAAACTAATACTGGTCTCACAGGGAATCCACAAAGCACCGACAGTAAGAAGAGTCTGTATTCTTGTACTTAAGGCGACATTGTTCCTTTTGTATTTAATTCCGATGTAATTTCAGTGTTTCATCGTCAATGTGTATGTCCAAGGAATACATTGAACCTGCAGTGGTGTATCCGATACTAATACTGGTCTCACAGGGAATGCTCAAAGCACCGAATGCAAGAAGAGTCTCTATTCTTGTACTTAAGTCGACATTGTGCCTTTTTGTATTTAATTCCGACGAGATTTCTGTGTGTAATCGTCAATGTGAAGGTCCGAGGAATACATCGAACCTGCAGTGGCGTATCGGAAACTAATACGGGTCGCACAGGAAAGGATCAAAACACAGACTCTAAGAAGTCACACTCTTCTTGCGCTTATGGCGGCATTGGGCCTTTTGTATTTAATTCCGATGTAATTTCAGTTTTTCATCGTCAATGTGTATGTCCAAGGAATACATTGAATCTGCAGTGGTGTATCGGAAACTAATACTGGTCTCTTACAGGGAATGCTCAAAGCACCGACTGTAAGAAGAGTCTCTATTCTTGTACCTAAGGCGGCATTTGGCCGTGTGTATTTAATTCCGATGCGATTTCTGTCTTTCATCGTCAATGTGAAGGTCCAAGGAATACATTGAACCTGCAGTGGTGTATCGGAAACTAATACTGGTCTCACAGGGAATGCTCAAAGCACCGACTGTAAGAAGAGTGTCTATTCTTCTACTTAAGGCGGCATTGTGCCCTTTGTATTTAATTCCGATGCCATTTCTGCATTTCATCGTCGGTGTGAAAGTCCAATGAATACACTGAACCTGCAGTGGTGTATCGGAAACTGATACTGGTCTCACAGGGAATGCTCAAAGCACCGTTTGTAAGTAGAGTCTATATTCTTGTACTTAAGGCGGCATTGTGCCTTTTGTATTTAATACCGATGCGATTTCTGTGTTTCATCGTCAATGTGAAGGTCCCAGGAATACATTGAACCTGCAGTGGTGTATCGGAAACTAATACTGGTCTCACACCGAATGCTCAAAGCACCGACTGTAGGAAGAGTGTCTATTCTTGTACTTAAGGCGGCATTGTGCCCTTTGTATTTATTTCCGATGCCATTTCTGTGTTTCATCGTCGATGTGTAAGTCCAAATAATACACTGAAACTGCAGTGGTGTATCGGAAACTAATATTGGTCTCACAGGGAATGCTCAAAGCACCCACTGTAAGAAGAGTCTCTATTCTTGTACGTAAGGCGGCATTGTGCCCTTTGTATTTAATTCCGATGTAATTTCAGTGTTTCATCGTCAATGTGTATTTCCAAGGAATACATTGAACCGGCAGTGGTGTATCGGAAACTAATACTGGTCTCACAGGGAATGCTCAAAGCACCGACAGTAAGAAAAGTCTCTATTCTTGTACTAAAGGCGGCATTGTTCCTTTTGTATTTAATTCCGATGTAATTTCAGTGTTTCATCGTCAATGTGTATTTCCAAGGAACACATTGAACCGACAGTGATGTATCGGAAACTAAGGCTGGTCTCACAGGGAATGCTCAAAGCACAGACAGTAAGAAAAGTCTCTATTCTTGTACTGAAGGCGGCATTGTTCCTTTTGTATTTAATTCCGATGTAATTTCAGTGTTTCATCGTCAATGTGTATGTCCAAGGAATACATTGAACCTGCAGTGGTGTATCGGATACTAATACTGGTCTCACAGGGAATGGCCAAAGCACAGACTGTAAGAAGAGTCTCTATTCTTGTACTTAAGGCGGCATTGTGCCTTTTGTATTTAATTCCAATGCGATTTCTGTGTTTCATCGTCAATGCGATGGTCCAAGGAATACATTGAACCAGCAGTGGTGTATCGGAAACTAATACTGTTCTCACAGGGAATGCTCAAAGCACAGACTGTAAGAAGAGTCTCTATTCTTGTACTTAAGGCGGCATTGGGCCTTTTGTGTTTACTTCCGATGCGATTACTGTCTTTCATCGTCTATGTGAAGGTCCAAGGAATACATTGAACCTGCAGTAATGTATCGGAGACTAATACTGGTCTCACAGGGAATGCTCAAAGCACCGACTGTAAGAAGAGTGTCTATTCTTGTACTTAAGGCGGCATTGTGTCTTTTGTATTTAGTTCCAATGCGATTTCTGTGTTTTTCGTTAATGTGAAGGTCCAAGGAATACATTGAACCTGCAGTGGTGTATCGGAAACTAATACTGGTCTCACAGGGAATGCTCAAAGCACCGACTGTAAGTAGAGTCTGTATTCTTGTACTTAAGGCTGCACTGTGCCTTTTGTATTTAATTCCGATGCAATTTCTGTGCTTCATCGTCAATGTGAAGGTCCAAGGAATACATTGAACCTGCAGTGGTGTATCGGAAACTAATACTGGTCTCGCAGGGAATGCTCAAAGCACCGACTGTAAGAGGAGTCTCTATTCTTGTACTTAAGGCGGCATTTTGCCTTTTGTATTTAATTCCGAATCGATTTCTGTATATAATCGTCAATGTGAAGGACCAAGGAATACATTGAACCTGCAGTGGTGTATCGGAAACTAATACTGGTCTCACCGGGAATGCTCAAAGCACCGACTGTGAGAAGAGTCTCTATTCTTGTACTTAAGGCGGCATTGTGCCCTTTGTGTTTAATTCAGATGCGATTTCTGTCTTTCATCGTCTATGTGAAGGTCCAAGGAATACATTGAACCTGCAGTGGTGTATCGGAAACAAATATTGGTCTCACAGGGAATGCTCAAAGCACCGACTGTAAGAAGAGTGTCTATTCTAGTACTTAAGGAGGCTTTGTATTTAATTCCGATGCCATTTCTGTGTTTCATCGTCGATGTGAAAGTCCAAGGAATACACTGAACCTGCAGTGGTTTATCGGAAACTAGTACTGGTCTCACAGGGAGTGCTCAAAGCACCGACTGTAAGTAGAGTCTTTATTCTTGTACATAAGGCGGCATTGTGCCTTTTGTATTTAATTCCGATGCGATTTCTGTGTATAATCGTCAATGTGAAGGTCCAAGGTATACATTGATCCTGCAGTGGTGAATCGGAAACTAATACTGGTTTCACAGGGAACGCTCAAAGCACCGACTATAAAAAGAGTCTGTATTCTTGTACTTAAGGCGGCATTGAGCCTTTCGTGTTTAATTCCGATGCGATTTCTGTGTTTCATCGTCAATGTGAAGGTCCAAGGAATACATTGGACCTGCAGTGGTGTATCGGAAACTAATACTGGTCTCAGAGGGAATGCTCAAAACACCAACAGTAAGAAGAGTCTCTATTCTTGTACTTAAGGCGACATTGTTCCTTTTGTATTTAATTCCGATGTAATTACAGTGTTTCATCGTCAATGTGTATGTCCAAGGAATACATTGAACATTCAGTGGTGTATCGGATACTAATACTGGTCTCACAGGGAATGCTCAAAGCACCGACTGTAAGAAGAGTCTCTATTCTTGTACATAAGGCGGCATTGTGCCCTTTGTATTTAATTCCGATGCCATTTCTGTGTTTCATCGTCGATGTCAAAGTCCAAGGAATACACTGAACCTGCAGTGGTGTATCGGAAAATAATACTGGTCTCACAGGGAATGCTAAAAGCACCGACTGTAAGAAGAGTCTCTATTCTTGTACTTAAGGCGGCATTGTGTCTTTTGTATTTAATTCCGATGCGATTTCTGTGTTTCATCTTCAATGTGAAGGTCCAAGGAATGCATTGAACCTGCAGTGGTGTATCGGAAACTAATACTGGTCTCACAGGGAATGCTCAAAGCACCGCCTGTAAGAAGAGTCTCTATTCTTGTACTTAAGGCGGCATTGTGCCTTTTGTATTTAATTCCGATGCGATTTCTGTGTTTCATCGTCAATGTGAAAGTCCAAGGAATTCATTCAATCTGCAGTGGTTTATCGGAAACTAATATTGGTCAAACAAGGAATGCTCAAAGCACCGACTGTAAGAAGAGTTTCTATTCTTGTAATTAAGGAGGCATTGTGGCTTTTGTATTTAATTCCGATGTAATTTCAGTGTTTCATCGTCAATGTGTATGTCCAAGGAATACATTGAACCTCCAGTGGTGTATCGGAAGCTAATACTGGTCTCGCAGGGAATGCTCAAAGCACCGACTGTAATAAGAGTCTCTATTCTTGTACTTAAGGCGGCATTGTGACTTTTGTATTTAATTCCGATGCGATTTCTGTGTTTCAACGTCAATGTGAAGGTCCAAGGAGTACATTGAACCAGCAGTGGTGTATCGGAAACTAACACAGTTCTCACAGGGACTGCACAAAGCACCGACTGTAAGAAGAGTCTCAGTTCTTGTACTTAAGGCGGCATTCTGCCCTTTGTATTTAATTCCGATGCGATTTCTGTGTTTCATCGTCAATGTGAGAGTCCAAGGAATACATTGAACCAGCAGTGTTGTATCGGAAACTAATTCTGGTGCCACAGGTTAGATTCACAGCACAGACTCAAAGAAGTCTCACTCATCTTGCACTTAATCCGTCATTGTGCCCTTTGTATTTAATTCCGATGTAATTTCAGTGTTTCATCGTCAATGTGTATGTTCAAGGAGTACATTGATCCTGCAGTAGTGTATCGGAAACTAATACTGGTCTCACAGGGAATACTCATTGCACCGGCTGTGAGAAGAGTCTCTATTCTTGTACTTAAGGTGGCATTGTGCCTTTGGTATTTAATTCGGATGCGATTTCTGTGTTTCATCGTCAATGTGAATGTCTAAGGAATACATTGAACCTGCAGTGGTGCATCGGGAATTAATACCGGTGTCTCAGGGAATGCTCAAAACTCAGACTGTAAGAAGAGTCTCTATTGTTGTACTTAGGACGGCATTGTGCCTTTTGTAATTGATTCCGATGCGATTTCTTTGTTTCATCGTCAATGTGAAGGTCCGAGGAATACTTTGGACCTGCAGTGATGTATCGGAAACTAATACTGGTCTCACAGGGAATCCTCAAAACACCGACAGTAACAAGAGTCTCTATTCTTGTACTTAAGGCGACATTGTTCCTTTTGTATTTAATTCCGATGTAATTTCAGTGTTTCACCGTCAATGTGTATATCCAAGGAATACATTGAACCTGCAGTGGTGTATCCGATACTAATACTGGTCTCACAGGGTATGCTCAAAGCACCGACTGTAAGAAGAGTGTCTATTCTTGTACTTAAGGCGGCACTGGGCCTTTTGTATTTAATTCCGATGCGATTTCTGTCTTTCCTCGTCAATGTGTAGTTCCAGGGAAAGCATTGTACCTGCTGTGGTGTATCGGAAACTAATACTGGTCTCACAGGGAATGCTCAAAGCACCGACTGTAAGAAGAGTGTCTATTCTTGTACTTAAGGCGGCATTGTGCCTTTCGTATTTAATTCCGATGCTATTTCTGTGTATAATCTTCAATGTGAAGGTCAAGGAATACATTGAACCTGCAGTGGTGTATCGGAAACTAATACTGGTCTCACAGAGAATGCTCAAAGCACCGACTGTAAGAAGAGTCTCTGTTCTTGTACTTAGGGCGGCATTGGGCCTATTGTATTTAACTCCGATGCGATTTCTGTGTTTCATCGTCAATGTGAAGGTCCGAGGAATACATTCAACCTGCAGTGGTGTATCGGAAACTAATACTGGTCTCACAAGGAATGCTCAAAGCACCGACTGTAAGAAGAGGCTCCATTCTTGTACGTAAGGCGGCATTGTGCCTGTTGTATTTAATTCCAATGCAATTTCTGTGTTTCATCGTCAATGTGAAGGTCCGAGGAATACATTGAACCTAAAGTGGTGTATCGGAAACTAATACTGGTCTCACAGGGAATGCTCAAAGCACCGACTGTAAGAAGAGTTTCTATTCTTGTAGTTAAGGAGGCATTGTGGCTTTTGTCTTTAATTCCGATGTAATTTCAGTGTTTCATCGTCAATGTGTATGTCCAAGGAATACATTGAACCCGCAGTGGTGTATCGGAAACTAATACTGGTCACACAGGGAATGCTCAAACACCGACTGTACGAAGAGTGTCTTTTCTTGTACTTAAGGCGGCATTGTGCCCTTTGTATTGAATTCCGATGCCATTTCTGTGTTTCATCATCGATGTGAAATTCCAAGGAATACACTGAAGCTGCAGTGGTGTACCGGCAACTAATACTGGTCTCACAGGGAATGCTCAAAGCACCGACTGTAAGAAGAATCTCTATTCTTGTACATAAGGCAGCATTGTGCCTTTTGTACTTATTTCCGATGCTATTTCTGTGTATAATCGTCAATGTGAATGTCCAAGGAGTACATTGAACCTTGCAGTGGTGTATCGGAAACTAATACTGGTCTCACAGGGAATGCTCAAAGCACCGACTGTAAGAAGAGCCTCTATTCTTGTACTTAAGGCGGCATTGGGCATTTTGTATTTAATTCCGATGCGATTTCTGTGTTTCATCGTCAATGTGAAGGTCCGAGGAATACATTGAACCTGCAGTGGTGTATCGGAAACTAATACTGGTCTCACAGGGAATGCTAAAAGCACCGACTGTAAGTAGAGTCTGTATTCTTGTACTTAAGGCGGCATTGTGCCTTTTGTATTTAATTCCGATGCGATTTCTGTGTTTCATCGTCAATGTAAAGCTCCAAGGAATACATTCAACCTGCAGTGGTGTATCGGAAACTAATACTGGTCTAACAAGGAATGCTCAAAGCACCGACTGTAAGAAGGGTCTCCATTCTTGTACGTAAGGCGGCATTGTGCCTGTTGTATTTAATTCCGTTGATATTTCTGTGGTTCATCGACAATGTAAAGGTCCAAGGGACACATTGAACCAAAAGTGCTGTATCGGAAACTAATATTGGTCTCACAGGGAATGCTCAAAGCACCGACTGTGAGAAGAGTTTCTATTCTTGTATTTAAGGAGGCATTGTGGCTTTTGTATTTAATTCCGATGTAATTTCAGTGTTTCATCGTCAATGTGTATGTCCAAGGAATACATTGAACCTCCAGTGGTGTATCGGTAGCTAATACTGGTCTCACAGGGAATGCTCAAAGCACCGACTGTAAGAAGAGTCTCTATTCTTGTACTTAAGGCGGCATTGTGCCTTTTGTATTTAATTCCGATGCGATTTCTGTGTTTCAACGTCAATGTGAAGGTCCAAGGGGTACATTGAACCAGCAGTGGTGTATCGGATACTAACACAGTTCTCACAGGGACTGCTCAAAGCACCGACTGTAAGAAGAGTCTCAGTTCTTGTACTTAAGGCGGCATTCTGCCCTTTGTATTTAATTCCGATGCGATTTCTGTGTTTCATCGTCAATGTGAGAGTCCAAGGAATACATTGAACCAGCAGTGTTGTATCGGAAACTAATACTGGTGTCACAGGTTAGGATCAAAGCACAGACTCTAAGAAGTCTCACTCTTCTTGCACTTAATCCGTCATTGAGCCCTTTGTATTTAATTCCGATGTAATTTCAGTGTTTCATCGACAATGTGTATGTTCAAGGAATACATTGAACCTGCAGTAGTGTATCGGAAACTAATACTGGTCTCACAGGGAATACTCATTGCACCGGCTGTGGGAAGAGTCTCTATTCTTGTACTTATGGTGGCATTGTGCCTTTGGTATTTAATTCCGATGCGATTTCTGTGTTTCATCGTCAAAGTGAATGTCTAAGGAATACATTGAACCTGCAGTGGTTTAACGGGAATTAATACCGGTGTCTCAGGGAATGCTCAAAACTCAGACTGTAAGAAGAGTCTCTATGGTTGTACTTAGGACGGCATTGTGCCTTTTGTAATTAATTCCGATGCGATTTCTTTGTTTCATCGTCAATGTGAAGGTCCGAGGAATACTTTGGACCTGCAGTGGTGTATCGGAAACTAATACTGGTCTCACAGGGAATCCACAAAGCACCGACAGTAAGAAGAGTCTGTATTCTTGTACTTAAGGCGACATTGTTCCTTTTGTATTTAATTCCGATGTAATTTCAGTGTTTCATCGTCAATGTGTATGTCCAAGGAATACATTGAACCTGCAGTGGTGTATCCGATACTAATACTGGTCTCACAGGGAATGCTCAAAGCACCGAATGCAAGAAGAGTCTCTATTCTTGTACTTAAGTCGACATTGTGCCTTTTTGTATTTAATTCCGACGAGATTTCTGTGTGTAATCGTCAATGTGAAGGTCCGAGGAATACATCGAACCTGCAGTGGCGTATCGGAAACTAATACGGGTCGCACAGGAAAGGATCAAAACACAGACTCTAAGAAGTCACACGCTTCTTGCGCTTATGGCGGCATTGGGCCTTTTGTATTTAATTCCGATGTAATTTCAGTTTTTCATCGTCAATGTGTATGTCCAAGGAATACATTGAATCTGCAGTGGTGTATCGGAAACTAATACTGGACTCTCAGGGAATGCTCAAGACACCGTCTGTAAGAAGAGTCTCTATTCTGGTACTTAAGGCGACATTGTTCCTTTTATGTTTAATTCCGATGTAATTTCAGTGTTTCATCGTCAATGTGTATGTCCAAGGAATACATTGAACCTGCAGTGGTGTATCGGAAACTAATACTGGTCTGACACGGAATGCTCAAAGCACCGACTGTAAGTAGAGTCTGTACTCTTGTACTTGAGGCGGCATTGTGCCTTTTGTATTTAATTCCGATGCGATTTCTGTGTTTCATCGTCAATGTGAAGGTCCAAGGAATACATTGAACATGCAGTGGTGTATCGGAAACTAATACTGGTCTCACAGCGAATGCTCAAAGCACCGACTGTAAGAAGAGTGTCTATTCTTGTACTTAAGGCGGCATTGTGAACTTTGTATTTAATTGCGATGCGATTTCTGTGTTTAATCGTCAATGTGAAGGTCCAAGGATTACATCGAACCTGCAGTGGCGTATCGGAAACTAATACGGGTCGCACAGGAAAGGATCAAAACACAGACTCTAAGAAGTCACACTCTTCTTGCGCTTATGGCGGCATTTGGCCTTTTGTATTTAATTCCGATGTAATTTCAGTTTTTCATCGTCAATGTGTATGTCCAAGGAATACATTGAATCTGCAGTGGTGTATCGGAAACTAATACTGGTCTCTTACAGGGAATGCTCAAAGCACCGACTGTAAGAAGAGTCTCTATTCTTGTACCTAAGGCGGCATTTGGCCGTGTGTATTTAATTCCGATGCGATTTCTGTCTTTCATCGTCAATGTGAAGGTCCAAGGAATACATTGAACCTGCAGTGGTGTATCGGAAACTAATACTGGTCTCACAGGGAATGCTCAAAGCACCGACTGTAAGAAGAGTGTCTATTCTTCTACTTAAGGCGGCATTGTGCCCTTTGTATTTAATTCCGATGCCATTTCTGCATTTCATCGTCGGTGTGAAAGTCCAATGAATACACTGAACCTGCAGTGGTGTATCGGAAACTGATACTGGTCTCACAGGGAATGCTCAAAGCACCGTTTGTAAGTAGAGTCTATATTCTTGTACTTAAGGCGGCATTGTGCCTTTTGTATTTAATACCGATGCGATTTCTGTGTTTCATCGTCAATGTGAAGGTCCCAGGAATACATTGAACCTGCAGTGGTGTATCGGAAACTAATACTGGTCTCACAGGGAATGCTCAAAGCACCGACTGTAGGAAGAGTGTCTATTCTTGTACTTAAGGCGGCATTGTGCCCTTTGTATTTATTTCCGATGCCATTTCTGTGTTTCATCGTCGATGTGTAAGTACAAATAATACACTGAAACTGCAGTGGTGTATCGGAAACTAATATTGGTCTCACAGGGAATGCTCAAAGCACCCACTGTAAGAAGAGTCTCTATTCTTGTACGTAAGGCGGCATTGTGCCCTTTGTATTTAATTCCGATGTAATTTCAGTGTTTCATCGTCAATGTGTATTTCCAAGGAATACATTGAACCGGCAGTGGTGTATCGGAAACTAATACTGGTCTCACAGGGAATGCTCAAAGCACCGACTGTAGGAAGAGTGTCTATTCTTGTACTTAAGGCGGCATTATGCCCTTTGTATTTATTCCGATGCGATTTCTGTGTTTCATCGTCAATGTGAAGGTCCGAGGAATACACTGAACCTGCAATGGTGTATCGGAAACTAATACTGGTCTCACAAGGAATACTCTAAGCACCGACTGTAAGAAGAGTCTCCTTTCTTGTACGTAAATCGGCATTGTGCCTTTTGTATTTAATTCCGATGCTATTTCTGTGTATCATCGTCAATGTGAAGGTCCGAGGAATACATTGAACCTGCAGTGGTGTATCGGAAACTAATACTGGTCTCACAGGGAATGCTCAAAGCAGCGACTGTAAGTAGAGTCTGTATTCTTGTACTTAAGGCGGCATTGTGCCTTTTGTATTTAATTCCGATGCGATTTCTGTGTTTCATCGTCAATGTAAAGCTCCAAGGAATACATTCAACCCGCAGTGGTGTATCGGAAACTAATACTGGTCTCACAAGGAATGCTCAAAGCATCGACTGTAAGAAGAGTCTCCATTCTTGTACGTTAGGCGGCATTGTGCCTGTTGTATTTAATTCCGATGCAATTTCTGTGTTTCATCGTCAATGTGAAGGTCCAAGGAATACACTGAACCAAAAGTGCTGTATCGGAAACTAATACTGGTCTCACAGGGAATGCTCAAAGCACCGACTGTAAGAAGAGTGTCTATTCTTGTACTTAAGGCGGCATTGTGCCCTTTGTATTTAATTCCGATGCGATTTCTGTGTTTCATCGTCAATGTGAAGGT
Organism: Schistocerca americana; assembly: GCF_021461395.2. Taxonomy (NCBI): domain Eukaryota; kingdom Metazoa; phylum Arthropoda; class Insecta; order Orthoptera; family Acrididae; genus Schistocerca; species Schistocerca americana. Next base: position 738,427,823 of record NC_060123.1, read on the forward strand.
CCGGAAATACATTGAACCTGCAGTGGTGTATCGGAAACTAATACTGGTCTCACAGGGAATGCTCAAAGCACCGACTGTAAGTAGAGTCTGTATTCTTGTACTTAAGGCGGCATTGTGCCTTTTGTATTTAATTACGATGCGATTTGTGTGTTTCTTCGTCAATGTGAGGGTCGAAGGAATACATTGAACCTGCAGTGTTGTATCGGAAACTAATACTGGTCTGACACGGAATGCTCAAAGCACCGACTGTAAGTAGAGTCTGTACTCTTGTACTTGAGGCGGCATTGTGCCTTTTGTATTTAATTCCGATGCGATTTCTGTTTTTCATCGTCAATGTGAAGGTCCAACGAATACATTGAACATGCAGTGGTGTATCGGAAACTAATACTGGTCTGACACGGAATGCTCAAAGCACCGACTGTAAGTAGAGTCTGTACTCTTGTACTTGAGGCGGCATTGTGCCTTTTGTATTTAATTCCGATGCGATTTCTGTTTTTCATCGTCAATGTGAAGGTCCAAGGAATACATTGAACATGCAGTGGTGTATCGGAAACTAATACTGGTCTCACAGCGAATGCTCAAAGCACCGACTGTAAGAAGAGTGTCTATTCTTGTACTTAAGGCGGCATTGTGCCCTTTGTATTTAATTGCGATGCGATTTCTGTGTTTAATCGTCAATGTGAAGGTCCAAGGATTACATCGAACCTGCAGTGGCGTATCGGAAACTAATACGGGTCGCACAGGAAAGGATCAAAACACAGACTCTAAGAAGTCACACTCTTCTTGCGCTTATGGCGGCATTTGGCCTTTTGTATTTAATTCCGATGTAATTTCAGTTTTTCATCGTCAATGTGTATGTCCAAGGAATACATTGAATCTGCAGTGGTGTATCGGAAACTAATACTGGTCTCACAGGGAATGCTCAAAGCACCGACTGTAAGAAGAGTCTCTATTCTTGTACCTAAGGCGGCATTTGGCCGTGTGTATTTAATTCCGATGCGATTTCTGTCTTTCATCGTCAATGTGAAGGTCCAAGGAATACATTGAACCTGCAGTGGTGTATCGGAAACTAATACTGGTCTCACAGGGAATGCTCAAAGCACCGACTGTAAGAAGAGTGTCTATTCTTCTACTTAAGGCGGCATTGTGCCCTTTGTATTTAATTCCGATGCCATTTCTGCATTTCATCGTCGGTGTGAAAGTCCAATGAATACACTGAACCTGCAGTGGTGTATCGGAAACTGATACTGGTCTCACAGGGAATGCTCAAAGCACCGTTTGTAAGTAGAGTCTATATTCTTGTACTTAAGGCGGCATTGTGACTTTTGTATTTAATACCGATGCGATTTCTGTGTTTCATCGTCAATGTGAAGGTCCCAGGAATACATTGAACCTGCAGTGGTGTATCGGAAACTAATACTGGTCTCACAGGGAATGCTCAAAGCACCGACTGTAGGAAGAGTGTCTATTCTTGTACTTAAGGCGGCATTGTGCCCTTTGTATTTATTTCCGATGCCATTTCTGTGTTTCATCGTCGATGTGTAAGTCCAAAGAATACACTGAAACTGCAGTGGTGTATCGGAAACTAATATTGGTCTCACAGAGAATGCTCAAAGCACCCACTGTAAGAAGAGTCTCTATTCTTGTACGTAAGGCGGCATTGTGCCCTTTGTATTTAATTCCGATGTAATTTCAGTGTTTCATCGTCAATGTGTATTTCCAAGGAATACATTGAACCGGCAGTGGTGTATCGGAAACTAATACTGGTCTCACAGGGAATGCTCAAAGCACCGACAGTAAGAAAAGTCTCTATTCTTGTACTAAAGGCGGCATTGTTCCTTTTGTATTTAATTCCGATGTAATTTCAGTGTTTCATCGTCAATGTGTATTTCCAAGGAACACATTGAACCGACAGTGATGTATCGGAAACTAAGGCTGGTCTCACAGGGAATGCTCAAAGCACAGACAGTAAGAAAAGTCTCTATTCTTGTACTAAAGGCGGCATTGTTCCTTTTGTATTTAATTCCGATGTAATTTCAGTGTTTCATCGTCAATGTGTATGTCCAAGGAATACATTGAACCTGCAGTGGTGTATCGGATACTAATACTGGTCTCACAGGGAATGGCCAATGCACAGACTGTAAGAAGAGTCTCTATTCTTGTACTTAAGGCGGCATTGTGCCTTTTGTATTTAATTCCAATGCGATTTCTGTGTTTCATCGTCAATGCGATGGTCCAAGGAATACATTGAACCAGCAGTGGTGTATCGGAAACTAATACTGTTCTCACAGGGAATGCTCAAAGCACCGACTGTAAGTAGAGTCTGTATTCTTGTACTTAAGGCGGCATTGTGCCTTTTGTATTTATTCCGATGCGATTTCTGTGTTTCATCGTCAATGTGAAGGTCCAAGGAATACATTGGACCTGCAGTGGTGTATCGGGAACTAATACTGGTCTCACAGGGAATGCTCAAAGCACCGACTGTAGGAAGAGTGTCTATTCTTGTACTTAAGGCGGCATTGTGCCCTTTGTATTTATTCCGATGCGATTTCTGTGTTTCATCGTCAATGTGAAGGTCCGAGGAATACACTGAACCTGCAATGGTGTATCGGAAACTAATACTGGTCTCACAAGGAATACTCTAAGCACCGACTGTAAGAAGAGTCTCCTTTCTTGTACGTAAATCGGCATTGTGCCTTTTGTATTTAATTCCGATGCTATTTCTGTGTATAATCGTCAATGTGAAGGTCCGAGGAATACATTGAACCTGCAGTGGTGTATCGGAAACTAATACTGGTCTCACAGGGAATGCTCAAAGCAGCGAGTGTAAGTAGAGTCTGTATTCTTGTACTTAAGGCGGCATTGTGCCTTTTGTATTTAATTCCGATGCGATTTCTGTGTTTCATCGTCAATGTAAAGCTCCAAGGAATACATTCAACCCGCAGTGGTGTATCGGAAACTAATACTGGTCTCACAAGGAATGCTCAAAGCATCGACTGTAAGAAGAGTCTCCATTCTTGTACGTTAGGCGGCATTGTGCCTGTTGTATTTAATTCCGATGCAATTTCTGTGTTTCATCGTCAATGTGAAGGTCCAAGGAATACACTGAACCAAAAGTGCTGTATCGGAAACTAATTCTGGTCTCACAGGGAATGCTCAAAGCACCGACTGTAAGAAGAGTGTCTATTCTTGTACTTAAGGCGGCATTGTGCCCTTTGTATTTAATTCCGATGCGATTTCTGTGTTTCATCGTCAATGTGAAGGTCCGGAAATACATTGAACCTGCAGTGGTGTATCGGAAACTAATACTGGTCTCACAGGGAATGCTCAAAGCACCGACTGTAAGTAGAGTCTGTATTCTTGTACTTAAGGCGGCATTGTGCCTTTTGTATTTAATTACGATGCGATTTGTGTGTTTCTTCGTCAATGTGAGGGTCGAAGGAATACATTGAACCTGCAGTGTTGTATCGGAAACTAATACTGGTGTCACAGGTTAGGATCAAAGCACAGACTCAAAGAAGTCTCACTCTTCTTGCACTTAATCCGTCATTGTGCCCTTTGTATTTAATTCCGATGAAATTTCAGTGTTTCATCGTCAATGTGCATGTTCAAGGAGTACATTGAACCTGCAGTAGTGTATCGGAAACTAATACTGGTCTCACAGGGAATACTCATTGCACCGGCTGTGGGAAGAGTCTCTATTCTTGTACTTAAGGTGGCATTGTGCCTTTGGTATTTAATTCCGATGCGATTTCTGTGTTTCATCGTCAATGTGAATGTCTAAGGAATACATTGAACCTGCAGTGGTGTATCGGGAATTAATACCTGTGTCTCAGGGAATGCTCAAAACTCAGACTGTAAGAAGCGTCTCTATTGTTGTACTTAGGACGGCATTGTGCCTTTTGTAATTAATTCCGATGCGATTTCTGTGTTTCATCGTCAATGTGAAGGTCCGGGAATACATTGAACCTGCAGTGGTGTATCGGAAACTAATACTGGTCTCACAGGGAATGCTCAAAGCACCGACTGTAAGAAGAGTGTCTATTCTTGTACTTAAGGCGGCATTGTGCCTTTCGTATTTAATTCCGATGCTATTTCTGTGTATAATCTTCAATGTGAAGGTCCAAGGAATACATTGAACCTGCAGTGGTGTATCGGAAACTAATACTGGTCTCACAGGGAATGCTAAAAGCACCGACTGTAAGAAGAGTCTCTATTCTTGTACTTAGGGCGGCATTGGGCCTATTGTATTTAATTCCGATGCGATTTCTGTGTTTCATTGTCAATGTGAAGGTCCGAGAAATACATTGAACCTGCAGTGGTGTATCGGAAACTAATACAGGTCTCACAGGGAATGGTCAAAGCACCGACTGTAAGTAGAGTCTGTATTCTTGTACTTAAGGCGGCATTGTGCCTTTTGTATTTAATTACGATGCGATTTGTGTGTTTCATCGTCAATGTGAAGCACCAAGGAATACATTTAACCTGCAGTGGTGTATCGGAAACTAATACTGGTCTCACAAGGAATGCTCAAAGCACCGACTGTAAGAAGAGGCTCCATTCTTGTACGTAAGGCGGCATTGTGCCTGTTGTATTTAATTCCAATGCAATTTCTGTGTTTCATCGTCAATGTGAAGGTCCAAGGAATACATTGAATCTAAAGTGGTGTATCGGAAACTAATACTGGTCTCACAGGGAATGCTCAAAGCACCGACTGTAAGAAGAGTTTCTATTCTTGTAGTTAAGGAGGCATTGTGGCTTTTGTATTTAATTCCGATGTAATTTCAGTGTTTCATCGTCAATGTGTATGACCAAGGAATACACTGAAGCTGCAGTAGTGTACCGGCAACTAATACTGGTCTCACAGGGAATGCTCAAATCACCGACTGTAAGAAGAATCTCTATTCTTGTACATAAGGCAGCATTGTGCCTTTTGTACTTAATTCCGATGCTATTTCTGTGTATAATCGTCAATGTGAAGGTCCAAGGAGTACATTGAACCTGCAGTGGTGTATCGGAAACTAATACTGGTCTCACAGGGAATGCTCAAAGCACCGACTGTAAGAAGAGCCTCTATTCTTGTACTTAAGGCGGCATTGGGCATTTTGTATTTAATTCCGATGCGATTTCTGTGTTTCATCGTCAATGTGAAGGTCCGTGGAATACATTGAACCTGCAGTGGTGTATTGGAAACTAATACTGGTCTCACAGGGAATGCTAAAAGCACCGACTGTAAGTAGAGTCTGTATTCTTGTACTTAAGGCGGCATTGTGCCTTTTGTATTTAATTCCGATGCGATTTCTGTGTTTCATCGTCAATGTAAAGCTCCAAGGAATACATTCAACCTGCAGTGGTGTATCGGAAACTAATACTGGTCTAACAAGGAATGCTCAAAGCACCGACTGTAAGAAGGGTCTCCATTCTTGTACGTAAGGCGGCATTGTGCCTGTTGTTTTTAATTCCGATGATATTTCTGTGGTTCATCGTCAATGTGAAGGTCCAAGGGACACATTGAACCAAATGTGCTGTAACGGAAACTAATATTGGTCTCACAGGGAATGCTCAAAGCACCGACTGTAAGAAGAGTTTCTATTCTTGTAGTTAAGGAGGCATTGTGGCTTTTGTATTTAATTCCGAAGCGATTTCTGTGTTTCATCGTCAATGTGAAGGTCCGAGGAATACATTGAACCTGCAGTGGTGTATCGGAAACTAATACTGGTCTCACAGGGAATGCTCAAAGCAGCGACTGTAAGTAGAGTCTGTATTCTTGTACTTAAGGCGGCATTGTGCCTTTTATATTTAATTCCGATGCGATTTCTGTGTTTCATCGTCAATGTGAAGGTCCAAGGAATACACTGAACCAAAAGTGCTGTATCGGAAACTAATACTGGTCTCACAGGGAATGCTCAAAGCACCGACTGTAAGAAGAGTGTCTATTCTTTTACTTAAGGCGGCATTGTGCCCTTTGTATTTAATTCCGATGCGATTTCTGTGTTTCATCGTCAATGTGAAGGTCCGGGAATACATTGAACCAGCAGTGGTGTATCGGAAACTAATACTGGTCTCACAGGGAATGCTCAAAGCACCGACTGTAAGTAGAGTCTGTATTCTTGTACTTAAGGCGGCATTGTGCCTTTTGTATTTAATTACGATGCGATTTGTGTGTTTCTTCGTCAATGTGAGGGTCGAAGGAATACATTGAACCTGCAGTGTTGTATCGGAAACTAATACTGGTGTCACAGGTTAGGATCAAAGCACAGACTCAAAGAAGTCTCACTCTTCTTGCACTTAATCCGTCATTGTGCCCTTTGTATTTAATTCCGATGAAATTTCAGTGTTTCATCGTCAATGTGTATGTTCAAGGAGTACATTGAACCTGCAGTAGTGTATCGGAAACTAATACTGGTCTCACAGGGAATACTCATTGCACCGGCTGTGGGAAGAGTCTCTATTCTTGTACTTAAGGTGGCATTGTGCCTTTGGTATTTAATTCCGATGCGATTTCTGTGTTTCATCGTCAATGTGAATGTCTAAGGAATACATTGAACCTGCAGTGGTGTATCGGGAATTAATACCTGTGTCTCAGGGAATGCTCAAAACTCAGACTGTAAGAAGCGTCTCTATTGTTGTACTTAGGACGGCATTGTGCCTTTTGTAATTAATTGCGATGCGATTTCTGTGTTTCATCGTCAATGTGAAGGTCCGGGAATACATTGAACCTGCAGTGGTGTATCGGAAACTAATACTGGTCTCACAGGGAATGCTCAAAGCACCGACTGTAAGAAGAGTGTCTATTCTTGTACTTAATTCGGCATTGTGCCTTTCGTATTTAATTCCGATGCTATTTCTGTGTATAATCTTCAATGTGAAGGTCCAAGGAATACATTGAACCTGCAGTGGTGTATCGGAAACTAATACTGGTCTCACAGGGAATGCTAAAAGCACCGACTGTAAGAAGAGTCTCTATTCTTGTACTTAGGGCGGCATTGGGCCTATTGTATTTAATTCCGATGCGATTTCTGTGTTTCATCGTCAATGTGAAGGTCCGAGAAATACATTGAACCTGCAGTGGTGTATCGGAAACTAATACAGGTCTCACAGGGAATGGTCAAAGCACCGACTGTAAGTAGAGTCTGTATTCTTGTACTTAAGGCGGCATTGTGCCTTTTGTATTTAATTACGATGCGATTTGTGTGTTTCATCGTCAATGTGAAGCACCAAGGAATACATTTAACCTGCAGTGGTGTATCGGAAACTAATACTGGTCTCACAAGGAATGCTCAAAGCACCGACTGTAAGAAGAGGCTCCATTCTTGTACGTAAGGCGGCATTGTGCCTGTTGTATTTAATTCCAATGCAATTTCTGTGTTTCATCGTCAATGTGAAGGTCCAAGGAATACATTGAACCTAAAGTGGTGTATCGGAAACTAATACTGGTCTCACAGGGAATGCTCAAAGCACCGACTGTAAGAAGAGTTTCTATTCTTGTAGTTAAGGAGGCATTGTGGCTTTTGTATTTAATTCCGATGTAATTTCAGTGTTTCATCGTCAATGTGTATGACCAAGGAATACACTGAAGCTGCAGTAGTGTACCGGCAACTAATACTGGTCTCACAGGGAATGCTCAAATCACCGACTGTAAGAAGAATCTCTATTCTTGTACATAAGGCAGCATTGTGCCTTTTGTACTTAATTCCGATGCTATTTCTGTGTATAATCGTCAATGTGAAGGTCCAAGGAGTACATTGAACCTGCAGTGGTGTATCGGAAACTAATACTGGTCTCACAGGGAATGCTCAAAGCACCGACTGTAAGAAGAGCCTCTATTCTTGTACTTAAGGCGGCATTGGGCATTTTGTATTTAATTCCGATGCGATTTCTGTGTTTCATCGTCAATGTGAAGGTCCGTGGAATACATTGAACCTGCAGTGGTGTATTGGAAACTAATACTGGTCTCACAGGGAATGCTAAAAGCACCGACTGTAAGTAGAGTCTGTATTCTTGTACTTAAGGCGGCATTGTGCCTTTTGTATTTAATTCCGATGCGATTTCTGTGTTTCATCGTCAATGTAAAGCTCCAAGGAATACATTCAACCTGCAGTGGTGTATCGGAAACTAATACTGGTCTAACAAGGAATGCTCAAAGCACCGACTGTAAGAAGGGTCTCCATTCTTGTACGTAAGGCGGCATTGTGCCTGTTGTTTTTAATTCCGATGATATTTCTGTGGTTCATCGTCAATGTGAAGGTCCAAGGGACACATTGAACCAAATGTGCTGTAACGGAAACTAATATTGGTCTCACAGGGAATGCTCAAAGCACCGACTGTAAGAAGAGTTTCTATTCTTGTAGTTAAGGAGGCATTGTGGCTTTTGTATTTAATTCCGAAGCGATTTCTGTGTTTCATCGTCAATGTGAAGGTCCGAGGAATACATTGAACCGGCAGTGGTGTATCGGAAACTAATACTGGTCTCACAGGGAATGCTCAAAGCAGCGACTGTAAGTAGAGTCTGTATTCTTGTACTTAAGGCGGCATTGTGCCTTTTATATTTAATTCCGATGCGATTTCTGTGTTTCATCGTCAATGTGAAGGTCCAAGGAATACACTGAACCAAAAGTGCTGTATCGGAAACTAATACTGGTCTCACAGGGAATGCTCAAAGCACCGACTGTAAGAAGAGTGTCTATTCTTTTACTTAAGGCGGCATTGTGCCCTTTGTATTTAATTCCGATGCGATTTCTGTGTTTCATCGTCAATGTGAAGGTCCGGGAATACATTGAACCAGCAGTGGTGTATCGGAAACTAATACTGGTCTCACAGGGAATGCTCAAAGCACCGACTGTAAGTAGAGTCTGTATTCTTGTACTTAAGGCGGCATTGTGCCTTTTGTATTTAATTACGATGCGATTTGTGTGTTTCATCGTCAATGTGAGGGTCCAAGGAATACATTGAACCTGCAGTGTTGTATCGGAAACTAATACTGGTGTCACAGGTTAGGATCAAAGCACAGACTCAAAGAAGTCTCACTCTTCTTGCACTTAATCCGTCATTGCGCCCTTTGTATTTAATTCCGATGAAATTTCAGTGTTTCATCGTCAATGTGTATGTTCAAGGAGTACATTGAACCTGCAGTAGTGTATCGGAAACTAATACTGGTCTCACAGGGAATACTCATTGCACCGGCTGTGGGAAGAGTCTCTATTCTTGTACTTAAGGTGGCATTGTGCCTTTGGTATTTAATTCCGATGCGATTTCTGTGTTTCATCGTCAATGTGAATGTCTAAGGAATACATTGAACCTGCAGTGGTGTATCGGGAATTAATACCTGTGTCTCAGGGAATGCTCAAAACTCAGACTGTAAGAAGAGCCTCTATTGTTGTACTTAGGACGGCATTGTGCCTTTTGTAATTAATTCCGATGCGATTTCTGTGTTTCATCGTCAATGTGAAGGTCCGGGAATACATTGAACCTGCAGTGGTGTATCGGAAACTAATACTGGTCTCACAGGGAATGCTCAAAGCACCGACTGTAAGAAGAGTGTCTATTCTTGTACTTAAGGCGGCATTGTGCCTTTCGTATTTAATTCCGATGCTATTTCTGTGTATAATCTTCAATGTGAAGGTCCAAGGAATACATTGAACCTGCAGTGGTGTATCGGAAACTAATACTGGTCTCACAGGGAATGCTAAAAGCACCGACTGTAAGAAGAGTCTCTATTCTTGTACTTAGGGCGGCATTGGGCCTATTGTATTTAATTCCGATGCGATTTCTGTGTTTCATCGTCAATGTGAAGGTCCGAGGAATACATTGAACCTGCAGTGGTGTATCGGAAACTAATACAGGTCTCACAGGGAATGGTCAAAGCACCGACTGTAAGTAGAGTCTGTATTCTTGTACTTAAGGCGGCATTGTGCCTTTTGTATTTAATTACGATGCGATTTGTGTGTTTCATCGTCATTGTGAAGCACCAAGGAATACATTTAACCTGCAGTGGTGTATCGGAAACTAATACTGGTCTCACAAGGAATGCTCAAAGCACCGACTGTAAGAAGAGGCTCCATTCTTGTACGTAAGGCGGCATTGTGCCTGTTGTATTTAATTCCAATGCAACTTCTGTGTTTCATCGTCAATGTGAAGGTCCAAGGAATACATTGAACCTAAAGTGGTGTATCGGAAACTAATACTGGTCTCACAGGGAATGCTCAAAGCACCGACTGTAAGAAGAGTTTCTATTCTTGTAGTTAAGGAGGCATTGTGGCTTTTGTATTTAATTCCGATGTAATTTCAGTGTTTCATCGTCAATGTGTATGTCCAAGGAATACATTGAAGCCGCAGTGGTGTATCGGAAACTAATACTGGTCACACAGGGAATGCTCAAACACCGACTGTACGAAGAGTGTCTTTTCTTGTACTTAAGGCGGCATTGTGCCCTTTGTATTGAATTCCGATGCCATTTCTGTGTTTCATCGTCGATGTGAAAGTCCAAGGAATACACTGAAGCTGCAGTGGTGTACCGGCAACTAATACTGGTCTCACAGGGAATGCTCAAAGCACCGACTGTAAGAAGAATCTCTATTCTTGTACATAAGGCAGCATTGTGCCTTTTGTACTTAATTCCGATGCTATTTCTGTGTATAATCGTCAATGTGAAGGTCCAAGGAGTACACTGAACCTGCAGTGGTGTATCGGAAACTAATACTGGTCTCACAGGGAATGCTCAAAGCACCGACTGTAAGAAGAGCCTCTATTCTTGTACTTAAGGCGGCATTGGGCATTTTGTATTTAATTCCGATGCGATTTCTGTGTTTCATCGTCAATGTGAAGGTCCGTGGAATACATTGAACCTGCAGTGGTGTATCGGAAACTAATACTGGTCTCACAGGGAATGCTAAAAGCACCGACTGTAAGTAGAGTCTGTATTCTTGTACTTAAGGCGGCATTGTGCCTTTTGTATTTAATTCCGATGCGATTTCTGTGTTTCATCGTCAATGTAAAGCTCCAAGGAATACATTCAACCTGCAGTGGTGTATCGGAAACTAATACTGGTCTAACAAGGAATGCTCAAAGCACCGACTGTAAGAATTGTCTCCATTCTTGTACGTAAGGCGGCTTTGTGCCTGTTGTATTTAATTCCGATGATATTTCTGTGGTTCATCGTCAATGTGAAGGTCCAAGGGACACATTGAACCAAAAGTGCTGTATCGGAAACTAATATTGGTCTCACAGGGAATGCTCAAAGCACCGACTGTAAGAAGAGTTTCTATTCTTGTAGTTAAGGAGGCATTGTGGCTTTTGTATTTAATTCCGATGTAATTTCAGTGTTTCATCGACAATGTGTATGTTCAAGGAATACATTGAACTTGCAGTAGTGTATCGGAAACTATTACTGGTATCACAGGGAATACTCATTGCACCGGCTGTGAGAAGAGTCTCTATTCTTGTAGTTAAGGTGGCATTGTGCCTTTGGTATTTAATTCTGATGCGATTTCTGTGTTTCATCGTCAATGTGAATGTCTAAGGAATACATTGAACCTGCAGTGGTGTATCGGGAATTAATACCGGTGTCTCAGGGAACGCTCAAAGCTCAGACTGTAAGAAGAGTCTCTATTGTTGTACTTAGGACGGCATTGTGCCTTTTGTAATTAATTCCGATGCGATTTCTTTGTGTCATCGTCAATGTGAAGGTCCGAGGAATACTTTGGACCTGCAGTGGTGTATCGGAAACTAATACTGGTCTCACAGGGAATCCACAAAACACCGACAGTAAGAAGAGTCTCTATTCTTGTACTTAAGGCGACATTGTTCCTTTTGTATTTAATTCCGATGTAATTTCAGTGTTTCATCGTCAATGTGTATGTCCAAGGAATACATTGAACCTGCAGTGGTGTATCCGATACTAATACTGGTCTCACAGGGAATGCTCAAAGCACCGAATGCAAGAAGAGTCTCTATTCTTGTACTTAAGTCGACATTGTGCCCTTTTGTATTTAATTCCGACGAGATTTCTGTGTGTAATCGTCAATGTGAAGGTCCAAGGAATACATCGAACCTGCAGTGGCGTATCGGAAACTAATACGGGTCGCACAGGAAAGGATCAAAACACAGACTCTAAGAAGTCACACTCTTCTTGCGCTTATGGCGGCATTGGGCCTTTTGTATTTAATTCCGATGTAATTTCAGTTTTTCATCGTCAATGTGTATGTCCAAGGAATACATTGAATCTGCAGTGGTGTATCGGAAACTAATACTGGACTCTCAGGGAATGCTCAAGACACCGTCTGTAAGAAGAGTCTCTATTCTGGTACTTAAGGCGACATTGTTCCTTTTATGTTTAATTCCGATGTAATTTCAGTGTTTCATCGTCAATGTGTATGTCCAAGGAATACATTGAACCTGCAGTGGTGTATCGGAAACTAATACTGGTCTGACACGGACTGCTCAAAGCACCGACTGTAAGTAGAGTCTGTACTCTTGTACTTGAGGCGGCATTGTGCCTTTTGTATTTAATTCCGATGCGATTTCTGTGTTTCATCGTCAATGTGAAGGTCCAAGGAATACATTGAACATGCAGTGGTGTATCGGAAACTAATACTGGTCTCACAGCAAATGCTCATAGCACCGACTGTAAGAAGAGTGTCTATTCTTGTACTTAAGGCGGCATTGTGCCCTTTGTATTTAATTCCGATGCCATTTCTGTGTTTCATCGTCGATGTGTATGTCCTAGGAATACATTGAACATGAAGTGGTGTACCGGATACTAATACTGGTCTCACAGGGAGTGCTCAAAGCACCGAATGCAAGAAGAGTCTCTATTCTTGTACTTAAGTCGACATTATGTATTTTTGTATTTAATTCCGATGCGATTTCTGTGTTTAATCGTCAATGTGAAGGTCCAAGGAATACATCGAACCTGCAGTGGCGTATCGGAAACTAATACGGTTCGCACAGGAAAGGATCAAAACACAGACTCTAAGAAATCACACTCTTCTTGCGCTTATGGCGGCATTGGGCCTTTTGTATTTAATTCCGATGTAATTTCAGTTTTTCATCGTCAATGTGTATGTCCAAGGAATACATTGAATCTGCAGTGGTGTATCGGAAACTAATACTGGTCTCACAGGGAATGCTCAAAGCACCGACTGTAAGAAGAGTGTCTATTCTTGTACTTAAGGCGGCATTGTGCCTTTCGTATTAAATTCCGATGCTATTTCTGTGTATAATCTTCAATGTGAAGGTCCAAGGAATACATTGAACCTGCAGTGGTGTATCGGAAACTAATACTGGTCTCACAGGGAATGCTAAAAGCACCGACTGTAAGAAGAGTCTCTATTCTTGTACTTAGGGCGGCATTGGGACTATTGTATTTAATTCCGATGCGATTTCTGTGTTTCATCGTCAATGTGAAGGTCCGAGGAATACATTGAACCTGCAGTGGTGTATCGGAAACTAATACAGGTCTCACAGGGAATGGTCAAAGCACCGACTGTAAGTAGAGTCTGTATTCTTGTACTTAAGGCGGCATTGTGCCTTTTGTATTTAATTACGATGCGATTTGTGTGTTTCATCGTCAATGTGAAGCACCAAGGAATACATTTAACCTGCAGTGGTGTATCGGAAACTAATACTGGTCTCACAAGGAATGCTCAAAGCACCGACTGTAAGAGGAGGCTCCATTCTTGTACGTAAGGCAGCATTGTGCCTGTTGTATTTAATTCCAATGCAACTTCTGTGTTTCATCGTCAATGTGAAGGTCCAAGGAATACATTGAACCTAAAGTGGTGTATCGGAAACTAATACTGGTCTCACAGGGAATGCTCAAAGCACCGACTGTAAGAAGAGTTTCTATTCTTGTAGTTAAGGAGGCATTGTGGCTTTTGTATTTAATTCCGATGTAATTTCAGTGTTTCATCGTCAATGTGTATGTCCAAGGAATACATTGAAGCCGCAGTGGTGTATCGGAAACTAATACTGGTCACACAGGGAATGCTCAAACACCGACTGTACGAAGAGTGTCTTTTCTTGTACTTAAGGCGGCATTGTGCCCTTTGTATTGAATTCCGATGCCATTTCTGTGTTTCATCGTCGATGTGAAAGTCCAAGGAATACACTGAAGCTGCAGTGGTGTACCGGCAACTAATACTGGTCTCACAGGGAATGCTCAAAGCACCGACTGTAAGAAGAATCTCTATTCTTGTACATAAGGCAGCATTGTGCCTTTTGTACTTAATTCCGATGCTATTTCTGTGTATAATCGTCAATGTGAAGGTCCAAGGAGTACATTGAACCTGCAGTGGTGTATCGGAAACTAATACTGGTCTCACAGGGAATGCTCAAAGCACCGACTGTAAGAAGAGCCTCTATTCTTGTACTTAAGGCGGCATTGGGCATTTTGTATTTAATTCCGATGCGATTTCTGTGTTTCATCGTCAATGTGAAGGTCCGTGGAATACATTGAACCTGCAGTGGTGTATCGGAAACTAATACTGGTCTCACAGGGAATGCTAAAAGCACCGACTGTAAGTAGAGTCTGTATTCTTGTACTTAAGGCGGCATTGTGCCTTTTGTATTTAATTCCGATGCGATTTCTGTGTTTCATCGTCAATGTAAAGCTCCAAGGAATACATTCAACCTGCAGTGGTGTATCGGAAACTAATACTGGTCTAACAAGGAATGCTCAAAGCACCGACTGTAAGAAGGGTCTCCATTCTTGTACGTAAGGCGGCATTGTGCCTGTTGTATTTAATTCCGATGATATTTCTGTGGTTCATCGTCAATGTGAAGGTCCAAGGGACACATTGAACCAAAAGTGCTGTATCGGAAACTAATATTGGTCTCACAGGGAATGCTCAAAGCACCGACTGTAAGAAGAGTTTCTATTCTTGTAGTTAAGGAGGCATTGTGGCTTTTGTATTTAATTCCGATGTAATTTCAGTGTTTCATCGAAAATGTGTATGTTCAAGGAATACATTGAACTTGCAGTAGTGTATCGGAAACTAATACTGGTATCACAGGGAATACTCATTGCACCGGCTGTGAGAAGAGTCTCTATTCTTGTAGTTAAGGTGGCATTGTGCCTTTGGTATTTAATTCTGATGCGATTTCTGTGTTTCATCGTCAATGTGAATGTCTAAGGAATACATTGAACCTGCAGTGGTGTATCGGGAATTAATACCGGTGTCTCAGGGAACGCTCAAAGCTCAGACTGTAAGAAGAGTCTCTATTGTTGTACTTAGGACGGCATTGTGCCTTTTGTAATTAATTCCGATGCGATTTCTTTGTGTCATCGTCAATGTGAAGGTCCGAGGAATACTTTGGACCTGCAGTGGTGTATCGGAAACTAATACTGGTCTCACAGGGAATCCACAAAACACCGACAGTAAGAAGAGTCTCTATTCTTGTACTTAAGGCGACATTGTTCCTTTTGTATTTAATTCCGATGTAATTTCAGTGTTTCATCGTCAATGTGTATGTCCAAGGAATACATTGAACCTGCAGTGGTGTATCCGATACTAATACTGGTCTCACAGGGAATGCTCAAAGCACCGAATGCAAGAAGAGTCTCTATTCTTGTACTTAAGTCGACATTGTGCCCTTTTGTATTTAATTCCGACGAGATTTCTGTGTGTAATCGTCAATGTGAAGGTCCAAGGAATACATCGAACCTGCAGTGGCGTATCGAAAACTAATACGGGTCGCACAGGAAAGGATCAAAACACAGACTCTAAGAAGTCACACTCTTCTTGCGCTTATGGCGGCATTGGGCCTTTTGTATTTAATTCCGATGTAATTTCAGTTTTTCATCGTCAATGTGTATGTCCAAGGAATACATTGAATCTGCAGTGGTGTATCGGAAACTAATACTTGACTCTCAGGGAATGCTCAAGACACCGTCTGTAAGAAGAGTCTCTATTCTGGTACTTAAGGCGACATTGTTCCTTTTATGTTTAATTCCGATGTAATTTCAGTGTTTCATCGTCAATGTGTATGTCCAAGGAATACATTGAACCTGCAGTGGTGTATCGGAAACTAATACTGGTCTGACACGGACTGCTCAAAGCACCGACTGTAAGTAGAGTCTGTACTCTTGTACTTGAGGCGGCATTGTGCCTTTTGTATTTAATTCCGATGCGATTTCTGTGTTTCATCGTCAATGTGAAGGTCCAAGGAATACATTGAACATGCAGTGGTGTATCAGAAACTAATACTGGTCTCACAGCGAATGCTCAAAGCACCGACTGTAAGAAGAGTGTCTATTCTTGTACTTAAGGCGGCATTGTGCCCTTTGTATTTAATTCCGATGCCATTTCTGTGTTTCATCGTCGATGTGTATGTCCTAGGAATACATTGAACATGAAGTGGTGTACCGGATACTAATACTGGTCTCACAGGGAGTGCTCAAAGCACCGAATGCAAGAAGAGTCTCTATTCTTGTACTTAAGTCGACATTGTGTATTTTTGTATTTAATTCCGATGCGATTTCTGTGTTTAATCGTCAATGTGAAGGTCCAAGGAATACATTGAACCTGCAGTGGCGTATCGGAAACTAATACGGGTCGCACAGGAAAGGATCAAAACACAGACTCTAAGAAGTCACACTCTTCTTGCGCTTATGGCGGCATTGGGCCTTTTGTATTTAATTCCGATGTAATTTCAGTTTTTCATCGTCAATGTGTATGTCCAAGGAATACATTGAATCTGCAGTGGTGTATCGGAAACTAATACTGGTCTCACAGGGAATGCTCAAAGCACCGACTGTAAGAAGAGTCTCTATTCTTGTACCTAAGGCGGCATTGGGCCGTGTGTATTTAATTCCGATGCGATTTCTGTCTTTCATCGTCAATGTGAAGGTCCAAGGAATACATTGAACCAGCAGTGGTGTATCGGAAACTAATACTGGTCTCACAGGGAATGCTCAAAGCACCGACTGTAAGAAGAGTGTCTATTCTTCTACTTAAGGCGGCATTGTGCCCTTTGTATTTAATTCCGATGCCATTTCTGCATTTCATCGTCGGTGTGAAAGTCCAATGAATACACTGAACCTGCAGAGGTGTATCGGAAACTGATACTGGGCTCACAGGGAATGCTCAAAGCACCGTTTGTAAGTAGAGTCTATATTCTTGTACTTATGGCGGCATTGTGCCTTTTGTATTTAATACCGATGCGATTTCTGTGTTTCATCGTCAATGTGAAGGTCCCAGGAATACATTTAACCTGCAGTGGTGTATCGGAAACTAATACTGGTCTCACAGGGAATGCTCAAAGCACCGACTGTAAGAAGAGTGTCTATTCTTGTACTTAAGGCGGCATTGTGCCCTTTGTATTTATTTCCGATGCCATTTCTGTGTTTCATCGTCGATGTGTAAGTCCAAAGAATACACTGAAACTGCAGTGGTGTAACGGAAACTAATATTGGTCTCACAGGGAATGCTCAAAGCACCCACTGTAAGAAGAGTCTCTATTCTTGTACGTAAGGCGGCATTGTGCTCTTTGTATTTAATTCCGATGTAATTTCAGTGTTTCATCGTCAATGTGTATTTCCAAGGAATACACTGAACCGGCAGTGGTGTATCGGAAACTAATACTGGTCTCACAGGGAATGCTCAAAGCACCGACAGTAAGAAAAGTCTCTATTCTTGTACTAAAAGCGGCATTGTTCCTTTTGTATTTAATTCCGATGTAATTTCAGTGTTTCATCGTCAATGTGTATTTCCCAGGAACACATTGAACCGACAGTGATGTATCGGAAACTAAGACTGGTCTCACAGGGAATGCTCAAAGCACAGACAGTAAGAAAAGTCTCTATTCTTGTACTAAAGGCGGCATTGTTCCTTTTGTATTTAATTCCGATGTAATTTCAGTGTTTCATCGTCAATGTGTATGTCCAAGGAATACATTGAATCTGCAGTGGTGTATCGGATACTAATACTGGTCTCACAGGGAATGGCCAAAGCACAGCCTGTAAGAGGAGTCTGTATCCTTGTACTTAAGGCGGCATTGTGCTTTTTGTATTTAATTCCAATGCAATTTCTGTGTTTCATCGTCAATGCGATGGTCCAAGGAATACATTGAACCTGCAGTGGTGTATCGGAAACTAATACTGGTCCCACAGGGAATGCTCAAAGCACCGACTGTAAGTAGAGTCTGTATTCTTGTACTTAAGGCGGCATTGTGCCTTTTGTATTTATTCCGATGCGATTTCTGTGTTTCATCGTCAATGTGAAGGTCCAAGGAATACATTAGACCTGCAGTGGTGTATCGGGAACTAATACTGGTCTCACAGGGAATGCTCAAAGCACTGACTGTAAGAAGAGTCTCCTTTCTTGTACGTAAATCGGCATTGTGCCTTTTGTATTTAATTCCGATGCTATTTCTGTGTATAATCGTCAATGTGAAGGTACAAGGAACACATTGAACCTGCAGTGGTGTATCGGAAACTAATACTGGTCTCATAGGGAGTGCTCAAAGCACCGACTGTAAGAAGAGTCTCTGTTCTTGTACTTATGGCGGCATTGTTCCTTTTGTATTTAATTCCGAAGCGATTTCTGTGTTTCATCGTCAATGTGAAGGTCCGAGGAATACATTGAACCTGCAGTGGTGTATCGGAAACTAATACTGGTCTCACAGGGAATGCTCAAAGCACCGCCTGTAAGTAGAGTCTGTATTCTTGTACTTAAGGCGGCATTGTGCCTTTTGTATTTAATTCCGATGCGATTTCTGTGTTTCATCGTCAATGTAAGGCTCCAAGGAATACATTCAACCTGCAGTGGTGTATCGGAAACTAATACTGGTCTCACAAGGAATGCTCAAAGCACCGACTGTAAGAAGAGTCTCCATTCTTGTACGTTAGGCGGCATTGTGCCTGTTGTATTTAATTCCGATGCAATTTCTGTGTTTCATCGTCAATGTGAAGGTCCAAGGAATACACTGAACCAAAAGTGCTGTATCGGATACTAATACTGGTCTCACAGGAAATGATCAAAGCACCGACTGTAAGAAGAGTCTCCGTTCTTGTACTTATGGCGGCATTGTTCCTTTTGTATTTAATTCCGAAGCGATTTCTGTGTTTCATCGTCTATGTGAAGGTGCGAGGAATACATTGAACCTGCAGTGGTGTATCGGAAACTAATACTGGTCTCACAGGGAATGCTCAAAGCACCGACTGTAAGTAGAGTCTGTATTCTTGTACTTAAGGCGGCATTGTGCCTTTTGTATTCAATTCCGATGCGATTTGTGTGTTTCATCGTCAATGTGGAGCTCCAAGGAATACATTCAACCTGCAGTGGTGTATCGGAAGCTAATACTGGTCTCACAAGGAATGCTCTAAGCACCGACTGTATTAAGAGTCTCCATTCTTGTATGTAAATCGGCATTCTGCCTTTTGTATTTAATTCCGATGCTATTTCTGTGTTTCATCGTCAATGTGAAGGTCCGAGGAATACATTGAACCTGCAGTGGTGTATCGGAAACTAATACTGGTCTCACAGGGAATGCTCAAAGCACCGACTGTAAGTAGAGCCTGTATTCTTGTACTTAAGGCGGCATTGAGCCTTTTGTATTTAATTCCGATGCGATTTGTGTGTTTCATCGTCAATGTGAAGCTCCAAGGAATACATTGAACCTGCAGTGGTGTATCGGAAACTAATACTGGTCTCACAAGGAATGCTCAATGCACCGACTGAAAGTAGAGTCTCCATTCTTGTACGTAAGGCGGCATTGTGCCTGTTGTATTTAGTTCCATAGCAATTTCTGTGTTTCATCGTCAATGTGAAGGTCCAAGAATACATTGAACCTGCGGTGGTGCATCGGAAACTAATACTGGTCTCACAGGGAATGATCAAAGCACCGATTGTAAGAAGAGTCTCTATTCTTGGACTTAAGGCGGCATTGTGCCTTTTGTATTTAATTCCGATGCGATTTCTGTGTTTCAACGTCAATGTGAAGGTCCAAGGAGTACATTGAACCAGCAGTGGTGTATCGGAAACTAACACAGGTCTCACAGGGACTGCGCAAAGCACCGACTGTAAGAAGAGTCTCTGTTCTTGTACTTAAGGCGGCATTCTGCCCTTTGTATTTAATTCCGATGCGATTTCTGTGTTTTATCGTCAATGTGAGGGTCCAAGGAATAAATTGAACCAGCAGTGTTGTATCGGAAGCTAATACTGGTGTCACAGGTAAGGATCAAATCACAGACTATAAGAAGTCTCACTCTTCTTGCACTTAATCCGTCATTGTGCCCTTTGTATTTAATTCCGATGTAATTTCAGTGTTTCACAGTCAATGTGTATGTTCAAGGAATACATTGAACCTGCAGTGGGGTATCGGAAACTAATACTGGTATCACATGGAATGCTCAAAGCAACGACTGTAAGAAGAGTCTCTATTCTTGTACTTAAGGCGGCACTGGGCCTTTTGTATTTAATTCCGATGCGATTTCTGTCTTTCATCGTCAATGTGTAGGTCCAAGGAATACACTGAACCTGCTGTGGTGTATCGGAAACTAATACTGGTCTCACAGGGAATGCTCAAAGCACCGACTGTAAGTAGAGTCTGTATACTTGTACTTAAGGCTGCATTGTGAGTTTTGTATTTAATTCCGATGCGATTTGTGTGTTTCATCGTGCATTCAACCTGCAGTGGTGTATGGGAAACTAATACTGGTCTCACAAGGAATGCTCAGAGCACCGACTGTGTGAAGAGTCTCCATTCTTGTACGTAAGGCGGCATTGTGCCTGTTGTATTTAATTCCAATGCAATTTCTGTGTTTCATCGTCAATGTGAAGGTCTAAGGCATACATTGAATCTGCAGTGGTGTATCGGAAACTAATACTGGACTCTCAGGGAATGCTCAAGACACTGTCTGTAAGAAGAGTCTCTATTCTGGTACTTAAGGCGACATTGTTCCTTTTATGTTGAATTCCGATGTAACTTCAGTGTTTCATCGTCAATGTGTATATCCAAGGAATACATTGAACCTGCAGTGGTGTATCGGAAACTAATACTGGTCTGACATGGAATGCTCAAAGCACCGACTGTAAGTAGAGTCTGTACTCTTGTACTTGAGGCGGCATTGTGCCTTTTGTATTTAATTCCGATGCGATTTCTGTGTTTCATCGTCAATGTGAAGGTCCAAGGAATACATTGAACATGCAGTGGTGTATCGGAAACTAATACTGGTCTCACAGCGAATGCTCAAAGCACCGACTGTAAGAAGAGTGTCTATTCTTGTACTTAAGGCGGCATTGTGCCCTTTGTATTTAATTCCGATGCCATTTCTGTGTTTCATCGTCGATGTGTATGTCCTAGGAATACATTGAACATGAAGTGGTGTACCGGATACTAATACTGGTCTCACAGGGAATGCTCAAAGAACCGAATGCAAGAAGAGTCTCTATTCTTGTACTTAAGTCGACATTGTGCATTTTTGTATTTAATTCCGATGCGATTTCTGTGTTTAATCGTCAATGTGAAGGTCCAAGGAATACATCGAACCTGAAGTGACGTATCGGAAACTAATACGGGTCGCAC
Organism: Schistocerca americana; assembly: GCF_021461395.2. Classification (NCBI taxonomy): domain Eukaryota; kingdom Metazoa; phylum Arthropoda; class Insecta; order Orthoptera; family Acrididae; genus Schistocerca; species Schistocerca americana. The sequence goes on from NC_060123.1 coordinate 738,449,348, forward strand.
AGGAAAGGATCAAAACACAGAATCTAAGAAGTCACACTCTTCTTGCGCTTATGGCGGCATTGGGCCTTTTGTATTTAATTCCGATGTAATTTCACTTTTTCATCGTCAATGTGTATGTCCAAGGAATACATTGAATCTGCAGTGGTGTATCGGAAACTAATACTGGTCTCACAGGGAATGCTCAAAGCACCGACTGTAAGAAGAGTCTCTATTCTTGTACCTAAGGCGGCATTGGGCCGTGTGTATTTAATTCCGATGCGATTTCTGTCTTTCATCGTCAATGTGAAGGTCCAAGGAATACATTGAACCTGCAGTGGTGTATCGGAAAGTAATACTGGTCTCACAGGGAATGCTCAAAGCACCGACTGTAAGAAGAGTGTCTATTCTTCTACTTAAAGCGGCATTGTGCCCTTTGTACTTAATTCCGATGCCATTTCTGCATTTCATCGTCGGTGTGAAAGTCAAATGAATACACTGAACCTGCAGTGGTGTATCGGAAACTGATACTGGTCTCACAGGGAATGCTCAAAGCTCCGTTTGTAAGTAGAGTCTATATTCTTGTACTTAAGGCGGCATTGTGCCTTTTGTATTAAATACCGATGCGATTTCTGTGTTTCATCGTCAATGTGAAGGTCCCAGGAATACATTGAACCTGCAGTGGTGTATCGGAAACTAATACTGGTCTCACAGGGAATGCTCAAAGCACCGACTGTAAGAAGAGTGTCTATTCTTGTACTTAAGGCGGCATTGTGCCCTTTGTATTTATTTCCGATGCCATTTCTGTGTTTCATCGTCGATGTGTAAGTCCAAAGAATACACTGAAACTGCAGTGGTGTATCGGAAACTAATATTGGTCTCACTGGGAATGCTCAAAGCACCCACTGTAAGAAGAGTCTCTATTCTTGTACGTAAGGCGGCATTGTGCCCTTTGTATTTAATTCCGATGTAATTTCAGTGTTTCATCGTCAATGTGTATTATCAAGGAATACATTGAACCGGCAGTGGTGTATCGGAAACTAATACTGGTCTCACAGGGATAGCTCAAAGCACCGACAGTAAGAAAAGTCTCTATTCTTGTACTAAAGGCGGCATTGTTCCTTTTGTATTTAATTCCGATGTAATTTCAGTGTTTCATCGTCAATGTGTATTTCCAAGGAACACATTGAACCGACAGTGATGTATCGGAAACTAGTACTGGTCTCACAGGGAATGCTCAAAGCACAGACAGTAAGAAAAGTCTCTATTCTTGTACTAAAGGCGGCATTGTTCCTTTTGTATTTAATTCCGATGTAATTTCAGTGTTTCATCGTCAATGTGTATGTCCAAGGAATACATTGAATCTGCAGTGGTGTATCGGATACTAATACTGGTCTCACAGGGAATGGCCAAAGCACAGACTGTAAGAAGAGTCTCTATTCTTGTACTTAAGGCGGCATTGTGCCTTTTGTATTTAATTCCAATGCGATTTCTGTGTTTCATCGTCAATGCGATGGTCCAAGGAATACATTGAACCTGCAGTGGTGTTTCGGAAACTAATACTGGTCTCACAGGGAATGCTCAAAGCACCGACTGTAAGTAGAGTCTGTATTCTTGTACTTAAGGCGGCATTGTGCCTTTTGTATTTATTCCGATGCGATTTCTGTGTTTCATCGTCAATGTGAAGGTCCAAGGAATACATTGGACCTGCAGTGGTGTATCGGGAACTAATACTGGTCTCACAGGGAATGTTCAAAGCACTGACTGTAAGAAGTGTCTCTATTCTTGTACTTAAGGCGGCATTGTGCCTATTGTATTTAATTCCGATGCGATTTCTGTGTTTCATCGTCAATGTGAAGGTCCGACGAATACACTGAACCTGCAGTGGTGTATCGGAAACTAATACTGGTCTCACAAGGAATACTCAAAGCACCGACTGTAAGAAGAGTCTCCTTTCTTGTACGTAAATCGGCATTGTGCCTGTTGTATTTAATTCCGATGCTATTTCTGTGTATAATCGTCAATGTGAAGGTACAAGGAACACATTGAACCTTCAGTGGTGTATCGGAAACTAATACTGGTCTCATAGGGAGTGCTCAAAGCACCGACTGTAAGAAGAGTCTCTGTTCTTGTACTTATGGCGGCATTGTTCCTTTTGTATTTAATTCCGAAGCGATTTCAGGGTTTCATCGTCAATGTGAAGGTCCGAGGAATACATTGAACCTGCAGTGGTGTATCGGAAACTAATACTGGTCTCACAGGGAATGCTCAAAGCACCGACTGTAAGTAGAGTCTGTATTCTTGTACTTGAGGCGGCATTGTGCAATTTGTATTTAATTCCGATGCGATTTCTGTGTTTCATCGTCAATGTAAAGCTCCAAGGAATACATTCAACCTGCAGTGGTGTATCGGAGACTAATACTGGTCTCACAAGGAATGCTCAAAGCACCGACTGTAAGAAGAGTCTCCATTCTTGTACGTAAGGCGGCATTGTGCCTGTTGTATTTAATTCCGATGCAATTTCTGTGTTTCATCGTCAATGTGAAGGTCCAAGGAATACACTGAACCAAAAGTGCTGTATCGGAAACTAATACTGGTCTCACAGGGAATGCTCAAAGCACCGACTGTAAGAAGAGTGTCTATTCTTGTACTTAGGGCGGCATTGTGCCCTTTGTATTTAATTCCGATGCGATTTCTGTGTTTCATCGTCAATGTGAAGGTCCGAGGAATACATTGAACCTGCAGTGGTGTATCGGAAACTAATACTGGTCTCACAGGGAATGCTCAAAGCACCGACTGTAAGTAGAGTCTGTATTCTTGCACTTAAGGCGGCATTGTGCTTTTTGTATTTAATTCCGATGCGATTTGTGTGTTTCATCGTCAATGTGGAGCTCCAAGGAATACATTCAACCTGCAGTGGTGTATCGGAAGCTAATACTGGTCTCACAATTAATGCTGTAAGCACCGAATGTATTAAGAGTCTCCATTCTTGTATGTAAGTCGGCATTCTGCCTTTTGTATTTAATTCCGATGCTATTTCTGTGTTTCATCGTCAATGTGATGGTCCGAGGAATACATTGAACCTGCAGTGGTGTATCGGAAACTAATACTGGTCTCACAGGGAATGCTCAAAGCACCGACTGTAAGTAGAGCCTGTATTCTTGTACTTAAGGCGGCATTGTGCCTTTTGTATTTAATTCCGATGCGATTTGTGTGTTTCATCGTCAATGTGAAGCACCAAGGAATACATTCAACCTGCAGTGGTGTATCGGAATCTAATACTGGTCTCACAGGGAATGCTCAAAGCACCGACTGTATGAAGAGTGTCTATTCTAGTACTTAAGGCGGCATTGTGTCCTTTGTATTTAATTCCGATGCCATTTCTGTGTTTCATCGTCGATGTGAAAGTCCAAGGAATACACTGAACCTGCAGTGGTGTATCGGCAACTAATACTGGTCTCACAGGGAATGCTCAAATCACCGACTGGAAGAAGAATCTCTATTCTTGTACTTAAGGCAGCATTGTGCCTTTTGTATTTAATTCCGATGCTATTTCTGTGTATAATCGTCAATGTGAAGGTCCAAGGAGTACATTGAACCTGCAGTGGTGTATCGGAAACTAATACTGGTCTCACAGGGAATGCTCAAAGCACCGACTGTAAGAAGAGCCTCTATTCTTGTACTTAAGGCGGCATTGGGCATTTTGTATTTAATTCCGATGCGATATCTGTGTTTCATCGTCAATGTGAAGGTCCGAGGAATACATTGAACCTGCAGTGGTGTATCGGAAACTAATACTGGTCTCATAGGGAATGCTCAAAGCACCGACTGTAAGAAGAGACTCCATTCTTGTACGTAAGGCGGCATTGTGCCTGTTGTATTTAATTCCGATGCAATTTCTGTGTTTCATCGTCAATGTAAAGGTCCAAGGAATACATTGAACCAAAAGTGCTGTATCGGAAACTAATACTGGTCTCACAGGGAATGCTCAAAGCACCGCCTGTAAGAAGAGTTTCTATTCTTGTAGTTAAGGAGGCATTGTGCTTTTTGTATTTAATTCCAATGTAATTTCAGTGTTTCATCGTCAATGTGTACTTCCAAGGAATACATTGAACCTGCAGTGGTGTATCGGAAACTAATACTGGTCTCACAGCGAATGCTCAAAGCACCGACTGTAAGAAGAGTGTCTATTCTTGTACTTAAGGCGGCATTGTGCCCTTTGTATTTAATTCCTATGCCATTTCTGTGTTTCATCGTCGATGTGTATGTCCTAGGAATACATTGAACATGAAGTGGTGTACCGGATACTAATACTGGTCTCACAGGGAATGCTCAAAGAACCGAATGCAAGAAGAGTCTCTATTCTTGTACTTAAGTCGACATTGTGCATTTTTGTATTTAATTCCGATGCGATTTCTGTGTTTCATCGTCAATGTGAAGGTCCAAGGAATACATCGAACCTGAAGTGGCGTATCGGAAACTAATACGGGTCGCACAGGAAAGGATCAAAACACAGACTCTAAGAAGTCACACTCTTCTTGCGCTTATGGCGGCATTGGGCCTTTTGTATTTAATTCCGATGTAATTTCACTTTTTCATCGTCAATGTGTATGTCCAAGGAATACATTGAATCTGCAGTGGTGTATCGGAAACTAATACTGGTCTCACAGGGAATGCTCAAAGCACCGACTGTAAGAAGAGTCTCTATTCTTGTACCTAAGGCGGCATTGGGCCGTGTGTATTTAATTCCGATGCGATTTCTGTCTTTCATCGTCAATGTGAAGGTCCAAGGAATACATTGAACCTGCAGTGGTGTATCGGAAAGTAATACCGGTCTCACAGGGAATGCTCAAAGCACCGACTGTAAGAAGAGTGTCTATTCTTCTACTTAAAGCGGCATTGTGCCCTTTGTACTTTATTCCGATGCCATTTCTGCATTTCATCGTCGGTGTGAAAGTCAAATGAATACACTGAACCTGCAGTGGTGTATCGGAAACTGATACTGGTCTCACAGGGAATGCTCAAAGCTCCGTTTGTAAGTAGAGTCTATATTCTTGTACTTAAGGCGGCATTGTGCCTTTTGTATTAAATACCGATGCGATTTCTGTGTTTCATCGTCAATGTGAAGGTCCCAGGAATACATTGAACCTGCAGTGGTGTATCGGAAACTAATACTGGTCTCACAGGGAATGCTCAAAGCACCGACTGTAAGAAGAGTGTCTATTCTTGTACTTAAGGCGGCATTGTGCCCTTTGTATTTATTTCCGATGCCATTTCTGTGTTTCATCGTCGATGTGTAAGTCCAAAGAATACACTGAAACTGCAGTGGTGTATCGGAAACTAATATTGGTCTCACTGGGATTGCTCAAAGCACCCACTGTAAGAAGAGTCTCTATTCTTGTACGTAAGGCGGCATTGTGCCCTTTGTATTTAATTCCGATGTAATTTCAGTGTTTCATCGTCAATGTGTATTATCAAGGAATACATTGAACCGGCAGTGGTGTATCGGAAACTAATACTGGTCTCACAGGGAATGCTCAAAGCACCGACAGTAAGAAAAGTCTCTATTCTTGTACTAAAGGCGGCATTGTTCCTTTTGTATTTAATTCCGATGTAATTTCAGTGTTTCATCGTCAATGTGTATTTCCAAGGAACACATTGAACCGACAGTGATGTATCGGAAACTAATACTGGTCTCACAGGGAATGCTCAAAGCACAGACAGTAAGAAAAGTCTCTATTCTTGTACTAAAGGCGGCATTGTTCCTTTTGTATTTAATTCCGATGTAATTTCAGTGTTTCATCGTCAATGTGTATGTCCAAGGAATACATTGAATCTGCAGTGGTGTATCGGATACTAATACTGGTCTCACAGGGAATGGCCAAAGCACAGACTGTAAGAAGAGTCTCTATTCTTGTACTTAAGGCGGCATTGTGCCTTTTGTATTTAATTCCAATGCGATTTCTGTGTTTCATCGTCAATGCGATGGTCCAAGGAATACATTGAACCTGCAGTGGTGTTTCGGAAACTAATACTGGTCTCACAGGGAATGCTCAAAGCACCGACTGTAAGTAGAGTCTGTATTCTTGTACTTAAGGCGGCATTGTGCCTTTTGTATTTATTCCGATGCGATTTCTGTGTTTCATCGTCAATGTGAAGGTCCAAGGAATACATTGGACCTGCAGTGGTGTATCGGGAACTAATACTGGTCTCACAGGGAATGTTCAAAGCACTGACTGTAAGAAGTGTCTCTATTCTTGTACTTAAGGCGGCATTGTGCCTATTGTATTTAATTCCAATGCGATTTCTGTGTTTCATCGTCAATGTGAAGGTCCGACGAATACACTGAACCTGCAGTGGTGTATCGGAAACTAATACTGGTCTCACAAGGAATACTCAAAGCACCGACTGTAAGAAGAGTCTCCTTTCTTGTACGTAAATCGGCATTGTGCCTGTTGTATTTAATTCCGATGCTATTTCTGTGTATAATCGTCAATGTGAAGGTACAAGGAACACATTGAACCTTCAGTGGTGTATCGGAAACTAATACTGGTCTCATAGGGAGTGCTCAAAGCACCGACTGTAAGAAGAGTCTCTGTTCTTGTACTTATTGCGGCATTGTTCCTTTTGTATTTAATTCCGAAGCGATTTCTGTGTTTCATCGTCAATGTGAAGGTCCGAGGAATACATTGAACCTGCAGTGGTGTATCGGAAACTAATACTGGTCTCACAGGGAATGCTCAAAGCACCGACTGTAAGTAGAGTCTGTATTCTTGTACTTGAGGCGGCATTGTGCAATTTGTAGTTAATTCCGATGCGATTTCTGTGTTTCATCGTCAATGTAAAGCTCCAAGGAATACATTCAACCTGCAGTGGTGTATCGGAAACTAATACTGGTCTCACAAGGAATGCTCAAAGCACCGACTGTAAGAAGAGTCTCCATTCTTGTACGTAAGGCGGCATTGTGCCCTTTGTATTTAATTCCAATGTAATTTCAGTGTTTCATCGTCAATGTGTACTTCCAAGGAATACATTGAACCTGCAGTGGTGTATCGGAAACTAATACTGGTCTCACAGGGAATGCTCAAAGCACCGACTGTAAGAAGAGTCCCTATTCTTGGACTTAAGGCGGCATTGTGCCTTTTGTATTTAATTCCGATGCGATTTCTGTGTTTCAACGTCAATGTGAAGGTCCAAGGAGTACATTGAACCAGCAGTGGTGTATCGGAAACTCACACAGGTCTCACAGGGACTGCGCAAAGCACCGGCTGTAAGAAGAGTCTCTGTTCTTGTACTTAAGGCGGCATTCTGCCCTTTGTATTTAATTCCGATGCGATTTCTGTGTTTCATCGTCAATGTGAGGGTCCAAGGAATACATTGAACCAGCAGTGTTGTAGCGGAAACTAATACTGGTGTCACAGGTTAGGATCAAAGCACAGACTATAAGAAGTCTCACTCTTCTTGCACTTAATCCGTCATTGTGCCCTTTGTATTTAATTCCGATGTAATTTCAGTGTTTCATCGTCAATGTGTATGTTCAAGGAATACATTGAACCTGCAGTGGTGTATCGGAAACTAATACTGGTGTCACAGGGAATGCTCAAAGCAACGACTGTAAGAAGCGTCTCTATTCTTGTACTTAAGGCGGCACTGGGCCTTTTGTATTTAATTCCGATGTGATATCTGCCTTTCATCGTCAATGTGTAGGTCCAAGGAATACACTGAACCTGCTGTTGTGTATCGGAAACTAATACTGGTCTCACAGGGAATGCTCAAAGCACCGACTGTATGAAGAGTCTCTATTCTTGTATTTAATGCGGCATTGTGCCCTTTGTATTTAATTGCGATGCCATTTCTGTCATCGTCGATGTGAAAGTCCAAGGAATACACTGAACCTGCAGTGGTGTATCGGCAACTAATTCTGGTCTCACATGGAATGCTCAAAGCACTGACTGTAAGAAGAGTCTCTATTCTGGTACTTATGGCGGCATTGGGCCTATTGTATTTAAATCCGATGCGGTTTCTGTCTTTCATCGTCAATGTGTAGGTCCAAGGAATACATTGAACCTGCTGTGGTGTATCGGAAACTAATACTGGTCTCACAGGGAATGCTCAAAGCACTGACTGTAAGAAGAGTTTCTGTTCTTGTAGTTAAGGAGGCATTGTGGCTTTTGTATTTAATTCCAATGTAATTTCAGTGTTTCATCGTCAATGTGTATTTCCAAGGAATACATTGAACCTGCAGTGGTGTATCGGAAACTAATACTGGTCTCACAGGGAATGCTCAAAGCACCGACTGTATGAAGAGTGTCTATTCTAGTACTTAAGGCGGCATTGTGCCCTTTGTATTTAATTCCGATTCCATTTCTGTGTTTCATCGTCGATGTGAAAGTCCAAGGAATACACTGAACCTGCAGTGGTGTATTGGCAACTAATACTGGTCTCACAGGGAATGCTCAAAGCACCGACTGGAAGAAGAATCTCTATTCTTGTACTTAGGGCAGCATTGTGCCTTTTGTACTTAATTCCGATGCTATTTCTGTGTATAATCGTCAATGTGAAGGTATAAGTAGTACACTGAACCTGCAGTGGTGTATCGGAAACTAATACTGGTCTCACAGGGAATACTCAAAGCACCGACTGTAAGAAGAGCCTTTATTCTTGTACTTAAGGCGGCATTGGGCATTTTGTATTTAATTCCGATGCGATATCTGTGTTTCATCGTCAATGTGAAGGTCCGAGGAATACATTGAACCTGCAGTGGTGTATCGGAAACTAATACTGGTCTCACAGGGAATGCTCAAAGCACCGACTGTAAGAAGAGACTCCATTCTTGTACGTAAGGCGGCATTGTGCCTGTTGTATTTAATTCCGATGCAATTTCTGTGTTTCATCGTCAATGTAAAGGTCCAAGGAATACATTGAACCAAAAGTGCTGTATCGGAAACTAATAATGGTCTCACAGGGAATGCTCAAAGCACCGACTGTAAGTAGAGTTTCTATTCTTGTAGTTAAGGAGGCATTGTGGCTTTTGTATTTAATTCCAATGTAATTTCAGTGTTTCATCGTCAATGTGTATTTCCAAGGAATACATTGAACCTGCAGTGGTGTATCGGAAACTAATACTGGTCTCACAGGGAATGCTCAAAGCACCGACTCTAAGAAGAGTCTCTATTCTTGGACTTAAGGCGGCATTGTGCCTTTTGTATTTAATTCCGATGCCATTTCTGTGTTTCATCGTCGATGTGTACGTCCTAGGTATACATTGAACATGAAGTGGTGTACCGGATACTAATACTGGTCTCTCAGGGAATGCTCAAAGCACCGAATGCAAGAAGAGTCTCTATTCTTGTACTTAAGTCGACATTGTGCCTTTTTGTATTTAATTCCGATGCGATTTATGTGTGTAATCGTCAATGTGAAGGTCCAAGGAATACATCGAACCTGCAGTGGTGTATCGGAAACTAATACTGGTCTCACAGGGAATGCTCAAAGCACCGACTGTAAGAAGAGTGTCTATTCTTGTACTTAAGGCGGCATTGTGCCCTTTGTATTTAATTCCGATGCCATTTCTGCATTTCATCTTCGGTGTGAAAGTCCAAAGAATACACTGATCCTGCAGTGGTGTATCGGAAACTGATACTGGTCTCACAGGGAATGCTCAAAGCACCGACTGTAAGTAGAGTCTATATTCTTGTACTTAAGGCGGCATTGTGCCTTTTGTATTTAACACCGATGCGATTTCTGTGTTTTATCGTCAATGTGAAGGTCCAAGGAATACATTGAACCTGCAGTGGTGTATCGGAAACTAATACTGGTCTCACAGTTAATGCTCAAAGCTTCGACTGTAAGAAGAGTGTCTATTCTTGTACTTAAGGCGGCATTGTGCCCTTTGTATTTATTTCCGATGCCATTTCTGTGTTTCATCGTCGATGTGTAAGTCCAAGGAATACACTGAACCTGCAGTGGTGTATCGGAAACTAATACTGGTCTCACAGGGAATGCTCAAAGCACCCACTGTAAGAAGAGTCTCTATTCTTGTACGTAAGGCGGCATTGTGCCTTTTGTATTTAATTCCGATGCGATTTCTGTGTGTAATCGTCAATGCGAAGGTCCAAGGAATTCATTGAACCTGCAGTGGCGTATCGGAAACTAATACGGGTCACACAGGAAAGGGTCAAAACACAGACTCAAAGAAGTCTCACTCTGCTTGTACTTAAGGCCTCGTTGTGCCCTTTGTATTTAATTCCGATGTAACTTCAGTGTTTCATCGTCAATGTGTATTTCCAAGGAATACATTGAACCAGCAGTGGTGTATCGGAAACTAATACTGGTCTCACAGGGAATGCTCAAAGCACAGACTGTAAGAAGAGTGTCTATTCTTGTACTTAAGGCGGCATTGTGCCCTTTGTATTTAATTCCGATGCCATTTCTGTGTTTCATCGTCGATGTGAAAGTCCAAGGAATACACTGAACCTGCAGTGGTGTATCGGAAACTAATACTGGTCTCACAGGGAATGCTCAAAGCACCGACTGTAAGAAGAGTCTCTATTCTTGTACTTATTGCGGCATTTGGCCTTTTGTATTTAATTCCGAAGCGATTTCTGTGTTTCATCGTCAATGTGAAGGTCCGAGGAATACATTGAACCTGCAGTGGTGTATCGGAAACTAATACTGGTCTCACAGGAAAGGATCAAAACACAGACTCTAAGAAGTAACACTCTTCTTGCGCTTGTGGCGGCATTGGCATTTTGTATTTAATTCCGATGTAATTTCAGTTTTTCATCGTCAATGTGTATGTCCGAGGAATTCATTGAACCTACAGTGGCGTATCGGAAACTAATACGGGTCACACAGGAAAGGATCAAAACACAGACTCTAAGAAGTCTCACCCTGCTTGTACTTAAGGTGTCATTTTGCCCTTTGTATTTAATTCCAATGTAATTTCAGTGTTTAATCGTCAATGTGTATTTCCAAGGAATACATTGAACCGACAGTGGTGTATCGGAAACTAATACTGGTCTCACAGGGAATGCTCAAAGCACCGACTGTAAGAAGAGTCTCTATTCTTGTACTTAAGGCGGCATTGTGCCTTTTGTATTTAATTTCGATGCGATTTCTGTGTGTAATCGTCAATGTGAAGGTCCAAGGAATTCATTGAACCTGCAGTGGCGTATCGGAAACTAATACGGGTCACACAGGAAAGGATCAAACACAGACTCTAAGAAGCCTCACTCTGCTTGTACTTAAGGCGTCCATGTGCCCTTTGTATTTAATTCCGATGTAATTTCAGTGTTTCATCGTCAATGTGTATGTCCAAGGAATACATTGAATCTGCAGTGGTGTATCGGATACTAATACTGGTCTCACAGGGAATGGACAAAGCACAGACTGTAAGAAGAGTCTCTATTCTTGTACTTAAGGCGGCATTGTGCCTTTTGTATTTAATTCCAACGCGATTTCTGTGTTTCATCGTCAATGCGATGGTCCAAGGAATACATTGAACCTGCAGTGGTGTATCGGAAACTAATACTGGTCTCACAGGGAATGCTCAAAGCGCCGACTGTAAGTTGAGTCTGTATTCTTGTACTTAAGGCGGCATTGTGCGTTTTGTATTAATTCCGATGCGATTTCTGTGTTTTATCGTCAATGTGAAGGTCCAAGGAATACATTGGACCTGCAGTGGTGTATCGAAAACTAATTCTGGTCTCACAGGGAATGCTCAAAGCACCGACTGTAAGAAGAGTCTCTATTCTTGTACTTAGGGCGGCATTGTGCCTTTTGTATTTAATTCCGATGCAATTTCTGTGTATAATCGTCAGTGTGAAGGCCAAGAAATACATTGAACCTGCAGTGGTGTATCGGAAACTAATACTGGTCTCATAGGGAATGCTCAAAGCACCGACTCTAAGAAGAGTCTCTATTCTTGGACTTAAGGCGGCATTGTGCCTTTTGTATTTAATTCCGATGCGATTTCTGTGTTTCAACGTCAATGTGAAGGTCCAAGGAGTACATCGAACCAGCAGTGGTGTATCGGAAACTAACACAGGTCTCACAGGGACTGCGCAAAGCACCGACTGTAAGAAGAGTCTCTGTTCTTGTACTTGAGGCGGCATTCTGCCCTTTGTATTTAATTCCGATGCGATTTCTGTGTTTCATCGTCAATGTGAGGGTCCAAGGAATACATTGAACCAGCAGTGTTGTATCGGAAACTAATACTGGTGTCACAGGTTAGGATCGAAGCACAGACTATAAGAAGTCTCACTCTTCTTGCAGTTAATCCGTCATTGTGCCCTTTGTATTTAATTCCGATGTAATTTCAGTGTTTCATCGTCAATGTGTATGTTCAAGGAATACATTGAACCTGCAGTGGTGTATCGGAAACTAATACTGGTGTCACAGGGAATGCTCAAAGCAACGACTGTAAGAAGAGTCTCTATTCTTGTACTTAAGGCGGCACTGGGCCTTTTGTATTTAATTCCGATGCGATTTCTGTCTTTCATCGTCAATGTGTAGGTCCAAGGAATACACTGAACCTGCTGTGGAGTATCGGAAACTAATACTGGTCTCACAGGGAATGCTCAAAGCACCGACTGTAAGAAGAGTGTCTATTCTTGTACTTAAGGCGGCATTGTGCCTTTCGTATTTAATTCCGATGCTATTTCTTGTATAATCGTCAATGTGAAGGTCCAAGGAATACATTGAACCTGCAGTGGTGTATCGGAAACTAATACTGGTCTCACAGGGAATGCTCAAAGCACCGACTGTAAGTAGTGTCTGTATTATTGTACTTATGGCGGCATTGTGCCTTTTGTATTTAATTCCGATGCGATTTGTGTGTTTCATCGTCAATGTGAAGCTCCAAGGAATACATTCAAGCTGCAGTGGTGTATCGGAAACTAATACTGGTCTCACAAGGAATGCTCAAAGCACCGACTGTAAGAAGAGTCTCCATTCCTGTACGTAAGGCGGCATTGTGCCTGTTGTATTTAATTCCAATGCAATTTCTGTGTTTCATCGTCAATGTGAAGGTCCAAGGAATACATTGAACCTAAAGTGGTGTATCGGAAACTAATACTGGTCTCACAGGGAATGCTCAAAGCACCGACTGTAAGAAGAGTTTCTATTCTTGTAGTTAAGGAGGCATTGTGGCTTTCGTATTTAATTCCGATGTAATTTCAGTGTTACATCGTCAATGTGTATGTCCAAGGAATACATTGAACCTGCAGTGGTGTATCGGAAACTAATACTGGTCTCACAGGGAATGCTCAAACACCGACTGTATGAAGAGTGTCTTTTCTTGTACTTCAGGCGGCATTGTGCCCTTTGTATTGAATTCCGATGCCATTTCTGTGTTTCCTCGTCGATGTGAAAGTCCAAGGAATACACTGATCCTGCAGTGGTGTATCGGCAACTAATACTGTTCTCACAGGGAATGCTCAAACACCGACTGTAAGAAGAATCTCTATTCTTGTACTTAAGGCAGCATTGTGCCTTTTGTATTTAATTCCGATCCTATTTCTGTGTATAATCGTCAATGTGAAGGTCCAAGGAGTACATTGAACCTGCAGTGGTGTATCGGAAACTAATACTGGTCTCACAGGGAATGCTCAAAGCACCGACTGTAAGAAGAGCCTCTATTCTTGTACTTAAGGCGGCATTGGGCATTTTGTATTTAATTCCGAGGCGATTTCTGTTTTTTATCGTCAATGTGAAGGTCCGAGGAACACATTGAACCTGCAGTGGTGTATCGGAAACTAATACTGGTCTCACAGGGAATGCTCAAAGCACCGACTGTAAGAAGAGCCTCTATTCTTGTACTTAAGGCGGCATTGGGCATTTTGTATTTAATTCCGATGCGATTTCTGTGTTTCATCGTCAATGTGAATGTCTAAGGAATACATTGAACCTGCAGTGGTGTATCGGGAATTAATACCGGTGTCTCAGGGAATGCTCAAAACTCAGACTGTAAGAAGAGTCTCTATTGTTGTACTTTGGACGGCATTGTGCCTTTTGTATTTAATCCGATGCGATTTCTTTGTTTCATCGTCAATGTGAACTTCCGATGAATACTTTGGACCTGCAGTGGTGTATCGGAAGCTAATACTGGTCTCACAGGGATTCCTCAAAACACCGACAGTAAGAAGAGTCTCTATTCTTGTACTTAAGGCGACATTGTTCCTTTTGTATTTAATTCCGATGTAATTTTAGTGTTTCATCGTCAATGTGTATGTCCAAGGAATACATTGAACCTGCAGTGGTGTATCCGATACTAATACTGGTTTCACAGGGTATGCTCAAAGCACCAACTGTAAGAAGAGTCTCTATTCTTGTACTTAAGGCGGCATTGGGCCTTTGGTATTTAATTCCGATGCGATTTCAGTGTTTCATCGTCAATGTGAATATCTAAGGAATACATTGAACCTGCACTGGTGTATCGGAAATTAATACTGGTCTCTCAGGGAATGCTCAAGACACCGTCTGTTAGAAGAGTCTCTATTGTTGTACTTAGGGCGGCATTGTGCCTTTTGTATTTCATTCCGATGCGATTTCTGTGTTTCATCGTCAATGTGAAGGACCAAGGAATACATTGGACCTGCAGTGGTGTATCGGAAACTAAAACTGGTCTCACAGGGAATGCTCAAAACACCGACAGTAAGAAGAGTGTCTATTCTTGTACTTAAGGCGGCATTGTGCCCTTTGTATTTAATTCCGATGCCATTTCTGTGTTTCATCGTCGATGTGTATGTCCTAGGTATACATTGAACATGAAGTGGTGTACCGGATACTAATACTGGTCTCACAGGGTATGCTCAAAGCACCAACTGTAAGAAGAGTCTCTATTCTTGTACTTAAGGCGGCATTGGGCCTTTGGTATTTAATTCCGATGCGATCTCAGTGTTTCATCGTCAATGTGAATGTCTAAGGAATACATTGAACCTGCACTGGTGTATCGGAAACTAAAACTGGTCTCACAGGGAATGCTCAAAACACCGACAGTAAGAAGAGTGTCTATTCTTGTACTTAAGGCGGCATTGTGCCCTTTGTATTTAATTCCGATGCCATTTCTGTGTTTCATCGTCGATGTGTATGTCCTAGGTATACATTGAACATGAAGTGGTGTACCGGATACTAATACTGGTCTCACAGGGAATGCTCCAAGCACCGAATGCAAGAAGAGTCTCAATTCTTGTACTTAAGTCGACATTGTGCCTTTTTGTATTTAATTCCGATGGGATTTCTGTGTGTAATCGTCAATGTGAAGGTTCAAGGAATACATCGAACCTGCAGTGGTGTATCGGAAACTAATACTGGTATCACAGGGAATGCTCAAAGCACCGACTGTAAGAAGAGTGTCTATTCTTGTACTTAAGGCGGCATTGTGCCCTTTGTATTTAATTCCGATGCCGTTTCTGCATTTCATCGTCGGTGTGAAAGTCCAAAGAATACACTGAACCTGCAGTGGTGTACCGGAATCTGATACTGGTCTCACAGGGAATGCTCAAAGCACCAACTGTAAGAAGAGTCTCTATTCTTGTACTTAAGGCGGCATTGGGCCTTTGGTATTTAATTCCGATGCGATCTCAGTGTTTCATCGTCAATGTGAATGTCTAAGGAATACATTGAACCTGCACTGGTGTATCGGAAATTAATACTGGTCTCTCAGGGAATGCTCAAGACACCGTCTGTTAGAAGAGTCTCTATTGTTGTACTTAGGGCGGCATTGTGCCTTTTGTATTACATTCCGATGCGATTTCTGTGTTTCATCGTCAATGTGAAGGACCAAGGAATACATTGGACCTGCAGTGGTGTATCGGAAACTAAAACTGGTCTCACAGGGAATGCTCAAAACACCGACAGTAAGAAGAGTGTCTATTCTTGTACTTAAGGCGGCATTGTGCCCTTTGTATTTAATTCCGATGCCATTTCTGTGTTTCATCGTCGATGTGTATGTCCTAGGTATACATTGAACATGAAGTGGTGTACCGGATACTAATACTGGTCTCACAGGGTATGCTCAAAGCACCGACTGTAAGAAGAGTCTCTATTCTTGTACTTAAGGCGGCATTGGGCCTTTGGTATTTAATTCCGATGCGATCTCAGTGTTTCATCGTCAATGTGAATGTCTAAGGAATACATTGAACCTGCACTGGTGTATCGGAAACTAAAACTGGTCTCACAGGGAATGCTCAAAACACCGACAGTAAGAAGAGTGTCTATTCTTGTACTTAAGGCGGCATTGTGCCCTTTTTATTTATTTCCGATGCCATTTCTGTGTTTCATCGTCGATGTTTAAGTCCAAGGAATACACTGAACCTGCAGTGGTGTATCGGAAACTAATACTGGTCTCACAGGGAAAGCTCAAAGCACCCTCTGTACGAAGAGTCTCTATTCTTGTACGTAAGGCGGCATTGTGCATTTTGTATTTAATTCCGATGCGATTTCTGTGTGTAATCTTCAATGCGAAGGTCCAAGGAATTCATTGAACCTGCAGTGGCGTATCGGAAACTAATACGGGTAACACAGGAAAGGGTCAAAACACAGACTCTAAGAAGTCTCACTCTGCTTGTACTTAAGGCGTCGTTGTGCCCTTTGTATTTAATTCCGATGTAATTTCAGTGCTTCATCGTCAATGTGTATTTCCAAGGAATACATTGAACCGGCAGTGGTGTATCGGAAACTAATACTGGTCTCACAGGGAATGCTCAAAGCACCGACTGAAAGAAGAGTGTCTATTCTTGTACTTAAGGCGGCATTGTGTTCTTTGTATTTAATTCCGATGCCATTTCTGTGTTTCATCGTCGATGTGAAAGTCCAAGGAATACACTGAACCTGCAGTGGTGTATCGGAAACTAATACTGGTTTCACAGGGAATGCTCAAAGCACCGACTGTAAGAAGAGTCTCTATTCTTGTACTTATGGCGGCATTTGGCCTTTTGTATTTAATTCCGAAGCGATTTCTGTGTTTCATCTTCATGTGAAGGTCCGAGGAAAACATTGAACCTTCAGTGGTGTATCGGAAACTAATACTGGTCTCACAGGGAATGCTCAAAGCACCGACTGTAAGTAGAGTCTGTATTCTTGTACTTAAGGCGGCATTGTGCCTTTTGTATTTAATTCCGATGCGATTTCTGTGTTTCATCGTCAATGTAAAGCTCCAAGGAATACATTCAACCTGCAGTGGTGTATCGGAAACTAATACTGGTCTCACAAGGAATGCTCAAAACACCGACCGTAAGAAGAGTCTCCATTCTTGTACGTAAGGCGGCATTGTGCCTGTTGTATTTAATTCCGATGCAATTTCTGTGTTTCATCGTCAATGTGAAGGTCCAAGGAATACATTGAACCAAAAGTGCTGTATCGGAAACTAATACTGGTCTCACAGGGAATGCTCAAAGCACCGACTGTAAGAAGAGTTTCTATTCTTGTAGTTAAGGAGGCGTTGTGCCTTTTGTATTTAATTCCGATGCGATTTCTGTGTGTAATCGTCAATGTGAAGGTCCAAGGAATACATCGAACCTGCAGTGGCGTATCGGAAACTAATACGGGTCACACAGGAAAGGATCAAAACACAGACTCTAAGAAGTAACACTCTTCTTGCGCTTGTGGCGGCATTGGGCCTTTTGTATTTAATTCCAATGTAATTTCAGTGTTTAATCGTTAATGTGTATTTCCAAGGAATAAATTGAACCGACAGTGGTGTATCGGAAACTAATACTGGTCTCACAGGGAATGCTCAAAGCACTGACTGTAAGAAGAGTCTCTATTCTTGTACTTAAGGCGGCATTGTGCCTATTGTATTTAATATCGATGCAATTTCTGTGTTTCATCGTCAATGTGAAGGTCCGAGGAATACATTGAACCTGCAGTGGTGTATCGGAAACTAATACTGGTCTCACAGGGAATGCTCAAAGCACCGACTGTAAGTAAAGTCTGTATTCTTGTACTTAAGGCCGCATTGTGCCTTTTGTATTTAATTCCGATGCGATTTGTGTGTTTCATCGTCAATGTGAAGCTCCAAGGATTACATTCAACCTGCAGTGGTGTATCCGAAAGTAATACTGGTCTCACAAGGAATGCTCAAAGCACCGACTGTAAGAAGAGTCTCCATTCTTGTACGTAAATCGGCATTGTGCCTTTTGTATTTAATTCCGATGCTATTTCTGTGTATAATCGTCAATGTGAAGGTAGAAGGAACACATTGAACCTGCAGTGGTGTATCGGAAACTAATACTGGTCTCACAGGGAATGCTCAAAGCACCGACTGTAAGAAGAGTCTCTATTCTTGTACTTATGGCGGCATTGGGCCGTTTGTATTTAATTCCGATGCGATTTATTGTGCCTTTTGTATTTAATACCGATGCGATTTCTGTGTTTCATCGTCAATGTGAAGGTCCAAGGAATACATTGAACCTGCAGTGGTGTATCGGAAACTAATACTGGTCTCACAGGGAATGCTCAAAGCACCGACTGTAAGAAGAGTGTCTATTCTTGTACTTACGGCGGCATTGTGCCCTTTGTATTTATTTCCGATGCCATTTCTGTGTTTCATCGTCGATGTGTAAGTCCAAGGAATACACTGAACCTGCAGTGGTGTATCGGAAACTAATACTGGTCTCACAGGGAATGCTCAAAGCACCGACTGTAAGAAGAGTCTGTATTCTTGTACTTAGGGCGGCATTGTGCCTTTTGTATTTAATTCCGATGCAATTTCTGTGTATAATCGTCAGTGTGAAAGCCAAGGAATACATTGAACCTGCAGTGGTGTATCGGAAACTAATACTGGTCTCATAGGGAATGTTCAAGGCAACGACTGTAAGAAGAGTCTCTATTCTTGTACTTAAGGCGGCACTGGGGCTTTTGTATTTAATACCGATGCGATTTCTGTCTTTCATCGTCAATGTGTAGGTCCAAGGAATACATTGAACCTGCTGTGGTGTATCGGAAACTAATAATGGTCTCACAGGGAATGCTCAAAGCACCGACTGTAAGAAGAGTGCCTATGCTTGTACATAAGGCCGCATTGTGCCCTTTGTATTTAATTCCGATGCCATTTCTGTGTTTCATCGTCGATGTGAAAGTCCAAGGAATACATTGAACCTGCTGTTGTGTATCGGAAACTAATACTGGTCTCACAGGGAATCCTCAAAGCACCGACTGTAAGAAGAGTTTCTATTCTTGTAGTCAAGGAGGCATTGTGGCTTTTGTATTTGATTCCGATGTAATTTCAGTGTTTCATCGTCAATGTGTATGTCCAAGGAATACATTGAACCTGCAGTGGTGTACCGGAAACTAATACTGGTCTCACAGCGAATGCTCAAAGCACCGACTGTATGAAGAGTGTCTATTCTTGTACTTAAGGCGGAATTGTGCCCTTTGTATTTAATTCCGATGCCATTTCTGTGATTCATCGTCGATGTGAAAGTCCAAGGAATACACTGAACCTGCAGTGGTGTATCGGCAACTAATACTGGTCTCACAGGGAATGCTCAAAGCACCGACTGTAAGAAGAATTTCTATTCTTGTACTTAAGGCAGCATTGTGCGTTTTGTATTTAATTCCGATGCTATTTCTGTGTATAATCGTTAATGTGAAGGTCCTAGGAGTACATTGAACCTGCAGTGGCGTATCGGAAACTAATACTGGTCTCACAGGGAATGCTTAAAGCACCGACTGTAAGAAGAGCCTCTATTCTTGTACTTAAGGCGGCATTGGGCGTTTTGTATTTAATTCCATTGCGATTTCTGTGTTTCATCGTCAATGTGAAGGTCCGAGGAATACATTGAACCTGCAGTGGTGTATCGGAAACTAATACTGGTCTCACAGGGAATGCTCAAAGCACCGACTGTAAGTAGAGTCTGTTTCTTGTACTTAAGGCGGCATTGTGCCTTTGTATTTAATTCCGATGCGATTTCTGTGTTTCATCGTCAATGTGAAGCTCCAAGGAATACATTCAACCTGCAGTGGTGTATCGGAAACTAATACTGGTCTCACAAGGAATGCTCAAAGCACCAACTGTAAGAAGAGTCTCCATTCTTGTATGTAAGGCGGCATTGTGCACTTGTATTTAATTCCGAAGCAATTTCTGTGTTTCATCGTCAATGTGAAGGTCCAAGGAATACATTGAACCAAACGTGCTGTATCGGAAACTAATACTGGTCTCACAGCGAATGCTCAAAGCACCGACTGTAAGAAGAGTTTCTCTTCTTGTAGTTAAGGAGGCATTGTGGCTTTTGTATTTAATTCCGATGTAATTTCAGTGTTTCATCGTCTATGTGTATGTCCAAGGAATACATTGAACCTGCAGTGGTGCATCGGAAACTAATACTGGTCTCACAGGGAATGCTCAAAGCACCGACTGTAAGAAGAGTCTCGATTCTTGGACTTACGGCGGCATTGTGCCTTTCGTATTTAATTCCGATGCGATTTCTGTGTTTCAACGTCAATGTGAAGGTCCAAGGAGTACATTGAACCAGCAGTGGTGTATTGGAAACTAACTCAGGTCTCACAGGGACTGCTCAAAGCTCCGACTGTAAGAAGAGTCTCTGTTCTTGTACTTAAGGCGGCATTCTGCCCTTTGTATTTAATTCCGATGCGATTTCTGTGTTTCATCGTCAATGTGAGGGTCCAAGGAATACATTGAACCAGCAGTGCTGTATCGGAAACTAATACTGGTGTCACAGGTTAGGATCAAAGCACAGACTCTAGGAAGTCTCACTCTTCTTGCACTTAATCCGTCATTGTGCCCTTTGTCTTTAATTCCGATGTAATTTCAGTGTTTCATCGTCAATGTGTATGTTCAAGGAATACATCGAACCTGCAGTGGTGTATCGGAAACTAATACTGGTCTCACAGGGAATGCTCAAAGCAACGACTGTAAGAAGAGTCTCTATTCTTGTACTTAAGGTGGCACTGGGCATTTTGTATTTAATTCCGATGCGATTTCTGTCTTTCATCGTCAATGTGTAGGTCCAAGGAATACATTGAACCTGCTGTGGTGTATTTGAAACTAATACTGGTCTCACAGGGAATGCTCATAGCACCGACTGTAAGGAGAGTGTCTATTCTTGTACTTAAGGCGCCATTGAGCCCTTTGTATTTAATTCCGATGCCATTTCTGTGTTTCATCGTCGATGTGAAAGTCCAAGGAATACACTGAACCCGCAGTGATGTATCGGAAACTAATACTGGTCTCACAGGCAATGCTCAAAGCACCGACTGTAAGAAGAATCTCTATTCCTGTACTTAAGGCGGGATTGTGCCTTTGGTATTTAATTCCGATGCTATTTCTGTGAATAATCGTCAATGTGAAGGTCCGAGGAATACATTGGCCTTGCAGTGGTGTATCGGAAACTAAAACTGGTCTCAAAGGGAATGCTCAAAGCACCGACTGTTAGAAGAGTCACTATTCTTGTACTTATGGCGGCATTGGGCCTATTGTATTTAATTCCGATGCGATTTCTGTGTTTCATCGTCAATGTGAAGGTCCGAAGAAAACATTGAACCTGCAGTGGTGTATCGGAAACTAGTACTGGTCTCACAGGGAATGCTCAAAAAACCGACTGTAAGTAGAGTCTGTATTCTTGTACTTAAGGCGGCATTGTGCCTTTGTATTTAATTCCGATGCGATTTGTGTGTTTCATCGTCAAAGTGCAGCTCCAAGGAATACATTCAACCTGCAGTGGTGTATCGGAAACTAATACTGGTCTCACAAGGAATGCTCAAAGCACCGACTGTAAGAAGAGTCTTCATTCTTGAACGTAAATCGGCATTGTGCCTGTTGTATTTAATTCCTATGCAATTTCTGTGTTTCATCGTCAATGTGAAGGTCCAAGAAATACATTGAACCTAAAGTGGTGTATCGGAAACTAATACTGGTCTCACAGGAAATGCTCAAAGCACCGACTGTAAGAAGAGTTTCTGTTCTTGTAGTTAAGGAGACATTGTGGCTTTTGTATTTAATTCCGATGTAATTTCAGTGTTTCATCGTCAATGTGTATGTCCAAGGAATACATTGAACCTAAAGTGGTGTATCGGATACTTATACTGGTCTCACAGGGAATGCTCAAAGCACCGACTGTATGAAGACTGTCTATTCTTGTACTTAAGGCGGCATTGTGCCCTTTGTATTTAATTCCGATGCCATTTCTGTGGTTCATCGTCGATGTGAAAGTCCAAGGAATACACTGAACATGCAGTGGTGTATCGGCAACTAATACTGGTCTCACAGGGAATGCTCAAAGCACCGACTGTAAGAAGAATCTCTATTCTTGAACTTAAGGCAGCATTGTGCCTTTTGTATTTAATTCCGATGCCATTTCTGTGTATAATCGTCAATGTGAAGGTCCAAGGAGTACATTGAATCTGCAGTGGTGTATCGGAAACTAATACTGGTCTCACAGGGAATGCTCAAAGCACCGACTGTAAGAAGGGCCTCTATTAT
Organism: Schistocerca americana; assembly: GCF_021461395.2. Taxonomy (NCBI): domain Eukaryota; kingdom Metazoa; phylum Arthropoda; class Insecta; order Orthoptera; family Acrididae; genus Schistocerca; species Schistocerca americana. The sequence goes on from NC_060123.1 coordinate 738,471,768, forward strand.
TGTACTTAAGGCGGCATTGGGCATTTTGTATTTAATTCCGATGCGATTTCTGTGTTTCATCGTCAATGTGAAGGTCCGAGGAATACATTGAACCTGCAGTGGTGTATCGGAAACTAATACTGGTGTCACAGGAAATGCTCAAATCACCGACTGTAAGTCGAGTCTATATTCTTGTACTTAAGGCGGCATTGTGCCTTTAGTATTTAATTCCAATGCGATTTCTGTGTTTCATCGTCAATGTGAAGCTCCAAGGAATACATTCAACCTGCAGTGGTGCATCGGAAAGTAATACTGGTCTCACAAGGAATGCTCAAAGCACCGACTGTAAGAAGAGTCTCCATTCTTGTACGTAAGGTGGAATTGTGCCTGTTGTATTTAATTCCGATGCAATTTCTGTGTTTCATCGTCAATGTGAAGGTCCTAGGAATACATTGAACCAAAAGTGCTGTATCGGAAACTAATACTGGTCTCACAGGGAATGCTCAAAGCACCAACTGTAAGAAGAGTTTCTATTATTGTAGTTAAGGAGGCATGTGGCTTTTGTATTTAATTCCGATGTAATTTCAGTGTTTCATCGTCAATGTGTATGTCCAAGGAATACATTGAACCTGCAGTGGTGTATCGGAAACTAATACTGGTCTCACAGGGAATGCTCAAAGCACCGACTGTAAGAAGAGTCTGTATTCTTGTACTTAAGGCGGCATTGTGCCTTTTGTATTTAATTCCGATGCGATTTCTGTGTTTCCACGTCAATGTGAAGGTCCAAGGAGTACATTGAACCAGCAGTGGTGTATCGGAAACTAACACAGGTCTCACAGGGACTGCTCAATGCACCGACTGTAAGTAGAGTCTCCATTCTTGTACGTAATGTGGCATTGTGCCTGTTGTATTTAATTCCGATGCAATTTCTGTGTTTCATCGTCAATGTGAAGGTCCTAGGAATACATTGAACCAAAAGTGCTGTATCGAAAACTAATACTGGTCTCACAGGGAATGCCCAAAGCACCAACTGTAAGAAGAGTTTCTATTATTGTAGTTAAGGAGGCATGTGGCTTTTGTATTTAATTCCGATGTAATTTCAGTGTTTCATCGACAATGTGTATGTCCAAGGAATACATTGAACCTGCAGTGGTGTATTGGAAACTAATACTGGTCTCACAGGGAATGCTCAAAGCACCGACTGTAAGAAGAGTCTGTATTCTTGTACTTAAGGCGGCATTGTGGCTTTTGTATTTAATTCCGATGCGATTTCTGTGTTTCCACGTCAATGTGAAGGTCCAAGGAGTACATTGAACCAGCAGTGGTGTATCGGAAACTAACACAGGTCTCACAGGGACTGCTCAATGCACGGACTGTAAGAAGAGTCTCTGTTCTTGTACTTATGGCGGCATTCTGCCCTTTGTATTTAATTCCGATGCGATTTCTGTGTTTCATCGTCAATGTGAGGGTCCAAGGAATACATTGAACCAGCAGTGTTGTATCGGAAACTAATGCTGGTGTCACAGGTTAGGATCTAAGCACAGACTCTAAGAAGTCTAACTCTTCTTGCACTTAATCCGTCATTGTGCCCTTTGTATTTAATTCCGATGTAATTTCAGTGTTTCATCGTCAATGTGTATGTTCAAGGAATACATAGAACCTGCAGTGGTGTATCGGAAACTAATACTGGTCTCACAGGGAATACTCATCGCACCGGCTGTGAGAAGAGTCTCTATTCTTGTACTTAAGGTGGCATTGTGCCTATGGTATTTAATTCCGATTCGATTTCTGTGTTTCTTAATCAATGTGAATGTCTAAGGAATACATTGAACCTGCAGTGGTGAATCGGGAATTAATACCGGTGTCTCAGGGAATGCTCAAAACTCAGACTGTAAGAAGAGTGTATATTCTTGTACTTAGGACGGCATTGTGCCTCTTGTATTTAATTCCGATGCGATTTCTTTGTTTCATCGTGAATGTGAAGGTCCGAGGAATTCTTTGGACCTGGAGTGGTGTATCGGAAACTAATACTGGTCTCACAGGGAATCCTCAAAGCACCGACAGTAAGAAGAGTCTCTATTCTTGTACTTAAGGCGACATTGTTCCTTTTGTATTTAATTCCGATGTAATTTAAGTGTTTCATCGTCAATGTGTATGTCCAAGGAATACATTGAACCTGCAGTGGTGTATCGGATACTAATACTGGTCTCACAGGGTATGCTCAAAGCACCGACTGTAAGAAGAGTCTCTATTCTTGTACTTAAGGCGGCATTGGGCCTTTGATATTTAATTCCGATGCGATTTCAGTGTTTCATCGTCAATGTGAATGTCTAAGGAATACATTGAACCTGCAGTGGTGTATCGGAAATTAATACTGGTCTCTCAGGGAATGCTCAAGACACCGTCTGTAAGAAGAGTCTCTATTGTTGTACATAGAGCGGCATTGTGCCTTTTGTATTTAATTCCGATGCGATTTCTGTGTTTCATCGCCAATGTGAAGGTCCAAGGAATACATTGGACCTGCAGTGGTGTATCGGAAACTAAAACTGGTCTCACAGGGAATGCTCAAAACAATGACAGTAAGAAGAGTATCTATTCTTGCACTTAAGGCGACATTGTTCCTTTTATATTTTATTCCCATCTAATTTCAGTGTTTCATCGTCAATGTGTATGTCCAAGGAATACATTGAACCTGCAGTGGTGTATCGGTTACTAATACTGGTCTCACAGGGAACGCTCAAAGCACAGACTGTAAGAATTGTCTGTATTCTTGTACTTAAAGCGGCATTGTGCCTTTTGTATTGAATTCCAATGCGATTTCTGTGTTTCATCGTCAATTTGAAGGTTGAAGGAATACATTGAACATAAAGTGGTGTATCGGAAACTAATACTGGTCTCACAGGGAATGCTCAAAGCACAGACTGTATGTAGAGTCTGTATTCTTGCACTTATGGCGGCATTGTGCCTTTTGTATTTAATTCCAATGTAATTTCAGTGTTTCATCGTAATGTGAATGTCCAAGGAATACATTGAACCTGCAGTGGTGTATCGGAAACTAATACTAGCCTCACAGGGAATGCTCAAACACCGTCTGTAAGAAGAGTGTCTATTCTTGTACTTAAGGCGGCATTGTGCCTTTTGTATTTAATTCCGTTGCCATTTCTGTGTTTCATCGCCAATGTGAAGGTCCAAGGAATGCACTGAACCTGCAGTGGTGTATCGGAAACTAATACTGGTCTCACAGGAAATGCTCAAAGCACCGACTGTAAGAAGAGTCTCTATTCTTGTACTTAAGGCGGCATTGTTCTTTTTGTATTTATTCCGATGTGATTTCTGTGTTTCATCGTCAATATGAAGGTCCAAGGATTACTTTGGACTTGCAGTGGTGTATCGGAAACTAATACTGGTCTCACAGGGAATCCTGAAAACACCGACAGTAAGAAGAGTCTCTATTCTTGTACTTAAGGCGACATTGTTCCTTTTGTATTTAATTCCGATGTAATTTCAGTGTTTCATCGTCAATGTGTATGTCCAAGGAATACATTGAACCTGCAGTGGTGTATCGGATACTAATACTGGTCTCACAGGGAATGCTCAAAGCACCGACTGTAAGAAGAGTCTCTATTCTTGTACTTAAGGCGGCATAGTTAGTTTGGTATTTAATTCCGATGCGATTTCAGTGTTTCACCGTCAATGTGAATGTCTAAGGAATACATCGAACCTGCAGTGGTGTATCGGAAATTAATTCTGGTCTCTCAGGGAATGCTCAAAACACCGTCTGTATGAAGAGTCTCTATTGTTGTACTTAGGGCGGCATTGTGCCTTTCGTATTTAATTCCGATGCGATTTCTGTGTTTCATCGTCAATTTGAAGGTCCAAGGAATACATTGGACCTGCAGTGGTGTATCGGAAACTAATACTGGTTTCACAGGGAATGCTCAAAACACCGACTGTAAGAAGAGTGTCTATTGTTATACTTAAGGCGGCATTGTGCCCTTTGTATTTAATTCCGATGCCATTTCTGTGTTACATAGTCGATGTGTATGTCCTAGGAATACATTGAACCTGAAGTGGTGTACCGGATACTAATACTGGTCTCACAGGGAATGCTCAAAGCACCGAATGCAAGAAGAGTCTCTATTCTTGTAGTTAAGGAGGCGTTGTGCCTTTTTGATTTTAAATCCGCTGCGATTTCTGTGTGTAATCGTCAATGTGAAGGTCCAAGGAATACATCGAACCTGCAGTGGCGTATCGGAAACTAATACGGGTCGCACAGGAAAGGATCAAACACAGACTCTAAGAAGTCTCACTCTTCTTGCGCTTATGGCGGCAATGGCCTTTTGTATTTAATTCCGATATAATTTCAGCTTTTTATCGTCAATGTGTATGTCCAAGGAATACATTGAATCTGCAGTGGTGTATCGGATACTAATACTGGTCTCACAGGGAATGCTGAAAGCACAGACTGTAAGAAGAGTCTCTATTTTTGTACTTAAGGCGGCATTGTTCCTTTTGTGTTTAATTCCAATGCGATTTCTGTGTTTCATCGGCAATGTGAAGTTCCAAGGAATACATTGAACCTGCAGTGGTGTATCGGAAACTAATACTGGTCTCACAGGGAATGCTCAAACCACCGACTGTAAGTAGAGTCTGTATTCTTGTACTTAATTCGGCATTGTGCCTTTTGTATTTAATTCCGCTGCGTTTTCTGTGCTTAATTGTCAATGTGAAGGTCCAAGGAATACATTGAACAAGCAGTGCTGTATCGGAAACTGATACTGGTCTCACAGGGAATGCTCAAAGCACCGACTGTAAGAAGAGTGTCTATTCTTGTACTTAAGGCGGCATTGTGCCCTTTGTATTTAATTCCGATGCCATTTCTGTGTTTCATGGTCGATGTGAAAGTCCAAGGAATACACTGAACATGCAGTGGTGTATCGGAAACTAATACTGGTCTCACAGGGAATGCTCAAATCACCGACTGTAAGAAGAGTCTCTATTCTTGTACTTAAGGCGGCATTGTGTCTTTTGTATTTAATTTCGATGCGATTTCTGTGTATAATCGTCAATGTGAAAGTCCAAAGAATAAATTGAACCTGCAGTGGTGTATCGGAAACTAATACTGGACTCACAGGGAATGCTCAAAGCACCGACTGTAAGAAGAGTCTCTATTCTTGAACTTAAGGCGGCTTTGTGCCTTTGGTATTTACTTCCGATGCGATTTATGTGTTTCTTCGTCAATGTGAAGGTTCAAGGAATACTTTGAACCTGCAGTGGTATATCGGAAACCAATACTGGTCTCACAGGAAAGGATCAAAGCACAGACTCTAGGAAGTCTCACTCTGCTTGTACTTAAGGCGTCATTGTGCCCTTTGTATTTATTTCCGATGTAATTTCAGTTTTTCATCGTCAATGTGTATGTCCAAGGAATACATTGAACCTCCAGTATTGTATCGGAAAATAATACTGGTCTCACAGGGAATGCTCAAAACAGCGACAGTAAGAAGGGTCTCTATTCTTGTACTTAAGGCGATATTGTTCCTTTTGTATTTAATTCCGATGTAATTTCAGTGTTTCATCGTCAATGTGTATGTCCAAGGAATACATTGAACCTGCAGTGGTGTATCGGATACTAATATTGGTCTCACAGGGAATGCTCAAAGCACCGACTCTAAGAAGTGTCTCTATTCTTATACTTAAGGCGGTATTGTGTTTTTTGTAGTTAATTCCGATGCGATTTCTGTGTTTCATCGTCAATGTGACGGTCCAAGGAATACATTGAACCTGCAGTGGCATATCGGAAACTAATACGGGTCGCACAGGTAAGGATCAAAACACGGACTTTAAGAAGTCTCACTCTTCTTGCACTTATGGCGGCATTGTGCCTTTTGTATTTAATTCCGATGTAATTTCAGTGATTCATCGTCAATGTGTATGTCCAAGGAATACATTGAGTCTGCAGTGGTGTATCGGATACTAATACTGGTCTCACAGGGAATGCTCAAAGCACCGACTGTAAGTAGAGTCTGTATTCTTGTACTTAAGGCGGCATTGTGCCTTTTGTATTTAATTCCGATGCGATATCTGTGTTTCATCGTCAATGTGAAGGTCCAAGGAATACATTGAACCTGCAGTGGTGTATCGGAAACTAATACTGGTCTCACAGGGAATGCTCAAAGCACCGACTGAAAGAAGGGTCTCTGTTCTTGTACTTAAGGCGTCATTGTGCTTTTTGTATTTAATTCCGATGCGATTTCTGTGTTTCATCGTCAATTTGAAGGTCCAAGGAATACATTTAACCTGCAGTGGCGTATCGAAAACTAATACGGGTCGCCCAGGAAAGGATCAAAACACAGACTGTAAAAAGTCCCACTGTTCTTTCACTTATGGCGGCATTGTGCCTTTTGTATTTAATTCCGATGTAATTTCAGTGTTTCATCGTCAATGTGTATGTCCAAGGAATACATTGAACCTGCAGTGGTGTATCGGAAACTAATACTGGTCTCACAGGGAATGCTCAAAACACCGACTGTAAGAAGAGTGTCTATTCTTGTACTTAAGGCGGCATTGTGCCTTTTGTATTTAATTCCGTTGCCATTTCTGTGTTTCATCGTCAATGTGAAGGTCCAAGGAATGCACTGAACCTGCAGTGGTGTATCGGAAACTAATACTGGTCTCACAGGGAATGCTCAAAGCACCGACTGTAAGAAGAGTCCCTATTCTTGTACTTAAGGCGGCATTGTTCTTTTTGTATTTAATTCCGATGTGATTTATGTGTTTAATCGTCAATGTGAAGGTCCAAGGAATACATTGAACCTGCAGTGGTGTATCGGAAACTAATACTGGTCTCACAGGGAATGCTCAAAGCACCGACTGAAGGAATAGACTCTGTTCTTGTACTTAAGGCGGCATTGTGCCTTTTGTATTTAATTCCGATGCGATTTCTGTGTTTCATCGTCAATGTGAAGGTCCAAGGAATGCACTGAACCTGCAGTGGTGTATCGGAAACTAATACTGGTCTCACAGGGAATGCTCAAAGCCCCGACCATAAGAAGAGTCTCTCTTCTTGTACTTAAGGCGACATTGTTTCTTTTGTATTTAATTCCGATGTTGTTTCAGTGTTTCATCGTCAATGTGTATGTATAAGGAATACATTGAACCTGCAGTGGTGTATCGGATACTAATACTGGTTTCACAGGGAATGCTCAAAACACCGACTGTAAGAAGAGTGTCTGTTGTTATACTTAAGGCGGCATTGTGCCATTTGTATTTAATTCCGATGCCATTTCTGTGTTACATAGTCGATGTGTATGTCCTAGGAATACATTGAACCTGAAGTGGTGTACCGGATACTAATACTGGTCTCACAGGGAATGCTCAAAGCACCGAATGCAAGAAGAGTCTCTATTCTTGTAGTTAAGGCGACATTGTGCCTTTTTGATTTTAATTCCGCTGCGATTTCTGTGTGTAATCGTCAATGTGAAGGTCCAAGGAATACATCGAACCTGCAGTGGCGTATCGGAAACTAATACGGGTCGCACAGGAAAGGATCAAACACAGACTCTAAGAAGTCTCACTCTTCTTGCGCTTATGGCGGCATTGGGCCTTTTGTATTTAATTCCGATATAATTTCAGTTTTTCATCGTCAATGTGTATGTCCAAGGAATACATTGAATCTGCAGTGGTGTATCGGAAAGTAATACTGGTCTCACAGGGAATGCTCAAATCACCGACTGTAAGTAGAGTCTGTATTCTTGTACTTAATTCGGCATTGTACCTTTTGTATTTAATTCCGCTGCGTTTTCTGTGCTTCATTGTCAATGTGAAGGTCCAAGGAATACATTGAAGAAGCAGTGGTGTATCGGAAACTAATACTGGACTCACAGGGAATGCTAAAAGCACCGACTGTAAGAAGAGTCTCTATTCTTGAACTTAAGGCGGCTTTGTGCCTTTGGTATTTAATTCCGATGCGATTTATGTGTTTCTTCGTCAATGTGAAGGTCCAAGGATTACTTTGAACCTGCAGTGGTATATCGGAAACCAATACTGGTCTCACAGGAAAGGATCAAAGCACAGACTCTAGGAAGTCTCACTCTGCTTGTACTTAAGGCGTCATTGTGCCCTTTGTATTTAATTCCGATGTAATTTCAGTTTTTCATCGTCAATGTGTATGTCCAAGGAATACATTGAACCTCCAGTATTGTATCGGAAAATAATACTGGTCTCACAGGGAATGCTCAAAACAGCGACAATAAGAAGGGTCTCTATTCTTGTACTTAAGGCGATATTGTTCCTTTTGTATTTAATTCCGATGTAATTTCAGTGTTTCATCGTCAATGTGTATGTCCAAGGAATACATTGAACCTGCAGTGGTGTATCGGATACTACTATTGGTCTCACAGGGAATGCTCAAAGCACCGACTCTAAGAAGTGTCTCTATTCTTATACTTAAGGCGGCATTGTGTTTTTTGTACTTAATTCCGATGCGATTTCTGTGTTTCATCGTCAATGTGACGGTCCAAGGAATACATTGAACCTGCAGTGGCATATCGGAAACTAATACGGGTCGCACAGGTAAGGATCAAAACACAGACTTTAAGAAGTCTCACTCTTCTTGCACTTATGGCGGCATTGTGCCTTTTGTATTTAATTCCGATGTAATTTCAGTGTTTCATCGTCAATGTGTATGTCCAAGGAATACATTGAGTCTGCAGTGGTGTATCGGATACTGATACTGGTCTCACAGGGAATGCTCAAAGCACAGACTGTAAGAAGAGACTCTATTCTTGTACTTGAGGCGTCATTGTGCCTTTTGTATTTAGTTCCAATGCGATTTCTGTGTTTCATCGTCAATGTGAAAGTCCAAGGAATACATTGTACATGCAGTGGCGTATCGGAAACTAATACTGGTCTCACAGGGAATGCTCAAAGCACCGACTGTAAGTAGAGTCTGTATTCTTGTACTTAAGGCGGCATTGTTCCTTTTGTATTTAATTCCGATGCGATATCTGTGTTTCATCGTCAATGTGAAGGTCCAAGGAATACATTGAACCTGCAGTGGTGTATCGGAAACTAATACTGGTTTCACAGGGAATGCTCAAAGCACCGACTGAGAGAAGAGTCTCTGTTCTTGTACTTAAGGCGGCATTGTGCTTTTTGTATTTAATTCCGATATGATTTCTGTGTTTCATCGTCAATTTGAAGGTCCAAGGAATACATTTAACCAGCAGTGGCGTATCGAAAACTAATACGGGTCGCACAGGAAAGGATCAAAACACAGACTGTAAAAAGTCTCACTGTTCTTTCACTTATGGCGGCATTGTGCCTTTTGTATTTAATTCCGATGTAATTTCATTGTTTCATCGCCAATGTGTGTCTCCAAGGAATACATTGATTCTGCAGTGGTGTATCGGAAATTAATACTGGTCTCTCAGGGGATGCTCAAAACACCGACTGTAAGAAGAGTGTCTATTCTTGTACTTAAGGCGGCACTGTGCCTTTTGTATTTAATTCCGTTGCCATTTCTGTGTTTCATCGTCAATGTGAAGGTCCAAGGAATGCACTGAACCTGCAGTGGTGTATCGGAAACTAATACTGGTCTCACAGGGAATGCTCAAAGCACCGACTGTAAGAAGAGTCTCTATTCTTGTACTAAATGCGGCATTGTTCTTTTTGTATTTAATTCCGATGTGATTTATGTGTTTAATCGTCAATTTGAAGGTCCAAGGAATACATTGAACCTGCAGTGGTGTATCGGAAACTAATACTGGTCTCACAGGGAATGCTCAAAGCACCGACTGAAGGAATTGACTCTGTTCTTGTACTTAAGGCGGCATTGTGCCTTTTGTATTTAATTCCGATGCGATTTCTGTGTTTCATCGTCAATGTGAAGGTCCAAGGAATGCACTGAACCTGCAGTGGTGTATCGGAAACTAATACTGGTCTCACAGGGAATGCTCAAAACACCGACTGAAGGAATTGACTCTGTTCTTGTACTTAAGGCGGCATTGTGCCTTTTGTATTTAATTCCGATGCGATTTCTGTGTTTCATCGTCAATGTGAAGGTCCAAGGAATGCACTGAACCTGCAGTGGTGTATCGGAAACTAATACTGGTCTCACAGGGAATGCTCAAAGCCCCGACCGTAAGAAGAGTCTCTCTTCTTGTACTTAAGGCGTCATAGTTCTTTTTGTATTTAATTCCGATGTGATTTCTGTGTTTCATCGTCAATGTGAAGGTCCAAGGAATACTTTGGACCTGCAGTGGAGTATCGGAAACTAATACTGGTCTCACAGGGAATCCTCAAAACACCGACAGTAAGAAGAGTCTCTAATCTTGTACTTAAGGCGACATTGTTTCTTTTGTATTTAATTCTGATGTTGTTTCAGTGTTTCATCGTCAATGTGTATGTATAAGGAATACAATGAACCTGCAGTGGTGTATCGGATACTAATACTGGTCTCACAGGGAATGCTCAAGGCACCGACTGTAAGAAGAGTCTGTATTCTTGTACTTAAGGCGGCATTGTGCCTTTTGTATTTAATTCCCTTGCCATTTCTGTGTTTCATCGTCAATGTGAAGGTCCACGGAATGCATTGAACCTGCAGTGGCGTATCGGAAACTAATACGGGTCGCACAGGATGGGATCAAAACACAGTCTCTAAGAAGTCTCATTCTTCTTGCGCTTATGGCGGCATTGGGCCATTTGTATTTAACTCCGATGTAATTTCAGTGTTTCATCGACAATGTGTATGTCCATGGAGTACAGTGAATCTGCAGTGCTGTATCGGATACTAATACTGGTCTCACAGGGAACGCTCAAAGCACAGACTGTAAGAATAGTCTCTATTCTTGTACTTAAAGCGGCATTGTGCCTTTTGTATTTAATTCCAATGCGATTTCTGTGTTTTATCGTCAATTTGAAGGTCCAAGGAATACATTGAACCTGCAGTGGTGAATCGCAAACTAATACTGGTCTCACAGGGAATGCTCAATGCACCGACTGTAAGTGGAGTCTGTATTCTTGTACTTAAGGCGGCATTGTGCCTTTTGTATTTAATTCCGATGCGATATCTGTGTTTCATCGTCAATGTGAAGGTCCAAGGAATACATTCAACCCGCAGTGGTGTATCGGAAACTAATACTGGTCTCACAGGGAATGCTCAAAGCACCGACTGTAAGAAGAGTCTCTATTCTTGAACTTAAAGCGGCATTGTGCCTTTGGTATTTAATTCCGATGCGATTTACGTGTTTCTTCGTCAATGTGAAGGTCCAAGGAATACATTGAACCTGCAGTGGTATATCGGAAACCAATACTGGGCTCACAGGAAACTATCAAAGCACAGACTCTAAGAAGTCTCACTCTGCTTGTACTTAAGGCGTCATTGTGTCCTTTGTATTTATTTCCGATGTAATTTCAGTTTTTCATCATCAATGTGTATGGCCAAGGAATACATTGAACCTGCAGTATTGTATCGGAAAATAATACTGGTCTCACAGGGAATGCTCAAAACACCGACAGTAAGAAGAGTCTCAATTCTTGTACTTTAGGCGATATTGTTCCTTTTGTATTTATTTCCGATGTAATTTCAGTGTTTCATCGTCAATGTGTATGTCCAAGGAATACATTGAATCTGCAGTGGTGTATCGGATACTAATATTGGTCTCACAGGGAATGCTCAAACACCGTCTGTAAGAAGAGTGTCTATTCTTGTACTTAAGGCGGCATTGTGCCTTTTGTATTTGATTCCGTTGCCATTTCTGTGTTTCATCGTCAATGTGAAGGTCCAAGGAATGCACTGAACCTGCAGTGGTGTATCGGAAGCTAATACTGGTCTCACAGGGAATGCTCAAAGCACCGACAGTAAGAAGAGTCTCTATTCTTGTACTTAAGGCGGCATTGTTCTCTTTCTATTTAATTCCCATGTGATTTCTGTGTTTAATCGTCAATGTGTATGTCCAAGGAATACATTGAACTTGCAGTGGTGAATCGGATACTAATACTGGTCTCACAGGGAATGCTCAAAGCACAGACTGTAAGAAGAGTCTCTATTCTTGTACTTAAGGCGGCATTGAGACTTTTGTATTTAATTCCAATGCGATTTCTGTGTTTCATCGTCATTGTGAAAGTCCAAGGAATACACTGAACATGCAGTGGTGTTTCGGAAACTAATACTGGTCTCACAGGGAATGCTCAAAGCACCGACAGTAAGAGGAGTCTCTATTCCTGTACTTAAGGCGGCATTGTTCCATTTGTATTCAATTCCGATGTAATTGCAGTGTTTCATCGTCAATGTGTATGTCCAAGGAATACATTGAATCTGCAGTGGTGTATCGGATACTAATACTGGTCTCACAGGGAACGCTCAAAACACAGACTGTAAGAATAGTCTCTATTCTTGTACTTAAAGCGGCATTGTGCCTTATGTATTTAATTCCAATGCGATTTCTGTGTTTCTTCGTCAATTTGAAGGTCCAAGGAATACATTGAATCTGCAGTGGTGTCTCGGAAACTAATACTGGTCTCACAGGGAATGCTCAAAGCACCGACTGTAAGTAGAGTCTCTATTCTTGTACTTAAGGCGGCATTGTGCCTTTTGTATTTAATTCCGATGCGATTTCTGTGTTTCATCGTCAATGTGAAGGTCCAAGGAATACATTGAACCTGCAGTGGTGTATCGGAAACTAATACTAGTCTCACAGGGAATGCTCAAACACCGTCTGTAAGAAGAGTGTCTATTCTTGTACTTAAGGCGGCATTGTGCTTTTGTATTTAATTCCGTTGGCATTTCTGTGTTTCATCGTCAATGTGAAGGTCCGAGGAATGCACTGAACTTGCAGTGGTGTATCGGAAACTAATACTGGTCTCACAGGGAATGCTCAAAGCACCGACTGTAAGAAGAGTCTCTATTCTTGTACTTAAGGCGGCATTGTTCTTTTTGTATTTAATTCCGATGTGATTTCTGTGTTTAATCGTCAATGTGAAGGTCCAAGGAATACATTGAACCTGCAGTGGTGTATCGGAAACAAATACTGGTCTCACAGGGAATGCTCAAAGCACCGACCTAAAGAATAGTCTCTGTTCTTGTACTTAAGGCGGCATTGTGCCTTTTGTATTTAATTCCGATGCGATTTCTGTGTTTCACCGTCAATTTAAAAGTCCAAGGAATACATTTAACCTGCAGTGGCGTATCAAAAACTGATACGGGTCGCACAGGAAAGGATCAAAACACAGACTCAAAGAAGTCTCACTGTTCTTGCACTTATGGCGGCATTGTGCCTTTTGTATTTAATTCCGCTGTAATTTCAGTGTTTCATCGTCAATGTGTATGTCCAAGGAATACATTGAATCTGCAGTGGTGTATCGGATACTAATACTGGTCTCACAGGGAACGCTCAAAACACAGACTGTAAGAATAGTCTCTATTCTTGTACTTAAAGCGGCATTGTGCCTTATGTATTTAATTCCAATGCGATTTCTGTGTTTCTTCGTCAATTTGAAGGTCCAAGGAATACATTGAATCTGCAGTGGTGTCTCGGAAACTAATACTGGTCTCACAGGGAATGCTCAAAGCACCGACTGTAAGTAGAGTCTCTATTCTTGTACTTAAGGCGGCATTGTGCCTTTTGTATTTAATTCCGATGCGATTTCTGTGTTTCATCGTCAATGTGAAGGTCCAAGGAATACTTTGAACCTGCAGTGGTGTATCGGAAACTAATACTAGTCTCACAGGGAATGCTCAAACACCGTCTGTAAGAAGAGTGTCTATTCTTGTACTTAAGGCGGCATTGTGCTTTTGTATTTAATTCCGTTGGCATTTCTGTGTTTCATCGTCAATGTGAAGGTCCGAGGAATGCACTGAACTTGCAGTGGTGTATCGGAAACTAATACTGGTCTCACAGGGAATGCTCAAAGCACCGACTGTAAGAAGAGTCTCTATTCTTGTACTTAAGGCGGCATTGTTCTTTTTGTATTTAATTCCGATGTGATTTCTGTGTTTAATCGTCAATGTGAAGGTCCAAGGAATACATTGAACTTGCAGTGGTGTATCGGAAATTAATACTGGTCTCTCAGGAAATGCTCGAAGCACCGATTGTAAGATGAGTCTCTATTCTTCTACTTAGGGCGGCATTGTGCCTTTTGTATTTAATTCCGATGTAATTGCAGTGTTTCATCGTCAATGTGTACGTCCAAGAAATACATTGAATCTGCAGTTGTGTATCGGATACTAATACTGGTCTCACAGGGAACGCTCAAAGCACAGACTGTAAGAATAGTCTCTATTCTTGTACTAAAGCGGCATTGTGCTTATATATACTTAATTCCAATGCGATTTCTGTTTTCCATCGTCACTTTGAAGGTCCAAGGAATACATTGAACCAGCAGTGGTGTATCGGAAACTAATACTGGTCTCACAGGGAATGCTCAAAGCACCGACTGTAAGAAGAGTTTCTATTCTTGTACTCAAGGCGGCATTGTGCCTTTTGTATTTAATTCCGATACGATTTCTGTGTTTAATCGTCAATGTGAAGGTCCAAGGAATACATTGAAACTACAGTGGTGTATCGGAAACTAATACTGGTCTCACAGGGAATGCTCAAAGCACCGACCATATGGAGAGTCTCTATTCTTGTACTTAAGGCGGCATTGTGCCTTTTGTATTTGATTCCGATGCGATTTCTGTGTTTAATCGTCAATGTGAAGGTCCTAGGAATTCATTGATCCTGCAGTGGCGTATGGGAAACTAGTACGGATCGCACAGAAAAATATCAAAGCACAGTCTCTAAGAAGTCTCACTCTTCTTGCACTTATGGCGGCATTGTGCATTTTGTATTTAATTCCGATTTAATATCAGTGTTTCATCGTCAATGTGTATGTCCAAGGAATACATCGATCCTGCAGTGGTGTATCGGAAACTAACACTCGTCACATAGGGAATGCTCAAAGCACCGAGTGTTTATTCTTGCACTTAAGGCGGCATTGTGCCCTTTGTATTTAATTCCAATGCCATTTCTGTGTTTTATCGTCAATGTGAAAGTCCAAGGAATACACTGAACCAGCAGTGGTGTATCGGAAACTAATACTGGTCCCACAGGGAATGCTCAAAGCACCGACAGTAAGAAGAGTCTCTATTCATCTACTTAAGGCGGCATTGTGCCTTTTGTATTTAATTCCGATGCAATTTCTGTGTTTAATCGTCAATGTGAAGGTCCAAGGAATACATTGAACCTGCAGAGGTGTATCGGAAACTAATACTGGTCTCACAGGGAAAGCTCAAAGCACCGACTGTAAGAAGAGTCTCTATTCTTGTACTTAAGGCGGCATTGTGCCTTTTGTATTTAATTCCGTTGCCAATTCTGTGTATCATCGTCAATTTGAAGGTCCAAGGAATACATTGAACCTGCAGTGGCGTATCGAAAACTAATACGGGTCGCACAGGAAAGGATCAAAACACAGACTCTAAGAAGACTCTCTCTTCTTGCACTTATGGCGGCATTGTGCCTATTGTATATAATTCCGATCTAATTTCAGTGCTTCATCGTCAATGTGTATGTCCAAGGAATACATTGAACCTGCAGTGGTGTATCGGAAACTAATACTGGTCTCACAGGAAATGCTCAAATCACCGACGGTAAGATGAGCCTCAATTCTAGTACATAAGGCGGCATTGTGCCTTTGGTATTTACTTCCGATGCGATTTCTGTGTTTCATCGTCAATGTGAAGATCCAAGGAATACATTGAACCTGCAGTGGTGTATCGGAAATTAATACTGGTCTCTCAGGGAATGTTCGAAGCACCGATTGTAAGATGAGTCTCCATTCTTGGACTTAGGGCGGCATTGTGCCTTTTGTATGTAATTCCGATGCGATTTCTGTGTTTCATCGTCAATGTTAAGGACCATGGAATACATTTAACCTCCAGTGGTATATCGGAAACTAATACTGGTCTCACAGGAAAGGATCAAAGCACAGACCCTAAGAAGTCTCATTCTTTTGTAGTTAAGGCGTCATTGTGCCCTTTGTATTTAATTCCGATGTAATTTCAGTGTTTCATCGTCAATGTGTATGTCCAAGGAATACATTGAACCTGCAGTGGTGTATCGGATACTATTACTGGTCTCACAGGGATTGCTCAAAGCACCGACTGTAAGAAAAGTCTCTATTCTTGCACTTCAGGCGGCATTGTGCCTTTTGTATTTAATTCCGATGCCATTTCTGTGTTTCATCGTCAATGTGAAGGTCCAAGGAATAAACTGAACCTGCAGAGGTGTAGCGGAAGCTAATACTGGTCTCACAGGGAATGCTCAAAACACCGACTGTAAGTAGGGTTCTATTCTTGTTCTTACGGCGGCATTGTGCCTTTTGTATTTAATTCCGATGTGATTTCTGTGTTTAATCGTCACTGAGAATGTCCAAGGAATACATTGAACCTCCAGTGGCGTATCGGAAACTAATATTGGTCTCACAGGGAATGCTCAAAGCACCGACTGTAAGAAGAGTCCCTATTCTTGTTCTTAAGGCGCCATTGTGCCTTTTGTATTTAATTCCGATGCGATTTCTGTGTTTAACCGTCAATGTGAAGGTCCAAGGAATACATTGAACCTGCAGTGGTGTATCGGAAACTAATACTGGTCTCACAGGGTATGCTCAAAGCACCCACTGTAAGAAGAGTCTCTATTCTTGTACTTAAGGCGGCATTGTGCCTTTTGTATTTAATTCCGATGCGATTTCTGTGTATCAGCGTCAATGTGAAGGTCCAAGGAATACATTGAACCTGCAGTGGCGTATCGGAAACTAATACAGGTCGCACAGGAAAGGATCAAATCACAGACTCTAAGAAGTCTCACTCTTCTTGCACTTATGGGGGCATTGTGCCTTTTGTATTTAATTCCGATGTAATTTCAGTGTTTCATCGACAATGTGTATGTCCAAGGAATACATTGAAGCTGCGGTGGTGTATCTGAAACTAATACTGGTCACACAGGGAGAGCTCAAACACCGAGTGTCTATTCTTGTACTTAAGGCGGCATTGTGCCCTTTGTATTTAATTGCGATGTCATTTCTGTGTTTCATCGTCAATGTGAAAGTCCAAGGAACACACTGAACCTGCAGTGGTGTATCGGAAACTAATACTGGTCCCACAGGGAATGCTCTAAGCACTGACTGTAAGAAGGGTGTCTATTCCTGTACTTAATGCGGCATGTGCCTTTTGTATTTAATTCCGATGCGATTTCTGTGTTTAATCGTCAATGTGAAGGTCCAAGGAATACATTGAACCTGCAGTGGTGTATCGGAAACTAATACTGGTCTCACAGGGAAAGATCAAAACACCGACTGTAAGAAGAGTCTCTATTCGTGTACTTAAGGCGGCTTTGTGCCTTTTGTATTTAATACCGTTGCGAATCCTGTGTATCAATGTCAATTTGAAGGTCCAAGGAATACATTGATCCTGCAGTGGTGTATCGGAAACAAATACTGGTCTCACAGGGATGCTCAAAGCACAGACGGTAAGAAGAGCCTCTATTCTTGTACATAAGGCGGCATTGTGCCGTTGGTATTTAATTCCGATGCGATTTCTGTGTTTCATCGTCAATGTGAAGGTCCAAGGAATACATTAAACCTGCAGTGGTGTATCGGAAATTAATACTGGTCTCTCAGGGAATGCTCGAAGAACCGATTGTAAGATGAGTCTCCATTCTTGTACTTAGGGCGGCATTGTGCCTTTTGTATTTAATTCCGATGTAATTGCAGTGTTTCATCGTCAATGTGATGTCCAAGGAATACTTTGAATCTCCAGTGGTGTATCGGATATTAATACTGGTCTCACAGGGAACGCTCAAAGCACAGACTGTAAGAATAGTCTCTATTCTTGTACTTAAAGCGGCATTATGTATTTACTTCCAATGCGATTTCTGTGTTTCATCGTCAATTTGAAGGTCCAAGGAATACATTGAACCTGCAGTGGTGTATCGGAAACTAATACTGGTCTCACAGGGAATGCTCAAAGCACCGACTGTAAGAAGAGTCTCTATTCTTGTACTTAAGGCGGCATTGTGGCTTTTGTATATAATTACGATGCAATTTCTGTGTGTCATCGTGAA
Source organism: Schistocerca americana (assembly GCF_021461395.2). NCBI lineage: Eukaryota > Metazoa > Arthropoda > Insecta > Orthoptera > Acrididae > Schistocerca > Schistocerca americana. The sequence continues at coordinate 738,489,848 of NC_060123.1, forward strand.
TGTGAAGGTCCAAGGAATACATTGAACCTCCAGCGGTGTATCGGAAAATAATACTGGTCTCACAGGGAATGCTGAAAGCACCGACTGTAAGAAGAGTCTCTATTCTTGTTCTTAAGGCGGCATTGTGGCTTTTGTATTTAATTCCGATGCGATTTCTGTGTTTAATAGTCAATGTGAAGGTCCAAGGAATCCATTGAACCTGCAGTGGTGTATCGGAAACTAATACTGGTCTCACAGGGAATGCTCAAAGCACCGACTGTAAGTAGAGTCTGTAAGGCGGCATTGTGCATTTTGTGTTTAATTCCGATGCGATTTCTGTCTTTCATCGTCAATGTGAAGGTCCAAGGAATACACTGAACCTGCAGTGGTGTATCGGAATCTAATACTTGTCTCACAGGGAATGCTCAAAGCACCGACTGTAAGAAGAGTCCCTATTCTTGTACTTAAGGCGGCATTGTGCCTTTAGTATTTAATTCCGATGCGATTTCTGTGTTTCATCGTCAATTTGAATGTCCAAGGAATACATTGAAGCCTGAGTGGCGTATCGAAAACTAATACGGGTCGCACAGGAAAGGATCAAAACACAGACTCTAAGAAGTCTCACTCTTCTTGCACTTATGGCGGCATTTTGCCTTTTTGTATTTAATTCCAATGTAGTTTCAGTGTTTCATCGTCAATGTGTATCTCCAAGGAATACATTGAACCTGCAGTGGTGTATCGGAAACTAATACTGGTCTCACAGGGAATGCTCAAAGCACTGACAGTAAGAAGAGTCTCTATTCTTGTACATTAGGCATCATTGTGCCTTTTGTATTTAATTCCGATGTAATTTCAGTGTTTCATCGTCAATGTGAATGTCCAAGGAATACATTGAACCTGCAGTGGTGTATCGGAAACTAATACTGGTCTCACAGGGAATACTCAAAGCACCGACTGTAAGTAGAGTCTGTAAGGCGGCATTGTGCCTTTTGTGTTTAATTCCGATGCCATTTTTCTGTTTCATCGTCAATGTGAAGGTCCAAGGAATACACTGAACTTGCAGTAGTGTATCGGAACCTAATACTTGTCTCACAGGGAATGCTCAAAGCACCGACTGTAAGAAGAGTCCCTATTCTTGTACTTAAGGCGGGATTGTGCCTTTTGTATTTAATTCCGATGTGATTTCTGTGTTTAATCGTCAATGTGAAGGTCCAAGGAATACATTGAACCTGCAGTGGTGTATCGGAAACTAATACTGCTCTCACAGGGAATGCTCAAAACACCGACTGTAGGAAGAGCCTCTATTCTTGTACTTAAGGCGGTATTGTGCCTTTAGTATTTAATTCCGATGCGATTTCTGTGTTTCATCGTCAATTTGAATGTCCAAGGAATACTTTGAAGCCTGAGTGGCGTATCGAAAACTAATACGGGTCGCACAGGAAAGGATCAAAACACAGACTCTAAGAAGTCTCACTCTTCTTGCACTTATGGCGGCATTTTGCCTTTTGTATTTAATTCCGATGTAGTTTCAGTGTTTCATCGTCAATGTGTATCTCCAAGGAATACATTGAACCTGCAGTGGTGTATCGGAAACTAATACTGGTCTCACAGGGAATGCTCAAAGCACTGACAGGAAGAAGAGTCTCTATTCTTGTACATTAGGCATCATTGTGCCTTTTGTATTTAATTCCGATGTAATTTCAGTGTTTAAACGTCAATGTGAATGTCCAAGGAATACATTGAACCTCCAGTGGTGTATCGGAAACTAATACTGGTCTCACAGTTAATGCACAAAGCACCGACTGTAAGAAGAGTCTCTATTCTTGTAATTAAGGCGGCATTGTGCCTTTTGTATTTAATTCCGATGCGATTTCTGTGTTTAATCGTCAATGTGAAGGTCCAAGGAATGCATTGAACCTGCAGTGGCGTATCGGAAACTAATACGGGTCGCACAGGAGAGGATCAAAACACAGACTCTAAGAAGTCTCACTCTTCTTGCACTTATGGCGGCATTGTGCCTTTTGTATTTAATTCTGATGTAATTTCAGTGTTTCATCGTCAATGTGAATGTCCAAGAAATACAGTGAACCTCCAGTGGCGTATCGGAAACTAATACTGATCACACAGGGAATGCTCAAAGCACCGAGTGTTTATTCTTGTACTTAAGGCGGCATTGTGCCCTTTGTATTTCATTCCAATGCGATTTCTGTGTTTCATCGTCAATGTGAAAGTCCAAGGAATACACTGAACCTGCAGTGGTGTATCGGAAACTAATACTGGTCTCACAGGGAATGCTCAAAGCACTGACTGTAAGAAGAGTGTCTATTAATGTACTTAATGCGGCATGTGCCTTTTGTATTTAATTCCGATGCGATTTCTGTGTTTAATCGTCAATGTGAAGGTCCAAGGAATACATTGATCCTGCAGTGGCGTATCGGAAACTAGTAAGGGTCGCACAGTAAAATATTAAAACACAGTCTCTAAGAAATCTCACTCTTCTTGCACTTATGGGGGCATTGTGCCTTTTGTATTTAATTCCGATGTAATTTCAGTGTTTCATCGACAATGTGTATGTCCAAGGAATACATTGAAGCTGCGGTGGTGTATCTGAAACTAATACTGGTCACACAGGGAGAGCTCAAACACCGAGTGTCTATTCTTGTACTTAAGGCGGCATTGTGCCCTTTGTATTTAATTGCGATGTCATTTCTGTGTTTCATCGTCAATGTGAAAGTCCAAGGAACACACTGAACCTGCAGTGGTGTATCGGAAACTAATACTGGTCCCACAGGGAATGCTCTAAGCACTGACTGTAAGAAGAGTGTCTATTCCTGTACTTAATGCGGCATGTGCCTTTTGTATTTAATTCCGATGCGATTTCTGTGTTTAATCGTCAATGTGAAGGTCCAAGGAATACATTGAACCTGCAGTGGTGTATCGGAAACTAATACTGGTCTCACAGGGAAAGATCAAAACTCCGACTGTAAGAAGAGTCTCTATTCGTGTACTTAAGGCGGCTTTGTGCCTTTTGTATTTAATACCGTTGCGAATCCTGTGTATCAATGTCAATTTGAAGGTCCAAGGAACACATTGATCCTGCAGTGGTGTATCGGAAACAAATACTGGTCTCACAGGGATGCTCAAAGCACAGACGGTAAGAAGAGCCTCTATTCTTGTACATAAGGCGGCATTGTGCCGTTGGTATTTAATTCCGATGCGATTTCTGTGTTTCATCGTCAATGTGAAGGTCCAAGGAATACATTAAACCTGCAGTGGTGTATCGGAAATTAATACTGGTCTCTCAGGGAATGCTCGAAGAACCGATTGTAAGATGAGTCTCCATTCTTGTACTTAGGGCGGCATTGTGCCTTTTGTATTTAATTCCGATGAAATTGCAGTGTTTCATCGTCAATGTGATGTCCAAGGAATACATTGAATCTCCAGTGGTGTATCGGATATTAATACTGGTCTCACAGGGAACGCTCAAAGCACAGACTGTAAGAATAGTCTCTATTCTTGTACTTAAAGCGGCATTATGTATTTACTTCCAATGCGATTTCTGTGTTTCATCGTCAATTTGAAGGTCCAAGGAATACATTGAACCTGCAGTGGTGTATCGGAAACTAATACTGGTCTCACAGGGAATGCTCAAAGCACCGACTGTAAGAAGAGTCTCTATTCTTGTACTTAGGGCGGCATTGTGGCTTTTGTATATAATTACGATGCAATTTCTGTGTGTCATCGTGAATGTGAAGGTCCAAGGAATACATTGAACCTCCAGCGGTGTATCGGAAAATAATACTGGTCTCACAGGGAATGCTGAAAGCACCGACTGTAAGAAGAGTCTCTATTCTTGTTCTTAAGGCGGCATTGTGGCTTTTGTATTTAATTCCGATGCGATTTCTGTGTTTAATAGTCAATGTGAAGGTCCAAGGAATCCATTGAACCTGCAGTGGTGTATCGGAAACTAATACTGGTCTCACAGGGAATGCTCAAAGCACTGACTGTAAGAAGAGTGTCTATTCCTGTACTTAATGCGGAATTGTGCCTTTTGTATTTCATTCCGATGCCATTTCTCTGTTTCATCGTCAATGTGAAGGTCCAAGGAATACACTGAACCTGCAGTGGTGTATCGGAATCTAATACTTGTCTCACAGGGAATGCTCAAAGCACCGACTGTAAGAAGAGTCCCTATTCTTGTACTTAAGGCGGCATTGTGCCTTTTGTATTTAATTCCCATGTGATTTCTGTGTTTAATCGTCAATGTGAAGGTCCAAGGAATACATTGAACCTGCAGTGGTGTATCGGAAACTAACACTGCTCTCACAGGGAATGCTCAAAACACCGACTGTAGGAAGAGCCTGTATTCTTGTACTTAAGGCGGTATTGTGCCTTTAGTATTTAATTCCGATGCGATTTCTGTGTTTCATCGTCAATTTGAATGTCCAAGGAATACATTGAAGCCTGAGTGGCGTATCGAAAACTAATACGGGTCGCACAGGAAAGGATCAAAACACAGACTCTAAGAAGTCTCACTCTTCTTGCACTTATGGCGGCATTTTGCCTTTTGTATTTAATTCCGATGTAGTTTCAGTGTTTCATCGTCAATGTGTATCTCCAAGGAATACATTGAACCTGCAGTGGTGTATCGGAAACTAATACTGGTCTCACAGGGAATGCTCAAAGCACTGACAGGAAGAAGAGTCTCTATTCTTGTACATTAGGCATCATTGTGCCTTTTGTATTTAATTCCGATGTAATTTCAGTGTTTCATCGTCAATGTGAATGTCCAAGGAATACATTGAACCTCCAGTTGTGTATCGGAAACTAATACTGGTCTGACAGTTAATGCTCAAAGCACCGACTGTAAGAAGAGTCTCTATTCTTGTAATTAAGGCGGCATTGTGCCTTTTGTATTTAATTCCGATGCGATTTCTGTGTTTAATCGTCAATGTGAAGGTCCGAGGAATACATTGAACCTGCAGTGGCGTATCAGAAACTAATACGGGTCGCACAGGAAAGGATCAATTCACAGACTCTAAGAAATCTCACTCTTCTTGCACTTATGGCGGCATTGTGCCTTTTGTATTTAATTCCGATGTAATTTTCGTGTTTCATAGTCAATGTGTATGTCCAAGGAATACATTGAACCTGCAGTGGTGTATCGGAAACTAATACTGGTCTCACAGGGAATACTCGAAACACCGACTGTGAGAAGAGGCTATATTCTTGTACTTAGGGCGGCATTGTGCCTTTTGTATTTAATTCCGATGCGATTTCTGTGTTTCATCGTCAATGTGAAGGTCCAAGGAATGCATTGAACCTGCAGTGGCGTATCGGAAACTAATACGGGTCGCACAGGAGAGGATCAAAACACAGACTCTAAGAAGTCTCACTCTTCTTGCACTTATGGCGGCATTGTGCCTTTTGTATTTAATTCTGATGTAATTTCAGTGTTTCATCGTCAATGTGAAAGTCCAAGGAATACACTGAACCTGCAGTGGTGTATCGGAAACTAATACTGGTCCCACAGGGAATGCTCAAAGCACCGACAGTAAGAAGAGTCTCTATTCTTGTACTTAAGGCGGCATTGTGCCTTTTGTATTTAATTCCGATGCGATTTCTGTGTTTAATCGTCAATGTGAAGGTCCAAGGAATACACTGATCCTGCAGAGGTGTATCGGAAACTAATACTGGTCTCACAGGGAAAGCTCAAAGCACCGACTGTAAGAAGAGTCTCTATTCTTGTACTTAAGGCGGCTTTGTGCCTTTTGTATTTAATTCCGTTGCGAATCCTGTGTATCATCGTCAATTTGAAGGTCCATGGAATACATTGAACCTGCAGTGGTGTATCGGAAACTAATACTGGTCTCACAGGGATGCTCAAAGCACAGACAGTAAGAAGAGCCGCTATTCTTGTACATAAGGCGGCATTGTGCCGTTGGTATTTAATTCCGATGCGATTTCTGTGTTTCATCGTCAATGTGAAGGTCCAAGGAATACATTGAACCTGGAGTGGTGTATCGGAAATTAATCCTGGTCTCACAGGGAATGCTCAAAGCACCGACTGTAAGTAGAGTCTGTAAGGCGGCATTGTGCCTTTTGTGTTTAATTCCGATGCGATTTCTGTCTTTCATCGTCAATGTGAACGTCCAAGGAATACATTGAACTTGCAGTGGTGTATCGGAAACTAATACGGGTCGCACAGGAAAGGATCAATTCACAGACTCTAAGAAATCTCACTCTTCTTGCACTTATGGCGGCATTGTGCCTTTTGTATTTAATTCCGATGTAATTTTCGTGTTTCATAGTCAATGTGTATGTCCAAGGAATACATTGAACCTGCAGTGGTGTATCGGAAACTAATACTGGTCTCACAGGGAATGCTCAAAGCACCGACTGTAAGAAGAGTCCCTATTCTTGTTCTTAAGGCGCCATTGTGCCTTTTGTATTTAATTCCGATGCGATTTCTGTGTATCAGCGTCAATGTGAAGGTCCAAGGAATACATTGAACCTGCAGTGGCGTATCGGAAACTAATACAGGTCGCACAGGAAAGGATCAAATCACAGACTCTAAGAAGTCTCACTCTTCTTGCACTTATGGGGGCATTGTGCCTTTTGTATTTAATTCCGATGTAATTTCAGTGTTTCATCGACAATGTGTATGTCCAAGGAATACATTGAAGCTGCGGTGGTGTATCTGAAACTAATACTGGTCACACAGGGAGAGCTCAAACACCGAGTGTCTATTCTTGTACTTAAGGCGGCATTGTGCCCTTTGTATTTAATTGCGATGTCATTTCTGTGTTTCATCGTCAATGTGAAAGTCCAAGGAACACACTGAACCTGCAGTGGTGTATCGGAAACTAATACTGGTCCCACAGGGAATGCTCTAAGCACTGACTGTAAGAAGGGTGTCTATTCCTGTACTTAATGCGGCATGTGCCTTTTGTATTTAATTCCGATGCGATTTCTGTGTTTAATCGTCAATGTGAAGGTCCAAGGAATACATTGAACCTGCAGTGGTGTATCGGAAACTAATACTGGTCTCACAGGGAAAGATCAAAACACCGACTGTAAGAAGAGTCTCTATTCGTGTACTTAAGGCGGCTTTGTGCCTTTTGTATTTAATACCGTTGCGAATCCTGTGTATCAATGTCAATTTGAAGGTCCAAGGAATACATTGATCCTGCAGTGGTGTATCGGAAACAAATACTGGTCTCACAGGGATGCTCAAAGCACAGACGGTAAGAAGAGCCTCTATTCTTGTACATAAGGCGGCATTGTGCCGTTGGTATTTAATTCCGATGCGATTTCTGTGTTTCATCGTCAATGTGAAGGTCCAAGGAATACATTAAACCTGCAGTGGTGTATCGGAAATTAATACTGGTCTCTCAGGGAATGCTCGAAGAACCGATTGTAAGATGAGTCTCCATTCTTGTACTTAGGGCGGCATTGTGCCTTTTGTATTTAATTCCGATGTAATTGCAGTGTTTCATCGTCAATGTGATGTCCAAGGAATACTTTGAATCTCCAGTGGTGTATCGGATATTAATACTGGTCTCACAGGGAACGCTCAAAGCACAGACTGTAAGAATAGTCTCTATTCTTGTACTTAAAGCGGCATTATGTATTTACTTCCAATGCGATTTCTGTGTTTCATCGTCAATTTGAAGGTCCAAGGAATACATTGAACCTGCAGTGGTGTATCGGAAAATAATACTGGTCTCACAGGGAATGCTCAAAGCACCGACTGTAAGAAGAGTCTCTATTCTTGTACTTAAGGCGGCATTGTGGCTTTTGTATATAATTACGATGCAATTTCTGTGTGTCATCGTGAATGTGAAGGTCCAAGGAATACATTGAACCTCCAGCGGTGTATCGGAAAATAATACTGGTCTCACAGGGAATGCTGAAAGCACCGACTGTAAGACGAGTCTCTATTCTTGTTCTTAAGGCGGCATTGTGGCTTTTGTATTTAATTCCGATGCGATTTCTGTGTTTAATAGTCAATGTGAAGGTCCAAGGAATCCATTGAACCTGCAGTGGTGTATCGGAAACTAATACTGGTCTCACAGGGAATGCTCAAAGCACCGACTGTAAGTAGAGTCTGTAAGGCGGCATTGTGAATTTTGTGTTTAATTCCGATGCGATTTCTGTCTTTCATCGTCAATGTGAAGGTCCAAGGAATACACTGAACCTGCAGTGGTGTATCGGAATCTAATACTTGTCTCACAGGGAGTGCTCAAAGCACCGACTGTAAGAAGAGTCCCTATTCTTGTACTTAAGGCGGCATTGTGCCTTTAGTATTTAATTCCGATGCGATTTCTGTGTTTCATCGTCAATTTGAATGTCCCAGGAATACATTGAAGCCTGAGTGGCGTATCGAAAACTAATACGGGTCGCACAGGAAAGGATCAAAACACAGACTCTAAGAAGTCTCACTCTTCTTGCACTTATGGCGGCATTTTGCCTTTTTGTATTTAATTCCAATGTAGTTTCAGTGTTTCATCGTCAATGTGTATCTCCAAGGAATACATTGAACCTGCAGTGGTGTATCGGAAACTAATACTGGTCTCACAGGGAATGCTCAAAGCACTGACAGTAAGAAGAGTCTCTATTCTTGTACATTAGGCATCATTGTGCCTTTTGTATTTAATTCCGATGTAATTTCAGTGTTTCATCGTCAATGTGAATGTCCAAGGAATACATTGAACCTGCAGTGGTGTATCGGAAACTAATACTGGTCTCACAGGGAATACTCAAAGCACCGACTGTAAGTAGAGTCTGTAAGGCGGCATTGTGCCTTTTGTGTTTAATTCCGATGCCATTTTTCTGTTTCATCGTCAATGTGAAGGTCCAAGGAATACACTGAACTTGCAGTAGTGTATCGGAACCTAATACTTGTCTCACAGGGAATGCTCAAAGCACCGACTGTAAGAAGAGTCCCTATTCTTGTACTTAAGGCGGGATTGTGCCTTTTGTATTTAATTCCGATGTGATTTCTGTGTTTAATCGTCAATGTGAAGGTCCAAGGAATACATTGAACCTGCAGTGGTGTATCGGAAACTAATACTGCTCTCACAGGGAATGCTCAAAACACCGACTGTAGGAAGAGCCTCTATTCTTGTACTTAAGGCGGTATTGTGCCTTTAGTATTTAATTCCGATGCGATTTCTGTGTTTCATCGTCAATTTGAATGTCCAAGGAATACTTTGAAGCCTGAGTGGCGTATCGAAAACTAATACGGGTCGCACAGGAAAGGATCAAAACACAGACTCTAAGAAGTCTCACTCTTCTTGCACTTATGGCGGCATTTTGCCTTTTGTATTTAATTCCGATGTAGTTTCAGTGTTTCATCGTCAATGTGTATCTCCAAGGAATACATTGAACCTGCAGTGGTGTATCGGAAACTAATACTGGTCTCACAGGGAATGCTCAAAGCACTGACAGGAAGAAGAGTCTCTATTCTTGTACATTAGGCATCATTGTGCCTTTTGTATTTAATTCCAATGTAATTTCAGTGTTTCAACGTCAATGTGAATGTCCAAGGAATACATTGAACCTCCAGTGGTGTATCGGAAACTAATACTGGTCTCACAGTTAATGCACAAAGCACCGACTGTAAGAAGAGTCTCTATTCTTGTAATTAAGGCGGCATTGTGCCTTTTGTATTTAATTCCGATGCGATTTCTGTGTTTAATCGTCAATGTGAAGGTCCAAGGAATGCATTGAACCTGCAGTGGCGTATCGGAAACTAATACGGGTCGCACAGGAGAGGATCAAAACACAGACTCTAAGAAGTCTCACTCTTCTTGCACTTATGGCGGCATTGTGCCTTTTGTATTTAATTCTGATGTAATTTCAGTGTTTCATCGTCAATGTGAATGTCCAAGAAATACAGTGAACCTCCAGTGGCGTATCGGAAACTAATACTGATCACACAGGGAATGCTCAAAGCACCGAGTGTTTATTCTTGTACTTAAGGCGGCATTGTGCCCTTTGTATTTCATTCCAATGCGATTTCTGTGTTTCATCGTCAATGTGAAAGTCCAAGGAATACACTGAACCTGCAGTGGTGTATCGGAAACTAATACTGGTCTCACAGGGAATGCTCAAAGCACTGACTGTAAGAAGAGTGTCTATTCCTGTACTTAATGCGGCATGTGCCTTTTGTATTTAATTCCGATGCGATTTCTGTGTTTAATCGTCAATGTGAAGGTCCAAGGAATACATTGATCCTGCAGTGGCGTATCGGAAACTAGTAAGGGTCGCACAGTAAAATATTAAAACACAGTCTCTAAGAAATCTCACTCTTCTTGCACTTATGGGGGCATTGTGCCTTTTGTATTTAATTCCGATGTAATTTCAGTGTTTCATCGACAATGTGTATGTCCAAGGAATACATTGAAGCTGCGGTGGTGTATCTGAAACTAATACTGGTCACACAGGGAGAGCTCAAACACCGAGTGTCTATTCTTGTACTTAAGGCGGCATTGTGCCCTTTGTATTTAATTGCGATGTCATTTCTGTGTTTCATCGTCAATGTGAAAGTCCAAGGAACACACTGAACCTGCAGTGGTGTATCGGAAACTAATACTGGTCCCACAGGGAATGCTCTAAGCACTGACTGTAAGAAGAGTGTCTATTCCTGTACTTAATGCGGCATGTGCCTTTTGTATTTAATTCCGATGCGATTTCTGTGTTTAATCGTCAATGTGAAGGTCCAAGGAATACATTGAACCTGCAGTGGTGTATCGGAAACTAATACTGGTCTCACACGGAAAGATCAAAACACCGACTGTAAGAAGAGTCCCTATTCGTGTACTTAAGGCGGCTTTGTGCCTTTTGTATTTAATACCGTTGCGAATCCTGTGTATCAATGTCAATTTGAAGGTCCAAGGAATACATTGATCCTGCAGTGGTGTATCGGAAACAAATACTGGTCTCACAGGGATGCTCAAAGCACAGACGGTAAGAAGAGCCTCTATTCTTGTACATAAGGCGGCATTGTGCCGTTGGTATTTAATTCCGATGCGATTTCTGTGTTTCATCGTCAATGTGAAGGTCCAAGGAATACATTAAACCTGCAGTGGTGTATCGGAAATTAATACTGGTCTCTCAGGGAATGCTCGAAGAACCGATTGTAAGATGAGTCTCCATTCTTGTACTTAGGGCGGCATTGTGCCTTTTGTATTTAATTCCGATGAAATTGCAGTGTTTCATCGTCAATGTGATGTCCAAGGAATACATTGAATCTCCAGTGGTGTATCGGATATTAATACTGGTCTCACAGGGAACGCTCAAAGCACAGACTGTAAGAATAGTCTCTATTCTTGTACTTAAAGCGGCATTATGTATTTACTTCCAATGCGATTTCTGTGTTTCATCGTCAATTTGAAGGTCCAAGGAATACATTGAACCTGCAGTGGTGTATCGGAAACTAATACTGGTCTCACAGGGAATGCTCAAAGCACCGACTGTAAGAAGAGTCTCTATTCTTGTACTTAAGGCGGCATTGTGGCTTTTGTATATAATTACGATGCAATTTCTGTGTGTCATCGTGAATGTGAAGGTCCAAGGAATACATTGAACCTCCAGCGGTGTATCGGAAAATAATACTGGTCTCACAGGGAATGCTGAAAGCACCGACTGTAAGAAGAGTCTCTATTCATGTTCTTAAGGCGGCATTGTGGCTTTTGTATTTAATTCCGATGCGATTTCTGTGTTTAATAGTCAATGTGAAGGTCCAAGGAATCCATTGAACCTGCAGTGGTGTATCGGAAACTAATACTGGTCTCACAGGGAATGCTCAAAGCACTGACTGTAAGAAGAGTGTCTATTCCTGTACTTAATGCGGAATTGTGCCTTTTGTATTTCATTCCGATGCCATTTCTTTGTTTCATCGTCAATGTGAAGGTCCAAGGAATACACTGAACCTGCAGTGGTGTATCGGAATCTAATACTTGTCTCACAGGGAATGCTCAAAGCACCGACTGTAAGAAGAGTCCCTATTCTTGTACTTAAGGCGGCATTGTGCCTTTTGTATTTAATTCCGATGTGATTTCTGTGTTTAATCGTCAATGTGAAGGTCCAAGGAATACATTGAACCTGCAGTGGTGTATCGGAAACTAACACTGCTCTCACAGGGAATGCTCAAAACACCGACTGTAGGAAGAGCCTGTATTCTTGTACTTAAGGTTGTATTGTGCCTTTAGTATTTAATTCCGATGCGATTTCTGTGTTTCATCGTCAATTTGAATGTCCAAGGAATACATTGAAGCCTGAGTGGCGTATCGAAAACTAATACGGGTCGCACAGGAAAGGATCAAAACACAGACTCTAAGAAGTCTCACTCTTCTTGCACTTATGGCGGCATTTTGCCTTTTGTATTTAATTCCGATGTAGTTTCAGTGTTTCATCGTCAATGTGTATCTCCAAGGAATACATTGAACCTGCAGTGGTGTATCGGAAATTAATACTGGTCTCACAGGGAATGCTCAAAGCACTGGCAGGAAGAAGAGTCTCTATTCTTGTACATTAGGCATCATTGTGCCTTTTGTATTTAATTCCGATGTAATTTCAGTGTTTCATCGTCAATGTGAATGTCCAAGGAATACATTGAACCTCCAGTTGTGTATCGGAAACTAATACTGGTCTGACAGTTAATGCTCAAAGCACCGACTGTAAGAAGAGTCTCTATTCTTGTAATTAAGGCGGCATTGTGCCTTTTGTATTTAATTCCGATGCGATTTCTGTGTTTAATCGTCAATGTGAAGGTCCGAGGAATACATTGAACCTGCAGTGGCGTATCAGAAACTAATACGGGTCGCACAGGAAAGGATCAATTCACAGACTCTAAGAAATCTCACTCTTCTTGCACTTATGGCGGCATTGTGCCTTTTGTATTTAATTCCGATGTAATTTTCGTGTTTCATAGTCAATGTGTATGTCCAAGGAATACATTGAACCTGCAGTGGTGTATCGGAAACTAATACTGGTCTCACAGGGAATACTCGAAACACCGACTGTGAGAAGAGGCTATATTCTTGTACTTAGGGCGGCATTGTGCCTTTTGTATTTAATTCCGATGCGATTTCTGTGTTTCATCGTCAATGTGAAGGTCCAAGGAATGCATTGAACCTGCAGTGGCGTATCGGAAACTAATACGGGTCGCACAGGAGAGGATCAAAACACAGACTCTTAGAAGTCTCACTCTTCTTGCACTTATGGCGGCATTGTGCCTTTTGTATTTAATTCTGATGTAATTTCAGTGTTTCATCGTCAATGTGAAAGTCCAAGGAATACACTGAACCTGCAGTGGTGTATCGGAAACTAATACTGGTCCCACAGGGAATGCTCAAAGCACCGACAGTAAGAAGAGTCTCTATTCTTGTACTTAAGGCGGCATTGTGCCTTTTGTATTTAATTCCGATGCGATTTCTGTGTTTAATCGTCAATGTGAAGGTCCAAGGAATACACTGATCCTGCAGAGGTGTATCGGAAACTAATACTGGTCTCACAGGGAAAGCTCAAAGCACCGACTGTAAGAAGAGTCTCTATTCTTGTACTTAAGGCGGCTTTGTGCCTTTTGTATTTAATTCCGTTGCGAATCCTGTGTATCATCGTCAATTTGAAGGTCCATGGAATACATTGAACCTGCAGTGGTGTATCGGAAACTAATACTGGTCTCACAGGGATGCTCAAAGCACAGACAGTAAGAAGAGCCGCTATTCTTGTACATAAGGCGGCATTGTGCCGTTGGTATTTAATTCCGATGCGATTTCTCTGTTTCATCGTCAATGTGAAGGTCCAAGGAATACATTGAACCTGCAGTGGTGTATCGGAAATTAATCCTGGTCTCACAGGGAATGCTCAAAGCACCGACTGTAAGTAGAGTCTGTAAGGCGGCATTGTGCCTTTTGTGTTTAATTCCGATGCGATTTCTGTCTTTCATCGTCAATGTGAACGTCCAAGGAATACATTGAACTTGCAGTGGTGTATCGGAAACTAATACTGGTCTCACAGGGAATGCTCAAAGCACTGACTGTAAGAAGAGTGTCTATTCCTGTACTTAATGCGGCATTGTGCCTTTTGTATTTAATTCCGATGTCATTTCTCTGTTTCATCGTCAATGTGAAGGTCCAAGGAATACACTGAACCTGCAGTGGTGTATCGGAAACTAATACTGGTCTCACAGGGAATGCTCAAAGCACCGACTGTAAGAAGAGTCTCTATTCTCGTACTTAATGCGGCATTGTGCCTTTTGTATTTAATTCCGATGTGATTTCTGTGTTTCATCGTCAATTTGAAGGTCCAAGGAATACATTGAAGATGCAGTGGCGTATCGAAAATTAATACGGGTCGCACAGGAAAGGATCAAAACACAGACTCTAAGAAGTCTCACGTTTCTTGCACTTATGGCGGCATTTTCCTTTTGTATTTAATTCCGATGTAGTTTCAGTGTTTCATCGTCAATGTGTATGTCCAAGGAATACATTGAACCTGCAGTGGTGTATCGGAAACTAATACTGGTCTCACAGGGAATACTCGAAACACCGACTGTGAGAAGAGGCTATATTCTTGTACTTAGGTCGTAATTGTGCCTTTTGTATTTAATTCCGATGCGATTTCTGTGTTTCATCGTCAATGTGAAGGTCCAAGGAATGCATTGAACCTGCAGTGGCGTATTGGAAACTAATACGGGTCGCACAGGAGAGGATCAAAACACAGACTCTAAGAAGTCTCACTCTTCTTGCACTTATGGCGGCATTGTGCCTTTTGTATTTAATTCCGATGTAATTTCAGTGTTTCATAGTCAATGTGAATGTCCAAGAAATACAGTGAACCTCCAGTGGCGTAACGGAAACTAATACTGATCACACAGGGAATGCTCAAAGCACCGAGTGTTTATTCTTGTACTTAAGGCGGCATTGTGCCCTTTGTATTTCATTGCGATGCGATTTCTGTGTTCCATCGTCAATGTGAAAGTCCAAGGAATACACTGAACCTGCAGTGGTGTATCGAAAACTAATACTGGTCCCACAGGGAATGCTCAAAGCACCGACAGTAAGAAGAGTCTCTATTCTTGTACTTAAGCCGGCATTGTGCCTTTTGTATCTAATTCCGTTGCGAATTCTGTGTATCATCGTCAATTTGAAGGTCCAAGGAATACATTGAACCTGCAGTGGCGTATCGAAAACTAATACGGGTCGCACAGGAAAGGATCAAAGACAACCTCTAAGAAGTCTCACTCCTCTTGCACTTCTGGCGGCATTGTGCCTTTTGTATATAATTCCGATGTAATTTCAGTGTTTAATCGTCAATGTGAAGGTCCAAGGAATAAACTGAACCTGCAGACGTGTAGCGGAAACTAATACTGGTCTCACAGGGAATGCTCAAATCACCGACTGTAAGAAGAGTCTCAATTCTTGTTCTTAAGGCGGCATTGTGCCTTTTGTATATAATTCCGATGCGATTTCTGTATTTAATCGTCAATGTGAAGGTCTAAGGAATACATTGAACCTGCAGTGGTGTATCGGAAACTAATACTGGTCTCACTGGGAATGCTCAAAGCACCGACTGTAAGAAGAGTCTCTATTCTTGTTCTTAAGGCGGCATTGTGCCTTTTGTATTTAATTCCGATGCGATTTCTGTGTATCATCGTCAATTTGAAAGTCCAAGGAATACATCGAACCTGCAGTGGCGTATCGAAAACTAATACAGGTCCACAGGAAAGATCAAAACACAGACTCTAAAAAGTCTCACTCTTCTTGCAGTTAATTCGGCATTGTGCCTTTTCTATTTAATTCCGATGTAATTTCATTGTTTCATCGTCAATGTGTATGTCCAAGGAATACATTGATCCTGCAGTGTTGTATCGGAAGCTAATACTGGTCTCACAGGGAATGCTCAAATCACCGACTTAAGAAGAGGCTCTATTCTTGTACATAAGGCAGCAATGTGCCTTTTGTATTTAATTCCGATGCGATTTCTGTGTTTCATCGTCAATGTGAAATCCAAGGAATACATTGAACCTGCAACGGTGTATCGGAAACTAATACTGGTCTCACAGGCTATGCTCGAAGCACCGACTGTAAGAAGAGTCTCTATTCTTGTACTTAAGGCCGCATTGTTCCTTTTGTATTTTATTCCGATGCGATTTCTGTGCTTCATCCTCTATGTGAAGGTCCAAGGAATACACTGATATTGCAGTGGTGTATCGGAAACTAATACTGGTCTCACAGGGAATGCTCAAAGCCCCGACTGTAACAAGGGTGTCTATTCTTGTACTTATGGCGGCATTGTGCCTTTTGTATTTAATTCCGATTTAATCTCAGTGTTTAATCGTAAATGTGAAGGTCCAAGGAATACACTGAACCTGCACTAAGGTATTGGAAACTAACACTGGTCTCACAGGGAATGCTCAAAGCACCGACTGTAAGAAGAGTCTCTATATTTGTACTTAAGGCGGCATTGTGCATTTTGTATTTAATGCTGATGCAATTTCTGTGTTTCATCGTCAATGTGTATGTCCAAGGAATACATTTGACCTGCAGTGGTGTATCGGAAACTAATACTGGTCTCACAGGGAATGCTCAAAGCACCGACTGTAAGAAGAGTCTCTATTCTTGTACATAAGGCGGCATTGTGCCTTTTGTATTAAATTCCGATGAGTTTTTGGTGTTTCATCGTCAATGTGAAGGTCCAAGGAATACACTGAACATGCAGTGGTGATTCGGAAACTAATACTGGTCTCACAGTTAATGCTCAAATCACCGACTGTAAGAACAGTCTCTATTCTTGTACTTAAGTCGGCATTGTGCCTTTTGTATTTAATTCCGATTTGATTTCTGTGTTTCATCGTCGATGTGAAGGTCGAAGGAATACATTGAACCAGGTGTGATGTATCGGAGAACTAATACTGGTCTCACTTGAGAGCGTCAAAGCACATACTCTAAGAAGTCTCACTTTTCTTGCACTTAAGGCGGAATTATGCCTTTTTTATGTAATTCCTATGTAATTTCAGTGTTTCATCGTCAATGTGTATGACCAAGGAATACACTGAACCTGCACTGTTGTATCGGAAGCTAATACTGGTCTCACAGGGAATGCTCAAAGCACCGACTTAAGAAGAGTCTCTATTCTTGTACATAAGGCGGCATTGTGCCTTTTGTATTTAATTCCGATGCGATTTATGTGTTTCATCGTCAATGGGAAATCCAAGGAATACATTGAACCTGCAATGGTGTATCGGAAACTAATACTGGTCTCACAGGCTATGCTTGAAACACCGACTGTAAGAAGAGTCTCTATTCTTGTACTTAAGGTGGCATTGTTCCTTTTGTATTTCATTCCGATGCGATTTCTGTGCTTCATCCTCAATGTGAAGGTCCAAGGAATACACTGAAATTTTAGTGGTGTATCGGAAACTGATACTGGTCTCACAGGGAATGCTCAAAGCACCGTCTGAAAGAAGAGTCTCTATTCTTGTAATTAAGGCGGCGTTGTGCCTTTTGTATTTAATTCCGATGCGATTTCTCTGTTTAATCGTCAATGTGAAGGTCCAAGGAATACATTGAACCTGCAGTGGCGTTTCGGAAACTAATACGGGTCGCACAGGAAAGGATCAAATCACAGACGCTAAGAAATCTCACTCTTCTTGCACTTATGGCGGCATTGTGCCTTTTGTATTTAATTCCGATGCGATTTCTGTGCTTCATCGACAATGTGTATTTGCAAGGAATACATTGAACGTGCAGTGCTGTATCGGAAACTAATACTGATCACACAGGGAATGCTCAAAGCACCGAGTGTTTATTCTTGTACTTAAGGCGGCATTGTGCGCTTTGTATTTAATTCCGATGCGATTTCTGTGTTTCATCGTCAATGTGAAAGTCCAAGGAATACACTGAACCTTCAGTGGTGTATCGGAAACTAATACTGGTCCCACAGGGAATGCTCAAAGCACCGACAGTAAGAAGAGTCTCTATTCCTGTACTTAAGGCGGCATTGTGACTTTTGTATTTAATTCCGTTGCGAATTCTGTGTATCATCGTCAATTTGAAGGTCCAAGGAATACACTGAACCTGCAGTGGCGTATCGAAAACTAATACGGGTCGCACAGGAAAGGATCAAACACAGTTTCTAAGAAGTCTCACTCTTCTTGCACTTATGGCGGTATTGTGGCCTTTGTATATAATTCCGATGTAATTTCAGTGTTTCATCGTCAATGTGAAGGTCCAAGGAATAAACTGAACCTGCAGACGTGTAGCGGAAACTAATACTGGTCTCACAGGGAATGATCAAAGCACCGACTGTAAGAAGAGTCTCTTTTCTTGTTCTTAATTCGGCATTGTGCCATTTGTATTTCATTCCGATGCGATTTCTGTGTTTAATCGTCAATGTGAAGGTCCAAAGAATACATTGAACCTGCAAGGGAGTATCGGAAACTAATACTGGTCTCACAGGGAATGCTCAAAGCACCGACTGTAAGAATAGTCTCAATTCTTGTACTTAAGGCGGCATTGTGCCTTTTGTATTTAATTCCGATGCGATTTCTGTGTATCATCGTCAATTTGAAGGTCCAAGGAATACATCGAACCTGCAGTGGCGTATCGAAATCTAATACAGGTCCACAGGAAAGGATCAAAATACAGACTCTAAGAAGTCTCACTCTTCTTGCACTTATTGCGGCATTGTGCCCTTTGTATTTAATTCCGATGTGATTTCAGTGTTTCATCGTCAATGTGTATGTCCGAGGAATACATTGAACCTGCGGTGGTGTATCGGAAACTAATACTGGTCCCACAGGGAATGCTCAAAACACCGACTGTAAGAAAAGTCTCTATTCTTGTACTTCAGGCGGGATTGTGGCTTTTGTATTTAATTCCGATGCCATTTCTGTGTTTCATCGTCAATTTGAAGGTCCAAGGAATACATTGAACCTGCAGTGGTGTATCGGAAACTAATACTAGTCTCACAGGCAATGTTCAAAGCACCGACTGTGAGAAGAGTCTCTACTCTTGTACTTCTGGCGGCATTGTGACTTTTGTATTTAATTCCGATGCGATTTCTGTGTTTCCTCGTCAATGTGAAGGTGCAAGGAACACATTGAACCTACAGTGGTGTATCGGAAACTAATACAGGTCGCACAGGAAAGGATTAAAGCACAGTCTCTAAGAAGTCTCACTCTTCTTGCACTTAAGGCGGCATTGTGCCTTTTGTATTTAATTCCGAAGTAATTTCAGTGTTTCATCGTCAATGTGTATGTCCAAGGAATACATTGAACCTGCAGTGTTGTATCGGAAGCTAATACTGGTCTCACAGGGAATGCTCAAAGCACCGACTTAAGAAGAGTCTGTATTCTTGTACATAAGGCGGCATTGTGCCATTTGTATTAAAATCCGATGCAATTACTGTGTTTCATCGTCAATGTGTATGTCTAAGGAATATATTGAACATGCAGTGGTGTATCGGAAACTAATACTGGTCTCACAGGGAATGCTCAAATCACCGACTGTAAAAAGAGACTCTATTCTTGTACTTAAGGCGGCATTGTGCCTTTTGTATTTAATTCCAACGCGATATCTGTTTTTCATCGTCAATGTGAAGGTCCAAGGAAAACATTTAACCTGCAGTGGTGTATCGGAAACTAATACTGGTCTCACAGGGAATGCTCAAAGTGCCGACTGTAAGTAGACTCTCTATTCTTGTACTTAAGGCGGCATTGTGCCATTTGTATTTAATTCCGATGCCATGTCTGTGTTTCATCGTCAATGTGAAGGTCCAAGGAATACATTGTACCTGCAGTGGTGTATCGAAAACTAATACTGGTCTCGCAGGGAATGCTCAAAGCACCGACTGTAAGAAGAGTCTCCATTCTTGCACTTATGGCGGCATTGTTCCTTTTGTATTTAATTTCGATGTAATTCCAGTGTTTCATCGTCAATGTGTATGTCTAAGGAATACATTGAAGCTGCAGTGGTGTATCGGTAACTAATACTGGACTCACAGGGAATGCTCTAAGCACCGACTGTAAGGAGAGTCTCGATTCTTATACTTATTGCGGCATTGTGCCTTTTGTATTTAGTTCCGATGCGATTTCTGTGCTTCATCGTCAATGTGTATGTCCAAGGAATGCATTGAACCTGCGGTGGTGTATCGGAAACTAATACTGGTCTCACAGGGAACGCTCAAAGCACCGACTGTAATAAGAGTCTCTATTCTTGCACTTATGGCAGCATTGTGCCTTTTGTATTTAATTCCGATGTAATTTCAGTGTTTCATGGTCAATGTGTATGTCTCAGGAATTCATTGAACCTGCAGTGGTGTATCGGAAACTAATACTGGTCTCACAGGGAACGCTCAAAGCACCGACTGTAAGAAGAGTCTCTATTCTTGTACTTATTGCGGCATTGTGCATTTTGTATTTATTTTCGATGCGATTTCTGTGTTTCATCGTCAATGCGAATGTCCAAGGAATACATTGTACCTGCAGTGGTGTATCGAAAACTAATACTGGACTCACAGGGAATGCTCTAAGCACCGACTGTAAGGAGAGTCTCGATTCTTATACTTATTGCGGCATTGTGCCTTTTGTATTTAGTTCCGATGCGATTTCTGTGCTTCATCGTCAATGTGTATGTCCAAGGAATGCATTGAACCTGCGGTGGTGTATCGGAAACTAATACTGGTCTCACAGGGAACGCTCAAAGCACCGACTGTAATAAGAGTCTCTATTCTTGCACTTATGGCGGCATTGTGTCTTTTGTATTTAATTCTGATGTAATTTCAGTGTTTCATCGTCAATGTGTAAGTCTAAGGAATTCATTGAACCTGCAGTGGTGTATCGGAAACTAATACTGGTCTCACAGGGAATGCTCAAAGCACCGACTGTAAGAAGAGTCTCTATTCTTGTACTTATTGCGGCATTGTGCATTTTGTATTTAGTTCCGATGCGATTTCTGTGTTTCATCGTCAATGCGAAGGTCCAGTGAATACATTGAACCTGCAGTGGTGTATCGGAAACTAATACCGGTCTCACAGGAAAGGATCAAAGCACAGACTCTAAGAAGTCTCACTCATCATGCAGTTAAGGCGGCATTGTTCCTTTTGTATTTAATTCCGATGTAATTTCAGTGTTTCATCGTCTTTGAGTACGTCCAAGGAATACATTGAACCTGTAGTGGTGTATCGGAAACTGATACTGGTCTCACAGGGAATGCTCAAAGCACCGACTGTAAGAAGAGTCTCTATTCTTGTACGTAAGGCGGCATTGTGCCTTTTGTTTTTAATTCTGATGCGATTTCTGTCTTTCATCGTCAATGCGTATGTCCAAGGAATACATTGAACCTGCAGTGCTGTATCAGAAACTAATACTGGTCTCACAGGGAATGCTCAAAGCACCGACTGTAAGAAGAGTCTCTATTCTTGTACTTAAGGCGTCATTGTGCCTTTTGTATTTAAGTCCAATGCGATTTCTGTGTTTCATCGTCAATGTGAAGGTACAAGGAATACATTGTACCTGCAGTGGTGTATCGGAAACTAATACTGGTCTCACAGGGAATGCTCAAAGCACCGACTGTAAGAAGAGTCTCTATTCTTGTACTAATTGCGGCATTGTGCATTTTGTATTTAGTTCCGATGCGATTTCTGTGTTTCATCGTCAATGCGAAAGTCCAAGGAATACATTGAACCTGCAGTGGTGTATCGGAAACTAATACCGGTCTCACAGGAAAGGATCAAAGCACAGACTCTAAGAAGTCTCACTCATCTTGCAGTTAAGGCGGCATTGTTCCTTTTGTAATTAATTCCGATGTAATTTCAGTGTCTCATCGTCATTGAGTATGTCCAAGGAATACATTGAACCTGTAGTGGCGTATCGGAAACTAATACTAGTCTCACAGGGAATGCTCAAAGCACCGACTGTAAGAAGAGTCTCTATTCTTGTACGTAAGGCGGCATTGTGCCTTTTGTTTTTAATTCTGATGCGATTTCTGTCTTTCATCGTCAATGCGTATGTCCAAGGAATACATTGAACCTGCAGTGCTGTATCAGAAACTAATACTGGTCTCACAGGGAATGCTCAAAGCACCGACTGTAAGAAGAGTCTCTATTCTTGTACTTAAGGCGGCATTGTGCCTTTTGTATTTAAGTCCGATGCGATTTCTGTGTTTCATCGTCAATGTGAAGGTACAAGGAATACATTGTACCTGCAGTGGTGTATCGGAAACTAATACTGGTCACACAGGAAACGCTCAAAGCACCGACTGTAAGAAGAGTCTCTATTCCTGTACGTAAGGCTTCATTGTGCCTTTTGTTTTTAATTCCGATGCGATTTCTGTCTTTCATCGTCAATTCGTATGTAGAAGGAATACATTGAACCTGCAGTGCTGTATCAGAAACTAATACTGGTCTCACAGGGAATGCTCAAAGCACCGACTGTAAGAAGAGTCTCTATTCTTGTACTTATTGCGGCATTGTGCCTTTTGTATTTAGTTCCGATTCGATTTTTGTGTTTCATCGTCAATGCGAAGGTCCAAGGAATACATTGAACCTGCAGTGGTGTATCGGAAACTAATAATGGTCTCACAGGAAAGGATCAAAGCACAGACTCTAAGAAGTCTCACTCATCTTGCTTTTAAGGCGGCATTGTTCCTTTTGTATTTAATTCTGATGTAATTTCAATGTTTCATCTTCAATGAGTAAGTCCAAGGAATACATTGAACCTAGAGTGGTGTATCGGAAACTAATACTGGTCTCACAGGGAATGCTCAAAGCACCGACTGTAAGAAGAGTCTCTATTGTTGTACGTAAGGCGGCATTGTGCCTTTTGTTTTTAATTCCGATGCGATTTCTGTCTTTCATCGTCAATGCGTATGTCTAAGGAATACATTGAACCTGCAGTGCTGTATCAGAAACTAATACTGGTCTCACAGGGAATGCTCAAAGCACCGACTGTAAGAAGAGTCTCTATTCTTGTACTTATTGCGGCATTCTGCCTTTTGTATTTAGTTCCGATTCGATTTTTGTGTTTCATCGTCAATGCGAAGGTCCAAGGAATACATTGAACCTGCAGTGGTGTATCGGAAACTATTACTGGTCTCACAGGAAAAGATCAAAGAACTGACTCTAAGAAGTCTTACTCATCTTGCCGTTAAGGCGGCATTGTTCCTTTTGTATTTAATTCAAATGTTGTTTCAGTGTTTCTTCGTCAATGAATATGTCCAAGGAATACATAGAACCTGGAGTGGTGTATCGGAAACTAATACTGGTCTCACGGGGAGAGCTCAAAGCACCGAATGTAAGAAGAGTCTCTATTCTTGCACTTATGGCGGCATTGTGTCTTTTGTATTTAATTCCGATGTAATTTCAGTGTTTCATCGTCAATGTGTAAGTCTAAATAATTCATTGAACCTGCAGTGGTGTATCGGAAACTAATACTGGTCTCACAGGGAATGCTCAAAGCACCGACTGTAAGAAGAGTCTCTATTCTTGTACTTATTGCGGCATTGTGCATTTTGTATTTAGTTCCGATGCGATTTCTGTGTTTCATCGTCAATGCGAAGGTCCAGTGAATACATTGAACCTGCAGTGGTGTATCGGAAACTAATACCGGTCTCACAGGAAAGGATCAAAGCACAGACTCTAAGAAGTCTCACTCATCTTGCAGTTAAGGCGGCATTGTTCCTTTTGTATTTAATTCCGATGTAATTTCAGTGTTTCATCGTCTTTGAGTACGTCCAAGGAATACATTGAACCTGTAGTGGTGTATCGGAAACTGATACTGGTCTCACAGGGAATGCTCAAAGCACCGACTGTAAGAAGAGTCTCTATTCTTGTACGTAAGGCGGCATTGTGCCTTTTGTTTTTAATTCTGATGCGATTTCTGTCTTTCATCGTCAATGCGTATGTCCAAGGAATACATTGAACCTGCAGTGCTGTATCAGAAACTAATACTGGTCTCACAGGGAATGCTCAAAGCACCGACTGTAAGAAGAGTCTCTATTCTTGTACTTAAGGCGTCATTGTGCCTTTTGTATTTAAGTCCAATGCGATTTCTGTGTTTCATCGTCAATGTGAAGGTACAAGGAATACATTGTACCTGCAGTGGTGTATCGGAAACTAATACTGGTCTCACAGGGAATGCTCAAAGCACAGACTGTAAGAAGAGTCTCTATTCTTGTACTTATTGCGGCATTGTGCATTTTGTATTTAGTTCCGATGCGATTTCTGTGTTTCATCGTCAATGCGAAAGTCCAAGGAATACATCGAACCTGCAGTGGTGTATCGGAAACTAATACCGGTCTCACAGGAAAGGATCAAAGCACAGACTCTAAGAAGTCTCACTCATCTTGCAGTTAAGGCGGCATTGTTCCTTTTGTAATTAATTCCGATGTAATTTCAGTGTCTCATCGCCATTGAGTATGTCCAAGGAATACATTGAACCTGTAGTGGCGTATCGGAAACTAATACTGGTCTCACAGGGAATGCTCAAAGCACCGACTGTAAGAAGAGTCTCTATTCTTGTACGTAAGGCGGCATTGTGCCTTTTGTTTTTAATTCTGATGCGATTTCTGTCTTTCATCGTCAATGCGTATGTCCAAGGAATACATTGAACCTGCAGTGCTGTATCAGAAACTAATACTGGTCTCACAGGGAATGCTCAAAGCACCGACTGTAAGAAGAGTCTCTATTCTTGTACTTAAGGCGGCATTGTGCCTTTTGTATTTAAGTCCGATGCGATTTCTGTGTTTCATCGTCAACGTGAAGGTACAAGGAATACATTGTACCTGCAGTGGTGTATCGGAAACTAATACTGGTCTCACAGGAAACGCTCAAAGCACCGACTGTAAGAAGAGTCTCTATTCCTGTACGTAAGGCGGCATTGTGCCTTTTGTTTTTAATTCCGATGCGATTTCTGTCTTTCATCGTCAATTCGTATGTCCAAGGAATACATTGAACCTGCAGTGCTGTATCAGAAACTAATACTGGTCTCACAGGGAATGCTCAAAGCACCGACTGTACGAAGAGTCTCTATTCTTGTACTTATTGCGGCATTGTGCCTTTTGTATTTAGTTCCGATTCGATTTTTGTGTTTCATCGTCAATACGAAGGTCCAAGGAATACATTGAACCTGCAGTGGTGTATCGGAAACTAATAATGGTCTCACAGGAAAGGATCAAAGCACAGACTCTAAGAAGTCTCACTCATCTTGCTTTTAAGGCGGCATTGTTCCTTTTGTATTTAATTCTGATGTAATTTCAATGTTTCATCTTCAATGAGTAAGTCCAAGGAATACATTGAACCTAGAGTGGTGTATCGGAAACTAATACTGGTCTCACAGGGAATGCTCAAAGCACCGACTGTAAGAAGAGTCTCTATTGTTGTACGTAAGGCGGCATTGTGCCTTTTGTTTTTAATTCCGATGCGATTTCTGTCTTTCATCGTCAATGCGTATGTCCAAGGAATACATTGAACCTGCAGTGCTGTATCAGAAACTAATACTGGTCTCACAGGGAATGCTCAAAGCACCGACTGTAAGAAGAGTCTCTATTCTTGTACTTATTGCGGCATTGTGCCTTTTGTATTTAGTTCCGATTCGACCTCTGTGTTTCATCGACAATGCGAAGGTCCAAGGAATACATTGAACCTGCAGTGGTGTATCGGAAACTAATACTGGTCTCACAGGAAAGGATCAAAGCACAGACTCTAAGAGGTCTCACTCATCTTTCCGTTAAGGCGGCATTGTTCCTTTTGTATTTAATTCTGATGTAATTTCAGTGTTTCATCGTCAATGTGTATGTCTAAGGAATACATTGAACCTGCAGTGGTGTTACGGAAACTAGTACTGGTCTCGCAGGGAATGCTCAAAGCACCGACTGTAAGAAGAGTCTCTATTCTTGCACTTATGGTGGCATTGTGCCTTTTGTATTTAATTCCAATGTAATTTCAGTGTTTCATCGTCAATGTGTATGTCTAAGGAATACATTGAAACTGCAGTGGTGTATCGGAAACTAGTACTGGTCTCGCAGGGAATGCTCAAAGCACCGACTGTAAGAAGACTCTCTATTCTTGTACTTAAGGCGGCATTGTGCCATTTCTATTTAATTCCGATGCCATTTCTGTGTTCCATCGTCAATGTGAAGGTCCAAGGAATACATTGTACCTGCAGTGGTGTATCGGAAACTAGTACTGGTCTCGCAGGGAATGCTCAAAGCACCGACTGTAAGAACAGTCTCTATTCTTGTACTTAAGGCGGCATTGTACATTTTGTATTTAGTTCCGATGCGATTTCTGTGTTTCATCGTCAAAGCGAAGGTCCAAGGAATACATTGAACCTGCAGTGGTGTATCGGAAACTAATACTGGTCTCACAGGAAAGGATCAAAGCACCCACTGTGAGAAGAGTCTCTATTCATGCACTTATGGCGGCATTGTGCCTTTTGTATTTAATTCCGATGTAATTTCAGTGTTTCATCGTCAATGTGTATGTCTAAGGAATACACTGAACCTGCAGTGGTGTATCGGAAACTAATACTGGTCTCACAGGGAATGCTCAAAGCACCGACTGTAAGATGAGTCTCTATTCTTGTACGTATGGCGGCATTGTGCCTTTTGTATTTAATTCCGATGCGATTTCTGTGTTTCATCGTCAATGCGTATGTCCAAGGAATACATTGAACCTGAAGTGGTATGTCGGAAACTAATACTGGTCTCACAGGGAATGCTCAAAGCACCGACTGTAAGAACAGTCTCTATTCTTGTACTTAAGGCGGCATTGTGCATTTTGTATTTAGTTCCGATGCGATTTGTGTGTTTCATCGTCAATGCGAAGGTCCAAGGAATACATTGAACCTGCAGTGGTGTATCGGAAACTAATACTGGTCTCACAGGAAAGGATCAAAGCACAGACTCTAAGAAGTCTCACTCATGTTGCAGTTAAGGCGGCATTGTGCCTTTTGTATTTTATTCCGATGCTATTTCTGTGTTTCATCGTCAATGTTTATGTCCTAGGAATACACTGAACCTGCAGTGGTGTATCGGAAACTAATACTGGTCTCACAGGGAATGCTCAGAGCACCGACTGTAAGAAGAGTCTCTATCCCTGTACTTAAGGCGGCATTGTGCCTTTTGTATTTAATTCCGATGCGATTTCTGTGTTTCATCGTCAATGGGAAGTTCCAAGGAATACATTGTATCTGCTGTGGTGTATCGGAAACTAATACTGGTCTCACAGGGAATGCTGAAAGCACTGACTGTAAGAAGGGTCTCTATTCTCTCACTTATGGCGGCATTTTGCCTTTTGTGTTTAATTACGATGCGATTTCTGTGTTTCATTGTCAATGTGTATGTCCAAGGAATACATTGAACCTGCAGTGGTGTATCAGAAACCAATACTGGTCTCAAAGGGAATGCTCAAAGCACCGACTGTAAGAAGAGTCTCTATTCTTGTACTTAAGGCGGCATTGTGAATTTTGTATTTAATTCCGATGCGATTTCTGTGTTTCATCGTCAATGCGTATGTCCAAGGAATACATTGAACCTGCAGTGGTGTATCGGAAACTAATACTGGTCTCACAGGAAAGGATCAAAGCACAGACTCTAAGAAGACTCACTCTTCTTGCACTTAAGGCGGCATTGTGCCTTTTGTATTTAATTCCAATGTAATTTCGGTGTTTCGTCTTCAATGTGTATTTCGAAGGAATACATTGAACCTGCAGTGGTGTATCGGAAACTAATACTGGTCTCACAGGGAATGCCCAAAGCACCGACTGTAAGAAGATTCTCTATGCTTGTACTTAAGGCGGCATTGTGCCTTTTGTATTTAATTCCGATGCGATTTCTGTGTTTCATCGTCAATGTGAAGGTCCAAGGAATATATTGAACCTGCAGTGGTCTATCGGAAACTAATACTGGTCTCACAGGGAATGCTCAAATCACCGACTGTAAGAAGAGTCTCTAATCTTGTACTTAAGGCGGCATTGTGCATTTTGTATTTAATTCCGATGCGATTTCTGTGTATGATAGTCAATGTGAAGGTCGAAGGAATACATTGAACCTGCATTGGTGAAACGGAAACTAATACTGGTCTCACAGGAAAGGATCAAAGCACAGACTCAAAGAAGACTCACTTTTCTTGTACTTAAGGCGGCTTTGTGCCTTTTGTATTTAATTCCGATGTAATTTCAGTGTTTCATCGTCAATGTGTATGTCTAAGGAATACATTGAACCTGCAGTGGTGCAAAGGAAACTAATACTGGTCTCACAGGGAATGCTCAAAGTCCCGACTGTAAGAAGAGGCTTTATTCTTGCACTGAAGGCGGCATTGTGCCTTTTGTATTTAATTCCAATGTAATTTCGGTGTTACGTCTTCAATGTGTATTTCGAAGGAATACATTGAACCTGCAGTGGTGTATCGGAAACTAATACTGGACTCACAGTGAATGCTCAAAGCACCGACTGTAAGTAGAGTCTCTATTTTTTACTTATTGCGGCATTGTGCATTTTGTATTTAGTTCCGATGCGATTTCTGTGTTTCATCGTCAATGCGAAGGTCCAAGGAATACATTGAACCTGCAGTGGTGTATCGGAAACTAATACTAGTCTCACAGGAAAGGATCAAAGCACATACTCTAACAAGTCTCACTCATCTTGCAGTTAAGGCGGCATTGTTCCTTTTGTATTTAATTCCGATGTAATTTCAGTGTTTCATCGTCAAGGAGTATGTCCAAGGAATACATAGTACCTGGAGTGGTGTATCGGAAACTAATACTGGTCTCACAGGGAATGCTCTAAGCACCGACTGTAAGAAGAGTCTCTATTCTTGTACGTAAGGCGGCATTGTGCCTTTTGTATTTAATTCCGATGCGATTTCTGTGTTTTATCGTCAATGTTTTTTGTCCAAGGAATCCATTGAACCTGCAGTGGTGTATCAGAAACTAATACTGGTCTCACAGGGAATGATCAAAGCACCGACTGTAAGAAGAGTCTCTATTCTTGTACTTAAGGCGGCATTGTGCCTTTTGTATTTAATTCCGATGCGATTTCTGTATTTCATCGTTAATGTGAAGGTACAAGGAATACATTGTACCTGCAGTGGTGTATCGGAAACTAATACTGGTCTCACAGGGAATGCTCAAAGCACCGACTGTAAGAGGAGTCTCTATTCTTGCACTTATGGCGGCATTGTGCCATTTGTATTTATTTCCGATGTAATTTCAGTGTTTCATCGTCAATGGTTATGTCTAAGGAATACATTGAACCCGCAGTGGTGTATCGGAATCTAATACTGGTCTCACAGGGAATGCTCAAAGCACCGACTGTAAGAAGAGTCTCTATTCTTGTACTTATTGCGGCATTGTGCATTTTGTATTTAGTTCCGATTCGATTTCTGTGTTTCATCGTCAATGCGAAGGTCCAAGGAATACTTTGAACCTTCAGTGGTGTATCGGAAACCAATACTGGTCTCACAGGAAAGGATCAAAGCACAGACTCTAAGAAGTCTTACTCATCTTGCCGTTAAGGCGGCATTGTTCCTTTTGTATTTAATTAAAAATGTTATTTCAGTGTTTCTTCGTCAATGAGTATGTCCAAGGAATACATAGAACCTGGAGTGGTGTATCGGAAACTAATACTGGTCTCACAGGGAGAGCTCAAAGCACCGAATGTATGAAGAGTCTCTATTCTTGCACTTATGGCGGCATTGTGCATTTTGTATTTAATTCCGATGTAATTTCAGTGTTTCATCGTCAATGTGTAAGTCTAAGGAATTCATTGAACCTGCAGTGGTGTATCGGAAACTAATACTGGCCTCACAGGGAATGCTCAAAGCACCGACTGTAAGAAGAGTCTCTATTCTTGTACTTATTAGGGCATTGTGCATTTTGTATTTAGTTCCGATGCGATTTCTGTGTTTCATCGTCAATGCGAAGGTCCAATGAATACATTGAACCTGCAGTGGTGTATCGGAAACTAAAACCGGTCTCACAGGAAAGGATCAAAGCACAGACTCTAAGAAGTCTCACTCATCTTACAGTTAAGGCGGCATTGTTCCTTTTGTATTTAATTCCGATGTAATTTCAGTGTGTTCATCGTCATTGAGTATGTCCAAGGAATACATTGATCCTGTAGTGGTGTATCGGAAACTAATACTGGTCTCACAGGGAATGCTCAAAGCACCGACTGTAAGAAGAGTCTCTATTCTTGTACGTAAGGCGGCATTGTGCCTTTTGTTTTTAATTCCGATGCGATTTCTGTCTTTCATCGTCAATGCGTATGACCAAGGAATACATTGAACCTGCAGTGCTGTATCAGAAACTAATACTGGTCTCACAGGGAATGCTCAAAGCACCGACTGTAAGAAGAGTCTCTATTTTTGTACGTAAGGCGGCATTGTGCCTTTTGTTTTTAATTCCGATGCGATTTCTGTCTTTCATCGTCAATTCGTATGTCCAAGGAATACATTGAACCTGCAGTGCTGTATCAGAAACTAATACTGGTCTCACAGGGAATGCTCAAAGCACCGACAGTAAGAAGAGTCTCTATTCTTGTCCTTATTGCGGCATTGTGCCTTTTGTATTTAGTTCCGATTCGATCTCTGTGTTTCATCGTCAATAAGAAGGTCCAAGGAATACATTGAACCTGCAGTGGTGTATCGGAAACTAATACTGGTCTCACAGGAAAGGATCAAAGCACAGACTCTAAGAAGTCTCACTCATCTTGCCGTTAAGGCGGCATTGTTCCTTTTGTATTTAATTCTGATGTAATTTCAGTGTTTCATCTTCAATGAGTATGTCCAAGGAATACATTGAACCTGGAGTGGTGTATCGGAAACTAATACTGGTCTCACAGGGAATGCTCAAAGCACCGACTGTAAGAGGAGTCTCTATTCTTGCACTTATGGTGGCATTGTGCCTTTTGTATTTAATTCCAATGTAATTTCAGTGTTTCATCGTCAATGTGTATGTCTAAGGAATACATTGAACCTGCAGTGGTGTATTGGAAACTAGTTCTGGTCTCGCAGGGAATGCTCAAAGCACCGACTGTAAGAAGACTCTCTATTCTTGTACTTAAGGCGGCATTGTACCATTTCTATTTAATTCCGATGCGATTTCTGTGTTCCATCGTCAATGTGAAGGTCCAAGGAATACATTGTACCAACAGTGGTGTATCGGAAGCTAGTACTGGTCTCGCAGGGAATGCTCAAAGCACCGACTGTAAGAAGAGTCTCTATTCTTGTACGTAAGGCGCATTGTGCATTTTGTATTTAATTCCGATGCGATTTCTGTGTTTCATCGTCAATGTGTATGTCCAAGGAATACACTGAACCTGCAGTGGTGTATCGAAAACTAATACTGGTCTCACAGGGAGTACTCAAAGCACCGACTGTAAGGTAAGCCTCTTTTCTTGTACTTAAGGCGCATTGTGCATTTTGTGTTTAATTCCGATGCATTTCTGTGTTTCATTGTCAATGTGTATGTCCAAAAATACATTGTACCTGCAGTGGTGTACCGGAAACTGATACTGGCCTCACAGGGAATGCTCAAAGCACCCACTGTAAGAAGAGTCTCTATTCATGCACTTATGGCGGCATTGTGCCTTTTGTATTTAATTCCGATGTAATTTCAGTGTTTCATCGTTAATGTGTATGTCTAAGGAATACATTGAACCTGCAGTGGTGTATCGGAAACTAATACTGGTCTCACAGGGAATGCTCAAAGCACCGACTGTAAGAAGAGTCTCTCTTCTTGTACGTATGGCGGCATTGTGCCTTTTGTATTTAATTCCGATGTGATATCTGTGTTTCATCGTCAATGCGTATGTCCAAGGAATACATTGAACCTGAAGTGGTGTATCGGAAACTAATACTGGTCTCACAGGGAATGCTCAAAGCACCGACTGTAAGAACAGTCTCTATTCTTGTACTTAAGGCGGCATTGTGCATTTTGTATTTAGTTCCGATGCGATTTCTGTGTTTCATCGTCAATGCGAAGGTCCAAGGAATACAGTGAACCCGCAGTGGTGTATCGGAAACTAATACCGGTCTCACAGGAAAGAATCTAAGCACAGACTCTAAGAAGTCTCACTCATGTTGCAGTTAAGGCGGCATTGTGCCTTTTTTATTTAATTCCGATGCTATTTCTGTGTTTCATCGTCAATGTTTATGTCCAAGGAATACACTGAACCTGCAGTGGTGTATCGGAAACTAATACTAGTCTCACAGGGAATGCTCAAAGAACCGACTGTAAGAAGAGTCTCTATAATTGTACTTAAGGCGGCATTGTGCCTTTTGTATTTAATTCCGATGCGATTTCTGTGTTTCATCGTCAATGGGAAGTTCCAAGCAATACATTGTACCTGCTGTGGTGTATCGGAAAATAATACTGGTCTCACAGGGATTGCTGAAAGCACCGACTGTAAGAAGGGTCTCTATTCTCTCACTTATGGCGGCATTTTGCCTTTTGTGTTTAATTCCGATGCGATTTCTGTGTTTCATTGTCAATGTGTATGTCCAAGGAATACATTGAACCTGCAGTGGTGTATCGGAAACCAATACTGGTCTCAAAGGGAATGCTCAAAGCACCGACTGTAAGAAGAGTCTCTATTCTTGTACTTAAGGAGGCATTGTGCCTTTTGTATTTAATTCCGATGAGATTTCTGTGTTTCATCGTCAATGTAAAGGTCCAAGGAATACATTGAACCTGCAGTGGTGTATCGGAAACTAATACTGGTCTCACAGGAAAGGATCAAAGCACAGACTCTAAGAAGACTCACTCTTCTTGCACTTAAGGCGGCATTGTGCCTTTTGTATTTAATTCCAATGTAATTTCGGTGTTTCGTCTTCAATGTGTATTTCGAAGGAATACATTGAACCTGCAGTGGTGTATCGGAAACTAATACTGGTCTCACAGGGAATGCCCAAAGCACCGACTGTAAGAAGAGTCTCTATGCTTGTACTTAAGGCGGCATTGTGCCTTTTGTATTTAATTCCGATGCGATTTCTGTATTTCATCGTCAATGTGAAGGTCCAAGGAATATATTGAACCTGCAGTGGTCTATCGGAAACTAATACTGGTCTCACAGGGAATGCTCAAATCACCGACTGTAAGAAGAGTCTCTAATCTTGTACTTAAGGCGGCATTGTGCCTTTTGTATTTAATTCCGATGCGATTTCTGTGTATGATAATCAATGTGGAGGTCGAAGGAATACATTGAGCCTGCAGTGGTGAATCGGAAACTAATACTGGTCTCACAGGAAAGGATCAAAGCACAGACTCAAAGAAGACTCATTTTTCTTGTACTTAAGGCGGCATTGTGCCTTTTGTATTTAATTCCGATTTAATTTCAGTGTTTCATCGTCAATGTGTATGTCTAAGGAATACATTGAACCTGCAGTGGTGCAAAGGAAACTAATACTGGTCTCACAGGGAATGCTCAAAGACCCGACTGTAAGAAGAGGCTTTATTCTTGCACTTAAGGCGGCATTGTGCCTTTTGTATTTAAT
This sequence comes from Schistocerca americana, assembly GCF_021461395.2. Taxonomy (NCBI): domain Eukaryota; kingdom Metazoa; phylum Arthropoda; class Insecta; order Orthoptera; family Acrididae; genus Schistocerca; species Schistocerca americana. The sequence goes on from NC_060123.1 coordinate 738,523,334, forward strand.
TCCGATGTGATTTCTGTGTTTCATCGTCAATGTAAAGGTCAAAGGAATACATTGAACCTGCAGTGGTGTATTGGAAACTAATACTGGTCTCACAGGAAAGTATTAAAACACAGACTCTAAGATGTGTCACTCTTCTTGCATATAAGGCGGCATTGTGCCTTTTGTATTTAATTCCAACGTAATTTCGGTGTTTCGTCTTCAATGTGTATTTCGAAGGAATACATTGAACCTGCAGTGGTGTATCGGAAACTAATACTGGTCTCACAGGGAATGCCCAAAGCACCGGCTGTATGAAGAGTCTCTATTCTCGTACTTAAGGCGGCATTGTGCCTTTTGTATTTAATTCCGATGCGATTTCTGTATTTCATCGTCAATGTGAAGGTCCAAGCAATATATTGAACCTGCAGTGGTCTATCGGAAACTAATACTGGTCTCACAGGGAATGCTCAAATCACCGACTGTAAGAAGAGTCTCTATTCTTGTACTTAAGGCGGCATTGTGCCTTTTGTATTTAATTTCGATGTGATTTTTGTGTTTCATCGTCAATGTAAAGGTCCAAGGAACACCTTGAACCTGCAGTGGTGTATTGGAAACTAATACTGGTCTCACAGGAAAGGATCAAAGCACAGACTCTAAGAAGTGTCACACATCTTGCACATAAGGCGGCATTGTGCCTTTTGTATTTAATTCCAATGTAATTTCGGTGTTTCGTCTTCAATGTGTATTTCGGAGGAATACATTGAACCTGCAGTGGTGTATCGGAAACTAATACTGGTCTCACATTGAATGCCTAAAGCACCGACTGTATTAAGAGTCTCTGTTCTTGTCCTTAAGGCGGCATTGTGCCTTTTGTATTTCATTCCGATGCGATTTCTGTGTTTCATCGTCAATGTGAAGGTCTAAGGAATACATTGAACCTGCAGTGGCGTATCGGATACTAATACTGGTCGCACAGGAAAGGATAAAAGCACAGACTCTAAGAAGTCTCACTCTTCTTGTACTTAAGGCGGCATTGTACCTTTTGTATTTAATTACGATGTAATTTCAGAATTTCATCGTCAATGTGTATGTCCAAGGAATACATTGACCTTGCAGTGGTGTATCGGATACTAATACTGGTCCCGCAGGGAATGCTCAAAGCACCGACAGTAAGAAGAGCCTCTACTCTTGCACTAAAGGCGGCATTGTGCCTTTTGTATTTAATTCTGAAGTAATTTCAGTGTTTCATCGTCAACGTGTATGTCCAAGGAATACATTGAACCTGCAGTGGTGTATCGGAAAACAAATGCTGGTCTCACAGGGAATGCTCTAAACACCGACTGTAAGAAGCGTCTCTATTCTTGTACTTAAGGCGGCATTGTGCCTTTTGTATTTGATTCGAATGCGATTTCTGTGTATCATCGTCAATGTGAAGGTCCAAGGAACACATTGAACCTGCAGTGATATATCGGAAACTAATACTGGTCTCACAGGAAAGGATCAAAGCACGGACTCTAAGAAGTCTAACACATCTTACACTTAAGGCGGCATTGTCCCTTTTGTATTTAATTCCGATGTAATTTCAGTGTTTCATCGTCAATGTGTATGTCCAAGGAATACATTGAACCTGCAGTGGAATGCACAAAGCACCGACTGTAAGAAAAGTCTCTATTCTTGCACTTATGGCGGCATTGTGCCTTTTGTATTTAATTCCGATGTAATTTCAGTGTTTCATCGTCAATGTGTATGTCTAAGGAATACATTGAACCTGCAGTGGTGTATCGGAAACTAATACTGGTCTCACAGGGAATGCTCAAAGCGCCGACTGTAAGAAGAGTCTCTATTCTAGTACTTAAGGCGGCATTGTGCCTTTTGTATTTAATTCCGATGTGATTGCTGTGTTTCATCGTCAATGTAAAGGTCCAAGGAATACATTGAACCTGCAGTGGTGTATCGGAAACTAATACTGGTATTACAGGAAAGGATCAAAGCACAGACTCTAAGAAGTCTCACTCTTCTTGTACTTAAGGCGGCATTGTACCTTTTGTATTTAATTACGATGTAATTTCAGAATTTCATCGTCAATGTGTATGTCCAAGGAATACATTGACCTTGCAGTGGTGTATCGGATACTAATACTGGTCCCGCAGGGAATGCTCAAAGCACCGACAGTAAGAAGAGCCTCTACTCTTGCACTTAAGGCGGCATTGTCCCTTTTGTATTTAATTCCGATGTAATTTCAGTGTTTCATCGTCAATGTGTATGTCTAAGGAATACATTGAACCTGCAGTGGTGTATCGGAAACTAATACTGGTCTCACAGGGAATGCTCAAAGCGCCGACTGTAAGAAGAGTCTCTATTCTAGTACTTAAGGCGGCATTGTGCCTTTTGTATTTAATTCCGATGTGATTGCTGTGTTTCATCGTCAATGTAAAGGTCCAAGGAATACATTGAACCTGCAGTGGTGTATCGGAAACTAATACTGGTATTACAGGAAAGGATCAAAGCACAGACTCTAAGAAGTCTCACTCTTCTTGCACTTAAGACGACATTGTGCCTTTTGTATTTAATTCCGATGCGATTTCTGTGTTTTGTCGTCAATGTGAATGTCCAAGGAATACATGGAACCTGCAGTGGTGTATCGGAAACTAATACTCGTCTCATAGGACGGGATCAAAGCACAGACTGTAAGAAGAGTCTTTATCCTTGTACTTAAGGCGGCATTGTGCATTTTGTATTTAATTCCGATGCGATTTCTGTGTTTCATCGTCAATGGGAAAATCCAAGGAATACATTGCACCTGCTGTGGTGTATCGGAAACTAATACTGGTCTCACAGGGAATGCTGAAAGCACCGACTGTAAGAAGGGTCTCTATTCTCTCACTTATGGCGGCATTTTGCCTTTTGTGTTTAATTCCGATGCGATTTCTGTGTTTCATTGTCAATGTGTATGTCCAAGGAATACACTGAACCTGCAGTGGTATATCGGAAACTAATACTGGTCTCACAGGGAATGCTCAAGGCACCGACTGTAAGAAGAGTCTCTAATCTTGTACTTAAGGCGGCATTGTGCCTTTTGTATTTAATTCCGATGTGATTGCTGTGTTTCATCGTCAATGTAAAGGTCCAAGGAATACATTGAACCTGCAGTGGTGTATCGGAAACTAATACTGGTATTACAGGAAAGGATCAAAGCACAGACTCTAAGAAGTGTCACTCTTCTTGCACATACGGCGACATTGTGCCTTTTGTATTTAATTCCAATGTAATTTCGGGTTTTCGTCTTCAATTTGTATTTCGAAGGAATACATTGAACCTGATGTGGTGTATCGGAAACTAATACTGGTCTCACAGGGAATGCCCAAAGCACCGACTGTATGAAGAGTCTCTATTCTTGTACTTAAGGCGGCATTGTAAATTTTGTATTTAATTCCGATGCGATTTCTGGATTTCATCGTCAATGTGAAGGTCCAAGCAATATATTGAACCTGCAGTGGTCTATCGGAAACTAATACTGGTCTCACAGGGAATGCTCAAATCACCGACTGTAAGAAGAGTCTCTAATCTTGTACATAAGGCTGCATTGTGCCTTTTGTATTTAATTCCGATGCGATTTCTGTGTTTGATTGTCAATGTGAAGGTCGAAGGAATACATTGATCCTACAGTGGTGAATCGGAAACTAATACTGGTCTCATGGGAAAGGATCAAAGCACAGACTCTAAGAAGTCTCACTCATTTTGCACTTAAGGTAGCATTGAGCCTTTTGTATTTAATTCCGATGTAATTTCAGTGTTTCATCGTCAATGTGTATGTAAAAGGATTACATTGAGCCTGCAGTCATGTATCGGAAACTAATACTGGTCTCATAGGAAAGGATCAAAGCACATACTCTAAGAAGTCTCACTCCTTTTGCACTTAAGGTGGCATTGTGCCTTTTGTATTTAATTCCGATGTAATTTCAGTGTTTCATCGACAATGTGTACGTGAAATGAATACATTGAACCTGCAGTGGTGTATCGGAAACTAATACTGGTCTCACAGAAAAGGATCAAAGCACGGACTCTAAGAATTCTCACACTTCTTGCACTTAAGGCGGCATTGTGCATTTTGTATTTAATTCCGATGTAATTTCAGTGTTTCATCGTCAATGTGTATGTAAAAGGAATACATTGAACCTGCAGTGGTGTATCGGAAACTAATACTGGTCTCATAGGAAAGAATCAAAGCGCAGACGCTAAGAAGTCAAACTCTTCTTGCATTTAAGGCGGCATTGTGCCTTTTGTATATAATTCCAATGTAACTTCAGTGTTTCATCGTCAATGTGAATGTCCAAGGAATACATTGAACCTGCAGTTGCGTATCGGAATCTAATACTGGTCTCACAGGAAAGGATCAAAGCACCGACTGTAAGAAGTGTCTCTATTCTTGTACTTAAGGTGGCATTGTGCTTTTTGTATTTAATTCCGATGCGATTTCTGTGTTTCATCGTCAATGTGAATGTCCAAGGAATACATTGAATCTGCAGTGGTGTATCGGAAACTAATACTGTTCTCACAGGAAAGGATCAAAGCACCGACTGTAAGAAGAGTCTCTATTCTTGTACTAAAGGTGGCATTGTGCATTTTGTATTTCATTCCGAGGCGATTTCTGTGTATCATCGTTAATGCGAAGGTCCAAGGAATACATTGAACCAGCAGTGCTGTATCGGAAACTATAACTGGTGTCATAGGAAAAGATCAAAGCAAAGACTCTAAGAAGTCTCACTCTTCTTGCACTTAAGGCGGCATTGTGCCTTTTGTATTTAATTCCGATGTAATTTCAGTGTTTCATCGTCAATGTGTATGTAAAAGGAATACATTGAACCTGCAGTGGTGTATCGGAAACTAATACTGGTCTCATAGGAAAGGATCAAACCACATACTCTAAGAAGTCTCACTCCTTTTGAAGTTAATTTGGCATTGTGCCTTTTGTATTTAATTCCGATGTAATTTCAGTGTTTCATCGTCAATGTGTATGTGAAATGAATACATTGAACCTGCAGTGGTGTATCGGAAACTAATACTGGTCTCACAGGAAAGGATCAAATCACAGACTCTAAGAATTCTCACTCTTCTTGCACTTAAGGCGGCATTGTGCCTTTTGTATTTAAGTCCGATGTAATTTCAGTGTTTCATCGTCAATGTGTATGTAAAAGGAATACATTGAACCTACAGTGGTCTATCGGTAACTAATACTGGTCTCACACGAAAGATCACAGCACCGACTGTAAGAAGTGTCCCTATTCTTGTACTTATGGCGGCATTGTGCCTTTTGTATTTATTTCCTATGCGATTTCTGTGTTTCATCGTCAATGTGAATGTCACGGAATACATAGAACCGGCAGTGGTGTATCGGAAACTAATACTGTTCTCACTGGAAAGGATCAAAGCAACGACTATAAGAAGGGTCTCTATTCTTGTACTAAAGGCGGCATTGTGCTTTTTGTATTTATATCCGAGGCAATTTCTGTGTATCATCGTTAATGTGAAGGTCCAAGGAATTCATTGAACCTGCAGTGCTGTATCGGAAACTAATACTGGTCTCACAGAAAGGATCAAATCACAGACCCTAAGAAGTCTCACTCTTCTAGCTCTTAAGGCGGCATTGTGCCCTTTGTGTTTAAGTCCGATGTAATTTCAGTGTTTCATCGTCAATGAGTATGCAAAAGGAATACATTGAACCTGCAGTTGTGTATCGGAAACTAATACGGGTCTCATAGGAAAGGATCAAAGCACAGACTCTAAGAAGTCTCACTCTTATTGCATCTGAGGCGGCATTGTGCCTTTTGTATTTAATTACAATCTAATTTCAGTGTTTCATCGTCAATGTGAATGTTTAAGGAATTCATTGAACCTGCAGTGGTGTATCGGAAACTAATACTGGTCTCACAAGAAGGATCAAAGCACCGACTGTAACAAGAGTCTCTATTCTTGTACTTAGGGCGACATTGTGCGTTTTGTATTTAATTCCGATGCGATATCTGTGTTTTGTCGTCAATGTGAAGGTCCAAGGAATACATTGAACCTGCAGTGGTGTATCGGAAAATAATACTGCTCTCACAGGAAAGGATCAAAGCACAGACTCTAAGAAGTCTCACTCTTCTTCCACTTAAGACGGCATTGTGCCTTTTGTATTTAATTCCGATGTAATTTCAGTGTTTCATCGTCAATGTGAATGTCCAAGGAATACATTGAACCTGCAGTGGTGTATCGAAAACTAATACTGGTCTCACAGGAAAGATCAAAGGACCGACTGTAAGAAGAGTCTCTATTCTTGTATTTAAAGCGGCATTGTGCCTTTTGTATTTAATCACGATGTGATTTCTGTGTTTTGTCGTCAATGTGAAGGTCCAAGGAATACATTGAACCTGCAGTGCTGTATCGGAAGATAATACTGGTCTCACAGGAAAGGATCAAAGCACAAACTCTAAGAAGTCTCACTCCTCTTGCACTTAAGGCGGCATTGTGCCTTTTGTATTTAATTCCGATGTAATTTCAGTGTTTCATCGTCAATGTAAAGGTCCAAGGAATACATTGAACCTGCAGTGGTGTATCGGAATCTAATACTGGTCTCACAAGAAAGGATCAAAGCACCGACTGTAAGAAGAGTCTCTATTCTTGTACTTAAGGCGGCATTGTGCCTTTTGTATTTAATTCCGATGTGATATCTGTGTTTTGTCGTCAATGTGAATGTCCAAGGAATACATTGAACCAGCAGTGGTGTATCGGAAAAAAATACTGCTCTCACAGGAATGGATCAAAGCACAGACTCTAAGAAGTCCCACTCTTCTTGCACTTGAGACGGCATTGTGCCTTTTGTATTTAATTCCGATGTAATTTTAGTGTTTCATCGTCAATGTGAATGTCCAAGGAATCCATTGAACCTGCAGTGGTGTATCGGAATCTAATACTGGTCTCACAAGAAAGGATCAAAGCACCGACTGTAAGAAGAGTCTCTAATCTTGTACTTAAGGCGGCATTGTGCCTTTTGTATTTAATTCCGATGCGATATCTGTGTTTTGTCGTCAATGTGATGGTCCAAGGAATACATTGATCCTGCAGTGGTGTATCGGAAAATAATACTGCTCTCACAGGAATGGATCAGAGCACAGACTCTAAGAAGTCTCACTCTTCTTGCACTTAAGACGGCATTGTGCCTTTTGTATTTAATTCCGATGTAATTTCAGTGTTTCAACGTCAATGTGAATGTCCAAGGTATACATTGAACCTGCAGTGGTGTATCGAAAACTAAAACTGGTCTCACAGGAAAGATCAAAGCACCTACTGTAAGAAGAGTCTCTATTCTTGTATTTAAGGCGGCATTGTGCCTTTTGTATTTAATTCCGATGCGATTTCTGTGTTTTGTCGTCAATGTGAATGTCCGAGGAATACGCAGAACCTGCACTGGTGTATCGGAAACTAATACTGGTCTCATTGGAAAGAATCAAAGCACAGACTCTAAGAAGTCCCACTATTCTTGCATTTAAGGCGGCATTGTGCCTGTTGTATTTAATTACGATGTAATTTCAGTGTTTCATCGTCAATGTGAATGTCCAAGTAATACATTGAACCTGCAGTGGCGTCTCGGAAACTAATACTGGTCTCACAGGAAAGGATCTAAGCACCGACTGTAAGAAGAGTCTCTATTCTTGTACGAAGGCGGAATTGTGCCTTTTGTATTTAATTCCGATGCGATTTCTGTGTTCAACGTCAATGTGAATATCCAAGGAATACATAGAACCTGCAGTGGTGTATCGGAAACTAATACTGGTCTCACAGGAAAGGATCAAAGCACCAACTGTAAGAAGAGTCTCTATTCTTCTACTTAAGGCGGCATTGTGCCTTTTGTATTTAATTCCGACGCGATATCTGTGTTTCATCGTTAATGTGAAGGTCCAAGGAATACATTGAACCTGCAGTGGTGTATCAAAAACTAATACTGGTCTCACAGCAAAGGATCAAATCACAGACTCTAAGAAGTCTCACTCTTCTGGCACTTAAGGTGGCATCGAGCCAATTGTATTTAATTCCGATGTAATTTCAGTGTTTCATCGTCAATGTGTATGTAAAAGGAACACATTGAACCTGCAGTGGTGAATCGGAAGCAAATACTGGTCACATAGGAAAGGATCAAAGCACAGACTCTAAGAAGTCTCTGTCCTTTTGCACTTAAGGTGGCATTGTGCCTTTTGTATTTAATTCCGATGTAATTTCAGTGTTTCATCAACAATGAGTATGTAAAAGGAATACATAGAACCTGCAGTGGTGTATCGGAAACTAATACTGATCTCATAGGAAAGGATAAAAGCACAGACTCTAAGAGGTCTCACTCTTCTTGCATTTAAGGCGGCATTGTGCCTTTTGTATTTAATTCCGATGTAATTTCAGTGTTTCATCGACAATGTGTACGTGAAATGAATACATTGAACCTGCAGTGGTGTATCGGAAACTAATACTGGTCTCACAGAAAAGGATCAAAGCACGGACTCTAAGAATTCTCACACTTCTTGCACTTAAGGCGGCATTGTGCATTTTGTATTTAATTCCGATGTAATTTCAGTGTTTCATCGTCAATGTGTATGTAAAAGGAATACATTGAACCTGCAGTGGTGTATCGGAAACTAATACTGGTCTCATAGGAAAGAATCAAAGCACAGACGCTAAGAAGTCAAACTCTTCTTGCATTTAAGGCGGCATTGTGCCTTTTGTATATAATTCCAATGTAACTTCAGTGTTTCATCGTCAATGTGAATGTCCAAGGAATACATTGAACCTGCAGTTGCGTATCGGAATCTAATACTGGTCTCACAGGAAAGGATCAAAGCACCGACTGTAAGAAGTGTCTCTATTCTTGTACTTAAGGTGGCATTGTGCTTTTTGTATTTAATTCCGATGCGATTTCTGTGTTTCATCGTCAATGTGAATGTCCAAGGAATACATTGAATCTGCAGTGGTGTATCGGAAACTAATACTGTTCTCACAGGAAAGGATCAAAGCACCGACTGTAAGAAGGGTCTCTATTCTTGTACTAAAGGTGGCATTGTGCCTTTTGTATTTCATTCCGAGGCGATTTCTGTGTATCATCGTTAATGCGAAGGTCCAAGGAATACATTGAATCAGCAGTGCTGTATGGGAAACTATAACTGGTGTCATAGGAAAAGATCAAAGCAAAGACTCTAAGAAGTCTCACTCTTCTTGCACTTAAGGCGGCATTGTGCCTTTTGTATTTAATTCCGATGTAATTTCAGTGTTTCATCGTCAATGTGTATGTAAAAGGAATACATTGAACCTGCAGTGGTGTATCGGAAACTAATACTGGTCTCATAGGAAAGGATCAAACCACATACTCTAAGAAGTCTCACTCCTTTTGAAGTTAAGGTGGCATTGTGCCTTTTGTATTTAATTCCGATGTAATTTCAGTGTTTCATCGTCAATGTGTATGTGAAATGAATACATTGAACCTGCAGTGGTGTATCGGAAACTAATACTGGTCTCACAGGAAAGGATCAAATCACAGACTCTAAGAATTCTCACTCTTCTTGCACTTAAGACGCCATTGTGCCTTTTGTATTTAAGTCCGATGTAATTTCAGTGTTTCATCGTCAATGTGTATGTAAAAGGAATACATTGAACCTACAGTGGTCTATCGGTAACTAATACTGGTCTCACACGAAAGATCACAGCACCGACTGTAAGAAGTGTCCCTGTTCTTGTACTTATGGCGGCATTGTGCCTTTTGTATTTATTTCCTATGCGATTTCTGTGTTTCATCGTCAATGTGAATGTGCACGGAATACATAGAACCGGCAGTGGTGTATCGGAAACTAATACTGTTCTCACTGGAAAGGATCAAAGCAACGACTATAAGAAGGGTCTCTATTCTTGTACTAAAGGCGGCATTGTGCTTTTTGTATTTATATCCGAGGCGATTTCTGTGTATCATCGTTAATGTGAAGGTCCAAGGAATTCATTGAACCAGCAGTGCTGTATCGGAAACTAATACTGGTCTCACAGAAAGGATCAAATCACAGACCCTAAGAAGTCTCACTCTTCTAGCTCTTAAGGCGGCATTGTGCCCTTTGTGTTTAAGTCCGATGTAATTTCAGTGTTTCATCGTCAATGAGTATGCAAAATGAATACATTGAACCTGCAGTTGTGTATCGGAAACTAATACGGGTCTCTTAGGAAAGGATCAAAGCACAGACTCTAAGAAGTCTCACTCTTATTGCATCTGAGGCGGCATTGTGCCTTTTGTATTTAATTACAATCTAATTTCAGTGTTTCATCGTCAATGTGAATGTTTAAGGAATTCATTGAAGCTGCAGTGGTGTATCGGAAACTAATACTGGTCTCACAAGAAGGATCAAAGCACCGACTGTAACAAGAGTCTCTATTCTTGTACTTAGGGCGACATTGTGCGTTTTGTATTTAATTCCGATGCGATATCTGTGTTTTGTCGTCAATGTGAAGGTCCAAGGAATACATTGAACCTGCAGTGGTGTATCGGAAAATAATACTGCTCTCACAGGAAAGGATCAAAGCACAGACTCTAAGAAGTCTCACTCTTCTTCCACTTAAGACGGCATTGTGCCTTTTGTATTTAATTCCGATGTAATTTCAGTGTTTCATCGTCAATGTGAATGTCCAAGGAATACATTGAACCTGCAGTGCTGTATCGGAAGATAATACTGGTCTCACAGGAAAGGATCAAAGCACAAACTCTAAGAAGTCTCACTCCTCTTGCACTTAAGGCGGCATTGTGCCTTTTGTATTTAATTCCGATGTAATTTCAGTGTTTCATCGTCAATGTAAAGGTCCAAGGAATACATTGTACCTGCAGTGGTGTATCGGAATCTAAAACTGGTCTCACAAGAAAGGATCAAAGCACCGACTGTAAGAAGAGTCTCTAATCTTGTACTTAAGGCGGCATTGTGCCTTTTGTATTTAATTCCGATGCGATATCTGTGTTTTGTCGTCAATGTGAAGGTCCAAGGAATACATTGATCCTGCAGTGGTGTATCGGAAAATAATACTGCTCTCACAGGAATGGATCAGAGCACAGACTCTAAGAAGCCTCAGTCTTCTTGCACTTAAGACGGCATTGTGCCTTTTGTATTTAATTCCGATGTAATTTCAGTGTTTCAACGTCAATGTGAATGTCCAAGGTATACATTGAACCTGCAGTGGTGTATCGAAAACTAAAACTGGTCTCACAGGAAAGATCAAAGCACCTACTGTAAGAAGAGTCTCTATTCTTGTATTTAAGGCGGCATTGTGCCTTTTGTATTTAATTCCGATGCGATTTCTGTGTTTTGTCGTCAATGTGAATGTCCAAGGAATACATAGAACCTGCACTGGTGTATCGGAAACTAATACTGGTCTCATTGGAAAGAATCAAAGCACAGATTCTAAGAAGTCCCACTATTCTTGCATTTAAGGCGGCATTGTGCCTGTTGTATTTAATTACGATGTAATTTCAGTGTTTCATCGTCAATGTGAATGTCCAAGTAATACATTGAACCTGCAGTGGCGTCTCGGAAACTAATACTGGTCTCACAGGAAAGGATCTAAGCACCGACTGTAAGAAGAGTCTCTATTCTTGTACGTAAGGCGGAATTGTGCCTTTTGTATTTAATTCCGATGCGATTTCTGTGTTCAACGTCAATGTGAATATCCAAGGAATACATAGAACCTGCAGTGGTGTATCGGAAACTAATACTGGTCTCACAGGAAAGGATCAAAGCACCGACTGTAAGAAGAGTCTCTATTCTTCTACTTAAGGCGGCATTGTGCCTTTTGTATTTAATTCCGACGCGATATCTGTGTTTCATCGTTAATGTGAAGGTCCAAGGAATACATTGAACCTGCAGTGGTGTATCGGAAACTAATACTGGTCTCACAGGAAAGGATCAAATCACAGACTCTAAGAAGTCTCACTCTTCTTGCACTTAAGGTGGCATCGAGCCAATTGTATTTAATTCCGATGTAATTTCAGTGTTTCATCGTCAATGTGTATGTAAAAGGAACACATTGAACCTGCAGTGGTGAATCGGAAGCAAATACTGGTCACATAGGAAAGGATCAAAGCACAGACTCTAAGAAGTCTCTCTCCTTTTGCACTTAAGGTGGCATTGTGCCTTTTGTATTTAATTCCGATGTAATTTCAGTGTTTCATCAACAATGAGTATGTAAAAGGAATACATAGAACCTGCAGTGGTGCATCGGAAACTAATACTGATCTCATAGGAAAGGATAAAAGCACAGACTCTAAGAGGTCTCACTCTTCTTGCATTTAAGGCGGCATTGTGCCTTTTGTATTTAATTCCGATGTAATTTCAGTGTTTCATCGTCAATGTGAATATCCAAGGAATACATTGAACCTGCAGTGGTGAATCGGAAACTAATACTGGTCTCACAGGAATGGATCAAAGCACCGACTGTAAGAAGAGTCTCTATTCTTGTACTTAAGGTGACATTGTCCCTTTTGTATTTAATACCGATGCGATTTCTGTGTTTTGTCGTCAATGAGTAGGTCCTAGGAATACATTGAACCTGCAGTGGTGTATCGGAAAAAATACTGGTCTCACAGGAAAGGATCAAAGCACAGACTCTAAGAAGTCTCACTCTTCCTGCACTTAAGACGGCATTGTGCCTTTTGTATTTAATTCCGATGTAATTTCAGTGTTTCGTCGTCAAAGTGAATGTCCAAGGAATACATTGAACCTGCAGTGGGGTATCGGAAACTAATACTGGTCTCACAGGAAAGGAACAAAACACAGACTCTAAGAAGTCTCACTCTTCTTGCACTTATGGCGGCATCGTGCCTTTTGTATTTATTTCCGATGTAATTTCAGGGTTTCATCGTCAGTGTGTATGTAAAAGGAATACATTGAACCTGCAGTGGTGTATCGGAAACTAATACTGGTCTCATAGGAAAGATTCAAAGCACAGAGTCTAAGAAGTCACACTCTTCTTGCACTTAAGACGGCATTGTGCCTTTTGTGATTAATTCCGATGTAATTTCAGTATTTCATCGTCAAAGTGAATGTCCAAGGAATACATTGAACCTGCAGTGGTGTATCGGAAACTAATACAGGTCTCACAGGAAAGGATCAAAGCACCGACTGTAAGAAGAGTCTCTATTCTTGTACTTCAGGCGGCATTGTGCCTTTTGTATTTAATTCCGATGTAATTTCAGTGTTTCATCGTCAATGTGTATGTAAAAGGAATACATTAACCTACAGTGGTGTATCGGAAACTAATACTGGTGTCATAGGAAAGGATCAAAGAACACACTCTAAGAATTCGCACTCCTCTTGAACTTAAGGCGGCATTGTTCCTTTTGTACTTAATTCCGATGCGATTTCTGTGTTTCATCGTCAATGTGAAGGTCCAGGGAATACATTGAACCTGCAGTGGTGTATCGGAAACTAATACTGGCCTCACAGAAAAGGATCTAAGCACCGACTGTAAGAAGAGTCTCTATTCTTGTACGTAAGGCGGAATTGTGCCTTTTGTATTTAATTCCGATGCGATTTCTGTGTTCAACGTCAATGTGAATATCCAAGGAATACATAGAACCTGCAGTGGTGTATCGGAAACTAATACTGGTCTCACAGGAAAGGATCAAAGCACCAACTGTAAGAAGAGTCTCTATTCTTCTACTTAAGGCGGCATTGTGCCTTTTGTATTTAATTCCGACGCGATATCTGTGTTTCATCGTTAATGTGAAGGTCCAAGGAATACATTGAACCTGCAGTGGTGTATCGGAAACTATTACTGGTCTCACAGGATAGGATCAAATCACAGACTCTAAGAAGTCTCACTCTTCTTGCACTTAAGGTGGCATCGAGCCAATTGTATTTAATTCCGATGTAATTTCAGTGTTTCATCGTCAATGTGTATGTAAAAGGAACACATTGAACCTGCAGTGGTGAATCGGAAGCAAATACTGGTCACATAGGAAAGGATCAAAGCACAGACTCTAAGAAGTCTCTCTCCTTTTGCACTTAAGGTGGCATTGTGCCTTTTGTATTTAATTCCGATGTAATTTCAGTGTTTCATCAACAATGAGTATGTAAAAGGAATACATAGAACCTGCAGTGGTGCATCGGAAACTAATACTGATCTCATAGGAAAGGATAAAAGCACAGACTCTAAGAGGTCTCACTCTTCTTGCATTTAAGGCGGCATTGTGCCTTTTGTATTTAATTCCGATGTAATTTCAGTGTTTCATCGTCAATGTGAATATCCAAGGAATACATTGAACCTGCAGTGGTGAATCGGAAACTAATACTGGTCTCACAGGAATGGATCAAAGCACCGACTGTAAGAAGAGTCTCTATTCTTGTACTTAAGGTGACATTGTCCCTTTTGTATTTAATACCGATGCGATTTCTGTGTTTTGTCGTCAATGAGTAGGTCCTAGGAATACATTGAACCTGCAGTGGTGTATCGGAAAAAATACTGGTCTCACAGGAAAGGATCAAAGCACAGACTCTAAGAAGTCTCACTCTTCCTGCACTTAAGACGGCATTGTGCCTTTTGTATTTAATTCCGATGTAATTTCAGTGTTTCGTCGTCAAAGTGAATGTCCAAGGAATACATTGAACCTGCAGTGGGGTATCGGAAACTAATACTGGTCTCACAGGAAAGGAACAAAACACAGACTCTAAGAAGTCTCACTCTTCTTGCACTTATGGCGGCATCGTGCCTTTTGTATTTATTTCCGATGTAATTTCAGGGTTTCATCGTCAGTGTGTATGTAAAAGGAATACATTGAACCTGCAGTGGTGTATCGGAAACTAATACTGGTCTCATAGGAAAGATTCAAAGCACAGAGTCTAAGAAGTCACACTCTTCTTGCACTTAAGACGGCATTGTGCCTTTTGTGATTAATTCCGATGTAATTTCAGTATTTCATCGTCAAAGTGAATGTCCAAGGAATACATTGAACCTGCAGTGGTGTATCGGAAACTAATACAGGTCTCACAGGAAAGGATCAAAGCACCGACTGTAAGAAGAGTCTCTATTCTTGTACTTCAGGCGGCATTGTGCCTTTTGTATTTAATTCCGATGTAATTTCAGTGTTTCATCGTCAATGTGTATGTAAAAGGAATACATTAACCTACAGTGGTGTATCGGAAACTAATACTGGTGTCATAGGAAAGGATCAAAGAACACACTCTAAGAATTCGCACTCCTCTTGAACTTAAGGCGGCATTGTTCCTTTTGTACTTAATTCCGATGCGATTTCTGTGTTTCATCGTCAATGTGAAGGTCCAGGGAATACATTGAACCTGCAGTGGTGTATCGGAAACTAATACTGGCCTCACAGAAAAGGATCAAAGCACAGACTCTAAGAATTCTCACTCTTCTTTCACTTAAGGCGGCGTTGTGCCTTTTGTTTTTAATTCCGATGTAATTTCAGTGTTTCATCGTCAATGTGGACGTCCAAGGAATACATTGAACTTGCAGTGGTGTATCGGAAAGTAATACTTGCTTCACATGAAAGGATCAAAGCACATACTCTAAGAAGTCTCTTTCTTCTTGTACTTATGGCGTCATTGTGCCTTTTGTATTTAATTCCGATGTTATTTCAGGGTTTCATCGTCAGTGTGAATGTCCAAGGAATACATTGAACCTGCAGTGGTCTATCTGAAATTAATACAGGTCTCACAGGAAAGGATCAAAGCACAGAGTCAAAGAAGTCTCACTCTTCTTGCACTTAAGGCAGCATTGTGCCTTTTGTATGCAATTCCGATGTAATTTCAGTGTTTCATCGTCAATGTGTATGTCCAAGGAATACATTAAACGTGCAGTGGTGTATCGGAAACTAATACTGGTCTCATAGGAAAGGATCAAAGCACAGACTCTAAGAAGCCTCACTCTTCTTGCACTTAAGGCGGCGTTGTGCCATTTGTATTTAATTCCGATGTAATTTTAGTGTTTGATCGTCAATGTGAATGTCCAAGGAATACATTGAACCTGCAGTGATGTATCGGAAACTAATACTGGTCTCACAGGAAAGGATCAAAGCACACACCCTAAGAAGTCTCACTCTTCTTGCATTTAAGGCGGCATTGTGCCTTTCGTATTTAATTCCGATGTAATTGCAGTTTTTCATCGTCAATGTGAATGTCCCAGGAATACATTGAGCCTGCAGTGGTGTATCGGAAACTAGTACTGGTCTCACAGGATATGATCAAAGCACCGACTCTAAGAAGAGCCCATATTCTTGTACTTACGGCGGCATTGTGCCTTTTGTATTTTATTCCGATTCGATTTCTGTGTTTCGTCATGAATGTGATGGTCCAAGAAATATATTGACCCGGCAGTGGTGTATCGGAAACTAATACTGGTCTCGTAGGAAAGAATCACAGCACAGACTCCAAGAAGTCTCACTCTTCTTGCACTTAAGGCGGCATTGTGCCTTTTGTATTTAACTCCTATGTAATTTCAGTGTTTCATCGTCAATGTGTATGTAAAAGGAATACATTGAACCTGCAGTGGTGTATCGGAAACTAATACTGGTATCATAGGAAAGAATCAAAGCACAGACTGGAAGAAGTCTCTCTCTTCATGCATTTAAGGCGGCATTGTGCCTTTTGTATTTAATTCGGATGTAATATCAGTTTTTCATCGTCAATGTGAATGTCCAAGGAATACATTGAACCTGCAGTGGTGTATCGGAAACTAATACTGGTCTCACAGGAAAGGACCAAAGCACCGACTGTAAGAAGGGTCCATATTCTTGTACTTAGGGCGGCATTGTGCCTTTTGTATTTAATTCCGATGCGATTACTGGGTTTCGTAGTCAATGTGAAGGTCCAAGAAATACATTGAACCTGCAGTGGTGTATCGGAAACTAATACTGGTCTCATAGGAAAGTATCAGAGCACAGACTCTTAGAAGTGTCACTATTCTTGCACTTAGGGCGGCATTGTGCCATTTGTATTTAACTCCGATGTAATTTTAGTGTTTGATCGTCAATGTGTGTGTAAAAGGAATACATTGAATCTGCAGTGGTGTATCGGAAACTGATACTGGTCTCATAGGAAAGAATCAAAGCACAGACTGGAAGAAGACTCTCTCTTTATGCTTTTAAGGCGGCATTGTGCCATTTGTATTTAATTCGGATGTAATATCAGTTTTTCATCGTCAATGTGAATGTCCACGGAATACATTGAACCTGCAGTGGTGTATCGGAAACTAATACTGGTCTCATAGGAAAGTATCAATGCACAGACTCTAAGAAGTTTCACTCTTCTTGCACTTAGGGCGGCATTGTGCCATTTGTATTTAACTCCGATGTAATTTTAGTGTTTGATCGTCAATGTGACTTTCTAAGGAATACATTGATCCTGCAATGGTGTTTCGGAAACTAATACTGGTCTCAATGGAAAAGATCAAAGCACGGACTCTAAGAAGTCTCACTCTTCTTGCAGTTAACGCGGCATTGTGCCTTTTCTATTTAATTCCGATATAATTTCAGTGTTTCATCGTGAATGTGTATGTAAAAGGAATGCATTGGACCTGCAGTGGTGTATCGGTAACTAATACTGGTCTCATAGGAAAGAATCAAAGCACAGACTCGAAGAAGTCTCTCTCTTCTTGCATTTAAGGCGGCATTGTGCCTTTTGTATTTAATACGGATGTAATATCAGTTTTTCATCGGCAATGTGAATGTCCAAGGAATACATTGAACCTGCAGTGGTGTATCGGAAACTAATACTTTACTCGTAGGAGAGGATCATAGCACAGACTCTAAGAAGTCTCACTCTTCTTGGATTTAAGGCGGCATTGTGCCTCTTCTATCTAATTCTGATGTAATTTCAGTGTTTCATCGTCAATGTGAATGTCCAAGGAATACATTGAACCTGCAGTGGCGTATCGGAAACTAATACTGGTCTCACAGGAAAGGATCAAACACCAACAGCAAGAAGAGTCTCTATTCTTGTACTAAAGGCTGCATTGTGCCTATTGTATTTAATTCCGATCCGATTTCTGTATATCATCGACAATGCGAAGGTCCAAGGAATACATTGAACCTGCAGTGGTGTATCGGAAACTAATACTGGTCTGTCAGGAAAGGATCAAAGCACAGACTCTAAGAAGTCTCACTCTTCTTGCACTTAAGACGGCATTTTGCCTAATGCATTTAATTCCGATGTAATATCAGTGTTTCATCGTCAATGTGTATGTAAAAGGAATACATTGAACCTGCAGTGGTGTATCGGAAACTAATACTGGTCTCACAGTAAAGGATCAAAGCACAGACTCTAAGAAGACTCACTCTTCTTCCACTTAAGGCGGCATTATTCCTTTTGTATTTAAGACCGATGTAATTTCAGTGTTTCATCGTCAATGTGTATGTAAATGGAATACATTGAATGTGCAGTGGTGTTCGGAAACTAATACTGGTCTCATGGGAAAGGATCAAATCACAGACTCTAAGAAGTCTCACTCTTCTTGCACTTAAGGCTGCAATGTGCCTTTAGTATTTTATTACGATGTAATGTTAGTGTTTCATCGTCAATGTGTATGTAAAAGGAATACATTGAACCTGCAGTGGTGTATCGGAAACTAATACTGGTCTCATAGGAAAGGATCAAAGCACATACTCCAAGAAGTCTCACTCTTCTTGTTCTTATGGCGTCATTGTGCCTTTTGTATTTAATTCCGATGTAATTTCAGTGTTTCGTTGTCAATGGTAGGGTCCAAGGAATACATTGACCCTGCAGTGGTCTAACGGAAACTAATACTGGTCTCACAGGAAAGGATCAAAGGACAGACTCTAAGAAGTCTCACTCTTCTTGCACTTAAGGCGGCATTGTGCCTTTTGTATTTAATTCCGATGTAATTTCAGTGTTTCATCGTTAATGTGAAGGTCCAAGGAATACATTGAGCCGGCAGTGGTGTATCGAAAACTAATACTGGTCTCACAGAGAGTGTTCAAGGCACAGACTGTAAGAAGAGTCTCTATTATTGTACTTAAGGCGGCATTGTTCCTTTTGTATTTAATTCCGATGCGATTTCTGTGTTTCATCGTCAATGTGAATTTCCAAGGATTACTTTGAACCTGCAGTGGTGTATCGGAAACAAATTCTGGTCTTACAGAAAAGGATCAAAGCACAGAGTCAAAGAAGTCTCACTCTTCTTGCATTTAATGCAGCATTGTGCCTTTCGTATGCAATTCCGATGTAAATTCAGTGTTCCATCGTCAATGTGTATGTCCAAGGAATACATTGAAACTGCAGTGGTGTATCGGAAACTAGTACTGGTCTCACAGCAAAGGATCAATGCACAGACTCTAAGAAGTCTCTCTCTTCTTGCATTTAAGGCGGCATTGTACCTTTTGTATTTAATTCCGATGTAATTGCAGTTTTTCATCGTCAATGTGAATGTCCATGGAATACTTTGAACCTGCAGTGGTGTATCGGAAACTAGTACTGGTCTCACAGGAAAGGATCAATGCACAGACTCTAAGAAGTCTCACTCTTCTTGCATTTAATGCGGCATTGTGCCTTTTATATTTAATTTTGATGTAATTTCAGTGTTTCATCGTCAATGTGAATGTCCAAGGAATACATTGAACCTGCAGTGGTGTATCGGAAACTAATACTGGTCTCACAGGAAAGGATCAAAGCACAGACTCTAAGAAGTCTCACCCTTCTTGCATTTAAGTCGTCATTGTGCCTTTTGTATTTAATTCCGATGTAATTTCTGTGTTTCATCGTTAATGTGAAGGTCCAAGGAATACATTGAACCTGCAGTGGTGTATCGGAAACTAATACTGGTCTCACAGGAAAGGATCAAAGCACAGACTCTAAGGAGTCTCACTCTTCTTGCACTTAAGGCGGCATTATTCCTTTTATATTTAATTCCGATGTAATTTCAGTGTTTCATCTTCAATGTGTATGTAAAAGGAACACATTGAACCTGAAGTGGTGTTCGGAAACTAATACTGGTCTCATAGGAAAGGATCAAATCACAGACTCTAAGACGTCTCACTCTTCTTGCACTTAAGGCGGCATTGTGCCTTTTGTATTTAATTCCGATTTAATGTTAGTGTTTCATCGTCATTGTGTATGTAAAAGGAATACATTGAACCTGCAGTAGTGTATCGGAAACTAATACTCTTCTCATAGGAAAGGATCAAAGCACAGACTCTAAAAAGTCTCACTCTTCTTGCATTTAAGGCGTCATTGTGCCTTTTGTATTTAATTCCGAAGTAATTTCTGTGTTTCATCGTTAATGTGAAGGTCCAAGGAATACATTGAACCTGCAGTGGTGTATCGGAAACTAATACTGGTCTCACAGGAAAGGATCAAAGCACAGTGAAAGGTGGCTGCACTGAGCCACTGCGCCAGAGATTGCGCCAAAGAGTACTATTAAGCCGCCTCCACAGTGCTTGTTGGGAGTTCGTAGCAGGCAGTGTGTGTTTAGAGTTCAGGGCAGTTAGTGCTTGTGAAGAGATCGTAGAAGTCAGTGCCTGTTGAGAGCTCGTTGAAGACAGTGTGTGTTAAGAGCTCGTGGTTGTCGTGAAGTTGGAGTAAGATGTTGTAGTAAAGAGTGTTGTTCCATGTTTTATGCAGTTATTTGATGGGAGAGATAGCAGATGTTATTGTGTGCATTTCGTCAATATATATGAAGGTAAAAAAAATATAATGTTCTTTTATTGATGGTGTGTCTGAAATAATGCGTCACTACAGGTTCAGTCTACAAAGCATCTGGCTTGTGTTCTTGTATTAGAGTGAATTCTGGTTTTCTTGCGTAATTATAGTTTTTCTAAATTTCTTTTGTCGCGTCAGCATAGTTGGTATTTAAAATTCTTGTCTTGTTGGAAAGAACAGTGCCAGATGTGGACGTTGAGTCACACTCCCACATACAGAACAGCTACATTTGTGCTTGGATTTTGTAGGTTTTATAGTTGCTGGGGACTTAATTAATTAACTGTGTTTACGAAAATTTTCTTACATTGTTTGTTGCAGTCAGATAGCGTAAAAATACTAGTCAGGGCCAACCGATTACGAGACACTGCGTAATCGGACGGACATACAGCTACATAAATCATTTTCAATCAAATTTATTTAATTAAGCCTCCATGCACGTGGCGACCGCTGCTTCGGATCGTCCCTTGGATTCTTCTGATTGTGAAAATTGTAGACTGTAGTATTGTTGTAGTAATTTGTAGTATAGTAATTGTGGTCTATTTTGCATGTGTAGATTTGGTAATTGGCATTCTTCTAATGGTATTTTTCAAAATTTAATTTTTATTGCCTTGTATACGCGTTTGACAAAGTAGTGCAATTATTTCAATTGTTCGATTGATCGTGTCTGAGGGAGACATTTCATGTGAATAGTATTGTTGGAGATAACGAGTCATTGTGTGTAATTTTCGTACAGTGACGAATCTTTCGTATATTTTGTAAATGATTACGCGATCAATGAAAAAGGCAAAAGTGATGAATAGTGAGAATAACGAAATTGTTGACATGGCGAACTCGCCAACACAGGAAAACAGTATGGTGGATAATGAGGTGGAAAACAATGTGATAAGTCGGGAAAATAGTCCGGAACCATTTCTAAATTTT
Source organism: Schistocerca americana (assembly GCF_021461395.2). Classification (NCBI taxonomy): domain Eukaryota; kingdom Metazoa; phylum Arthropoda; class Insecta; order Orthoptera; family Acrididae; genus Schistocerca; species Schistocerca americana. Next base: position 738,544,948 of record NC_060123.1, read on the forward strand.
TCTCAATCAGAAAATTCACAGAATACGAGGTTAATGACAGAAGATTCTGGAATAGTATCGAACACAGATAGCCTTATGGCTATGCAGAGGGAAGTTAGTTTTGTGGGAAATGTTAGGGGCGAAAAGAATTCTGAACAAGTTAATATGGAGCAGTTGATGAGTGTAATATTAAATTTTCAATCTGAATTAAAAACTGAGATGGGAACAATTAAAACAGAGATAGGAACAATTAAAACAGAGATGGGAACTTTGGAAACACGGTTAGATTCAAGAATAGGGACATGTTTCAAAGATATGAAAGATGAATTAAAGAAAGAAATCAGAGAGGAAGTACAACCGATTCTGAATTCTCACAATAATATATTAATTGCAGTAGAAATCAGACAAAGGGAACAGGATAGAGAACAGGAAGAAAGAGATCGCGTGATAGTACAGAAATTTTCAGAGTTAAATTTACAACGTTCACAAGACAAGGAAGAAATATTTGAAAGAATCGAGGAATCCGTACCAAATGACAGAATAAATAATCTAACACGACAATATGAACAGTTAACTACCAAATGTGTCAATACTGAAACCCGAGTCGCGACACTTACGGAAGATGTAAACAAACAGAAAGAAAAAATAGGTGACTTATCGGAAAGAGTTGAGGAAATTTCAGATAAATTGACAAATCTTAGTTTACATGGGGACAGAGATTCGGATGATACAGCCCCATTACCATTTGCAGAAACCGGAGAGTATCAGAACATAAATAAGCATGTTGAGAATCAGGGAAAATTTAATGAACGCGTGAAAAGGGAATTTGAGGCATTGCGGAAGCAAGTCAAGCAGATCGAAGGAGAAATTGTAGGAAAAGATAGCAGAAGAAATTTAGAATCACAGGTAGCAGAAGGGTTTGAAGAAAATAATTTATTTCATTTACGGGATGCAACAAGAGAGCGCCAGGCGCGCGAACTTTACAATAATCGACATTCGGACTGGGACAGACGCGGTAGGTCTTTGTCGCCACGAGGCGAAAACTTTGATTATAAACACTTTTTGACTGTCCGGAAATTTAAGATCTTCCGCAATTCTAAGAATGACATACATCCATGTGCATGGCTAGATCAATTTATGTACGCACTTCCACCAAATTGGCCACTAAGTCACAAACTAGAATTCATGTGTGGATATTTAGAAAACGAACCGGCGACGCGGATGCGCGCACTCATTAGAGATTGCAATAATTTAAATGATTTTTATCATGCATTTTTATCGGCATATTGGTCCGAAAACACACAAGACAGAGTCAAACATAATCTGATTATGCAGCGTAATTTTAAACAGTCTGAGTTCCGCACGCCGGCAGAGTACTTTGAAGACATGATTCGAAAGAATCAGTTCCTGTCCAACCCTTATAGCCCGACTGAATTAATTCGCATTTGTTTAACTAAGCTGCCACAATCCATAAGACAAATTGCTTTGGCCGGAAGATGTAAAGACGACATTGAGACTTTTAAGACTTTGTTGCAAGAACTTGAGTATGACAACGACGACGGGACCTTTTGTAACTTTTTCAGTAACAGTATTTACAATAGATTTCCAGAGAAAAGAGATAGTGATCGGAACGGGCGTTATGTGAGTAACTTTGAGAACGACAGACGTAACAGACAGGACAACAGATACCAGCCTTATGATAATAACAGACGTTCTAACAGAAATTACACAGACAATAGCGGTAATTCGTACCGGAATGATCAATCATACGGAAACAGTAATCGGTATCATCAGGACAGAAATTATTCATACAGTAATAGAAATTCTTACTACAGAAATAACCAGGGTAGTAGGTACAACAATAATTTCAGAAATGACAGTCGAAATTACACAAGAAGTAGTTATGCAGACAGACAGGAAAACAGAAATTTTAATAACAGACACAACCAAGAATTTGCATCTAACAGACAGGAGGGACCTAATTGGCATCCTCCACGTGATAGAACTTCAGAGAGACAAGTGCAAATAGTAGAAATTGATCCGCGAAATGACGCGAATACTCAAAGACGTGACGCAAACAATGGACAATGACTTGCAGCTTCGGCTTCTGGCAGCAATATAGACGGTTCAGAAAGTAATGACACTACGACTTTACGCTACGTACGCCTGGAAGACATGAGAGACATTTTATTAGACGAAAAGGAAAATAATGTAGACGCATTTTTACATCCTGTTATTGAAGTATGTGTGGGTAAGAATAAGTTCACTGCAGTATTAGATTCTGGGAGCCCATTGAATGTCATTAGTGAATCAGTTTTTCGTATATGTGAAAGAACTATTGCCTGTCCTGTGTTACCTATTTCTAAAACTACAATTCGAGGTGCTATTTCTGGAAAAAGTGTGGAAGTTAAACAACAGACCAATTTAAATTTCATTTGTCAAGGATACGAATTTTCTGCTAATTTTATTATTGTTCCATTACTCAGTACACAAATTATATTAGGTATGGAGTTTCTTAACGCACATAAGGCAATTTTGAACTTTAAAGAAGGAAGTGTAAATTTGACTGTTGCTGGAATGCCGAAATGTTTAAAATTTTTCGAGTGTTTAACAAGATCTGAGTCAGATACAAAATGTTTAAGGTTTCTTACTTCTGATGTTTTCGTTGAGCATTATGACGACAATGTGTTTATTCATGACAATGACAATAGATACAGAGACGCGATGGATGATATAATTAATAGCGAAGAATTAATTAATGAAAAGGTTAAGAAAGCTGAAGTGCCAGATGACGTTGCAAGAGAAGAGCTGCACCACATTTTGACTTCACATGCTACAGTGTTTAGTCATCACACAGGAACTATACAAGGCTTACAATATTTATTTAAAGTAAAAGAACACACACCATTTCGCGGGAAAACGTACGCTATTCCTTTGGCTTACAGAGACAAGGTTAAGAATGAACTTCAGTACATGTTAGATCAGGGCATTATTGAGCCTGCAGTCAGTCCTTATACTAGCCCATTACACGTTGTTCTTAAAAAGGATGGGTCAATTCGTTTGGTTCTGGATTCCAGACAGATAAATAACATCATCATTCCTGAAACTGACCGCCCACAAAATTTAGATGAACTTCTTCAACATTTCCATGGAATTAAAGTTTTATCCACGATTGATATGCGCGCAAGTTTTTGGCAAATAGAACTCCACCCTGACTGTAGGAAATACACCGCCTTTTTAGCCTTTGGTAACTGTTACCAATTTCGGAAATTACCGTTTGGACTTACTGTATCTTCAGCAGCATTTATTCGTAGCCTAAATGAAATTTTACCTGTTTGTCTTCGTGACAATATTACTTCTTATGTTGACGACATTCTTATTGCTAAACGTTCTTGGAGTGAGCACAACAAAATTTTGGACTCATTATTACGTATCTTTGCAAAAGTTGGCATGACAGTAAACTTGGAAAAATCTGACTCGGGTCGTTCTCAGGTGAAATTTCTCGGTCACATTATTGCTACAGAAGGTATTCTTCCTGATCCAGAAAAATTAGACGCTATTCGTAATTATGCTGTTCCTACTACAAAACGTGATGTTCGTAGTTTTCTTGGTCTCTGTAATTTTCTTCGACGCTTTGTTAGATTGGACGATTTGGCCACACCTCGTTTTTGCGATCTATCTGGAAAGTTCTTTTTAAACGGAAATCCGTCGACAACTCTGTTTGGTTAGTTTGTATTCCTGATGAGTGGGTCAATAAATTGATTTGGTATACGCATTTCAGTTATGCGCACTTTGGTCCCAGAAAATGCTTTCATAAATTACGAGAAAATTGTTACTTCAGTAATATGGAAAAACGTATTCGATCTGTTCTTGCCAAATGTAAATTATGTCAAATGGCTAAGCCTCCAACGATTTCTCACAGAGCACCATTGTTTCCCATCATTCCAGCGAAATTAAAGGAGATGGCTGCAGTCGATTTGTTTGGTCCAGTGGTTCGTTCTACTAATGGTTTTGCGTACATTTTCGTAGCAGTGGAACTGACATCAAAATATGTGTGTTTTACACCTTTACGCAAAGCAACAGCTCGTTCAGTATCTAACGCTTTTATCAAACATTTTCTTAAAGAAGTCGGTCATGTTGACAAGGTTATATCAGATAATGGATCACAGTTTCGTTCTAAAATTTGGCTTCGTACTCTACAGCGTCGTAAAATTAAACCAATTTTCATTTCACTTTTTCACCCTCAATCTAACGCTTCAGAGAGATGGATGAAGGAAATCAATAAATTGTGTCGACTTTATTGTCATCAGAATCACAGAACGTGGGATCAGTATCTTCATATTTTTCAAAACATTCTGAATGAACTTCCTAATGACTCAACTTCTTTACCGCCTCTATTAATATTAAAAAATAAGGTACCGACAAATCGCATTTCTGAAATCGTTCCTTTTCCGCCTTCACGGAAACTGCGGCATTCTGAAGTTGTCAACCTGGCTCTACGAAATATTGCATCTGCGGCAGCTAGAAGAGAGAAATCAGCTAAACGTCCTGGTCGTTTAAAAACTTTTTCAGTTGGTCAGAAGGTGCTAATTAATTCCCACCGTTTATCGCACAAAGGAAAAGGCTTGTGTCGCAAATTTTTTCTGCTTTATAACGGTCCATATAGAATTCGCAAAATTATACATGATAACACTGTTGAAGTAGAAACTCTTAAATCTCGACGCTCTAAAGGAATACATCACATATCAAACGTTAAAATTTTTGTGGAATGACATACTTTGGAGAACTAACAGCTACATGTAAACATGCGGAGAGTACAAGGATACCGCGCTGTGTTTTGGCGGCGGCACATACTCAAAGCAACAGTCAAGTCTGCGCGCCGCACAAGGCAGTCGTTGACCGCGAACAATTGCTTCCTACGTCACGCGTCTACAGCTGATCGAGCGCTCAGTGCGAATGCACTGACAGCCGTAAACAAATACACAGTCTAATTTCTCCGACCAAATTCTGTATAAAGCTATAAGGACTTGTTAAATTGTGTTATTAACATTCAGTATTTTGCAGGATACGGTTGTATAAAGTATTTAAGACCTTCAGGTAAATTCTGTGCGTGTCCGACGTTAAGACGACCTGCTATCGAGAAAATTTCAGGAAGAATGTAATTTCGAAGAAGAAACTAATAAACTAAAAAGGTAACTATTAATGGAGTTTATTTTTCAGGTAACATATTTCCACTTAGGTACGTACTTTAGACGTAATTTGCTGCTCGCGATTACGTGATGTGCTACTTTCATGTTCTATGAATTTACGTGTGAAGCGACGTGCTTGCGTACGTTAACTGATTTTGACAATGATTATTAATGAACTGGGTTGTGACTTGTATATATGATGCATCGCTTGGCTGCACTGCTATTTCACTGATGTCATATTTTTCTATTATGTGCCTGCTGTGCTTATTTATTTAAATTATAATTGTCATCTGATTAATTGTGCTGACTGTGATTATGTATGTAGGTTATAGTTTGTGATTTATCTGCTTGCGCCTTCATGTTTACTTATTAAGATGACATGTGAACATTTATTTGCTTATGCTGATATGATGCTAATAACCTGTTTGCTGCTATGCGTATGTATTGCATATTTATACATTTCTGTTTGTTGTCATAACTACTCTTTAATTTGGTGTATAGCAATGCTGATGTACAGTGTATAAACATAGAGTTTAGGTCACACTACTGTATTAATTATAGATTGTCGCTTGGCAAAGCCTCGTTGTAAGAATTGTGCTGCATCCACTTGCTGACATTCTGTTCTCTACTGGTATATTTACTCGCTATTGCTTGTTTTGCTTACGCTCAGTGCCTTATATTTTTAAGATAGGAAAATGAACTGCTATAATTCGACGAACGACATTGGTACAAAAAACTTCGTTGAAGTCACATGAGCTGAGGTTTTATGGAAGCTGTATACATTTATGCTAATAGGAAGGAAGCTAACGACATGACATACCAAAAATAGGTTTAGACCATTGACAATTATTACACTGCATTTTTCGTGAGCAATTGAAATAGGAAGTGACACTTGACACAAAAATACTCCACATGTTTGCTTCTGTTTGCCATAATTTTTGAAGTGGTGTACACACTGTGAAACATTATGATTATTCACACTCCGTAATCGTACTTAATTACTGAGAGTTATTCGAACTAAGTCTGTTAGAGGTCATGTATGCATTTCTTTGTTTATAATTTATAATGAGTAGAAAATTTGGGTCAGATGGATTACACAGAGGTTGTGTGTGGACACTGTGTCTTCGGATTGTATGGGATGCTGAATTGAAGTTGCATTAGGATTTTATCTGTACTTGTTCGAGGAGACTGACTAGAGGAAAAAGTTGTTATGGAAGTGAAATGATATTGGTGCTGAGGTTTATATTTATCAACGTTTTATTGAGGTATTGAGAGTATATGAAGTTTATGATTATTGGAGTTTTTGTGGACAAGAGGTAAGGTGAATGATATTGATGATAAGAGTTATATGTATCGACGTATTGAAGAAGTATTAGTGACGTATTGAGATTAAGTTGATGATTATTGGAGTTTTGGTAGATAAGAGGTAAAGTAAGTGAGGAGCATATTTTTTTTGGTTGGTCTTATGGAACAAGGAGGATGAAGATAGCAGACTAGAACACTAAAATAGAAGGAAGATAGTCTATACACACACTTTGTTAAATAACTAAGCAGTATATATTTTTTTTTGGAGAGAGGAAGTAATTGCATATCTTGGCTCACTGACAGTTGTTCAACAACAGTACATTTTGATCTGGCTTGGCAAACATTCGTCTTGACATGATGACTATGACGTTGACTTAACTATTATTGACTGTTATACATTGCTGCCAGTACTACTTGATACACATGATGAACATCAGATTTAGACAGAATTACATTTACACAATTAACACTATTCAATTACACAGTAGTACTTAATGTGGATGAAGGATGAGTGAGTGTGTTCTGTGTGTTTTCCTTTACTAATCCTACCCACCTATCTCCTAAATATTATTTTATTTGTTGGTAGTGGCTTGCACTGACACCCATAAATATTATAGGTTTACTGGTATTTGTGTATTGTAATAGTTAATAGGATAATTATCTGATATCATTTGTGTGTTTGTTATGATTTGTATCTTACGGTAAAAGCATTTGTATGTGCATTCAAACTATTGTTCATGCCTGAACTGTCTGATTAGTGAAGATAAATATTCTGAACTGTTACCTGCGCTTTTCAACATGATGTGTGACATTAGGACATGTTTAATTTCTGCTCATAAACTCTGATGAACAGTGTGATCAGTGTTAGTGAATTTTGTGGAACTGCTTCTGCTGAGAAATGTGACTTTTTGGTGTCTGCACCTGCACTCAACGTTGCTGGGTGCAACTGATGAACTGTTTCTACTGAAATGGTGTCACTTGTTGCTGTCTGCACCTGCTCAACGTTGCTGGGCGCAACTGATGGACTGTTTTTACTGAAATTGTGTCACTTGTTGGTGTCTGCACCTGCTCAACATTGCTGGGTGCAACTGATGAACTGTTTCTACTGAAATGAAGTCACTTGTTGCTGTCTGCACCTGCTCAACATTGCTGGGTGCAACTGATGGACGGCTCCTACTGAAATGATGTCACTTGTTGGTGTCTGCACCTGCTCAACATTGCTGGGTGCCTCTGATGGACTGCTTCTACTGAAATGGTGTCACTTGTTGCTGTCTGCACCTACTCAACATTCCTGGGTGCAACTGATGAACTGTTCCTACTGAAATGATGGTCACTTGTTGGTGTTTGCACCTGCTCAACATTGCTGGGTGCCACTGATGAACTGCTTCCACTGAACTAATGTGACTTGTTGCTGGGTGTACCTGCTAAACTTTACTGGGTGCAACTGATGAACTGCTTCTACTGAAAAGATGTCACCTGTTAGTGTCTTTTTTTTTTTTTTTGTATAAACTAATCATTGAAAGCATTTTATGTGAACATTTGTATAAACTGATTTTTTGTATATTGTGTAAACTATTATGTAAAGTCACATGTATGAAAAGAAGTTGTATTGCTTACTGTATTTCATATATTAGGTTAGTAAAAGGTCAGTGCAAAGCCAAAATTTTTAACTAATTATGTGATATTTAGGTATTAATATTATCTTTTATTTTTGTCTGTATTTTTGTGGACGAATTTGGTGGTATTTTCACCACCAATGCTGGCAAAAATACCATCAAATTCTGGCCTGTGGAGGAGGGGCATATGAAAGGTGGCTGCACTGAGCCACTGCGCCAGAGATTGCGCCAAAGAGTACTATTAAGCCGCCTCCACAGTGCTTGTTGGGAGTTCGTAGCAGGCAGTGTGTGTTTAGAGTTCATGGCAGTCAGTGCTTGTGAAGAGATCGTAGAAGTCAGTGCCTGTTGAGAGCTCGTTGAAGACAGTGTGTGTTAAGAGCTCGTGGTTGTCGTGAAGTTGGAGTAAGATGTTGTAGTAAAGAGTGTTGTTCCATGTTTTATGCAGTTATTTGATGGGAGAGATAGCAGATGTTATTGTGTGCATTTCGTCAATATATATGAAGGTAAAAAAAAATACAATGTTCTTTTATTGATTGTGTGTCTGAAATAATGCGTCACTACAGGTTCAGTCAACAAAGCATCTGGCTTGTGTTCTTGTATTAGAGTGAATTCTGGTTTTCTTGCGTAATTATAGTTTTTCTAAATTTCTTTTGTCACGTCAGCATAGTTGGTATTTAAAATTCTTGTCTTGTTGGAAAGAACAGTGCCAGATGTGGACGTTGAGTCACACTCCCACATACAGAACAGTTACATTTGTGCTTGGATTTTGTAGGTTTGATAGTTGCTGGGGACTTAATTAATTAACTGTGTTTACGAAAATTTTCTTACATTGTTTGTTGCAGTCAGATAGCGTAAAAATACTAGTCAGGGCCAACCGATTACGAGACACTGCGTAATCGGACGGACATACAGCTACATAAATCATTTTCAATCAAATTTATTTAATTAAGCCCCCATACAACAGACTCTATAAAGTCTCACTCTTCTTGCTTTTAAGGCGTCATTGTGCCTTTTGTATTTAATTCCGATGAAATTTCTGTGTTTCATCGTCAATGTGAAGGTCCAAGGAATACATTGAACTTGCAGTGGTGTATCGGAAACTAATACTGGTCTCACAGTAAGGGATCAAAGCACAGACTCTAAGAAGTCTCACTCTTCTTGCACTTAAGGCGGCATTGTGCCTTTTGCATTTAATTCCGATGTAATGTTAGTGTTTCATCGTCAATGTGTATGTAAAAGGAATACATTGAACCTGCAGTGGTGTATCGGAATCTAATACTGGTCTCATAGGAAAGGATCAAAGCACACACTCTAAGAAGTCTCACTCTTCTTGCATTTAAGGCGGCATTGTGCCTTTTGTATTTAATTCCGATGTAATTTCAGTGTTTCATCGTCAATGTGAATGTCCAAGGAATACATTGAACCTGCAGTGGTGTATCGGAAACTAATACTGGTCTCACAGGAAAGGATCAAAGAACCGACTGTAAGAAGAGTCTATTTTCTTGTACTTAAGGCGGCATTGTGCCTTTTGTATTTAATTACGAAGTAATTTCAGTTTTTCGTCGTCAATGTGAATGTCCAAGGAATACATTGAACCTGCAGTGGTGTATCGGAAACTAGTACTGGTCTCACAGGAAAGGATCAATGCACAGACTCAAGAAGTCTCACTCTTCTTGCATTTAATGCGGCATTGTGCCTTTTGTATTTAATTTTGATGTAATTTCAGTGTTTCATCGTCAATGTGTATGTTAAAGGAACACATTGAACCTGCAGTGGTGTTCGGAAACTAATACTGGTCTCATAGGAAAGGATCAAATCACAGACTCTATGAAGTCTCACTCTTCTTGCACTTTAGGCGGCATTGTGCCTTTTGTATTTAATTCCGATGTAATGTTAGTGTCTCATCGTCAATGTGTATGTAAAAGGAATACATTGAACCTGCAGTGGTGTATCGGAAACTAATACTAGTCTCATAGGAAACGACCAAAGCACCGACTCTAAGAAGAGTCTATATTCTTGTACTTAAGGTGGCATTGTGCATTTTGTATTTAATTCCGATGCGATTTCTGTGTTTCGTCGTCAATGTGAAGGTCCAAGGAATACATTGAACCTGCAGTGGTGTATCGGAAATTAATACTGGTCTCACAGGAAAGGATCAAAGCACAGACTCTAAGAAGTCTCACTCTTCTTGCATTTAAGGCGTCATTGTGCCTTTTGTATTTAATTCCGATGTAATTTCTATCTTTCATCGTCAATGTGAAGGTCCAAGGAATACATTGAACCTGCAGTGGTGTATCGGAAACTAATACTGGTCTCACAGGAAGGATCAAAGCATAGACTCTAAGAGGTGTCACTCTTCTTGCACTTAAGGCGGCATTATTCCTTTTGTATTTAATTCCGAAATAATTTCAGTATTTCATCGTCAATGTGTATGTAAAAGGAACACATTGAACCTGCAGTGGTTTTCGGAAACTAATACTGGTCTCATAGGAAAGGATCAAATCCCAGACTCTAAGAAGTCTCACTCTTCTTGCACTTAAGGCGGCATTGTGCCTTTTGTATTTAATTCCGATGTAATTTCAGTGTTTCATCGTCAATGTGAATGTCCAAGGAATACACTGAACTTGTAGTGGTGTATCGGAAACTAATACTGGACTCACAGGAAAGGATCAAAGAACCGACTGTAAGAAGAGGCTCTATTCTTGTACTTAATGCGGCTTTGTGCCTTTTGCATTTAATTCCGATGTAATTTCAGTGTTTCATCCTCATTGTGTATGTAAAAAGAATACATTGAACCTGCAGTGATGTATCGGAAACTAATATTGGTCTCATAGGAATGGATCAAAGCGCAGACTCTAAGAAGTCTCACTCTTCTTGCACTTAAAGCGGGATTGTGCCTTTTGTATGTATTTCCTATGTAATTTCAGTGTTTCATCGTCAATGTGAATGTCCAAGGAATACATTGAACCTGCAGTGGTGTATCGGAAACTAATATTGGTCTCACAGAAATGGATCAAAGCACCGACTGAAAGAAGCGTCTCTATTCTCGTACTTAAGGCGGCAATGTGCCTTTTGTATTAAATTCCGATGCGATTTCTGTGTTTCATCTTCAAAGTGAAGGTCCAAGGAATAAACTGAACCTGCAATGGTGTATCGGAAACTAATACTGGTCTCACAGGGGCTGCTCAAAGCACCGACTGTAAGAAGAGACTCTATTCTTGTACTTAAGGCGGCTTTGTGCCTTTTGTATTTAATTCCGATGTAATTTCAGTGTTTCATCCTCATTGTGTATGTAAAAAGAATACATTGAACCTGCAGTGATGTATCGGAAACTAATATTGGTCTCATAGGAATGGATCAAAGCGCAGACTCTAAGAAGTCTCACTCTTGTTGCACCTAAGGGGGCATTGTGTCTGTTGTATTTAATTCCGATGTAATTTCAGTGTTTCATCGTCAATGTGTATGTAAAAGGAATACATTGAAACTGAGTAGTGTATCGGAAAGTAATACTGCTCTCATAGGAAGGGATCAAAGCACAGACTCTTAGAAGTCTCACTCTTCTTGACCTTAATGCGGCATTGTGCCTTTTGTTTTTAATTCCGATGTAATTTCAGTGTTTCATCGTCAATGTGAACGTCCAAGGAATACATTGAACTTGCAGTGGTGTATTGGAAACTAATACTTGCCTAATAGGAAAGGATCAAAGCACACACTCTAAGAAGTCTCACCCTTCTTGTACTTATGGCGTCATGGTGCCTTTTGTATTTAAATCCGAGGTAATTTCAGTGTTTCATCGTCAATGTGAAGGTCCACGGAATTCATTGAACCTGCAGTGGTGAATCGGAAACTAATACTGGTCTTACAGGAAAGGATCATAGCACAGACTCTTGGAAGTCTCACTCTTCTTGCACTTAAGGCGGCATTGTGCCTTTTGTATTTAATTCCGATGTAATTTCAGTGTTTCATCCTCAATGTGAAGGTCCTAGGAATTCATTGAGCCTGCAGTGGTGTATCGAAAACTAATACTGGTCTCACAGGGAGTGTTCAAATCACAGACTGTAAGAAGAGTCTCTATTCTTGTACTTAAGGCGGCATTGTGCCTTTTGTATTTCATTCCGATGCGATTTCTGTGTTTCATCGCCAATGTGAAGGTCCAAGGATTACTTTGAACCTGCAGTGGTGTATCGGAAACTAATATTGGTCTTACAGGAAAGGATCAAAGCACAGAGTCAAAGAAGTCTCACTCTTTTTGAATTTAAGGCGGCATAGTGCCTTTTGTATTTAATTCCAGTGTAATTTCAGTGTTTCATTGTCAATGTGAATGTCCAAGTAATACATTGAACCTGCAGTGGTGTATCGGAAACTAATACTGGTCTCACAGGAAAGGATCAAAGAACCGACTGTAAGAAGAGTCCCTAATCTTGTACTTAATGCGGCATTGTGCCTTTTGTATTAAATTCCGATGCGATTTCTATGATTCGTCGTCCATGTGAAGGTCTAAGGAATACATTGAACCTGCAGTGGTGTATCGGAAACTAATACTGGTCTCACAGGAAAGGATCAAAGCACAGACTCTAAGAAGTCTCACTCTTCTTGCACATAAGGCGGCATTAACATTTTGTATTTAATTCCGATGTAATTTCAGTGTATCATCGTCAATGTGTATGTAAAAGGAACACATTGAACCTGCAGTGGTGTTCGGAAACTAATACTGGTCTCATAGGAAAGGATCAAATCACAGACTCTAAGAAGTCTCACTCTTCTTGCACTTAAGGCGGCATTGTGCCTTTTGTATTTAATTCCAATGTAATGTTAGTGTTTCATCGTCAATGTGTATGTAAAAGGAATACATTGAACCTGCAGTGGTGTATCGGAAACTAATACTGGTCTCATAGGAAAGGATCAAAGCACCGACTCTAAGAAGAGTCTATATTCTAGTACTTAAGGTGGCATTGTGCCTTTTGTATTTAATTCCGATGCGATTTCTATGTTTCGTCGTCAATGTGAAGGTCCAAGGAATACATTGAGCCTGCAGTGGTGTATCGGAATCTAATACTGGTCTCATAGGAAAGGATCAAAGCACAGACTCTTAGAAGTCTCACTTTTCTTGCATTTAAGGCGGCATTGTGCCTTTTGTATTTAATTCCGATGTAATTTCAGTGTTTCATCGTCAATGTGAATGTCCAAGGAATAAATTGAACCTGCAGTGGTGTATCGGAAACTAATACTGGTCTCACAGGAAAGGAACAAACAACCGACTGTAAGAAGAGTCTATATTCTTGTACTTAAGGTGGCATTGTGCCTTTTGTATTTAATTCCGATGTAATTGCAGTATTTCATCGTCAATGTGAGTGTCCAAGGAATACATTGAACCTGCAGTGGTGTATCGGAAACTAGTACTGGTCTCACAGGAAAGGATCAATGCACAGACTCTAAGAAGTCTCACACTTCTTGCATTTAATGCGGCATTGTGCCTTTTGTATTTAATTTTGATGTAATATCAGTGTTTCATCGTCAATGTAAATGTCCAAGGAATATATTGAACATGCAGTGGTGTATCGGAAGCTAATACTGGTCTCACAGGAAAGGATCAATGCACAGTCTCTAAGAAGTCTCACTCTTCTTGCATTTAAGGCGTCATTGTGCCTTTAGTATTTAATTCCGATGTAATTTCTGTGTTTCATCGTCAATGTGAAGGTCCACGGAATACATTGAACCTGCAGTGGTGTATCGGAAACTAATACTGGTCTCACAGGAAAGGATTAAAGCACAGACTCTAAGAAGTCCCACTCTTCTTGCACTTAAGGCGGCATTATTCCTTTTGTATTTAATTCCGATGTAATTTCAGTGTATCATCGTCAATGTGTATGTAAAAGGAACACATTGAACCTGCAGTGGTGTTCGGAAACTAATACTGGTCTCATAGGAAAGGATCAAATCACAGACTCTAAGAAGTCTCACTCTTCTTGCACTTAAGGCGGCATTGTGCCTTTTGTATTTAATTCCGATGTAATGTTAGTGTCTCATCGTCAATGTGTATGTAAAAGGAATACATTGAACCTGCAGTGGTGTATCGGAAAGTAATACTAGTCTCATAGAAAAGGATCAAAGCACCGACTCTAAGAAAAGTCTATATTCTTGTACTTAAGGTGGCATTGTGCCTTTTGTATTTAATTCCGATGCGATTTCTGTGTTTCGTCGTCAATGTGAAGGTCCAAGGAATTCATTGAGCCTGCAGTGGTGTATCGAAATCTAATACTGGTCTCACAGGGAGTGTTCAAGACACAGACTGTAAGAAGAGTCTCTATTCTTGTACTTAAGGCCTCATTGTGCCTTTTGTATTTAATTCCGATGTGATTTCTGTGTTTCATCGCCAATGTGAAGGTCCAAGGATTACTTTGAACCTGCAGAGGTGTATCGGAAACTAATATTGGTCTCACAGGAAAGGATCAAAGCACAGTGTCAAAGAAGTCTCACTCTTCCTGAATTTAAGGCGGCATTGTGCCTTCTGTATTTAATTTCGATGTAATTTCAGTGTTTCATTGTCAATGTGAATGTCCAAGGAATACATTGAACCTGCAGTGGTGTATCGGAAACTAATATAGGTCTCACAGGAAAGGATCAAAGAACAGACTGTAAGAAGAGTCTCTATTCTTGTACTTAACGCGGCATTGTGCCTTTTGTATTAAATTCAAATGCGATTTCTGTGTTTCGTCGTCAATGTGAAGGTCTAAGGAATACATTGAACCTGCAGTTGTGTTTCGGAAACTAATACTGGTCTCACAGGAAAGGTTCAATGCACAGGCTCTAAGAATTCTCACTCTTCTTGCACTTAAGGCGGTATTGTGCCTTTTGTATTTAATTCCGATGTAATTTCAGTGTTTCATCCTCAATGTGTATGTAAAAAGGATACATTGAACCTGCAGTGATGTATCGGAAACTAATATTGGTCTCATAGGCATGGATCAAAGCGCAGCCTCTAAGAAGTCTCACTCTTCTTGCACTTAAGGCGGCATTGTGCCTTTTGTATGTAATTCTGATGTAATTTCAGTGTTTCATCGTCAATGTGAATGTCCAAGGAATACACTGAACTTGCAGTGGTGTATCGGAAAGTAATACTGGTCTCACAGGGAATGCTCAAAGCACCGAGTGTAAGAAGAGTCCCGATTCTTAGACTTAAGGCGGCATTGTGCCTTTTGTATTTAAATCCGATGCGATATCTGTGTTTCATCGTCAATGTGAAGTTCCAAGGAATACATTTTACCTGCAGTGGTGTATCGGAAACTAATACTGGTCTCACAGGAGCTGCTCAAAGCACCGACTGTAAGAAGAGACTCTATTCTTGTACTTAAGGTGGCATTGTGCCTTTTGTATTTAATTCCGATGCGATTTCTGTGTTTCATCGTCAATGTGAAGGTCCAAGGAATACATTGAACCTGCAGTGGTGTATCGGAAACTAATACTAGTTTCAAAGGAAAGTATGAATGCACAGACTCTAAGAAGTCTCACTCTTCTTGCACTTAAGGCGGCATTTGGCCTTTTGTATTTAATCCCGATGTAATTTCAGTGTTTCATCCTCAATGTGTATGTAAAAAGAATACATTGAACCTGCAGTGATGTATCGGAAACTACTATTGGTCTCATAGGAAAGGATCAAAGCGCAGACTCTCAGAAGTCTCACTCTTCTTGCACTTATGGCGGCATTGTGCCTTTTGTATGTAATTCCGATGTAATTTCAGTGTTTCATCGTCAATGTGAATGTCCAAGGAATACATTGAACCTGCAGTGGTGTATCGGAAACTAATACTGTTCCCCATAGGAAAGGATCAAAGCACAGACTCTAAGAAGTCTTACTCTTCTTGCATTTAAGGCGGCATTGTGCCTTTTCTATGTTATTATGATGTAATTTCAGTGTTTCATCGACAATATGAATGTCAAAGGAATACATTGAACCTGGAGTGGTGTATCGGAAACTAATACTGGTCTCACAGGAAGGGATCAAAACACCGACAGTAAGAAGATTCTCTATTCTTGTACTTAATGCGGCATTGTGCCTTTTGTATTTAATTCCGATGCGATATCTGTGTTTCATCGTCAATGTGAAGGTCCAAGGAATACATTGAACCTGCAGTGGTGTATCGGAAACTAATACTGGTGTCTCAGTATGGGATCAACACACCGACAGTAAGAAGAGTCTCTATTCTTGTACTAAAGGCTGCATTGTGCCTTTTGTATTTAATTCCGATGCGATTTCTGTATTTCATCGTCAATGCACGGGTCCAAGGAATACATTGAACCTGCAGTGGTGTATCGGAAACTAATACTGGTCTGTCAGGAAAGGATCAAAGCACAGACTCTAAGAAGTCTCATTCTTCTTGCACTTAAGGCGGCATTGTGCCTTTTGTATTTTATTCCGATGTAGTGTTAGTGTTTCATCGTCAATGTAATATGTAAAAGGAATACATTGAACCTGCAGTGGTGTATCGGTAACTAATACTGGTCTAATAGGAAAGGATCAAAGCACAGACTCTAAGAAGTCTCACTCTTCTTGCATTTAAGGCGGCATTGTGCCTTTTGTATGTAATTCCGATGTAATTTCAGTGTTTCATCGTCAATGTGAAAGTCCAAGGAATACATTGAACCTGCAGTGGTGTATTGGAAACTAATATTGGTCTCACAGAAATGGATCAAAGCACCGACTGTAAGAAGAGTTTCTATTCTCGTACTAAAGGCGGCATTGTGATTTTTGTATTTAATTCCGATGCGATTTCAGTATTTCATCGTAAATGTGTATGTCCAAGGAAAACATTGAACCTGCAGTGATGTATCGGAAAGTAATACTGGTCTCCCAGGGAATGCTCAAAGCACCGACCGTAAGAAGAGTCTCGATTCTTGTACTTAAGGCGGCATTGTGCCTTTTGTATTTAATTCCGATGCGATTTCTGTGGTCCATCGTCAATGTGAAGGTCCAAGGAATACATTGAAACTGCAGTGGTGTATCGGAAACTAATACTGGCCTCACAGGGAATGTTCATAGCACCGACTGTAAGAAGAGTCTCTATTCTTGTACTTAATGCGGCATTGTGCCTTTTGTATTTAATTCCGATGCGATTTCTGTGGTCCATCGTCAATGTGAAGGTCCAAGGAATACATTGATCCTGCAGTGGTGTATCAGAAACTAATACTGGTCTCACAGGGATTGCTCAAACCACCGACTGTAAGAAGAGTCTCGATTCTTGTACTTAAGGCTGCATTGCGCCTTTTGTATTTACTTCCGATGCGATTACTGTGTTTCATCGTCAATGTGAAGGTCCAAGGAATACATTGAACCCGCAGTGGTGTATCAGAAACTAATACTGGTCTCACAGGAAAGGATCAAAGCACAGACTCTAAGAAATCTCACTCTTCTTGCATTTAAAGCGGCATTGTGACTTTTGTATTTAATTCCGATGTAATTTCAGTGTTTCATCGTCAATGTGTAAGTAAAAGGAATACATTGAACCTGCAGTGGTGTATCGGAAAGTAATACTGGTCTTATAGGAAAAGATCAAAGCACAGACTCTATGAAGTCTCACTCTTCTTGCACTTAAAGCGGCATTTTGCCTTTTGTGTTTAATTCCGATGTAATTTCAGTGTTTCATCGTCAATGTGAATGTCCATGGAAAACATTGAACCTGCAGTGGTGTATCGGAAACTAATACTGGTCCCACAGGAAAGGATCAAAGCACAGACTCTAAGAAGTCACACTCTTCTTGCACTTAAGGCATCATTGTGCCTTTTCTATTTAATTCCGATGTAATTTCAGTGTTTCATCGTCAATGTGAATGTCCAAGGAAAACATTGATCCTGCAGTGGTGTATCGGAAACTAATACTGGTCTCAAAGGAAAGGATCAGTGCACAGACTCTAAGAAGTTCCAATCTTCTTTCACTTAAGGCGGCATTGTGCCTTTTGTATTTAAACCGATGTAATTACAGTGTTTCATCCTCAATGTGTATGTAAAAAGAATACATTGGACCTGCAGTGATGTCTCGGAAACTACTATTGGTCTCATAGGAAAGGATCAAAGCGCAGACTCTAAGAAGTCTCACTCTTCTTCCACTTAAGGCGGAATGGTGCCTCTTGTATGTAATTCCGATGTAATTTCAGTGTTTCATCGTCAATGTGAATGTCCAAGGAATACATTGAACCTGCAGTGGTGTATCGGAAATTAATATTGGTCTCACAGAAATGGATCAAAGAACCGACTGTAAGAAGAGTTTCTATTCTCGTACTTAAGGCGGCATTGTGCCCTTTGTATTTAATTCCGATGCGATATCTGTGGTTCATCGTCATTGTGAAGGTCCAAGGTATCCATTGAAAGTGCAGTGGTGTATCGGAAACTAATACTGGTCCCACAGGGAGTGCTCAATTCAACTTCTGCATAATGAGTCTCTATTCTTGTACTTAAGGCGGCATTGTGCCTTTTGTATTTACTTCCGATGCGATTTCTGTGTTTCATCGTCAATGTGAAGGTCCAAGGAATACATTGAACCTGCAGTGGTGTATCAGAAACTAATACTAATCTCACAGGAAAGGATCAAAGCACAGACTCTAAGAAGTCTCACTCTTCTTGCACTTAAAGCGGCATTGTGTCTTTTGTATTTAATTCCGATGTAATTTCAGTGATTCATCGTCAATGTGTAAGTAAGAGGAATACATTGAACCTGCAGTGGTGTATCGGAAAGTAATACTGGTCTCATAGGAAAAGATCAAAGCACAGACCCTAAGAAGTTTCACTCTCCTTGCACTTAAGGCGGCATTGTACCTTTTGTATTTAATTCCGATGTAATTTCAGTGTTTCATTGTCAATGTGTATGTAAATGGAAGACTTTGAACCTGCTGTGATGTATCGGAAACTATTATTTGTTTCATAGGAAAGGATCAAAGCGCAGACTCTAAGAAGTCTCACTCTTCTTGCACTTAAGGCGGCATTGTGCCTTTTGTATTTAATTCCGATGTAATTTCAGTGTTGCATCGTCAATGTGAATGTCCAAGGAAAACATTGAACCTGCAGTGCTGTATCGGAAACTAATACTGGTTCCACAGGAATGGATCAGAGCACAGACTCTAAGAAGTCTCACTCTTCTTGCATTATGGCGGCATTGTGCCTTTTGTATTTAATTCCGATGTAATTTCAGTGTTGCATCGTCAATGTGAATGTCCAAGGAATGCATTGAACCTGCAGTGGTGTATCGGAAACTAATACTGGTCCCACAGGAAAGGATCAAAGCACAGACTCTAAGAAGTCTCACTCTTCTTGCATTTAAGGCGGCATTGTGCCTTTTGTATTTAATTCCGATGTAATTTCAGTGTTGCATCGTCAATGTGAATGTCCAAGGAAAACATTGAACCTGCAGTGCTGTATCGGAAACTAATACTGGTTCCACAGGAATGGATTAGAGCACCGACTGTAAGAAGCGTCTCTATTCTCGTACTTAAGGCGGCATTGGGCCTTTTGTATTTAATTCCGATGTAATGTTAGTGTTTCATCGTCATTGTGTATGTAAAATGATTACATTGAACCTGCAGTGGTGTATCGGATACTAATACTGGTCTCATGGGAAAGGATCAAAGCACAGACTGTAAAAAGTCTCACTCTTCTTGCACTTAAGGCGGCATTGTGCCTTTTGTATGTAATTCCGATGTAATTTCAGTATTCCATTGTCAATGTGAATGTCCAAGGAATACATTGAACCTGCAGTGGTGTATCGGAAAATTATATTGGTCTCACCGAATTGGATCAAAGCACCGACTGTAAGAAGAGTCTCTAATCTCGTACTTAAGGCGGCATTGTGCCTTTTGTATTTAATTCCGATGCGATTTCTGTGTTTCATCGTCAATGTGAAGGTCCAAGGAATACATTGAACCTGCAGTGGTGTATCGGAAACTAATACTGGTCCCACAGGAAAGGATCAAAGCACAGACACTAAGAAGTCTCACTCTTCTTGCACTTAAGGCGGCATTGTGCCTTTTGTATTTAATTCCGATGTAATTTCAGTGTTGCATCGTCAATGTGAATGTCCAAGGAAAACATTGAACTTGCAGTGCTGTATCGGAAACTAATACTAGTTAAACAGGAAAGGATCAAATCACAGACTCTAAGAACTCTCACTCTTCTTGCACTTAAGGCGGCATTGTGCATTTTGTATGTAATTCAGATGTAATTTCAGTGTTTCATCGTCAATGTGAATGTCCAAGGAATACATTGAACCTGCAAAGGTGTATCGGAAATTAATATTGGTCTCACAGAAATGGATCAAAGGACCGACTGTAAGAAGAGTTCCTATTCTCGTACTTAAGGCGGCATTGTGCCTTTTGTATTTAATTCCGATGCGATATCTGTGGTTCATCGTCAATCTGAAGGTCCAAGGTATACATTGAAAGTGCAGTGGTGTATCGGAAACTAATACTGGTCCCACTAGGAGTGCTCAAATCACCGACTGCAAAATGAGTCTCTTTTCTTGTACTTAAGGCGGCATTGTGCCTTTTGTATTTAATTCCGATGCGATAACTGTGTTTCATCGTCAATGTGAAGGTCCAAGGAATAAATTGAACCTGCAGTGGTGTATTCGAAACTAATACTGGTCTCATAGGAAAGGATCAAAGCACAGACTCTAAGAAGTCTCACTCTTCTTGCACTTAAGGCGGCATTCTGCCTTTTGTATTTAATTCCGATGTAATTTCAGTGTTTCATCGTCAATGTGTATTTGCAATGAATACATTGAACCTGCAGTGGTCTATCGGAATCTAATACTTGTCTCACAGGGAATGCTCAAAGCACCGACTCTGAGAAGAGTCTCTATACTTGTACTTAAGGCGGCATTTTGCGTTTTATATTTTATTCCGATGCGATTTCTGTGTTTCATCGTCAATGTGAAGGTCCGAGGTATACATTGAACCTGCAGTGGTGTATCGGAAACTAATACTGGTCTCAGAGGAAAGGATCAAAGCACAGACTCTAAGAAGTCTCACACTTCTTGCACTTAAGGCGGCATTGTGCCATTTGTATTTAATTCCGATGTAATTTCAGTGTTTCATCAACAATGTGCATGTAAAAGGAATACATTGAACCTGCAGTGGTATATCGGAAACTAATACTGGTCTCATAGGAAAGGATCAACTCACAGACTCTAAGAAGTCTCACTCCTCTTGAACTTAAGGCGGCATTGTGCCTTTTGTATTTAATTCCGATGTAATTTCAGTGTTTCATCGTCAATGTGTAAGTAAAAGGAATACATTGAACCTGCAGTGGTGTATCGGAAACTAATACTGGTCTCATAGGAAAAGATCAAAGCACAGACCCTAAGAAGTCTCACTCTTCTTGCACTTAAGGCGGCATTGTGTCTTTTGTATTTAATTCCGATGTAATTTCAGTGTTTCACCGTCAATGTGTAAGTAAAAGGAATACATTGAACCTGCAGCGGTGTATCGGAAACTAATACTGTGCTCATAGGAAAGGATCAAAACACAGACTCTAAGAAGTCTCACTCCTCTTGTATTTAAGGCGGCATTGTGCCTTTTCTATGTAATTATGATGTAATTTCAGTGTTTCATCGTCAATGTGAATGTCAAAGGAATACATTGAACCTGCAGTGGTGTATCGGAAACTAATACTGGTATCACAGGAAGGGATCAAAACACCGACAGTAAGAAGTGTCTTTATTCTTGTACTAAAGGCGGCATTGTGCCTTTTGTAATTAATTCCGATGCGATTTCAGTATTTCATCGTCAATGCGAAAGTGCAAGGAATACTTTGAACCTGCAGTGGTGTATCGGAAACTAATACTGGTCTGTCAGGAAAGGATCAAAGCACGGACACTAAGAAGGTCTCACTCTTCTTGCACTTAAGACGGCATTTTGGCTTTTGCATTTAATTCCGATGTAATTTCAGTGTTTCATCGACAATGTCAAAGTCCAAGGAATACATAGAACCTGCAGTGGTGTATCGGAAACTAATATTGGTCTCACAGAAATGGATCAAAGCACCGACGGTAAGAAGAATTTCTATTCTCGTACCTAAGACGGCATTGTGCCTTTGGTATTTAATTCCGATGCGATATGTTGATTCATCGTCAATGTGAAGGTCCAAGATATACATTGAAAGTTTAGTGGTGTATCGGAAACTAATACTGGTGTCACAGGGAATGCTCAAATCACCGACTGCAAGAAGAGTCTCTATTCTTGTACTTAAGGCGGCATTGTGCATTTTGTATTTAATTCCGATGCGATATCAGTGTTTCATCGTAAATGTGTATGTCCAAGGAAAACATTGAACCTGCAGTGGGGTATCGGAAACTAATACTGGTCTCCCAGGGAATGCTCAAAGCACCGACCGTAAGAAGAGTCTCGATTCTTGTACTTAAGGCGGCATTGTGCCTTTTGTATTTAATTCCGATGCGATTTCTGTGTTTCATCGTCAATGTGAAGGCCCGAGGTATACATTGAACTTGCAATGGAGTATCGGAAACTAATACTGGTCTCAGAGGATAGGATCAAAGCACAGACTCTAAGAAGTCTCACACTTCTTGCACTTAAGGCGGCATTGTGCCTTTTGTATTTGATTCCGATGTAATTTCAGTGTTTCATCACCAATGTGTATGTAAAAGGAATACATTGAACCTGCAGTGGTGTATCGGAAACTAATGCTGGTCTCATAGGAAAGGATCAAATCACAGACTCTAAGAAGTCTCACTCTACTTGAACTTATGGCGGCATTGTGCCTTTTGTATTTAATTGAGGAGTAATTTCAGTGTTTCATCGTCAATGTGGAAGTAAAAGGCATACATTGAACCTGCAGTTGTGTATCGGAAACTAATACTGGTCTCGTAGGAAAAGATCAAAGCACAGACCCTAAGAAGTCTCACTCTTCTTGCACTTAAGGCGGCATTGTGTCTTATGTATTTAATTCCGATGTAATTTCAGTGTTTCATCGTCAATGTGTAAGTAAAAGGAATACATTGAACGTGCAGTGGTGTATCGGAAACTAATACTGTGCTCATAGGAAAGGATCAAAGCACAGACTCTAAGAAGTCTCACTCTTCTTGTATTTAAGGCGGCATTGTGCCTTTTCTATGTAATTATGATGTAATTTCAGTGTTTCATCGTGAACGTGAAAGTACAAGGAATACATTGAACCTGCAGTGGTGTATCGGAAACTAATATTGGTCTCACAGAAATGGATCAAAGTACCGACTGTAAGAAGAGTTTCTATTCTCGTACTTAAGGCGGCATTGTGCCTTTTGTATTTAATTCCGATGCGATATCTGTGATTCATCGTCAATGTGAAGGTCCAAGATATACATTGAAAGTGTACTGGTGTATCGGAAACTAATACTGGTCTCACAGGGAGTGTTTAAAGCACCGACTGTAAGAAGAGTCTCTATTCTTGTACTTAATGCGGCATTGTGCCTTTTGTATTCAATTCCCATGCGATTTCTGTGTTTCATCGTCAGTGTGTATGACCAAGGAATACTTTGAACCAGCAGTGGTGTATCAGAAACTAATACTGGTCTCACAGGGATTGCTCAAACCACCGACTGTCAGAAGAGTCTCGATTCTTGTACTTAAGGCTGCATTGCGCCTTTTGTATTTACTTCCGATGCGATTTCTGTGTTTCATCGTCAATGTGAAGGTCCAAGGAATACATTGAACCCGGAGTGGTGTATCGGAAACTAATACTGGTCTCACAGGAAAGGATCAAAGCACAGACTCTAAGAAGTCTCACTCTTCTTGCACTTAAAGCGGTATTGTGACTTTTGTATTTAATTCCGATGTAATATCAGTGTTTCTTCGTCAATGTGTATGTCCAAGGAAAACATTGAAACTGCAGTGTTGTATCGGAAACTAATACTGGTCTCACAGGGAATGCTCAACTCATCGACTGTAAGAAGAGTCTCTATTCTTGTACTTAAGGCGGCATTGTGCCTTTTGTATTTAATTCCGATGCGATTTCTGTGTTTCATCTTCAATGTGAAAGTCGAAGGAATACATTGCACCTGCAGTGGTGTATCGGAACCTAATACTGGTCTCACAGGCAAGGATCAAAGCACAGACTCTAAGAAGTCTCACTCTTCTTGCACTTAAGGCGCCATTGTGCCTTTTGTATTTAATTCGATTTAATTTCAGTGTTTCATCGTCAATGTGTATGTCTAAGTAATACATTGAACCTGCAGTGGTGTACTGGAAACTAATACTGGTCTCACAGGGAATGCTCAAAACACCGACTGTAAGAAGAGTCTCTATTCTTGTACTTAAGGCGTTATTGCGCCTATTGTATTTAATTAAGATGCGATTTCTGTGTTTCATTGTCAATGTGAAGGTCCAAGGAATACATTGAACTTGCAGTGGTGTATCGGAAACTAATACTGGTCTCACAGGAAAGGAACAAAGCACAGACTCTAAGAAGTCTCACTCTTTCTGCACTTAAGGCGGCATTGTACCTTTTGTATTCAATTCCGATGCAATTTCAGTGTTTCATCGTCAATGTGTATGTCCAAGGAATACATTGAAACTGCAGTGGTGTATCGGAAACTAATACTGGTCTCACAGGGAATTCTCAAAGCACCGACTGTAAGAAGAGTCTCTATTCTTGTACTTAAGGCGACATTGTGCCTTTTCTATTTAATTCCGACGCGATATCTGTGTTTCATCATCAATGTGAAGGTGCAAGGAATACATTGAACCTGCAGTGGTGTATCGGAAACGAATATTGGTCACACAGGGAATGCTTAAAGCACCGACTGTAAGAAGAGTCTCTATTCTTGTACGTAAGGCGGCATTGTGCCTTTCGTATTTAATTCCGATGCGATTTCTGTGTTTCATCGTCAAAGTGAAGGTCCAAGGAATACATGGAACCGGCAGTGGTGTATCGGAAACTAATACTGGTCTCACAGGAAAGGATCAAAACACAGACTCTAAGAAGTCTCACTCTTCTTGCACTTATGGCGGCATTCTGCGGTGGTGGTGGTTGTTGGATGTTTAAGTGGGGCTAAACAGCGAAGGTCATCAGTCCCCCACGGCATTCTGCCTTTTGTAATTAATTCCGATGTAATTTCAGTGTTTCACCGTCAATGTGTATTTGCAAGGAATACATTGAACCTGCAGTGGTGTATCGGAAACTAATACTGAACTCACAGGGAATGCTCAAAGCACTGACACTGAGAAGAGTCTCTATTCTTGTACTTAACGCGGCATTTTGCGTTTTGTATTTTATTCCGATGCGATTTCTGTGTTTCATCGTCAATGTGAAGGTCCAAGGTATACATTGAACCTGCAGTGGTGTATCGGAAACTAATACTGGTCTCACAGGAAAGGATCGAAGCACAGATTCTAAGAAGTCTCACTCTTCTTGTATTTAAGGCGGCATTGTGCCTTTTCTATGTAATTATGATGTAATTTCAGTGTTTCATCGTCAATGTGAATGTCAAACTAATACATTGAACCTGCAGTGGTGTATCGGAAACTAATATTGGTCTCACAGAAATGGATCAAAGCACCGACTGTAAGAAGAGTTTCTATTCTCGTACTTAAGGCGGCATTGTGCCTTTTGTATTTAATTCCGATGCGATATCTGTGATTCATCGTCAATGTGAAGGTCCAAGATATACATTGAAAGTGCAGTGGTGTATCGGAAACTAATACTGATCTAACAGTAAATGCTCAAATCACCGACTGCAAGAAGAGTCTCTATTGTTGTACTTAAAGCGGCATTGTGCATTTTGTATTTAATTCCGATGGGTTTTCAGTGTTTCATCGTAAATGTGTATGTCCAAGGAAAACATTGAACCTGCAGTGGGGTATCGGAAGCTAATACTGGTCTCCCAGGGAATGCTCAAAGCACCGACCGTAAGAAGAGTCTCGATTCTTGTACTTAAGGCGGCATTGTGCCTTTTGAGTAGATAGTATAGGGGGTTTCTGGAACTCATTGAGGACGTATACGTACCGTCCTTAGCACCGTACCGCTCCGTGTCGTCACTACTGCTCGCTGCTTGCTCTGGCAGCTCTCCAGTGCAGATGTTACGCACGTGCGCGCACACACACACACACACACACATACACACACACACACACACACACACACACACACACACACACACACACACGAAATTAGCATGTACTAAGCATTTAATTTTTTTATTTTCTTTTTACAAATTTATCCAGCTGTTGTGTGCATTGCTGAATCCAAGCCACTTTACCAAAGCTTTTCTTCCTCTCTTCCGTATTATTTTCTCCACAATATATGATGATGGATATTTATTTTTTTGCAACTCTTCAACATAGAAAGCTCCAGCTATGGGCTGTGATCTGTAGTCTTCAAGGAGATACGTTCTCGGATTGGTTTCTTGCACTTTACGTATTTTGAAAATTTCCGTGGACCAGTTGGCGGTGTAGCCTTTGTCAAAGACTGTTTTCTGTTTACTAATTCTGATGTAATCACCAACTTTGAGTTTTGACCGCCGTGGATCACTCATTTTAATTTTGTTATACACAGTAAATAGAAGACTATTATCTTTTACATCCACTGGTCGCATTTTAATCGTTCCGTGTGTCATGTGATTATACTGATGGACCAGATCTTGTACAGTGTTAATCCATTTGTAGGAGCCCTGAGCAGTAAATTTTCGGAACATAAGACTCTTGAGAGTTCTGTTAAAGCGTTCAACTACGGAAGCTTTCATATTTGAAAAAGTGGAGTATTGATTAATTCTGACTTTCTGCATTAACTTTTTAAATCTAGTATTGTAGAATTCTTTTCCCTGATCAGTTTGTAAATTTACTGGGGCCCGCTTACTTTTTATATATATTTTTTTAAGTGCGTTTGCAACTGCAATTCCAGTTTTAGTCTTCAGAGCAGCGACCCATGCATATTTTGAATAAACGTCAATTACTGTTAACAAATACTTATACACAGAATTCCATTTAGAATATGCAATCATATCGACTAAGTCTGCTTGATGGAGATCATCAAGTCCTTTCGTGATAACTGACCGCCTGGGGTATGTTCGGCGAGCAGGACGATGAAGCTCATCAGCAATGGCAGCTTGCATCTTCTTCTTCTTTTTTTCTTCTAACTTGCTACTTACTGAAGGCAATATGCTTTTCGAAATGACACAGTTGTGATAGAAATGTTTGCTTATATGGAGCTGGAGGGAGGGGCGGAGACACGAGGAGGAGAAAGAGGAGCAAGGGGGAAAAAAAAAGAAAGATAACACGTATTTTAGGAAGATGTTTTATTTTCAAAATACCATCGCATAATTAATCGTACATTAGTCTTTGCTAAACATCGATCATTTTCCTCATTAGCAATATTGAAAGATTTTTTGAGCAATTTCAATGATGGACAGTCCAGAGATTGCATGTTAACTACTCTGCCATGATCTGTGCCCAATAAAGTCGTCGTCCAATCTGCTTTTTCCAGACCCATTACCATAATGTAGTCACAAGATTTGCACAACTCCCAGAGCGTATTTCTCGCAGTAAGTAGTGACACTCCATCCATTCCCCACTGCTGATGAAGGTGATTGCGTGTCACCCACGAGTTTATCCTCTGAGTTTTCTCCGATAAGGTGCTGAATGCTAAAACTTGTGCGATAGTTACAAATTGCTCTGCGATAACTTGATTGCCGTCCACGAGGATAACAGCAGCTTGTTTAGGCACAAAATTATTTGCATCGTCTTTGAATCCTTGCAGGTCTACGAAAGCTATCTTCATTCTGTCATGATGTGAGAAGGAAAAAAGAGAAAAAAAGTTGATGAAGGTATCGTCTAATTTCGTTTAATGTTTTGCTAGTATCATTGTGTAAATCCCAATCCATCACCGACTTCTCTTACCTGACAAACAGATAATGTCTCTCTCTCTCTCTCTATAGACGATAACGGTGATGATAAGAGGAGCAGCCACCTCGGTGAAACGTAGACTGATAGCAGCTCTCTAAAGGCATCTCATTTTATCTGCTATTTTTCAAAGCAAAATATATATATATATATATATATGGATGTAGAGGATGCTGTATGTCAATAATAGCAATGTTAGAAAACAGCAGGAGGTTCGCAGCTGTTCCAGGAGGGGGGCTTTAAACCCCAGCTGTGTAAAAGAAAGACAAGAAGACGAAGTCCGCTGGCAAAAAAAAAAAAAATTTCATTGCTTGAAAGGTCATAGTGAACATCTGCACATGTGATCGTGGCTGGCGGGACGTACCGTTTTTTCTTGTTCTCAACCATCTGGCGTAAGCAGTTACATCATCATCGCCCTTGCTTTCGGGCTGGCGGTCATTGTCCTCGTCCAACAGCTGATCTTATGTGAACGCATAAAGTCAATGCATGATACCGCAGGGTGGGAAAAGAAAAAGCCTCTCTCTGAGGATATGGAGGGACATTATCTGATTACATGACTAGCAAATAACACGGTAATATGATGCAGCACGCTGAGAGAAGAACCATACGAGTCTCTGAGAATACAATGTCATAACAACTCCATCAGTAGCAGCGGGGGGACGTAGCATTTCTTTACCAGGGTGAATGTACTCCAAGAGAAGCAATGTGTAGTATGACTGCAAGAGTTTCTCTCTCTCTCTCTCTCTGTGTGAAAGTAGCAGAGAAACAAAAATTTTTTTATGCCTATAGACCAGTATAAAGCGACAGACGATTCCACTCTGTCGTATTCCTTCAGCTGTGCGAGTGCCCGTGCGAGTGTCAGTATTGGAATTGCCTTTGCTGTCGGAGAGAGTGTGTGAAACACATAGCTGGCTCAAAACATGTAAGTCTGACAAGTATTACTTAGTGCTACTACTACTAAGTGGCATATAGTTTTCATCTACTAAGAAGTTGTTGTAACTCAAGAGAGAACAGGGATGCCTCTCGTTCAATGTTGCAGAGTCTGAAGCATCTGGGAGAAGGAGGAGGCTCCAAAACTACGCTGCGGCTGTCGTCTCTGGAACAGGGGGAGAAATATCCCATCCTAAGTGCGAGACGGACGACGACGAAATTTGGAGCAGCGGTCGTAGTATACTTGAAGGAGTGCAAAATATTCCTTCCTGCAAGATTCGCCACTCTCAGTGATGAAGAATTGGAATTTCTGAATTCCGGAACAGGTGCTCTGATATATCGTGGTAGGAAAAATAGTATGGATATCATTGACTTCGAATCTGTTTGATAAATACTAACATATGTTTCCTTATACTAATATTACGTAGTTGTTAGCATATTGTGATACTAACCATGTCTATTCAAATACGGAAAGTGTCAGCAAATGGCAAGATTAAGGAAATAGATTTGCAATCCTTAAAAGACGATACCTGTGGCACACATTTTGATACACATGACACATTAGTATTTGCAGTAAAAGTAATAGGGTGTGGTGAGGATGTAAATGCATATTCCGAATTGAATGGAAAAATAGTGCAGCTAATTCAAACAGAGTGCTTTAAACAAGGTGAGCATTTTGCTGCTTTTCAAGTCTATGACAAATACGAGTGTACTTATTACACAGAGTTATATGTTACCAAGTTTAATAATCTTGTTGATGCTTACATCAAAGAGATTTTGTTTGTGTTGTATACAATTTGTTCTCATAATGCATTCATTTGTCACTTTGATTTTGTAAATGGAGCTGCTTGCCTCAAAACATGGCTAGAGAGTGGGGATGTTTCATTTATATATTCAAATTGTAATGTCCTGTTGTCTGCCATATACGATATTTTGAGAAGCGCTGAAAGTGAATAATGACCGAACCATCGCCAAAGCGCATTAAGCTGAATCATGATCATCAGGAAAGTAATGCTCTGGAATGGGTTTCGGTTGAAAGTGCGTTCAAAAATAGAATATGTACAGGTGAGATATCTAACCGAGGAGGGTTTAAGGACCCAAAATATTTCTTGGATGCATGTTTCTATGTCTTTGAGAACATAGTGCGTAAAATTAACAAGCCTCTTAAAATTAATTTTTCACTCATTTGCAACTTTGTGCTGCCCAAATCGGGTGACGTAGAAGACAAGTACTTAAATACAAAGAATTTAAATCTATTCTCCTCTGACATTAGCGAAGAGTGGTATTCAACTAAAATTAGGGATGTACTGTTAAATAAACTGGAGAAATTTCAATTGAGAGATTCAGGTTGGGCGTTGCGTAATATAGTAAAACTATGTATTAATGTTAACGAAAACAAAGGGTTTTATGCAGGACGTCACACGAAACTGCCAAAAGTGATTGCGAATAAACATGCAGTAATTAACGTTCACTCGAAAGGTAATGCTTGTTTTAAATGGGCAATTCTAGCTGCTTTGTATCCTGTAAGCAAGAATGCGCACCGTGTGTCTGCCTATTTTGCACATGCAAACAAATTAAACTTTTCTAATATACCGTTTCCTACAGAGCTAAAGCATGTCCATATATTCGAAAAGCAGAATGAAAGTGTGTCTGTCAATGTGTACGGTATACAGTACTCGAATTATGAGTGGATGGTTGTTGAAGAAGAGGGAGAAGCGGATGAGGAGAGAGAGGGGGCAAGAAGGAGGACGAGGGAAAGGTCGAAAGATATCCGAGTTATACCACTGCATATTACAAAGTACCAAAGAGAAAAACATGTAAATTTATTAATGTTGCAGCTAGAAAATACAAATATAAATCATTTTTATTATATAAAAAGTTTGTCGAAGCTAGCACATTATAGCATTACTGCTCATCATAAGTCTGTCGTGATATGCCCCCGTTGTCTGTCTTATTTCCATGCAAAACAGAAGTTAGAAGCACACTTGCTTGACTGTGCGCAGTTTAAGCCAGTCAACACTATCATGCCAAATGAGCACAATAAATATATAAAATTTTCCAATTTCAGAAATAAGCTAAAGCTGCCTTTTATAATATATGCGGACACTGAGTGCATGCTGCAACCAGTTGCTGGCTGCAGTAGAAGTAGTAACTCTGATCAAATACATTTACATACACCATTTAGTATTGCATATTACATACATTGTACTTATAATGATGACTATTCGGAATTTCAGTTGTATCGCGGTCGTGATTGCATGCAGTGGTTCACGAAACAGCTGTATGCAATTGCTGAGTATGTGAACGGTTTCTTATTACAAAATAAAGAGATTATATTAAGCCCAGAGGAAGAATCAGCCTTTCACTCTGCAAAGATCTGTCATATTTGTAAGGAAGCCTTTGAGGCAGGCGATGTGAAGCATCGTGACCATTGTCATTTTACAGGCGAGTACCGCGGTGCAGCGCATGCTAGCTGCAATGTAAACTACAGACCTCTGTTTACAGTGCCTGTCGTATTCCACAATCTGTCCAATTATGATAGTCATTTCGTAATTACAAATATTTGCGAGCAACTAGTGAATGAGAACGGGAGGAGGAAAACTAAATTAAATCCAGGTCGCGTTTCAATATTACCATCCAATATGGAGAAATACAAATCTTTCACGAAGAGCATTCAAGTAACACATAAAGACCGGCACTGCTACATAAATTTCCGATTTATAGATTCATTTAATTTTTTATCATGCTCGCTAGAAAAGTGTGCATCTTACCTAAAGCCAGAGAAACTCAGGATAATGAGGAAATACTTTCCTGATGATCGTGAATTTTATTTAGTCAATCAGAAGGGTATATTTCCATATGAGTATGTGAGTGATGAGAGTGTTTTATCAGAAGAACACTTACCGCCGATTCAGGAATTTAAAAGTTTGCTGACTGGTGGAAGAACTGTCTCAGAGTGTGATTATCAAAGGGCGTGTAATGCTTGGCATTTGTTCAAGTGCAAGACACTGGGGGGAATACTCGGATCTTTATTTAAAAATTGATGTGTTATTGTTAAGCGATGTTTTTGAAAATTTTCGAAATCTCTGCATTAAAACCTATGAGTTAGATCCCGCGCATTATGTTACTTCACCTGGATTGGCTTGGGATGCATTATTGAAAACCACCAAAGCAGAATTAGAACTCATCACAGACATTGAGCTACTTCAATTCGTCGAACGAGGTATTAGAGGCGACATTGTTCACTGCTCGTGTAGACATGCTGTGGCAAACAACAGGTTCATGTCTAATTATGATGAAAATACTGATGAATCCTACATTATTTACCTTGATGTAAATAGTCTTTACAGTTGGGCAATGATGCAGTACCTCCCAGTTTCACATTTTTCTTGGCTCAACGCTGAAATTGTTAAAACGTTTGACGTAAGCAACATACCAGATGACTCTGATATAGGCTACATTCTGGAAGTAGACCTTGAATATCCTGAAAACATCCACGATATGCATTCTGATCTACCACTATGTCCTGAGAAAATGATACCACCATCTAGCTGTGTGGTAGGCAAGGCTAGTGCTCCCAAAAAAAAAAAATTAATTTCTACTTTGTATGATAAGAAAAATTATGTAATTCATTATACAAATCTCAAACAGTGTTTGCAACGTAATTTGAAATTGAGAAAGATTCACAGAGTACTGTCATTCAGACAACTTCCATGGATGAAACCATACATCGATATTAACGCACAGAAACGTATGGCAGCAAATAACGATTTTGAAAAGAATTTTTTTAAGCTAATGAATAACAGCGTCTTTGGTAAGACAATGCAAAATGTACGAAAGATGAGGGACATAAAACTAGTAACTTCATGGGATGGTAAATATGGAGCATCTGCAATGATTGCAAAACCAAATTTCAAGAAGAGCGTTATATTTCAGGAGAATTTAGTTGGTATTGAATTAGACAAACTCAATGTAGTGTTTGACAAGCCTATATCTGTAGGTATGGCGATTTTAGACATTTCAAAGACGCGTCTTGTTGACTTTCATTATGGGTATATACTGAACAAGTTCCCTGTAAAAGATGTAAAACTGTGTTACACTGATACCGATAGTTTAATTTACCATATTAAAACTCAAAATATTTATGAGGATATCAAAAGTGATGTGCAAAAATGGTTTGATACTTCAGGTTTTCCCATTAATAACAGATTTGACATTCCACTTGTGAATAAAAAGGAGGTTGGACTATTGAAAGATGAATTAAACGGCGAACTTATTACTGAGTTCATAGGCCTGAGAGCTAAAATGTATGCACTAGAGACCGAATCACTACGTGTAATGCAGAGAGCAAAAGGTATAAAACAGTCATCTATTAAAGCATTGAGCATCGATGATTATCGAGAATGTATGTTGAATTTAGATGTTAAAACTTCTGTACAGTATATTATTCAATCAAAGTCTCATGTGGTATCAACTGTTAAACAACAAAAGCTTGGTTTGTCTGCACATGATGATAAACGTTTTATACTGTCAGATAAGGTAAATACTTTAGCGTGGGGTCACTACCAACTGAAAAACAAAGAAAACTTGACAAACGTCTGACTAATTTTATTGTGTGTGTGTGTGTGTGTGTGTGTGTGTGGGCAATCTGTCATTCAGACAACTTCCATGTGAATTTGTAACTGATTTGTATACAGAAAATAACAAAACGTTATATATTCATTGTAACTTTTTTTTTATTTACTGAGTGAAATTAAAAAAAAAAAACCACATACAATAATTGTTATTTTATTTCATCCGAAATTTCCTTTCTGCACTCTTTACAATTCTTTTTAATAGGAGGTGGTCCATCAATTTGACAACGTGCATTCACATTATAATGCTTGTAACAATGTTGATACTTAGAAATAAGAGCATCATTTTGAAACACTTGTGGTAAACTGTGAAATATATGAGAAAGATCACATAAAGAGGGTAACAACTGTTTAGGAAATAAGTAATAATCAATTGCATTTAGATTTTGACACTGTTGCACAGTAAGTTTCCTATAAATTCGAGAGAGCAGTTTACAAACATTTTTCGATTTAATCCACTCGAACAAGAAGTAAGCATCATCATCATCATCATCATCAGCAACAGAAGCAGCACCAACAGCAGCAGCAGCAGCACCTTTCTCTTTCTTATTAGCACAGTCCAATCCATAATCTTCCAATCGTAGCATTTCAACATCTTTATGAATAATAATAATTTGTTCTAGAATATTTAGGACGAGTGGACAGAGCAGATATTTTGAATACACTAATGTTTTACAGTCACTGTTCTCTTTTAGCAATGAATCGAGTGAACAATTCAGTGCACTGAAAGAGGCCTCCATGTTATGAACTTGCAGTACACATTCACAACCATCACTTAAATTAGTCACTAACACTATCACTGGATGATTCTCGGACTTAGCGGTAATTATTATAACTTTGTTCATATTTCCTTCTCACAAGCTACTGGTGTGGGGGGGAGCAAACAGGACGACAATGATCAAATGCTTGCACTTTTTTTTCCTCCTCTTTTATATATATCTCTGAGTATGCCTTATGTGACCTGATTGGATGGACGGGGAACAAATCCTCCTTACACGACATCTATTTTTTTTTTTTTCTTTCCAGCTTCCCATGTCTTTTCCCCTCCCATTCTATATCTGCGTACGCTTTGTGACTTGATTGGTTGATGGAGTCATTTCAATCACTGAATCATGAATGACCAGGCAGTAAGCTATTGTATTTTTAGCAAATGCTTCTTTTGTTTCTATTTCAATCTTCATGTCAACGACCGAAGATTTCAGTGTTTCGTCTTGATGAGAACAATCGATGAAAAATATAGGACAGTTCTGAAATTCAGTACTGTTCATGAGAGGGTTCCCTCTTCTTACACTGCTATCTCCATAATACAGCGATTGAAAATTGGCATACATGTCAAACGCCTGTGCAGTATTCTTCGTGTCAAAATCAACAGCAAAATTCTCCTCTGGGAATTTAGAAGAATTTAAATACACCTTCAAGTTTGATATGTTTATTTTGTCGAATACACTAGAGTCAGCAGTAATCAAATTTCTGTTTGACTGAAAAGCCAATATTAAATACCTTGCTGTTTCAAGAGCTGTATTAAATTTAATTTGCCATGTCCATGAGTTAATTTCTGGCGCAATGCTTTCAACCAAATCCCAGTGACGAAAAGGTAGAGTCAAAGTGATATCATTTTTTAAGATATTCCACAGTGATATTTGTTGCTTTTCAGACACCTGAACATGCGGCATTTCCCAGTGAACCTTTTCCAACACAATTTTTGATTTAGTATCTGCTTTATCTGAGACAATACAGTTAATATCTTGCCTGCTACGAATCAGTATCAGTTCATGGCGAGCATTTAAAATAATCTTTTTGTAATCCTCAGGAAAGCCTAAGATCATTTTAAGCGGAATGCAAAAATTAAAACGACCATCATCATCGTCGACTAACTCTTTCAATTCGCCTCTTGCCCCCCCATCCGGCATTTTGTAATGCATTTGCGTCACCTGGTGTAAAAGAAGCATATCCTTTCATTAATGTTTCAATTCCTGGATTACGTACATGATCGATAATTTGGTTATTGAGACGATACTGAATATCCGGAAACAGATGAAGTGCACAGTTTTTTGTTAACTCAATATTAGTAGCTTTTCCCTTTCCCTCTGCATTGACAAGTCGTCCTTCTATATACAGCAGACTCTCGGAAGGAAGCAGGTAAGTGTTTTCATTTTGTATAACAATTGATATGGAATCGTTCTGAGCAAAAGCCGGTTGACCAAAAGGTTTATACTTATGATACTGAAGGCGACTAACCGAGTCGTCGACGAGAATTTTTCTCTCACATTCAACATTTTTTTTTCCTTAGCTTCCTCCTCCTCCTCCTCCTCCTCCTCCTGTTTGATCACTGAAAGTCGGACGACTCGAATGAGAGTTTGCAGATGAAGGTATCAGTATTTATAGCACTCTGTATCCCAGTGACGACAGAATTTCTCTGTTGTGTGGAGTTAAAACATTTTTGACTTTTCTCTTCTTTGCTTTTCTTTTCCTCTTCTTCTTCTTCTTCTTCTTCTCCTCCTCCTCCTCCTTGTTATTATTGCTCTCATTGTCAAGGTATCTTGTGTCCTTGCTTATGCAGGCATTCTGTTTGTATACGATACCCATTACCGTATTTTCCTCAAATGTAATCGCACAGTTATCTCTTCCCCGTCAAAATCAACAAGATTTCCCTCTTGATCTCTAATTGACACACTTAATTCTGAAACGTATCTTGCAACTACTAGCATATAAATGGGTGAATTCGGTGTTTCCACAATCTTATATCCTGGTGGTACAGCAGGCCAGAACTGATGCAATGTATGTGTAGGTTCCCCATTGTGAAATGAACCTCCTGAGATGTTACAGTCAACACACAAGACATTAACACTTTGAATGTTAACTGAATATTCGGCAGTCTTCAAGACTTTTTTATCCACTACAGTTTTTGCAAACCCTAAAACTGATCCTATGTTGTCTGGGAGATTAAAATCTATAGTAAGATTACTCCTAATCTGACATCGATTCAGTGTTTTATTGAAGGTAATATTTAATTGCAAGTCATGCTTTTTCTTATTTATCGAGTTATCACTGCTAACCTTCAAGTTGTACGCTTCAATTTCTTTCAATAATGCTGAAAAAATGTCGTGCAGTTCATATGTTCCATGTTTCAGACTAACTTTATCCAAAATTTCTACATCATTCAAATAGTTGTAGAAGTAGAGATTATTATTTAACGATGTAATATTGTGAATGGAATTATATGTAAAAAGGTTTAGCAGAGCAATTTCGTAAACATGTGAGGATAAATTCAATGCAGGATTGAAGAGAGCAGTTAGAAGTGATTCTTTACCCGTCAGACTTAACGTTATGCCGTGTTCAATGTCCATTGTTAGACTACAACTATACCCTGCAAGACTGTCTGTTTTATGTTGAATTCAGAAACCTTAAACATAAATGGCCACATCTCTGGCTGTTAAGTGACTGAAATGTATTGTAGTTATATTTTATCGTACAGTTTTTCAGATACCTTACTATTTCTGGAGGAGGTGGTAAATTTCCAAAGCTGTCGAAATAGTAGACAATTTTGCCTTCCTTTCTGTAAGCTACCCAGTGTGAACCTGGTTCCTCTTCAGTATTGAGATTAATAATTGCACACTCACAAGTGTTAGGTCTTGAAGGTAAAGTATCTCTCATAAAGACACCTCGAAAGTGTGCTACCTGCAGCTTTTTAGCATAGTGTTCTAAGTCAATGTTGGTAAGAGGCCTTGTAGGAAGACTGTTCATGGAGAACTTTTTTTTTATTATTCCTTGTTCCATTTATACCGGCCAGATACAGACCGAATCCGTTTTTCCTGTATGGACCCAAGTACAGGCCTTTTCCATCACGCAAAGCAATTGCTTCAAGTACACGATGATGCCTCTGCATTTCAGCTAACTCCTTTCGTGCACTTTTCGCATCATTAACAGCTTTAGCAATTCCAGGAGCACCTGCGGCTAATCCTCCAAGTGCTGATAAAGCAGCAAATATTGGAATTAGAGGTATTATTCCACCTGTTTTGGGCACAGGTATTATACGTTCTCTGTCTAATAATTTCCCCACAGCTTTCGTCGGAGCAACCTGTGATGCGATTTTACGAGCCACTTTCACAACTGTCATCAGATTAGCACCAGGCTTCAAGTACTTAAGTCCACTTCGAACTTTTTTAATTACTTTGTCCAGTATATTACCACCTTTCTTTCGTCCAGAACTTTTCTTCTTCTTCTTCTTCTTCTTCTTATTCAAACCCATACCCATTTTAACTTTAGCTTTCATTGCTCCAGTTACTGCCAGCGCAGCTAACTTTTCCTTCAAATTAGCGTCTTTTGCTTTTACTCTACTCCACGCTTTTCTAGCCAGAATTCTGTCTGCTTGATGTCTGTCAGGCAAACTGTCTGGATGAGTTGCGTAAGCTATGTCATGTTCTTTACACGCCTCATCTAGTGGATTGATACCGACATCGCCTCTTTTGAGTCTATCCTCTAACTTTGTGCCAGGACCACAGTAGGAGTAGCCAGGTATGTGAAGTTCAACAGGTAGTTTATTAATCATGCGGTTAAGTAGGGAACCACCACGTTTTTTTGTCCCTCTCTTATTCTTCCCCTTCCTCAACTTATTTTGCTTGTTGTTGTTGTCGCGATGCTCCTTCATAGCTTGAGTGTTAACTAACGACTGGTCTGTTTGACACCCAGAATGCTCTATTATAACAGTATTTGTAAGATAGGAATTGTTTTTTCTCCAGACAAAATGGTGGCGCTTGTTACAAATCTGTCAGATTGGGCGAGTGGTTAAGGCGCTAGATTTAAGATCTTGTAGGAGGGAGCGTGGGTTCGAATCACATATCTGACAATTTTTTTTTTTTTTTATAATCATGATCATTGCCCGAGTGATAAGTTTGCCACCTAGAGTGCTCTATTATAATAGTAATTGTAAGATACGTAGAGTCCTTAGTGTACTTAAAGATGCAATTCAGGAAACATGCACTTCAACTTCCTATTAGACCTATTGCTGAACACAGAAATGAACTGCAAAGGCAAGATCGTAGGCATGGTGATCTATTTCCTGATACGATTAGGTGTATTATTGCAGGTCCTTCCAATTGTGGAAAAACAAATGTGATTGTTAATCTTCTAATTCATGAAAATGGTCTCAAATTTAAGAATGTCTACGTATTTTCCAAATCGCTGCAACAATACAAATATAAATATTTGGAACAAATTTTTAAAAACCTGCATGATATTGGCTACTTTACATTTTCCAGTAAAGAAGATGTAATACCACCAGATCAAGCCCGACCACTTTCAGTTTTTATTTTCGACGACATTGCCTGCGACAAACAAGATCACATGAAAGCTTACTTTTCGATGGGTCGGCATTACGGTGTAGACAGTTTCTATTTGTGTCAGACATATAGCAAAATTCCTAAACAGTTAATCAGAGACAATGCTAATGTTATTGTTCTCTTTAAACAAGATGAGCGTAATTTAAAACATGTCTTCAGTGATCATGTTAATCCTGACATGACATTCAATGAATTTCTCGAAATGTGTAAACGAGCATGGAATGGGAATGCCTACGATTTTCTTGTTATTAGCAAAGATGATGAATTAAATAATGGTCGTTATCGTATAAACTTTGATAATTACATCTGTATTTAAAGCAACAGCTTGCCCTATTACAGATTATTACCATCATGGCTTCTGCACAGGTAACATCTTCGAATAACAGCAGTAGCAATACTCTATTGCTCGTACTAGATCCTCAATACAATAACGATGTTGCTAATAAAAAATATGTGGATTCGAAATTCCAGTCATACTCGAACATTATTACAAATCTTATCGATAAAGTAAATCAGCTATTTGAGAAACAAGTGAGTATCACCTCTTCATCTTCTTCTTCTTCTTCTTCTTCTTCTTCTGCCGGAGACTCGACACCGCGAAAAAGAGTAAATGATGCAACAAACTCTAATACTGATGCTGCCTCCTCGAGCACTTTAATAACGAAATTTTTGCCGCAGATAACAGCTTTCTTTTCCTCCATATACACTACAAGTGCAGCAATTTATTTTAATAATAAGCGTTTAAGTGGATTACATGATCCTGCTGAAGATCATGATGCATGCACGAAAGTTTATGTGGATAATACGGTGGAAAAACTGAACGCATTCGATGTAAGTGAGAGCTCACTTACGGTCAAGCACCGCAAAACCATCACTAACTTAGCTGATCCGCGAACTGATGATGATGCAGCAACGAAAAAATACGTAGACGACATCCGTAGAAGAATCGAAAATTCTGTGAAACGTGTGAAAGACAGAGTTGATTCTGCTGAGAAGACAAAGCCGAGGGCAAGTGATGTAGTAAGTAAATCGTATGTCGATCTGTTGTTCCAAAAGCTGCAAAATCAGCTTAACGACTTCAGAGAGCTAAAAAACTCTTTACGTACATCTATGAATGCAGGAGTTGAAAACTTTTTAGACTTAATCAGTGTAACAGAACGAGTTTTAGACGTGCAAAATAAACGCATCTCGAATGTGCGCGAGCCAATTTTAGACTCGGATGTTGCAACAAAAGGTTACGTTGAAAAAAATCGAATGTGTTCCATCATTTTTAGAATTGACAGCATCCCTTCAGGAGATCCCAATGAATCAGCTTACCTTTTACACAATGGTCAGTATGAGTATGTATTACCTTACACTGGTAAAGTTATTTTACGTTCTATTATGCCTGATATTGAAACAATTACCTTTGAATTGAATGAAAACAGTTACCAACTTTTGATGAATACGGAGATTGACGTACGTAAAGGAGACAGATTCAAGTTTCATAAAGCCTCGCATTTAACACTTGGAAATCGTCCACTTCATGCTGAATTTGAATATCGGGTTGTAAATTAATGTGTAATTTATCTGAGCAGTTGCGTACTACAAAGCACTAGCAATTATCATCATGTTCCTCAATTTCCTAACAGACGTCAATGAGTGCACATCTTACACGCTAGCATTAAAGACCTATATAGGAAATGGAGAAGGTGAGAAAAAAGGAAGTGCACTTTCCAAATGAAGTATGTACCTCAGTGCACATTTTAAATGATTGGGATTTTTCGGTATACAGAGAGGCTCGCATAGGACTTTGCTGGCAACGTCCGCCATTGACAGTCTTCGATTCAAGCAACGTATAAAACAAATGTGTAAAATTATCTCACCAATCCTCGACGATGCGCATAGGCAGCGTGTGATAAACACATACTTTGAAACCTCTAAGTGAAGAAATTACTGTTATAAATTGAGATGTCTACGTAAATTTAGTTCAGATAGCGAGTGGGCAGTTTTGAGCTATAAACATGCTGCACGATTCGATTAAACGAAACATTAATATTAAAAAACAGATCGCTAAAGCTAGACAGAATATCCGTAGAAAGATGCTATCTCTACATAAAAGAGAAACTGAAACAAAATCTGTGCTGGATAAGACATTTAAGCCCATTTCACAACCACTAAAGGAACTGATTCACCGATTTCCGGCGAGAGAAAACAATAGCAATTCTGCAGCTAGATGTCAAGACAAAATCAACGGCTGTGACATTAATGAAAAATATGATGACGGTGATGATGATGTGGAGAAAAAGAAAAAAACGAAAAGTATCAGAAAAATACAAGAGTTGCGTATAGCAGAAAATGTAGCTGGTCAACTGGCGGCTTCGTACTTTAATAAACCTATTGACAAAACGCGCGACACCGTGTACGGCGTAAGATTTGATCCATTATCAAGTGAATGGATGATTGGAAACTCACCAGTGGAAGTTGATGAAAATGACTTAATAATACACAACGTAAGATATCCTGGAACTAGAGGGCTATACAGTTTATTGTTCAAAATCAAGCCTAAGAATTACACGAGCCGTGATCTTCAAAATTATGCAAAAATTCTGAAGGCAACCAATGCCTTCAGACAACAATACCTCGCCTTCAAGCCTGTAAATGCAAACAAAGGATATAAGTATACACGCATCATAAAGCCATTAATTGGAATACTTGAGAGTCCAAAACGTCGTACTGCAGCAGCAGCGGCAGCAACTGCAACGGTTTCCCTAACGTCTGCAGAAAAAGACCGTGAAGAGGATAATAATAGAAGCGAGGATGACGATAGTGATGATGACATTGTTGAGGAATTCAAAATTGGTAAAGCAGCGAAAATAAAAAGTAAAATACGTACAGGAAAGGGAATTACCTCTGTACATGGAGTAAACAGAGAAGATGAAGAACAAGAAGTAAAAATTGACTGGAAAGACTATTCAAACAAATCACATGTTGACTACATTCACTGGAATAACCCAAACGAACTTGTTGAACGTCTAGTTTTTCTCCTTGCATCAAAAACAGCCGGCAACAACTCATACGACAATGAAATTATTTCAATAGAGGAAGAACTCCGAGAAGCTTCAATTATTGCTTAACATAAAAGAATAAAAAAAACTAATCTAGCAGTGCTTAAAACTTTGTATATTCATATCAACTGAATAAATAAACATTTTCACTTCAAACTTTTTTTTTGTGGTTTCCTCTTTTATTTCTCATATCCTTCACAAAGAAACAAATCTAAGTATATTTGATTACAGAGAAAACTGTAATTGTAAACTGTGTGTATGTGTGTGTGTGTGTGTGTGTGTGTGTGTGTGTGTGTGCGCACGCGCGTAACATCTGCACTGGAGAGCTGCCAGAGCAAGCAGCGAGCAGTAGTGACGTCACGTATGGGTACGGTGCTAAGGACGGTACGTATACGTCCTCAATGTGTTCCAGAAACCCCTTATACTATCTACTCTTTTGTATTTAATTCCGATGCGAATTCTGTGTTTCATCGTCAATGTGAAGGTCCAAGGAATACATTGAAACTGCAGTGGTGTATCGGAAAATAATACTGGTCTCACAGGGAGTGTTCAAAGCACCGACTCTAAGAAGTGTCACTCTTCTTGGACTTAAAGCGGCATTGTGACATTTGTATTTAATTCCGATGTAATTTCAGTGTTTCTTCGTCAATGTGTATGTCCAAGGAAAACATTGAACCTGCAGTGTTGTATCGGAAACTAATACTGGTCTCACAGGGAATGCTCAAACCACCGACTGTAAGAAGAGTCTCGATTCTTGTACTTAAGGCTGCATTGCGCCTTTTGTATTTACTTCCGATGCGATTTCTGTGTTTCATCGTCAATGTGAAGGTCCAAGGAATACATTGAACCCGGAGTGGTGTATCGGAAACTAATACTGGTCTCACAGGAAAGGATCAAAGCACTGACTCTAAGAAGTCTCACTCTTCTTGGACTTAAAGCGGCATTGTGACATTTGTATTTAATTCCGATGTAATTTCAGTGTTTCTTCGTCAATGTGTATGTCCAAGGAAAACATTGAACCTGCAGTGTTGTATCGGAAACTATTACTGGTCTCACAGGGAATGCTCAAAGCACCGACTGTAAGAAGAGTCTCTATTCTTGTACTTAAGGCGGCATTGTGCCTTTTGTATTTAATTCCGATGCGATTTCTGTGTTTCATCGTCAATGTGAAGGTCCAAGGAATACATTGCACCTGCAGTGGTGTATCGGAACCTAATACTGGTCTCACAGGCAAGGATCAAAGCACAGACTCTAAGAAGTCTCACTCTTCTTGCACTTAAGGCGGCATTGTACCTTTTGTATTTAATTCGATTTAATTTCAGTGTTTCATCGTCAATGTGTATGTCTAAGGAATACATTGAACCTGCAGTGGTGTATCGGAAACTAATACTGGTCTCACAGGGAATTCTCAACGCACCGACTGTAAGAAGAGTCTCTATTCTTGTACTTATGGCGGCGTTGTGCCTTTTCTATTTAATTCCGACGCGATATATGTGATTCATCGTCAATGTGAAGGTCCAAGGAATACATTGATCCTGCAGTGGTGTATCGGAAACGAATACTGGTCACACAGGGAATGCTTAAAGCACTGAGTGTAATCAGAGTCTCTATTCTTGTACTTAAGGCGGCATTGTGCCTTTTGTATTTAATTCCGATGCGATTTCTGTGTTTCATCGTCAAAGTGAAGGTCCAAGGAATACATTGAACCTGCAGTGGTGTATCGGAAACTAATACTGGTCTCACAGGAAAGGATCAAAACACAGACTCTATGAAGTCTCACCCTTCTTGCACTTAAGGCGGCATTCTGCCTTTTGTATTTAATTCCGATGTAATTTCAGTGTTTCATCGTCAATGTGTATTTGCAAGGCATACATTGTACCTGCAGTGGTGTATCAGAAACTAATACTGATCTCACAGGGAATGCTCAAAGCACCGACACTGAGAAGAGTCTCTATTCTTGTACTTAACGCGGCATTTTGCGTTTTGTATTTTATTCCGATGCGATTTCTGTGTTTCATCGTCAATGTGAAGGTCCAAGGTATACATTGAACTAGCAGTGGTGTATCGGAAACTAAAACTGGTCTCACAGGAAAGGATCAAAGCACAGACTCTAAGAAGTCTCACTCTTCTTGCACTTAATGCGGCATTGTGCATTTTGTATTTAATTCCGATGTAATTTCAGTGTTTCATCATCAATGTGTATGTAAAAGGAATACATTGAACCTGCAGTGGTGTATCGGAAACTAATACTGGTCTCATAGGAAAGGATCAAAGCACAGACTCTAAGAAGTCTCACTCTTCTTGCATTTGAGGCGGCATT
Organism: Schistocerca americana; assembly: GCF_021461395.2. Taxonomy (NCBI): domain Eukaryota; kingdom Metazoa; phylum Arthropoda; class Insecta; order Orthoptera; family Acrididae; genus Schistocerca; species Schistocerca americana. Next base: position 738,589,181 of record NC_060123.1, read on the forward strand.
GTGCCTTTTGTATTTAATTCCGATGTAATTTCAGTGTTTCATCGCCAATGTGAATGTCCAAGGAATACATTGAACCTGTAGTGGTGTATCAGAAACTAATACTGGTCTCACAGGAAAGGATCAAAGAACCGACTGTAAGAAGAGTCTCTATTCTTATACTTAATGCGGCATTGTGCCTTTTGTATTTAATTCCGATGCGATTTCCGTGTTTCATCGTCAATGTGAAGGTCCAAGGAATTCATTGAACCTGCAGTGGTGTATCGGAAACTAATACTGGTCTCACAGGGAATGCTCAAAGCACCGACTGTAAGAAGAGTCTCTATTCTTGTACTTAAGGCGGCATTGTGCGTTTTGTTTTAATTCCGATGCGATTTCTGTGTTTCATCTTCAATGTGATGGACCAAGGAAAACATTGAACCTGATGTGGTGTATCGGAAACTAATACAGGTCTCACAGGAAAGGATCAAAGCACTTAATCTAAGAATTCTCACTCTTCTTGTATTTAAGGGGGCATTGTGCCTCTTGTATTTAATTTCGATGTAATTTCAGTGTTTCATAGTCAATGTGTATGTAAAAGGAATACATTGAACCTGCAGTGGTGTATCGGAACCTAATACTGGTCTCACATTCAAGGATCAAAGCACAGACTCGAAGAAGTCTCACTCTTCTTGCACTTAAGGCGGCATTGTGCCTTTTGTTTTAATTCGATTTAATTTCAGTGTTTCATCGTCAGTGTGTATGTCTAAGGAATACATTGAACCTGCAGTGGTGTATCGGAAACTATTACTGGTCTCACAGGGAATGCTCAAAACACCGCCTGTAAGAAGAGTCTTTATTCTTGTATTTAAGGCGGCATTGCGCCTTTTGTATTTAATTAAGATGCGATTTCTGTGTTTCATTGTCAATGTGAAGGTCCAAAGAATACATAGAACTTGCAGTGGTGTATCGGAAACTAATACTGGTCTCACAGGAAAGGAACAAAGCACAGACTCTAAGAAGTCTCACTCTACTAGCACTTAAGGCGGCATTGTGCCTTTTGTACTCAATTCCGATGTAATTTCAGTGTTTTATCGTCAATGTGTATGTCCAAGGAATACATTGATACTTCAGTGGTGTATCGGAAACTATTTCTGGTCTCACAGGGAATTCTCAATGCACCGACTGTAAGAAGAGTCTCTATTCATGTACTTAAGGCGGCATTGTGCCTTTTCTATTTAATTCCGACGCAATATCTACGTTTCATCGTCAATGTGAAGGTCCAAGGAATACATTGACCCTGCAGTGGTTTATCGGAAACTAGTACTAGTCTCACAGGAATAGATCAAAGCACCGACTGTAAGAAGAGTCTCTATTCTTGTACTTAAGGCGGCATTGTGCATTTTCTATTTAATTCCGACGCGATATCTGCGTTTCATCGTCAATGTGAAGATCCAAGGAATACATTGAGCCTGCAGTGGTGTATCGAAAAGTAATACTGGTCTCAGAGGGAGTGTTGAAGGCACAGACGGTAAGAAGAGTCTCTAATCTTGTACTTAAGGCGCCATTGTACCTTTTGTATTTAATTCCGATGCGATTTCTGTGTTTCATCGTCAATGTGAAGGTCCAAGAATTACTTTGACCCTGCAGTGGTGTATGGGAAACTAATACTGGTCTCACAGGAAAGGATTAAAGCGCAGGGTCAAAGAAGTCTCACTCTTCTTGCACTTTAGGCGGCATTGTGACTTCTGTATGTAATTCCGATGTAAATTCAGTGTTTAATCGTCAATGTGTAAGTCCAAGGCATACATTGAACCTGCAGTGGTGTATCGGAAACTAATACTGTTCTCACAGGGAAATCTCAAAGCACCCACTGTAAGAAGAGTCTCGATTCATGTACTTAAAGCGGCATTGCGCCATTTGTATTTAATTCCCATGCGATTTCTGTGTTTCATCGTCATTGTGAAGGTCCAAGGATTACATTAAACCTGCAGTGGTGTATCGGAAACTAATACTAGTCTCACAGGAATGGATCAAAGCACCGACTGTAAGAAGAGTCTCTATTCTTGTACATAAGGCGACATTGTGCCTTTTCTATTTAATTACGATGCGATATCTGTGTTTCATCGTCAATGTGAAGGTCCAAGGAATACATTGAACCTGCAGTGGTGTATCGGAAACGAATACTGGTCTCACAGGAATTGCTCAAAGCACCGACTGTAAGAAGAGTCTCTATTCTTGTACTTAAAGGGGCATTGTGCCTTTTGTATTTAATTCCGATGCGATTTCTGTGTGTCATCGCCAATGTGTATGTCCAAGGAATACATTGAACCCGCAGTGGTGTATCGGAGACTAATACTGGTCTCACAGGGAATTTCCAAAGCACCGACTGTAAGAAGAGTCTCGATTCATGTACTTAAGGCGGCATTGCGCCTTTTGTATTTAATTCCCATGCGATTTCTGTGTTTCAACGTCAATGTGAAGGTCTAAGGAATACATTAAACCTGCAGTGGTGTATCGGAGACTAATACTGGTCTCATAGGAAAGGTTGAAAACACAGACTCTAAGAAGTTTCACTCTTCTTGCACTTAAGGCGGCATTGTGCCTTTTGTATGTAATTCCGATGTAATTTCAGTGTTTCATCGTTAATGTGTATGTAAAAGGAATACATTGAACCTGCAGTGGTGTATCGGAAACTAATACTGGTCTCATAGGAAAGGTTCAAAGCACAGACTCTAAGAAGTCTCACTCTTCTTGAACGTAAGGCGGCATTGTGCCTATTGTATTTAACTCCAATGTAATTTCAGTGTTTCATCGAAAATGTATATGTAAAAGGAGTACAGTGAACTTGCAGTGGTGTATCGGAAACTGATACCGGTCTCATAGGAACGAATCAAAGCACAGACTCTAAGAAGTCTCACTCTTCTTGCATTTATGGCGGCATTGTGCCTCTTGCAATTAATTCCGACGTAATTTCTGTGTTTCATCGTCAATGTGAATGTCCAAGATATACATTGAACCTGAAGTAGTGTATCGGAAACTGATACTGGTCTCACAGGAAAGGATCAAAGCACCGACTGTAAGAAGAGTCTCGATTCTTGTACTTAAGGCTTCATTGTGCCTTTTGTATTTAATTCCGATGCGATTTCTGTGTTTCATCGTCAATGTGAAGGTCCAAGGAATACATTGATCCTGCAGTGGTGTATCGGAAACTAATACTGGTCTCACAGGAAGGGATCAAAGCACAGAGTCAAAGAAGTCTCACTGTTCTTGCACTTTAGGCGGCATTGTGCCTTTTGTATGTAATTCCGATGTAATTTCAGTGTCTCATCGTCTATGTGAAGGTCCAAGGAATACATTGAACCTGCAGTGGTTTATCGGAAACTAATACTAGTCTCACAGGAATGGATCAAAGCACCGACTGTAAGAAGAGTCTCTATTCTTGTACATAAGGCGGCATTGTGCCTTTTCTATATAATTGCGATGCGATTTCTGTGTTTCATCGTTAATGTGAAGGTCCACGGAATACATTGAACCTGCAGTGGTGTATCGGAAACGAATACTGGTCACACAGGGAATGCTCAAAGCACCGACTGTAAGAAGAGTCTCTATTCTTGTACTTAAGGCGGCATTGTGCGTTTTGTTTTAATTCCGATGCGATTTCTGTGTTTCATCGTCAATGTGATGGACCAAGGAATACATTGAACCTGCACTGGTGTATCGGAAACTAATACAGGTCTCACAGAAAAGGATCAAAGCACAGAATCTAAGAATTCTCACTCTTCTTGTATTTAAGGGTTCATTGCGCCTCTTGTATTTAATTCCGATGTAATTTCAGTGTTTCATCGTCAATGTGTATGTAAAAGGAATACATTGAACCTGCAGTGGTGTATCGGAAACTAATACTGGTCTCATAGGAAAGGATCAAAGCACAGACTCTAAGAAGTCACACTCTTCTTGAACTTAAGGCGGAATTGTGCCTATTGTATTTAACTCCGATGTAATTTCAGTGTTTCATTCTCAATGTGTATGTAAAAGGAGTACATTGAACCTGCAGTGGTGTATCGGAAATTAATACAGGTCTCACAGGAAGGATCAAAGCACAGACTCTAAGAAGTCTCACCCATCTTGCATTTATGGCGGCATTGTGCCTCTTGTAATTAATTCCGATGTAATTTCAGTGTTTCATCGTCAATGTGAATGTCCAAGATATACATTGAACCTAAAGTGTTGTATCGGAAACTAATACTGGTCTCACAGGAAAGGATCAAGGCACCGACTGTATGAAGGGTCTCGATTCTTGTACTTAAGGCGGCATTGTGCCTTTTGTATTTAATTCCGATGCGATTCCTGTGTTTCATCGTCAATGTGAAGGTCCTAGGAATACATTGAACCTGCAGTGGTGTTTTGGAAACAAATACTGGTCTCACAGGAAAGGATCAAAGTACAGACTCTAAGAAATCTCACTCTACTTGCACTGAAGTCGGCATTGTGCCTTTTGTTTTTAATTCCGATGTAATTTCTGTGTATCATTGTCAATGTGTAGGTCCAAGGAATACATTGAGCTTGCAGTGGTGTATCGAAAACTAATACTGGTCTCACAGGGAGTGTTCTAGGCACAGACTGTAAGAAGAGTCTCTATTCTCGTACTTAAGGCGCCATTGTACCTTTTGTATTTAATTCCGATGCGATTTCTGTGTTTCATCGTCAATGTGAAGGTCCAAGAATTACTTTGAACCTGCAGTGGTGTATCGGAAACTAATACTGGTCTCACAGGAAAGGATAAAATCACAGAGGCAAAGAAATCTCACTCTTCTTGCACTTTAGGCGGCATTGTGCCATTTGTATGTAATTCCGATGTAAATTCAGTGTTTAATCGTCAATGTTTAAGTCCAAGGAATACATTGAACCTGCAGTGGTGTATCGGAAACTAATACTGTTCTCACAGGTAAATCTCAAGGCACCGACTGTAAGAAGAGTCTCCATTCATGTACTTAACGCGGTATTGCGACTTTTGTATTTAATTCCCATGCGATTTCTGTGTTTCATCGTCAATGTGATGGTCCGAGGAATACATTAAACCTGCAGTGGTGTATCGGAAACTAATACTGGTCTCATAGGAAAGGATCAAAGCACAGACTCTAAGAAGTCTCACTCTTCTTGCATTTAAGGCGGCATTGTGCCTTTTGTATGTAACTCCGATGTAATTTCAGTGTTTCATCGTCAATGTGGTAGTCCAAGGAATACATTGAACTTGCAGTGGTTTATCGGAAACTAATACTAGTCTCACAGCAATGGAGCAAGGTACCGACTGTAAGAAGAGTCTCAATTCTTGTACATAAGGCGGCATTGTGCCTCTTCTATTTAATTACGCTGCGATATCTGTGTTTCATCGTCAATGTGAAGGTCCAAGGAATACATTGAACCTGCAGTGGTGTATCGGAAACGAATACTGGTCTCACAGGAAAGGATCAAAGCACAGACGCTGAGAAGTGTCACTCTTCTTGCACTTAAGGTGGCATTGTGCCTTTTGTATTTAATAACGATGTAATTTCACTGTTTCATCGTCAATGTGTATGTCCAAGAAAAACATGGAACCTGCAGTGGTGTATCGTCAACTAATACTGGTCTCACAGGGAATGCTCAAATACCGACTGTTAGAAGAGTCTCTATTCTTGTACTTAACGCGGCATTGTGCCTTTTGTATTTAATTCCGATTCCATTTCTGTGTTTCATCGTCAATGTGAAGGTCCAAGGAATACATTGAACCAGCAGTGGTGTAGCGGAAACTAATACTGGGCTCACAGGAAAGGATCAAAGCACAGACTCTAAGAAGTCTCAGTCTTCTTGTACTTAAGGCGGCATTGTGCCTTTTGTATTTCATTCCGATGTAATTTCAATGTTTCATCGTCCATGTGAAGGTCCAAGGAATTCATTGAACTTGTAGAGGTGTATCGGAAACTAATACTGATCTCACAGGGAGTACTCAAAGCACCGACCGTAAGAATAGTCTCGATCCAAGTACTTAAGGCGTCATTGTGCCTTTTGTATTTATATCCGATGCGATTTCTGTGTTTCATCGTCAATGTGAAGGTCGAAGTAATACATTGAACCTGCAGTGGTGTATCGGAAACTAATACTGGTCTCACAGGAAATGGTCAAAGCAACGACAATAGGATGTGTCTCTATTCTTGTACTTATGGCGGCATTGTGCCATTTGTATTTAATTCCAATGCGATTTCTGTGTTTCATCGTCAATGTGATGGTCCAAGGAATACAAAGAACCAGAAGTGGTGTATCGGAAACTAATACTGGTCTCACAGGGGATGCTCAAAGCACCGACTGTAAGAACAATCTCTATTCTTGTACTTAAGGCGGCATTGTGCCTTTTGCATTTAATTCCAATGGGATTTCTTCGTTTCATCGTCAATGTGAAGGTCCAAGGAATACATTGAACCTGCAGTGGTGTAACGGAAACAAATACTGGTCTCACAGGGAATGCTCAAAGCACCGACTGTAAGAAGAATCTCGATTCTTGTACTTAAGGCGGCTTTGTGCGTTTTGTATTTAATTCCGATGCGATTTCTGTGTTTCATCGTCAACAGGAAGGTCCAAGCAATACTTCGAACCTGCAGTGGTGTATCGGAAACTAATACTGGTCTCACACGGAATGCTCAATGCACCAACTGTGAGAAGAGTCTCTATTCTTGTACCTATGGCGGCATTGTGCCTTTTGTATTTCATTCCGAAGCGATTTCTGTGTTTCATCGTCAATGTGAAGGTCCAAGGAATACATTGAACCTGCAGTGGTGTATTGGAAACTAATACTGGGCTCACAGGAAAGGATCAAAACACAGACTCTAAGAAGTCTCACTCTTCTTGCACTTAAGGCGGCGTTGTGCCTTTTGTATTTAATTCCGATGTTAATACAATGATTCATCGTCAATGTTTATGTCCAAGGAATACATTGAATCTGGAGAGGTGTATCGGAAACTAATACTGGTCTCACAGGGAATGTTTAAAGCACCGACTGTAAGGAGAGTCTCTATTCTTGTACCTATGGCGGCATTGTGCCTTTTGTATTTAATTCCTATGCGATTTCTGTGTTTCATCGTCAATGTGAAGGTCCAAGGAATACATTGAACCTGCAGAGGTGTATCGGAAACTAACACTGGTCTCACAGGCAATGCTCAAAACACCGACTCTAAGAGGAGTCTCGATTCTTGTACTTAAGGCGGCATTGTGCCTTTTGTATTTAATTCCGATGTAATTTCAGTGTTTCATCGTCAATGTTTATGTCCAAGGAATACATTGAAAATGCAGTGCTGTATCGGAAACTAATACTGGTCTCACAGGGAATGCTCAAAGCTCCGATTGTAAAAAGAATCTCCATTCTTGTACTTAAGCCGGCATTGTGCCATTTGCATTTAATTCCGATCTGATTTCTGTGTTTCGTCGTCAATGTGAAGATCCAAGGATTACATTGAACCTGCAGTGGTGTATCGGAAAATAATACTGGTCTCACAGGAAAGGATCAAAGCCCAGACTCTAAGAAGCCTCATTCCACTTGCACTTAAGGCGGCATTGTGCCTTTTGTATTTAATTCCGATGTAATTTCAGTGTTTCATTGACAATGTGTATGTCCATGGAATACATTGAACCTGCAGTGGTGTATCGGAAACTAATACTGGTCTCACAGGAAAGGATCAAAGCACAGACTGTAAGAAGAGTCTCTATTCTTGTACTTAAGGTTGCATTGTGCCTTTTGTATTTGATTCCGATGCGATTTCTGTGTTTCATCGTCAATGTGAATGTCGAAGGAATACATTGAGCCTGCAGTGGTGTATCGGAAACTAATACTGGTCTCACAGGGAATGCTCAAAGCACCGACTGTAAGAAGAGTCTCTATTCTTGTACTTAAGGCGGCATTGTGCCTGTTGTATATAATTCCGATGCGATTTCTGTGTTTCATCGTGAATGTGAAGGTCCAAGGAATACATTGAACCTGCAATGGTGTATCGGAAACTAATACTGGTCTCAGAGGAAAGGATCAAAGCACAGACTCTAAGAAGTCTCACTCTTCTTGCACTTAAGGCGGCATTGTGGCTTTTGTACTTAATTCCTATGTAATTTCAGTATTTCATCGTCAATGTGTATGTCCAAGGAATACATTGAACCTGCAGTGTTACATCGGAAACAAATACTGATCTCACAGGGAACGCTCAAAGCATCGACAGTAAGCAGTGTCTCTATTCTTGTATTTAAGGCGGCATTGTGAATTTGTATTTAATTCCGATGCGATTTCTGTGTTTTATCATCAATGTGAAGGTCCAAGGAATACATTGAACCTGCAGATGTGTATCGGAAATTTATACTGGTCTCACAGGAAAGGATCAAAACCCAGACTCTAAGAAGCCGCATTCCTCTTCCACTTAAGGCGGCATTGTGCCTTTCGTATTTAATTCTGATGTAATTTCAGTGTTTCATTGACAATGTGTATGTCCAAGGAATACATTGAACCTGTAGTGGTGTATCGGAAAATAATACTGGTCTCACAGGGAAGGATCAAAGCCCAGACTCTAAGAAGCCTCATTCCTCTTGCACTTAAGGCGGCATTGTGCCTTTTGTATTTAATTCCGATGTAATTTCAGTGTTTCATCGACAATGTGGATGTCCAAGGAATACATTGAACCTGCAGTGGTGTATCGGAAACTAATACTGGTCTCACAGGAAAGGATCAAAGCACAGACTGTAAGAAATGTCTCTATTCTTGTACTTAAGGCGGCATTGTGCCTTTTGTATTTAATTCCGATGCGATTTCTGTGTTTCATCGTGAATGTAAGGGTCCAAGGAATACATTGAACCTGCAGTGGTGTATCGGAAACTAATACTGGTCACACAGGGAATGCCCAAAGCACCGACTGTAAGAAGAGTCTCCATTCTTGTACTTAAGGCGGCATTTTGCCTTTTGTATTTAATTCCGAAGCGATTTCTGTTTTTGATCGTCAATGTGAAGGTCAAAGGAATACATTGAACCTGCAGTGGTGTTTCGGAAACTAATACTGGTCTCACAGGAAAGGATCAAAGCACAGACTCTAAGAAGTCTCACCCTTCTTGCACTTCAGACGGCTTTGTGCCGTTTGTATTTCATTCCGATGTAATTTCAGTGTTACATCGACAATGTGTATGTTCAAGGAATACATTGAACCTGCAGTGGTGTATCGGAAGCTAATACTAGTCTCACAGGAAAGGATCAAAGCACAGACAGTAAGAAGAGTCTCTATTCTTGTACTTAAGGTTGCATTGTGCCTTTTGTTATTAATTGCGATGCGATTTCTGTGCTTCATCGTCAATTTGAGGGTTAATGGAATACATTGAACCTGCAGTGGTGTATCGGAAACTAATACTGGTCTCACAGGAAAGGATCAAAGCACAGACTGTAAGAAGAGTCTCTATTCTTGTACTTAAGGCTGCATTGTGCCTTTAGTATTTAATTCCGATGCGATATCTGTGTTTGATCGTCAATGTGAAGGTCAAAGGAATACATTGAACCTGCAGTGGTGTATCGGAAACTAATACTGGACTCACAGGAAAGGATCAAAGCACAGACTGTAAGAAGAGTCTCTATTCTTGTACTTAAGGCTTCATTGTGCCTTTTGTATTTAATTCCGATGAGATTTCTGTGTTTCATCGTCAATGTGAATGTCGAAGGAATACATGGAACCTGCAGTGGTGTATCGGAAACTAATACTGGTCACACAGGGAATGCTCAAAGCACCGACTGTAAGAAGAGTCTCTATTCTTGTACTTAAGGCGGCATTGTGCCTTTTGTATTTAATTCCGAAGCGATTTCTGTGTTTCATCGTCAGTGTGAAGGTTCAAGGAATACATTGAACCTGCAGTGGTGTATCGGAAACTAATACTGGTCTCACAGGAAAGGATCAAAGCACAGACTCTAAGAAGTCTCACTCTTCTTGCACTAAAGGCGGCAGTGTGGCTTTTGTATTTAATTCCGATGTAATTTCAGTGTTTCAACGTCAATGTGTTTGTCCAAGGAATACATTGATACTGCAGTGTTGTATCGGAAACTAATACTAGTCTAACAGGGAATTCTCAAAGCAGCGACTGTATGAAGGGTCTACATTCTTGTACCTAAGGCGGCATTGTGCCTTTTGTATTTAATTCCGATGCGATTTCTGTGTGTCATCGTCAATGTGAAGGTCAAAGGAATATAATGAACCTGCAGTGGTGTATCGGAAACTAATACTGGTGTCACAGGGAATGCTCAAAGCATCGACTGTAAGAAGTGTCTCTATTCTTGCACTTAAGGTGGCATTGTGCCATTTGTATTTAATTCCGATGCGATTTCTGTGATTCATCGTCAATGTGAAGGACCAAGGAATACATTGAACCTGCAGTGGTGTATCGGAAAATAATACTGGTCTCACAAGGAAGGATCAAAGCCCAGACTCTAAGAAGCCTCATTCCTCTTGCACTTAAGGCGGCATTGTGCCTTTTGTATGTAATTCCGATGTAATTTCAGTGTTTCATCGACAATGTGTATGTCCAAGGAATACATTGAACCTGCAGTGGTGTATCGGAAACTAATACTGGTCTCACAGGAAAGGATCAAAGCACAGACTGTAAGGAGAGTCTCTATTCTTGTACTTAAGGTTGCATTGTGCCGTTTGTATTTAATTCCGATGCGATTTCTGTGTTTCATCGTCAATGTGAGGGTCAATGGAATACATTGAACCTGCAGTGGTGTATCGGAAACTAATACTGGTATTACAGGAAAGGATCAAAGCACAGACTGTAAGAAGAGTCTGTATTCTTGTACTTAAGGCGGCATTGTGCCTTTTGTATTTAATTCCGATGCGATTTCTGTGATTCATCGTCAATGTGAAGGTCCAGGGAATACATTGAACCTGCAGTGGTGTATCAGAAACTAATACTGGTCTCACGGGGAAAGCTCAATTAACCGACCGTAGGAAGAGTCTCTATTCTTGTACTTAAGGCGGCATTGTGCCTTTTGTATTAAATTCCGATGCGACTTCTGTTTTTCATCATCAATGTGAAGGTCAAAGGAATACATTGAACCTGCAGTGGTGTATCGGAAACTAACACTGGTCTCACAGGCAATGCTCAAAGCACCTACCGTAAGAAGAGACTCTATTCTTGTACTTAAGGCGGCATTGTGCCTTTTGTATTTAATTCCGATGTAATTTCAGTGTTTCATCGTCAATGTTTACGTCCAAGGAATACATTGAACCTGCAGTGGTGTATCGGAAACTAATACTGGTCTCACAGGGAATGCACAAAGCACCGACTGTAAGAAGAATCTCTATTCTTGTACTTAAGGCGGCATTGTTCATTTTGCATTTAATTCCGATGTGATTTCTGTGTTTCATTGCCAATGTGAAGATGCAAGGAATACATTGAACCAGCAGTGGTGTATCGGAAACTAATACTGGTCTAACTGGGAACTCTCAAAGCACTGACTGTATGAAGAGTCTACATTCTTGTACCTAAGGCGGCATTGTGCCTTTTGTATTTAATTCCGATGCGATTTCTGTGTGTCATCGTCAATGTGAAGGTCAAAGGAATACATTGGACCTGCAGTGGTGTATCGGAAACTAATACTGGTCTCACAGGGAATGCTCAATGCATCGACTGTAAGAAGTGACTCTATTCTTATACTTAAGGCGGCATTGTGCCATTTATATTTAATTCCGATGCGATTTCTGTGTTTCATCGTTAATGTGTAGGTCCAAGGAATACATTGAACCTGCAGTCGTGTATCGGAAAATAATACTGGGCTCACAGGAAAGGATCAAACCCCAGACTCTAAGAAGCCTCATTCCTCTTGCACATAAGGCGGCATTGTGCCTTTTGAATTTAATTCCGATGTAATTTCAGTGTTTCAACGACAATGTGTATGTCCAGGGAATACATTGAACCTGCAGTGGTGTATCGGAAACTAATACTGATCTTACAGGAAAGGATCAAAGCCCAGACTCTAAGAAGCCTCATTCCTCTTGCACTTAAGGCGGCATTGTGCCTTTTGTATTTAATTCCGATGTAATTTCAGTGTTTCATCGACAATGTGTATGTCCATGGAATACATTGAACCTGCAGTGGTGTATCGGAAACTAATACTGGTCTCACAGGAAAGGATCAAAGCACAGACTGTAAGAAGAGTCTCTATACTTGTACTTAAGGCGGCATTGTGCATTTTGTATTTAATTCCGATGCGTATTCTGTGTTTCATCGTCAATGTGAAGGTCAAAGGAATACATTGAACCTGCAGTGGTGTATCGGAAACTAATACTGGTCTCACAGGAAAGGACCAAAGCACAGACTCTAAGAAGAGTCTCTATACTTGTACTTAAGGCGGCATTGTGCCTTATGTATTAAATTCCGATGCGATTTCTGTGTTTCATCGTCAATGTGAATGTCGAAGGAATACATTGAACTTGCAGTGGTGTATCGGAAACTAATACTAGTCTCACAGGGAATGCTCAAAGCACCGACTGTAAGAACTGTCTCTATTCTTGTACTTAAGGCGGCGTTGTGCCTTTTGTATTTAATTCCGATGCGATTTCTGTGTTTCATCGTCAATGTGAATGTCGAAGGAATACATTGAACCTGCAGTGGTGTATCGGAAACTAATACTGGTCTCACAGGGAATGCTCAAAGCACCGACTGTAAGAAGTGTCTCTATTCTTGTGCTTAAGGCGGTATTGTGCCTTTTGTATTTAAATCCGATGCGATTTCTGTGTTTCATCGTCAATGTGAAAGTCCGAGGAATACATTGGACCTGCAGTGGTGTATCGGAAACTAATACTGGTCTCACAGGAAAGGATCAAAGCACAGACTCTAAGAAGTCTCACTCTTCTTGCACTTAAGGCCGCATTGTGGCTTTTGTATTTAATTCCGATGTAATTTCAGTGTTTCATCGTCATTGTGTATGTCCAAGGAATACATTGAACCTTTAGTGGTACATCGGAAACTAATACTGGTCTCACAGGAAAGGATCAAAGCACAGACTGTAAGAAGGGGCTCTATTCTTGTACTTAGGGCGGCATTGTGCCTGTTGTATTAAATTCCGATGCGATTTCTGTGTTTCATCGTCAATGTGAATGTCGAAGGAATACATTGAACCTGCAGTGGTGTATCGGAAACTAATACTGGTCTCACAGGAAAGGATCTAAGCCCAGACTCTAAGAAGCCTCATTCCTCTTGCACATAAGGCGGCATTGTGCCTTTTGTATTTAATTCCGATGTAATTTCAGTGTTTCATCGACAATGTTTACGTCCAAGGAATACATTGAACCTGCGGTGCTGTATCGGAAACTAATACTGGTCTCACAGGGAATGCACAAAGCACCGGCTGTAAGAAGAATCTCTATTCTTGTACTTAAGGCGGCATTGTGCATTTTGCATTTAATTCCGATGTGATATCTTTGTTTCATTGTCAATGTGAAGCTCCAAGGAATACATTGAACCAGCAGTGGTGTATCGGAAACTAATACTGGTCTAACAGGGAATTCTCTAAGCACTGACTGTATGAAGAGTCAACATTCTTGTACCTAAGGCAGCATTGTGCCTTTTGTATTTAATTCCGATGCGATTTCTGTGTGTCATCGTCAATGTGAAGGTCCAAGGAATACATTGAACCTGCAGTCGTGTATCGGAAAATAATAGTGGTCTCACAAAAAAGGATCTAAGCCCAGACTCTAAGAAGCCTCATTCCTCTTGCACATAAGGCGGCATTGTGCGTTTTGTATTTAATTCCGATGTAATTTCAGTGTTTCAACGTCAATGTGTATGTCCAGGGAATACATTGAACCTGCAGTGGTGTATCGGAAGCTAATACTGGTCTCACAGGTAAGGATCAAAGCCCAGTCTCTAAGAAGCCTCATTCCTCTTGCACTTAAGGCGGCATTGTGCCTTTTGTATTTAATTCCGATGTAATTTCAGTGTTTCATCGACAATGTGTATGTCCATGGAATACATTGAACCTGCAGTGCTGTATCGGAAACTAATACTGGTCTAACAGGGAATTCTCAAAGCACTGACTGTATGAAGAGTCTACATTCTTGTACCTAAGGCGGCATTGTGCCCTTTGTATTTAATTCCGATGCGATTTCTGTGTGTCATCGTCAATGTGAAGGTCAAAGGAATACATTGATCCTGCAGTGCTGTATCGGATACTAATACTGGTCCCACAGGGGATGCTGAAAACACAGACTGTAAGAAGAGTCTCTATTCTTGTACTAAAGGCGGCATTGTGCCTTTTGTATTTAATTCCGATGCGATTTCTGTGTTTTATCGTCAATGTGAAAGTCCAAGGAATACATTGAACCTGCAGTTGTGTATCGCAAAATAATACTGGTCTCACAGGAAAGCATCAAAGCCCAGACTCTAAGAAGCCTCATTTCTCTTGCACTTAAGGCGGCATTGTGCCTTTTGTATTTAATTCCGATGTAATATCAGTGTTTCATTGACAATGTGTATGTCCAAGGAATACATTGAACCTGCAGTGGTGTATCGGAAACTAATACTGGTCTCACAGGAAAGGATCAAAGCACAGACTGTAAGAAGAGTCTCTACTCTTGTACTTATGGCGGCATTGTGCCTTTTGTATTTAATTCCGATGCGAATTCTGTGTTTCATCGTCAATGTGAAGGTCAAAGGAATACATTGAACCTGCAGTGGTGTATCGGAAACTAATACTGGTCTCACAGGAAAGGATCAAAGCACAGACTGTAAGAAGAGTCTCTATCCTTGTACTTAAGGCGGCATTGTGCTTTTTTGTTTTTAATTCCGATGCGATTTCTGTGTTTCATCGTCAATGTGAATGTCGAAGGAATACATTGAACCTGCAGTGGTGTATCGGAAACTAATACTGGTCTCACAGGGAATGCTCAAAGCACATACTGTAAGAAGAGTTTCAATTCTTGTACTTCTGGCGGCATTGTGCCTTTTGTATTTAATTCCGATGCGATTTCTGTGTTTAATCGTCAATGTGAAGGTCCAAGGAATACATTGAACCTGCAGTGGTGTATCGGAACCTAATACTGGTCTCACAGGAAAGTATCAAGGCACAGACTAAGAAGTCTCCCTCTTCTTGCACTTAAGGTGGCATTGTGGCTTTTGTATTTAATTCCGATGTAATTTCAGTGTTTCATCGTCATTGTGTATGTCCAAGGAATACATTGAACCTGCAGAAATACATCGGAAACTAATACTGGTCTCACAGGGAATGCTCAAATCATCGACAGTAAGAAGTGTCTCTATTCTTGTACTTAAGGCGGCATTGTGCCATTTGTATTTAATTCCGATGCGATTTCTGTGATTTATCATCAATGTGAAGGTCCAAGGAATACATTGAATCTGCAGTGGTGTATCGGAAACTAATACTGGTCTCACAGGAAAGGATCAAAGTACAGACTGTAAGAGGAGTCTCTATTCATGTGCTTAAGGCGTCATTGTGCCTTTTGTATTTAATTCCGATGAGATTTCTGTGTTTCATTGTCAATGTGAGGGTCAATAGAATACATTGAACCTGCAGTGGTGTATCGGAAACTAATACTGGACTCACAGGAAAGGATCAAAGCCCAGACTGTAAGAAGAGTCTCTATTCTTGTACTTAAGGCGGCATTGTGGCTCTTGTATTTTATTCCGATCCGATGTCTGTCTTTCATCGTCAATACGAAGGTCAAAGGAATACATTGAACCTTCAGTGATGTATCGGAAACTAATACTGGTCTCACAGGAAAGCATCATATCACAGACTGTAAGAAGAGTCTCTATTCTTGTACTTAAGGCGGCATTGTAATTTTTGTATTTAATTCCGATGCCATTTCTGTGTTTCATCGTCAATTTAAAGGTCAAAGGAATACATTGAACCGGCAGTGGTGTATCGGAAACTAATACTGGTCTCACAGGAAAGGATCAAAGCACAGACTGTAAGAAGGGCCTCTATTCTTCTACTTAAGGCGGCATTGTGCCTTTTGTATTTAATTCCGATGCGATTTCTGTGTTTCATCGTCAATGTGAATGTCGAAGGAACACATTGAACCTGCAGTGGTGTATCGGAAACTAATACTGGTCTCACAGGGAATGCTCAAAGCACCGACTGTAAGAAGAATCTCTATTCTTGTGCTTAAGTCGGCATTGTGCCTTTTGTATTGAATTCCGATGCGATTTCTGTGTTTCATCGTCAATGTGAAGGTCCAAGGAATACATTGAACCTGCAGTGGTACATCGGAAACTAATACTGGTCTCACAGGGAATGCTCCAAGCATCGACATTAAGAACTGTCTCTATTCTTGTATTTAAAGCGGCGTTGTGCCATTTGTATTTAATTCTGATGCGATTTCTGTGTTTTATCATCAATGTAAAGGTCCAAGGAATACATTGAACCTCCAGTGGTGTATCGGAAACTAATACTGGTCGCACAGGAAGGATCAAAGCCCAGACTCTAAGAAGCCTCATTTCTCTTGCACTTAAGGCGGCATTGTGCCTTTAGTATTTAATTGCGATGTAATTTCAGTGTTTCATTGACAATGTGTATGTCCAAGGAATACATTGAACCTGCAGTGGTGTATCGGAAACTAATACTGGTCTCACAGGATAGGATCAAAGCACAGACTGTAAGAAGTGTCTCTATTCCTGTAATTAAGGCGACATTGTGCCATTTGTATTTAATTCCGATGCGATTTCTGTGTCTCATCGCGAATGTGAAGATCCAAGGAATACATTGAACCTGCAGTGGTGTTTCGGAAAATAATACTGGTCTCACAGGAAAGGATCAAAGCACAGACTGTAAGAAGAGTCTCTATTCTTGTACTTATGGCGGCATTGTGCCTTTTGTATTTAATTCCGATGCGGTTTCTGTGTTTCATTGTCAATGTGAAGGTCAAAGGAAAACATTGAACCTGCAGTGGTGTATCGGAAACTAATACTGGTCTCACAGGAAAGGATCAAATCACAGACTGTAAGAAGGAACTCTATTCTCGTACTTAAGGCGGAATTGTGCCTTTTGTATTTAATTCCGATGCGATTTCTGTGTTTCATCGTCAATGTAAAGGTCAAAGGAATACATTGAACCTGCAGTGGTGTATCGGAAACTAATACTGGTCTCACAGGAAACGATCAAAGCACCGACTGTAAGAAGAGTCTCTATTCTTGTACTTAAGGCGGCATTGTGGCTCTTGTATTTTATTCCGATCCGATGTCTGTCTTTCATCGTCAATACGAAGGTCAAAGGAATACATTGAACCTTCAGTGATGTATCGGAAACTAATACTGGTCTCACAGGAAAGCATCATATCACAGACTGTAAGAAGAGTCTCTATTCTTGTACTTAAGGCGGCATTGTAATTTTTGTATTTAATTCCGATGCCATTTCTGTGTTTCATCGTCAGTTTAAAGGTCAAAGGAATACATTGAACCGGCAGTGGTGTATCGGAAACTAATACTGGTCTCACAGGAAAGGATCAAAGCACAGACTGTAAGAAGGGCCTCTATTCTTCTACTTAAGGCGGCATTGTGCCTTTTGTATTAAATTCCGATGCGATATCTGTGTTTCATCGTCAATGTAAAGGTCAAAGGAATACATTGAACCTGCGAGGTGTATCGGAAACTAATACTGGTGTAACAGGAAAGGATCAAAGCACAGACTCTAAGAAGTCTCACTCTTCTAGCATTTAAATCGGCATTGTGCCTTTTGCATTTAATTCCGATGTAATTTCAGTGTTTCATCGTCAATGTGTATGTCCAAGGAATACATTGAACCTGCAGTGGTGTATTGGAAATAATACTGGTCTCACAGGGATTGCTCAAAGCACCGACCATAAGAAGAGTCTCTATTCTTGTACTTAAGGCGGCATTGTGCCTTTTGTATTTAATTCCGATGCGATTTCTGTGTTTCATCTTCAATGTTATGGTCGAAGGAGTACATTGAACCTGCAGTGGTGTATCGGAAATTTAATACTGGTGTCACAGGGAATGCTCAAAGCAACGACTGTAAGAACTGTCTCTATTCTTGTACTTAAGGCGGCATTGTGCCTTTTATATTTAATTCCGATGCAACTTCTGTGTTTCATCGTCAATGTTAAGGTCCAAAGAATACACTGAACGTGCAGTGCTGTATCGGAAACTAATACTGGTCTGACAGGGAATGCTCAAAGCACCGATTGTAAGAAGAGTCTCTATTCTTGTACTTAAGGCGGCATTGTGCTTTTTGTATGTAATTGCGATACGATTCCTGTGTTTTATCGTCAATGTGAAGGTCCAAGGATTACATTGATCCTGCAGTGGTGTATCGGAAACTAATACTAGTCTCACAGGGAATGCTCAATGCACCGACTGTAAGAAGAGTCTCTATTCTTGTACATAAGGCGGCATTGTGCCTTTTGTATTTAATTCCGATGTAATTTCAGTGTCTCATCGTTAATGTGTATGTACAAGGAATACATTTAACCTGAAGTGGTGTATCAGTAACTAATACTGGTCTCACAGGGAATGCTCAAAGCACCGACTGTAAGAAGAGTCTCTAATCTCGTACTTAAGGTGGCATTGTGCCTTTTGTATTTAATTCCGATGCGATATCTGTGTTTCATCGTCAATGTGATGGTCCAAGGAATACATTGAACCTGCAGTGATGTATCGGAAACTAATACTGGTCTCACAGGGAATGCTCAATGCACTGACTGTAAGAAGAGTCTCTATTCTTGTACTTAAGGCGACATTGTGACTTTTGTATTTAATTCCGTTGCGATTTCTGTGTTTCATCGTCAATGTGAAGGTCCGAGGAATACATTGAACCTGCAGTGGTGTATCGGAAACTAATACTGGTCTCACAGGGAATGCTCAAAGCACCGACTATAAGAAGAATATCTATTCTTGTTTTTAGGGCGGCATTGTGCCTTTTGCATTTAATTCCGATGCGATTTCTGCGTTTCATCGTCAATGTGAAGGTCCAAGGAATACATTGAACCGGCAGTGGTGTATCGGAATCTAAAACTGGTCTCACAGGGAATGCTCAAAACACCGACTGTAAGAAGAGTCTGTATTCTTGTACATAAGGTGACACTGTGATTTTTGTATTTAATTCCGATGTAATTTCAGTGTTTCATCGTTAATGTGTATGTACAAGGAATACATTGAACCGGAAGTGGTGTATCGGAAACTAATACTGGTCTCACTGGAAGGGAACAAAGCACAGACTCTATAAAGTCTCATTCTTCTTGCACTGAAAGCGGCATTGTGCCATTTGTATTTAATTCCGATGTAATTTCAGTGTTTCATCGTCAATGTGTATGTCCAAGGAATACATTGAACCTGCAGTGGTGTATTGGAAACTAATACTGGTCTCACAATGATTGCTCAAAGCACCGACTGTAAGAAGAGTCTCTATTCTTGTACTTAAGGCCGCATTGAGCCTTTTGTATTTAACTAGGATGCGATTTCTGTGTTTCATCTTCAATTTGAAGGTGCAAGGAATACATTGAACCTGCAGTGGTGTATCGGAGACTAATACTGATGTCACAGGAAAGGATCAAAGCACAGACTCTAAGAAGTCTCACTCTTCTGGCACTTAAGGCGGCATTGTGCCTTTTGTATTTAATTCCAATGTAATTTCAGTGTTTCATCGTCAAAATGTATGTCCAAGGAATACATTGAACCTGCAGTGGTGTATCGGAATCTAGTACTGGTCTCACAGGGAATGCTCAAAGCACCGACTGTAAGAAGAGTCACTATTCTTGTACTTAAGGCTGCATTGTGCATTTTGTATTTAATTCCGATGCGATTTCTGTGTTTCATCGTCAATGTGAAGGTCCAAGGAATACATTGAACGTGCAGTGGTCTATCGGAAACTAATACTGGTCTCACAGGGAATGCTCAAAGCACCGACTGTAAGAATTGTCTCTATTCCTGTACTTAAGGCGGCATTGTGCCATTTAAATTTAATTCCGATGAGATTTCTGTGTTTCATCGACAATGTGAAGGTCCAAGGAATACATTGAACCAGCAGTGGTGTATTGGAAACTAATACTGGTCTCACAGGGAATGCTCAAAGCACCAACTGTAAGAAGTGTCTCTATTCTTGTACTTAAGGCGGCATTGTGCCTTTTATATTTAATTCCGATGTGTTCTCAGTGTTTCATCGTCAATGTTTACGTCCAAGGAATACATTGAACCTCCAGTGCTGTATCGGAAACTAATACTGGTCTCACAGTGAATGCACAAAGCACCGACTGTAAGTAGAGTCTCTATTCTTGTACTTAAGGCGGCATTTTGCCTTTTGTATTTAATTCCGATGCGATTTCTCTGTTTCATCGTCAATGTGAAGGTCCAAGTAATACATTGAACCTGCGGAGGTGTATCGGAAACTAATACTGGTCGCACAGGGAATGCTCAAAGCACCGACTGTAAGAAGAGTCTCTATTCTTGTACTTCAGGCGGCATTTTGCCTTTTGTATTTAATTCCGATGTAATCTCAGTGTTCCATCGTCAATGTGTATGTCCAAGGAATACATTGAACCTGCAGTGGTGTATAGGAAACTAATACTGGTCTCACAAGGTATGCTCAAAGCACCGACTGCAAGAAGTGTCTCTATTCTTGTACTTAAGGCGGCATTGTGCCTTTTATATTTAATTCCGATGAGATTTCTGTGTTTCATCGTCAATGAGAAGGTCCAAGGAATACATTGAAGCTGCAGTGGTGTATCGGAAAATAATACTGGTCTCACAGGAAATGCTCAAAGCACCGACTGTAAGAAGAGTCTCAATTCATCTACTTAAGGCGGCATTGTGCCTTTTGTATTTAATTCCGATGTAATTTATGTGTTTCATCGTCAATGTGTATGTCCAAGGAATACATTGAACCTGCAGTAGTGTATCGGAAACTAATACTGGTCTCACAGGGATTGCTCAAAGCACCGACTGTAAGAAGAGTCTCTATTCTTGTACTTAAGGCGGCATTGTGCCTTTTGTATATAACTCCGATGCGATTTCTGTGTTTTATCTTCAATTGGAAGGTCCAAGGAATACATTCAACCTGCAGTGGTGAATCGGAGACTAGTACTGGTCTCACAGGAAAGGATCAAAGCACAGACTCTAACAAGTCTCACTCTTCTTGCACTTAAGGCGGCATTGTGACTTTTGTATTTAGTTCCGATGTAATTTCAGTGTTTCATCGTCAATGTGTATGTCCAAGGAATACATTGAACTTGCAGTGGTGTATCGGAAACTAATACTGGTCTCACAGGGATTGCTCAAAACAAGGACAGTAAGAAGAGTCACTATTCTTGTACTTATGGCGGCATTGTGCCTTTTGTATATAATTCCGATGCGGTTTCTTTGTTTTATCGTCAATGTGAAGGTCCAAGGATTACCTTGAACCTGCAGTAGTGTATCGGAAACTAATACTGGTCACACAGGAAAGGATCAAAGCACAGACCCTAAGAAGTCTCACTCTTTTTGCACTTAAGGCGGCATTGTTCCTTTTGTATTTAATTCCAATTTAAATTCAGTGTTTCATCGTAAATTTGAAGGTCCAAGGAATACATTGAACCTGCAGTGGTGAATCGGAATCTCATACTGGTCTCACAGGGAATGCTCAAAGCACCGACTGTAAGAAGAGTCTCTACTCTTGTACTTAAGGCGGCATTGTGCCTTTTGAATTTAATTCCGATGTAATTTCTGTGTTTCATCATCAATGCTAACGTCCAAGGATTACCTTGAACCTGCAGTAGTGTATCGGAAACTAATACTGGTCTCACAGGAAAAGATCAAAGCACAGACGCTAAGAAGTCTCACTCTTCTTGCACTGAAAGCGGCATTGTGCCTTTTGTATTTAATTCCGATGTAATATCAGTGTTTCATCGTCAATGTGTATGTCCAAGGAATACACTGAACCTGCAGTGGTGTATTGGAAACTAATACTGGTCTCACAGGGAATGCTCAAAGCTCCAACTGTAAGAAGTGTCTCTATTCTTGTACTTAAGGCGGCATTGTGCCTTTTATATTTAATTCCGATGTGTTCTCAGTGTTTCATCGTCAATGTTTACGTCCAAGGAATACATTGAACCTGCAGTGCTGTATCGGAAACTAATACTGGTCTCACTGGGAATGCTCAAAGCACCGACTGTAAGAGGAGTCTACATTCTTGTACTTAAGGCGGCATTGTGCCTTTTGTATTTAATTCCGGTGTAATTTATGTGTTTCATCGTCAATGTGTATGTCCTAGGAATACATTGAACCTGCAGTGGTGTATCGGAAACTAATACTGGTCTCACAGTGAATGCTCAAAGCACCGACTGTAAGTAGAGTCTCTATTCTTGAACTTAAGGCGGCATTGTGCCTTTTGTATTTAATTCCGATGTAATTTATGTGTTTCATCGTCAATGTGTATGTCCAAGGAATACACTGAACCTGCAGTGGTGTATTGGAAACTAATACTGGTCTCACAGGGAATGCTCAAAGCACCGACTGTAAGAAGAGTCACTATTCTTGTACTTAAGGCGGCATTGTGTCTTTTGAATTTAATTCCGACGTAATTTCTGTGTTTCATCATCAGTGCTAAGGTCCAAGGATTACCTTGAACCTGCAGTAGTGTATCGGAAACTGATACTGGTCTCACAGGAAAAGATCAAAGCACAGACTCTAACAAGTCTCACACTTCTTGCACTTAAGGCGGCATTGTGCCTTTTGTATTTAATTCCCATGTAATTTCAGTGTTTCATCGTCAATGTTTACGTCCAAGGAATAGTTTGAACATGCAGTGGTGTATTGGAAACTAATACTGGTCTCAACGGGAATGCTGAAAGCACCAACTGTAAGAAGGTTCTCTATTCTTGTACTTAAGGCGGCATTGTGCCTTTTATATTTAATTCCGATGTGTTCTCAGTGTTTCATCGTCAATGTTTACGTCCAAGGAATACATTGAACCTGCAGTGCTGTATGGGAAACTAATACTGGTCTCACAGGGAATGCTCAAAGCACCGACTGTGAGAAGAGTCTCTATTCTTGTACTTAAGGCGGCATTGTGCTTTTTGTATTTAATACCGATGTAATTTATGTGTTTCATCGTCAATATGTATGTCCAAGGAATACATTGAACCTGCAGTGGTGTTTCGGAAAGTAATACTGGTCTCACAGTGAATGCTCAATGCACCGACTGCAAGAAGAGTCTCCATTCTTGTACTTAAGGCGGCATTGTGCCTTTTCTATTTAATTCCGATGCGACTTCTGTGTTTCATCGTCAATGTGAAGGTCCAAGTAATACATTGAACCTGCAGAGGTGTATCGGAAACTAATACTGGTCGCACAGGGAATGCTCAAAGCTCCGACTGTAAGAAGAGTCTCTATTCATATACTTCAGGCGGCATTGTGCCTTTTGTATTTAATTTCGATGTAATATCAGTGTTTCATCGTCAATGTGTAAGTCCAAGGAATACATTGAACCTGCTGTGGTGTATAGGAAACTAATACTGGTCTCACAGGGAATACTCAAAGCATCGACTGCAAGAAGTGTATCTATTCTTGTACTTAAAGCGGCATTGTGCCTTTTATATTTAATTCCGATGAGATTTCTGTGTTTCATCGTCAATGTGAAGGTCCAAGGAATACATTGAACCTGCAGTGGTGTATCGGATACTAATACTGGTCTCACAGGAAATGCTCAAAGAACCGACTGTTAGAAGAGTCTCTATTCATGTACTCAAGACGGCATTGTGCCTTTTGTATTTAATTTCGTTGTAATCTCAGTGTTTCATCGTCAATGTGTATGTCCAAGGAATACATTGAACCTGCAGTGGTGTATAGGAAACTAATACTGGTCTCACAGGAAGTGCTCAAAGCACCGACTGTTAGAAGAGTCTCTATTCTTGTACTTAAGGCGGCATTGTGCCTTTTGTATATAATTCCGATGCGGTTTCTTTGTTTTATCGTCAATGTGAAGGTCCAAGGATTACCTTGAACCTGCAGTAGTGTATCGGAAACTAATACCGGTCTCACAGGAAAGGTTCAAAGCACAGACCCTAAGAAGTCTCACTCTTCTTGCACTTAAGGCGGCATTGTGCCTTTTGCATTTAATTCCGATGTAAATTCAGTGTTTCATCGTAAATGTGATGGTCCATGGAATACATTGAACCTGCAGTGGTGTATCGGAAACTAATACTGGTCTCACAGGGAATGCTCATAGCACCGACTGTAAGAAGAGTCTCTGTTCTTGTACTTAAGGCGGCATTGTGCCTTTTGAATTCAATTTCGATGTAATTTCTGTGTTTCATCATCAATGCTAAGGTCCAAGGATTACCTTGAACCTGCATTAGTGTATCGGATACTAATTCTGGTCTCACAGGGAATGCTCAAAGCACCGACTGATAGAAGAGTCTCTATTCTTGTACTCAAGGCCGCATTGTGCCTTTTGTATTTAACTCCGATGTAATTTATGTGTTTCATCGTCAATGTGTATGTCCAAGGAATACATTGAACCTGCAGTGGTGTATCGGAAACTAATACTGGTCTCACAGGGAATGCTCAAAGCACCGACTGTAAGAAGAGTCTCTATTCTTGTACTTAAGGCGGCATTGTGCCTTTTGTATTTAATTCCGATGCGATATCTGTGTTTCATCGTCAATGTGAAGGTCCAAGAAATACATTGAACCAGCAGTCTTCTATCGGAAACTAATTCTGGCTCACAGGGAATGCTCAAAGCACCGACTGTAAGAAAAGTCTCTATTCTTGTACTTAAGGCGGCATTGTGCCTTTTGTATGTATTTGCGATGCGATTTCTTTGTTTTATCGTCAATGTGAAGGACCAAGGAATACATTGAACCTGCAGTGGTGTATCGGAAACTGATATTGGTCGCACAGGGAATGCTCAAAGCACCGACTGTAAGAAGAGTCTCTATTCTTGTACTTCAGGCGGCATTGGGCCATTTGTATTTAATTCCGATGTAATCTCAGTGTTTCATCGTCAATGTGTATGTCCAAGGAATACATTGAACCTGCAGTGGCGTATTGGATACTAACACTGGTCTCACAGGGAATGCTCAAAGCACCGACTGTAAGAAGTGTCTCTATTCTTGCACTTAAGGCGGCATTTTGGTTTTTATATTTAATTCCGATGAGACTTCTGTGTTTCATCGTCAATGTGAGGGTCCAAGGAATACATTGAACCTGCAGTGGTGTATCGGAAACTAATACTGGACCCACAGGGAATGCTCAAAGCACCGACTGTAAGAAGAGTCTCCATTCTTGCACTTAAGGCGGAATTGTGCCTTTTGTAATTAATTCCGATGTAATTTATGTGTTTCATCGTCAATGTGTATGTCCAAGGAATACATTAAACCTGCAGTGGTGTATCGGAAACTAATACTGGTCTCACAGGGAATGCTCAAGGCACCGACTATAAGAAGAGTCTCTATTCTTGTACTTAAGGCCTCATTGTGCCTTTTGTATTTAATTCCGATGCGGTTTCTTTGTTTTATCGTCAATGTGAATGTCCAAGGAATACATTGAACGTGGGGTGGCCTATCGGAAACTAATACTGGTCTCACAGGGAATGCTCAAACACCGACTGTAAGAAGAGTCTCTATTCTTGTACTTAAGGCGTCATTGTGCCTTTTGTATATAATTCCCATGTAATTTCAGTGTTTCATCGTCAATGTTTACGTCCAAGGAATACATTGAACCGGCAGTGGTGTATTGGAAACTAATACTTTTCTCACAGGGAACGCTCAAACCACCGACTGTAAGAAGTGTCTCTATTCTCGTACTTAAGGCGGCATTGTGCCTTTTATATATATTTCCGATGTGCTCGCAGTGCTTCATCGTCAATGTTTACGTCCAAGGAATACATTGAACCTGCAGTGCTGTATCGGAAACTAATACTGGTCTCTCAGGGAATGCTCAAAGCACCGACTGTAAGAAGAGTCTACATTCTTGTACTTAAGGCGGCATTGTGCCTTTTGTATTTAATTCCGATTTAATTTATGTGTTTCATCGTCAATATGTATGTCCAAGGAATACATTGACCCTGCAGTGGTGTATCGGAAACTAATACTGGTCTCACAGGGAATGCTCAAACCACCGACTGTAAGAAGAGTCTCAATTCTTGTACTTAAGGCGGCATTGTGCCTTTTGTATTTAATCCCGATGTGATTTCTGTGTTTCATCGTCAATGTGAAGGTCCAAGTAATACATTGAACCTGCAGTGGTGTATCGGAAACTAATACTGGTCACACAGGGAATGCTCAAAGCACCGACCGTAAGAAGAGTCTCTATTTTTGTACTTCAGGCGGCATCGTGCCTTTTGTATTTAATTCCGATGTAATCTCAGTGTTTCATCGTCAATGTGTATGTCCAAGGAATACAAAAAACCTGCAGTGGTGTATTGGAAACTAATACTGGTCTCACAGAGAATGCTCAAAGCACCGACTGCAAGAAGGGTCTCTATTCTTGTACTTAATGCGGCACTGTGCGTTTTATATTTAATTTCTGTGTTTCATCGTCAATGTGAAGGTCCAAGGAATACATCGAATCTGCAGTGGTGTATCGGAAACTAATACTGGTCTCACAGGGAATGCTCAAAGCACCGATAGTAAGAAGAGTCTCTATTCTTGTACTTAAGGCGGCGTTGTGGATTTTGTATTTAAATCCGATGTAATTTATGTGTTTCATCGTCAATGTGTATGTCCGTGGAATACATTGAACCTGCAGTGGTGTATCGGAAACTAATACTGGTCTCACAGGGAATGCTCAAAGCACCAACTGTAAGAAGAGTCTCTATTCTTGTACTTAAGGCGGCATTGTGCCTTTTGGATTTAATTCCGATGCGGTTTCTTTGTTTTATCGTCAATGTGAAGGTCCAAGGAATACATTGAACCTGCAGTCGTGTATCGGAAACTAATACTGGTCTCACAGAGAATGCTCAAAGCACCGACTGTAAGAAGAATCTCTCTTCTTGCACTTAAGGCGGCATTGTGCCTTTTGTATTTAATTCCGATGTAATTTCAGTGTTTCATCGTCCATGTGTATGTCCAAGGAATACATTGAACTTGCAGTGTTGTATCGGAAACTAATACTGGTCTAACAGAGAATTCTCAAAGCACCGACTGTAAGAATAGTCTACATTCTTGTACCTAAGGCGGTATTGTGCCTTTTCTATTTAATTCCGATGCGATTTATGTGTGTCATCGTCAATGTGAAGGTCCAAGGAATACATTGAACCTGCAGTGGTGTATCGGAAACTAATACTGCTCTCACAGGGAATGGTCAAAACACCGACTGTAAGAAGAGTCTCTATTCTTGCACTTAAGGCGGCTTTGTGCTTTTGTATGTAATTGCGATGCGATTTCTTTGTTTTATCGTCAATGTGAAGGTCCAAGGAATACATTGAACCTGCAGAGGTGTATCGGAAACTAATACTGGTCTCACAGGGAATGCTCAAAGCACCGACTGTAAGAAGAGACTCCATTCTTGTACTTAAGACCGCATTGTGCCTTTTGTATTTAATTCCGATGCGATTTCTGTGTTTCATCGTCAATGTGAAGTTCCAAGTTACACATTGAACCTCCAGTGGTCTATCGGAAACTAATACTGGTCGCACAGGGAATGCTCAAATCACCGACTGTAAGAAGAGTCTCTATTCTTGTACTTCAGGCGGCATTGGGCCATTTGTATTTAGATCCGATTTAATCTCAGTGTTTCATCGTCAATGTGTGTGTCCAAGGAATACTTTGAACCCTGCAGTGGTGTATTTGAAACTAATACTGGACTCACAGGGAATGCTCAAAGCACCGACTGTAAGAAGAGTCCCTATTCTTGCACTTAAGGCGGCATTGTGCCTTTTGAATTCAATTCCGATGTAATTTATGTGTTTCATCGACAATGTGTATGTCCAAGGAATACATTGAACCAGCAGTGGTGTATCGGAAACTAATACTGGTCTCACAGGCATGCTCAAAACACCGACTGTAAGAAGAGTCTACATTCTTGTACTTAAGGCGGCATTATGCCTTTTGTATTTAATTCCGATGCGATTTCTTTGATTTATCGTCAATGTGAATGTCCAAGGAATACATTGAACGTGCAGTGGTCTATCGGACACTAATACTGGTCTCACAGGGAATGCTCAAACATCGACTGTAAGAAGAGTCTCTGTTCTTGTACTTAAGGGGGCCATGTGCCTTTTGTATTTAATTCCCATGTAATTTCAGTGTTTCATCGTCAATGTTTACGCCCAAGGAATACATTGAACCGGCAGTGCTGTATCGGAAACAAATACTGGTCTCACAGGGAATGCTCAAAGCACCGACTGTAAGAAGAGTCTCTATTCTTGTACTTCAGGCGGCATTGGGCCATTTGTATTTAATTCCGATGTAATTTCAGTGTTTCATCGTCAATGTGTATGTCCAAGGAATACATTGAACCTGCAGTGGTGTATTGGAAACTAATACTGGTCTCACAGGGAATGCTCAAAGCACCGACCGTAAGAAGTGTCTCTATTCTTGTACTTAAGGCGGCATTGTGCCTTTTGTATTTAATTCCGATGTAATTTATGTGTTTCATCGTCAATGTGTATGTCAAAGGAATACATTGAACCAGCAGTGGTGTATCAGAAACTAATACTGGTCTCACAGGGAATGCTCAAAGAACCGACTGTAACAAGAGTCCCTATTCTTGTACTTAAGGCGGCATTGTGCCTTTTGTATTTAATTCCGATGTGATTTCTGTGTTTCATCGTCAATGTGAAGGTCCAAGTAATACATTGAACCTGCAGTGGTGTATCGGAAACTAATACTGGTCGCACAGGGAGTACTCAAAGCACCGTCTGTAAGAAGAGTCTCCATTCTTGTACTTCAGGCGGCATTGTGCCTTTTGTATTTAATTCCGATGTAATCTCAATGTTTCATCGTCAATGTGTATGTCCAAGGAATACATGGAACCTGCAGTGGTGTATTGGAAACTAATTCTGGTCTCACAGGGAATGCTCAAAACACCGACTGTAAGAAGTGTCTCTATTCTTTTACTTAAGGGGGCATTGTGCCTTTTATATTTAATTCCGATGAGATTTCTGTGTTTCATCGTCAATGTGAAGGCCCAAGGAATACATCGAATCTGCAGTGGTGTATCGGAAACTAATACTGGTCTCACAGGGAATGCTCAAAGCACCGACTGTAAGAAGAGTCTCTATTATTGTACTTAAGGCGGCATTGTGCCTTTTGTATTTAATTCCGATGCGGTTTCTTTGTTTTATCGTCAATGTGAAGGTCCAAGGAATACATTCAACCTGCAGTGGTGTGTCGGAAACTAATACTGCTCTCACAGAGAATGCTCAAGGCACCGACTGTAAGAAGAATCTCAATTCTTGTACTTAAGGTGGCATTGTGCCTTTTGCATTTAATTCCGATGTGATTTCTGTGTTTCACCGTCAATGTGAAGATCCATGGAGTACATTGAACCAGCAGTGGCGTATCGGAAACTAATACTGGTCTCACAGGAAAGGATCAAAGCCCAGACTCTAAGGAGCCTCATTCCTCTTGCACTTAAGGCGGCATTGTACCTTTTGTATTTAATTCCGATGTAATTTATGTGTTTCTTCGTCAATGTGTATGTCCAAGGAATACATTGAACCAGCAGTGGTGTATCGGAAACTAATACTGGTCTTACAGGCAATGCTCAAATCACCGACTGTAAGAAGAGTCTACATTCTTGTACTTAAGGCGGCATTGTGCCTTATGTATTTAATTCCGATTTAATTTATGTGTTTCATCGTCAATATGTATGTCCAAGGAATACATTGACCCTGCAGTGGTCTATCGGAAACTAATACTGGTCGCACAGGGAATGCTCAAAGCACCGACTGTAAGAAGAGTCTCTATTCTTGTACTTCAGGCGTCATTGGGCCATTTGTATTTAGTTCCGATGTAATCTCAGTGTTTCATCGTCAATGTGTATGTCCAAAGAATACATTGAACCCTGCAGTGGTGTATTGGAAACTAATACTGGGCTCACAGGGAATGCTCAAAGCACCGACTGCACGAAGTGTCTCTATTCTTGTACCTAAGGCGGCATTGTGCCTTTTATATTTAATTCCGATGAGATTTCTGTGTTTCTTCGTCAAAGTGAAGGTCCAAGGAATACATTGAACCTGCAGTGGTGTATCGGAAACTAATACTGGACTCACAGGGAATGCTCAAAGCACCGACTGTAAGAAGAGGCTCTATTCTTGCACTTAAGGCGGCCTTGTGCCTTTTGTGTTTAATTCCGATGTAATTTATGTGTATCATCGTCAATGTGTATGTCCAAGGAATACATTGAACCAGCAGTGGTGTATCGGAAACTAATACTGGTAGCACAGGGAATGCTCAAAGCACCGACTGTAAGAAGAGTCTCTATTCTTGTACTTCAGGCGGCATTGGGCCATTTGCATTTAGTTCCGATGTAATCTCAGTGTTTCATCGTCAATGTGTATGTCCAAGGAATACATTGAACCCTGCAGTGGTGTATTGGAAACTAATACTGGGCTCACAGGGAATGCTCAAAGCACCGACTGCAAGAAGTGTCTCTATTCTTGTACCTAAGGCGGCATTGTGCCTTTTATATTTAATTCCGATGAGATTTCTGTGTTTCATCGTCAAAGTGAAGGTCCAAGGAATACATTGAACCTGCAGTGGTGTATCGGAAACTAATACTGGACTCACAGGGAATGCTCAAAGCACCGACTGTAAGAAGATTCTCTATTCTTGCACTTAAGGCGGCCTTGTGCCTTTTGTATTTAATTCCGATGTAATTTATGTGTATCATCGTCAATGTGTATGTCCAAGGAATACATTGAACCAGCAGTGGTGTATCGGAAACTAATACTGGTCGCACAGGGAATGCTCAAAGCACCGACTGCAAGAAGAGTCTCTATTCTTGTACTTCAGGCGGCATTGGGCCATTTGCATTTAGTTCCGATGTAATCTCAGTGTTTCATCGTCAATGTGTATGTCCAAGGAATACATTGAACCCTGCAGTGGTGTATTGGAAACTAATACTGGGCTCACAGGGAATGCTCAAATCACCGACTGTAAGAAGAGTCTACATTCTTGTACTTAAGGCGGCATTGTGCCTTTTGTATTTAATTCCGATGCGATTTCTTTGATTTATCGTCAATGTGAATGTCCAAGGAATACATTGAACGGGCAGTGGTCTATCGGAAACTAATACTGGTCTCACAGGGAAAGCTCCAACACCGACTGTAAGAAGAGTCTCTAAGCTTGTACTTAAGGCGGCATTGTGCCTTTTGTATTTAATTCCCATGTAATTTCAGTGTTTCATCGTCAATGTTTACGTCCAAGGAATACATTGAACCGGCAGTGGTGTATTGGAAACTAATACTGGTCTCACAGGGAATGCTCAAACCACCGACTGTAAGAAGTGTCTCTATTCTTGTACTTAAGGTGGCATTGTGCCTTTTATATTTAATTCCGATGTAATTTATGTGTTTCATCGTCAATGTGTATGTCCAAGGAATACATTGAACCAGCAGTGGTGTATCGGAAACTAATACTGGTCTCACAGGCAATGCTCAAATCACCGACTGTAAGAAGAGTCTACATTCTTGTACTTAAGGCGGCATTGTGCCTTTTGTATTTAATTCCGATGCGATTTCTTTGATTTATCGTCAATGTGAATGTCCAAGGAATACATTGAAGGTGCAGTGGTCTATCAGAAACTAATATTGGTCTCACAGGGAATGCTCCAACACCGACTGTAAGAAGAGTCTCTATTCTTGTACTTAAGGCGGCATTGTGCCTTTTCTATTTAATTCCCATGTAATTTCAGTATTTCATCGTAAATGTTTACGTCCAAGGAAGACATTGAACCGTCAGTGGTGTATTGGAAACTAATACTGGTCTCACAGGGAATGCTCAAAGCACCGAGTGTAAGAAGAGTCTACATTCTTGTACTTAAGGCGGCATTGTGCCTTTTGTATTTAATCCCGATGCGATTTCTTTGATTTATCGTCAATGTGAATGTCCAAGGAATACATTGAACCTGCAGTGCTGTATCGGAAACTAATACTGGACTCACAGGAAATGCTCCAACACCGACTGTAAGAAGAGTCTCTATTCTTGTACTTAAGGCGGCATTGTGCCTTTTCTATTTAATTCCCATGTAATTTCAGTATTTCATCGTAAATGTTTACGTCCAAGGAAGACATTGAACCGTCAGTGGTGTATTGGAAACTAATACTGGTCGCACAGGGAATGCTCAAAGCAACGACTGTAAGGAGAGTCTCTATTCTTGTACTTCAGGCGGCATTGGGCCATTTGAATTTAATTCCGATGTAATTTCAGTGTTTCATCGTCAATGTGTATGTCCAACGAATACATTGAACCTGCAGTGGTGTATTGGAAACTAATACTGGTCTCACAGGGAATGCTCAAAGCACCGACTGTAAGAAGTGTCTCTATTCTTGTACTTAAGGCGACATTGTGCCTTTAAATTTAATCCCGATGAGATTTCTGTGTTTCATCGTCAATGTGAAGGTCCAAGGAATACATTGAACCTGCAGTGGTGTATCGGAAACTGTTACTGGACTCACAGGGAATGCTCAAAGCACCGACTGTAAGAGGAGTCTCTATTCTTGCACTTAAGGCGGCATTGTGCCTTTTCTATTTAATTCCGATGTAATTTATGTGTTTCGTCGTCAATGTGTATGTCCAAGGAATACATTGAACCAGCAGTGGTGTATCGGAAACTAATACTGGTCTCACAGGGAATGCTCAAAGAACTGACTGTAAGCAGAGTCCCTATTCTTGTACTTAAGGCGGCAAGTGCCTTTTGTATTTAATTCCGATGTGATTTCTGTGCGTAATCGTCAATGTGAGGGTCCAAGTAATACATTGAACCTGCAGTGGTGTATCGGAAACTAATACTGGTCGCACAGGGAGTGCTCAAAGCACCGACTGTAAGAAGAGTCTCCATTCTTGTACTTCAGGCGGCATTGTGCCTTTTGTATTTAATTCCGATGTAATCTCAGTGTTTCATCGTCAATGTGTATGTCCAAGGAATTCATTGAACCCGCAGTGGTGAATTGGAAACTAATACTGGTCTCACAGGGAATGATCAAAGCACCGACTGCAAGAAATGTCTCTATTCTTTAACTTAAATGGGCATTGTGCCTTTTATATTTAATTCCAATGCGATTTCTGTGTTTCATCGTCAATGTGATGGTCCAAGGAATACATTGAACCTGCAGTGGTGTGTCGGAAACTAATACTGGTATCACAGAGAATGCTCAAAGCACCGACTGTAAGAAGAATCTCTATTCTTGTACTTAAGGCGGCATTGTGCATTTTGCATTTAATTCCGATGTGATTTCTGTGTTTCACCGTCAATGTGAAGATCCATGGAGTACATTGAACCAGCAGTGGTGTATCGGAAACTAATACTGGTCTCACAGGAAAGGAACAAAGCCCTGACTCTAAGAAGCCTCATTCCTCTTGCACTTAAGGCGGCATTGTATCTTTTGTATTTAATTACGATGCGATTTGTGTGTTTCATCGTCAATGTTAACGTCCAAGGAATACATTGAACCTGCAGTGGTGTATCGGAAAATAATATTGGCCTCACAGGAAAGGATCAAAGCACCGACTGCAAGAAGAGTCTCTATTCTTGTACTTAAGGCGGCATTGAGCCTTTTGTATTTATTTCCGATGCGATTTCTGTGTTTCATCGTCAATGTGAAAGTCAAAGGAATACATTGAACCTGCAGTGGTGTATCGGAAACTAATACTGGTCTCACAGGAAAGGATCAAAGCACAGACTGTAAGAAGAGTCTCTATTCTTGTACTCAAGGCGGCTTTGTGATTTTTGTATTTAATTCCGATGCGATTTCTGTGATTCATCGTCAATGTGAAGATCCAAGGAATACATTGAACCTGCAGTGATGTATCGGAAATTTAATACTGGTCTCACAAGGAATGCTCAAAGCAACGACTGTAAGAAGAGTCTTAATTCTTGTACTTAAGGCGGCATTGTGCCTTTTGTATTTAATTCCGATGCGATTTCTGTGTTTAATCGTCAATGTGAAGGTCCAAGAAATTCATTTAACTTGCAGTGGTGTATTGGAAACTAGTACTGGTCGCACAGGGAATGCTCAAAGCACCCACTGTAAGAAGAGTCTCTATTCTTGTACTTCAGGTGGCATTGTGCCTTTTGTATTTAAATCCGATGGAATCTCAGTGTTTCATCGTCAATGTGTATGTCCAAGGTATACATTTAACCTGCAGTGGTGTATTGGAAACTAATACTGGTCTCACAGGAAAGGATCAAAGCACCGACTGTAAGAAGTGTCTCTATTCTTGTACATAAGGCGGCATTGTGCCCTTTGTATTTAATTCTGATGCGATTTCTGTGTTTCATCTTCAGTGTTATTTTCGAAGGAATACATTGAACCTGCAGTGGTTTATCGGAAACTAATACTGGTCTCACAGGGAATGCTCAAAGCACCGACTGGTAGAATATTCTCTATTCTTGTACTTAAGGCGGCATTGTGCCTTTTGTATTTCATTCCGATGCGATTACTGTGTTTCATCGGCAATGTGAAGGTCCAAGGAATACATAGAACCTGCAGTGGTGTATCGGAAACGAATACTGGTCTCACAGGGAATGCTCAAAGCACCGACTGTAAGAATAGTCTCTATTCTTGTACTTAAGGCGACATTGTGCCTTTTGTATTTAATTCCGATGCGATTTCTGTGTTTCATCGTCAATTTGAAGGTCCAAGGAATACTTCGAACCTTCAGTGGTGTATCTGTAACTTTTACTTGTCTCACAGGGAATGCTCAAAGCACCGACGGTAAGAAGAGTCTCTATTCTTGTACTTAAGGCGACATTTTGCCTTTTGTATTTAATTCCGATGCGATTCCTGTGTTTCATCGCCAATGTGAAGGTCCAAGGAATACATTCAACCTGCAGTGGTGTGTCGGAAACTAATACTGGTCTCACAGAGAATGCTCAAAGCACCGACTGTAATAAGAATCTCTATTCTTATACTTAAGGCGGCATTGTGCCTTTTGCATTTAATTCCGATGTAATTTCTGTGTTTCACCGTCAATGTGAAGATCCATGGAGTACATTGAACCAGCAGTGGTGTATCGGAAACTAATACTGGTCTCACAGGAAAGGATCAAAGCCAGGACTCTAAGAAGCCTCATTCCTCTTGCACTTAAGTCGGCATTGTACCTTTTGTATTTAATTACGATGCGATTTGTTTGTTTCATCGTCAATGTTAACGTCCAAGGAATACATTGAACCTGCAGCTGTGTATCGGAAAATAATATTGGCCTCACAGGAAAGGATCAAAGCACCGACTGCAAGAAGAGTCTCTATTCTTGTACTTAAGGTGGC
Source organism: Schistocerca americana (assembly GCF_021461395.2). Lineage (NCBI taxonomy): Eukaryota > Metazoa > Arthropoda > Insecta > Orthoptera > Acrididae > Schistocerca > Schistocerca americana. The sequence goes on from NC_060123.1 coordinate 738,624,584, forward strand.
ATTGTGCCTTTTATATTTAAATCCGATGTAATTTATGTGTTTCATCGTCAATGTGTATGACCGACGAATACATTGAACCTGCAGTGGTGTATCGGAAACTAATACTGGTCTCACAGGGAATGCTCAAACCACCGACAGTAAGAAGAGTCTCTATTCTTGTACTTAAGGCTTCATTGTGCCTTTTGGATTTAATTCCGTTGCGGTTTCTTTGTTTTATCGTCAATGTGAAGGTCCCAGGATTTCATTGAACGTGCAGTGGTGTATCGGAAACTAATACTGGTCTCACAGGGAATGCTCAAAGCACCGACTCTAAGAAGGGTCTCTATTCTTGTTCTTAAGGCGGCATTGTGCCTTTTGTATTTAATTCCGATGTAAATTCAGTGTTACATCGTCAATGTTTACGTCCAAGGAATACATTGAACCTGCAGTGCTGTATCGGAAACTAATACTATTCTCACAGGGAATGCTGAAAGAAACGACTGTAAGAAGAGTCTCTATTCTTGTACGTAAGGCGGCATTGTGTGTTGTGTATTTAATTCCTATGCGATTTCTGTGTTTCATCGTCAATGTGATGGTCCATGGAATACATTGAACCTGCAGTGGTGTATCGGAAACTAATACTAATCTCACAGAGAATGCTCAAAGCACCGACTGTAAGAAGAATCTCTATTCTTGTACTTAAGGCGGCATTTTGCCTTTTGCATTTATATCCGATGTGATTTCTGTGTTTCATCGTCAATGTGAACTTCCATGGAGTACATTGAACCAGCAGTGGTGTATCGGAAACTAATACTGGTCTCACAGGAAAGGATCAAAGCACAGACTCTAAGAAGTCTCTCTCTTCTTGCACTTAAGGCGGCATTGTGCCTTTTGTATTTAATTCCGATGTAATTTCAGTGTTTCATCGTCCATGTGTATGTCCAAGGATTACATTGAACTTGCAGTGTTGTATCGGAAACTAATACTGGTCTAACAGGGAATTCTCAAAGCACTGACTGTAAGAATAGTCTACATTCTTGTACCTAAGGCGGTATTGTGCCTTTTCTATTTAATTCCGATGCGATTTATGTGTGTCATAGTCAATGTGAAGGTCCAAGGAATACATTGAACCTGCAGTGGTGTATCGGAAACTAATACTGCTCTCACAGGGAATGGTCAAAGCACCGACTGTAAGAAGAGTCTCTATTCTTGCACTTAAGGCGGCATTGTGCCTTTTGTATAAAATTACGATGCGATTTTTGTGTTTCATCTTCAATGTGAAGGTCAAAGTAATACATTGAACCAGCAGTGGTCTATCGAAAACTAATAATGGTCTCACAGGAAAGGATCAAAGCACAGACTCTAAGAAGTCTCACTCTTCTTGCACTTAAGGCGGCACGGTGAATTTTTTATTTAATTCCGATGTAATTTCAGTGTTTCATCGTCAATGTGTATGTCCAAGAAATACATTGAACCTGCAGTGGTGTATCGGAAACTAATACTGGTCTCACAGGGAATGCTCAAAGCACCGACTGTAAGAAGAATCTCAATGCTTGTACTTAAGGCGGCATTGTGCCTTTTGTATTTAATTCCGATGCGATTTCTGTGTTTCATCGTCAATGTGAAGGTCCAAGGAATTCAATGAACCTGCAGTGGTGTATCGGAAACTAATACTGGTCTCACAGGAAAGGATGAAAGCACAGACACTAAGAAGCCTAATTCCTCTTGCACTTAAGGCGGCAATATACCTTTTGTATTTAATTCCGATGCGATTTGTGTGTTTCATCGTCAATTTTTACGTCCAAGGAATACTTTGAACCTGCAGTGGTGAATCGGAAAATAATACTGGCCTCACAGGAAAGGATCAAAGCACCGACTGTCAGAAGAGTCTCTATTCTTGTACCTAAGGCATCATTGTGATTTTTGTATTTAATTCCGATGCGATTTCTGTGTTTATCGTCAATGTGAAGGTCCAAGGAATACATTGAACCTGCAATGGTGTATCGGAAACTAATACTGGTGTCACAGGAAGGGATCAAAGCACAGACTGTAACAAGAGTCTCTATTCTTGTACTCAAGGCGGCATTGTGATTTTTGAATTTAATTCCGATTCGATTTCTGTGATTCATCGTCAATGTGAAGGTCCAAGGAATACATTGAACCTGCAGTGGTGTATCGGAATCTAATACTTTGTCTCACAGGGAATGCTCAAAGCACCGACTGTAAGAAACGTCTCTATACTTGTACTTAAGGCGGCATTGTGCCTTTTGTATGTAATTGCGATGCGATTTCTATGTTTTATCGTCAATGTGAAGGTCCAAGGAATACATTGAACCTGCAGAGGTGTATCGGAAACTAATACTGGTCTCACAGGGAATGCTCAAAGCACCGACTGTAAGAAGAGACTCTATTCTTGTACTTAAGACGGCATTGTGCCTTTTGTATTTAATTCCGATGCGATTTCTGTGTTTCATCGTCAATGTGAAGGTCCAAGTAATACATTGAACCTCCAGTGGTCTATCGGAAACTAATACTGGTCGCACAGGGAATGCTCAAAGCACCGACTGTAAGAAGAGTCTCTATTCTTGTACTTCAGGCGGCATTGGGCCATTTGTATTTAGTTCCGATGTAATCTCAGTGTTTCATCGTCAATGTGTGTGTCCAGGGAATACATTGAACCTTGCAGTGGTGTATTGGAAACTAATACTGGGCTCACAGGGAATGCTCAAAGCACCGACTGTAAGAAGTGTCTCTACTCTTGTACTTAAGGCGGCATTGTGCCTTTTATATTTAATTCCTATGAGATTTCTGTGTTTCATCGTCAAAGTGAACGTCCAAGGAATACATTGAACCTGCAGTGGTGTATCGGAAACTAATACTGGACTCACAGGGAATGCTCAAAGCACCGACTGTAAGAAGAGTCTCTATTCTTGCACTTAAGGCGGCATTGTGCCTTTTGTATTTAATTGCGATGTAATTTATGTGTTTCATCGTCAACGTGTATGTCCAAGAAATACATTGAACCAGCAGTGGTGTATCGGAAACTAATACTGGTCTCACAGGCAATGCTCAAATCACCGACTGTAAGAAGAGTCTACATTCTTGTACTTAAGGCGGCATTGTGCCTTTTGTATTTAATTCCGATGCGATTTCTTTGATTTATCGTCAATGTGAAGGTCCAAGGAATACATTGAACGTGCAGTGGTCTATCGGAAACTAATACTGGTCTCACAGGGAATGCTTCAACACCGACTGTAAGAAGAGTCCCTATTCTTGTACTTAAGGCGGCATTGTGCCTTTTGTATTTAATTCCCATGTAATTTCAGTGTTTCATCGTCAATGTTTACGTCCAAGGGATACATTGAACCGGCAGTGGTGTATTGGAAACTAATACTGGTCTCACAGGGAATGCTCAAACCACCGACTGTAAGAAGTGTCTCTATTCTTGTACTTAACGCGGCATTGTGCCTTTTATATTTAATTCCGATGTAATTTATGTGTTTCATCGTCAATGTGTATGTCCAAGGAATACATTGAACCAGCAGTGGTGGATCGGAAACTAATACTGGTCTCACAGGCAATGCTCAAATCACCGACTGTAAGAAGAGTCTACATTCTTGTACTTAAGGCGGCATTGTGCCTTTTGTATTTTATTCCAATGCGATTTCTTTGATTTATCGTCAATGTGAATGTCCAAGGAATACATTGAACGTGCAGTGGTCTATCGGAAACTAATACTGGTCTCACTGGGAATGCTCCAACACCGACTGTAAGAAGAGTCTCTATTCTTGTACTTAAGGCGGCATTGTGCCTTTTGTATTTAATTCCCATGTAAATTCGGTGTTTCATCGTCAATGTTTACGTCCAATGAATACATTGAACCTGCAGTGGTGTATTGGAAACTAATACTGGTCTCACAGGGAATGCTCAAACCACCGACTGTAAGAAGTGTCTCTATTCTTGTACTTAAGGCGGCATTGTGCTTTTTATATTTAATTCCGATGTGTTCGCAGTGTTTCATCGTCAATGTTTACGTCCAAGGAATACATTGAACATGCAGTGCTGTATCGGAAACTAATACTGGTCTCACAGGAAATGCTTAATGCACCGACTGTAAGAAGAGTCTACATTCTTGTACTTAAGGCGGCATTGTGCCTTTTGTATTTAATTCCGATTTAATTTACGTGTTTCATCGTCAATATGTATGTCCAAGGAATACATTGACCCTGCAGTGGTGTATCGGAAACTAATACTGGTCGCACAGGGAATGCCCAAAGCAACGACTGTAAGAAGAGTCTCTATTCTTGTACTTCAGGCGGCATTGGGCCATTTGTATTTAATTCCGATGTAATTTCAGTGTTTCATCGTCAATGTGTATGTCCAAGGAATACATTGAACCTGCAGTGGTGTATTGGAAACTAATACTGGTCTCACAGGGAATGCTCAAAGCACCGACTGTAAGAAGTGTCTCTATTCTTGTACTTAAGGCGACATTGTGCCTTTAAATTTAATCCCGATGAGATTTCTGTGTTTCATCGTCAATGAGAAGGTCCAAGGAATACATTGAACCTGCAGTGGTGTATCGGAAACTGTTACTGGACTCACAGGGAATGCTGAAAGCACCGACTGTAAGAAGAGTGTCTATTCTTGCACTTAAGGCGGCATTGTGCGTTTCGTATTTAATTCCGATGTAATTTATGTGTTTCATCGTCAATGTGTATGTCCAAGGAATACATTGAACCAGCAGTGGTGCATCGGAAACTAATACTGGTCTCACAGGGAATGCTCAAAGAACCGACTGTAAGAAGAGTCTCTATTCTTGTAATTAAGGCGGCATTGTGCCTTTTGTATTTAATTCCGATGTGATTTCTGTGTTTCATCGTCAATGTGAAGGTCCAAGTAATACATTGAACCTGCAGTGGTGTATCGGAAACTAATACTGGTCCTACAGGGAATGCTCAAAGCACCGACTCTAAGAAGGGTCTCTATCCTTGTTCTTAAAGCGGCATTGTGCCTTTTGTATTTAATTCCGTAGTAATTTCAGTGTCACATCGTCAATGTTTACGTCCAAGGAATACATTGAACCTGCATTGCTGTATCGGAAACTGATACTATTCTCACAGGGAATGCTCAAAGAAATGACTGTAAGAAGAGTCTCTATTCTTGTGCTTAAGGCGGCATTTGGTGTTTTGTATTTAATTCCAATGCGATTTCTGTGTTTCATTGTCCATGTGATGGTCCAAGGAATACATTGAACCTGCAGTGGTGTGTCGGAAACTAATACTGGTCTCACAGAGAATGCTCAAAGCACCGACTGTAAGAAGAATCTCTATTCTTGTACTTAAGGCGGCATTGTGCCTTTTGCATTTAATTCCGATGTGATTTCTGTGTTTCACCGTCAATGTGAAGATCCATGGAGTACATTGAACCAGCAGTGGTGTATCGGAAACTAATACTGGTCTCACAGGAAAGGATCAAAGCCCAGACTCTAAGAAGCCTCATTCCTCTTGCACTTAAGGCGGCATTGTACCTTTTGTATTTAATTACGATGCGATTTGTGTGTTTCATCGTCAATGTTAACGTCCAAGGAATACATTGAACCTGCAGTGGTGTATCGGAAGATAATATTGTCCTCACAGGTGAAGGATCAAAGCACCGACTGCAAGAAGAGTCTCTATTCTTGTACTTAAGGCGGCATTGTGCCTTTTGTATTTATTTCCGATGCGATTTCTGTGTTTCATCGCCAATTTGAAAGTCAAAGGAATACATTGAACCTGCAGTGGTGTATCGGAAACTAATACTGGTCTCACAGGAAAGGATCAAAGCACAGACTGTAAGAAGAGTCTCTATTCTTGTTCTCAAGGCGGCATTGTGATTTTTGTATTTAATTCGGATGCGATTTCTGTGATTCATCGTCAATGTGAAGATCCAAGGAATACATTGAACCTGCAGTGGTGTATCGGAAACTAATACTGGTCTCACAGGGAATGCTCAAGGCACCGACTGTAAGAAGAGTCTCTATTCTTGTACTTAAGGCGGCATTGTGCTATTTGTATTAAATTCCGATGCGATTTCTGTGTTTCATCGTCAATGTGAAGATCAAAGGAATACATTGAACCAGCAGTGGTGTATCGGAAACTAATACTGGTCTCACATGGAAGGATCATGGCACAGGCTCTAAGAAGTCTCACTCGTCTTGCACTTAAGGCGGCATGGTGACTTTTTTATTTATTTCCGATGTAATTTCAGTGTTTCATCGTCAATGTGTATGTCCAAGAAATACATTGAACCTGCAGTGGTGTATCGGAAACTAATACTGGTCTCACAGGAAAGGATCAAAGTACCGTCTGTAAGAAGTGTCTCTATACTTGTACTTAAGGCGGCATTGTGCCTTTTGTATTTAATTCCAAAGTAATATATGTGTTTCATCGTCAATGTGTATGTCCAAGGAATACATTGAAATTGCAGTGGTGTATCGGAAACTAATACTGGTCGCACAGGGAATGCTCAAATCACCGACTGTAAGATGAGTCTCTATTCTTGTACTTACGGCGACAATTTGCGTTTTGTATTTAATTCCGATTCGATTTCTGTGTCTCATTGTCAATGTGAAGGTCCAAGAATTACATTGAACCTGCAGTGGTGCATCGGAAACTAATACTGGTCTCACAGGAAGGATCAAAGCACAGACTCTAAAAAGTCTAACTCATCTTGCACTTAAAGTGGCATTGTGCCTTTTGCCTTTAATTCCGATGTAATTTCAGTGATTTATCGTCAATGTGTATGTCCAAGGAATACATTGAACCTGCAGTGGTGTATTGGAAACTAATACTGGTCTCACAGGGAATGCTCAACGCACCAACTGTAAGAAGAGTCTCTATTCTTGTACTTAAGGCGGCATTGTGCCCGTTGTATTTAATTCCGATGCGATTTCTGTGTTTCATCATCAATGTTATTTTCGAAGGAATACATTGAACCTGCAGTGGTGTATCGGAAATTTAATACTGGTCTCACAAGTAATGCTCAAAGCAACGACTGTAAGAAGAGTCTTTATTCTTGTACTTAAGCCGGCATTGTGCCTTTTGTATTTAATTCCGATGCAATTTCTGTGTTTCATCGTCAATGTGAAGGGCCAAAGAATACATTGAACGTGCAGTGGTGTATCGGAAACTAATACTGGTCTCACAGGAAATGCTCAAAGCACCGACTGTAAGAAGAGTCCCTATTCTTGTATTTAAGGCGGCGTTGTGCTTTTTGTATGTAATTGCAATGCGATTTCTGTGTTTTATCGTCAATGTGAAAGTCCAAGTAATACATTGAACCTGCAGTGGTGTATCGGAAACTAATACTAATCTCACAGGGAATGCTCAATGCACTGACTGTAAGAAGAGTCTCTATCCTTGTACTTAAGGCGGCATTGTGACTTTTGTATTTAATTCTGTTGCGATTTCTGTGTTTCATCGTCAATGTGAAGGTCCAAGGAATACATTGAACCTGCAGTGGTGTATCGGAAACTAATACTGGTCTCACAGGGAATGCTCAAAGCACCGACTGTAAGAAGAGCCTCTATTCTTGTACTTAAGACGGCATTGTGCCTTTTGTATTCAATTCCGACGCGATTTCTGTGTTTCATCGTCAATGTGATTTTCCAAGGAATACATTGAACCTGCAGTGATGTATCGGAAACTAATACTGGTCTCACAAGAAATGCTCAAAGCACCGACTGTAAGAAGAGCCTCTATTCTTGTACTTAAGGCGGCATTGTACCTTTTGTATTTAATTACGATGCGATTTGTGTGTTTCATCGTCAATGTTAACGTCCAAGGAATAAATTGAACCTGCAGTGGTGTATCGGAAAATAATATTGTCCTCACAGGTGAAGGATCAAAGCACCGACTGCAAGAAGAGTCTCTATTCTTGTACTTAAGGCGGCATTGTGCCTTTTGTATTTATTTCCGATGCGATTTCTGTGTTTCATCGCCAATTTGAAAGTCAAAGGAATACATTGAACCTGCAGTGGTGTATCGGAAACTAATACTGGTCTCACAGGAAAGGATCAAAGCACAGACTGTAAGAAGAGTCTCTATTCTTGTTCTCAAGGCGGCATTGTGATTTTTGTATTTAATTCGGATGCGATTTCTGTGATTCATCGTCAATGTGAAGATCCAAGGAATACATTGAACCTGCAGTGGTGTATCGGAAACTAATACTGGTCTCACAGGGAATGCTCAAGACACCGACTGTAAGAAGAGTCTCTATTCTTGTACTTAAGGCGGCATTGTGCTATTTGTATTAAATTCCGATGCGATTTCTGTGTTTCATCGTCAATGTGAAGATCAAAGGAATACATTGAACCAGCAGTGGTGTATCGGAAACTAATACTGGTCTCACATGGAAGGATCATGGCACAGGCTCTAAGAAGTCTCACTCGTCTTGCACTTAAGGCGGCATGGTGACTTTTTTATTTATTTCCGATGTAATTTCAGTGTTTCATCGTCAATGTGTATGTCCAAGAAATACATTGAACCTGCAGTGGTGTATCGGAAACTAATACTGGTCTCACAGGAAAGGATCAAAGTACCGTCTGTAAGAAGTGTCTCTATACTTGTACTTAAGGCGGCATTGTGCCTTTTATATTTAATTCCGATGAGATTTCTGTGTTTCATCGTCAAAGTGAACGTCCAAGGAATACATTGACCCTGCAGTGGTGTATCGGAAACTAATACTGGTCTCACAGGGAATGCTCAAAGCACCGACTGTAAGATGAGTCTCTATTCTTGTACTTAAGGCGGCATTGTGCCTTTTGTATTTAATTCCGATGTAATCTAAGTGTTTCATCGTCAATGTGTATGTCCAAGGTATACATTGAACCTGCAGTGGTGTATTGGAAACTAATACTGGACTCACAGGAAAGGATCAAAGCACCGACTGTAAGAAGTGTCTCTATTCTTGTACATAAGGCGGCATTGTGCCTTTTATATTTAATTCCGATGAGATTTCTGTGTTTCATCGGCAATGTGAAGGTCCAAGGAATACATTGACCCTGCAGTGGTGTATCGGAAACTAATACTGGTCTCACAGGGAATGCTCAAAGCACCGACTGTAAGAAGAGTCTCTATTCTTGTACTTAAGGCCGCATTGTGCCTTTTGTATTTAATTCCGATGTAATATATGTGTTTCATCGTCAATGTGTATGTCCAAGGAATACATTGAAATTGCAGTGGTGTATCGGAAACTAATACTGGTCGCACAGGGAATGCTCAAATCACCGACTGTAAGAAGAGTCTCTATTCTTGTACTTACGGCGACAATTTGCGTTTTGTATTTAATTCCGATTCGATTTCTGTGTCTCATTGTCAATGTGAAGGTCCAAGAATTACATTGAACCTGCAGTGGTGCATCGGAAACTAATACTGGTCTCACAGGAAGGATCAAAGCACAGACTCTAAAAAGTCTAACTCATCTTGCACTTAAAGTGGCATTGTGCCTTTTGCCTTTAATTCCGATGTAATTTCAGTGATTTATCGTCAATGTGTATGTCCAAGGAATACATTGAACCTGCAGTGGTGTATTGGAAACTAATACTGGTCTCACAGGGAATGCTCAACGCACCAACTGTAAGAAGAGTCTCTATTCTTGTACTTAAGGCGGCATTGTGCCCGTTGTATTTAATTCCGATGCGATTTCTGTGTTTCATCATCAATGTTATTTTCGAAGGAATACATTGAACCTGCAGTGGTGTATCGGAAATTTAATACTGGTCTCACAAGTAATGCTCAAAGCAACGACTGTAAGAAGAGTCTTTATTCTTGTACTTAAGCCGGCATTGTGCCTTTTGTATTTAATTCCGATGCAATTTCTGTGTTTCATCGTCAATGTGAAGGGCCAAAGAATACATTGAACGTGCAGTGGTGTATCGGAAACTAATACTGGTCTCACAGGAAATGCTCAAAGCACCGACTGTAAGAAGAGTCCCTATTCTTGTATTTAAGGCGGCATTGTGCTTTTTGTATGTAATTGCAATGCGATTTCTGTGTTTTATCGTCAATGTGAAAGTCCAAGTAATACATTGAACCTGCAGTGGTGTATCGGAAACTAATACTAATCTCACAGGGAATGCTCAATGCACTGACTGTAAGAAGAGTCTCTATCCTTGTACTTAAGGCGGCATTGTGACTTTTGTATTTAATTCTGTTGCGATTTCTGTGTTTCATCGTCAATGTGAAGGTCCAAGGAAAACATTGAACCTGCAGTGGTGTATCGGATAATAATATTGTCCTCACAGGTGAAGGATCAAAGCACCGACTGCAAGAAGAGTCTCTATTCTTGTACTTAAGGCGGCATTGTGCCTTTTGTATTTATTTCCGATGCGATTTCTGTGTTTCATCGCCAATTTCAAAGTCAAAGGAATACATTGAACCTGCAGTGGTGTATCGGAAACTAATACTGGTCTCACAGGAAAGGATCAAAGCACAGACTGTAAGAAGAGTCTCTATTCTTGTTCTCAAGGCGGCATTGTGATTTTTGTATTTAATTCGGATGCGATTTCTGTGATTCATCGTCAATGTGAAGATCCAAGGAATACATTGAACCTGCAGTGGTGTATCGGAAACTAATACTGGTCTCACAGGGAATGCTCAAGGCACCGACTGTAAGAAGAGTCTCTATTCTTGTACTTAAGGCGGCATTGTGCTATTTGTATTAAATTCCGATGCGATTTCTGTGTTTCATCGTCAATGTGAAGATCAAAGGAATACATTGAACCAGCAGTGGTGTATCGGAAACTAATACTGGTCTCACATGGAAGGATCATGGCACAGGCTCTAAGAAGTCTCACTCGTCTTGCACTTAAGGCGGCATGGTGACTTTTTTATTTATTTCCGATGTAATTTCAGTGTTTCATCGTCATTGTGTATGTCCAAGGAATACATTGAACTTGCAGTGGTGTATCGGAAAGTAATACTGGTCTCACAGGGAATGCCCAAAACAATAACAGTAAGAAGAGTCTCTATTCTTGTACTTAAGCCGGCATTGTGCCTTTTGTATTTAATTCCGATGCGTTTTCTGTGTTTCATAGTCAATGTGAAGGACCAAGGAATACTTTGAACCTGCAGTGGTGTATCGGAAACTAATACTGCTCTCAGAGGGAATGCTCAAAGCATCGACTGTAAGAAGTGTCTCTAATCTTGTACTTGAGGCGGCATTGTGCCTTTTGTATTTAATTCCGATGCGATTTCTGTGTTTCGTAGTCACTGTAAAGGTCCAAGGAATACTTTGAACCTCCAGTGGTGTATCGGAAACTAATACTGGTCTCACAGCAGGGGATCAAAGAATGGACTCTAAGAAGTCTCACTCATCTTGCATTAAGGCGGCATTGTGTCTTTTGTATTTAATTCCGATGTAATTTCAGTGTTTCATCGTCATTGTGTTTGTCCAAGGAATACATTGAACCTGCAGCGGTGTATCGGAAACTAATATTGGTCTCACAGGGAATGCTCAAAGCACCGACTGTAGGATGAGGGTCTATTCTTGTACCTAAGGCGGCATTGCGCCTTTTGTATTTAATTCCGATGCGATTTCTGTGTTTCATCGTCAATGTGAAAGTCAAAGGAACACATTGAACCTGCAGCGGTGTATCGGAAACTAATACTGGTTTCACAGGGAATGCTCAAAGCACCAACTGTAAGAAGAGTCTCTATTCTTGTACTTAAGCCGGCATTGTGCCTTTTGTATATAATTGCGATGCGATTTCTGTGTTTCATAGTCAATGTGAAGGTCCAAGGAATACTTTGAACCTGCAGTGGTGTACGGGAAACTAATACTGCTCTCAGAGGGAATGCTCAAAGCACCGACTGTAAGAAGTGTCTCTATTCTTGTACTTAAGGCGGCATTGTGCCTTTTGTATTTAATTCCGATGCGATTTCTGTGTTTCGTAGTCACTGTAAAGGTCCAAGGAATACTTTGAACCTCCAGTGGTGTATCGGAAACTAATACTGGTCTCACAGGGAATGCTCATAGCACCGACTGTAAGAAGAGTCTCTATTCTTGTAATTAAGGCGGCATTGTGCCTTTTGTATTTAATTCCAATGCGATTTCTGTGTTTTATCGTCAATGTGAAGGTCCAAGGAATACATTGAACCTGCAGTGGTGTATCGGAAACTAATACTGGTCTCACAGGGAATGCTCAAAACACCGACTGTAAGAAGAGTCTCTATTCTTGTACTTAAGGCGGCATTGTGCCTTTTGCATTTAATTCCGCGTCGATTTCTGTGTTTCATAGTCAATGTGAAGGTGCACGGAATACTTTGAACCTGCAGTGGTGTATCGGAAACTAATACTGGTCTCACAGCAAGGGATCAAAGAATGGACTGTAAGAAGTCTCACTCTTCTTGCATTAAGGCGGCATTGTGTCTTTTGTATTTAATTCCGATGTAATTTCAGTGTTTCATCGTCATTGTGTATGTCCAAGGAATACATTGAACCTGCAGCGGTGTATCGGAAACTAATATTGGTCTCACAGGGAATGCTCAAAGCACCGACTGTAAGAAGAGTCTCTATTCTTGTACTTAAGGTGGCATTGTGCCTTTTGTATTTAATTCCGATGCGATTTCTGTGTTTCATCGTCAATGTGAAAGTCAAATGAATACATTGAACCTGCAGTGGTATAAGGGAAACTAATACTGCTCTCAGAGGGAATGCTCAAAGCACCGACTGTAAGAAGTGTCTCTATTCTTGTACTTAAGGCGGCATTGTGCCTTTTGTATTTAATTCCGATGCGATTTCTGTGTTTCATAGTCACTGTAAAGGTCCAAGGAATACTTTGAACCTGCAGTGGTGTATCGGAAACTAATACTGGTCTCACAGGGAATGCTCAAAGCACCGACTGTAAGAAGAGTCTCTATTCTTGTAATTAAGGCGGTATTGTGCCTCTTGTATTTAATTCCGATGCCATTTCTGCGTTTTATCGTCAATGTGAAGGTCCAAGGGATACATTGAACCTGCAGTGGTGTATCGGAAACTAATACTGGTCTCACAGGGAATACTCAAAACACCGTCTGTAAGAAGAGTCTCTATTCTTGTACTTAAGGCGGCATTGTGCCTTTTATATTTAATTCCGATGTGATTTCTGGGTTTCATCGTCAATGTGAAGGTCCAAGGAATACATTGAACCTGCAGTGGTGTATCGGAAACTAATACTGGTCTCACAGCGAGGGATCAAAGAATGGACTCTAAGAAGTCTCACTCTTCTTGCATTAAGGCGGCATTGTGTCTTTTGTATTTAATTCCGATGTAATTTCAGTGTTTCATCGTCATTGTGTATGTCCAAGGAATACATTGAACCTGCAGCGGTGTATCGGAAACTAATATTGGTCTCACAGGGAATGCTCAAAGCACCGACTGTAAGAAGAGTCTCTATTCTTGTACTTAAGGTGGCATTGTGCCTTTTGTATTTAATTCCGATGCGATTTCTGTGTTTCATCGTCAATGTGAAAGTCAAAGGAATACATTGAACCTGCAGTGGGGTACGGGAAACTAATACTGCTCTCAGAGGGAATGCTCATAGCACCGACTGTAAGAAGTGTCTCTATTCTTGTACTTAGGGCGGCATTGTGCCTTTTGTATTTAATTCCGATGCGATTTCTGTGTTTCATAGTCACTGTAAAGGTCCAAGGAATACTTTGAACCTGCAGTGGTGTATCGGAAACTAATACTGGTCTCACAGGGAATGCTCAAAACACCGACTGTAAGAAGACTCTCTATTCTTGTAATTAAGGCGGCATTGTGCCTATTGTATTTAATTCCGATACGATTTCTGTGTTTTATCGTCTATGTGAAGGTCCAAGGGATACATTGAACCTGCAGTGGTGTATCGGAAACTAATACTGGTCTCACAGGGAATACTCAAAACACCGTCTGTAAGAAGAGTCTCTATTCTTGTACTTAAGGCGGCATTGTGCCTTTTGCATTTAATTCCGCGTCGATTTCTGTGTTTCATAGTCAATGTGAAGGTCCAAGGAATACTTTGAACCTGCAGTGGTGTATCGGAAACTAATACTGGTCTCACAGGAAATGCTTAAAGCACCGACTGTAAGAAGAGTCTCTATTCTTGTACTTAAGGCGGCCTTGTACCTTTTGTATTTAATTCCGATGCGATTTCTGTGTTTCATAGCCAATGTGAAGTTCCAAGGAATACCATGAACCTGCAGTGGTGTATCGGAAAATAATACTGCTCTCTGAGGGAATGCTCAAAGCACCGACTGTAAGAAGTGTCTCTATTCTTGTACTTAAGGCGGCATTGTGCCTTTTGTATTTAATTCCGATGCGATTTCTGGGTTTCATCGTCAATGTGAAGGTCCAAGGAATACATTGAACCTGCAGTGGTGTATCGGAAACTAATACTGGTCTCACAGGGAATGCTCAAAGCACCGACTGTAAGAAGTGTCTCTATTCTTGTAATTAAGGCGGCATTGTGCCTTTTGTATTTAATTCCGATGCGAATTCTGTGTTTCTTCTTCAATGTGAAGGTCCAAGGAATACATTGAACCTGCAGTGGTGTATCGGAAACTAATACTGGTCTCACAGGAGAGGATCAAAGTATGGACTCTAAGAAGTCTTACTCTTCTAGCATTAAGGCGGCATTCTGTCTTTTGTATTTAATTCCGATGTAATTTCAGTGTTTCATCGTCATTGTGTATGTCCAAGGAATACATTGAACCTGCAGTGGTGTATCAGAAACTAATACTGGTCTCACATGGAATGCTCAAAGCACCGACTGTGTAGAAGTGTCCTTATTCTTGTACTTAAGCCGTTATTGTGCCTTTTGTATTTAATTCTGATGCGATTTCTGTGTTTCATCGTCAACTTGAAGTTCCAAGGAATACATTGAACCTGCAATGGTGTATCGGAAACTAATACTGATCTCACAGGGAATGTTCAAAGCACCAACTGTAAGAATAATCCCTATTCTTGTACTTAAGGCGGCATTGTGTCTTTTGTATTTAATTCCGATGCGATTTCTGTGTTTCATCGTCAATGTGAAGGTCCGAGGAATACACTGAACCTTCAGTTGTGTATCGGAAACTAATACTGGTCTCACAGGAAATGCTCAAAACACCGACTGAAGAGGAGTCTCTATTCTTGTTTTTAAGGCGGCTTTGTGCCTTTTGCATTTAATTCCGGTGCGATTTCTGTCTTTCATCGTCAATGTGAAGGTCCAAGGAATACATTGAACCTGCAGTGGTGTATCGGAAACTAATACTGGTCTCACAGGGAATGCTCAAAACACCGACTGTAAGAAGAGTCTCTATTCTTGTACTTAAGGCGGCATTGTGCCTTTTGCATTTAATTCCGCGTCGATTTCTGTGTTTCATAGTCAATGTGAAGGTGCACGGAATAGTTTGAACCTGCAGTGGTGTATCGGAAACTAATACTGGTCTCACAGCAAGGGATCAAAGAATGGACTGTAAGAAGTCTCACTCTTCTTGCATTAAGGCGGCATTGTGTCTTTTGTATTTAATTCCGATGTAATTTCAGTGTTTCATCGTCATTGTGTATGTCCAAGGAATACATTGAACCTGCAGCGGTGTATCGGAAACTAATATTGGTCTCACAGGGAATGCTCAAAGCACCGACTGTAAGAAGAGTCTCTATTCTTGTACTTAAGGTGGCATTGTGCCTTTTGTATTTAATTCCGATGCGATTTCTGTGTTTCATCGTCAATGTGAAAGTCAAAGGAATACATTGAACCTGCAGTGGTATACGGGAAACTAATACTGCTCTCAGAGGGAATGCTCAAAGCACCGACTGTAAGAAGTGTCTCTATTCTTGTACTTAAGGCGGCATTGTGCCTTTTGTATTTAATTCCGATGCGATTTCTGTGATTCATAGTCACTGTAAAGGTCCAAGGAATACTTTGAACCTGCAGTGGTGTATCGGAAACTAATACTGGTCTCACAGGGAATGCTCAAAGAACCGACTGTAAGAAGAGTCTCTATTCTTGTAATTAAGGCGGCATTGTGCCTATTGTATTTAATTCCGATGCCATTTCTGCGTTTTATCGTCAATGTGAAGGTCCAAGGGATACATTGAACCTGCAGTGGTGTATCGGAAACTAATACTGGTCTCACAGGGAATACTCAAAACACCGTCTGTAAGAAGAGTCTCTATTCTTGTACTTAAGGCGGCATTGTGCCTTTTATATTTAATTCCGATGTGATTTCTGGGTTTCATCGTCAATGTGAAGGTCCAAGGAATACATTGAAAATGCAGTGGTGTATCGGAAACTAATACTGGTCTCACAGCAAGGGATCAAAGAATGGACTCTAAGAAGTCTCACTCTTCTTGCATTAAGGCGGCATTGTGTCTTTTGTATTTATTTCCGATGTAATTTCAGTGTTTCATCGTCATTGTGTATGTCCAAGGAATACATTGAACCTGCAGCGGTGTATCGGAAACTAATATTGGTCTCACAGGGAATGCTCAAAGCACCGACTGTAAGAAGAGTCTCTATTCTTGTACTTAAGGTGGCATTGTGCCTTTTGTATTTAATTCCGATGCGATTTCTGTGTTTCATCGTCAATGTGAAAGTCAAAGGAATACATTGAACCTGCAGTGGGGTACGGGAAACTAATACTGCTCTCAGAGGGAATGCTCATAGCACCGACTGTAAGAAGTGTCTCTATTCTTGTACTTAGGGCGGCATTGTGCCTTTTGTATTTAATTCCGATGCGATTTCTGTGTTTCATAGTCACTGTAAAGGTCCAAGGAATACTTTGAACCTGCAGTGGTGTATCGGAAACTAATACTGGTCTCACAGGGAATGCTCAAAACACCGACTGTAAGAAGACTCTCTATTCTTGTAATTAAGGCGGCATTGTGCCTATTGTATTTAATTCCGATACGATTTCTGTGTTTTATCGTCTATGTGAAGGTCCAAGGGATACATTGAACCTGCAGTGGTGTATCGGAAACTAATACTGGTCTCACAGGGAATACTCAAAACACCGTCTGTAAGAAGAGTCTCTATTCTTGTACTTAAGGCGGCATTGTGCCTTTTGCATTTAATTCCGCGTCGATTTCTGTGTTTCATAGTCAATGTGAAGGTCCAAGGAATACTTTGAACCTGCAGTGGTGTATCGGAAACTAATACTGGTCTCACAGGAAATGCTTAAAGCACCGACTGTAAGAAGAGTCTCTATTCTTGTACTTAAGGCGGCCTTGTACCTTTTGTATTTAATTCCGATGCGATATCTGTGTTTCATAGCCAATGTGAAGTTCCAAGGAATACCATGAACCTGCAGTGGTGTATCGGAAAATAATACTGCTCTCTGAGGGAATGCTCAAAGCACCGACTGTAAGAAGTGTCTCTATTCTTGTCCTTAAGGCGGCATTGTGCCTTTTGTATTTAATTCCGATGCGATTTCTGGGTTTCATCGTCAATGTGAAGGTCCAAGGAATACATTGAACCTGCAGTGGTGTATCGGAAACTAATACTGGTCTCACAGGGAATGCTCAAAGCACCGACTGTAAGAAGTGTCTCTATTCTTGTAATTAAGGCGGCATTGTGCCTTTTGTATTTAATTCCGATGCGAATTCTGTGTTTCTTCTTCAATGTGAAGGTCCAAGGAATACATTGAACCTGCAGTGGTGTATCGGAAACTAATACTGGTCTCACAGGAGAGGATCAAAGTATGGACTCTAAGAAGTCTTACTCTTCTAGCATTAAGGCGGCATTCTGTCTTTTGTATTTAATTCCGATGTAATTTCAGTGTTTCATCGTCATTGTGTATGTCCAAGGAATACATTGAACCTGCAGTGGTGTATCAGAAACTAATACTGGTCTCACATGGAATGCTCAAAGCACCGACTGTGTAGAAGTGTCCTTATTCTTGTACTTAAGCCGTTATTGTGCCTTTTGTATTTAATTCTGATGCGATTTATTTGTTTCATCGTCAACTTGAAGTTCCAAGGAATACATTGAACCTGCAATGGTGTATCGGAAACTAATACTGATCTCACAGGGAATGTTCAAAGCACCAACTGTAAGAATAATCCCTATTCTTGTACTTAAGGCGGCATTGTGTCTTTTGTATTTAATTCCGATGCGATTTCTGTGTTTCATCGTCAATGTGAAGGTCCGAGGAATACACTGAACCTTCAGTTGTGTATCGGAAACTAATACTGGTCTCACAGGAAATGCTCAAAACACCGACTGAAGAGGAGTCTCTATTCTTGTTTTTAAGGCGGCTTTGTGCCTTTTGCATTTAATTCCGGTGCGATTTCTGTCTTTCATCGTCAATGTGAAGGTCCAAGGAATACATTGAACCTGCAGTGGTGTATCGGAAAATAATACTGGTCTCACAGGGAATGCTCAAAACACCGACTGTAAGAAGAGTCTCTATTCTTGTACTTAAGGCGGCATTGTGCCTTTTGCATTTAATTCCGCGTCGATTTCTGTGTTTCATAGTCAATGTGAAGGTGCACGGAATACTTTGAACCTGCAGTGGTGTATCGGAAACTAATACTGGTCTCACAGCAAGGGATCAAAGAATGGACTCTAAGAAGTCTCACTCTTCTTGCATTAAGGCGGCATTGTGTCTTTTGTATTTAATTCCGATGTAATTTCAGTGTTTCATCGTCATTGTGTATGTCCAAGGAATACATTGAACCTGCAGCGGTGTATCGGAAACTAATATTGGTCTCACAGGGAATGCTCAAAGCACCGACTGTAAGAAGAGTCTCTATTCTTGTACTTAAGGTGGCATTGTGCCTTTTGTATTTAATTCCGATGCGATTTCTGTGTTTCATCGTCAATGTGAAAGTCAAAGGAATACATTGAACCTGCAGTGGTATACGGGAAACTAATACTGCTCTCAGAGGGAATGCTCAAAGCACCGACTGTAAGAAGTGTCTCTATTCTTGTACTTAAGGCGGCATTTTCCTTTTGTATTTAATTCCGATGCGATTTCTGTGTTTCATAGTCACTGTAAAGGTCCAAGGAATACTTTGAACCTGCAGTGGTGTATCGGAAACTAATACTGGTCTCACAGGGAATGCTCAAAGTACCGACTGTAAGAAGAGTCTCTATTCTTGTAATTAAGGCGGCATTGTGCCTATTGTATTTAATTCCGATGCCATTTCTGCGTTTTATCGTCAATGTGAAGGTCCAAGGGATACATTGAACCTGCAGTGGTGTATCGGGAACTAATACTGGTCTCACAGGGAATACTCAAAACACCGTCTGTAAGAAGAGTCTCTATTCTTGTACTTAAGGCGGCATTGAGCCTTTTATATTTAATTCCGATGTGATTTCTGGGTTTCATCGTCAATGTGAAGGTCCAAGGAATACATTGAACCTGCAGTGGTGTATCGGAAACTAATACTGGTCTCACAGCAAGGGATCAAAGAATGGACTCTAAGAAGTCTCACTCTTCTTGCATTAAGGCGGCATTGTGTCTTTTGTATTTAATTCCGATGTAATTTCAGTGTTTCATCGTCATTGTGTATGTCCAAGGAATACATTGAACCTGCAGCGGTGTATCGGAAACTAATATTGGTCTCACAGGGAATGCTCAAAGCACCGACTGTAAGAAGAGTCTCTATTCTTGTACTT
The DNA here is from genome assembly GCF_021461395.2 of Schistocerca americana. Classification (NCBI taxonomy): domain Eukaryota; kingdom Metazoa; phylum Arthropoda; class Insecta; order Orthoptera; family Acrididae; genus Schistocerca; species Schistocerca americana. The sequence goes on from NC_060123.1 coordinate 738,644,175, forward strand.
AAGGTGGCATTGTGCCTTTTGTATTTAATTCCGATGCGATTTCTGTGTTTCATCGTCAATGTGAAAGTCAAAGGAATACATTGAACCTGCAGTGGGGTACGGGAAACTTATACTGCTCTCAGAGGGAATGCTCATAGCACCGACTGTAAGAAGTGTCTCTATTCCTATACTTAGGGCGGCATTGTGCCTTTTGTATTTAATTCCGATGCGATTTCTGTGTTTCATAGTCACTGTAAAGGTCCAAGGAATACTTTGAACCTGCAGTGGTGTATCGGAAACTAATACTGGTCTCACAGGGAATGCTCAAAACACCGACTGTAAGAAGACTCTCTATTCTTGTAATTAAGGCGGCATTGTGCCTATTGTATTTAATTCCGATACGATTTCTGTGTTTTATCGTCTATGTGAAGGTCCAAGGGATACATTGAACCTGCAGTGGTGTATCGGAAACTAATACTGGTCTCACAGGGAATACTCAAAACACCGTCTGTAAGAAGAGTCTCTATTCTTGTACTTAAGGCGGCATTGTGCCTTTTGCATTTAATTCCGCGTCGATTTCTGTGTTTCATAGTCAATGTGAAGGTCCAAGGAATACTTTGAACCTGCAGTGGTGTATCGGAAACTAATACTGGTCTCACAGGAAATGCTTAAAGCACCGACTGTAAGAAGAGTCTCTATTCTTGTACTTAAGGCGGCCTTGTACCTTTTGTATTTAATTCCGATGCGATTTCTGTGTTTCATAGCCAATGTGAAGTTCCAAGGAATACCATGAACCTGCAGTGGTGTATCGGAAAATAATACTGCTCTCTGAGGGAATGCTCAAAGCACCGACTGTAAGAAGTGTCTCTATTCTTGTACTTAAGGCGGCATTGTGCCTTTTGTATTTAATTCCGATGCGATTTCTGGGTTTCATCGTCAATGTGAAGGTCCAAGGAATACATTGAACCTGCAGTGGTGTATCGGAAACTAATACTGGTCTCACAGGGAATGCTCAAAGCACCGACTGTAAGAAGTGTCTCTATTCTTGTAATTAAGGCGGCATTGTGCCTTTTGTATTTAATTCCGATGCGAATTCTGTGTTTCTTCTTCAATGTGAAGGTCCAAGGAATACATTGAACCTGCAGTGGTGTATCGGAAACTAATACTGGTCTCACAGGAGAGGATCAAAGTATGGACTCTAAGAAGTCTTACTCTTCTAGCATTAAGGCGGCATTCTGTCTTTTGTATTTAATTCCGATGTAATTTCAGTGTTTCATCGTCATTGTGTATGTCCAAGGAATACATTGAACCTGCAGTGGTGTATCAGAAACTAATACTGGTCTCACATGGAATGCTCAAAGCACCGACTGTGTAGAAGTGTCCTTATTCTTGTACTTAAGCCGTTATTGTGCCTTTTGTATTTAATTCTGATGCGATTTCTGTGTTTCATCGTCAACTTGAAGTTATAAGGAATACATTGAACCTGCAATGGTGTATCGGAAACTAATACTGATCTCACAGGGAATGTTCAAAGCACCAACTGTAAGAAGAATCCCTATTCTTGTACTTAAGGCGGCATTGTGTCTTTTGTATTTAATTCCGATGCGATTTCTGTGTTTCATCGTCAATGTGAAGGTCCGAGGAATACACTGAACCTTCAGTTGTGTATCGGAAACTAATACTGGTCTCACAGGAAATGCTCAAAACACCGACTGAAGAGGAGTCTCTATTCTTGTTTTTAAGGCGGCTTTGTGCCTTTTGCATTTAATTCCGGTGCGATTTCTGTCTTTCATCGTCAATGTGAAGGTCCAAGGAATACATTGAACCTGCAGTGGTGTATCGGAAACTAATACTGGTCTCACAGAAAATGCTCAAAACACCGACTGTAAGAAGAGTCTCTATTCTTGTACTTAAGGCGGCATTGTGCCTTTTGTATTTAATTCCGATGCGATTTCTGTGTTTCATACTCAATGTGAAGGTCCAAGAAATACCTTGAACCTGCAGTGGTGTATCGGAAACTAATACTGCTCTAAGAGGGAATGCTCAAAGTTCCGACTGTAAGAAGTGTCACTAATCGTGTACTTAAGGCGGCATTGTGCCTTTTGTATTTAATATCGATGCGATTACCGTGTTTCATAGTCAATGTGAAGGTCCAAGGAATACTTTGAACCTGCAGTGGTGTATCGGAAACTAATAGTGGTCTCAGAGGCAATGTTCAAAGCACCGAGTGAGAGAAATGTCTCTATTCTTGTACTTAAGGCGGCATTGTGCCTTTTGTATTTAATTCCGATGCGATTTCTGTGTTTCATCGTCAATGCGAAGGTCCAAGGAATACATTAAACCTGCAGTGGTGTATCGGAAACTATTACTGGTCTCACAGGGAATGTTCAAGCACCGACTGTAAGTAGAGTCTCTGTTCTTGTAATTAAGGCGGCATTGTGCCTTTTGTATTTAGTTCCGATGCAATTTCTGTGTTTCATCGTCAATGTGAAGGTCCAAGGAATACATTGAACCTGCAGTGGTGTATCAGAAACTAATACTGGTCTCACAGGATAGGATCAAGGCACAGACACTAAGAAGTCTCACTCCTCTAGCACTTAAGGCGGCATTGTGCCTTTTGTATTTAATTCCGATGTAATTTCAGTATTTCATCGTCAATGTGTATGTCCAAGGAATACATTGAACCTGCAGTGGTGTATCGGAAACTAATTCTGGTCTCACAGGGAATGCTCAAAGCACCGACTGTAAGAAGAGTCTCTATTCATGTACTTAAGGCGGCATTGTGCCTTTTGTATCTAATTCCGATGCGATTTCTGTGTTTCATCGTCAATGTGAAGGTCCAAGGAATACATTGAACCTGCAGTGGTGTATCGGAAACTAATACTGGTATCACAGGAAATGCTCAGAACACCGACTCTAAGAGGAGTCTCTATTCTTGTACTTGAGGCGGCTTTGTGCCTTTTGCATTTAATTCCGATGCGATTTCTGTGTTTCATCGTCAATGTGAAGGTCCAAGGAATACATTGAACCTGCAGTGGTGTATCGGAAACTAATACTGGTCTCACAGGAAATGCTAAAATCACCGACTGTAAGAAGAGTCTCTATTCTTGTACTTAAGGCAGCATTGTGCCTTTTGTATTTAATTCCGATGCGATTACTGTGTTTCATAGTCAATGTGAAGGTCCAAGGAATACTTTGAACCTACAGTGGTGTATCGGAAACTAATACTGGTCTCACAGGGAATGCTCAAACCACCGACTGTAAGAAGAGTCTCTATTCTTGTACTTAAGGCGGCATTGTGCCTTTTGCATTTAATTCCGATGTAATTTCAGTGTTTCATCGTCAATGTGTATGACAAGGAATACATTGAACCTGCAGTGGTGTATCGGAAAATAATACTGGCTTCAAAGGGAATGCTCAAAGCACTAACAGTAAGAAGAGTCTCTAATCTTGTACTTAAGCTGGCATTGTGCCTTTTGTATTTAATTCCGATGCGATTTCTGTGTTTCATAATCAATGTGAAGGTCCAAGGAATACTTTGAACCTGCAGTCGTGTATCGGAAACTAAGACAGGTCTCACATTAAACGATCAAAGCACAGATTCTAAGAATTCGTACTCATCTTGCACTATAGGCGGCATTGTGCTTTTTGTATTTAATTCAGATGTAATTTCTGTGTTTCATCGTCAAAGTGAAGGTCCAAGAAATACATTGAACCTGCAGTGGTGTATCGGAAACTAATACTGGTCTCACAGGAAAGGATCAAAGCACAGACTCTAAGAAGTCTCACTCTTCTTGCACGTAAGGCGGCATTGTGCCTTTTGTATTTAATTTCCATGTAATTTGAGTGTTTCATCGTCAATGTGTATGTCCAAGTAGTAAATTGAAACTGCAGTGGTGTATCGGAAACTAATACTGGTCTCACAGGGAGTGTTCAAGGCACAGACTGTAGAAAAGTCTCTATTCTAGTACTTAAGGCGGCATTGTGCCTTTTATATTTAATTCCGATGCGATTTCTGTGTTTCGTAGTCAATGTGAAGGTTCAAGGAATACTTTGAACCTGCAGTGGTGTATCGGAAACTAATACTGCTCTAAGAGGGAATGCTCAAAGCATCGACGGTAAGTAGTGTATCTATTCTTGCACTTAAGGCGGCATTGTGCCATTTGTATTTAATTCCGATGCGATTTCTGTGTTTCATAGTCAATGTGAAGGTGCACGGAATACTTTGAACTTGCAGTGGTGTATCGGAAACTAATACTGGTCTCACAGGGAATGATCAAAGCACCACCTGTAAGAAGAGTCTCTGTTCGTGTACTTAAGGCGGCTTTGTGCCTTTTGCTTTTAATTCCGATGCGATTTCTGTGTTTCATCGTCAATGTGAAGGTCCAAGGATTACATTGAACCTGCAGTGGTGTATCGGAAACTAAAACTGGTCTCACAGGAAATGCTCAAAACACCGACTGTAAAAAGAGTCTCTATTCTTGTACTTAAGGCGGCATTGTGCCTTTTGTATTTAATTCCGATGCGATTTCTGTGTTTCATAGTCAATGTGACGGTCCAAGGAATACCTTGAACCTGCAGTGGTGTATCGGAAACTAATACTGCTTTCAGAGGGAATGCTCAAAGCACCGACTGTAAGAAGAGTCGCTATTCTTGTACTTAGGGCGGCATTGTGCCTTTTGTATTTAATTCCGATGCGATTTCTGTGTTTCTTCGTCAATGTGAAGGTCCAAGGAATACTTTGAACCTGCAGTCGTCTATCGGAAACTAATACTGGTTTCACATTAAAGGACCAAAGCACAGAATCTAAGAAGTCTCACCCATCTTGCACTAATGGCGGCATTGTGCCTTTTGTATTTAATTCCGATGTAATTTCAGTGTTTCATAATCAATGTTTAAGTCCAAGAAATACATTGAGCCTGCTGTTGGGCATCGGAAACTAATACTGGTCACACAGGGAGTGTTCAAGGCACAGACTGTAGAGGAGGCTCTGATCTTGTACTTTACGCGGCATTGTGCTTCTTGTATTTAATTCCGATGCGATTTCTGTGTTTCATCGTCAGTGTGAAGGTCCAAGAAATACAATGAACATGCAGTGGTGTATCGGAAACTAATACTGGTCTCACAGGAAAGGATCAATGCAGAGACACTAAGAAGTCTCACTCTTCTGTCACCTAAGGCGGCATTGTGCCTTTTGTATTTAATTCCGATGTAATTTGAGTGTTTCATGGTCAATGCGTATGTGCAAGGAATACATTGAACCTGCAGTGGTGTATCGGAAACTAATACTGGTCTCACGGGGAGTGTTCAAGGCACAGACTGTAGAAGAGTCTCTGATCTTGTACTTTACGCTTCATTGTGCTTCTTGTATTTAATTCCGATGCGATTTCTGTGTTTCATCGTCAATGTGAAAGTCAAGGAATACATTGAACCTGCAGTGGCGTATCGGTAACTAATACTGGTCTCACAGGAAAGGATCAAAGCACAGACTCTAAGAAGTCTCACTCTTCTTGCACTTAAGGCCGCATTGTGCTTTTTGTATTTAATTTCGATGTAATTTGAGTGTTTCATCGTAAATGTGTATGTCCAAGGAGTACATTGAACCTGCAGTGGTGTATCGGAAACTAATACTGGTCTCACAGGGAGTGTTCAAGGCACAGACTGTAGAAGAGTCTCTATTCTTGTACTTAAGCCGGCATTGTGCCTTTTGTATTTAATTCCGATGCGATTTCTGAGTTTCATAGTCAATGTGAGGGTGCACGGAATACTTTAAACCTGCAGTGGTGTATCGGAAACTAATACTGGTCTCACAGGGAAGGCTCAAAGCACCAACTGTAAGAAGAGTCTCTATTCTTGTACATAAGGCGGCCTTGTGCCTTATGTATTTAATTCCGATGCGATTTCTGTGTTTCATAGTCAATGTGAAGGTCCAAGGAATACCTTGAACCTTCGGTGGTGTATCGGAAACTAATACTGCTCTCAGAGGGAGTGCTCAAAGCACCGACTGTAAAAAGTGTCTCTATTCTTGTACTTAAGGCGGCATTGTGCCTTTTGTCTTTAATTCCGATGCGATTTCTGTGTTTCATCGTCAATGTGAAGGTCCAAGGAATACATTGAACCTGCAGTGGTGTATCAGAAACTAATACTGGTCTCACAGGATAGGATCAAGGCACAGACACTAAGAAGTCTCACTTTTCTAGCACTTAAGGCGGCATTGTGCCTTTTGTATTTAATTCCGATGTAATTTCAGTATTTCATCGTCAATGTGTATGTCCAAGGAATACATTGAACCTGCAGTGGTGTATCGGAAACTACTTCTGGTCTCACAGGGAATGCTCAAAGCACCGACTGTAAGAAGAGTCTCTATTCATGTACTTAAGGCGGCATTCTGCCTTTTGTATCTAATTCCGATGCGATTTCTGTGTTTCATCGTCAATGTGAAGGTCCAAGGAATACATTGAACCTGCAGTGGTGTATCGGAAACTAATACTGGTATCACAGGAAATGCTCAGAACACCGACTCTAAGAGGAGTCTCTATTCTTGTACTTGAGGCGGCTTTGTGCCTTTTGCATTTAATTCCGATGCGATTTCTGTGTTTCATCGTCAATGTGAAGGTCCAAGGAATACATTGAACCTGCAGTGGTGTATCGGAAACTAATACTGGTCTCACAGGAAATGCTAAAATCACCGACTGTAAGAAGAGTCTCTATTCTTGTACTTAAGGCAGCATTGTGCCTTTTGTATTTAATTCCGATGCGATTACTGTGTTTCATAGTCAATGTGAAGGTCCAAGGAATACTTTGAACCTACAGTGGTGTATCGGAAACTAATACTGGTCTCACAGGGAATGCTCAAAGCACCGACTGTAAGAAGAGTCTCTATTCTTGTACTTAAGGCGGCATTGTGCCTTTTGCATTTAATTCCGATGTAATTTCAGTGTTTCATCGTCAATGTGTATGACAAGGAATACATTGAACCTGCAGTGGTGTATCGGAAAATAATACTGGCTTCAAAGGGAATGCTCAAAGCACTAACTGTAAGAAGAGTCTCTAATCTTGTACTTAAGCTGGCATTGTGCCTTTTGTATTTAATTCCGATGCGATTTCTGTGTTTCATAATCAATGTGAAGGTCCAAGGAATACTTTGAACCTGCAGTCGTGTATCGGAAACTAAGACAGGTCTCACATTAAACGATCAAAGCACAGATTCTAAGAATTCTTACTCATCTTGCACTATAGGCGGCATTGTGCTTTTTGTATTTAATTCAGATGTAATTTCTGTGTTTCATCGTCAATGTGAAGGTCCAAGAAATACATTGAACCTGCAGTGGAGTATCGGAAACTAATACTGGTCACACAGGAAACGATCAAAGCACAGACACTAAGAAGTCTCACTCTTCTGTCACCTAAGGCGACATTGTGCCTTTTGTATTTAATTCCGATGTAATTTGAGTGTTTCATCGTCAATGTGTATGTCCAAGGAATACATTGAACCTGCAGTGGTGTATCGGAAACTAATACTGGTCTCACAGGGAGTGTTCAAGGCACAGACTGTAGAAGAGTCTCTGATCTTGTACTTTACGCGGCATTGTGCTTCTTGTATTTAATTCCGATGCGATTTCTGTGTTTCATCGTCAATGTGAAGGTCCAAGGAATACATTGAACCTGCAGTCGTGTATCGGAAACTAAGACTGGTCTCACATTAAACGATCAAAACACAGATTCTAATAAGTCTCACTCATCTTGCACTATAGGCGGGATTGTGCTTTTTGTATTTAATTCAGATGTAATTTCTGTGTTTCATCGTCAATGTGAAGGTCCAAGAAATACATTGAACCTGCAGTGGTGTATCGGAAACTAATACTGGTCTCACAGGAAAGGATCAAAGCACAGACTCTAAGAAGTCTCACTCTTCTTGCACTTAAGGCGGCATTGTGCCTTTTGTATTTAATTTCCATGTAATTTGAGTGTTTCATCGTCAATGTGTATGTCCAAGTAGTAAATTGAAACTGCAGTGGTGTATCGGAAACTAATACTGGTCTCACAGGGAGTGTTCAAGGCACAGACTGTAGAAAAGTCTCTATTCTAGTACTTAAGGCGGCATTGTGCCTTTTATATTTAATTCCGATGCGATTTCTGTGTTTCGTAGTCAATGTGAAGGTTCAAGGAATACTTTGAACCTGCAGTGGTGTATCGGAAACTAATACTGCTCTAAGAGGGAATGCTCAAAGCATCGACGGTAAGTAGTGTATCTATTCTTGCACTTAAGGCGGCATTGTGCCATTTGTATTTAATTCCGATGCGATTTCTGTGTTTCATAGTCAATGTGAAGGTGCACGGAATACTTTGAACTTGCAGTGGTGTATCGGAAACTAATACTGGTCTCACAGGGAATGATCAAAGCACCACCTGTAAGAAGAGTCTCTGTTCGTGTACTTAAGGCGGCTTTGTGCCTTTTGCTTTTAATTCCGATGCGATTTCTGTGTTTCATCGTCAATGTGAAGGTCCAAGGATTACATTGAACCTGCAGTGGTGTATCGGAAACTAAAACTGGTCTCACAGGAAATGCTCAAAACACCGACTGTAAAAAGAGTTTCTATTCTTGTACTTAAGGCGGCATTGTGCCTTTTGTATTTAATTCCGATGCGATTTCTGTGTTACATAGTCAATGTGACGGTCCAAGGAATACCTTGAACCTGCAGTGGTGTATCGGAAACTAATACTGCTTTCAGAGGGAATGCTCAAAGCACCGACTGTAAGAAGAGTCGCTATTCTTGTACTTAGGGCGGCATTGTGCCTTTTGTATTTAATTCCGATGCGATTTCTGTGTTTCTTCGTCAATGTGAAGGTCCAAGGAATACTGTGAACCTGCAGTCGTCTATCGGAAACTAATACTGGTTTCACATTAAAGGACCAAAGCACAGATTCTAAGAAGTCTCACTCATCTTGCACTAATGGCGGCATTGTGCCTTTTGTATTTAATTCCGATGTAATTTCAGTGTTTCATCATCAATGTTTAAGTCCAAGAAATACATTGAGCCTGCTGTTGGGCATCGGAAACTAATACTGGTCACACAGGGAGTGTTCAAGGCACAGACTGTAGAGGAGGCTCTGATCTTGTACTTTACGCGGCATTGTGCTTCTTGTATTTAATTCCGATGCGATTTCTGTGTTTCATCGTCAGTGTGAAGGTCCAAGAAATACAATGAACATGCAGTGGTGTATCGGAAACTAATACTGGTCTCACAGGAAAGGATCAATGCAGAGACACTAAGAAGTCCCACTCTTCTGTCACCTAAGGCGGCATTGTGCCTTTTGTATTTAATTCCGATGTAATTTGAGTGTTTCATGGTCAATGCGTATGTGCAAGGAATACATTGAACCTGCAGTGGTGTATCGGAAACTAATACTGGTCTCACGGGGAGTGTTCAAGGCACAGACTGTAGAAGAGTCTCTGATCTTGTACTTTACGCTTCATTGTGCTTCTTGTATTTAATTCCGATGCGATTTCTGTGTTTCATCGTCAATGTGAAAGTCAAGGAATACATAGAACCTGCAGTGGCGTATCGGTAACTAATACTGGTCTCACAGGAAAGGATCAAAGCACAGACTCTAAGAAGTCTCACTCTTCTTGCACTTAAGGCGGCATTGTGCCTTTTGTATTTAATTTCGATGTTATTTGAGTGTTTCATCATAAATGTGTATGTCCAAGGAGTACATTGAACCTGCAGTGGTGTATCGGAAACTAATACTGGTCTCACAGGGAGTGTTCAAGGCACAGACTGTAGAAGAGTCTCTATTCTTGTACTTAAGACGGCATTGTGCCTTTTGTATTTAATTCCGATGCGATTTCTGAGTTTCATAGTCAATGTGAGGGTGCACGGAATACTTTAAACCTGCAGTGGTGTATCGGAAACTAATACTGGTCTCACAGGGAAGGCTCAAAGCACCAACTGTAAGAAGAGTCTCTATTCTTGTACATAAGGCGGCCTTGTGCCTTATGTATTTAATTCCGATGCGATTTCTGTGTTTCATAGTCAATGTGAAGGTCCAAGGAATACCTCGAACCTTCGGTGGTGTATCGGAAACTAATACTGCTCTCAGAGGGAGTGCTCAAAGCGCCGACTGTAAAAAGTGTCTCTATTCTTGTACTTAAGGCGGCATTGTGCCTTTTGTCTTTAATTCCGATGCGATTTCTGTGTTTCATCGTCAATGTGAAGGTCCAAGGAATACATTGAACCTGCAGTGTTAAATCAGAAACTAATACTGGTCTCACAGGGAATGCTCAAAGCACCGAATGTAAGAAGAGTCTCTATTCTTGTAATTTAGGCGGCATTGTGCCTTTTGTATTTAATTCCGATGTAATTTCAGTGTTTCATCGTCAATGTGTATGACAAGGAATACATTGAACCTGCAGTGGTGTATCGGAAATTAATACTGGTCTCACAGGGAATAAACAAAGCACCGACTGTAAGAAGGGTCTCTACTCCTGTACTTAAGGCGGCATTGTGCTTTATGTATTTAATTCCGATGCGATTTCTGTGTTTCATCATCAATGTGAAGCTCCAAGCAATAAATTGAACCTGCAGTGGTGTATCGGAAACTAATACTGGTTTCACAGGGAACGCTCAAAGCACCGACAGTAAGAAGAGTCTCTATTCTTGTACTTATGTCGGCATTGTGCCTTTTGTATTTTATTCCGATGCGATTTCTGTGTTTCATCGTCAATGTGAAGGTCCATGGAATACATTCAACCTGCAGTGGTGGATGGGAAACAAATACTGGTCTCACAGGGAATGCTCAATGCACTGACAGTAACAAGAATCTGTATTCTTGTACTTAAGGCGGCATTGTGCCTTTTGTATTTAATTCCGATGCGATTTCTGTGTTTCATCGTCAATGTGAAGGTCCAAGGAATACATTCAACTTGCAGTGGTGTATCGGAAACTAATACTGGACTCACAGGGTATGCTCAAAGCACCGACTGCAAGAAGACTCTCTATTCTTGTAATTATGGGGGCATTGTGCCTTTTGTATTTAATTCCGATTAGATTTCTGTGTTTCATCGTCAATGCGAAGGTTTGAGGAATTTATTGAACCTGCAGTGGTGTATCGGAAACTAATACTGGTCTCACAGGAAAGGATCAAAGAATGGACTCTAAGAAGTCTCACTCTTCTTGGAATTAAGGCGGCATTGTGCCTTTTGTATTTAATTCCGACACGATTTCTGTGTTTCATCGTCAATGTGAAGGTCGAAGGAATACATTGAACCTGCAGTGGTGTATCGGAAACTAATAGAGGTCTCACAGGGAATGCTCAAACACCGACTGTAAGAAGAGTCTCTAACCTTGTAATTAAGGCGGCATTGTGCTTTTGTATTTAATTCCGATGCGATTTCTGTGTTTCTTCGTCAATGTGAAGGTCTAATTAATACATTGAACCTGCAGTGGTGCATCGGAAACTAATACTGGTGTCACAGGGAATGCTCAAATCTTCGACTGTAAGAAGAGTCTCTATTCTTGTACTTAATGCGGCATTGTGCCTTTTGTATTTAATTCCGATGCGATTTCTGTCTTTCATAGTCAATGTGAAGGTCCAAGGAATACATTGAACCTGCAGTGGTGTATCGGAAACTAATACTGGTCTCACAAGGAATGCTCGAAACACCGACTGAGAGAAATATCTCTATTCTTGTACTTAAGGCGGCATTGTGCCTTTTGTATTTAATTCCGATGCGATTTCTGTGTTTCATCGTCAATGCGAAGGTCCAAGGAATGCATTAAACCTGCAGTGGTGTATCGGAAACTATTACTGGTCTCGCAGGGAATGCTGAAGCACCGACTGTAAGAAGAGTCCCTGTTCTTGTAATTAAGGCGGCATTGTGACTTTTGTACTTAGTTCCGATGCGATTTCTGTGTTTCATCGTCAATGTGAAGGTCCAAGGAATACATTGAACCTGCAGTGGTGTATCAGAAACTAATACTGGTCTCACAGGATAGGATCAAGGCACAGACACTAAGAAGTCTCACTCCTCTAGCACTTAAGGCGGCATTGTGCCTTTTGTATTTAATTCCGATGTAATTTCAGTATTTCATCGTCAATGTGTATGTCCAAGGAATACATTGAACCTACAGTGGTGTATCGGAAACTAATACTGGTCTCACAGGGAATGCTCAAAGCACCGACAGTAAGCAGAGTCTCTATTCTTGTACTTAAGGCGGCATTGTGCCTTTTGAATATAATTCCGATGGAATTTCAGTGATTCATCGTCAATGTGTATGACAAGGAATTCATTGAACCTGCAGTGGTGTATGGGAAAATAATACTGGCTTCAAAGGGAATGCTCAAAACACTAACTGTAAGAAGAGTCTCTATTCTTGTACTTAAGCTGGCATTGTGCCTTATGTATTTAATTCCGATGCGATTTCTGTGTTTCATAGTCAATGTGAAGGTCCAAGGAATACTTTGAACCTGCAGTCGTGTATCGGAAACTAAGACTGGTCTCACATTAAAGGATCAAAGCACAGATTCTAAGAAGTCTCACTCATCTTGCACCATAGGCGGCATTGTGCCTTTTGTATTTAATTCCGATGTAATTTCAGTGTTTCATCATCTATGTTTAGGTCCAAGGAATACATTGAGCCTGCAGTGGTGCATCGGAAACTAATACTGGTCACACAGGGAGTGTTCAAGGCACAGACTGTAGAAGAGGCTCCGATCTTGTACTTTACGCGGCATTGTGCTTCTTGTATTTAATTCCGATGCGATTTCTGTGTTTCATCGTCAATGCGAAGGTCCATGAAATACATTGAACCTGCAGTGGAGTATCGGAAACTAATACTGGTCTCACAGGAAACGATCAAAGCACAGACACTAAGAAGTCTCACTCTTCTGTCACCTAAGGCGGCATTGTGCCTTTTGTATTTAATTCCGATGTAATTTGAGTGTTTCATCGTCAATGTGTATGTCCAAGGAATACATTGAACCTGAAGTGGTGTATCGGAAACTAATACTGGTCTCACAGGGAGTGTTCAAGGCACAGACTGTAGAAGAGTCTCTGATCTTGTACTTAACGCGGCATTGTGCTTCTTGTATTTAATTCCGATGCGATTTCTGTGTTTCATCGTCAATGTGAAGGTCCAAGGAATACATTGAACCTGCAGTGGTGTATCGGAAACTAATACTGGTCTCACAGGAAAGGATCAAAGCACAGCCTCTAAGAAGTCTCACTCTTCTTGCACTTAAGGCGGCATTGTGCCTTTTTTATTTAATTTCCACGTAATTTGAGTGTTTCATCGTCAATGTGTATGTCCAAGGAGTAAATTGAACCTGCAGTGGTGTATCGGAAACTAATACTGGTCGCACAGGGAGTGTTCAAGGCACAGACTGTAGAAAAGTCTCTATTCTTGTACTTAAGCCGGCATTGTGCCTTTTGTATTTAATTCCGATGCGATTTCTGTGTTTCATAGTCAATGTGAAGGTCCAAGGAATACTTTGAACCTGCAGTGGTGTATCGGAAACTAATACTGCTCTCAGAGGGAATGCTCTAAGCATCGACGGTAAGAAGTGTATCTATTCTTGCACTTAAGGCGCATTGTGCCATTTGTATTTAATTCCGATGTGATTTCTGTGTTTCATAGTCAATGTGAAGGTGCACGGAATACTTTGAACCTGCAGTGGTGTATCGGAAACTAATACTGGTCTCACAGGGAATGCTCAAAGCACCACCTGTAAGAAGAGTCTCTATTCTTGTACTTAAGGCGGCTTTATGCCTGTTGCTTTTAATTCCGATGCGATTTCTGTGTTTCATCGTCAATGTGAAGGTCCAAGGATTACATTGAACCTGCAGTGGTGTATCGGAAACTAATACTGGTCTCACAGGAAATGCTCAAAACACCGACTTTAAAAAGAGTCTCTATTCTTGTACTTAAGGCGGCATTGTGCCTTTTGTATTTAATTCGGATGCGATTTCTGTGTTTCATAGTCAATGTGAAGGTCCAAGGAATACCTTGAACCTGCAGTGGTGTATCGGAAACTAATACTGCTCTCAGAGGGAATGCTCAAAGCACCGACTGTAAGAAGAGTCTCTATTCTTGTACTTAGGGCGGCATTGTGCCTTTTGTATTTAATTCCGATGCGATTTCTGTGTTTCTTCGTCAATGTGAAGGTCCAAGGAATACATTGAACCTGCAGTGGTGTAACGGAAACTATTACTGGCCTCACAGGGAATGCTCAAAACACCGACTGTAAGAAGAGTCTCTATTCTTGTAATTAAAGCGGTATTGTGCCTTTTGTATTCAGTTCCGATGCGATTTCTGTGTTTCATCGTCAATGAGAAGGTCCAAGGAATACATTGAACCTGCAGTGGTGTATCGGAAACTAATACTGGTCTCACAGGAAAGGATCAAGTCACAGACTCAAAGAAGTCTCACTCTTCTAGCACTTAAGGCGGCATTGTGCCTTTTGTATTTAATTCCGATGTAATTTCAGTATTTCATCGTCAATGTGTATGACAAGGAATACATTGAACCTGCAGTGGTGTATCGGAAATTAATACTGGCTTCACAGGGAATGCTCAAAGCACTAACTGTAAGAAGAGTCTCTATTCTTGTACTGAAGCCGGCATTGTGGTATTTGTATTTAATTCCGATGCGATTTCTGTGTTTCATAGTCAATGTGAAGGTCCAAGGAATACTTTGAACCTGCAGTCGTGTATCGGAAACTAATACTGGTCTCACATTAAAGGATCAAAGCACAGATTCTAAGAAGTCTCACTCATCTTGCACTAATGGCGGCATTAAGCCTTTTGTATTTAATTCCGATGTAATTTCAGTGTTTCATCATCAATGTTTAAGTCCAAGGAATACATTGAGCCTGCAGTGGTGCATCGGAAACTAATACTGGTCACACAGGGAGTGTTCAAGGCACAGACTGTAGAGGAGGCTCTGATCTTGTACTTTACGCGGCATTGTGCTTCTTGTATTTAATTCCGATGCGATTTCTGTGTTTCATCGTCAATGTGAAGGTCCAAGAAATACATTGAACATGCAGTGGTGTATCGGAAACTAATACTGGTCTCACAGGAAACGATAATAGCGCAGACACTAAGAAGTCTCACTCTTCTGTCACCTAAGGCGGCATTGTGCATTTTGTATTTAATTCCGATGTAATTTTAGTGTTTCATCGTCAATGCGAATGTCCAAGGAATACATTGAATCTGCAGTGGAGTATCGGAAACTAATACTGGTCTCACAGCGAGTGTTCAAGGCACAGACTGTAGAAGAGTCTCTGATCTTGTACTTTACGCGGCATTGTGCTTCTTGTATTTAATTCCGATGCGATTTCTGTGTTTCATCGTCATTGTGAAGGTCCATGAAATACATTGAACCTGCAGTGGAGTATCGGAAACTAATACTGGTCTCACAGGAAACGATCAAAGCCCAGACACTAAGAAGTCTCACTCTTCTGTCACCTAAGGCGGCATTGTGCCTTTTGTATTTAATTCCGATGTAATTTGAGTGTTTCATCGTCAATGTGTATGTCCAAGGAATACATTGAACCTGAAGTGGTGTATCGGAAACTAATACTGGTCTCACAGGGAGTGTTCAAGGCACAGACTGTAGAAGAGTCTCTGATCTTGTACTTAACGCGGCATTGTGCTTCTTGTATTTAATTCCGATGCGATTTCTGTGTTTCATCGTCAATGTGAAGGTCCAAGGAATACATTGAACCTGCAGTGGTGTATCGGAAACTAATACTGGTCTCACAGGAAAGGATCAAAGCACAGCCTCTAAGAAGTCTCACTCTTCTTGCACTTAAGGCGGCATTGTGCCTTTTGTATTTAATTTCCACGTAATTTGAGTGTTTCATCGTCAATGTGTATGTCCAAGGAGTAAATTGAACCTGCAGTGGTGTATCGGAAACTAATACTGGTCGCACAGGGAGTGTTCAAGGCACAGACTGTAGAAAAGTCTCTATTCTTGTACTTAAGCCGGCATTGTGCCTTTTGTATTTAATTCCGATGCGATTTCTGTGTTTCATAGTCAATGTGAAGGTCCAAGGAATACTTTGAACCTGCAGTGGTGTATCGGAAACTAATACTGCTCTCAGAGGGAATGCTCTAAGCATCGACGGTAAGAAGTGTATCTATTCTTGCACTTAAGGCGCATTGTGCCATTTGTATTTAATTCCGATGTGATTTCTGTGTTTCATAGTCAATGTGAAGGTGCACGGAATACTTTGAACCTGCAGTGGTGTATCGGAAACTAATACTGGTCTCACAGGGAATGCTCAAAGCACCACCTGTAAGAAGAGTCTCTATTCTTGTACTTAAGGCGGCTTTATGCCTGTTGCTTTTAATTCCGATGCGATTTCTGTGTTTCATCGTCAATGTGAAGGTCCAAGGATTACATTGAACCTGCAGTGGTGTATCGGAAACTAATACTGGTCTCACAGGAAATGCTCAAAACACCGACTTTAAAAAGAGTCTCTATTCTTGTACTTAAGGCGGCATTGTGCCTTTTGTATTTAATTCGGATGCGATTTCTGTGTTTCATAGTCAATGTGAAGGTCCAAGGAATACCTTGAACCTGCAGTGGTGTATCGGAAACTAATACTGCTCTCAGAGGGAATGCTCAAAGCACCGACTGTAAGAAGAGTCTCTATTCTTGTACTTAGGGCGGCATTGTGCCTTTTGTATTTAATTCCGATGCGATTTCTGTGTTTCTTCGTCAATGTGAAGGTCCAAGGAATACATTGAACCTGCAGTGGTGTAACGGAAACTATTACTGGCCTCACAGGGAATGCTCAAAACACCGACTGTAAGAAGAGTCTCTATTCTTGTAATTAAAGCGGTATTGTGCCTTTTGTATTTAGTTCCGATGCGATTTCTGTGTTTCATCGTCAATGAGAAGGTCCAAGGAATACATTGAACCTGCAGTGGTGTATCGGAAACTAATACTGGTCTCACAGGAAAGGATCAAGTCACAGACTCAAAGAAGTCTCACTCTTCTAGCACTTAAGGCGGCATTGTGCCTTTTGTATTTAATTCCGATGTAATTTCAGTATTTCATCGTCAATGTGTATGACAAGGAATACATTGAACCTGCAGTGGTGTATCGGAAATTAATACTGGCTTCACAGGGAATGCTCAAAGCACTAACTGTAAGAAGAGTCTCTATTCTTGTACTGAAGCCGGCATTGTGGTATTTGTATTTAATTCCGATGCGATTTCTGTGTTTTATAGTCAATGTGAAGGTCCAAGGAATACTTTGAACCTGCAGTCGTGTATCGGAAACTAATACTGGTCTCACATTAAAGGATCAAAGCACAGATTCTAAGAAGTCTCACTCATCTTGCACTAATGGCGGCATTAAGCCTTTTGTATTTAATTCCGATGTAATTTCAGTGTTTCATCATCAATGTTTAAGTCCAAGGAATACATTGAGCCTGCAGTGGTGCATTGGAAACTAATACTGGTCACACAGGGAGTTTTCAAGGCACAGACTGTAGAGGAGGCTCTGATCTTGTACTTTACGCGGCATTGTGCTTCTTGTATTTAATTCCGATGCGATTTCTGTGTTTCATCGTCAATGTGAAGGTCCAAGAAATACATTGAACATGCAGTGGTGTATCGGAAACTAATACTGGTCTCACAGGAAACGATAATAGCGCAGACACTAAGATGTCTCACTCTTCTGTCACCTAAGGCGGCATTGTGCATTTTGTATTTAATTCCGATGTAATTTTAGTGTTTCATCGTCAATGCGTATGTCCAAGGAATACATTGAATCTGCAGTGGAGTATCGGAAACTAATACTGGTCTCACAGAGAGTGTTCAAGGCACAGACTGTAGAAGAGTCTCTGATCTTGTACTTTACGCGGCATTGTGCTTCTTGTATTTAATTCCGATGCGATTTCTGTGTTTCATCGTCATTGTGAAGGTCCATGAAATACATTGAACCTGCAGTGGAGTATCGGAAACTAATACTGGTCTCACAGGAAACGATCAAAGCACAGACACTAAGAAGTCTCACTCTTCTGTCACCTAAGGCGGCATTGTGCCTTTTGTATTTAATTCCGATGTAATTTGAGTGTTTCATCGTCAATGTGTATGTCCAAGGAATACATTGAACCTGAAGTGGTGTATCGGAAACTAATACTGGTCTCACAGGGAGTGTTCAAGGCACAGACTGTAGAAGAGTCTCTGATCTTGTACTTAACGCGGCATTGTGCTTCTTGTATTTAATTCCGATGCGATTTCTGTGTTTCATCGTCAATGTGAAGGTCCAAGGAATACATTGAACCTGCAGTGGTGTATCGGAAACTAATACTGGTCTCACAGGAAAGGATCAAAGCACAGCCTCTAAGAAGTCTCACTCTTCTTGCACTTAAGGCGGCATTGTGCCTTTTGTATTTAATTTCCACGTAATTTGAGTGTTTCATCGTCAATGTGTATGTCCAAGGAGTAAATTGAACCTGCAGTGGTGTATCGGAAACTAATACTGGTCGCACAGGGAGTGTTCAAGGCACAGACTGTAGAAAAGTCTCTATTCTTGTACTTAAGCCGGCATTGTGCCTTTTGTATTTAATTCCGATGCGATTTCTGTGTTTCATAGTCAATGTGAAGGTCCAAGGAATACTTTGAACCTGCAGTGGTGTATCGGAAACTAATACAGCTCTCAGAGGGAATGCTCTAAGCATCGACGGTAAGAAGTGTATCTATTCTTGCACTTAAGGCGCATTGTGCCATTTGTATTTAATTCCGATGTGATTTCTGTGTTTCATAGTCAATGTGAAGGTGCACGGAATACTTTGAACCTGCAGTGGTGTATCGGAAACTAATACTGGTCTCACAGGGAATGCTCAAAGCACCACCTGTAAGAAGAGTCTCTATTCTTGTACTTAAGGCGGCTTTATGCCTGTTGCTTTTAATTCCGATGCGATTTCTGTGTTTCATCGTCAATGTGAAGGTCCAAGGATTACATTGAACCTGCAGTGGTGTATCGGAAACTAATACAGGTCTCACAGGAAATGCTCAAAACACCGACTTTAAAAAGAGTCTCTATTCTTGTTCTTAAGGCGGCATTGTGCCTTTTGTATTTAATTCGGATGCGATTTCTGTGTTTCATAGTCAATGTGAAGGTCCAAGGAATACCTTGAACCTGCAGTGGTGTATCGGAAACTAATACTGCTCTCAGAGGGAAAGCTCAAAGCACCGACTGTAAGAAGAGTCTCTATTCTTGTACTTAGGGCGGCATTGTGCCTTTTGTATTTAATTCCGATGCGATTTCTGTGTTTCTTCGTCAATGTGAAGGTCCAAGGAATACATTGAACCTGCAGTGGTGTAACGGAAACTATTACTGGCCTCACAGGGAATGCTCAAAACACCGACTGTAAGAAGAGTCTCTATTCTTGTAATTAAAGCGGTATTGTGCCTTTTGTATTTAGTTCCGATGCGATTTCTGTGTTTCATCGTCAATGAGAAGGTCCAAGGAATACATTGAACCTGCAGTGGTGTATCGGAAACTAATACTGGTCTCACAGGAAACGATAATAGCGCAGACACTAAGAAGTCTCACTCTTCTGTCACCTAAGGCGGCATTGTGCATTTTGTATTTAATTCCGATGTAATTTTAGTGTTTCATCGTCAATGCGTATGTCCAAGGAATACATTGAATCTGCAGTGGAGTATCGGAAACTAATACTGGTCTCACAGCGAGTGTTCAAGGCACAGACTGTAGAAGAGTCTCTGATCTTGTACTTTACGCGGCATTGTGCTTCTTGTATTTAATTCCGATGCGATTTCTGTGTTTCATCGTCAATGTGAAGGTCAAAGGAATACATTGAACCTGCTGTGGTGTATCGGAACCTAATACTGGTCTCACAGGAAAGGGTCAAGGCGCAGACTCTAAGAAGTCTCACTCATCTAGCACATAAGGCGGCATTGTGCCTTTTGTATTTAATTCCGATGTAATTTGAGTGTTTCATCGTCAATGTGTATGTCCAAGGAGTAAATTGAACCTGCAGTGGTGTATCGGAAACTAATACTGGTCTCACAGGGAGTGTTCAAGGCTCAGACTGTAGAAGAGTCTCTATTCTTGTACTTAAGCCGGCATTGTGCCTTTTGTATTTAATTCCGATGCGATTTCTGTGTTTCATCGTCAATGTGAAGGTCCAAGGAATACATTGAACCTGCAGTGTTAAATCGGAACCTAATACTGGTCTCACAGGGAATGCTCAAAGCACCGAATGTAAGAAGAGTCTCTATTCTTGTAATTTAGGCGGCATTGTGCCTTTTGCATTTAATTCCGATGTAAGTTCAGTGTTTCATCGTCAATGTGTATGACAAGGAATACATTGAACCTGCAGTGTGGTATCGGAAATTTATACTGGTCTCATAGGGAATAATCAAAGCACCGACTGTAAGAAGGGTCTCTACTCCTGTACTTAAGGCGGCATTGTGCCTTATGTATTTAATTCCGATGCGATTTCTGTGTATTATCGTCAATGTGAAGCTCCAAGCAATACATTGAACCTGCAGTGGTGTATCGGAAACTAATACTGGTCACACAGGGAACACTCAAAGCACCGACTGTAAGAAGATTCTCCATTCTAGTAATTAAGGCGGCATTGTGCCTTTTGTATTTAATTCCGATGAGATTTCTGTGTTTCATCGTCAATGTGAAGGTCCAAGGAATACATTGAACCTGCAGTGGTGTATCGGAAACTATTACTGGTCTCACAGGGAATGCTCAAAGCACCGACTGTAAGAAGAGTCTCTATTCTTGTAATTAATGCGTAATTGTGCCTTTTGTATTTAGTTCCGATGCGATTTCTGTGTTTCATCGTCAATGTGAAGGTCAAAGGAATACATTGAACCTGCAGTGGTGTATCGGAACCTAATGCTGGTCTCACAGGAAAGGGTCAAGGCGCAGACTCTAAGAAGTCTCACTCATCTAGCACATAAGGCGGCATTGTGCCTTTTGTATTTAATTCCGATGTAATGTCAGTATCTCATCGTCAATGTGTATGTCCAAGGAATACATTGAACCTACAGTGGTGTATCGGAAACTATTACTAGTCTCACAGGGAATGCTCAAAGCACCGACTGTAAGAAGAGTCTCTTTTCTTGTACTTATGGCGTCATAGTGCCTTTTGTATTTAATTCCGATGCGATTTCTGTGTTTCATAGTCAATGTGAAAGTCCAAGGAATACTTTGAACCTGCAGTGGTGTATCGGAAACTAATACTGCTCTCAGAGGGAGTACTCAAAGCACCGACTGTAAGAAGTGTCTCTATTCTTGTACTTAAGGCGGCATTGTGCCTTTTCTATTTAATTCCGATGCGATTTCTGTGTTTCATATTCAATGTGAACGTCCAAGGAATACTTTGAACCTGCAGTGTTGTATCGGAAACTAATACTGGTCTCACAGGGACTGCTCAAAGCACCGACCGTAAGAAGAGTCTCTATTCTTGTACTTAAGTCTTCCTTGTGCCTTTTGTATTTAATTTCGATGCGATTTCAGTGTTTCATAGTCAATGTGAAGGTCCAAGGAATACCTTGAACCTGCAGTGGTGTATCGGAAACTAATACTGCCCTCAGAGGCAATGCTCAAAGCACCGACTGTAAGAAGTGTCTCTATTCTTGTACTTAAGGCGGCATTGTGCCTTTTGTATTTAAATCCGATGCGATTTCTATGTTTAATCGTGAATGTGAACGTCCAAGGAATACATTGAACCTGCAGTGGTGTATCGGAAACTAATACAGGTCTCACAGGGAATGCTCAAACACCGACTGTAAGAAGAGTCTCTATCCTTGTAATTAAGGCGGCATTGTGCTTTTGTATTGAATTCCGATGCGATTTCTGTGTTTCTTCGTCAATGTGATGGTCTAAGAAATACATTGAACCTGCAGTGGTGCATCGGAAACTAATACTGGTGTCACAGGGAATGCCCAAAGCTTCGACTGTAAGAAGAGTCTCTATTCTTGTACTTAATGCGGCATTGTGCCTTTTGTATTTAATTCCGATGCGATTTCTGTCTTTCATAGTCAATGTGAAGGTCCAAGGAATACATTGAACCTGCAGTGGTGTATCGGAAACTAATACTGGTCTCACAGGGAATGCTCGAAGCACCGACTGATAGAAATGTCTCTATTCTTGTACTTAAGGCGGCATTGTGCCTTTTGTATTTAATTCCGATGCGATTTCTGTGTTTCATCGTCAATGCGAAGGTCCAGGGAATGTATTAAACCTGCAGTGGTGTATCGGAAACTATTACTGGTCTCACAGGGAATGCTCATGCAGCGACTGTAAGAAGAGTCTCTGTTCTTGTAATTAAGGCGGCATTGTGCCTTTTGTATTTAGTTCCGATGCGATTTCTGTGTTTCATCGTCAATGTGAAGGTCCAAGGTATACATTGAACCTGCAGTGGTGTATCAGAAACTAATACTGGTCTCACAGGATAGGATCAAGGCACAGACACTAAGAAGTCTCACTCCTCTATCACTTAAGGCGGCATTGTGCCTTTTGTATTTTATTCCGATGTAATTTCAGTATTTCATCGTCAATGTGTATGTCCAAGGAATACATTGAACCTGCAGTGGTGTATCGGAAACTAATACTGGTCTCACAGGGAGTGTTCAAGGCACAGACTGTAGAAAAGTCTCTATTCTTGTACTTAGGCCGGCATTGTGCCTTTTGTATTTCATTCCGATGCGATTTCTGTGGTTCATCGTCAATGCGAAGGTCCAAAGAATACATTAAACCTGCAGTCGTGTTTCGGAAACTAATACAGGTCTCACAGGGAATGCTCAAACACCGACTGTAAGAAGAGTCTCTATCCTTGTAATTAAGGCGGCATTGTGCTTTTGTATTTAATTCCGATGCGATCTCGTTGTTTCTTCGTCAATGTGAAGGTCTAAGGAATACATTGAACCTGCAGTGGTGTATCGGAAACTAATACTGGTCTCACAGGAAATGCTCAAAACACCGACTGTAAGAAGAGTCTGTATTCTTGTACTTAAGGCGGCATTGTGCCTTTTGTATTTAATTCCGATGCGATTTCTGTGTTTCATAGTCAATGTGAAGGTCCAAGGAATACCTTGAACCTGCAGTGGTGTATCGGAAACTAATACTGCTCTCAGAGGGAATGCTCAAAACACCGACTGTAAGAAGAGTCTCTATTCTTGTACTTAAGGCGGCATTGTGCCTTTTGTATTTAATTCCGATGCGATTTCTGTGTTTCATCGCCAATGAGAAGGTCCAAGGAATACATTGAACCTGCAGTGGTGTATCAGAAACTAATACTGGTCTCACAGGAAAGGATCAAGGCACAGACTCTAAGAAGTCTCACTCTTCTAGCACTTAAGGCGGCATTGTGCCTTTTGTATTTAATTCCGATGTAATTTCAGTATTTCATCGACAATGTGTATGTCCAAGGAATACATTGAACCTACAGTGGTGTATCGGAAACTAATACTGGTCTCACAGGGAATGCTCAAAGCACCGACTGTAAGCAGAGTCTCTATTCTTGTACTTAAGGCGGCATTGTGCCTTTTGAATTTAATTCCGATGTAATTTCAGTGTCTCATCGTCAATGTGTATGACAAGGAATTCACTGAACCTGCAGTGGTGTATCGGAAAATAATACTGGCTTCAAAGGGAATGCTCAAAGCACTAACTGTAAGAAGAGTCTCTATTGTTGTACATAAGCTGGCATTGTGCCTTATGTATTTAATTCCGATACGATTTCTGTGTTTCATAGTCAATGTGAAGGTCCAAGGAATACTTTGAACCTGCAGTCGTGTATCGGAAACTAAGACTGGTCTCAGATTAAAGGATCAAAGCACAGATTCTAAGAAGTCTCACTCATCTTGCACCATAGGCGGCATTGTGCCTTTTGTATTTAATTCCGATGTAATTTCAGTGTTTCATCATCTATGTTTACGTCCAAGGAATACATTGAGCCTGCAGTGGTGCATCGGAAACTAATACTGGTCGCACAGGGGGTGTTCAAGGCACAGACTGTAGAAAAGTCTCTATTCTTGTACTTAAGCCGGCATTGTGCCTTTTGTATTTAATTCCGATGCGATTTCTGTGTTTCATAGTCAATGTGAAGGTCCAAGGAATACTTTGAACCTGCAGTGGTGTATCGGAAACTAATACTGCTCTCAGAGGGAATGCTCTAAGCATCGACGGTAAGAAGTGTATCTATTCTTGCACTTAAGGCGCATTGTGCCATTTGTATTTAATTCCGATGTGATTTCTGTGTTTCATAGTCAATGTGAAGGTGCACGGAATACTTTGAACCTGCAGTGGTGTATCGGAAACTAATACTGGTCTCACAGGGAATGCTCAAAGCACCACCTGTAAGAAGAGTCTCTATTCTTGTACTTAAGGCGGCTTTATGCCTGTTGCTTTTAATTCCGATGCGATTTCTGTGTTTCATCGTCAATGTGAAGGTCCAAGGATTACATTGAACCTGCAGTGGTGTATCGGAAACTAATACAGGTCTCACAGGAAATGCTCAAAACACCGACTTTAAAAAGAGTCTCTATTCTTGTACTTAAGGCGGCATTGTGCCTTTTGTATTTAATTCGGATGCGATTTCTGTGTTTCATAGTCAATGTGAAGGTCCAAGGAATACCTTGAACCTGCAGTGGTGTATCGGAAACTAATACTGCTCTCAGAGGGAATGCTCAAAGCACCGACTGTAAGAAGAGTCTCTATTCTTGTACTTAGGGCGGCATTGTGCCTTTTGTATTTAATTCCGATGCGATTTCTGTGTTTCTTCGTCAATGTGAAGGTCCAAGGAATACATTGAACCTGCAGTGGTGTAACGGAAACTATTACTGGCCTCACAGGGAATGCTCAAAACACCGACTGTAAGAAGAGTCTCTATTCTTGTAATTAAAGCGGTATTGTGCCTTTTGTATTTAGTTCCGATGCGATTTCTGTGTTTCATCGTCAATGAGAAGGTCCAAGGAATACATTGAACCTGCAGTGGTGTATCGGAAACTAATACTGGTCTCACAGGAAACGATAATAGCGCAGACACTAAGAAGTCTCACTCTTCTGTCACCTAAGGCGGCATTGTGCATTTTGTATTTAATTCCGATGTAATTTTAGTGTTTCATCGTCAATGCGTATGTCCAAGGAATACATTGAATCTGCAGTGGAGTATCGGAAACTAATACTGGTCTCACAGCGAGTGTTCAAGGCACAGACTGTAGAAGAGTCTCTGATCTTGTACTTTACGCGGCATTGTGCTTCTTGTATTTAATTCCGATGCGATTTCTGTGTTTCATCGTCAATGTGAAGGTCAAAGGAATACATTGAACCTGCTGTGGTGTATCGGAACCTAATACTGGTCTCACAGGAAAGGGTCAAGGCGCAGACTCTAAGAAGTCTCACTCATCTAGCACATAAGGCGGCATTGTGCCTTTTGTATTTAATTCCGATGTAATTTGAGTGTTTCATCGTCAATGTGTATGTCCAAGGAGTAAATTGAACCTGCAGTGGTGTATCGGAAACTAATACTGGTCTCACAGGGAGTGTTCAAGGCTCAGACTGTAGAAGAGTCTCTATTCTTGTACTTAAGCCGGCATTGTGCCTTTTGTATTTAATTCCGATGCGATTTCTGTGTTTCATCGTCAATGTGAAGGTCCAAGGAATACATTAAACCTGCAGTGTTAAATCGGAACCTAATACTGGTCTCACAGGGAATGCTCAAAGCACCGAATGTAAGAAGAGTCTCTATTCTTGTAATTTAGGCGGCATTGTGCCTTTTGCATTTAATTCCGATGTAAGTTCAGTGTTTCATCGTCAATGTGTATGACAAGGAATACATTGAACCTGCAGTGTGGTATCGGAAATTTATACTGGTCTCATAGGGAATAATCAAAGCACCGACTGTAAGAAGGGTCTCTACTCCTGTACTTAAGGCGGCATTGTGCCTTATGTATTTAATTCCGATGCGATTTCTGTGTATTATCGTCAATGTGAAGCTCCAAGCAATACATTGAACCTGCAGTGGTGTATCGGAAACTAATACTGGTCACACAGGGAACACTCAAAGCACCGACTGTAAGAAGATTCTCCATTCTAGTAATTAAGGCGGCATTGTGCCTTTTGTATTTAATTCCGATGAGATTTCTGTGTTTCATCGTCAATGTGAAGGTCCAAGGAATACATTGAACCTGCAGTGGTGTATCGGAAACTATTACTGGTCTCACAGGGAATGCTCAAAGCACCGACTGTAAGAAGAGTCTCTATTCTTGTAATTAATGCGTAATTGTGCCTTTTGTATTTAGTTCCGATGCGATTTCTGTGTTTCATCGTCAATGTGAAGGTCAAAGGAATACATTGAACCTGCAGTGGTGTATCGGAACCTAATGCTGGTCTCACAGGAAAGGGTCAAGGCGCAGACTCTAAGAAGTCTCACTCATCTAGCACATAAGGCGGCATTGTGCCTTTTGTATTTAATTCCGATGTAATGTCAGTATCTCATCGTCAATGTGTATGTCCAAGGAATACATTGAACCTACAGTGGTGTATCGGAAACTATTACTAGTCTCACAGGGAATGCTCAAAGCACCGACTGTAAGAAGAGTCTCTTTTCTTGTACTTATGGCGTCATAGTGCCTTTTGTATTTAATTCCGATGCGATTTCTGTGTTTCATAGTCAATGTGAAAGTCCAAGGAATACTTTGAACCTGCAGTGGTGTATCGGAAACTAATACTGCTCTCAGAGGGAGTACTCAAAGCACCGACTGTAAGAAGTGTCTCTATTCTTGTACTTAAGGCGGCATTGTGCCTTTTCTATTTAATTCCGATGCGATTTCTGTGTTTCATATTCAATGTGAACGTCCAAGGAATACTTTGAACCTGCAGTGTTGTATCGGAAACTAATACTGGTCTCACAGGGACTGCTCAAAGCACCGACCGTAAGAAGAGTCTCTATTCTTGTACTTAAGTCTTCCTTGTGCCTTTTGTATTTAATTTCGACGCGATTTCAGTGTTTCATAGTCAATGTGAAGGTCCAAGGAATACCTTGAACCTGCAGTGGTGTATCGGAAACTAATACTGCCCTCAGAGGCAATGCTCAAAGCACCGACTGTAAGAAGTGTCTCTATTCTTGTACTTAAGGCGGCATTGTGCCTTTTGTATTTAAATCCGATGCGATTTCTATGTTTAATCGTGAATGTGAACGTCCAAGGAATACATTGAACCTGCAGTGGTGTATCGGAAACTAATACAGGTCTCACAGGGAATGCTCAAACACCGACTGTAAGAAGAGTCTCTATCCTTGTAATTAAGGCGGCATTGTGCTTTTGTATTGAATTCCGATGCGATTTCTGTGTTTCTTCGTCAATGTGATGGTCTAAGAAATACATTGAACCTGCAGTGGTGCATCGGAAACTAATACTGGTGTCACAGGGAATGCCCAAAGCTTCGACTGTAAGAAGAGTCTCTATTCTTGTACTTAATGCGGCATTGTGCCTTTTGTATTTAATTCCGATGCGATTTCTGTCTTTCATAGTCAATGTGAAGGTCCAAGGAATACATTGAACCTGCAGTGGTGTATCGGAAACTAATACTGGTCTCACAGGGAATGCTCGAAGCACCGACTGATAGAAATGTCTCTATTCTTGTACTTAAGGCGGCATTGTGCCTTTTGTATTTAATTCCGATGCGATTTCTGTGTTTCATCGTCAATGCGAAGGTCCAGGGAATGTATTAAACCTGCAGTGGTGTATCGGAAACTATTACTGGTCTCACAGGGAATGCTCATGCAGCGACTGTAAGAAGAGTCTCTGTTCTTGTAATTAAGGCGGCATTGTGCCTTTTGTATTTAGTTCCGATGCGATTTCTGTGTTTCATCGTCAATGTGAAGGTCCAAGGTATACATTGAAAGTGCAGTGGTGTATCAGAAACTAATACTGGTCTCACAGGATAGGATCAAGGCACAGACACTAAGAAGTCTCACTCCTCTAGCACTTAAGGCGGCATTGTGCCTTTTGTATTTTATTCCGATGTAATTTCAGTATTTCATCGTCAATGTGTATGTCCAAGGAATACATTGAACCTGCAGTGGTGTATCGGAAACTAATACTGGTCTCACAGGGAGTGTTCAAGGCACAGACTGTAGAAAAGTCTCTATTCTTGTACTTAGGCCGGCATTGTGCCTTTTGTATTTCATTCCGATGCGATTTCTGTGGTTCATCGTCAATGCGAAGGTCCAAAGAATACATTAAACCTGCAGTCGTGTTTCGGAAACTAATACAGGTCTCACAGGGAATGCTCAAACACCGACTGTAAGAAGAGTCTCTATCCTTGTAATTAAGGCGGCATTGTGCTTTTGTATTTAATTCCGATGCGATCTCGTTGTTTCTTCGTCAATGTGAAGGTCTAAGGAATACATTGAACCTGCAGTGGTGTATCGGAAACTAATACTGGTCTCACAGGAAATGCTCAAAACACCGACTGTAAGAAGAGTCTGTATTCTTGTACTTAAGGCGGCATTGTGCCTTTTGTATTTAATTCCGATGCGATTTCTGTGTTTCATAGTCAATGTGAAGGTCCAAGGAATACCTTGAACCTGCAGTGGTGTATCGGAAACTAATACTGCTCTCAGAGGGAATGCTCAAAACACCGACTGTAAGAAGAGTCTCTATTCTTGTACTTAAGGCGGCATTGTGCCTTTTGTATTTAATTCCGATGCGATTTCTGTGTTTCATCGCCAATGAGAAGGTCCAAGGAATACATTGAACCTGCAGTGGTGTATCAGAAACTAATACTGGTCTCACAGGAAAGGATCAAGGCACAGACTCTAAGAAGTCTCACTCTTCTAGCACTTAAGGCGGCATTGTGCCTTTTGTATTTAATTCCGATGTAATTTCAGTATTTCATCGTCAATGTGTATGTCCAAGGAATACATTGAACCTACAGTGGTGTATCGGAAACTAATACTGGTCTCACAGGGAATGCTCAAAGCACCGACTGTAAGCAGAGTCTCTATTCTTGTACTTAAGGCGGCATTGTGCCTTTTGAATTTAATTCCGATGTAATTTCAGTGTCTCATCGTCAATGTGTATGACAAGGAATTCACTGAACCTGCAGTGGTGTATCGGAAAATAATATTGGCTTCAAAGGGAATGCTCAAAGCACTAACTGTAAGAAGAGTCTCTATTGTTGTACATAAGCTGGCATTGTGCCTTATGTATTTAATTCCGATACGATTTCTGTGTTTCATAGTCAATGTGAAGGTCCAAGGAATACTTTGAACCTGCAGTCGTGTATCGGAAACTAAGACTGGTCTCAGATTAAAGGATCAAAGCACAGATTCTAAGAAGTCTCACTCATCTTGCACCATAGGCGGCATTGTGCCTTTTGTATTTAATTCCGATGTAATTTCAGTGTTTCATCATCTATGTTTACGTCCAAGGAATACATTGAGCCTGCAGTGGTGCATCGGAAACTAATACTGGTCACACAGGGAGTGTTCAAGGCACAGACTGTAGAAGAGGCTCTTATCTTGTACTTTACGCGGCATTGTGCTTCTTGTATTTAATTCCGATGCGATTTCTGTGTTTCATCGTCAATGTGAAGGTCCAAGAAATACATTGATCCTGCAGTGGAGTATCGGAAACTAATACTGGTCTCACAGGAAACGATCAAAGCACAGACACTAAGAAGTCTCACTCTTCTGTCACCTAAGGCGGCATTGTGCCTTTTGTATTTAATTCCGATGTAATTTGAGTGTTTCATCGTCAATGTGTATGTCCAAGGAATACATTGAACCTGAAGTGGTGTATCGGAAACTAATACTGGTCTCACAGGGAGTGTTCAAGGCACAGACTGTAGAAGAGTCTCTGATCTTGTACTTTACGCGGCATTGTGCTTCTTGTATTTAATTCCGATGCGATTTCTGTGTTTCATCGTCAATGTGAAGGTCCAAGGAATACATTGAACCTGCAGTGGTGTATCGGAAACTAATACTGGTCTCACAGGAAAGGATCAGAGCACAGACTCTAAGAAGTCTCACTCTTCTTGCACTTAAGGCGGCATTGTGCCTTTTGTATTTTTTTTCCACGTACTTTGAGTGTTTCATCGTCAATGTGTATATCCAAGGAGTAAATTGAACCTGCAGTGGTGTATCGGAAACTAATACTGGTCTCACAGGGAGTGTTCAAAGCACAGACTGTAGAAAAGTCTCTATTCTTGTACTTAAGCCGGCATTGTGCCTTTTGTATTTAATTCCGATGCGATTTCTGTGTTTCATAGTCAATGTGAAGGTCCAAGTAATACTTTGAACCTGCAGTGGTGTATCGGAAACTAATACTGCTCTCAGAGGGAATGCTCAAAGCATCGACGGTAAGAAGTGTATCTATTCTTGCACTTAAGGCGGCATTGTGCCATTTGTATTTATTTCCGATGTGATTTCTGTGTTTCACAGTCAATGTGAAGGTGCACGGAATACTTTGAACCTGCAGTGGTGTATCGGAAACTAATACTGGTCTCACAGGGAATGCTCAAAGCACCACCTGTAAGAAGAGTCTCCATTCTTGTACTTAAGACGGCTTTGTGCCTTTAGCTTTTAATTCCGATGCGTTTTCTGTGTTTCATCGTCAATGTGAAGGTCCAAGGATTACATTGAACCTGCAGTGGTGTATCGGAAACTAATACTGGTCTCACAGGAAATGCTCAAAACACCGACTTTAAAAAGACTCTCTATTCTTGTACTTAAGGCGGCATTGTGCCTTTTGTATTTAATTCCGATGCGATTTCTGTGTTTCATAGTGAATGTGAAGGTCCAAGTAATACCTTGAACCTGCAGTGGTGTATCGGAAACTAATACTGCTCTCAGAGGGAATTCTCAAAGCACCGACTTTAAGAAGAGTCTCTGTTCTTGTACTTAGGGCGGCATTGTGCCTTTTGTATTTAATTCCGATGCGATTTCTGTGTTTCATCGTCAATGTGAAGGTCAAAGGAATACATTGAACCTGCAGTGGTGTATCGGAAACTATTACTGGCCTCACAGGGAATGCTCAAAACACCGACTGTAAGAAGAGTCTCTATTCTTGTAATTAAGGCGGCATTGTGTCTTTTGTATTTAGTTCCGATGCGATTTCTGTGTTTCATCGTCAATGAGAAGGTCCAAGGAATACATTGAACCGGTAGTGGTGTATCGGAAACTAAGACTGGTCTCAGATTAAAGGATCAAGGCACAGACTCTAAGAAGTCTCACTCTTCTAGCACTTAAGGCGGCATTGTGCCTTTCGTATTTAATTCCGATGTAATTTCAGTATTTCATCGTCAATGTGTATGTCCAAGGAATACATTGAACCTACAGTGGAGTATCGGAAACTAATACTGGTCTCACAGGGAATGCTCAAAGCACCGACTGTAAGCAGAGTCTCTATTCTTGTACTTAAGGCGGCATTGTGCCTTTTGAATTTAATTCCGATGTAATTTCAGTGTTTCATCGTCAATGTGTATGTCCAAGGAATACATTGAACCTACAGTGGTGTATCGGAAAATAATACTGGCTTCAAAGGGAATGCTCAAAGCACTAACTGTAAGAAGAGTCTCTATTGTTGTACATAAGCTGGCATTGTGCCTTATGTATTTAATTCCGATGCGATTTCTGTGTTTCTTAGTCAATGTGAAGGTCCAAGGAATACTTTGAACCTGCAGTCGTGTATCGGAAACTAAGACTGGTCTCAGATTAAAGGATCAAAGCACAGATTCTAAGAAGTCTCACTCATCTTGCACCATAGGCGGCATTGTGCCTTTTGTATTTAATTCCGATGTAATTTCAGTGTTTCATCATCTATGTTTACGTCCAAGGAATACATTGAGCCTGCAGTGGTGCATCGGAAACTAATACTGGTCGCACAGGGAGTGTTCAAGGCACAGACTGTAGAAAAGTCTCTATTCTTGTACTTAAGCCGGCATTGTGCCTTTTGTATTTAATTCCGATGCGATTTCTGTGTTTCATAGTCAATGTGAAGGTCCAAGGAATACTTTGAACCTGCAGTGGTGTATCGGAAACTAATACTGCTCTCAGAGGGAATGCTCTAAGCATCGACGGTAAGAAGTGTATCTATTCTTGCACTTAAGGCGCATTGTGCCATTTGTATTTAATTCCGATGTGATTTCTGTGTTTCATAGTCAATGTGAAGGTGCACGGAATACTTTGAACCTGCAGTGGTGTATCGGAAACTAATACTGGTCTCACAGGGAATGCTCAAAGCACCACCTGTAAGAAGAGTCTCTATTCTTGTACTTAAGGCGGCTTTATGCCTGTTGCTTTTAATTCCGATGCGATTTCTGTGTTTCATCGTCAATGTGAAGGTCCAAGGATTACATTGAACCTGCAGTGGTGTATCGGAAACTAATACAGGTCTCACAGGAAATGCTCAAAACACCGACTTTAAAAAGAGTCTCTATTCTTGTACTTAAGGCGGCATTGTGCCTTTTGTATTTAATTCGGATGCGATTTCTGTGTTTCATAGTCAATGTGAAGGTCCAAGGAATACCTTGAACCTGCAGTGGTGTATCGGAAACTAATACTGCTCTCAGAGGGAATGCTCAAAGCACCGACTGTAAGAAGAGTCTCTATTCTTGTACTTAGGGCGGCATTGTGCCTTTTGTATTTAATTCCGATGCGATTTCTGTGTTTCTTCGTCAATGTGAAGGTCCAAGGAATACATTGAACCTGCAGTGGTGTAACGGAAACTATTACTGGCATCACAGGGAATGCTCAAAACACCGACTGTAAGAAGAGTCTCTATTCTTGTAATTAAAGCGGTATTGTGCCTTTTGTATTTAGTTCCGATGCGATTTCTGTGTTTCATCGTCAATGAGAAGGTCCAAGGAATACATTGAACCTGCAGTGGTGTATCGGAAACTAATACTGGTCTCACAGGAAACGATAATAGCGCAGACACTAAGAAGTCTCACTCTTCTGTCACCTAAGGCGGCATTGTGCATTTTGTATTTAATTCCGATGTAATTTTAGTGTTTCATCGTCAATGCGTATGTCCAAGGAATACATTGAATCTGCAGTGGAGTATCGGAAACTAATACTGGTCTCACAGCGAGTGTTCAAGGCACAGACTGTAGAAGAGTCTCTGATCTTGTACTTTACGCGGCATTGTGCTTCTTGTATTTAATTCCGATGCGATTTCTGTGTTTCATCGTCAATGTGAAGGTCAAAGGAATACATTGAACCTGCTGTGGTGTATCGGAACCTAATACTGGTCTCACAGGAAAGGGTCAAGGCGCAGACTCTAAGAAGTCTCACTCATCTAGCACATAAGGCGGCATTGTGCCTTTTGTATTTAATTCCGATGTAATTTGAGTGTTTCATCGTCAATGTGTATGTCCAAGGAGTAAATTGAACCTGCAGTGGTGTATCGGAAACTAATACTGGTCTCACAGGGAGTGTTCAAGGCTCAGACTGTAGAAGAGTCTCTATTCTTGTACTTAAGCCGGCATTGTGCCTTTTGTATTTAATTCCGATGCGATTTCTGTGTTTCATCGTCAATGTGAAGGTCCAAGGAATACATTGAACCTGCAGTGTTAAATCGGAACCTAACACTGGTCTCACAGGGAATGCTCAAAGCACCGAATGTAAGAAGAGTCTCTATTCTTGTAATTTAGGCGGCATTGTGCCTTTTGCATTTAATTCCGATGTAAGTTCAGTGTTTCATCGTCAATGTGTATGACAAGGAATACATTGAACCTGCAGTGTGGTATCGGAAATTTATACTGGTCTCATAGGGAATAATCAAAGCACCGACTGTAAGAAGGGTCTCTACTCCTGTACTTAAGGCGGCATTGTGCCTTATGTATTTAATTCCGATGCGATTTCTGTGTATTATCGTCAATGTGAAGCTCCAAGCAATACATTGAACCTGCAGTGGTGTATCGGAAACTAATACTGGTCACACAGGGAACACTCAAAGCACCGACTGTAAGAAGATTCTCCATTCTAGTAATTAAGGCGGCATTGTGCCTTTTGTATTTAATTCCGATGAGATTTCTGTGTTTCATCGTCAATGTGAAGGTCCAAGGAATACATTGAACCTGCAGTGGTGTATCGGAAACTATTACTGGTCTCACAGGGAATGCTCAAAGCACCGACTGTAAGAAGAGTCTCTATTCTTGTAATTAATGCGTAATTGTGCCTTTTGTATTTAGTTCCGATGCGATTTCTGTGTTTCATCGTCAATGTGAAGGTCAAAGGAATACATTGAACCTGCAGTGGTGTATCGGAACCTAATGCTGGTCTCACAGGAAAGGGTCAAGGCGCAGACTCTAAGAAGTCTCACTCATCTAGCACATAAGGCGGCATTGTGCCTTTTGTATTTAATTCCGATGTAATGTCAGTATCTCATCGTCAATGTGTATGTCCAAGGAATACATTGAACCTACAGTGGTGTATCGGAAACTATTACTAGTCTCACAGGGAATGCTCAAAGCACCGACTGTAAGAAGAGTCTCTTTTCTTGTACTTATGGCGTCATAGTGCCTTTTGTATTTAATTCCGATGCGATTTCTGTGTTTCATAGTCAATGTGAAAGTCCAAGGAATACTTTGAACCTGCAGTGGTGTATCGGAAACTAATACTGCTCTCAGAGGGAGTACTCAAAGCACCGACTGTAAGAAGTGTCTCTATTCTTGTACTTAAGGCGGCATTGTGCCTTTTCTATTTAATTCCGATGCGATTTCTGTGTTTCATATTCAATGTGAACGTCCAAGGAATACTTTGAACCTGCAGTGTTGTATCGGAAACTAATACTGGTCTCACAGGGACTGCTCAAAGCACCGACCGTAAGAAGAGTCTCTATTCTTGTACTTAAGTCTTCCTTGTGCCTTTTGTATTTAATTTCGATGCGATTTCAGTGTTTCATAGTCAATGTGAAGGTCCAAGGAATACCTTGAACCTGCAGTGGTGTATCGGAAACTAATACTGCCCTCAGAGGCAATGCTCAAAGCACCGACTGTAAGAAGTGTCTCTATTCTTGTACTTAAGGCGGCATTGTGCCTTTTGTATTTAAATCCGATGCGATTTCTATGTTTAATCGTGAATGTGAACGTCCAAGGAATACATTGAACCTGCAGTGGTGTATCGGAAACTAATACAGGTCTCACAGGGAATGCTCAAACACCGACTGTAAGAAGAGTCTCTATCCTTGTAATTAAGGCGGCATTGTGCTTTTGTATTGAATTCCGATGCGATTTCTGTGTTTCTTCGTCAATGTGATGGTCTAAGAAATACATTGAACCTGCAGTGGTGCATCGGAAACTAATACTGGTGTCACAGGGAATGCCCAAAGCTTCGACTGTAAGAAGAGTCTCTATTCTTGTACTTAATGCGGCATTGTGCCTTTTGTATTTAATTCCGATGCGATTTCTGTCTTTCATAGTCAATGTGAAGGTCCAAGGAATACATTGAACCTGCAGTGGTGTATCGGAAACTAATACTGGTCTCACAGGGAATGCTCGAAGCACCGACTGATAGAAATGTCTCTATTCTTGTACTTAAGGCGGCATTGTGCCTTTTGTATTTAATTCCGATGCGATTTCTGTGTTTCATCGTCAATGCGAAGGTCCAGGGAATGTATTAAACCTGCAGTGGTGTATCGGAAACTATTACTGGTCTCACAGGGAATGCTCATGCAGCGACTGTAAGAAGAGTCTCTGTTCTTGTAATTAAGGCGGCATTGTGCCTTTTGTATTTAGTTCCGATGCGATTTCTGTGTTTCATCGTCAATGTGAAGGTCCAAGGTATACATTGAAAGTGCAGTGGTGTATCAGAAACTAATACTGGTCTCACAGGATAGGATCAAGGCACAGACACTAAGAAGTCTCACTCCTCTAGCACTTAAGGCGGCATTGTGCCTTTTGTGTTTTATTCCGATGTAATTTCAGTATTTCATCGTCAATGTGTATGTCCAAGGAATACATTGAACCTGCAGTGGTGTATCGGAAACTAATACTGGTCTCACAGGGAGTGTTCAAGGCACAGACTGTAGAAAAGTCTCTATTCTTGTACTTAGGCCGGCATTGTGCCTTTTGTATTTCATTCCGATGCGATTTCTGTGGTTCATCGTCAATGCGAAGGTCCAAAGAATACATTAAACCTGCAGTCGTGTTTCGGAAACTAATACAGGTCTCACAGGGAATGCTCAAACACCGACTGTAAGAAGAGTCTCTATCCTTGTAATTAAGGCGGCATTGTGCTTTTGTATTTAATTCCGATGCGATCTCGTTGTTTCTTCGTCAATGTGAAGGTCTAAGGAATACATTGAACCTGCAGTGGTGTATCGGAAACTAATACTGGTCTCACAGGAAATGCTCAAAACACCGACTGTAAGAAGAGTCTGTATTCTTGTACTTAAGGCGGCATTGTGCCTTTTGTATTTAATTCCGATGCGATTTCTGTGTTTCATAGTCAATGTGAAGGTCCAAGGAATACCTTGAACCTGCAGTGGTGTATCGGAAACTAATACTGCTCTCAGAGGGAATGCTCAAAACACCGACTGTAAGAAGAGTCTCTATTCTTGTACTTAAGGCGGCATTGTGCCTTTTGTATTTAATTCCGATGCGATTTCTGTGTTTCATCGCCAATGAGAAGGTCCAAGGAATACATTGAACCTGCAGTGGTGTATCAGAAACTAATACTGGTCTCACAGGAAAGGATCAAGGCACAGACTCTAAGAAGTCTCACTCTTCTAGCACTTAAGGCGGCATTGTGCCTTTTGTATTTAATTCCGATGTAATTTCAGTATTTCATCGTCAATGTGTATGTCCAAGGAATACATTGAACCTACAGTGGTGTATCGGAAACTAATACTGGTCTCACAGGGAATGCTCAAAGCACCGACTGTAAGCAGAGTCTCTATTCTTGTACTTAAGGCGGCATTGTGCCTTTTGAATTTAATTCCGATGTAATTTCAGTGTCTCATCGTCAATGTGTATGACAAGGAATTCACTGAACCTGCAGTGGTGTATCGGAAAATAATATTGGCTTCAAAGGGAATGCTCAAAGCACTAACTGTAAGAAGAGTCTCTATTGTTGTACATAAGCTGGCATTGTGCCTTATGTATTTAATTCCGATACGATTTCTGTGTTTCATAGTCAATGTGAAGGTCCAAGGAATACTTTGAACCTGCAGTCGTGTATCGGAAACTAAGACTGGTCTCAGATTAAAGGATCAAAGCACAGATTCTAAGAAGTCTCACTCATCTTGCACCATAGGCGGCATTGTGCCTTTTGTATTTAATTCCGATGTAATTTCAGTGTTTCATCATCTATGTTTACGTCCAAGGAATACATTGAGCCTGCAGTGGTGCATCGGAAACTAATACTGGTCACACAGGGAGTGTTCAAGGCACAGACTGTAGAAGAGGCTCTTATCTTGTACTTTACGCGGCATTGTGCTTCTTGTATTTAATTCCGATGCGATTTCTGTGTTTCATCGTCAATGTGAAGGTCCAAGAAATACATTGATCCTGCAGTGGAGTATCGGAAACTAATACTGGTCTCACAGGAAACGATCAAAGCACAGACACTAAGAAGTCTCACTCTTCTGTCACCTAAGGCGGCATTGTGCCTTTTGTATTTAATTCCGATGTAATTTGAGTGTTTCATCGTCAATGTGTATGTCCAAGGAATACATTGAACCTGAAGTGGTGTATCGGAAACTAATACTGGTCTCACAGGGAGTGTTCAAGGCACAGACTGTAGAAGAGTCTCTGATCTTGTACTTTACGCGGCATTGTGCTTCTTGTATTTAATTCCGATGCGATTTCTGTGTTTCATCGTCAATGTGAAGGTCCAAGGAATACATTGAACCTGCAGTGGTGTATCGGAAACTAATACTGGTCTCACAGGAAAGGATCAGAGCACAGACTCTAAGAAGTCTCACTCTTCTTGCACTTAAGGCGGCATTGTGCCTTTTGTATTTTTTTTCCACGTACTTTGAGTGTTTCATCGTCAATGTGTATATCCAAGGAGTAAATTGAACCTGCAGTGGTGTATCGGAAACTAATACTGGTCTCACAGGGAGTGTTCAAAGCACAGACTGTAGAAAAGTCTCTATTCTTGTACTTAAGCCGGCATTGTGCCTTTTGTATTTAATTCCGATGCGATTTCTGTGTTTCATAGTCAATGTGAAGGTCCAAGTAATACTTTGAACCTGCAGTGGTGTATCGGAAACTAATACTGCTCTCAGAGGGAATGCTCAAAGCATCGACGGTAAGAAGTGTATCTATTCTTGCACTTAAGGCGGCATTGTGCCATTTGTATTTATTTCCGATGTGATTTCTGTGTTTCACAGTCAATGTGAAGGTGCACGGAATACTTTGAACCTGCAGTGGTGTATCGGAAACTAATACTGGTCTCACAGGGAATGCTCAAAGCACCACCTGTAAGAAGAGTCTCCATTCTTGTACTTAAGACGGCTTTGTGCCTTTAGCTTTTAATTCCGATGCGTTTTCTGTGTTTCATCGTCAATGTGAAGGTCCAAGGATTACATTGAACCTGCAGTGGTGTATCGGAAACTAATACTGGTCTCACAGGAAATGCTCAAAACAC
Source organism: Schistocerca americana (assembly GCF_021461395.2). Lineage (NCBI taxonomy): Eukaryota > Metazoa > Arthropoda > Insecta > Orthoptera > Acrididae > Schistocerca > Schistocerca americana. The sequence continues at coordinate 738,682,767 of NC_060123.1, forward strand.
CGACTTTAAAAAGAGTCTCTATTCTTGTACTTAAGGCGGCATTGTGCCTTTTGTATTTAATTCCGATGCGATTTCTGTGTTTCATAGTGAATGTGAAGGTCCAAGTAATACCTTGAACCTGCAGTGGTGTATCGGAAACTAATACTGCTCTCAGAGGGAATTCTCAAAGCACCGACTTTAAGAAGAGTCTCTGTTCTTGTACTTAGGGCGGCATTGTGCCTTTTGTATTTAATTCCGATGCGATTTCTGTGTTTCATCGTCAATGTGAAGGTCAAAGGAATACATTGAACCTGCAGTGGTGTATCGGAAACTATTACTGGCCTCACAGGGAATGCTCAAAACACCGACTGTAAGAAGAGTCTCTATTCTTGTAATTAAGGCGGCATTGTGTCTTTTGTATTTAGTTCCGATGCGATTTCTGTGTTTCATCGTCAATGAGAAGGTCCAAGGAATACATTGAACCGGTAGTGGTGTATCGGAAACTAAGACTGGTCTCAGATTAAAGGATCAAGGCACAGACTCTAAGAAGTCTCACTCTTCTAGCACTTAAGGCGGCATTGTGCCTTTCGTATTTAATTCCGATGTAATTTCAGTATTTCATCGTCAATGTGTATGTCCAAGGAATACATTGAACCTACAGTGGAGTATCGGAAACTAATACTGGTCTCACAGGGAATGCTCAAAGCACCGACTGTAAGCAGAGTCTCTATTCTTGTACTTAAGGCGGCATTGTGCCTTTTGAATTTAATTCCGATGTAATTTCAGTGTTTCATCGTCAATGTGTATGTCCAAGGAATACATTGAACCTACAGTGGTGTATCGGAAAATAATACTGGCTTCAAAGGGAATGCTCAAAGCACTAACTGTAAGAAGAGTCTCTATTGTTGTACATAAGCTGGCATTGTGCCTTATGTATTTAATTCCGATGCGATTTCTGTGTTTCATAGTCAATGTGAAGGTCCAAGGAATACTTTGAACCTGCAGTCGTGTATCGGAAACTAAGACTGGTCTCAGATTAAAGGATCAAAGCACAGATTCTAAGAAGTCTCACTCATCTTGCACCATAGGCGGCATTGTGCCTTTTGTATTTAATTCCGATGTAATTTCAGTGTTTCATCATCTATGTTTACGTCCAAGGAATACATTGAGCCTGCAGTGGTGCATCGGAAACTAATACTGGTCACACAGGGAGTGTTCAAGGCACAGACTGTAGAAGAGGCTCTTATCTTGTACTTTACGCGGCATTGTGCTTCTTGTATTTAATTCCGATGCGATTTCTGTGTTTCATCGTCAATGTGAAGGTCCAAGAAATACATTGATCCTGCAGTGGAGTATCCGAAACTAATACTGGTCTCACAGGAAACGATCAAAGCACAGACACTAAGAAGTCTCACTCTTCTGTCACCTAAGGCGGCATTGTGGCTTTTGTACTTATTTCCGATGTAATTTGAGTGTTTCATCGTCAATGTGTATGTCCAAGGAATACATTGAACCTGAAGTGGTGTATCGGAAACTAATACTGGTCTCACAGGGAGTGTTCAAGGCACAGACTGTAGAAGAGTCTCTGATCTTGTACTTTACGCGGCATTGTGCTTCTTGTATTTAATTCCGATGCGATTTCTGTGTTTCATCGTCAATGTGAAGGTCCAAGGAATACATTGAACCTGCAGTGGTGTATCGGAAACTAATACTGGTCTCACAGGAAAGGATCAGAGCACAGACTCTAAGAAGTCTCACTCTTCTTGCACTTAAGGCGGCATTGTGCCTTTTGTATTTATTTTCCACGTAATTTGAGTGTTTCATCGTCAATGTGTATATCCAAGGAGTAAATTGAACCTGCAGTGGTGTATCGGAAACTAATACTGGTCTCACAGGGAGTGTTCAAAGCACAGACTGTAGAAAAGTCTCTATTCTTGTACTTAAGCCGGCATTGTGCCTTTTGTATTTAATTCCGATGCGATTTCTGTGTTTCATAGTCAATGTGAAGGTCCAAGTAATACTTTGAACCTGCAGTGGTGTATCGGAAACTAATACTGGTCTCACAGGGAATGCTCAAAGCACCACCTGTAAGAAGAGTCTCCATTCTTGTACTTAAGACGGCTTTGTGCCTTTTGCTTTTAATTCCGATGCGTTTTCTGTGTTTCATCGTCAATGTGAAGGTCCAAGGATTACATTGAACCTGCAGTGGTGTATCGGAAACTAATACTGGTCTCACAGGAAATGCTCAAAACACCGACTTTAAAAAGAGTCTCTATTCCTGTACTTAAGGCGGCATTGTGCCTTTTGTATTTAATTCCGATGCGATTTCTGTGTTTCATAGTGAATGTGAAGGTCCAAGTAATACCTTGAACCTGCAGTGGTGTATCGGAAACTAATACTGCTCTCAGAGGGAATTCTCAAAGCACCGACTGTAAGAAGAGTCTCTGTTCTTGTACTTAGGGCGGCATTGTGCCTTTTGTATTTACTTCCGATGCGATTTCTGTGTTTCATCGTCAATGTGAAGGTCAAAGGAATACATTGAACCTGCAGTGGTGTATCGGAAACTATTACTGGCCTCACAGGGAATGCTCAAAACACCGACTGTAAGAAGAGTCTCTATTCTTGTAATTAAGGCGGCATTGTGTCTTTTGTATTTAGTTCCGATGCGATTTCTGTGTTTCATCGTCAAAGTGAAGGTCTAAGAAATACATTGAACATGCAGTGGTGTATCGGAAACTAATACTGGTCTCACAGGAAACGATCAAAGCACAGACACTAAGAAGTCTCACTCTTCTGTCACCTAAGGCGGCATTGTGCCTTTTGTATTTAATTCCGATGTAATTTGAGTGTTTCATCGTCAATGTGTATGTCCAAGGAATACATTGAACCTGAAGTGGTGTATCGGAAACTAATACTGGTCTCACAGGGAGTGTTCAAGGCACAGACTGTAGAAGAGTCTCTGATCTTGTACTTTACGCGGCATTGTGCTTCTTGTATTTAATTCCGATGTGATTTCTGTGTTTCATCGTCAATGTGAAGGTCCAAGGAATACATTGAACCTGCAGTGGTGTTTCGGAAACTAATACTGGTCTCACAAAGTAAGGATCAAAGCACAGACCCTAAGAAGTCTCACTCTTCTTGCACTTAAGGCGGCATTGTGCCTTTTGTATTTAATTCCGATGCGATTTCTGTGTTTCATAGTCAATGTGAAGGTCCAAGGAATTCTTTGAACCTGCAGTGGTGTATCGGAAACTAATACTGCTCTCAGAGGGAATGCTCAATGCATCGACGGTTAGAAGTGTATCTATTCTTGCACTTAAGGCGGCATTGTGCCATTTGTATTTAATTCCGATGTGATTTCTGTGTTACATAGTCAATGTGAAGGTGCACGGAATACTTTGAACCTGCAGTGGTGTATCGGAAACTAATACTGGTCTCACAGGGAATGCTCAAAGCACCACCTGTAAGAAGAGTCTCTATTCTTGTACTTAAGGCGGCTTTGTGCCTTTTGCTTTTAATTCCGATGCGATTTCTGTGTTTCATCGTCAATGTGAAGGTCCAAGGATTACATTGAACCTGCAGTGGTGTATCGGAGACTAATACTGGTCTCACAGGAAATGCTCAAAACACCGACTTTAAAAAGAGTCTCTATTCTTGTACTTAAGGCGGCATTGTGCCTTTTGTATTTAATTCCGATGCGATTTCTGTGTTTCATAGTCAATGTGAAGGTCCAAGGAATACTTTGTACCTGCAGTGGTGTATCGGAAACTAGTACAGGTCTCACAGGGAATGCTCAAACACCGACTGTAAGAAGAGTCTCTATCCTTGTAATTAAGGCGGCATTGTGCTTTTGTATTTAATTCCGATGCGATTTCTGTGTTTCATAGTCAATGTGAAGGTCCAAGGAATACCTTGAACCTGCAGTGGTGTATCGAAAACTAATACTGCTCTCAGAGGGAATGCTCAAAGCACCGACTGTAAGAAGAGTCTCTATTCTTGTACTTAAGGCGGCATTGTGCCTTTTGTATTTAATTCCGATGCGATTTCTGTGTTTCATAGTCAATGAGAAGGTCCAAGGAATACATTGAACCTGCAGTGGTGTATCAGAAACTAATACTGGTCTCACAGGAAAGGATCAACGCACAGACTCTAAGAAGTCTCACTCTTCTAGCACTTAAGGCGGCATTGAGCCTTTTGTATTTAATTCCGATGTAATTTCAGTATTTCATCGTCAATGTGTATGTCCAAGGAATACATTGAACCTGCAGTTGTGTATCGGAAACTAATACTAGTCTCACAGGGAGTGTTCAAGGCACAGACTGTAGAAAAGTCTCTATTCTTGTAATTAAGCTGGCATTGTGCCTTTTGTATTTAATTCCGATGCGATTTCTGTGTTTCATCGTCAATGCGAAGGTCCAAGGAATACATAAAACCTGCAGTCGTGTATCGGAAACTAATACAGGTCTCACAGGGAATGCTCACACACCGACTGTAAGAAGAGTCTCTATCCTTTTAATTAAGGCGGCATTGTTCTTTTGTATTTAATTCCGATGCGATTTCTGTGTTTCTTCGTCAATGTGAAGGTCTAAGGAATACATTGAACCTGCAGTGGTGTATCGGAAACTAATACTGGTCTCACAGGAAATGCTCAAAACACCGACTGTAAGAAGAGTCTCTATTCTTGTACTTAAGGCGGCATTGTGCCTTTTGTATTTAATTCCGATGCGATTTCTGTGTTTCATAGTCAATGTGAAGGTCCAAGGAATACCTTGAACCTGCAGTGGTGTATCGGAAACTAATACTGCTCTCAGAGGGAATGCTCAAAGCACCGATTGTAAGAAGAGTCTCTATTCTTGTACTTAAGGCGGCATTATGCCTTTTGTATTTAATTCCGATGCGATTTCTGTGTTTCATAGTCAATGAGAAGGTCCAAGGAATACATTGAACCTGCAGTGGTGTATCAGAAACTAATACTGGTCTCACAGGAAAGGATCAAGGCACAGACTCTAAGAAGTCTCACTCTTCTAGCACTTAAGGCGGCATTGTGCCTTTTGTATTTAATTCCGATGTAATTTCAGTATTTCATCGTCAATGTGTATGTCCAAGGAATACATTGAACCTGCAGTTGTGTATCGGAAACTAATACTGGTCTCACAGGGAGTGTTCAAGGCACAGACTGTATAAAAGTCTCTATTCTTGTAATTAAGCTGGCATTGTGCCTTTTGTATTTAATTCCGATGCGATTTCTGTGTTTCATCGTCAATGCGAAGGTCCAAGGAATACATTAAACCTGCAGTCGTGTATCGAAAACTAATACAGGTCTCACAGGGAATGCTCAAACACCGACTGTAAGAAGAGTCTCTATCCTTTTAATTAAGGCGGCATTGTTCTTTTGTATTTAATTCCGATGCGATTTCTGTGTTTCTTCGTCAATGTGAAGGTCTAAGGAATACATTGAACCTGCAGTGGTGTATCGGAAACTAATACTGGTCTCACAGGAAATGCTCAAAACACCGACTGTAAGAATAGTCTCTATTCTTGTACTTAAGGCGGCATTGTGCCTTTTGTATTTAATTCCGATGCGATTTCTGTGTTTCATAGTCAATGTGAAGGTCCAAGGAATACCTTGAACCTGCAGTGGTGTATCGGAAACTAATACTGCTCTCAGAGGGAATGCTCAAAGCACCGACTGTAAGAAGAGTCTCTATTCATGTACTTAAGGCGGCATTGTGCCTTTTGTATTTAATTCCGATGCGATTTCTGTGTTTCATCGTCAATGAGAAGGTCCAAGGAATACATTGAACCTGCAGTGGTGTATCAGAAACTAATACTGGTCTCACAGGAAAGGATCAAGGCACAGACTCTAAGAAGTCTCACTCTTCTAGCACTTAAGGCGGCATTGTGCCTTTTGTATTTAATTCCGATGTAATTTCAGTATTTCATCGTCAATGAGTATGTCCAAGGAATACAGTGAACCTACAGTGGTGTATCGGAAACAAATACTGGTCTCACAGGGAATGCTCAAAGCACCGACTGTAAGCAGTGTCTCTATTCTTGTACTTAAGGCGGCATTGTGCCTTTAGAATTAAATTCCGATGTAATTTCAGTGTTTCATCGTCAATGTGTATGACAAGGAATTCATTGAACCTGCAGTGGTGCATCGGAAAATAATACTGGCTTCAAAGGGAATGCTCAAAGCACTAACTGTAAGAAGAGTCTCTATTCTTGTACATAAGCTGGCATTGTGCCTTATGTATTTAATTCCGATGTGATTTCTGTGTTTCATAGTCAATGTGAAGGTCCAAGGAATACTTTGAACCTGCAGTCGTGTATCGGAAACTAAGACTGGTCTCAGATTAAAGGATCAAAGCACAGATTCTAAGAAGTCTCACTCATCTTGCACCATAGGCGGCATTGTGCCTTTTGTATTTAATTCCGATGTAATTTTTGTGTTTCATCATCTATGTTTAGGTCCAAGGAATACATTGAGCCTGCAGTGGTGCATCGGAAACTAATACTGGTCACACAGGGAGTGTTCAGGGCACAGACTGTAGAAGAGGCTCTGATCTTGTACTTTACGCGGCATTGTGCTTCTTGTATTTAATTCCGATGCGATTTCTGTGTTTCATCGTCAATGTGAAGGTCCAAGAAATACATTGATCCTGCAGTGGAGTATCGGAAACTAATACTGGTCTCACAGGAAACGATCAAAGCACAGACACTAAGAAGTCTCACTCTTCTGTCACCTAAGGCGGCATTGTGCCTTTTGTGTTTAATTCCGATGTAATTTGAGTGTTTCATCGTCAATGTGTCTGTCCAAGGAATACATTGAACCTGAAGTGGTGTATCGGAAACTAATACTGGTCTCACAGGGAGTGTTCAAGGCACAGACTGTTGAAGAGTCTCTGATCTTGTACTTTACGCGGCATTGTGCTTCTTGTATTTAATTCCGATGCAATTTCTGTGTTTCATCGTCAATGTGAAGGTCCAAGGAATACATTGAACCTGCAGTGGTGTATCGGAAACTAATACTGGTCTCACAGGAAAGGATCAAAGCACAGACTCTAAGAAGTCTCACTCTTCTTGCACTTAAGGCGGCATTGTGCCTTTTGTATTTATTTTCCACGTAATTTGAATGTTTCATCGTCAATGTGTATGTCCAAGGAGTAAATTGAACCTGCAGTGTTGTATCGGAAACTAATACTGGTCTCACAGGGAGTGTTCAAAGCACAGACTGTAGAAAAGTCTCAATTCTTGTACTTAAGCCGGCATTGTGCCTTTTGTATTTAATTCCGATGCGATTTCTGTGTTTCATAGTCAATGTGAAGGTCCAAGGAATACTTTGAACCTGCAGTGGTGTATCGGAAACTAATACTGCTCTCAGAGGGAATGCTCAAAGCATCGACGGTAAGAAGTGTATCCATTCTTGCACTTAAGGCGGCATTGTGCCATTTGTATTTAATTCCGATGTGATTTCTGTGTTTCATAGTCAATGTGAAGGTGCACGGAATACTTTGAACCTGCAGTGGTGTATCGGAAACTAATGCTGGTCTCACAGGGAATGCTCAAAGCACCACCGGTAACAAGAGGCTCCTTTCTTGTACTTAAGGCGGCTTTGTGCCTTTTGCTTTTAATTCCGATGCGTTTTCTGTGTTTCATCGTCAATGTGAAGGTCCAAGGATTACATTGAACCTGCAGTGGTGTATCGGAAACTAATACTGGTCTCACAGGAAATGATCAAAACACCGACTTTAAAAAGAGTCTCTATTCTTGTACTTAAGGCGGCATTGTGCCTTTTGTATTTATTTCCGATGCGATTTCTGTGTTTCATAGTCAATGTGAAGGTCCAAGTAATACCTTGAACCTGCAGTGGTGTATCGGAAACTAATACTGCTCTCAGAGGGAATGCTCAAAGCACCGACTATAAGAAGAGTCTCTATTCTTGTACTTAGGGCAGCATTGTGCCTTTTGTATTTAATTCCGATGCGATTTCTGTGTTTCTTCGTCAATGTGAAGGTCCAAGGAATACATTGAACCTGCAGTGGTGTATCGGAAACTATCACTGGCCTCACAGGGAATGCTCAAAACACCGACTTTAAAAAGAGTCTCTATTCTTGTACTTAAGGCGGCATTGTGCCTTTTGTATTTATTTCCGATGAGATTTCTGTGTTTCATAGTCAATGTGAAGGTCCAAGTAATACCTTGAACCTGCAGTGGTGTATCGGAAATTAATACTGGCTTCACAGGGATTGCTCAAAACACTAACTGTAAGAAGAGTCTCTATTCTTGTACTTAAGCCGGCATTGTGCCATTTGTATTTAATTCCGATGCGATCTCTGTGTTTCATAGTCAATGTGAAGGTCCAAGGAATACTTTGAACCTGCAGTCGTGTATCGGAAACTATTACTGGTCTCACATTAAAGGATCAAAGCACAGATTCTAAGAAGTCTCACTCATCTTGCACTAATATCGGCATTGTGCCTTTTGTATTTAATTCCGATGTAATTTCAGTGTTTCATCATCAATGTTTAAGTCCAAGGAATACATTGAGCCTGCAGTGGTGCATCGGAAACTAATACTGGTCACACAGGGAGTGTTCAAGGCACAGACTGTAGTGGCAGCTCTGACCTTGTACTTTACGCGGCATTGTGCTTCTTGTATTAAATTCCGATGCGATTTCTGTGTTTCATCGTCAATGTGAAGGTCCAAGGAATACATTGAACCTGCAGTGGTGTATCGGAAACTAATACTGGTCTCACAGGAAAGGATCAAAGCACAGACTCTAAGAAGTCTCACCTATCTTGCACTTAAGGCGGCATTGTGCCTTTTGTATTTAATTCCGATGTGATTTCTGTGTTTCATAGTCAATGTGAGGGTCCAAGGAATACTTTGAACCTGCAGTGGTGTATCGGAAACTAATACTGCTCTCAGAGGGAATGCTCAAAGCATCGACGGTAAGAAATGTATCTATTCTTGCACTTAAGGCGGCATTGTGCCATTTGTATTTAATTCCGATGTGATTTCTGTGTTTCAAAGTCAATGTGAAGGTGCACGGAATACTTTGAACCTGCAGTGGTGTATCGGAAAATAATACTGGTCTCACAGGGAATGCTCAAAGCACCACCTGTAAGAAGAGTCTCTATTCTTGTACTTAAGGCGGCTTTGTGCCTTTTGCTTTTAATTCCGATGCGATTTCTGTGTTTCATCGTCAATGTTAAGGTCCAAGGATTACATTGAACCTGCAGTGGTGTATCGGAAACTAATACTGGTCCCACAGGAAATGCTCAAAACACCGACTTTAAAAAGAGTCTCTATTCTTGTACTTAAGGCGGCATTGTGCCTTTTGTATTTAATTCCGATGCGATTTCTGTGTTTCATAGTCAATGTGAAGGTCCAAGGAATACCTTGAACCTGCAGTGGTGTATCGGAAACTAATACTGCTCTCAGAGGGAATGCTCAAAGCACCGACTGTGAGAAGAGTCTCTATTCTTGTACATAGGGCGGCATTGTGCCTTTTGTATTTAATTCCGATGCGATTTCTGTGTTTCTTCGTCAATGTGAAGGTCCGAGGAATACATTGAACCTGCAGTGGTGTATCGGAAACTATTACTGGCCTCACAGGGAATGCTCAAAGCACCGACTGTAAGAAGAGTCTCTATTCGTGTAATTAAGGCGGCATTGTGTCTTTTGTATTTAGTTCCGATGCGATTTCTGTGTTTCATCGTCAATGAGAAGGTCCAAGGAATACATTGAACCTGCAGTGGTGTATCGGAAACTAATACTGGTCTCACAGGGAGTGTTCAAGGCACAGACTGTAGAAGAGTCTCTATTCTTGTACTTAAGCCGGTATTGTGCCTTTTGTATTTAATTCCGATGCGATTTCTGTGTTTCATCGTCAATGTGAAGGTCCAAGTAATACATTGAACCTGCAGTGTTAAATCGGAAACTAATACTGGTCACACAGGGAATGCTCAAAGCACCGAATGTAAGAAGGGTCTCTATTCTTGTAATTTAGGCGGCATTGTGTCTTTTGTATTTAATTCCGATGTAACTTCAGTGTTTCATCGTCAATGTGTATGACAAGGAATACATTGAACCTGCAGTGGTGTATCGGAAACTAATACTGGTCTCACAGGGAACGCTCAAAGCACCGACAGTAAGAAGAGTCTGTATTCTTGTACTTAAGTCGGCATTGTGCCTTTTGTATTTTATTCCGATGCGATTTCTGTGTTTCATCGTCAATGTGAAGGTCCATGGAATACATTCAACCTGCAGTTGTGTATCGGAAACTAATACTGGTCTCACAGGGAATGCTCAAAGCACCGACTGTAAGAAGAGTCTCTATTCTTGCACTTAAGGCGGCATTGTGCCTTTTGTATTTAATTCCGTTGTAATTTCAGTGTTTCATCGTCAATGTGTATGTCCAAGGAATACATTGAACCTACAGTGGTGTATCGGAAACTAATACTGGTCTCACAGGAAAGGCTCAAATAATGGACTCTAAGAAGTCTCACTCTTCTTGCATTAAGGCGGCATTGTGCCTTTTGTATTTAATTCCGATGTAATTTCAGTGTCTCATTGTCATTGTGTACGTCCAAGGAACACATTGAGCCTGCAGTGGTGTATCGGAAACTAATACTGGTCTCACAGGGAATGCTCAAAGCACCCACTGTAAGAAGAGTCTCTATTCTTGTACTTAAGGCGGCATTGTGCCTTTTGTATTTAATTCCGATGCGCTTTCTGTGTTTCATCGTCAATATGAAAGTCCAAGTAATACATTGAACTTGCAGTGGTGTATCGGAAACTAATACTGGTCTCACAGGGAATGCTCAAAGCACTGACTGTAAGAAGAATCTCTATTCTTGTACTTAAGGCGGCATTGTGCCTTTTGTATTTAACTCCGATGCGATTTCTGTGTTTAATAGTCAATGTGAAGGTCCAAGGAATACTTTGATCCTGCAGTGGTGTATCGGAAACTAAAACTGGTCTCACAGGAAATGCTCAAAGCACTGACTGTAAGAAGAGTCTCTATTCCTGTAATTATGGCAGCCTTGTGCCTTTTGTATTTAATTCCGATGCGATTTCTGTGTTTTATCGTCAATGTGAAGGTCCAAGGAATACATTCAACCTGCAGTGGTGTATCGGAAACTAATACTGCTCTCAGAGGGAATGCTCAAAACACCGACTGTAAGAAGAGTCTCTATTCTTGTACTTAAGGCGGCATTGTGCCTTTTGTATTTAATTCCGATGCGATTTCTGTGTTTCATCGTCAATGAGAAGGTCCAAGGAATACATTGAACCTGCAGTGGTGTATCAGAAACTAATACTGGTCTCACAGGAAAGGATCAAGGCACAGACTCTAAGAAGTCTCACTCTTCTAGCACTTAAGGCGGCATTGTGCCTTTTGTATTTAATTCCGATGTAATTTCAGTATTTCATCGTCATTGTGTATGTCCAAGGAATACATTGAACCTACAGTGGTGTATCGGAAACTAATACTGGTCTCACAGGGAATGCTCAAAGCACCGACTGTAAGCAGAGCCTCTATTCTTGTACTTAAGGCGGCATTGTGCCTTTTGAATTTAATTCCGATGTAATTTCAGTGTTTCATCGTCAATGTGTATGACAAGGAATTCACTGAACCTGCAGTGGTGTATCGGAAAATAATACTGGCTTCAAAGGGAATGCTCAAAGCACTAACTGTAAGAAGAGTCTCTATTGTTGTACATAAGCTGGCATTGTGCCTTATGTATTTAATTCCGATGCGATTTCTGTGTTTCATAGTCAATGTGAAGGTCCAAGGAATACTTTGAACCTGCAGTCGTGTATCGGAAACTAAGACTGGTCTCAGATTAAAGGATCAAAGCACAGATTCTAAGAAGTCTCACTCATCTTGCACCATAGGCGGCATTGTGCCTTTTGTATTTAATTCCGATGTAATTTCAGTGTTTCATCATCTATGTTTACGTCCAAGGAATACATTGAGCCAGCAGTGGTGCATCGGAAACTAATACTGGTCACACAGGGAGTGTTCAAGGCACAGACTGTAGAAGAGGCTCTTATCTTGTACTTTACGCGGCATTGTGCTTCTTGTATTTAATTCCGATGCGATTTCTGTGTTTCATCGTCAATGTGAAGGTCCAAGAAACACATTGATCCTGCAGTGGAGTATCGGAAAGCAATACTGGTCTCACAGGAAACGATCAAAGCACAGACACTAAGAAGTCTCACTCTTCTGTCACCTAAGGCGGCATTGTGCCTTTTGTATTTAATTCCGATGTAATTTGAGTGTTTCATCGTCAATGTGTATGTCCAAGGAATACATTGAACCTGAAGTGGTGTATCGGAAACTAATACTGGTCTCACAGGGAGTGTTCAAGGCACAGACTGTAGAAGAGTCTCTGATCTTGTACTTTACGCGGCATTGTGCTTCTTGTATTTAATTCCGATGCGGTTTCTGTGTTTCATCGTCAATGTGAAGGTCCAAGGAATACATTGAACCTGCAGTGGTGTATCGGAAACTAATACTGGTCTCACAGGAAAGGATCAGAGCACAGACTCTAAGAAGTCTCACTCTTCTTGCACTTAAGGCGGCATTGTGCCTTTTGTATTTATTTTCCACGTAATTTCAGTATTTCATCGTCAATGTGTATGTCCAAGGAATACATTGAACCTACAGTGGTGTATCGGAAACTAATACTGGTCTCACAGGGAATGCTCAAAGCACCGACTGTAAGCAGAGTCTCTATTCTTGTACTTAAGGCGGCATTGTGCCTTTTGAATTTAATTCCGATGTAATTTCAGTGTTTCATCGTCAATGTGTATGACAAGGAATTCACTGAACCTGCAGTGGTGTATCGGAAAATAATACTGGCTTCCAAGGGAATGCTCAAAGCACTAACTGTAAGAAGAGTCTCTATTCTTGTACTTAAGCCGGCATTGTGCCTTTTGTATTTAATTCCGATGCGATTTCTGTGTTTCATAGTCAATGTGAAGGTCCAAGTAATACTTTGAACCTGCAGTGGTGTATCGGAAACTAATACTGCTCTCAGAGGGAATGCTCAAAGCATCGACGGTAAGAAGTGTATCTATTCTTGCACTTAAGGCGGCATTGTGCCATTTGTATTTATTTCCGATGTGATTTCTGAGTTTCACAGTCGATGTGAAGGTGCGCGGAATACTTTGAACCTGCAGTGGTGTATCGGAAACTAATACTGGTCTTACAGGGAATGCTCAAAGCACCACCTGTAAGAAGAGTCTCCATTCATGTACTTAAGACGGCTTTGTGCCTTTTGCTTTTAATTCCGATGCGTTTTCTGTGTTTCATCGTCAATGTGAAGGTCCAAGGATAACATTGAACCTGCAGTGGTGTATCGGAAACTAATACTGGGCTCACAGGAAATGCTCAAAACACCGACTTTAAAAAGAGTCTCTATTCTTGTACTTAAGGCGGCATTGTGCCTTTTGTATTTAATTCCGATGCGATTTCTGTGTTTCATAGTGAATGTGAAGGTCCAAGTAATACCTTGAACCTGCAGTGGTGTATCGGAAACTAATACTGCTCTCAGAGGGAATTCTCAAAGCACCGACTGTAAGAAGAGTCTCTGTTCTTGTACTTAAGGCGGCATTGTGTCTTTTGTATTTAGTTCCGATGCGATTTCTGTGTTTCATCGTCAATGAGAAGGTCCAAGGAATACATTGAACCGGTAGTGGTGTATCGGAAACTAATACTCGTCTCACAGGAAAGGATCAAGGCACAGACTCTAAAAAGTCTCACTCTTCTAGCACGTAAGGCGGCATTGTGCCTTTTGTATTTAATTCCGATGTAATTTCAGTGTTTCATCATCAATGTTTAAGTCCAAGGAACACATTGAGCCTGCAGTGGTGCATCGGAAACTAATACTGGTCACACAGGGAGTGTTCAAGGCACAGACTGTAGTGGAGGCTCTGATCTTGTACTTTACGCGGCATTGTGCTTCTTGTATTTAATTCCGATGCGATTTCTGTGTTTCATCGTCAAAGTGAAGGTCTAAGAAATACATTGAACATGCAGTGGTGTAACGGAAACTAATACTGGTCTCACAGGAAACGATCAAAGCACAGACACTAAGAAGTCTCACTCTTCTGTCACCTAAGGCGGCATTGTGCCTTTTGTATTTAATTCCGATGTAATTTGAGTGTTTCATCGTCAATGTGTATGTCCAAGGAATACATTGAACCTGAAGTGGTGTATCTCAAACTAATACTGGTCTCACAGGGAGTGTTCAAGGCACAGACTGTAGAAGAGTCTCTGATCTTGTACTTTACGCGGCATTGTGCTTCTTGTATTTAATTCCGATGTGATTTCTGTGTTTCATCGTCAATGTGAAGGTCCAAGGAATACATTGAACCTGCAGTGGTGTATCGGAAACTAATACTGGTCTCACAAAGTAAGGATCAAAGCACAGACTCTAAGAAGTCTCACTCTTCTTGCACTTAAGGCGGCATTGTGCCTTTTGTATTTAATTCCGATGCGATTTCTGTGTTTCATAGTCAATGTGAAGGTCCAAGGAATACTTTGAACCTGCAGTGGTGTATCGGAAACTAATACTGCTCTCAGAGGGAATGCTCAATGCATCGACGGTTAGAAGTGTATCTATTCTTGCACTTAAGGCGGCATTGTGCCATTTGTATTTAATTCCGATGTGATTTCTGTGTTACATAGTCAATGTGAAGGTGCACGGAATACTTTGAACCTGCAGTGGTGTATCGGAAACTAATACTGGTCTCACAGGGAATGCTCAAAGCACCACCTGTAAGAAGAGTCTCTATTCTTGTACTTAAGGCGGCTTTGTGCCTTTTGCTTTTAATTCCGATGCGATTTCTGTGTTTCATCGTCAATGTGAAGGTCCAAGGATTACATTGAACCTGCAGTGGTGTATCGGAGACTAATACTGGTCTCACAGGAAATGCTCAAAACACCGACTTTAAAAAGAGTCTCTATTCTTGTACTTAAGGCGGCATTGTGCTTTTGTATTTAATTCCGATGCGATTTCTGTGTTTCATAGTCAATGTGAAGGTCCAAGGAATACTTTGAACCTGCAGTGGTGTATCGGAAACTAATACAGGTCTCACAGGGAATGCTCAAACACCGACTGTAAGAAGAGTCTCTATCCTTGTAATTAAGGCGGCATTGTGCTTTTGTATTTAATTCCGAAGCGATTTCTGTGTTTCCTCGTCAATGTGAAGGTCTAAGGAATACATTGAACCTGCAGTGGTGTATCGGAAACTAATACTGGCCTCACAGGAAATGCTCAAAGCACCGACTGTAAGAAGAGTCTCTATTCTTGTACTTAAGGCGGCATTGTGCTTTTGTATTTAATTCCGAAGCGATTTCTGTGTTTCCTCGTCAATGTGAAGGTCTAAGGAATACATTGAACCTGCAGTGGTGTATCAGAAACTAATACTGGTCTCACAGGAAAGGATCAAGGCACAGACTCAAAGAAGTCTCACTCTTCTAGCACTTAAGGCGGCATTGTGCCTTTTGTATTTAATTCCGATGTAATTTCAGTATTTCATCGTCAATGTGTATGTCCAAGGAATACATTGAACCTGCAGTTGTG
The DNA here is from genome assembly GCF_021461395.2 of Schistocerca americana. Lineage (NCBI taxonomy): Eukaryota > Metazoa > Arthropoda > Insecta > Orthoptera > Acrididae > Schistocerca > Schistocerca americana. The sequence goes on from NC_060123.1 coordinate 738,698,348, forward strand.
TATCGGAAACTAATACTGGTCTCACAGGGAGTGTTCAAGGCACAGACTGTAGAAAAGTCTCTATTCTTGTAATTAAGCTGGCATTGAGCCTTTTGTATTTAATTCCGATGCGATTTCTGTGTTTCATCGTCAATGCGAAGGTCCAAGGAATACATTAAACCTGCAGTCGTGTATCGGAAACTAATACAGGTCTCACAGGGAATGCTCAAACACCGACTGTAAGAAGAGTCTCTATCCTTTTAATTAAGGCGGCATTGTTCTTTTGTATTTAATTCCGATGCGATTTCTGTGTTTCTTTGTCAATGTGAAGGTCTAAGGAATACATTGAACCTGCAGTGGTGTATCGGAAACTAATACTGGTCTCACAGGAAATGCTCAAAACACCGACTGTAAGAAGAGTCTCTATTCTTGTACTTAAGGCGGCATTGTGCCTTTTGTATTTAATTCCGATGCGATTTCTGTGTTTCATAGTCAATGTGAAGGTCCAAGGAATACCTTGAACCTGCAGTGGTGTATCGGAAACTAATACTGCTCTCAGAGGGAATGCTCAAAGCACCGACTGTAAGAAGAGTCTCTATTCTTGTACTTAAGGCGGCATTGTGCCTTTTGTATTTAATTCCGATGCGATTTCTGTGTTTCATCGTCAATGAGAAGGTCCAAGGAATACATTGAACCTGCAGTGGTGTATCAGAAACTAATACTGGTCTCACAGGAAAGGATCAAGGCACAGACTCTAAGAAGTCTCACTCTTCTAGCACTTAAGGCGGCATTGTGCCTTTTGTATTTAATTCCGATGTAATTTCAGTATTTCATCGTCAATGAGTATGTCCAAGGAATACATTGAACCTACAGTGGTGTATCACAAACAAATACTGGTCTCACAGGGAATGCTCAAAGCACCGACTGTAAGCAGAGTCTCTATTCTTGTACTTAAGGCGGCATTGTGCCTTTAGAATTAAATTCCGATGTAATTTCAGTGTTTCATCGTCAATGTGTATGACAAGGAATTCATTGAACCTGCAGTGGTGTATCGGAAAATAATACTGGCTTCAAAGGGAATGCTCAAAGCACTAACTGTAAGAAGAGTCTCTATTCTTGTACATAAGCTGGCATTGTGCCTTATGTATTTAATTCCGATGTGATTTCTGTGTTTCATAGTCAATGTGAAGGTCCAAGGAATACTTTGAACCTGCAGTCGTGTATCGGAAACTAAGACTGGTCTCAGATTAAAGGATCAAAGCACAGATTCTAAGAAGTCTCACTCATCTTGCACCATAGGCGGCATTGTGCCTTTTGTATTTAATTCCGATGTAATTTTAGTGTTTCATCATCTATGTTTAGGTCCAAGGAATACATTGAGCCTGCAGTGGTGCATCGGAAACTAATACTGGTCACACAGGGAGTGTTCAGGGCACAGACTGTAGAAGAGGCTCTGATCTTGTACTTTACGCGGCATTGTGCTTCTTGTATTTAATTCCGATGCGATTTCTGTGTTTCATCGTCAATGTGAAGGTCCAAGAAATACATTGATCCTGCAGTGGAGTATCGGAAACTAATACTGGTCTCACAGGAAACGATCAAAGCACAGTCACTAAGAAGTCTCACTCTTCTGTCACCTAAGGCGGCATTGTGCCTTTTGTGTTTAATTCCGATGTAATTTGAGTGTTTCATCGTCAATGTGTCTGTCCAAGGAATACATTGAACCTGAAGTGGTGTATCGGAAACTAATACTGGTCTCACAGGGAGTGTTCAAGGCACAGACTGTTGAAGAGTCTCTGATCTTGTACTTTACGCGGCATTGTTCTTCTTGTATTTAATTCCGATGCGATTTCTGTGTTTCATCGTCAATGTGAAGGTCCAAGGAATACATTGAACCTGCAGTGGTGTATCGGATACTAATACTGGTCTCACAGGAAAGGATCAAAGCACAGACTTTAAGAAGTCTCACTCTTCTTGCACTTAAGGCGGCATTGTGCCTTTTGTATTTATTTTCCACGTAATTTGAGTGTTTCATCGTCAATGTGTATGTCCAAGGAGTAAATTGAACCTGCAGTGTTGTATCGGAAACTAATACTGGTCTCACAGGGAGTGTTCAAAGCACAGACTGTAGAAAAGTCTCTATTCTTGTACTTAAGCCGGCATTGTGCCTTTTGTATTTAATTCCGATGCGATTTCTGTGTTTCATAGTCAATGTGAAGGTCCAAGGAATACTTTGAACCTGCAGTGGTGTATCGGAAACTAATACTGCTCTCAGAGGGAATGCTCAAAGCATCGACGGTAAGAAGTGTATCCATTTTTGCACTTAAGGCGGCATTGTGCCATTTGTATTTAATTCCGATGTGATTTCTGTGTTTCAGAGTCAATGTGAAGGTGCACGGAATACTTTGAACCTGCAGTGGTGTATCGGAAACTAATGCTGGTCTCACAGGGAATGCTCAAAGCACCACCGGTAACAAGAGGCTCCTTTCTTGTACTTAAGGCGGCTTTGTGCCTTTTGCTTTTAATTCCGATGCGTTTTCTGTGTTTCATCGTCAATGTGGAGGTCCAAGGATTACATTGAACCTGCAGTGGTGTATCGGAAACTAATACTGGTCTCACAGGAAATGATCAAAACACCGACTTTAAAAAGAGTCTCTATTCTTGTACTTAAGGCGGCATTGTGCCTTTTGTATTTATTTCCGATGCGATTTCTGTGTTTCATAGTCAATGTGAAGGTCCAAGTAATACCTTGAACCTGCAGTGGTGTATCGGAAACTAATACTGTTCTCAGAGGGAGTGCTCAAAGCACCGACTATAAGAAGAGTCTCTATTCTTGTACTTAGGGCGGCATTGTGCCTTTTGTATTTAATTCCGATGCGATTTCTGTGTTTCTTCGTCAATGTGAAGGTCCAAGGAATACATTGAACCTGCAGTGGTGTATCGGAAACTATTACTGGCCTCACAGGGAATGCTCAAAACACCGACTTTAAAAAGAGTCTCTATTCTTGTACTTAAGGCGGCATTGTGCCTTTTGTATTTATTTCCGATGAGATTTCTGTGTTTCATAGTCAATGTGAAGGTCGAAGTAATACCTTGAACCTGCAGTGGTGTATCGGAAATTAATACTGGCTTCACAGGGAATGCTCAAAACACTAACTGTAAGAAGAGTCTCTATTCTTGTACTTAAGCCGGCATTGTGCCATTTGTATTTAATTCCGATGCGATCTCTGTGTTTCATAGTCAATGTGAAGGTCCAAGGAATACTTTGAACCTGCAGTCGTGTATCGGAAACTATTACTGGTCTCACATTAAAGGATCAAAGCACAGATTCTAAGAAGTCTCACTCATCTTGCACTAATGGCGGCATTGTGCCTTTTGTATTTAATTCCGATGTAATTTCAGTGTTTCATCATCAATGTTTAAGTCCAAGGAATACATTGAGCCTGCAGTGGTGCATCGGAAACTAATACTGGTCACACAGGGAGTGTTCAAGGCACAGACTGTGGTGGCAGCTCTGACCTTGTACTTTACGCGGCATTGTGCTTCTTGTATTTAATTCCGATGCGATTTCTGTGTTTCATCGTCAATGTGAAGGTCCAAGAAATACATTGAACATGCAATGGTGTATCGGAAACTAATACTGGTCTCACAGGAAACGATCAAAGCACAGACACTAAGAAGTCTCACTCTTCTGTCACCTAAGGCGGCATTGTGCCTTTTGTATTTAATTCCGATGTAATTTGAGTGTTTCATCGTCAATGTGTATGTCCAAGGAACACATTGAACCTGAAGTGGTGTATCGGAAACTAATACTGGTCTCACAGGGAGTGTTCAAGGCACAGACTGTAGAAGAGTCTCTGCTCTTGTACTTTACGCGGCATTGTGCTTCTTGTATTTAGTTCCGATGCGATTTCTGTGTTTCATCGTCAATGTGAAGGTCCAAGGAATACATTGAACCTGCAGTGGTGTATCGGAAACTAATACTGGTCTCACAGGAAAGGATCAAAGCACAGACTCTAAGAAGTCTCACCTATCTTGCACTTAAGGCGGCATTGTGCCTTTTGTATTTAATTCCGATGTGATTTCTGTGTTTCATAGTCAATGTGAGGGTCCAAGGAATACTTTGGACCTGCAGTGGTGTATCGGAAACTAATACTGCTCTCAGAGGGAATGCTCAAAGCATCGACGGTAAGAAATGTATCTATTCTTGCACTTAAGGCGGCATTGTGCCATTTGTATTTAATTCCGATGTGATTTCTGTGTTTCAAAGTCAATGTGAAGGTGCACGGAATACTTTGAACCTGCAGTGGTGTATCGGAAAATAATACTGGTCTCACAGGGAATGCTCAAAGCACCACCTGTAAGAAGAGTCTCTATTCTTGTACTTCAGGCGGCTTTTTGCCTTTTGCTTTTAATTCCGATGCGATTTCTGTGTTTCATCGTCAATGTTAAGGTCCAAGGATTACATTGAACCTGCAGTGGTGTATCGGAAACTAATACTGGTCCCACAGGAAATGCTCAAAACACCGACTTTAAAAAGAGTCTCTATTCTTGTACTTAAGGCGGCATTGTGCCTTTTGTATTTAATTCCGATGCGATTTCTGTGTTTCATAGTCAATGTGAAGGTCCAAGGAATACCTTGAACCTGCAGTGGTGTATCGGAAACTAATACTGCTCTCAGAGGGAATGCTCAAAGCACCGACTGTGAGAAGAGTCTCTATTCTTGTACATAGGGCGGCATTTTGCCTTTTGTATTTAATTGTGATGCGTTTTCTGTGTTTCTTCGTCAATGTGAAGGTCCAAAGAATACATTGAACCTGCAGTGGTGTATCGGAAACTATTACTGGCCTCACAGGGAATGCTCAAAACACCGACTGTAAGAAGAGTCTCTATTCGTGTAATTAAGGCGGCATTGTGTCTTTTGTATTTAGTTCCGATGCGATTTCTGTGTTTCATCGTCAATGAGAAGGTCCAAGGAATACATTGAACCTGCAGTGGTGTATCGGAAACTAATACTGGTCTCACAGGGAGTGTTCAAGGCACAGACTGTAGAAGAGTCTCTATTCTTGTACTTAAGCCGGTATTGTGCCTTTTGTATTTAATTCCGATGCGATTTCTGTGTTTCATCGTCAATGTGAAGGTCCAAGTAATACATTGAACCTGCAGTGTTAAATCGGAAACTAATACTGGTCACACAGGGAATGCTCAAAGCACCGAATGTAAGAAGGGTCTCTATTCTTGTAATTTAGGCGGCATTGTGTCTTTTGTATTTAATTCCGATGTAACTTCAGTGTTTCATCGTCAATGTGTATGACAAGGAATACATTGAACCTGCAGTGGTGTATCGGAAACTAATACTGGTCTCACAGGGAACGCTCAAAGCACCGACAGTAAGAAGAGTCTCTATTCTTGTACTTAAGTCGGCATTGTGCCTTTTGTATTTTATTCCGATGCGATTTCTGTGTTTCATCGTCAATGTGAAGGTCCATGGAATACATTCAACCTGCAGTTGTGTATCGGAAACTAATACTGGTCTCACAGGGAATGCTCAAAGCACCGACTGTAAGAAGAGTCTCTATTCTTGCACTTAAGGCGGCATTGTGCCTTTTGTATTTAATTCCGTTGTAATTTCAGTGTTTCATCGTCAATGTGTATGTCCAAGGAATACATTGAACCTACAGTGGTGTATCGGAAACTAATACTGGTCTCACAGGAAAGGCTCAAATAATGGACTCTAAGAAGTCTCACTCTTCTTGCATTAAGGCGGCATTGTGCCTTATGTATTTAATTCCGAAGTAATTTCAGTGTCTCATTGTCATTGTGTACGTCCAAGGAATACATTGAGCCTGCAGTGGTGTATCGGAAACTAATACTGGTCTCACAGGGAATGCTCAAAGCACCCACTGTAAGAAGAGTCTCTATTCTTGTACTTAAGGCGGCATTGTGCCTTTTGTATTTAATTCCGATGCGCTTTCTGTGTTTCATCGTCAATATGAAAGTCCAAGTAATACATTGAACTTGCAGTGGTGTATCGGAAACTAATACTGGTCTCACAGGGAATGCTCAAAGCACCGACTGTAAGAAGAGTCTCTATTCTTGTACTTAAGGCGGCATTTTGCCTTTTGTATTTAACTCCGATGCGATTTCTGTGTTTAATAGTCAATGTGAAGGTCCAAGGAATACTTTGAACCTGCAGTTGTGTATCGGAAACTAAAACTGGTCTCACAGGGAATGCTCAAAGCACTGACTGTAAGAAGAGTCTCTATTCCTGTAATTATGGCAGCCTTGTGCCTTTTGTATTTAATTCCGATGCGATTTCTGTGTTTCATTGTCAATGTGAAGGTCCAAGGAATACCTTGAACCTGCAGTGGTGTATCGGAAACTTATACTGCTCTCAGAAGGAATGCTCAAAGCACCGACTGTAAGAAGTGTCTCTATTCTTGTACTTAAGGCGGCATTGTGCCTTTTGTATTTAATTCCGATGCGATTTCTGTGTTTTATCCACAATGTGAAGGTCCAAGGAATACATTCAACCTGCAGTGGTGTATCGGAAACTAATACTGGTCTCACAGGGAATGCTCAAAGCACCAACTGAAAGAAGACTCTAAATTCTTGTAATTAAGGGGGCATTGTGCCTTTTGCATTTAATTCCGATTCGATTTCTGTGTTTCATCGTCAATGTGAAGGTCCGAGGAATTTATTGAACCTGCAGTGGTGTATCGGAAACTAATACTGGTCTCACAGGAAAGGATCAAAGAATGGACTCTAAGAAGTCTCACTCTTCTGGCATTAAGGCAGCATTGTGACTTTTTTATTTAATTCCGATGTAATTTCATTGCTTCATCGTCATTGCGTATATCCAGGGAATAGATTGAACCTGCAGTGGTGTATCGGAAACTAATACTGGTCTAACAGGGAATGCTCAAATCACCGACTGTAAGAAGAGTCTCTATTCTTGTACTTGAGGCGGCATTGTGCCTTTTGGATTTAATTCCGATGCGATTTCTGTGTTTCATCGTCAATGTGAAGGTCCAAGGAATACATTGAACGTGCAGTGGTGTATCGGAAACTAACACTGGTCTCACAGGGAATGCTCAAAGCACCGACTGTAAGAAGAGTCTCTAATCTTGTACTTAAGGCGGCATTGTGCCATTTGTTTTTAATTCCGATGCGAATTCTGTGTTTCATCGTCAATGTGAAGGTCCAAGGAATACATTGAACCAGCAGTGGCGTATCTGAAACAAATAGTGGTCCCACAGGGAATGCTCAAAACACCGACTGTAAGAAGAGTCTCTATTCTTGTAATTAAGGCGGCATTGTGCCTTTTGTATTTAATTCCGATGAGATTTCTGTGTTTCATCGTCAGTGTGAAGGTCCAAGGAATACATTGAACCTGCAGTGGTGTATCGGAAACTAATACTGGTCTCACAGGGAATGCTCAAAGCAACGACTGTAAGAAGAGTCTCTATAATTGTACTTAAGGCGGCATTGTGCCGTTTGTATTTAATTCCGATGCGATTTCTGTGTTTCATAGTCAATGTGAAGGTCCAAGGAATACTTTGAACCTGCAGTTGTGTATCGGAAACTAAAACTGGTCTCACAGGGAATGCTCAAAGCACTGACTGTAAGAAGAGTCTCTATTCTTGTACTTAAGGCGTCCTTGTGACTTTTGTATTTAATGCCGATGCGATTTCTGTGTTACATAGTCAATGTGAAGGTCTAAGGAATACCTTGAACCTGCAGTGGTGTATCGGAAACTAATACTGCTCTCAGAAGGAATGCTCAAATCACCGACTGTAAGAAGCGTCTCTATTCTTGTACTTAAGGCGGCATTGTGCCTTTTGTATTTAATTCCGATGCGATTTCTGTGTTTCATCGTCAATGTGAAGGTCTAGGGAATACATTTAACTTGCAGTGGTGTATCGGATACTAATACTGGTCTCACAGGGAATGCTCAAAGCACCGACTGTAAGAAGAGTCTCCATTCAAGTAATTAAGGCGGCATTGTGCCTCTTTTACTTAATTCCGATGCGATTTCTTTGTCTCTTCGTCAATTTGAAGGTCCAAGGAATACACTGAACCTGCAGTGGTGTATCGGAAACTAATACTGGTCTCACAGGGAATGCTCAAATCACCGACTGTAAGAAGAGTCTCTATTCTTGTACTTAAGGCCGCATTGTGCCTTTTGTATTTAATTCCGATGCGATTTCTGGGTTTCATCGTCAATGTGAAGGTCCAAGGAATACATTGAACCTGCAGTGGTGTATCGGAAACTAATACTGGTCTCACAGGGAATGCTCAAAGCACCGACTGTAAGAAGAGTCTCTATTCTTGTACTTAAGCGGCATTGTGCGTTTTGTATTTAATTCCGATGCGATTTCTGTGTTTCATCGTCAATGTGAAGGTCCAAGGAATTCATTGAACCTGCAGTGGAGTATCGGAAACTATTACTGGTCTCACATGAAAGCTCAAAGCACCGACTGTGAGTAGAGTCTCTATTGTTGTATTTAATTCGGCATTGTCCTTTTTGTATTTAGTTCCGATGCGATTTCTGTGTTTCATCGTCAATGTGAAGGTCCAAGGAATACATAGAGCCTGCAGTGGTGTATCGGAAACTAATACTGGTCTCACAGGAAAGGATCAAGGCACAGACTCTAAGAAGTCTCACTCATCTAGCACTAGGGCGTTATTGTGCCTTTTGTATTTATTTCCGATGAAATTTCAGTATTTCATCGTGAATGTGTATGTCCAAGGAATACATTGAACCTACAGTGGTGTATCGGAATCTAATACTGGTCTCACAGGGAATGCTCAAAGCACCGACTGTAAGAAGAGTCTCTATTCTTGTACTTAAGGCGGCATTGTGCCATTTGTATTTAATTCCGTTGGGATTTCTGTGTTTCATCGTCAATGTGAAGGTCCAAGGAAAACATTGAGCCTGCAGTGGTGTATCGGAAACTAATAATGGTGTCACAGGGAATGCTCAAAACACCGACTATAAGAAGAGTCTCTATTCTTGTACTTAAGGCGGCATTGTGCCTTTTGCATTTAGTTCCGATGCGATTTCTGTGTTTCATTGTCAATGTAGAGCTCCAAGCAATACTTTGAAACTGCAGTGGTGTATCGGAAACTAATACTGGTCTCACAGGGAATGCTCAAACCACCGACAGTTAGAAGAGTCTCTATTCTTGTAATTAAGTATGCATTGTGCCTTTTGTATTTAATTCCGAAGCGATTTCTGTGTTTCATAGTCAATGTGAAAGGCCAAGGAACACATTGAACCTGCAGTGGTGTATCGGAATCTATTATTGGTCTCAAAGGGATTGTTAAAAGCACCGACTGTAAGAAGAGTCTCTATTCTTGTACTTTGGCGGCCTTGTGCCTTTTGAAATTAATTCCGATGCGATTTCTGAGTTTCATCGTCAATGTGAAGGTCCAAGGAATACATTGAACCTGCAGTGGAGTATCGGAAACTATTAATGGTCTCACATGAATGCTCAAAGCACCGACTGTAAGTAGAGTCTCTATTGTTGTAATTAATTCGGCATTGTGCCTTTTGTATTTAGTTCCGATGCGATTTCTGTGTTTCATCGTCAATGTGAAGGTCCAAGGAATACATAGTACCTGCAGTGGTGTATCGGAAACTAAAACTGGTCTCACAGGGAATGCTCAAAGCACTGACTGTAAGAAGAGTCTCTATTCTTGTACTTAAGGCGTCCTTGTGACTTTTGTATTTAATGCCGATGCGATTTCTGTGTTACATAGTCAATGTGAAGGTCCAAGGAATACCTTGAACCTGCAGTGGTGTATCGGAAACTAATACTGCTCTCAGAAGGAATGCTCAAATCACCGACTGTATGAAGAGTCTCTATTCTTGTACTTAAGGCGGCATTGTGCCTTTTGCATTTAATTCCGATGCGATTTCTGTGTTTCATCGCGAATGTGGACGTCCAAGGAATACATAGAACCTGCAGTGGTGTATCGGAAACTATTACTGGTCACACAGGGAATGCTCAAAGCACCGACTGTAAGAAGAGGCTCTATTCTTGTAATTAAGGCGGCATTGTGCCTTTTGTATTTAATTTTGATGCGATTTCTGTGTTTCATCGTCAATGTGAAAGTCCATGGAATACATTGAACCTGCAGTGGTGTTTCGGAAACTAATACTGGTCTCTCAGGAAAGGATCAAGGCACAGACTCTAGGAAGTCTCACTCCTCTAGCACTTAAGGTGGCATTGTGCCTTTTGTATTTAATTCCGATGTAATTTCAGGATTTCATCGTCAATGTGTATGTCCAAGGAATTCATTGAACCTGCAGTGGTGTATCGGAAACGAATACTGGTCTCACAGGGAATGCTCAAAACACCGACTGTAAGAAGAGCATCTATTGTTGTACTTAAGGCGGCATTGTGCCTTTTGTATTTAATTCCGATGCGATTTCTGTGTTTCATCGTCAGTGTGAAGGTCCAAGGAATACATTGAATCTGCAGTGGTGTATCGGACACTAATACTGGTCTCACAAGGAATAGTCAAAGCACCGACTGTAAAAAGAGTCTCTATTGATGTAATTAAGGTGGCATTGTGCATTTTGTATTTAATTCCGATGCGATTTCTGTGTTCATCGTCAATGTGAAGGTCCAAGAAATGCATTGAACCTGCAGTGGTGTATCGGAAACTAATACCGGTTTCACAATGAATGCTCAAACCACCGACAGTAAAAAGAGTCTCTATTCTTGTACTTAAGGCTGCATTGTGCCTTTTGTATTTAATTCCGATGCAATTTCTGTTTTTTATCGTCAATGTGAGGGTCCAAGGAATACTTTGAACCTGCAGTGGTGTATCGGAAACTAATACTGGACTCACAGGAAAGTATCAAAGAATGGACTCTAAGAAGTCTCACTCTTCTTGCATTAAGGCGGCATTGTGTCTTTTGTATTTAATTCCGTTGTAATTTCAGTGTTTCATCTTCATTGTGTATGTCCACGGAATACATTGAACCTGCAGTGGTGTATCAGAAACTAATACTGGTTTCACAGGGAATGCTCAAAGCACCGACTGTAAGAAGAGTCTTTATTCTTGTACTTAAGACGGCATTGTGCCTTTTGTATTTAATTCCGATGCGATTTCCGTGTTTCTTCGGCAATGTGGAAGTCCAAGGAATACATTGAACCTGCAGTGGTGTACCGGAAACTAATACTGGTCTCACAGGGAATGCTCAAAGCACAGACTGTAAGAAGAGAGTGTGTTCTTGTACTTAAGGCGGCTTGTGCCTTTTGTATTTAATTCCGATGCGATTTCTGTGTTTCATCGTCAATTTGAAGGTCCAAGGAATGCATTGAACCTGCAGTGGTGTATCGGAAACCAATTCTGGTCTCACAGGAAAGGATGAAAGCACTGACTCTAAGAAGTCTCACTCTTCTTGCAATTAAGGCGGTATTGTGCCTTTTGTATTTAATTCCAATGTAATTTCAGTGTTTGATCGTCAATGTGAATGTCCAAGGAATACATTGAACCTGCAGTGGTGTATCGGAAACTAATACTGGTCTCACAGGGAATGCTCAAAGCAACGACTGTACGAAGAGTCTCTACTCCCTCACTTAAGGCGGCATTGTGCCTTTTGTATTCAATTCCGATGCGATTTCTGTGTTTCATCGTCAATGTGAAGCTCCAAGGAATTCATTGAACCGGCAGTGGTGTATCGGAAAATAATACAGGTCTCACAGGGAATGCTCAAAGCACCGACTGTAAGAAGAGTCTCTATTCTTGTACTTAAGGCGCCATTGTGCCTTTTGTATTTAATTAGGATGCGATTTCTGTAATTCATCGTCAATGTGAAGGTCCAAGGAATACATTGAACCTGCAGTGGTGTATCAGAAACTAATACTGGTCTCACAGGAAAGGATCAAAGCACAGACTCTAAGAAGTCTCACTCTTCTTGCACTTAAGGCGGCATTGTCCCTTTTGTATTTAATTCCGATGCGATTTCTGTGTTTCATCGTCAATGTGAAGGTCCAAGGAATACATTGAATCTACAGTGGTGTATCGGATACTAATACTGGTCTCACAGGGAATGCTCAAAGCACCGACTGTAAGATGAGTCTCTATTATTGTACTTAAGGCGGCATTGTGCCTTTTGTATTTAATTCCGATGCGATTTCTGTGTTTCGTCGTCAATGTGAAGGTCCAAGGAATACACTGAACATGCAGTGGTGTATCGCAAACTAATACAGGTCTCACAGGAAATGCTCAAAGCACCGACTGTAAGAAGAGTCTGTATTCGTGTACTTATGGCGGCTTAGTGCCTTTTGAGTTTAATTCCGATACGATTTCTGTCTTTCATATTCAATGTGACGGTCCAAGGAATGCATTGAACTTGCAGTGGTGTATCGGAAACTAATACTGGTCTCACAGGAGAGGATCAAAGCGCAGACTCTAAGAAGCCTCTCTCTTCTTGCAATTGAGGCGGCATTGTGCCTTTTATATTTAATTCCGATGTAATTTCAGTGTTTCATCGTCAATTTGTATGTCCATGGAATACATTGAACCTGCAGTGGTGTATCGCAAACCAATACTGATCTGACAGTGAGTGGTCAAAGCACCGACTGTAAGAAGAGTCTGTACTCTTGCACTTAAGGCGGCATTGTGCCTTTTGTATTCAATTCCGAGGCGATTTCTGTGATTCATCGTCAATGTGAAGGTCCAAGGAATACATTGAACCTGCAGTGGTGTGTCGGAAACTAATACTGGTCTCACAGGAAAGGATCAAAGCACAGACTCTAAGAAGTCTCACTCTTCTTGCAATTAAGGCTACATTGTGCCTTTTGTAATTAATTTCAATGTAATTTAAGTGTTTCATCGTCAATATGAATGTACAAGGAATACATTGAACCTGCAGTGGTGTACCGGAAACTAATACTGGTCTCACAGGGAATGCTCAAAGCAACGACAGTAATAAGAGTCTCTACTCCTCACTTAAGGCGGCATTGTGCCTTTTGTATTTAATTCCGATGCGATTTCTGTGTTTCATCGTCAATGTGAGGCTCCAAGGAATACATTGAATCTGCAATGGTGTATCGGAAACTAATACTGGTCTCACAGGGAATGCTCAAAGCACCGACTGTAAGAAGAGTCTCTATTCTTGTACTTAAGGCGGCATTGTAAATTTTGTATGTAATTCCGATGCGATTTCTGTGATTCATCGTCAATGTGACGGTCCAAGGAATACATTGAACCTGCAGTGGTGGATTTGAAACTAATACTGGTCTCACAGGAAAGGATCAAAACACAGACTCTAAGAGCACTCACTCTTGTTGCACTTAAGGCGGCATTGTGCCGTTTGTATTTAATTCCGATGCGATTTCTGTGTTTCATCGTCAATGTGAAGGCCCAAGGAATACATTGAACCTACAGTGGTGTATCGGAAACTAATACTGGTCTCACAGGGAATGCTCAAAGCACCGACAGTAAGAAGAGGCTCTATTCTTGTAATTAAGGCGGCATTGTGCCTTTTGTATTTAATTCCGATGCGATTTCCTTGTTTTATCGTGAATGTAAAAGTCCAAGGATTACATTGAACCTGCAGTGGTGTATCGGAAACTAATACTGGTCTCTCAGGAAAGGATCAAGGCACAGATTCTAAGAAGTCTCACTCTTCTAGCACATAAGGCGGCATTGTGACTTTTGTATTTAATTCCGATGTAATTTCAGTATTTCATCGTCAATGTCTATGTCCAAGGAATACATTGAACCTGCAGTGTTGTATCGGAAACTAATACTGGTCTTACTGGGAATGCTCAAAGCACCGACTGTAAGAAGAGCCTCTATTCTTGTACTTAAGTCGGCATTGTGCCTTTTGTATTTAATTCCGATGCGATTTGTGTGTTTCATCGTCAATGTAAAGGTCCAAGGAATACATTGAACCTGGAGTGGTGTATCGGAAACTAATACTGGTCTCACAGGGAATGCTCAAAACACCGACTGTAAGAAGAGTCTCTATTCTTGTACTTAAGGCGGCATTGTGCCTATTGTATTTATTTCTGATGCGATTTCTGTGTTTCATAGTCAATGTGAAGGTCCAAGGAATACTTTGAACCTGCAGTGGTCTATCGGAAACTATTACTGCTCTCAGAGTTAATGCTCAAAGCACCGACTGTAAGAAGTGTCACTATTCTTGAACTTAAGGCGGCATCGTGCGTTTTGTATTTAATTCCAATGCGATTTCTGTGTTTCATTGTCAATGTGAATGTCCAAGGAATACTTTGAACCTGCAGTGGTGTATCGGAAACTAATACTGGTCTCACAGGGAATGCTCAAAACACCGACTGTAAGAAGAGTCTCTATTCTTGTACTTAAGGCTTCCTTGTGCCTTTTGTATTTAATTCCGATGCGATTTCTGTGTTTCATAGTGAATGTGAAGGTCCAAGGAATACCTTGAACCTGCAGTGGTGTATCAGAAACTAATACTGCTCTCAGAGGCAATGCTCAAAGCACCGATTGTAAGAAGTGTCTCTATTCCTGTGCTTAAGGCGGTATTGTGCCTTTTGTATTTAATTCCGATGCAATGTCTGTGTTTCATCGCGAAAGTGGACGTCCAAGGAATACATAGAACCTGCAGCGGTGTATCGGAAACTAATACTGGTCACACAGGGAATGCTCAAAGCACCGACTGTAAGAAGAGGCTCTATTCTTGTAATTAAGGCGGCATTGTGCCTTTTGTATTTAATTTTGATGCGATTTCTGTGTTTCATCGTCAATGTGAAAGTCCAAGGAATACATTGAACCTGCAGTGGTGTTTCGGAAACTAATACTGGTCTCTCAGGAAATGATCAAGGCACAGACTCTAGGAAGTCTCACTCCTCCAGCACTTAAGGTGGCATTGTGCCTTTTGTATTTAATTCCGATGTAATTTCAGTATTTCATCGTCAATGTGTATGTCCAAAGAATTCATTGAACCTGCAGTGGTGTATCGGAAACGAATACTGGTCTCACAGGGAACGCTCAAAACACCGACTGTAAGAAGAGCATCTATTGTTGTACTTAAGGCGGCATTGTGCCTTTTGTATTTAATTCCGATGTGATTTCTGTGTTTCATCGTCAATGTGAAGGTCCAAGGAATACATTGAATCTGCAGTGGTGTATCGGACACTAATACTGGTCTCACAAGCAATACTCAAAGCACCGACTGTAAGAAGAGTCTCTATTGATGTAATTAAGGTGGCATTGTGTCTTTTGTATTTAATTCCGATGCGATTTCTGTGTTTCATCGTCAATGTGAAGGTCCAAGATATGCATTGAACCTGCAGTGGTGTATCGGAAACTAATACCGGTTTCACAATGAATGCTCAAAGCACCGACAGGAAAAAGAGTCTCTATTCTTGTACTTAAGGTGGCATTGTGCCTTTTGTATTTAATTCCGATGCAATTTCTGTTTTTTATCGTCAATGTGAGGGTCCAAGGAATACTTTGAACCTGCAGTGGTGTATCGGAAACTAATACTGGACTCACAGGAAAGTATCAAAGAATGAACTCTAAGAAGTCTCACTCTTCTTGCATTAAGGCGGCATTGTGTCTTTTGTATTTAATTCCGTTGTAATTTCAGTGTTTCATCGTCATTGTGTATGTCCACGGAATACATTGAACCTGCAGTGGTGTATCAGAAAGTAATACTGGTCTCACAGGGAATGCTCAAGCACCGACTGTAAGAAGAGTCTCTATTCTTGTACTTAAGACGTCATTGGACCTTTTGTATTTAATTCCTATGCGATTTCTGTGCTTCATCGTCAATGTGAAGGTCCAAGGAACACATTGAACCTGCAGTGGTGTATCGGAAACTAATACTGGTTTCACAGGGAATGCTCAAAGCAACGACTGTAAGAAGAGTCTCTACTCCCTCACTTAAGGCGGCATTGTGCCTTTTGTATTCAATTCCGATGCGATTTCTGTGTTTCATCGTCAATGTAAAGCTCCAAGGAATACATTGAATCTGCAGTGGTGTATCGGAAAATAATACAGGTCTCACAGGGAATGCTCAAAGCACCGACTGTAAGAAGAGTCTCTATTCTTGTACTTAAGGCGCCATTGTGCCTTTTGTATTTAATTTGGATGCGATTTCTGTAATTCATCGTCAATGTGAAGGTCCAAGGAATACATTGAACCTGCAGTGGTGTATCAGAAACTAATACTGGTCTCACAGGAAAGGATCAAAGCACAGACTCTAAGAAGTCTCACTCTTCTTGCACTTAAGGCGGCATTGTGCCTTTTGTATTTAATTCCGATGCGATTTCTGTGTTTCGTCGTCAATGTGAAGGTCCAAGGAATACACTGAACATGCAGTGGTGTATCGCAAACTAATACAGGTCTCACAGGAAATGCTCAAAGCACCGACTGTAAGAAGAGTCTGTATTCGTGTACTTATGGCGGCTTAGTGCCTTTTGAGTTTAATTCCGATACGATTTCTGTCTTTCATATTCAATGTGACGGTCCAAGGAATGCATTGAACTTGCAGTGGTGTATCGGAAACTAATACTGGTCTCACAGGAGAGGATCAAAGCGCAGACTCTAAGAAGCCTCTCTCTTCTTGCAATTGAGGCGGCATTGTGCCTTTTATATTTAATTCCGATGTAATTTCAGTGTTTCATCGTCAATTTGTATGTCCATGGAATACATTGAACCTGCAGTGGTGTATCGCAAACCAATACTGATCTGACAGTGAGTGGTCAAAGCACCGACTGTAAGAAGAGTCTGTACTCTTGCACTTAAGGCGGCATTGTGCCTTTTGTATTCAATTCCGAGGCGATTTCTGTGATTCATCGTCAATGTGAAGGTCCAAGGAATACATTGAACCTGCAGTGGTGTGTCGGAAACTAATACTGGTCTCACAGGAAAGGATCAAAGCACAGACTCTAAGAAGTCTCACTCTTCTTGCAATTAAGGCTACATTGTGCCTTTTGTAATTAATTTCAATGTAATTTAAGTGTTTCATCGTCAATATGAATGTACAAGGAATACATTGAACCTGCAGTGGTGTACCGGAAACTAATACTGGTCTCACAGGGAATGCTCAAAGCAACGACAGTAATAAGAGTCTCTACTCCTCACTTAAGGCGGCATTGTGCCTTTTGTATTTAATTCCGATGCGATTTCTGTGTTTCATCGTCAATGTGAGGCTCCAAGGAATACATTGAATCTGCAATGGTGTATCGGAAACTAATACTGGTCTCACAGGGAATGCTCAAAGCACCGACTGTAAGAAGAGTCTCTATTCTTGTACTTAAGGCGGCATTGTGAATTTTGTATGTAATTCCGATGCGATTTCTGTGATTCATCGTCAATGTGACGGTCCAAGGAATACATTGAACCTGCAGTGGTGGATTTGAAACTAATACTGGTCTCACAGGAAAGGATCAAAACACAGACTCTAAGAGCACTCACTCTTGTTGCACTTAAGGCGGCATTGTGCCGTTTGTATTTAATTCCGATGCGATTTCTGTGTTTCATCGTCAATGTGAAGGCCCAAGGAATACATTGAACCCACAGTGGTGTATCGGAAACTAATACTGGTCTCACAGGGAATGCTCAAAGCACCGACAGTAAGAAGAGGCTCTATTCTTGTAATTAAGGCGGCATTGAGCCTTTTGTATTTAATTCCGATGCGATTTCCTTGTTTTATCGTGAATGTAAAAGTCCAAGGATTACATTGAACCTGCAGTGGTGTATCGGAAACTAATACTGGTCTCTCAGGAAAGGATCAAGGCACAGATTCTAAGAAGTCTCACTCTTCTAGCACATAAGGCGGCATTGTGACTTTTGTATTTAATTCCGATGTAATTTCAGTATTTCATCGTCAATGTCTATGTCCAAGGAATACATTGAACCTGCAGTGTTGTATCGGAAACTAATACTGGTCTTACTGGGAATGCTCAAAGCACCGACTGTAAGAAGAGCCTCTATTCTTGTACTTAAGTCGGCATTGTGCCTTTTGTATTTAATTCCGATGCGATTTGTGTGTTTCATCGTCAATGTAAAGGTCCAAGGAATACATTGAACCTGGAGTGGTGTATCGGAAACTAATACTGGTCTCACAGGGAATGCTCAAAACACCGACTGTAAGAAGAGTCTCTATTCTTGTACTTAAGGCGGCATTGTGCCTATTGTATTTATTTCTGATGCGATTTCTGTGTTTCATAGTCAATGTGAAGGTCCAAGGAATACTTTGAACCTGCAGTGGTCTATCGGAAACTATTACTGCTCTCAGAGTTAATGCTCAAAGCACCGACTGTAAGAAGTGTCACTATTCTTGAACTTAAGGCGGCATCGTGCGTTTTGTATTTAATTCCAATGCGATTTCTGTGTTTCATTGTCAATGTGAATGTCCAAGGAATACTTTGAACCTGCAGTGGTGTATCGGAAACTAATACTGGTCTCACAGGGAATGCTCAAAACACCGACTGTAAGAAGAGTCTCTATTCTTGTACTTAAGGCTTCCTTGTGCCTTTTGTATTTAATTCCGATGCGATTTCTGTGTTTCATAGTGAATGTGAAGGTCCAAGGAATACCTTGAACCTGCAGTGGTGTATCAGAAACTAATACTGCTCTCAGAGGCAATGCTCAAAGCACCGATTGTAAGAAGTGTCTCTATTCCTGTGCTTAAGGCGGTATTGTGCCTTTTGTATTTAATTCCGATGCAATGTCTGTGTTTCATCGCGAAAGTGGACGTCCAAGGAATACATAGAACCTGCAGCGGTGTATCGGAAACTATTACTGGTCACACAGGGAATGCTCAAAGCACCGACTGTAAGAAGAGGCTCTATTCTTGTAATTAAGGCGGCATTGTGCCTTCTGTATTTAATTTTGATGCGATTTCTGTGTTTCATCGTCAATGTGAAAGTCCAAGGAATACATTGAACCTGCAGTGGTGTTTCGGAAACTAATACTGGTCTCTCAGGAAATGATCAAGGCACAGACTCTAGGAAGTCTCACTCCTCCAGCACTTAAGGTGGCATTGTGCCTTTTGTATTTAATTCCGATGTAATTTCAGTATTTCATCGTCAATGTGTATGTCCAAAGAATTCATTGAACCTGCAGTGGTGTATCGGAAACGAATACTGGTCTCACAGGGAACGCTCAAAACACCGACTGTAAGAAGAGCATCTATTGTTGTACTTAAGGCGGCATTGTGCCTTTTGTATTTAATTCCGATGTGATTTCTGTGTTTCATCGTCAATGTGAAGGTCCAAGGAATACATTGAATCTGCAGTGGTGTATCGGACACTAATACTGGTCTCACAAGCAATACTCAAAGCACCGACTGTAAGAAGAGTCTCTATTGATGTAATTAAGGTGGCATTGTGCCTTTTGTATTTAATTCCGATGCGATTTCTGTGTTTCATCGTCAATGTGAAGGTCCAAGATATGCATTGAACCTGCAGTGGTGTATCGGAAACTAATACCGGTTTCACAATGAATGCTCAAAGCACCGACAGGAAAAAGAGTCTCTATTCTTGTACTTAAGGTGGCATTGTGCCTTTTGTATTTAATTCCGATGCAATTTCTGTTTTTTATCGTCAATGTGAGGGTCCAAGGAATACTTTGAACCTGCAGTGGTGTATCGGAAACTAATACTGGACTCACAGGAAAGTATCAAAGAATGAACTCTAAGAAGTCTCACTCTTCTTGCATTAAGGCGGCATTGTGTCTTTTGTATTTAATTCCGTTGTAATTTCAGTGTTTCATCGTCATTGTGTATGTCCACGGAATACATTGAACCTGCAGTGGTGTATCAGAAAGTAATACTGGTCTCACAGGGAATGCTCAAGCACCGACTGTAAGAAGAGTCTCTATTCTTGTACTTAAGACGTCATTGGACCTTTTGTATTTAATTCCTATGCGATTTCTGTGCTTCATCGTCAATGTGAAGGTCCAAGGAATACATTGAACCTGCAGTGGTGTATCGGAAACTAATACTGGTTTCACAGGGAATGCTCAAAGCAACGACTGTAAGAAGAGTCTCTACTCCCTCACTTAAGGCGGCATTGTGCCTTTTGTATTCAATTCCGATGCGATTTCTGTGTTTCATCGTCAATGTAAAGCTCCAAGGAATACATTGAATCTGCAGTGGTGTATCGGAAAATAATACAGGTCTCACAGGGAATGCTCAAAGCACCGACTGTAAGAAGAGTCTCTATTCTTGTACTTAAGGCGCCATTGTGCCTTTTGTATTTAATTTGGATGCGATTTCTGTAATTCATCGTCAATGTGAAGGTCCAAGGAATACATTGAACCTGCAGTGGTGTATCAGAAACCAATACTGGTCTCACAGGAAAGGATCAAAGCACAGACTCTAAGAAGTCTCACTCTTCTTGCACTTAAGGCGGCATTGTCCCTTTTGTATTTAATTCCGATGCGATTTCTGTGTTTCATCGTCAATGTGAAGGTCCAAGGAATACATTGAACCTGCAGTGGTGTATCGCAAACTAATACAGGTCTCACAGGAAATGCTCAAAGCACCGACTGTAAGAAGAGTCTGTATTCGTGTACTTATGACGGCTTAGTGCCTTTTGAGTTTAATTCCGATACGATTTCTGTCTTTCATATTCAATGTGACGGTCCAAGGAATGCTTTGAACTTGCAGTGGTGTATCGGAAACTAATACTGGTCTCACAGGAGAGGATCAAAGCGCAGACTCTAAGAAGTCTCACTCTTCTTGCAATTGAGGCGGCATTGTGCCTTTTATATTTAATTCCGATGTAATTTCAGTGTTTCATCGTCAATTTGTATGTCCATGGAATACAATGAACCTGTAGTGGTGTATCGCAAACCAATACTGATCTGACAGGGAGTGCTCAAAGCACCGACTGTAAGAAGAGTCTCTACCCTTGCACTTAAGGCGGCATTGTGCCCTTTGTATTAAATTCCGAGGCGATTTCTGTGATTCATCGTCAATGTGAAGGTCCAAGGAATACATTAAACCTGCATTGGTGTGTCGGAAACTAATACTGGTCTCAGAGGAAAGGATCAAAGCACAGACTCTAAGAAGTCTCACTCTTCTTGCAATTAAGGCTACATTGTGCCTTTTGTAATTAATTTCAATGTAATTTAAGTGTTTCATCGTCAATATGAATGTCCAAGGAATACATTGAACATGCAGTGGTGTACCGGAAACTAATACTGGTCTCACAGGGAGTGCTCAAAGCAACGACAGTAATAAGAGTCTCTACTCCTCACTTAAGGCGGCATTGTGCCTTTTGTATTTAATTCCGATGCGATTTCTGTGTTTCATCGTCAATGTGAAGGTCCAAGGAATATATTGAACCTGCAGTGGTGTATCGGAAACTAATACAGGGGGCACATTGAAAGCTCAAAGCACCGACTGAAAGAAGAGTCTGTATTCTTGTACTTAGGGCGGCATTGTGCCGTTTGTATTTAATTCCGATGCGATTTCTGTGTTTCATCGTCAATGTGAAGGTCCAAGGAATACATTGAACCTGCAGTGGTGTATCGGAAGCTAATACTGGTCTCACAGGGAATGCTCAGAGCACAGACTGTAAGAAGAGTCTGTGTTCTTGTACTTAAGGCGGCATTGTGTCTTTTGTATTTAATTCCGATGCGATTTCTGTGTTTCATCGTCAATGTGAAGGTCCAAGGAATACATTGAACCTGCAGTGGTGTATCGGAAACTAATACTGGTCTCACAGGGAATGCTCAAAACACCGACTGTAAGAAGAGTCTCTATTCTCGTAGTTAAGACGGCATTGTGCATTTTGTATTTAATTCCGATGCGATTTCTGTGTTTCTTAGGCAATGTGGAGGTCCAAGGAATTTATTGAACCTGCAGTGGTGTATCGGAAACTAATACTGGTCTCACAGGAAAGGATCAAAACACTGACTCTAAGAAGTCTCAGTCTTCTTGCAATTAAGGCGGCATTGTGTCTTTTGTAATTAATTCCAATGTAATTTCAGTATTTGATCGTCAATGTGAATGTCCAAGGAATACGTTGAACCTGCAGTGGTGTATCAGAAACTAATACTGGTCTCACAGGGAAGGATCAAAGCACAGACTCTAAGAAGTCTCACTCTTCTTGCACTTAAGGCGGCATTGTTCCTTTTGTATTTAATTCCGATGCGATTTCTGTGTTTCATCGTCAATGTGAAGGTCCAAGGAATCCATTGAACCTGCAGTGGTGTATCGGAAAGTAATACTGGTCTCACAGGGAATGCTGATAGCACTGACTGTAAGAAGAGTCTCTATTCTTGTACGTAAGGCGGCATTGTGCCTTTTGTATTTAATTCCGATGTGATTTCTGTGTTTCATCGTCAATGTGAAGGTCCATGGAATACATTGAACAAGCAGTGGTGTATCGCAAACTAATACAGGCCTCACTGGGAATGCTCAAAGCACCGACTGTAAGAAGAGTCTGTATTCTTGTACTTAAGGCGGCTTAGTGCCTTTTGAGTTTAATTCCGATACGATTTCTGTCTTTCATATTCAATGTGACGGACCAAGGAATGCATTGAACGTGCAGTGGTGTATCGGAACTAATACTGGTCTCACAGGAAAGGATCAAAGCACAGACTCTAGGAAGTCTCACTCTTCTTGCAATTAAGGCGGCATTGTGCCTTTTGTATTTAATTCCGATGTAATTTCTGTGTTTCATGGTCAATGTGTATGTCCAAGGAATACATTGAACCTGCACTGGTGTATCGGAAACTAATACTGGTCTGACAGGGAATGCTCAAAGCACCGACTGTTAGAAGAGTCTCTACTCTTGCACTTAAGGCGGCATTGTGCCTTTTGTATTTAATCCCGATGCGATTTCTTTGTTTCATCGTCAAAGTGAAGGTCCAAGGAATACATTGAACCTGCAGTGGTGTATCGGAAGCTAATACTGGTCTCACAAGGAATGCTCAGAGCACAGACTGTAAGAAGAGTCTGTGTTCTTGTACTTAAGGCGGCATTGTGTCTTTTGTATTTAGTTCCGATGCGATTTCTGTGTTTCATCGTCAATGTTAAGGTCCAAGGAATACATTGAACCTGCAGTGGTGTATCGGAAACTAATACTGGTCTCACATGAAGGGACCAAACACAGACTCAAAGAAGTTTCACTCTTCTTGCAATTAAGGCGGCATTGTTCCTTTTGTATTTAATTCCAATGTAATTTCAGTGTTTCATCGTCAATGTGAATGTCCTAGAAATACATTGAACCTGCAGTGGTGTATCGAAAACTAATACTGGTCTCACAGGGAATGCTCAAAGCAACGACAGTAAGATAAGTCTCTACTCCCTCACTTGAGGCTGCATTGTACCTTTTATATTTAATTCCGATACGATTTCTGTGTTTCGTCGTCAATGTGAAGCACC
Organism: Schistocerca americana; assembly: GCF_021461395.2. NCBI lineage: Eukaryota > Metazoa > Arthropoda > Insecta > Orthoptera > Acrididae > Schistocerca > Schistocerca americana. The sequence continues at coordinate 738,721,683 of NC_060123.1, forward strand.
AAGGAATACATAGAATCTGCAGTGGTGTATCGGAAACTAATACTGGTCTCACAGGGAATGCTCAAAGCACCGACTGTAAGAAGAGTCTCTATTCTTGTACTTAAGGCGACATTGTGCCGTTTGTATTTAATTCCGATGCGATTTCTGTGTTTCATCGTCAATGTGAAGGTCTAAGGAATACATTGAACCTGAAGTGGTGTATCGGAAACTAATACTGGTCTCACAAGGAATGCACAAATCATCGACTGTAAGAAGAGTCAGTATTCTTGTACTTATGGCGGCATTGGGCCTTTTGTATTTAATTCCAATGCGATTTCTGTGCTTCATCGTCAATGTGAAGGTCCAAGGAATACATTGAACCTGCAGTGGTGTATCGGAAACTAATACTGGTCTCACTGGGAATGCTAAAAGCACCGAATGTAAGAAGAGTCTCTATTCTTGCACCTAAGTCGGCATTGTGCCTTTTGTATTTAATTGCCATGTAATTTCAGTGTTTCATCGTCAATGTGTATGTCCAAGGAATACATTGAACCTGCAGTGGTGTATCGGAAACTAATACTGGTCTCACAGGGAAAGCTCAAAGCACCGACTGTAAGAAGAGTCTCTATTCTTGTACTTAATGCGGCATTGTGCATTTTGTATTTAATTCCGATGCGATTTCTGTCTTTCATCGTCAATGTGATGGACCAAGGAATACATTGAACCTGCATCTGTGTATCGGAAACTAATACTGGTCTCACAGGAAATGCTCAAAGCACCGACTGTAAGAAGAGTCTCTATTCTTGTACTTAAGGCGCCATTGTGCCTTTTGTATTTAATTGCGATGCGGTTTCTGTGATTCATCGTCAATGTGAAGGTCCAAGGAATACATTGAACCTGCAGTGGTGTATTAGAAACTAATACTGGTTTCACAGGGAAGGATCAAAGCACAGACTCTAAGAAGTCTCACTCTTCTTGCTCTTAAGGCGGCATTGTCCCGTTTGTATTTAATTCCGATGCGATTTCTGTGTTTCATCGTCAATGTGAAGGTCCAAGGAATACATTGAACCTGCAGTGGTGTATCGGAAGCTAATACTGGTCTCGCAGGGAATGCTCAGAGCACAGACTGTAAGAAGAGTCTGTGTTCATGTACTTAAGGTGGCATTGTGCCATTTGTATTTAATTCCGATGCGATTTCTGCGTTTCATCGTCAATGTGAAGGTCCAAGGAATACATTGAACCTGCAGTGGTGTATCGGAAACGAATACTGGTCTCACAGGAAAGGATCAAAGCACAGACCCTAAGTAGTATCACTCTTCTTGCAATTTAGGCGGCATTGTGCCTTTTGTATTTAATTCCAATGTAATTTCAGTGTTTCATCGTCAATGTGAATGTCCAAGAAATACATTGAACCTGCAGTGGTGTATCGGAAACTAATACTGGTCTCACAGGAAATGCTCAAAGCAACGACAGTAAGAAGAGTCTCTACTCCCTCACTTGAGGCTGCATTGTGCTTTTTGTATTTAATTCCGATGCGATTTCTGTGTTTCGTCGTCAATGTGAAGCTCCAAGGAATACATTGAATCTGCAGTGGTGTATCGGAAACTAATACTGGTCTCACAGGGAATGCTCAAAGCACCGACTGTAAGAAGAGTCTCTATTGTTGTACCTAAGGCGGCATTGTGAGTTTTGTATTTAATCCCGATGCGATTTTTGTGTTTCATCATCAATGTGAAGGTCCAAGGAATACATTGAACATGCAGTGGTGTATTAGAAACTAATACTGGTCTCACAGGAAAGGATCAAAGCACAGACTCTAAGAAGTATCACTCTTCTTGCAATTAAGGCGGCATTGTGCCTTTTGTATTTAATTCCGATTTAATATCAGTGTTTCATCGTCAGTGTGTATGTCCATGGAATACATTGAACCAGCAGTGGTGTATCGGACACTAATACTGGTCTCACAGGGAATGCTCAAAGCACCGACTGTAAGAAGAGTCTCTATTCTTGTACTTAAGGCGGCATTGTGCCTTTTGTATTTAATCCCGATGCGATTTTTGTGTTTCATCATCAATGTGAAGGTCCAAGGAATACATTGAACCTGCAGTGGTGTATCGGAAACTAATACTGGTCTCACAGGGAATGCTCAAAGCAACGACAGTAAGATGAGTCTCTACTCCCTCACTTGAGGCTGCATTGTGCCTTTTGTATTTAATTGCGATGCGATTTCTGTGTTTCGTCGTCAATGTGAGGCTCCAAGGAATACATTGAATCTGCAGTGGTGTATCGGAAACTAATACTGGTCTCACAGGGAATGCTCAAAGCACCGACTGTAAGAGGAGTCTCTATTCTTGTACTTAAGGCGGCATTGTGCCTTTTGTATTTAATTCCGATGCGATTTCTGTGTTTCATCGTCAATGTGAAGCTCCAAGGAATACATTGAATCTGCAGTGGTGTATCGGAAACTAATACTGGTCCCACAGGGAATGCTCAAAGCACCGACTGTAAGAAGTCTCACTCTTCTTGCACTTAAGGCGGCATTGTCCCTTTTGTATTTAGTTCCGATGCGATTTCTGTGTTTCATCGTCAATGTGAAGGTCCATGGAATACATTGAACCTGCAGTGGTGCATCGGAAACTAATACTGGTCTCACAGGGAATGCACAAAACACCGACTCTAAGAAGAGTCAGTATTCTTGTACTTATGGTGGCATTGGGCCTTTTGTATTTAATTCCAATGCGATTTCTGTGTTTCATCGTCAATGTGAAGGTCCAAGGAATACATTGAACCTGAAGTGGTGTATCGGAAACTAACACTGGTCTCACGGGGAATGCTAAAAACACCGAATGTAAGAAGAGTCTCTATTCTTGCACCTAAGTCGGCATTGTGCCTTTTGTATTTAATTCCGATGTAATATCAGTTTTTCATCGTCAGTGTGTATGTCCATGGAATACATTGAACCAGCAGTGGTGTATCGGACACTAATACTGGTCTCACAGCGAATGCTCAAAGCACCGACTGTAAGAAGAGTCTCTATTGTTGTACCTAAAGCGGCATTGTGCCTTTTGTATTTATTTCCGATGCGATTTTTGTGTTTCATCATCAATGTGAAGGTCCAAGGAATACATTGAAGCTGCAGTGGTGTATCGGAAACTAATACTGGTCTCACAGGGAATGCTCAAAGCACCGACAGTAAGAACAGTCTCATTCTTGCACTTAAGGCGGCATTGTGCATTTGTATTTAATTGCCATGTAATATCAGTGTTTCATCGTCAATGTGTATGTCCAAGGAATACATTGAACCTGCAGTGGTGTATCGCAATCTAATACAGGTCTCACTGGGAATGCTCAAAGCACCGACTGTAAGAAGAGTCTGTATTCTTGTACTTAAGGCGGCTTAGTGCCTTTGGAGTTTAATTCTGATACGATTTCTGTCTTTCATATTCGATGTGCCGGTCCAAGGAATGCATTGAACGTGCAGTGGTGTATCGGAACTAATACTGGTCTTACAGGAAAGGATCAAAGCACAGACTCTAGGAAGTCTCACTCTTCTTGCAATTAAGGCGGCATTGTGCCTTTTGGATTTAATTCCTATGTATTTTCAGTGTTTCATGGTCAATGTGTATGCCCAAGGAATACATTGAACCTGCAGTGGTGTATCGGAAACTAATACTGGTCTGACAGGGAATGCTCAAAGCACCGACTGTTAGAAGAGTCTCTACTCTTGCACTTAAGGCGGCATTGTTCCTTTTGTATTAAATTCTTATGCGATTTCTGTGATTCATCGTCAATGTGAAGGTCCAAGGAATACATTGAACCTGCAGTGGTGTATCGGAAGCTAATACTGGTCTCACAGTTAATGCTCAGAGCACAGACTGTAAGAAGGGTCTCTGTTCTTGTACTTAAATCGGCATTGTGTCTTTTGTATTTAATTCCGATGCGATTTCTGTGTTTCATCGTCAATGTGAAGGTCCAAGGAATACATTGAACCTGCAGTGGTGTGTCGGAAACTAATACTGGTCTCACAGGAAAGGATCAAAGCACAGACTCTAAGAATTCTCACTCTTCTTGCAATTAAGACGGAATTGTGCCTTTTGTTTTTAATTCCAATGTAATTTCAGTGTTTCATCGTCAATGTGAATGTCCAAGAAATACAATGAACCTGCAGTGGTGTATCGGAAACTAATACTGGTCTCACAGGGAATGCGCCAAGCACCGACTGTAAGAAGCGTCTGTATTCTTGTACTTAAGGCGGCATTGTGCCTTTTGTATTTAATTCCGATGCGATTTCTGTGTTTCATCGTCAATGTGAAAGTCCATGGAATACATTGAACCTGCAGTGGTGTATCGGAAACTAATACTGGTCTCACAGGGAATGCACAAAACACCGACTGTAAGAAGAGTCAGTATTCTTGTACATATGGCGGCATTGGGCCTTTTGTATTTAATTCCAATGCGATTTCTGTGTTTCATCGTCAATGTGAAGGTCCAAGGAATACATTGAACCTGCAGTGGTGTATCGGAAACTAATACTGGTCTCACGGGGAATGCTAAAAGCACCGAATGTAAGAAGAGTCTCTATTCTTGCACCTAAGTCGGCATTGTGCCTTTTGTATTTAATTCCGATGTAATATCAGTTTTTCATCGTCAGTGTGTATGTCCATGGAATACATTGAACCAGCAGTGGTGTATCGGACACTAATACTGGTCTCACAGCGAATGCTCAAAGCACCGACTGTAAGAAGAGTCTCTATTGTTGTACCTAAAGCGGCTATGTGCCTTTTGTATTTAATTCCGATGCGATTTTTGTGTTTCATCATCAATGTGAAGGTCCAAGGAATACATTGAAGCTGCAGTGGTGTATCGGAAACTAATACTGGTCTCACAGGGAATGCTCAAAGCACCGACTGTAAGAACAGTCTCATTCTTGCACTTAAGGCTGCATTGTGCATTTGTATTTAATTGCCATGTAATATCAGTGTTTCATCGTCAATGTGTATGTCCAAGGAATACATTGAACCTGCAGTGGTGTATCGGAAACTAATACTGGTCTCACAGGGAATGCTCATAGCACCGACTGTAAGAAGAGTCTCTATTCTTGTACGTAAGGCTGCATTGTGCCTTTTGTATTTAATTCCGATGCGATTTATGTGTTTCATCGTCAATGTGTAGGTCCAAGGAACACATTGAACCTGCAGTGGTGTATCGCAATCTAATACAGGTCTCACTGGGAATGCTCAAAGCACCGACTGTAAGAAGAGTCTGTATTCTTGTACTTAAGGCGGCTTAGTGCCTTTTGAGTTTAATTCTGATACGATTTCTGTCTTTCATATTCGATGTGACGGTCCAAGGAATGCATTGAACGTGCAGTGGTGTATCGGAACTAATACTGGTCTTACAGGAAAGGATCAAAACACAGACTCTAGGAAGTCTCACTCTTCTTGCAATTAAGGCGGCATTGTGCCTTTTGTATTTAATTCCTATGTATTTTCAGTGTTTCATGGTCAATGTGTATGCCCAAGGAATACATTGAACCTGCAGTGGTGTATCGGAAACTAATACTGGTCTGACAGGGAATGCTCAAAGCACCGACTGTTAGAAGAGTCTCTACTCTTGCACTTAAGGCGGCATTGTTCCTTTTGTATTAAATTCTTATGCGATTTCTGTGATTCATCGTCAATGTGAAGGTCCAAGGAATACATTGAACCTGCAGTGGTGTATCGGAAGCTAATACTGGTCTCACAGGGAATGCTCAGAGCACAGACTGTAAGAAGAGTCTCTGTTCTTGTACTTAAATCGGCATTGTGTCTTTTGTATTTAATTCCGATGCGATTTCTGTGTTTCATCGTCAATGTGAAGGTCCAAGGAATACATTGAACCTGCAGTGGTGTGTCGGAAACTAATACTGGTCTCACAGGAAAGGATCAAAGCACAGACTCTAAGAATTCTCACTCTTCTTGCAATTAAGACGGAATTGTGCCTTTTGTTTTTAATTCCAATGTAATTTCAGTGTTTCATCGTCAATGTGAATGTCCAAGAAATACAATGAACCTGCAGTGGTGTATCGGAAACTAATACTGGTCTCACAGGGCAGGCTCCAAGCACCGACTGTAAGAAGCGTCTATATTCTTGTACTTAAGGCGGCATTGTGCCTTTTGTATTTAATTCCGATGCGATTTCTGTGTTTCATCGTCAATGTGAAAGTCCATGGAATACATTGAACCTGCAGTGGTGTATCGGAAACTAATACTGATCTCACAGGGAATGCACAAAACACCGACTGTAAGAAGAGTCAGTATTCTTGTACTTATGGCGGCATTGGGCCTTTTGTATTTAATTCCAATGCGATTTCTGTGTTTCATCGTCAATGTGAAGGTCCAAGGAATACATTGAACCTGCAGTGGTGTATCGGAAACAAATACTGGTCTCACAGGAAAGGATCAAAGCACAGACCCTAAGAAGTATCACTCTTCTTGCAATTTAGGCGTTATTGTGCCTTTCGTATTTAATTCCAATGTAATTTCAGTGTTTCATCGTCAATGTGAATGTCCAAGAAATACATTGAACCTGCAGTGGTGTATCGGAAACTAATACTGGTCTCACAGGAAATGCTCAAAGCAACGACAGTAAGAAGAGTCTCTACTCCCTCACTTGAGGCTGCATTGTGCCTTTTGTATTTAATTCCGATGCGATTTCTGTGTTTCGTCGTCAATGTGAAGCACCAAGGAATACATTGAATCTGCAGTGGTGTATCGGAAACTAATACTGGTCTCACAGGGAATGCTCAAAGCACCGACTGTAAGAAGAGTCTCTATTGTTGTACCTAAGGCGGCATTGTGCCTTTTGTATTTAATCCCGATGCGATTTTTGTGTTTCATCATCAATGTGAAGGTCCAAGGAATACATTGAACCTGCAGTGGTGTATCGGAAACTAATACTGGTCTCACAGGGAATGCTCAAAGCAACGACAGTAAGATGAGTCTCTACTCCCTCACTTGAGGCTGCATTGTGCCTTTTGTATTTAATTCCGATGCGATTTCTGTGTTTCGTCGTCAATGTGAGGCTCCAAGGAATACATTGAATCTGCAGTGGTGTATCGGAAACTAATACTGGTCTCACAGGGAATGCTCAAAGCACCGACTGTAAGAGGAGTCTCTATTCTTGTACTTAAGGCGGCATTGTGCCTTTTGTATTTAATTCCGATGCGATTTCTGTGTTTCATCGTCAATGTGAAGCTCCAAGGAATACATTGAATCTGCAGTGGTGTATCGGAAACTAATACTGGTCTCACAGGGAATGCTCAAAGCACCGACTGTAAGAAGTCTCACTCTTCTTGCACTTAAGGCGGCATTGTCCCTTTTGTATTTAATTCCGATGCGATTTCTGTGTTTCATCGTCAATGTGAAGGTCCATGGAATACATTGAACCTGCAGTGGTGTATCGGAAACTAATACTGGTCTCACAGGGAATGCACAAAACACCGACTCTAAGAAGAGTCAGTATTCTTGTACTTATGGTGGCATTGGGCCTTTTGTATTTTTATTCCAATGCGATTTCTGTGTTTCATCGTCAATGTGAAGGTCCAAGGAATACATTGAACCTGCAGTGGTGTATCGGAAACTAACACTGGTCTCACGGGGAATGCTAAAAACACCGAATGTAAGAAGAGTCTCTATTCTTGCACCTAAGTCGGCATTGTGCCTTTTGTATTTAATTCCGATGTAATATCAGTTTTTCATCGTCAGTGTGTATGTCCATGGAATACATTGAACCAGCAGTGGTGTATCGGACACTAATACTGGTCTCACAGCGAATGCTCAAAGCACCGACTGTAAGAAGAGTCTCTGTTCTTGTACTTAAATCGGCATTGTGTCTTTTGTATTTAATTCCGATGCGATTTCTGTGTTTCATCGTCAATGTGAAGGTCCAAGGAATACATTGAACCTGCAGTGGTGTGTCGGAAACTAATACTGGTCTCACAGGAAAGGATCAAAGCACAGACTCTAGGAAGTCTCACTCTTCTTGCAATTAAGGCGGCATTGTGCCTTTAGAATTTAATTCCTATGTATTTTCAGTGTTTCATGGTCAATGTGTATGCCCAAGGAATACATTGAACCTGCAGTGGTGTATCGGAAACTAATACTGGTCTGACAGGGAATGCTCAAAGCACCGACTGTTAGAAGAGTCTCTACTCTTGCACTTAAGGGGGCATTGTTCCTTTTGTATTAAATTCTTATGCGATTTCTGTGATTCATCGTCAATGTGAAGGTCCAAGGAATACATTGAACCTGCAGTGGTGTATCGGAAGCTAATACTGGTCTCACAGGGAATGCTCAGAGCACAGACTGTAAGAAGAGTCTCTGTTCTTGTACTTAAATCGGCATTGTGTCTTTTGTATTTAATTCCGATGCGATTTCTGTGTTTCATCGTCAATGTGAAGGTCCAAGGAATACATTGAACCTGCAGTGGTGTGTCGGAAACTAATACTGGTCTCACAGGAAAGGATCAAAGCACAGACTCTAAGAATTCTCACTCTTCTTGCAATTAAGACGGAATTGTGCCTTTTGTTTTTAATTCCAATGTAATTTCAGTGTTTCATTGTCAATGTGAATGTCCAAGAAATACAATGAACCTGCAGTGGTGTATCGGAAACTAATACTGGTCTCACAGGGAATGCTCCAAGCACCGACTGTAAGAAGCGTCTATATTCTTGTACTTAAGGCGGCATTGTGCCTTTTGTATTTAATTCCGATGCGATTTCTGTGTTTCATCGTCGATGTGAAAGTCCATGGAATACATTGAGCCTGCAGTGGTGTATCGGAAACTAATACTGGTCTCACAGGGAATGCACAAAACTCCGACTGTAAGAAGAGTCAGTATTCTTGTACTTATGGCGGCATTGGGCCTTTTGTATTTAATTCCAATGCGATTTCTGTGTTTCATCGTCAATGTGAAGGTCCAAGGAATACATTGAACCTGCAGTGGTGTATCGGAAACTAATACTGGTCTCACGGGGAATGCTAAAAGCACCGAATGTAAGAAGAGTCTCTATTCTTGCACCTAAGTCGGCATTGTGCCTTTTGTATTTAATTCCGATGTAATATCAGTGTTTCATCGTCAGTGTGTATGTCCATGGAATACATTGAACCATCAGTGGTGTATCGGACACTAATACTGGTCTCACAGGGAATGCTCAAAGCACCGACTGTAAGAAGAGTCTCTATTGTGGTACCTAACTCGGCATTGTGCCTTTTGTATTTAATTCCGATGTGATTTTTGTGTTTCATCATCAATGTGAAAGTCCAAGGAATACATTGGACCTGCAGTGGTGTATCGGAAACTAATACTGGTCTCACAGGGAATGCTGAAAGCACCGACTGTAAGAACAGTCTCTATTCTTGCACTTAAGGCGGCATTGTGCATTTGTATTTAATTGCCATGTAATTTCAGTGTTTCATCGTCAATGTGTATGTCCAAGGAATACATTGAACCTGCAGTGGTGTATCGGAAACTAATACTGGTCTCACAGGGAATGCTCATAGCACCGACTGTAAGAAGAGTCTCTATTCATGTACGTAAGGTGGCATTGTGCCTTTTGTATTTAATTCCGATACGATTTATGTGTTTCATCGTCAATGTGAAGGTCCAAGGAATACATTGAACCTGCAGTGGTGTATCGCAAACTAATACAGGTCTCACTGGGAATGCTCAAAGCACCGACTGTAAGAAGAGTCTGTATTCTTGTAGTTAAGGCGGCTTAGTGCCTTTTGAGTTTAATTCCGATACGATTTCTGTCTTTCATATTCAATGTGACGGTCCAAGGAATGCATTGAACGTGCAGTGGTGTATCGGAACTAATACTGGTCTTACAGGAAAGGATCAAAGCACAGACTCTAGGAAGTCTCACTCTTCTTGCAATTAAGGCGGCATTGTGCCTTTTGTACTTAATTCCGATGTATTTTCAGTGTTTCATGGTCAATGTGTATGTCCAAGGAAGACATTGAACCTGCAGTGGTGTATCGGAAACTAATACTAGTCTGACAGGTAGTGCTCAAAGCACCGACTGTAAGAAGAGTCTATATTCTTGTACTTAAGGCGGCATTGTGCCTTTTGTATTTAATTCCGATGCGATTTCTGTGTTTCATCGGCAATGTGAAGGTCCATGGAATACATTGAACCTGCAGTGGTGTATCGGAAACTAATCCTGGTCTCACAGGGAATGCACAAAACACCGACTGTAAGAAGAGTCAGTATTCTTGTACTTATGGCGGCATTGGGCCTTTTGTATTTAATTCCAATGCGATTTCTGTGTTTCATCGTCAATGTGAAGGTCCAAGGAATACATTGAACCTGCAGTGGTGTATCGGAAACTAATACTGGTCTCACGGGGAATGCTAAAAACACCGAATGTAAGAAGAGTTTCTATTCTTGCACCTAAGTCGGCATTGTGCCTTTTGTACTTAATTCCGATGTAATATCAGTGTTTCATCGTCAGTGTGTATGTCCAAGGAATACATTGAACCAGCAGTGGTGTATCGGACACTAATACTAGTCTCACAGGGAATGCTCAAAGCACCGACTGTAAGAAGAGTCTCTTTTGTTGTACCTAAGGCGGCATTGTGCCTTTTGTATTTAATTCCGATGCGATTTCTGTGTTTCATCAGCAAAGTGAAGGTCCAAGGAATACATTGAACCTGCAGTGGTGTATCGGAAACTAATACTGGTCTCACAGGGAATGCTCAAAACACCGACTGCAAGAACAGTCTCTATTCTTGCACTTAAGGCGGCATTGTGCATTTGTATTTAATTGCCATGTAATTTCAGCGTTTCATCGTCAATGTGTATGTCCAAGGAATACATTGAACCTGCAGTGGTGTATCGGAAACTAATACTGGTCTCACAGGGAAAGCTCAATGCACCGACTGTAAGACGAGTCTCTATTCTTATACTTATGGCGGCCTTGTGCCTTTTGTATTTAATTCCGATGCGATTTATGTGTTTCATCGTCAATTTGAAGGTCAAGGGAATACATTGAACCTGCAGTGTTGTATCGGAAACTAATACTGGTCTCACAGGAAAGGATCAAAGCACAGACTCTAAGAAGTCTCACTCTTCTTGTACTTAAGGCGTCATTGTGCCCTTTGTGTTTAATTCCGATGTAATTTCAGTGTTTCATAGGCAATGTATATGTCCAAGGAATTCATTGAACCTGCAGTGGTGTATCGGAAACTAATACTGGTCTCACGGGGAATGCTAAAAGCACCGAATGCAAGAAGAGTCTCTATTCTTGCACCTAAATCGGCATTGTGCCTTTTGTATTTAATTCCGATGTAATATCAGTGTTTCATCGTCAGTGTGTATGTCCAAGGAATACATTGGACCAGCAGTAGTGTATCGGACACTAATACTGGTCTCACAGGGAATGCACAAAGCACCGACTGTAAGAAGAGTCTCTATTCTTGTACCTAAGGCGGCATTTTGCCATTTGTATTTAATTCCGATGCGATCTCTGTGTTTCATCATCAATGTGAAGGTCCAAGGAGTACATTGAACCTGCAGTGGTGTATCGGAAACTAATACTGGTCTCACAGGGAATGCTCAAAGCACCGACTGTAAGAACAGTCTTTATTCTTGCACTTAAGGCGGCATTGTGCCTTATGTATTTAATTGCCATGTAATTTCAGTGTTTCATTGTCAATGTGTATGTCCAAGGAATACATTGAACCTGGAGTGGTGTGTCGGATTACTAATACTGGTCTCTCAGGCGATGCTCAAAGCACCGACTGTAAGATGAGTCTCTATTCTTGTACTTAAGGCGGCATTCTGCATTTTGTATTTAATTCCGATGCGATTTCTGTGATTCATCGCAATGTGAAGATGCAAGGAATAAATTGAACCTGCAGTGGTGTATCGGAAATTAATACTAGTCTCACAGGGAATACTCGAAGCACCGACTGTGAGAAGAGTCTCTATTCTCGTATTTAACGCTTCATTGTGCCTTTGGTATTTAATTCCGATGCGATTTCTGTGGCTCATCGTCAATGTGAAGGTCCAAGGAATACATTGAACCTGCAGTGGTGTATCGGAACTAATACCGGTCTCACAGGAAAGGATCAAAGGACAGACTCTAAGAAGTTTCACTCTTCTTGCAATTAAGGCGGCATTGTGCCTTTTGTATTTAATTCCGATGTAATTTCAGTGTTTCATCGTCAATGTGTATGTCCAAGGAATACATTGAACCTGCAGTGGTGTATCGGAAACTAATACTGGTCTGACAGGGAATGCTCAAAGCACCGACTGTTAGAAGAGTCTCTACTCTTGCACTTAAGGCGGCATTGTTCCTTTTGTATTAAATTCCGATGCGATTTCTGTGATTCATCGTCAATGTGAAGGTCCAAGGAATACATTGAACCTGCTGTGGTGTATCGGATACTATTACTGGTTTAACAGGGAATGCTCAAAGCACCGACTGTAAGAAGAGTCTGCATTCTTGTACTTAAGGCGGCTTAGTGCCTTTTGAGTTTAATTCCGATAAGATTTCTGTCTTTCATATTCAATGTGACGGTCCAAGGAATGCATTGAACGTGCAGTGGTGTATCGGAACTAATACCGGTCTCACAGGAAAGGATCAAAGCACAGACTCTAAGAAGTCTCACTCTTCTTGTACTTAAGGCGTCATTGTGCCCTTTGTGTTAAATTCCGATATAATTTCAGTCTTTCATAGGCAATGTATATGTCCAAGGAATTCATTGAACCTGCAGTGGTGTATCGGAAACTAATACTGGTCTCACGGGGAATGCTAAAACACCGAATGCAAGAAGAGTCTCTTTTCTTGCACCTAAATCGGCATTGTGCCTTTTGTATTTAATTCCGATGTAATATCAGTGTTTCATCGTCAGTGTGTATGTCCAAGGAATGCATTGGACCAGCAGTAGTGTATCGGACACTAATACTGGTCTCACAGGGAATGCTCAAAGCACCGACTGTAAGAAGAGTCTCTATTCTTGTACCTAAGGCGGCATTGTGCCATTTGTATTTAATTCCGATGCGATTTCTGTTTTTCATCATCAATGTGAAGGTCCAAGGAGTACATTGAACCTGCAGTGGTGTATCGGAAACTAATACTGGTCTCACAGGGAATGCTCAAAGCACCGACTGTAAGAACAGTCTCTATTCTTGCACTTAAGGCGGCATTGTGCCTTATGTATTTAATTGCCATGTAATTTCAGTGTTTCATCGTCAATGTGTATGTCCAAGGAATACATTGAACCTGGAGTAGTGTGCCGGATTACTAATACTGGTCTCTCAGGCGATGCTCAAAGCACCGACTGTAAGATGAGTCTCTATTCTTGTACTTAAGGCGGCATTGTGCATTTTGTATTTAATTGCGATGCGATTTCTGTGATTCATCGTCAATGTGAAGATGCAAGGAATAAATTGAACCTGCAGTGGTGTATCGGAAATTAATACTAGTCTCACAGAGAATACTCGAAGCACCGACTGTGAGAAGAGTCTCTATTCTCGTATTTAACGCTTCATTGTGCCTTTGGTATTTAATTCCGATGCGATTTCTGTGGCTCATCGTCAATGTGAAGGTCCAAGGAATACATTGAACCTGCAGTGGTGTATCGGAAACTAATACTGGTCTCACAGGGAATGCTCAAAGCACCGACAGTAAGAAGAGTCCGTATTCTTGTACTTAAGGCGGCTTAGTGCCTTTTGAGTTTAATTCCGATAAGATTTCTGTCTTTCATATTCAATGTGACGGTCCAAGGAATGCATTGAACGTGCAGTGGTGTATCGGAACTAATACCGGTCTCACAGGAAAGGATCAAAGGACAGACTCTAAGAAGTTTCACCCTTCTTGCAATTAAGGCGGCATTGTGCCTTTTGTATTTAATTCTGATGTAATTTCAGTGTTTCATCGTCAATGTGTATGTCCAAGGAATACATTGAACCTGCAGTGGTGTATCGGAAACTAATACTGGTCTGACAGGGAATGCTCAAAGCACCGACTGTTAGAACAGTCTCTACTCTTGCACTTAAGGCGGCATTGTTCCTTTTGTATTAAATTCCGATGCGATTTCTGTGATTCATCGTCAATGTGAAGGTCCAAGGAATACATTGAACCTGCTGTGGTGTATCGGATAGTAATTCTGGTTTAACAGGGAATGCTCAAAGCACCGACTGTAAGGAGAGTCTCTATATTTGTACTTAAGGTGGCATTGCGCCATTTGTATTTAATTCCGATGCGATTTCTGTGTTTCATCGTCAATGTGAATGTCCAAGGAATACATTGAACCTGCGGTGGTGTATCGGAAGCTAATACTGGCCTCACAGGGAATGCTCGTGCACAGACTGTAAGAAGAGTCTCTATTCTTGTACTTAAGGCGGCATTGTGCCTTTTGTATTTAATTCCGATGCGATTTCTGTGTTTCATCGTCAATGTGAAGGTCCAAGGAATACATTGAACCTGCAGTGGTGTTTCGGAAACTAATACTGGTCTCACAGGGAATGCACAATTCTGCGACTGTAAGTAGAGTCAGTATTCTTGAACTTATGGCGGCATTGGGCCTTTTGTATTTAATTCCAATGCGATTTCTGTGTTTCATCGTCAATGTGAATGTCCAAGGAATACATTGAACCTGCAGTGGCGTATCGGAAACTAATACTGGTTTCACAGGGAATGCTAAAAGCACCGAATGTAAGAAGAGTCTCTATTCTTGCACCTAAGTCGGCATTGTGCCTTTTGTATTTAATTCCGATGTAATATCAGTGTTTCATCGTCAGTGTGTATGTCCAAGGAATACATTGAACCAGCAGTGGTGTATCGGACACTAATACTGGTCTCACAGCGAATGCTCAAAGCACCGACTGTAAGAAAAGTCTCTATTGTTGTACTTAATGTGGCATTGTGCATTTTGTATTTAATTCCGATGCGATTTCTGTGTTTCATCGTCAATGTGATGGTCCAAGGAATACATTGAACCTGCAGCTGTGTATCGGAAACTAATACTGGTCTCACAGGAAAGGATCAAAGCACAGGCTATAAGAAGTCTCACTCTTCTTGCACTTAAGGCGTCATAGTGCCCTTTATATTTAATTCCGATGTAATTTCAGTGTTCCATCATCAATGTGTATGTCCAAGGAATACTTTGAACCAGCAGTGGTGTATCGGAAACTAATACTGGACTCACAGGGAATGCTCAAAGCACCGACTGTAAGAAGAGTCTCTATTCTTGTACTTAAGGCGGCATTGTGCCTTTTGTATTTAATTCCGATTCGATTTATGTGTTTCATCGTCAATTTGAAGGTCCAAGGAATACATTGAACCTGCAGTGGTGTATCGGAAACTAATACTGGTCTCACAGGAAAGGATCAAAGCACAGACTCTAAAAAGTCTCACTCTTCTTGTACTTAAGGCGTCATTGTGATCTTTGTGTTTAATTCCGATGTAATTTCAGTGATTCATAGGCAATGTATATGTCCAAGGAATTCATTGAACCTGCAGTGGTGTATCGGAAACTAATACTAGTCTCTCAGGGAATACTCGAGTCACCGACTGTGAGAAGAGTCTCTATTCTTGTACTTAAGGCTTCATTGTGCCTTTGGTATTTAATTCCGATGCGATTTCTGTGTTTCATCGTCAATGTGAAGGTCCAAGGATTACATTGAACCTGGAATGGTGTATCGGATTACTAATACTGGTCTCACAGGCGATGCTCAAATCACCGACTGTAAGAAGTGTCTCTATTCTGGTACTTAAGGTGTCATTGTGCCCTTTGCATTGAATTGCGATCTAATTTCAGTGTTTCATCGTCAAAGTGTATCTCTAAGAAATACATTGAACGTGCGGTGGTGTATCGGAAACTAATACTGGTCTCACAGGGAATGCTCAAAGCACCGACTGTGAGAAGAGTCTCTATTCTTGTACTTAAGGCGGCATTGTGCCTTTTGTATTTAATTCCGATGCGATTTCTGCGTTTCATCGTCAATGTGAAGGTCCAAGGAATACATTGAACCTGCAGTGGTGTATCGGAAAATAATACTGGTCTCACAGGGAATGCTCAAAGCACCGACTGCAAGAAGAGTCTCTATTCATGTACTTAAGGCGGCATTGTGCCTTTTGTATTTAATTCCGATGGGATTTCTGTGTTTCATCGACAATGTGGAGGTCCAAGGAATACATTGAGCCTGCAGTGGTGTATCGGAAACTAATACTGGTCTCACAGGGAATGCTCAAAGCACCGACTGTAAGAAGAGTCTCTATCCTTGTACTTAATAGCAGCATTGTGCCTTTTGTATTTAATTCCGATGCGATTTCTGAGTAGCATCGCCAATGTAAAGGTCCAAGGAATACATTGAACCTGCAGTGGCGTATCGGAAACTAATCCTGGTCTCACAGGAAAGGATCAAAGCACAGATCTTAAGAAGTCTCACTCTTCTTGTACTTAAGGCGTCATTGTGCTCTTTGTAATTAATTCCGATGTAATTTCAGTGTTTCATCGTCAATGTGTATGTCCAAGGAATACATTCAACCTGCAGTGGTGTATCGGTAACTAATACTTGTCTCACAGAGAATGCTCAAAGCACCGACTGTAAGAAGACTCCCTATTCTTGTACTGAAGGCGGCATTGTGCCTTTTGTATTTAATTCCGATGCGATTTCAGTGTTTCATCGTCAGTATGAAGGTCCAAGGAATAAATTGAACCTGCAGTGGTGTATCAGAAACTAATACTGGTCTCACAGGGAATGCTAAACGCACCGAATGTAAGAAGAGTCTCTATTCTTGCACCTAACGGCATTGTGCCTTTTGTATTTAATTCCGATGTAATATCAGTGTTTCATCGTCAGTGTGTATGTCCAAGGAATACATTGAACCGGCAGTGGTGTATCGGAAACTAATACTGGTCTCACAGGGAATGCTTAAAGCAACGACTCTAAGAAGCGTGTCTATTCTTGTACTTAAGGCGGCATTGTGCCTTTTGTATATAATTCCGATGCCATTCCTGTGTTTCATCGTCAATGTGACGGCCCAAGGAATACATTGAACCTGCAGTGGTGTATCGGAAACTAATACTGGTCTCACAGGGAATGCACAAATCACCGACTATAAGTAGAGTCAGTATTCTTGTACTTATGGCGGCATTAGGCCTTTTGTATTCAATTCCAATGCGGTTTCTGTGTTCCATCGTCAGTGTGAATGTCCAAGGAATACATGGAACCTGCAGTGGCGTATCGGAAACTAATACTGGTCTCACAGGGAATGCTAAACGCACCGAATGTAAGAAGAGTCTCTATTCTTGCACCTAAGTCGGCATTGTGCCTTTTGTATTTAATTCCGATGTAATATCAGTGTTTCATCGTCAGTATGTATGTCCAAGGAATACATTGAACCAGCAGTGGTGTATCGGACACTAATACTAGTCTCACAGGGAATGCTCAAAGCACCGACTGTAAGAAGAGTCTCTATTCTTGTACTAAAGGCGGCATTGTGCCTTTTGTATTTAATTCCGATGCGATTTCTGTGTTTCATCATCAATGTGAAGGTCCAAGGAATACATTGAACCTCCAGTGGTGTATCGGAATCTAATACTGGTCTCACAGGAAAGGATCAAAGCACAGACTCTAAAAAGTCTAACTCTTCTTGTACTTAAGGCGTCATTGTGATCTTTGTGTTTAATTCCGATGTAATTTCAGTGATTCATAGGCAATGTATATGTCCAAGGAATTCATTGAACCTGCAGTGGTGTATCGGAAACTAATACTAGTCTCATAGGGAATACTCGTGCCACCGACTGTGAGAAGAGTCTCTTTTCTTGTACTTAAGGCTTCATTGTGCCTTTGGTATTTAATTCCGATGCGATTTCTGTGTTTCATCGTCAATGTGAAGGTCCAAGGATTACATTGAACCTGGAATGGTGTATCGGATTACTAATACTGGTCTCTCAGGCGATGCTCAAAGCACCGACTGTAAGAAGAGTCTCTATTCTTGTACTTAAGGCGGCATTGTGCCTTTTGTATTTAATTCCGATGCGATTTCTGCGTTTCATCGTCAATGTAAATGTCCAAGGAATACATTGAACCTGCAGTGCTGTATCGGAAACTAATACTGGTCTCACAGGCAATGCTCAAAGCACCGACTGTAAGTAGTGTCTGTAATCTTGTACTTAAGGCGGCATTGTGCCTTTTGTATTTAATTCCGGTGCGATTTCTGTGTCTCATCGTCAATTTGAAAGTCCAAGGAATACATTCAACGTGCAGTGGTGTATCGGAAACCAATACTGGTCTCACAGGAAAGGATCAAAGCACAGTCTCTAATAAGTCTCACTCTTCTTGCACTTAAGGCGGCATTGTGCCTTTTATATTTAATTACGCTGTAATTTCAGTGTTCATCGTCAATGTGTATGTCCAAGGAATACATTGAACGTGCAGTGGTGTATCGGAATCTAATACAAGTTTCACAGGGAATGCTCAAAGCACCGACTGTAAGAAGAGTCTCTATTGTTGTACTTAATGCGGCATTTTGTCTTTTGTATTTAATTCCGATGCGATTTCTGTGTTTCATCGTCAATGTGAAGGTCCGAGAAATACATTGAACCAGCTGTGGTGTATCGGAAACTAATACTGGTCTCACAGGGAATGCTCAAAGCACCGACTGTAAGAAGAGTCTCTATCCTTGACCTTAATAGCGGCATTGTGCCTTTTGTATTTAATTCCGATGGGATTACTGTGTAGCATCGCCAATGTGAAGGTCCAAGGAATACATTGAACCTCCAGTGGTGTATCGGAAACTAATCCTGGTCTCACAGGAAAGGATCAAAGCACAGACCTTAAGAAGTCTCACTCTTCTTGTACTTAAGGCGGCATTGTGCCTTTTGTACATAATTCCGATGCCATTCCTGTGTTTCATCGTCAATGTGACGGCCAAAGGAATACATTGAACCTGCAGTGGTGTATCGGAAAATAATACTGGTCTCACAGGGAATGCACAAATCACCGACTGTAAGTAGAGTCAGTATTCTTGTACTGATGGCGGCATTGGGCCTTTTGTCTTCAATTCCAATGCGGTTTCTGTGTTCCATCGTCAGTGTGAATGTCCAAGGAATACATTGAACCTGCAGTGGCGTATCGGAAACTAATACTGGTCTCACAGGGAATGCTAAACGCACCGAATGTAAGAAGAGTCTCTATTCTTGCACCTAAGTCGGCATTGTGCCTTTTGTATTTAATTCCGATGTAATATCAGTGTTTCATCGTCAGTATGTATGTCCAAGGAATACATTGAACCAGCAGTGGTGTATCGGACACTAATACTGGTCTCACAGGGAATGCTCAAAGCACCGACTGTAAGAAGAGTCTCTATTCTTGTACTAAAGGCGGCATTGTGCCTTTTGTATTTAATTCCGATGCGATTTCTGTGTTTCATCATCAATGTGAAGGTCCAAGGAATACATTGAACCTGCAGTGGTGTATCGGAAACTAATACTGGTCTCACAGGAAAGGATTAAAGCACAGACTCTAAAAAGTCTCACTCTTCTTGTACTTAAGGCGTCATTGTGATCTTTGTGTTTAATTCCGATGTAATTTCAGTGATTCAAGGCAATGTATATGTCCAAGGAATTCATTGAACCTGCAGTGGTGTATCGGAAACTAATACTAGTCTCACAGGGAATACTCGAGTCACCGACTGTGAGAAGAGTCTCTATTCTTGTACCTATGGCTTCATTGTGCCTTTGGTATTTAACTCCGATGCGATTTCTGTGTTTCATCGTCAATGTGAAGGTCCAAGGATTACATTGAACCTGGAATGGTGTATCGGATTACTAATACTGATCTCTCAGGCGATGCTCAAAGCACCGACTGTAAGAAGAGTCTCTATTCTTGCACTTAAGGCGTCATTGTGCCCTTTGTATTTAATTGCGACGTAATTTCAGTGTTTCATCGTCAAAGTGTATGTCTAAGAAATACATTGAACGTGCGTAGGTGTATCGATAACTAATACTGGTCTCACAGGGAATGCTCAAATCACCGACTGTAGGAAGAGTCTCTATTCTTGTACTTAAGGCGGCATTCTGCCTTTTGTATTTAATTCCGATTTAATCAGAGTGTTCCATCGTCAATGTGAATAACCAAGGAATTCATTGAACATCCAGTGATGTATTGGAAACTAATACTGGTCTCACAGGGAATGCTGAAAGCACCGACTGTAAGAAGAGTCTCTATTCTCGTACTTAAATCGGCATTGTGCCTTTTGTATTTAATTCTGATGCGATTTCTGCGTTTCATCGTCAATGTGAAGGTCCAAGGAATACATTGACCTGCTGTGGTGTATGGGATACTAATACTGGTCACACAGGGATTGCTCAAAGCACCGACTGTAAGAAGAGACTCTATACTTGTACTTAAGGCGGCATTGTGCCTATTGTCCTTAATTCCGATGCGATTTCTGTGTATCATCGTCAATGTGAAGGTCCAAGGAATACATTGAACCTGCAGTGCTGTATCGGAAACTAATACTGGTCTCACAGGCAATGCTCAAAGCACCGACTGTAAGTAGTGTCTGTAATCTTGTACTTAAGGCGTCATTGTGCCTTTTGTATTTAATTCCGGTAAGATTTCCTAGTTTCATCGTCAATTTGAAGGTCCAAGGAATTCATTCAACCTGCAGTGGTGTATCGGAAACTAATACTGGTCCCACAGGGAATGCTCGAATCATCGACTGTAAGAAGAGCGTCTATTCTTGTACTTAAGTTGGCATTGTGCCTTCTGTATTTAATTCTGATGCCATTTCTGTGATTCATCGTCAATGTGAAGGTCCAAGGAATACACTGAACCTGCAGTGGTGTATCGGAAACTAATACTGGTCTCACAGGGAATGCTCAAAGCACCGACTGCAAGAAGAGTCTCTATTCATGTACTTAAGGCGGCATCGTGCCTTTTGTATTTAATTCCGATGGGATTTCTGTGTTTCATCGACAATGTGAAGGTCCAAGGAATACATTGAGCCTGCAGTGGTGTATCGGAAACTAATACTGGTCTCACAGGGAATGCTCAAAGCACCGACTGTAAGAAGAGTCTCTATTCTTGTCCTTAAGGCGGCATTGTGCCTTTTGTATATAATTCCGTTGCGATTTGTGTATTTTATCGTCACTGTGAAGGTCCAAGGAATACATTGGACCTGCAGTGGTGTATCGGAAACACTACTGGTCTCACAGGAAAGGATCAAAGCACAGTCTCTAAGAAGTCTCACTCTTCTTGCACTTAAGGCGGCATTGTGCCTTTTATATTTAATTACGATGTAATTTCAGTGTTCATCGTCAATGTGAAGGTCCAAGAAATCCATTGAACCAGCTGTGGTGTATCGGAAACTAATACTGGTCTCACAGGGAATGCTCAAAGCACCGACTGTAAGAAGAGTCTCTATTCTTGTACTTAATAGCAGCATTGTACCTTTTGTATTTAATTCCGATGCGATTTCTGTGTAGCATCGCCAATGTGAAGGTACAAGGAATACATTGAACCTGCAGTGGTGTATCGGAAACTAATCCTGGTCTCACAGGAAAGGATCAAAGCACAGACCTTAAGAAGTCTCACTCTTCTTGTACTTAAGGCGTCATTGTGCTCTTTGTAATTAATTCCGATGTAATTTCAGTGTTTCATCGTCATTGTGTATGTCCAAGGAATACATTGAACCTGCAGTGGTGTATCGGTAACTAATACTGGTCTCACAGGGAATGCTCAAAGCACCGACTGTAAGAAGAGTCCCTATTCTTGTACTGAAGGCGGCATTGTGCCTTTTGTATTTAATTCCGATGCGATTTCAGTGTTTCATCGTCAATATGAAGGTCCAAGGAATACATTGAACCTGCAGTGGTGTATCAGAAACTAATACTGGTCTCACAGGAAAGGATCAAAGCACAGACCCTAAGAAGTCTCACTCTTCTTGTACTTAAGGCGTCTTTGTGCCCTTTGTATTTAATTCCGATGTAATTTCAGTGTCTCATCATCAATGTGTATGTCCAAGGAATACATTGAAACTGCAGAGGTGTATCGGAAACTAATACTGGTTTCACAGGGAATGCTCAAAGCACCGACTGTAAGAAGCGTGTCTATTCTTGTACTTAAGGCGGCATTGTGCCTTTTGTATATAATTCCGATTCCATTCCTGTGTTTCATCGTCAATGTGACGGCCCATGGAATACATTGAACCTGGAGTGGTGTACCGGAAACTAATACTGGTCTCACAGGGAATGCTCAAATCACCGACTGTAAGTAGAGTCAGTATTCTTGTACTTACGGCGGCATTGGGCCTTTTGTATTCAATTCCAATGCGGTTTCTGTGTTTCATCGTCAATGTGAATGTCCAAGGAATACATTGAACCTGCAGTGGCGTATCGGAAACTAATACTGGTCTCACAGGGAATGCTAAACGCACCGAATGTAAGAAGAGTCTCTATTCTTGCACCTAAGTCGGCATTGTGCCTTTTGTATTTAATTCCGATGTAATATCGGTGTTTCAACGTCAGTGTGTATGTCCAAGGAATTCACTGAACCAGCAGTGGTGTATCGGACTCTAATACTGGTCTCACAGGGAATGCTCAAAGCACCGACTGTAAGAAGAGTCTCTATTCTTGTACTAAAGGCGGCATTGTGCCTTTTGTATTTAATTCCGATGCGATTTCTGTGTTTCATCATCAATGTGAAGGTCCAAGGAATACATGGAACCTGCAGTGGTGTATCGGAAACTAATACTGGTCTCACAGGGAATGCTCAAAGCACCAACTGTAAGAAGAGCCTCTATTCTTGCACTTAAGGCGGCATTGTGCATTTTGTATTTAATTGCCATGTAATTTCAGCGTTTCATCGTCAATGTGTATGTCCAAGGAATACATTGAACCTGCAGTGGTGTATCGGAAACTAATACTGGTCTCACAGGGAAAGCTCAAAGCACCGACTGTAAGAAGAGTCTCTATTCTTGTACTTAAGGCGGCATAGTGCCTTTTGTATTTAATTCCGATGCGATTTCTGTGTTTCATCGTCAATGTGAAGGTCCAAGGAATACATTGAACCAGCAGTGGTGTAACGGAAACTAATACTGGTCTCACAGGGAATGCTCACAGCACCGACTGTAAGAAGAGTCTCTATTCTTGTACTTAAGGCAGCATTGTGCCCTTTGTATTTAATTCCGATGCGATTTCTATGTAGCATCGTCAATGTGAAGGTCCAAGGAATACATTGAACATGCAGTGGTGTATCGGAAACTAATACTGGTCTCACAGGAAAGGATCAAAGCACAGACCTTTCGAATTGGCACTCTTCTTGTACGTAAGGCGTCATTGTGCCCTTTGTATTAATTCCGATGTAATTTCAGTGTTTCATCGTCAATGTGTATGTCCAAGGAATACTTTGAACCTGCAGTGGTGTATCGGAAACTAATACTAGTCTCACACAGTATGCTCAAAGCTCCAACTGTAAGTAGAGTCTCTATTCTTGTACTTAAGGCGGCATTGTGGCTTTTGTATTTAATTCCCATGTAATTTCTGTGTTTCATCGTCCATGTGAAGGTCCAAGGAATACATTGATCCTGCAGTGGTGTATCGGAAACTAAAACTGGTCTCACAGGGAATGCTCAATGCACCGACTGCAAGAAGAGTCTCAATTCTTGTGCTTAAGGCGGCATTGTGCCTTTTGTTTTTAATTCCGATGCGATTTCTGTGTTTCATCGTCAATGTGAAGCTCCAAGGAATACAATCAACCTGCAGTGGTGTATCGAAAACTAATACTGGTCTCACAGGGAATGCTGAAAGCACCGACAGTAAGAAGAGTCTCTATTCTTGTACGTAAGGCGGCATTGTGCCTGTTGTATTTAATTCCGATGCGATTTCTGTGTTTCATCGTCAATGTGAAGGTCCAAGGAATACATTGAACCAGCAGTGGTCTATCGGAAACTAATATTAGTCTCACAGGGAATGCTCAAAGCACCGACTGTAAGAAGAGTTTCTATTCTTGTAGTTCAGGAGGCATTGTGGCTTTTGTATTTAATTCCGATGTAATTTCAGTGTTTCATCGTCAATGTGTATGTCCAAGGAATACATTGAACCTGCAGTGGTGTATCGGAAACTAATACTGGCCTCACAGGGAATGCTCAAAGCACCGACTGTAAGAAGAGTCTCTATTCTTGTAATTAAGGCGGCATTGTGCCTTTTGTATTTAATTCCGATGCGATTTCTGTGTTTCATCGTCAATGTGAAGTTCCAAGGAGTACATTGAACCAGCAGTGGTGTATCGGAAACTAATACAGGTCTCACAGGCACTGCTCAAAGCACCGACTGTAAGAAGAGTCTCTATTCTTGTACTTATGGCGGCATTCTGCCCCTTGTATTTAATTCCGATGCGATTTCTGTGTTTCATCGTCAATGTGAAGGTCCAAGGAATACATTGAAACTGCAGTGGTGTATCGGAAACTAATACTGGTCTCACAGGGAATACTCGACGCACCGGCTGTGAGAAGAGTCTCTGTTCTTGTACTTAAGGCGGCATTGTGCCTTTGGTATTTAATTCCGATGCGATTTCTGTGTTTCATCGTCAATGTGAATATCTAAGGAATACATTGAACCTGCAGTGGTGTATCGGAAACTAAAACTGGTCTCACAGGGAATGCTCAATGCACCGACTGTAAGAAGTGTCTCTTTTCTTGTACTTGAGGCGGCATTGTTCCTTTTGTATTTAATTCCGATGTAATTTCAGTGTTTCATCGTCAATTTGTATGTCCAAGGACGACATTGAACCTGCAATGGTGTATCGGATACTAATACTGGTCTCACAGGGCATGCTCAAAGCACCGACTGCAAGAAGAGTCTCAATTCTTGTGCTTAAGGCGGCATTGTGCCTTTTGTTTTTAATTCCGATGCGATTTCTGTGTTTCATCGTCAATGTGAAGCTCCAAGGAATACAATCAACCTGCAGTGGTGTATCGAAAACTAATACTGGTCTCACAGGGAATGCTGAAAGCACCGACAGTAAGAAGAGTCTCTATTCTTGTACGTAAGGCGGCATTGTGCCTGTTGTATTTAATTCCGATGCGATTTCTGTGTTTCATCGTCAATGTGAAGGTCCAAGGAATACATTGAACCAGCAGTGGTCTATCGGAAACTAATATTAGTCTCACAGGGAATGCTCAAAGCACCGACTGTAAGAAGAGTTTCTATTCTTGTAGTTCAGGAGGCATTGTGGCTTTTGTATTTAATTCCGATGTAATTTCAGTGTTTCATCGTCAATGTGTATGTCCAAGGAATACATTGAACCTGCAGTGGTGTATCGGAAACTAATACTGGCCTCACAGGGAATGCTCAAAGCACCGACTGTAAGAAGAGTCTCTATTCTTGTAATTAAGGCGGCATTGTGCCTTTTGTATTTAATTCCGATGCGATTTCTGTGTTTCATCGTCAATGTGAAGTTCCAAGGAGTACATTGAACCAGCAGTGGTGTATCGGAAACTAATACAGGTCTCACAGGCACTGCTCAAAGCACCGACTGTAAGAAGAGTCTCTATTCTTGTACTTATGGCGGCATTCTGCCCCTTGTATTTAATTCCGATGCGATTGTTGTGTTTCATCGTCAATGTGAAGGTCCAAGGAATACATTGAAACTGCAGTGGTGTATCGGAAACTAATACTGGTCTCACAGGGAATACTCGACGCACCGGCTGTGAGAAGAGTCTCTGTTCTTGTACTTAAGGCGGCATTGTGCCTTTGGTATTTAATTCCGATGCGATTTCTGTGTTTTATCGTCAATGTGAATATCTAAGGAATACATTGAACCTGCAGTGGTGTATCGGAAACTAATACTGG
This sequence comes from Schistocerca americana, assembly GCF_021461395.2. NCBI lineage: Eukaryota > Metazoa > Arthropoda > Insecta > Orthoptera > Acrididae > Schistocerca > Schistocerca americana. The sequence continues at coordinate 738,747,515 of NC_060123.1, forward strand.
TCTCACAGGGCATGCTCAAATCACCGACTGTAAGTAGAGTCTGTATTCTTGTACATAAGGCGGCATTGTGCCTTTTGTATTTAATTCCGATGCGATATCTGTGTTTCATCGTCAATGTCAAGGCCCAAGGAATACATTGAAGCTGCAGTGGTTTATCGGGAACTAATACTGTTCTCACAGGGAATGCTCAAAGCACCGACTGTAAGAAGAGTGTCTATTCTTGTACTAAAGGCGGCATTGTGCCCTTTGTATTTAATTCCGATGCCATATCTGTGTTTCATCGTCGATGTATATGTCCAAGTAATACATTGAACCTGAAGTGTTGTACTGGATACTATTACTGGTCTCACAGAGAATGCTCAAAGCATCGACTGTATGAAGAATCTCTATTCTTGTACTTAAGGCGGCATTGTGCCTTTTTGTATTTAATTCCGATGCGATTTCTGTATTTCATCGTCAATGTGAAGGTCCAAGGAATACATTGAACCTGCAGTGGTGTATCGGAAACTAATACTGGTCTCACAGGAAATGCTCAAAGCACCGACTGTAAGTAGAGTCTGTATTCTTGTACTTAAGGCGGCATTGTGCCTTTTGAATTTAATTCCGATGCCATTTCTGTGTTTCATGGTCGATGTGAAAGTCCAAGGAATACACTGAACCTGCAGTGGTGTATCAAAAACTAATACTGGTCTCACAGGGAATGCTCAAAACACCGACTGTAAGAAGAGTCTCTATTCCTGTACCAAAGGCGGCATTGTGCATTTTGTATTTAATTCCGATGCGATTTTTGTGTGTAATCGTCAATGTTAAGGTCCAAGGAATACATTGAACCTGCAGTAGCGTATCGGAAACTAATACAGGTCACACTGGAAAGGATCAAAACACAGACTCTAAGAAGTCTCACTCTGCTTGTACTTAAGGCGTCATTGTGCTCTCTATATTTAATGCCGATGTAATTTCAGTGTTTCATCGTCAATGCGTATTTCCAAGGAATACATTGAACCTGCAGTGGTGTATCGGAAACTAATACTGGCCTCACAGGGAATGCTCAAAGCACCGACAGTAAGAAGAGTCTCTATTCTTGTACTTAAGGCGGCATTGTTCCTTTTGCATTTAATTCCGATGTAATTTCAGTGTTTCATCGTCAATGTGTGTGTCGAAGGAATACATTGAATCTGCAGTGGTGTATCGGATACTAATACTGGTCTCACAGGGAATGTTAAAAGCACAAACTGTAAGAAGAGTCTCTATTCTTGTACTTAAGGCTGCATTGTGCCTATTGTATTTATTTCCGCTGCAATTTCTGTGTTTCATCGTCAATGTGAAGGTCCAAGGAATACATTGAACGTGCAGTGGTGTATCGGAAACTAATACTGGCCTCACAGGGAATGCTCAAAGCACCGACAGTAAGAAGAGTCTCTATTCTTGTACTTAAGGCGGCATTGTTCCTTTTGCATTTAATTCCGATGTAATTTCAGTGTTTCATCGTCAATGTGTGTGTCCAAGGAATACATTGAATCTGCAGTGGTGTATCGGATACTAATACTGGTCTCACAGGGAATGCTCAAAGCACAAACTGTAAGAAGAGTCTCTATTCTTGTACTTAAGGCTGCATTGTGCCTATTGTATTTAATTCCGCTGCAATTTCTGTGTTTCATCGTCAATGTGAAGGTCCAAGGAATACATTGAACCTGCAGTGGTGTATCGGAAACTAATACTGGTCTTACAGGGAATGCTCAAAGCACCGACTGTAAGAAGGGTCTCTATTCTTGTACTTAAGGCGGCATTGGGCCTTTTGTATTTAATTCCGATGCGATTTCTGTCTTTCATCGTCAATGTGAAGGTCTAAGGAATACATTGAACCGGCAGTGGTATATCGGAAACTAATACTGGTCTCACAGGAAATGCTCTAAGCACCGACTGTAAGAAGAGTGTCTAATCTTGTACTTAAGGCGGCATTGTGCTCTTTGTATTTAATTCCGATGCGAATTCAGTGTTTCATCGTCTATGTGAAGGTCCAAGGAATACATTAAAACTGCAGTGGTGTATCGAAAACTAATACTGGTCTCACACGGAATTCTCTAAGCACCGACTGTAAGTAGAGTCTGTATTCTTGTACTTAAGGCTGCATTGTGCCTTTTGTATTTAATTCCGATATAATTTCTGTGTTACATCGTCAATGTGAAGGTCCAAGGAATACATTGAACCTGCAGTGGTGTATCGGAAACTAATACTGGCCTCACAGGTAATGCTCAAAGCACCGACTGTAAGAAGAGTGTTTATTCTTGTACTTAAGGCGGCATTGTGCCCTTTGTATTTAATTCCGATGTAATTTCAGTGTTTCATCGTCAATGCGCATTTCCAAGGAATACATTGAACCTGCAGTGGTGTATCGGAAACTAATACTGGTCTCACAGGGAATGCTCATAGCACCGACAGTAAGAAGAGTCTCTATTCTTGTACTTAAGGCGGCATTGTTCCTTTTGTATTCAATTCCGATGTATTTTCAGTGTTGCATCGTCAATGTGTATGTCCAAGGAATACATTGAATCTGCAGTGGTGTATCGGATACTAATACTGGTCTCACAGGGAATGCTCAAAGCACCGACTGTAAGAGAGTCTCAATTCCTGTACTTAAGGCGGCATTGGGCCTTTTGTATTTAATTCCGATGCGATTTCTGTCTTTCATCGTCAATGTGAAGGTCCAAGGAATACATTGAACCTGCAGTGGTGTATCGGAAACTAATACTGGTCTCACAGGGAATGCTCAAAGCACCGACTGTAAGAAGAGTCTCTATTCTTGTACTTAAGGCGAAATTGTGCCTTTTGTATTTAATTCCGATGCGATTTCTGTGTATAATCGTCAATGTGAAGGTCCAAGGTATACATTGAACCTGCAGTGGTGAATCGGAAACTAAAACTGGTCTCACAGGGAATGCTCAAAGCACCGACTATATGAAGAGTCTCTATTCTTGTACTTAAGGCGGCATTGTGCCTTTTGTATTTAATTCCGATGCGATTTCTGTGTTTCATCGTCAATGTGAAGGTCCAAGGAAGACATTGGACCTGCAGTGGTGTATCGGAAACTAATACTGGTCTCAGAGGGAATGCTCAAAGGTCAGACTGTAAGAAGAGTCTCTATTCTTGTACTTAAGACGGCATTGTGCCTTTTTTATTTAATTCCGATACGATTTCTGTGTTTCATCGTCGATGTGTATGTCCAAGGAATACATTTAACCTGCAGTGGCGTATCGGAATCTAATACGGGTCGCACAGGAAAGGATCAAAACACAGACTCTAAGAAGTCTCACTCTGCTTGTACTTAAGGCGTCATTGTGCCCTTTGTAATTAATTCAGATGTAATTTCAGTGTTTCATCGTCAATGCTTATTTCCAAGGAATACATTTAACCAGCAGTGGTGTATCGGAAACTGATACTGGTCTCACGGGGAATGCTCAAAGTACTGACAGTAAGAAGAGTCTCTATTCTTGTACTTAAGGCGGCATTGTTCCTTTTTTATTTAATTCCGATGTAATTTCAGTGTTTCATCGTCAATGTGAAGGTCCAAGGAATACATTGAACCTGCAGTGGTGTATCGGAAACTAATACTGGTCTCACAGGGAATGCTCAAACTACCGATTGTATGAAGAGTCTCTATTCTTGTACTTTAGGAGGCATTATGCCTTTTGTATTTAATTCCGATGCGATTTTTGTGTATAATCGTCAATGTGAAGGTCCAAGGAATACATTGAACCTGCAGTGTTGTATCGGAAACTAATACTGGTCTCACAGGGAATGTTCAAAGCACCGACTGTAAGAAGAGTCTCTATTCTTGTACTTAAGGCGGCATTGTGCCCTTTGTATTTAATTCCGATGCCATTTCTGTGTTTCATCGTCGATATGTATGTCCAAGGAATACATTGGACCTGAAGTGGTGTACCGAATACTAATACTGGTCTCACAGGGAATGCTCAAAGCACCGACTGTAAGAAGAGTCTCTAATCTTGTACTGAAGGCGGCATTGTGCCTTTTGTATTTAATTCCGATGCGATTTCTGTGTTTCATCGCCAATGGGAAGGTCCAAGGAATACAATGGACCTGCAGTGGTGTATCGGAAACTAATACTGGTCTCACAGAGAATGCTCAAAGCACCGACTGTAAGAAGAGTCTCTATTCTTGTAGTTAAGGCGGCATTGGGCCGTTTGTATTTAATTCCGATGCGATTTCTGTCTTTCATCGTCAATGTGAAGGTCCAAGGATTACATTGAACCTGCAGTGGAGTATCGGAAACTAATACTGGTCTCACAGGGAATGCTCAAAGCACGGACTGTAAGAGGAGTGTCTATTCTTGTACTTAAGGCGGCATTGTGCCCTTTGTATTTAATTCCGATGGCATTTCTGTGATTCATCGTCGATGTGAATGACCAAGGAATACACTGAATCTGCAGTGGTGTATGGGAAACTAATACTGGTCTCACAGGGAATGCTCAAAGCACCGACTGTAAGAAGAGTCTCTATTCTTGTACTTAAGGCGGCATTGTGTCTTTTGTATTTAATTCCAATGCGATTTCTGTGTGTAAGCGTCAATGTGAAGGTCCAAGGTATACATTGAACCTGCAGTGGTGAATCGGAAACTAATACTGGTCTCACAGGGAATACTCAAAGCACCGACTGTAAGAAGAGTCTCTATTCTTGTACTTAAGGCGGCATTGTGCCTTTTGTATTTAATTCCGATGAGATTTCTATGTTTCATCGTCAATGTGAAGGACCAAGGAATACATTGGACCTGCAGTGGTGTATCGAAACTAATACTGGTCTCAGAGGGAATGTTCAAAACACCGACAGTAAGAAGAATCTCTATTCTTGTACTTAAGGCGACATTGTTCCTTATGTATTTAATTCCGATGTAATTTCAGTGTTTCATCGTCAATGTGTATGTCCAAGGAATACATTGACCCTGCAGTGGTGTATCGGATACTAATACTGCTTTCACAGGGAATGCTCAAACCACCGACTGTAAGAAGAATCTCTATTCTTGTACTTAAGGCGGCATTGTGCCTTTTGTATTTAATTCCGATGCGATTTCTGTGTTTCATCGTCAATGTGAAGGTCCAAGGAATACATTGAACCTGCAGTGGTGTATCGGAAACTAATACTGGTCTCACAGGGAATGCTCAAAGCACCGACTGTAAGAAGAGTGTCTATTCTTGAACTTAAGGCGGCATTGTGCCCTTTGTATTTAATTCCGATGCCATTTCTGTGTTTCGTCGTCGATGTGTATGTCCAAGGAATACACTGAACCTGCAGTGGTATACCGGATACTAATACTGGTCTCATAAGGAATGCTCAAAGCACCGACTGTAAGAAGAGTCTCTATTCTTGTACTTAAGGCGGCATTCTGGCTTTTGTATTTAATTCCGATGCGATTTCTGTGTTTCATCGTCAATGTGAAGGTCCAAGGAATACATTGAACCTGCAGTGGCGTATCGGAAACTAATATGTGTCGCACAGGAAAGGATCAAAACACAGACTCTAAGAAGTCTCACTCTGCTTGTACTTAAGGCGTCATTGTGCCCTTTGTATTTAATTCCGATGTAATTTCAGTGTTTCATCGTCAATGCTTATTTCCAAGGAATACATTAAACCAGCAGTGGTGTATCGGAAACTAATACTGGTCTCACAGGGAATGCTCAAAGCACCGACAGTAAGAAGAGTCTCTATTCTTGTACTTAAGGCGGCATTGTTCCTTTTGTATTTAATTCCGATGTAATTTCAGTGTTTCATCGTCAATGTGTATGTCCAAGGAATACATTGAACCTGCAGTGGTGTATCGGATACTAATACTGGTCTCACAGGGAATGCTCAAAGCACCGACTGTAAGAATAGTCTCTATTCTTGTACTTAAGGCGGCTTTGTGCCTTTTGTATTTAATTCCAATGCAATTTCTGTGTCTCATCGTCAATGTGAAGGTCCAAGGAATACATTGAACCTGCAGTGGTGTATCGGAAACTAATACTGGTCTCGCAGGGAATGCTCAAAGCACCGACTGTAAGAAGAGTGACTATTCTTGTACTTAAGGCGGCATTGTGCCCTTTGTATTTAATTCCGATGCCATTTCTGTGTTTCATCGTCGATGTGAAAGTCCAAGGAATACACTGAACCTGCAGTGGTGTATCGGAAACTAATACTGGTCTCACAGGGAATGCTCAAGGCACCGACTCTAAGAAGAGTCTCCATTCTTGCACTTAAGGCGGAATTGTGCCTTTTTGTATTTAATTCCGATGCGATTTCTGTATTTCATTGTCAATGTGAAGGTCCAAGGAATGCAATGAACCTGCAGTGGTGTATCGGATTCTAATACTGGTCTCAAAGGGAATGCTCAAAGCACAGACTGTAAGAGGAGTCTCTATTCTTGTACTTAAGGCGGCATTGTGCCTTTTGTATTTAATTGCAATGCGATTTCTGTGTTTCATCGTCAATGTGAAGGTCCAAGGAATACATTGAACCTGCAGTGGTGTATCGGAAACTAATACTGGTCTCACAGGGAATGCTCAAAGCACCGACAGTAAGTAGAGTCTATATTCTTGGACTTAAGGCGGCATCGTGCTTTTTGTATTTAATTCCGATGCGATTTCTGTGTTTCATCGTCAATGTGAAGGTCCAAGGAATACATTGAACCTGCAGTGGTGTATCGGAAACTAATACTGGTCTCACAGGGAATGCTCAAAGCACCGACAGTAAGAAGAGTCTCTATTCTTGTACTTAAGGCAGCATTGTTCCTTTTGTATTTAATTCCGATGTAATATCAGTGTTTCATCATCAATGTGTATGTCCAAGGAATACATTGAATCTGCAGTGGTGTTGTTGTTGTTGTGGTCTTCAGTCCTGAGACTGGTTTGATGCACCTCTCCATGCTACTCTATCCCGTGCAAGCTTTTTCATCTCCCAGTACCTACTGCAACCTACATCCTTCTGAATCTGCTTAGTGTATTCATCTCTTGGTCTCCCTCTACGATTTTTACCCTCCTCGCTGCCCTCCAATACTAAATTGGTGATCCCTTGATGCCTCAGAACATGTCCTACCAACTGATCCCTTCTTCTGGTCAAGTTGTGCCACAAACTTCTCTTCTCCCCAATCCTATTCAATACGTCCTCATTAGTTACATGATCTACCCATCTAATCTTCAGCATTCTTCTATAGCACCACATTTCGAAAGCTTCTATTCTCTTCTTGTCCAAACTATTTATCGTCCATGTTTCACTTCCATAGATGGCTACACTCCATACGAATACTTTCAGAAATGACTTCCTGACACTTAAATCAATACTGGATGTTAACAAACTTCTCTTCTTCAGAAACGCTTTCCTTGCCATTGCCAGCCTACATTTTATATACTCTCTACTTTGACCATCATCAGTTATTTTGCTCCCCAAATAGCAAAACTCCTTTACTACTTTAAGTGCCTCATTTCCTAATCTAATTCCCTCAGCATCACCCGACTTAATTAGACTACATTCCATTATCCTTGTTTTGCTTTTGTTGATGTTCATCTTATATCCTCCTTTCAAGACACTGTCCATTCCATTCAACTGCTCTACCAAGTCCTTTGCTGTCTCTGACAGAATTACAATGTCATCGGCGAACCTGAAAGTTTTTATTTCTTCTCCATGAATTTTAATACCTACTCCGAATTTTTCTTTTGTTTCCTTTACTGCTTGCTCAATATACAGATTGAACAACATCGGGTAGAGGCTACAACCCTGTCTTACTCCCTTCCCAACCACTGCTTCCCTTTCATGTCCCTCGACTCTTATAACTGCCATCTGGTTTCTGTACAAATTGTAAATAGCCTTTCGCTCCCTGTATTTTACCCCTGCCACCTTTAGAATTTGAAAGAGAGTATTCCAGTCAACATTGTCAAAAGCTTTCTCTAAGTCTACAAATGCTAGAAACGTAGGTTTGCCTTTCCTTAATCTTTCTTCGAAGATTAGTCGTAAGGTCAGTATTGCCTCACGTGTTCCAACATTTCTACGGAATCCAAACTGATCTTCCCCGAGGTTGGCCTCTACTAGTTTTTCCATTCGTCTGTAAAGAATTCGTGTTAGTATTTTGCAGCTGTGACTTATTAAGCTGATAGTTCGGTAATTTTCACATATGTCACCACCTGCTTTCTTTGGGATTGGAATTATTATATTCTTCTTGCTCACCAGATGGTAGAGTTTTGTCATGACTGGCTCTCCCACGGTGGTCAGTAGTTCCAATGAAATATTGTCTACTCCGGGGGCCTTGTTTCGATTCAGGTCTTTCAGTGCTCTGTCAAACTCTTCACGCAGTATCGTATCTCCCATTTCATCTTCATCTACATCCTCTTCCATTTCCAAAATATTGTCCTCAAGTACATCGCCCTTGTATAGATGATGTATCGGATACTAATACTGGTCTCACAGGATTGCTCAAAGCACCGACTGTAAGAAGAGTCTCTATTCTTGTACTTAAGGCGGCATTGTGCCTTTTGTATTTAATTCCGATGCGATTTCTGTGTATAATCGTCAATGTGAAGGTCCAAGGAATACATTGAACCTGCAGTGGTGTATCGGAAACTAATACTGGTCTCACAGGGAATGCTCAAAGCACCGACTGTAAGAAGAGTGTCTATTCTTGTACTTAAGGCGGCATTGTGCCCTTTGTATTTAATTCCGATGCCATTTCTGTGTTTCATCGTCGATGTGAAAGTCCAAGGAATACACTGAACCTGCAGTGGTGTATCTGAAACTAATACTGGTCTCAAGGGGAATGCTCAAAGCACCGACTTTAAGAAGAGTCTCTATTCTTGTACTTAAGGCGGCATTGTGCCTTTTGTATTTAATTCCGATGCGATTTCTGTGTATAATCGTCAATGTGAAGGTCCAAGGTATACATTGAACCTGCAGTGGTGTATCGGAAACTAATACTGGTCTCACAGGGAATGCTCAAAGCACCGACTGTAAGAAGAGTGTCTATTCTTTACTTAAGGCGGCATTGTGCTCTTTGTATTTAATTCCGATGCCATTTCTGTGTTTCATCGTCGATGTGAAAGTCCAAGGAATACACTGAACCTGCAGTGGTGTATCGGAAACTAATACTGGTCTCACAGGGAATGCTCAAAGCACTGATTGTAAGAAGAGTCTCTCTTCCTGTACTTAAGGCGGCACTGTGCCTTTTGTATTTAATTCCGATGCGATTTCTGTGTTTCATCGTCAATGTGAAGGTCCAAGGTAAACATTGAACCTGCAGTGGTGAATCGGAAACTAATCCTGGTCTCACAGGGAATGCTCAAAGCACCGACTGTAAGAAGAGTATCTATTCTTGTACTTAAGGCGGCATTGTGCCTTTTGTATTTAATTCCGATGCCATTTCTGTGTTTCATCGTCAATGTGAAGGTCCAAGGAATAAACTGAACCTGCAAAGGTGTAGCGGAAACTAATACTGGTCTCACAGGGAGTGCTCAAAGCACCGACGGTGAGATGAGTCCCTATTCTTGTACTTAAGGCGGCATTGTGCCTTTTGTATTTAATTCCGATGTAATTTCAGTGTTTAATCGTCAATGTGAATGTCCAAGGAATTCCTTGAACCTCCAGTGGTGTATCGGAAACTAATACTGATCTCACAGGGAATGCTCAAAGCACCGACTGTAAGAAGAGTCTCTATTCTTGTACTTAAGGCGGCATTGGGCCTTTTTATTTAATTCCGATGCGATTTCTGTGTTTCATCGTCAATGTGAAGGTCCAAGGAACACTTTGGACCTGCAGTGGTGTATCAGAAACTAATACTGGTCTCACAGGGAATCCTCAAAACACCGACAGTAAGAAGAGTCTCTATTCTTGTACTTAAGGCGACATTGTTTCTTTTGTATTTAAATCCGATGTAATTTCAGTATTTCATCATCAATGTGTATGTCCAAGGAATACATTGAACCTGCAGTGGTGTATCGGATACTAATACTGGTCTCACAGGGAATGCTCAAAGCACCGACTGTAAGAAGAGTCTCTATTGTTGTACTTAGGGCGGCATTGTGCCTTTGGTATTTAATTCCGATGCGATTTCTGTGTGTAATCGTCAATGTGAAGGTCCAAGGAATACATTGAACCAGCAGTGGCGTATCGGAAAGTAACACGGGTCGCACAGGAAAGGATCAAAACACAGACTCTAAGAGATCTCACTCTGCTTGAACTTAAGGCGTCATTGTGCCCTTTGTATTTAATTCCGATGTAATTTCAGTGTTTCATCGTCAATGTGTATTTCCAAGGAATACATTGAACCTACAGTGGTGTATTGGAAAATAATACTGGTCTCACAGGGAATGCTCAAAGCACCGACAGTAAGATGAGTCTCTATTCTTGTACTTAAGGCGGCATTGTTCCTTTTGTATTTAATTCCGATGTAATATCAGTGTTTCATCGTCAATGTGTATGTCCAAGGAATACATTGAATCTGCAGTGGTGTATCGGATACTAATACTGGTCTTACAGGGAATGCTCAAAGCACAGACTGTAAGAAGAGTCTCTGTTCTTGAACTTAAGGCGGCATTGTGCCTTTTGTATTTAATTCCGATGCTATTTCCGTGTATAATCGTCAATGTGAAGGTCCAAGGAATACATTGAACCTGCAGTGGTGTATCGGAAACTAATACTGGTCTCACTGGGAATGCTCAAAGCACCGACTGTAAGAAGAGTCTCTATTCTTGTACTTAAGGCGGCATTGGGCCTTTTGTATTTAATTCCGATGCGATTTCTGTGTTTCATCGTCAATGTGAAGTCCGAGGAATACATTGGACCTGCAGTGGTGTATCGGAAACTAATATTGGTCTCACAGGGAATGCTCAAAGCACCGACTGTAAGTAGAGACTCTATTCTTGTACTTAAGGCGGCATTGTGCCTTTTGTATTTAATTCCGATGCGATTTCTGTGTTTCATCGTCAATGTGAAGCTCCAAGGAATACATTCAACCTGCAGTGGTGTATCGGAAACTAATACTGGTGTCACAGGTTAGGATCAAAGCACAGACTTTAAGAAGTCTCCCTCTTCTTGCACTTAATCCGTCATTGTGCCCTTTGTATTTAATTCCGATGTAATTTCAGTGTTTCATCGTCAATGTGTATGTTCAAGGAATACATTGAACCTGCAGTGGTGTATCGGAAACTAATACTGGTCTCACAGGGAATACTGACGCACCGGCTGTGAGAAAAGTCTCTATTCTTGTACTTAAGGTGGCATTGTGCCTTTGGTATTTAATTCCGATGCGATTTCTGTGTTTCATCGTCAATGTGCATGTCTGAGGAATACATTGAACCTGCAGTGGTGTATCGGAAATTAATACCGGTGTCTCAGGGAATGCTCAAAGCTCAGACTGTAAGAAGAGTCTCTATTGTTGTACTTAGGACGGCATTGTGCATTTTGTATTTAATTCTGATGCGATTTCTGTGTTTCATCGTCAATGTGAAGGTCCAAGGAATATTTTGGACCTGCAGTGGTGTATCGGAAACTATTACTGGTCTCACAGGGAATCCTCAAAACACCGACAGTAAGAAGAGTCTCTATTCTTGTACTTAAGGCGACATTGTTCCTTTTGTATTTAATTCCGATGTAATTTCAGTGTTTCATCGTCAATGTGTATGTCCAAGGAATACATTGAACCTGCTGTGGTGTATCGGATACTAATACTGGTCTCACAGGGATTGCTCAAAGCACCGACTGTAAGAAGAGTCTCTATTCTTGTACGTAAGGCGGCATTGTGCTTTTGGTATTTAATTCCGATGCGATTTCAGTGTTTCATCGTCAATGTGAATGTCTAAGGAATACATTGAACCTGCAGAGGTGTATCGGAAATTAATACTGGTCTCTCAGGGAATGCTCAAAGCACCGTCTGTAAGAAAAGTCTCTATTGTTGTACTTAAGTCGCCATTGTGCCTTTGGTATTTAATTCCAATGCGATTTCTGTGTGTAATCGTCAATGTGAAGGTCCAAGGAATACATTGAACCTGCAGTGCCGTATCGGAAACTAACACGGGTCGCACAGGAAACGATCAAAGCACAGACTCTAAGAAGTCTCACTCTGCTTGTACTTAAGGCGTCATTGTGCCCTTTGTATTTAATTCCGATGTAATTTCAGTGTTTCATCGTCAATGTGTATTTCCAAGGAATACATTGAACCTGCAGCGGTGTATCGGAAACTAATACTGGTCTCACAGGGCATGCTCAAAGCACCGACAGTAAGAAGAGACTCTATTCTTGTACTTAAGGCGGCATTGTTCCTTTTGTATTTAATTCCGATGTAATTTCAGTGTTTCATCGTCAATGTGTATGTCCAAGGAATACATTGAATCTGCAGTGGTGTTGTTGTTGTTGTGGTCTTCAGTCCTGAGACTGGTTTGATGCAGCTCTCCATGCTACTCTATCCTGTGCAAGCTTTTTCATCTCCCAGTACCTACTGCAACCTACATCCTTCTGAATCTGCCTAGTGTATTCATCTCTTGGTCTCCCTCTACGATTTTTACCCTCCACGCTGCCTACCAATACTAAATTGGTGATCCCTTGATGTCTCAGAACATGTCCTACCAACCGATCCCTTCTTCTGGTCAAGTTGTGCCACAAACTTCTATTCTCCCCAATCCTATTCAATACTTCCTCATTAGTTACGTGATCTACCCATCTAATCTTCAGCATTCTTCTGTAGCACCACATTTCGAAAGCTTCTATTCTCTTCTTGTCCAAACTATTTATCGTCCATGTTTCACTTCCATAGATGGCTACACTCCATACGAATACTTTCAGAAATGACTTCCTGACACTTAAATCAATACTGGATGTTAACAAACTTCTCTTCTTCAGAAACGCTTTCCTTGCCATTGCCAGCCTACATTTTATATCCTCTCTACATCGACCATCATCAGTTATTTTGCTCCCCAAATAGCAAAACTCCTTTACTACTTTAAGTGCCTCATTTCCTAATCTAATTCCCTCAGCATCACCCGACTTAATTAGACTACATTCCATTATCCTTGTTTTGCTTTTGTTGATGTTCATCTTATATCCTCCTTTCAAGACACTGTCCATTCCATTCAACTGCTCTTCCAAGTCCTTTGCTGTCTCTGACAGAATTACAATGTCATCGGCGAACCTGAAAGTTTTTATTTCTTCTCCATGAATTTTATTTATTTTATTTATTTATTTATTTATGCATTTATTTTACCTGGCAAGATTAGGGCCTTCAGGCCCTCTCTTACACCTAACCAGGCATACTCAGATTCAACAAATTTCAGTGTCTACAGAAAATTAGGACATATAACATGTTATACAGTATTAATGTTAAAGAAAAAAAATAGAGATTATAAAAGTAGTACAATGATAATTATAACAATCAAAAAATAATTATAACAATCAAGAATAATAAAAATAATAATAATAATGATAATAATAATAATAATAATGACTATGTATATGAAAGTAAACATATTTTTCTTATATGAGTGTCAGTCCTATTGCTAGTTGGGAATTTTCTCGTTATATTCTTGCAGCTTGTAAGTTATTCTCATCAAGCAGAGACATAAGACGATGGAATGGGGTGAAAGAGATATAGAAGAGGTAGATAGGTTAGAGGAAGAGAAATAGAATGGTAAAATTCGAAGCTATGATGGAGAGGAGAAAGAAAAAGATGAGGGGGGGGGGGGGCACAACAATGATGGCTATACCGTCCCTAATATGTAAGTCTTAAGTTCCCTCTTGAATGTGGAATGGTTTTGGATAAGACGCAGATCACAGGGGAGCGCGTTCCATAGTCGTATGGCTGAGATGGAGAATGACACGGAGAAAGATTTTGTGTTATGTAAAGGTACAGCCAAGATGCTAGACGTATCCGATCTGGTATTGCGGTTGTGGAATGATGATAGGTGTTTAATGTGAGAAGATAAGTATTGGGGGCACCAGTGGCTACCTACTCCGAATTTTTCTTTTGTTTCCTTTACTGCTTGCTCAATATACAGATTGAACAACATCGGGGAGGGGCTACAACCCTGTCTTACTCCCTTCCCAACCACTGCTTCCCTTTCATGTCCCTCGACTCTTATAACTGCCATCTGGTTTCTGTACAAATTGTAAATAGCCTTTCGCTCCCTGTATTTTACCCCTGCCACCTTTAGAATTTGAAAGAGAGTATTCCAGTCAACATTGTCAAAAGCTTTCTCTAAGTCTACAAATGCTAGAAACGTAGGTTTGCCTTTCCTTAATCTTTCTTCGAAGATTAGTCGTAAGGTCAGTATTGCCTCACGTGTTCCAAGATTTCTACGGAATCCAAACTGATCTTCCCCGAGGTTGGCCTCTACTAGTTTTTCCATTCGTCTGTAAAGAATTCGTGTTAGTATTTTGCAGCTGTGACTTATTAAGCTGATAGTTCGGTAATTTTCACATCTGTCAACACCTGCTTTCTTTGGGATTGGAATTATTATATTCTTCTTGAAGTCTGAGGGTATTTCGCCTGTTTCATACATCTTGCTCACCAGATGGTAGAGTTTTGTCATGACTGGCTCTCCCACGGCCGTCAGTAGTTCCAATGGAATATTGTCTACTCCGGGGGCCTTGTTTCGAATCAGGTCTTTCAGTGCTCTGTCAAACTCTTCACGCAGTATCGTATCTCCCATTTCAGCTTCATCTACATCCTCTTCCATTTCCATAATATTGTCCTCAAGTACATCGCCCTTGTATAGATGGTGTATCGGATACTAATACTGGTCTCACAGGGAATGCTCAAAGCACCGACTGTAAGAAGAGTCTCTATTCTTGTACTTAAGGCGGCATTGTGCCTTTTGTATTTACTTCCGATTCGATTTCTGTGTATAATCGTCAATGTGAAGGTCCAAGGAATACATTGAACCTGCAGTGGTGTATCGGAAACTAATACTGGTCTCACAGGGAATGCTCAAAGAACCGACTGTAAGAAGAGTGTCTATTCTTGTACTTAAGGCGGCATTGTGCCCTTTGTATTTAATTCCGATGCCATTTCTGTGTTTCATCGTCGATGTGAAAGTCCAAGGAATACACTGAACCTGCAGTGGTGTATCGGAAACTAATACTGGACTCACAGGGAATGCTCAAAGCACCGACTTTAAGAAGAGTCTCTAATCTTGTACTTAAGGCGGCATTGTGCCTTTTGTATTTAATTCCGATGCGATTTCTGTGTATAATCGTCAATGTGAAGGTCCAAGGTATACATTGAACCTGCAGTGGTGTATCGGAAACTAATACTGGTCTCACAGGGAATGCTCAAAGCACCGACTGTAAGAAGAGTGTCTATTCTTTACTTAAGGCGGCATTGTGCCCTTTGTATTTAATTCCGATGCCATTTCTGTATTTCATCGTCGATGTGAAAGTCCAAGGAATACACTGAACCTGGAGTGGTGTATCGGAAACAAATACTGGTCTCACAGGGAATGCTCAAAGCACCGACTGTAAGAAGAGTCTCTATTCTTGTACTTAAGGGGGCACTGTGCCTTTTGTATTTTATTCCGATGCGATTTCTGTGTATAATCGTCAATGTGAAGGTCCAAGGTATACATTGAACCTGCAGTGGTGAATCGGAAACTAATACTGGTTTCACAGGGAATGCTCAAAGCACCGACTGCAAGAAGAGTCTCTATTCTTGTACTTAAGGCGGCATTGTGCATTTTGTATTTAATTCCGATGCCATTTCTGTGTTTCATCGTCAATGTGAAGGTCCAAGGAATAAACTGAACCTGCAGAGGTGTAGCGGAAACTAATACTGGTCTCACAGGGAATGCTCAGAGCACCGACGGTGAGAAGAGTCCCTATTCTTGTACTTAAGGCGGCATTGTGCCTTTTGTATTTAATTCCGATGTAATTTCGGTGTTTATTCGTCAATGTGAATGTCCAAGGAATTCATTG
The DNA here is from genome assembly GCF_021461395.2 of Schistocerca americana. Classification (NCBI taxonomy): domain Eukaryota; kingdom Metazoa; phylum Arthropoda; class Insecta; order Orthoptera; family Acrididae; genus Schistocerca; species Schistocerca americana. The sequence continues at coordinate 738,763,448 of NC_060123.1, forward strand.
AACCTCCAGTGGTGTATCGGAAACTAATACTGATCTCACAGGGAATGCACAAAGCACCGACTGTAAGAAGAGTCTCTATTCTTGTACTTAAGGCGGCATTGGGCCTTTTGTATTTAATTCCGATGCGATTTCTGTGTTTCATCGACAATGTGAAGGTCCGAGGAATACATTGAACCTGCAGTGGTGTATCGGAAACTAATACTGGTCCCACAGGGAATCCTCAAAACACCGACAGTAAGAAGAGTCTCTATTCTTGTACTTAAGGCGACATTGTTCCTTTTGTATTTAATTCCGATGTAATTTCAGTGTATCATCGTCAATGTGTATGTCCAAGGAATACATTGAACCTGCAGTGGTGTATCGGATACTAATACTGGTCTCACAGGGAATGCTCAAAGCACCGACTGTAAGAAGAGCCTCTATTCTTGTACTTAAGGGGGCATTGTGCCTTTGGTATTTAATCCCGATGCGATTTGAGTGTTTCATCGTCAATGTGAATGTCTAAGGAATCCATTGAACCTGCAGTGGTGTATCGGAAATTAATACTGGTCTCTCAGGGAATGCTCAAAACACCGTCTGTAAGAAAAGTCTCTATTGTTGTACTTTTGGCGGCATTGTGCCTTTGGTATTTAATTCCGATGCGATTTCTGTCTGTAATCGTCAATAAGAAGGTACAACGAATACATTGAACCTGCAGTGGCGTATCGGAAACTAACACGGGTCGAACAGGACTCTAAGACTCTAAGAAGTCTCACTCTGCTTGTACTTAAGGCGTCATTGTGCCCTTGTATTTAATTCCGATGTAATTTCAGTGTTTCATAGTCAATGTGTAATTCCAAGGAATACATAGAACCTTCAGTGGTGTATCGGAAACTAATATTGATCTGACAGGGAATGCTCAAAGCACCGACAGTAAGAAGAGTCTCTATTCTTGTACTTAAGGCGTCATTGTGCCCTTTATATTTAATTCCGATGTAATTTCAGTGTTTCATCGTCCATGTGTATGTTCAAGGAATACATTGAACCTGCAGTGGTGTATCGGAAATTAATACTGGTCTCACAGGGAATACTCGACGCACCGGCTGTGAGAAGAGTCTCTATTCTTGTACTTAAGGTGGCATTGAGCGTTTGGTATTTAATTCCGATGCGATTTCTATGTTTCATCGTCAATGTGAATGTCTGAGGAATACATTGAACCAGCAGTGGTGTACCGGAAATTAATACCGGTGTCTCAGGGAATGCTCAATCTCACACTGTAAGAAGAGTCTCTATTGTTGTACTTAGGACGGCATTGTGCATTTTGTATTTAATTCCGATGCGATTTATGTGTTTCGTCGTCAATGTGAAGGTCCAAGGAATACTTTGGACCTGCAGTGGTGTATCGGAAACTAATACTGGTCTCACAGGGAATCCTCAAAACACCGACAGTAAGAAGAGTCTCTATTCTTGTACTTAAGGCGGCATTCTGCCTTTTGCATTTAATTCCGATGCGATTCTGTGTTTCATCGTCAATGTGAAGGTCCTAGCAATACATTGAACCTGCAGTGGCGTATCGGAAACTAATATGGGTCGCACAGGAAACGATCAAAACACAGACTCTAAGAAGTCTCACTCTGCTTGTACTTAAGGCGTCATTGTGCCCTTTGTATTTAATTCCGATGTAATTTCAGTGTTTCATCGTCAATGCTTATTTCCAAGGAATACATTGAACCAGCAGTAATGTATCGGAATCTAATACTGGTCTCAGAGGGATTGCTCAAAACACCGACAGTAAGAAGAGTCTCTATTCTTGTACTTAAGGCGACATTGTTCCTTTTGTATTTAATTCCGATATCATTTCAGTGTTTCATCGTCAATGTGTATGTCCAAGGAATACATTGAACCTGCAGTGGTGTATCGGATACTAATACTGGTCTCACAGGGAATGCTCGAAGCACCGACAGTAAGAAGAGTCTCTATTCTTGTACTTAAGGCGTCATTGTGCCCTTTATATTTAATTCCGATGTAATTTCAGTGTTTCATCGTCGATGTGTATGTTCAAGGAATACATTGAACCTGCAGTGGTGTACCGGATACTAATACTGGTCTCACAAGGAATGCTCAAAGCACCGACTGTAAGAAGAGTCTCTATTCTTGTACTTAAGGCGGCATTGTGCCTTTTGTATTTAATTCCGATGCGATTTCTGAGTGTAATCGTCAATGTGAAGGTCCAAGGAATACATTGAACCTGCAGTTGCGTATCGGAAACTAATACGGGTCACACAGGAAAGGATCAAAACACAGACTCTAAGAGGTCCTACTCTGCTTGTACTTAAGGCGTCATTGTGCCCTTTGTATTTAATTCCGATGTAAATTCAGTGTTTAATCGTCAATGTGTATTTCCAAGGATTACATTGAACCTGCAGTGGTGTATCGGAAACTAATACTGGTATCACAGGGAATGCTCGAAGCACCGACAGAATGAAGAGTCTCTATTCTTGTACTTAAGGCGGCATTGTTCCTTTTGTATTTAATTCCAATGCGATTTCTGTGTTTCATCGTCAATGCGATGGTCCAAGGAATACATTGAACCTGCAGTGGTGTATCGGAAACTAATACTGGTCTCACAGGGAAAGCTCAAAGCACCGACTGTATGTAGAGTCTGTATTCTTGTACTTAAGGAGGCATTGTGCCTTTTGTATTTATTCCGATGCGATTTCTGTGTATAATCGTCAATGTGAAGGTCCAAGGAATACATTGAAGCTGCAGTGGTGTATCGGAAACTAATACTGGTCTTACAGGGAATGCTCAAAGCACCGACTGTAAGTAGAGTCTGTATTCTTGTACTTAAGGCGGCATTGTGCCTTTTGTATTTAATTCCGATGCGATTTCTGTGTTTCATCGTCAATGTGCAGCTCCAAGGAATACTTTCAACCTGCAGTGGTGTATCGGAAACTAATACTGGTGTCACAGGTTAGGATCAAAGCACAGACTCTAAGAAGTCTCACTCTTCTTGCACTTAATCCGTCATTGTGCCCTTTGTAATATATTCCGATGTAATTTCAGTGTTTCATCGTCAATGTGTATGTTCAAGGAATACATTGAACCTGCAGTTGTGTATCGGAAACTAATACTGGTCCCACAGGGAATACTCGACGCACCGGCTGTGAGAAGAGTCTCTATTCTTGTACTTAAGGTGGCATTGTGCCTTTGGTATTTAATTCCGATGCGATTTCTGTGTTTCATCGTCAATGTGAATGTCTGAGGAATACATTGAACCTGCAGTGGTGTATCGGAAACTAATACCGGTGTCTCAGGGAATGCTCAAAGCTCAGACTGTAAGAAGAGTCTCTATTGTTGTACTTAGGACGGCACTGTGCATTTTGTATTTAATTCCGATGCGATTTATGTGTTTCATCGTCAATGTGAAGGTCCAAGGAATACTTTGGACCTGCAGTGGTGTATCGGAAACTAATACTGGTCTCACAGGGAATCCTCAAAACACCGACAGTAAGAAGAGTCTCTATTCTTGTACTTAAGGCGGCATTCTGCCTTTTGTATTTAATTCCGATGCGATTTCTGTGTTTCATCGTCAATGTGAAGGTCCTAGGAATTCATTGAACCTGCAGTGGCGTATCGGAAACTAATACGGGTCGCACAGGAAAGGATCAAAACACACACTCTAAGAAGTCTCACTCTGCTTGTACTTAAGGCGTCATTGTGCCCTTTGTATTTAATTCCGATGTAATTTCAGTGTTTCATCGTCAATGCTTATTACCAAGGAATACATTGAACCAGCAGTGGTGTATCGGAAACTAATACTGGTCTCACAGGTAATGCTCAAAGCACCGACAGAAAGAAGAGTCTCTATTCTTGTACTTAAGGCGGCTTTGTTCCTTTTGTATTTAATTCCGATGTAATTTCAGTGTTTCGTCGTCAATGTGTATGTGCAAGGAATACATTGAATCTGCAGTGGTGAATCGGATACTAATACTGGTCTCACAGGGAATGGACAAATCACAGACTGTAAGAAGAGTGTCTATTCTTGTACTTAAGGTGGCATTGTGCCTTTTGTATTTATTTCCAATGCGATTTCTGTGTTTCATCGTCAATGCGATGGTCCAAGGAATACATTGAACCTGCAGTGGTGTATCGGAAACTAATACTGGTCTCACAGGGAATGCTCAAAGCACCGACTGTAAGAGGAGTCTCTATTCTTGTACTTAAGGCGGCACTGTGCCTTTTGTATATAATTCCGATGCGATTTCTGTGTATAATCGTCAATGTGAAGGTCCAAGGAATACATTGAACCTGCAGTGGTGTATCGGAAACTAATACTGGTCTCACAGGGAATACTCAAAGCAACGACTGTAAGAAGAGTCTCTATTCTTGTACTTAAGGCGGCACTGGGCCTTTTGTATTTAATTCCGATGCGATTTCTGTCTTTCATCGTCAATGTGTAGGTCGAAGGAATACATTGAACCTGCAGTGGTGTATCGGAAACTAATACTGGTCTCACTGGGAATGCTCAATGCACCGACTGTATGAAGAGTCTGTATTCTTGTACTTAAGGTGGCATTAGGCCTTTTGTATTTAATTCCGATGAGATTTCTGCGTATAATCGTCAATGTGAAGGTCGAAGGTATACATTGAACCTGCATTGGTGAATCAGAGACTAATACTGGTCTCACAGGGGATGCCCTAAGCTCCGACTGTAAGAAGAGTCTCTATTCTTGTACTTAAGGCGGCATTGTTCCTTTTGTATTTAATTCCGAAGCGATTTCTGTGTTTCATCGTCAATGTGAAGGTCCAAGGAATACATTGGACCTGCAGTGGTGTATCGGAAACTAATACTGGTCTCAGAGGGAATGCTCAAAACACCGACAGCAAGAAGAGTCTCTATTCTTGTACTTATGGCGACATTGTTCCTTTTGTATTTAATTCCGATGTAATTTCAGTGTTTCATCGTCAATGTGTATGTCCAAGGAATACATTGAACCTGCAGTGGTGTATCGGATACTAATACTGGTCTCACAGGGAATGCTCGAAGCACCGACTGTAAGAAGAGTCTCTATTCTTGTACTTAAGGCGGAATTGTGCCTTTTTGTATTTATTTAGGATGCGATTTCTGTGTTTCATCGTCATTGTGAAGGTCCAAGGAATACATTGAACCCGCAGTGATGTATCGGAAACTAATACTGGTCTCACAGGGAATGCTCAAAACTTCGACTGTAAGAAGAGTGTCTATTCTTGTACTTAAGGCGGCATTGAGCCCTTTGTATTTAATTCTGATGCCATTTCTGTGTTTCATCGTCGATGTGTATGTCCAAGTAATACATTGAACCTGCAGTGGTGTACTGGATACTAATACTGGTCTCACAAGGAATGCTCATAGCACCGATTGTAAGAAGAGTGTCTATTCTTGTACTTAAGGCGGCATTGTGCCTTTTTGTATTTAATTCCGATGCGATTTCTGTGTTTGATCGTCGATGTGAAGGTATAAGGAATACATTGAACCAGGAGTGGTGTATCGGAAACTAATACTGGTCTCACAGTGACTGCGCAAAGCACCGACTGTAAGTTGAGTCTGTATTCTTGGACTTAAGGCGACATTGTGCCTTTTGTATTTAATTTCGATGCCATGTCTGTGTTTCATCGTCGATGTGAAAGTCCAAGGAATACACTGAACCTGCAGTGGTGTATCGGAAACTAATACTGGTCTCGCAGGGTATGCTCAAAGCACCGACTGTAAGAAGAGTATCTATTCTTGTACTTGTGGCGGCATTGGGCCTTTTGTATTTAATTCCAATGCGATTTCTGTGTTTCATCGTCAATGTGAAGGTCCGAGGAAATACATTGAAACTGCAGTGTTGTATCGGAAACTAATACTGGTCTCACAGGGAATGCTCAAAGAACCGACTGTAAGTAGAGTTTGTATTCTTGTACTTAAGGTGGCATTGTTCCTTTTGTATTTAATTCCGATGTAATTTCAGTGTTTCGTCGTCAATGTGTATGTGCAAGGAATACATTAAATCTGCAGTGGTGAATCGGATACTAATACTGGTCTCACAGGGAATGGACAAATCACAGACTGTAAGAAGAGTCTCTATTCTTGTACTTAAGGTGGCATTGTGCGTTTTGTATTTATTTCCAATGCGATTTCTGTGTTTCATCGTCAATGCGATGGTCCAAGGAATACATTGAACCTGCAGTGGTGTATCGGAAACTAATGCTGGTCTCACAGGGAATGCTCAAAGCACCGACTGTAAGTAGAGTCTGTCTTCTAGTACTTATGGCGGCATTGAGCCTTTTGTATTTATTCCAATGCGATTTCTGTGTTTCATCGTCAATGTGAAGGTCCAAGGACTACATTGGACCTGCAGTGGCGTATCGGAAACTAATACTGGTCTCACAGGGAATGCTCAAAGCACCGACTGTAAGAGGAGTCTCTATTCTTGTACTTAAGGCGGCACTGTGCCTTTTGTATATAATTCCGATGCGATTTCTGTGTATAATCGTCAATGTGAAGGTCCAAGGAATACATTGAACCTGCAGTGGTGTATCGGAAACTAATACTGGTCTCACAGGGAATACTCAAAGCAACGACTGTAAGAAGAGTCTCTATTCTTGTACTTAAGGCGGCACTGGGCCTTTTATATTTAATTCCGATGCGATTTCTGTCTTTCATCGTCAATGTGTAGGTCCAAGGAATTCATTGAACCAGCTGTGGTGTATCGGAAACTAATACTGGTCTCACAGGGAATGCTCAAAGCACCGACTGAAAGAAGAGTGTCTATTCTTGTACTTAAGGCGGCATTGTGCCCTTTGTATTTAATTCCGATGCCATTTCTGTGCTTCATGGTCGATGTGAAAGTCCACGGAATACACTGAACCTGCAGTGGTGTATCGGAAACTAATACTGGTCTCACAGGGAATGCTCAAAGCACCGACTGTAAGAAGAATCTCTATTCTTGTACTTAAGGCGGCATTGTGCCTTTTGTATTTAATTCCGATGCTATTTCTGTGTATAATCGTCAATGTGAAGGTCCAAGGAATACATTGAACCTGCAGTGGTGTATCGGAAACTAATACTGGTCTCACAGGGAATGCTCAAAGCACCGACTGTAAGAAGAGTCTCTATTCTTGTACTTGTGGCGGCATTGGGCCTTTTGTATTTAATTCCGATGCGATTTCTTTGTTTCATCGTCGATGTGTATGTCCAAGGAATACATTAAACCTGAAGTGGTGTACCGGATACGAATACTGGTCTCACAGGGAATGCCCAAAGCACCGACTGTAGGAAGAGTCTCTATTCTTGTACTTAAGGCGGCATTGTGCCTTTTGTATTTAATTCTGATGCGTTTTCTGTGTGTAATCGTCAATGTGAAGGTCCAAGGAATACATTGAACCTGCATTGGCGTATTGGAAACGAATACGGATCACACAGGAAAGGATCAAAACACAAAGAAGTCTCACTCTGCTTGTGCTTATGGCCTCATTGTGCCCTTTGTATTTAATTCCGATGTAATTTCAGTGTTTCATCGTCAATGTGTATTTCCAAGGAATATATTGAACCTGCAGTGGTGTATCGGAAACTAATACTGGTATCACAGGGAATGCTCGAAGCACCGACAGAATGAAGAGTCTCTATTCTTGTACTTAAGGCGGCATTGTTCCTTTTGTATTTAATTCCAATGCGATTTCTGTGTTTCATCGTCAATGCGATGGTCCAAGGAATACATTGAACCTGCAGTGGTGTATCGGAAACTAATACTGGTCTCACAGGGAAAGCTCAAAGCACCGACTGTATGTAGAGTCTGTATTCTTGTACTTAAGGAGGCATTGTGCCTTTTGTATTTATTCCGATGCGATTTCTGTGTATAATCGTCAATGTGAAGGTCCAAGGAATACATTGAAGCTGCATTGGTGTATCGGAAACTAATACTGGTCTTACAGGGAATGCTCAAAGCACCGACTGTAAGTAGAGTCTGTATTCTTGTACTTAAGGCGGCATTGTGCCTTTTGTATTTAATTCCGATGCGATTTCTGTGTTTCATCGTCAATGTGCAGCTCCAAGGAATACTTTCAACCTGCAGTGGTGTATCGGAAACTAATACTGGTGTCACAGGTTAGGATCAAAGCACAGACTCTAAGAAGTCTCACTCTTCTTGCACTTAATCCGTCATTGTGCCCTTTGTAATAAATTCCGATGTAATTTCAGTGTTTCATCGTCAATGTGTATGTTCAAGGAATACATTGAACCTGCAGTTGTGTATCGGAAACTAATACTGGTCCCACAGGGAATACTCGACGCACCGGCTGTGAGAAGAGTCTCTATTCTTGTACTTAAGGTGGCATTGTGCCTTTGGTATTTAATTCCGATGCGATTTCTGTGTTTCATCGTCAATGTGAATGTCTGAGGAATACATTGAACCTGCAGTGGTGTATCGGAAACTAATACCGGTGTCTCAGGGAATGCTCAAAGCTCAGACTGTAAGAAGAGTCTCTATTGTTGTACTTAGGACGGCACTGTGCATTTTGTATTTAATTCCGATGCGATTTATGTGTTTCATCGTCAATGTGAAGGTCCAAGGAATACTTTGGACCTGCAGTGGTGTATCGGAAACTAATACTGGTCTCACAGGGAATCCTCAAAACACCGACAGTAAGAAGAGTCTCTATTCTTGTACTTAAGGCGGCATTCTGCCTTTTGTATTTAATTCCGATGCGATTTCTGTGTTTCATCGTCAATGTGAAGGTCCTAGGAATTCATTGAACCTGCAGTGGCGTATCGGAAACTAATACGGGTCGCACAGGAAAGGATCAAAACACACACTCTAAGAAGTCTCACTCTGCTTGTACTTAAGGCGTCATTGTGCCCTTTGTATTTAATTCCGATGTAATTTCAGTGTTTCATCGTCAATGCTTATTACCAAGGAATACATTGAACCAGCAGTGGTGTATCGGAAACTAATACTGGTCTCACAGGTAATGCTCAAAGCACCGACAGAAAGAAGAGTCTCTATTCTTGTACTTAAGGCGGCTTTGTTCCTTTTGTATTTAATTCCGATGTAATTTCAGTGTTTCGTCGTCAATGTGTATGTGCAAGGAATACATTGAATCTGCAGTGGTGAATCGGATACTAATACTGGTCTCACAGGGAATGGACAAATCACAGACTGTAAGAAGAGTGTCTATTCTTGTACTTAAGGTGGCATTGTGCCTTTTGTATTTATTTCCAATGCGATTTCTGTGTTTCATCGTCAATGCGATGGCCCAAGGAATACATTGAACCTGCAGTGGTGTATCGGAAACTAATACTGGTCTCACAGGGAATGCTCAAAGCACCGACTGTAAGAGGTGTCTCTATTCTTGTACTTAAGGCGGCACTGTGCCTTTTGTATATAATTCCGATGCGATTTCTGTGTATAATCGTCAATGTGAAGGTCCAAGGAATACATTGAACCTGCAGTGGTGTATCGGAAACTAATACTGGTCTCACAGGGAATACTCAAAGCAACGACTGTAAGAAGAGTCTCTATTCTTGTACTTAAGGCGGCACTGGGCCTTTTGTATTTAATTCCGATGCGATTTCTGTCTTTCATCGTCAATGTGTAGGTCGAAGGAATACATTGAACCTGCAGTGGTGTATCGGAAACTAATACTGGTCTCACTGGGAATGCTCAATGCATCGACTGTATGAAGAGTCTGTATTCTTGTACTTAAGGTGGCATTAGGCCTTTTGTATTTAATTCCGATGAGATTTCTGCGTATAATCGTCAATGTGAAGGTCGAAGGTATACATTGAACCTGCATTGGTGAATCAGAGACTAATACTGGTCTCACAGGGGATGCCCTAAGCTCCGACTGTAAGAAGAGTCTCTATTCTTGTACTTAAGGCGGCATTGTTCCTTTTGTATTTAATTCCGAAGCGATTTCTGTGTTTCATCGTCAATGTGAAGGTCCAAGGAATACATTGGACCTGCAGTGGTGTATCGGAAACTAATACTGGTCTCAGAGGGAATGCTCAAAACACCGACAGCAAGAAGAGTCTCTATTCTTGTACTTATGGCGACATTGTTCCTTTTGTATTTAATTCCGATGTAATTTCAGTGTTTCATCGTCAATGTGTATGTCCAAGGAATACATTGAACCTGCAGTGGTGTATCGGATACTAATACTGGTCTCACAGGGAATGCTCGAAGCACCGACTGTAAGAAGAGTCTCTATTCTTGTACTTAAGGCGGAATTGTGCCTTTTTGTATTTATTTAGGATGCGATTTCTGTGTTTCATCGTCATTGTGAAGGTCCAAGGAATACATTGAACCCGCAGTGATGTATCGGAAACTAATACTGGTCTCACAGGGAATGCTCAAAACTTCGACTGTAAGAAGAGTGTCTATTCTTGTACTTAAGGCGGCATTGAGCCCTTTGTATTTAATTCTGATGCCATTTCTGTGTTTCATCGTCGATGTGTATGTCCAAGTAATACATTGAACCTGCAGTGGTGTACTGGATACTAATACTGGTCTCACAAGGAATGCTCATAGCACCGATTGTAAGAAGAGTGTCTATTCTTGTACTTAAGGCGGCATTGTGCCTTTTTGTATTTAATTCCGATGCGATTTCTGTGTTTGATCGTCGATGTGAAGGTATAAGGAATACATTGAACCAGGAGTGGTGTATCGGAAACTAATACTGGTCTCACAGTGACTGCGCAAAGCACCGACTGTAAGTTGAGTCTGTATTCTTGGACTTAAGGCGACATTGTGCCTTTTGTATTTAATTTCGATGCCATGTCTGTGTTTCATCGTCGATGTGAAAGTCCAAGGAATACACTGAACCTGCTGTGGTGTATCGGAAACTAATACTGGTCTCGCAGGGTATGCTCAAAGCACCGACTGTAAGAAGAGTATCTATTCTTGTACTTAAGGCGGCATTGTGCCTTTTGTATTTAATTCCGATGCGATTTCTGTGTGTAATCGTCAATGTGAAGGTCCAAGGAATACATTGAACCTGCAGTGGCATATCGGAAACTAATACGGGTCACACAGGAAAGGATCAAAACACAGACTCTAAGAGGTCCTACTCTGCTTGTACTTAAGGCGTCATTGTGCCCTTTGTATTTAATTCCGATGTTATTTCAGTGTTTCATCGTCAATCTGTATTTCCAAGGAATACATTGAACCAGCAGTGGTGTATCGGAAACTAATACTGGTCTCACTTGGAATGCTCAAAACACCGACTGTAAGTAGAGCCTGTATTCATGAACTTAAGGCGGCATTGTGCCTTTTGTATTGAATTCCGATGCGATTTCTGTGTTTTATCGTCAATGTGAAGGTCCAAGGAATACATTGAACCTGCAGTGGTGTATCGGAAACTAATACTGGTCTCACAGGGAATGCTCAAAGCACCACCCGTAAGAAGAGTGTCTATTCTTGTACTTAAGGCGGCATTGTGCCCTATCTATTTATTTCCGATGCGATTTCTGTGTTTCATCGTCGATGTGAAAGTCCAAGGAATACACTGAACCTGCAGTGGTGTATCGGAAACTAATACTGGCCTCACAGGGAATGCACTAAGCACCGACTGTAAGAAGAGTCTCTATTCTTGTACTTGTGGCGGCATTGGGCCTTTTGTATTTAATTCCAATGCGATTTCTGTGTTTCATCGTCAATGTGAAGGTCCGAGGAAATACATTGAAACTGCAGTGTTGTATCGGAAACTAATACTGGTCTCACAGGGAATGCTCAAAGAACCGACTGTAAGTAGAGTTTGTATTCTTGTACTTAAGGTGGCATTGTTCCTTTTGTATTTAATTCCGATGTAATTTCAGTGTTTCGTCGTCAATGTGTATGTGCAAGGAATACATTAAATCTGCAGTGGTGAATCGGATACTAATACTGGTCTCACAGGGAATGGACAAATCACAGACTGTAAGAAGAGTCTCTATTCTTGTACTTAAGGTGGCATTGTGCGTTTTGTATTTATTTCCAATGCGATTTCTGTGTTTCATCGTCAATGCGATGGTCCAAGGAATACATTGAACCTGCAGTGGTGTATCGGAAACTAATGCAGGTCTCACAGGGAATGCTCAAAGCACCGACTGTAAGTAGAGTCTGTCTTCTAGTACTTATGGCGGCATTGAGCCTTTTGTATTTATTCCAATGCGATTTCTGTGTTTCATCGTCAATGTGAAGGTCCAAGGACTACATTGGACCTGCAGTGGCGTATCGGAAACTAATACTGGTCTCACAGGGAATGCTCAAAGCACCGACTGTAAGAGGAGTCTCTATTCTTGTACTTAAGGCGGCACTGTGCCTTTTGTATATAATTCCGATGCGATTTCTGTGTATAATCGTCAATGTGAAGGTCCAAGGAATACATTGAACCTGCAGTGGTGTATCGGAAACTAATACTGGTCTCACAGGGAATACTCAAAGCAACGACTGTAAGAAGAGTCTCTATTCTTGTACTTAAGGCGGCACTGGGCCTTTTGTATTTAATTCCGATGCGATTTCTGTCTTTCATCGTCAATGTGTAGGTCCAAGGAATTCATTGAACCAGCTGTGGTGTATCGGAAACTAATACTGGTCTCACAGGGAATGCTCAAAGCACCGACTGAAAGAAGAGTGTCTATTCTTGTACTTAAGGCGGCATTGTGCCCTTTGTATTTAATTCCGATGCCATTTCTGTGCTTCATGGTCGATGTGAAAGTCCACGGAATACACTGAACCTGCAGTGGTGTATCGGAAACTAATACTGGTCTCACAGGGAATGCTCAAAGCACCGACTGTAAGAAGAATCTCTATTCTTGTACTTAAGGCGGCATTGTGCCTTTTGTATTTAATTCCGATGCTATTTCTGTGTATAATCGTCAATGTGAAGGTCCAAGGAATACATTGAACCTGCAGTGGTGTATCGGAAACTAATACTGGTCTCACAGGGAATGCTCAAAGCACCGACTGTAAGAAGAGTCTCTATTCTTGTACTTGTGGCGGCATTGGGCCTTTTGTATTTAATTCCGATGCGATTTCTTTGTTTCATCGTCGATGTGTATGTCCAAGGAATACATTAAACCTGAAGTGGTGTACCGGATACGAATACTGGTCTCACAGGGAATGCCCAAAGCACCGACTGTAGGAAGAGTCTCTATTCTTGTACTTAAGGCGGCATTGTGCCTTTTGTATTTAATTCTGATGCGTTTTCTGTGTGTAATCGTCAATGTGAAGGTCCAAGGAATACATTGAACCTGCATTGGCGTATTGGAAACGAATACGGATCACACAGGAAAGGATCAAAACACAAAGAAGTCTCACTCTGCTTGTGCTTATGGCCTCATTGTGCCCTTTGTATTTAATTCCGATGTAATTTCAGTGTTTCATCGTCAATGTGTATTTCCAAGGAATATATTGAACTAGCAGTAGGGTATCGGAAACTAATACTGGTCTCACAGGGAATGCACAAAGCACCGACAGAAAGAAGAGTCTATATTCTTGTACTTAAGGCGGCATTGTTCTTTTTGTATTTAATTCCGATGTAATTTCAGTGTTTCATCGTCAATGTGTATGTGCAAGTAATACATTGAAACTGCAGTGGTGTATCGGAAACTAATACTGGTCTCACAGGGAATGCTCAAAGCACCGACTGTAAGTAGAGTCTGTCTTTTTGTACTTAAGGCGGCATTGTGCCTTTTGTATTTATTCCGATGCGATATCTGTGTTTCATCGTCAATGTGAAGGTCCAAGGACTACATTGGACCTGCAGTGGTGTATCGGAAACTAATACTGGTCTCACAGGGATTGCTCAAAGCACCGACTGTAAGAGGAGTCTCTATACTTGTACTTAAGGCGGAATTGTGCCTTTTTGTATTTATTTAGGATGCGATTTCTGTGTTTCATCGTCATTGTGAAGGTCCAAGGAATACATTGAACCCGCAGTGATGTATCGGAAACTAATACTGGTCTCACAGGGAATGCTCAAAACTTCGACTGTAAGAAGAGTGTCTATTCTTGTACTTAAGGCGGCATTGAGCCCTTTGTATTTAATTCTGATGCCATTTCTGTGTTTCATCGTCGATGTGTATGTCCAAGTAATACATTGAACCTGCAGTGGTGTACTGGATACTAATACTGGTCTCACAAGGAATGCTCATAGCACCGATTGTAAGAAGAGTGTCTATTCTTGTACTTAAGGCGGCATTGTGCCTTTTTGTATTTAATTCCGATGCGATTTCTGTGTTTGATCGTCGATGTGAAGGTATAAGGAATACATTGAACCAGGAGTGGTGTATCGGAAACTAATACTGGTCTCACAGTGACTGCGCAAAGCACCGACTGTAAGTTGAGTCTGTATTCTTGGACTTAAGGCGACATTGTGCCTTTTGTATTTAATTTCGATGCCATGTCTGTGTTTCATCGTCGATGTGAAAGTCCAAGGAATACACTGAACCTGCAGTGGTGTATCGGAAACTAATACTGGTCTCGCAGGGTATGCTCAAAGCACCGACTGTAAGAAGAGTATCTATTCTTGTACTTAAGGCGGCATTGTGACTTTTGTATTTAATTCCGATGCGATTTCTGTGTGTAATCGTCAATGTGAAGGTCCAAGGAATACATTGAACCTGCAGTGGCATATCGGAAACTAATACGGGTCACACAGGAAAGGATCAAAACACAGACTCTAAGAGGTCCTACTCTGCTTGTACTTAAGGCGTCATTGTGCCCTTTGTATTTAATTCCGATGTTATTTCAGTGTTTCATCGTCAATCTGTATTTCCAAGGAATACATTGAACCAGCAGTGGTGTATCGGAAACTAATACTGGTCTCACTTGGAATGCTCAAAACACCGACTGTAAGTAGAGCCTGTATTCATGAACTTAAGGCGGCATTGTGCCTTTTGTATTGAATTCCGATGCGATTTCTGTGTTTTATCGTCAATGTGAAGGTCCAAGGAATACATTGAACCTGCAGTGGTGTATCGGAAACTAATACTGGTCTCACAGGGAATGCTCAAAGCACCACCCGTAAGAAGAGTGTCTATTCTTGTACTTAAGGCGGCATTGTGCCCTATCTATTTATTTCCGATGCGATTTCTGTGTTTCATCGTCGATGTGAAAGTCCAAGGAATACACTGAACCTGCAGTGGTGTATCGGAAACTAATACTGGCCTCACAGGGAATGCACTAAGCACCGACTGTAAGAAGAGTCTCTATTCTTGTACTTGTGGCGGCATTGGGCCTTTTGTATTTAATTCCAATGCGATTTCTGTGTTTCATCGTCAATGTGAAGGTCCGAGGAAATACATTGAAACTGCAGTGTTGTATCGGAAACTAATACTGGTCTCACAGGGAATGCTCAAAGAACCGACTGTAAGTAGAGTTTGTATTCTTGTACTTAAGGTGGCATTGTTCCTTTTGTATTTAATTCCGATGTAATTTCAGTGTTTCGTCGTCAATGTGTATGTGCAAGGAATACATTAAATCTGCAGTGGTGAATCGGATACTAATACTGGTCTCACAGGGAATGGACAAATCACAGACTGTAAGAAGAGTCTCTATTCTTGTACTTAAGGTGGCATTGTGCGTTTTGTATTTATTTCCAATGCGATTTCTGTGTTTCATCGTCAATGCGATGGTCCAAGGAATACATTGAACCTGCAGTGGTGTATCGGAAACTAATGCAGGTCTCACAGGGAATGCTCAAAGCACCGACTGTAAGTAGAGTCTGTCTTCTAGTACTTATGGCGGCATTGAGCCTTTTGTATTTATTCCAATGCGATTTCTGTGTTTCATCGTCAATGTGAAGGTCCAAGGACTACATTGGACCTGCAGTGGCGTATCGGAAACTAATACTGGTCTCACAGGGAATGCTCAAAGCACCGACTGTAAGAGGAGTCTCTATTCTTGTACTTAAGGCGGCACTGTGCCTTTTGTATATAATTCCGATGCGATTTCTGTGTATAATCGTCAATGTGAAGGTCCAAGGAATACATTGAACCTGCAGTGGTGTATCGGAAACTAATACTGGTCTCACAGGGAATACTCAAAGCAACGACTGTAAGAAGAGTCTCTATTCTTGTACTTAAGGCGGCACTGGGCCTTTTGTATTTAATTCCGATGCGATTTCTGTCTTTCATCGTCAATGTGTAGGTCCAAGGAATTCATTGAACCAGCTGTGGTGTATCGGAAACTAATACTGGTCTCACAGGGAATGCTCAAAGCACCGACTGAAAGAAGAGTGTCTATTCTTGTACTTAAGGCGGCATTGTGCCCTTTGTATTTAATTCCGATGCCATTTCTGTGCTTCATGGTCGATGTGAAAGTCCACGGAATACACTGAACCTGCAGTGGTGTATCGGAAACTAATACTGGTCTCACAGGGAATGCTCAAAGCACCGACTGTAAGAAGAATCTCTATTCTTGTACTTAAGGCGGCATTGTGCCTTTTGTATTTAATTCCGATGCTATTTCTGTGTATAATCGTCAATGTGAAGGTCCAAGGAATACATTGAACCTGCAGTGGTGTATCGGAAACTAATACTGGTCTCACAGGGAATGCTCAAAGCACCGACTGTAAGAAGAGTCTCTATTCTTGTACTTGTGGCGGCATTGGGCCTTTTGTATTTAATTCCGATGCGATTTCTTTGTTTCATCGTCGATGTGTATGTCCAAGGAATACATTAAACCTGAAGTGGTGTACCGGATACGAATACTGGTCTCACAGGGAATGCCCAAAGCACCGACTGTAGGAAGAGTCTCTATTCTTGTACTTAAGGCGGCATTGTGCCTTTTGTATTTAATTCTGATGCGTTTTCTGTGTGTAATCGTCAATGTGAAGGTCCAAGGAATACATTGAACCTGCATTGGCGTATTGGAAACGAATACGGATCACACAGGAAAGGATCAAAACACAAAGAAGTCTCACTCTGCTTGTGCTTATGGCCTCATTGTGCCCTTTGTATTTAATTCCGATGTAATTTCAGTGTTTCATCGTCAATGTGTATTTCCAAGGAATATATTGAACTAGCAGTAGGGTATCGGAAACTAATACTGGTCTCACAGGGAATGCACAAAGCACCGACAGAAAGAAGAGTCTATATTCTTGTACTTAAGGCGGCATTGTTCTTTTTGTATTTAATTCCGATGTAATTTCAGTGTTTCATCGTCAATGTGTATGTGCAAGTAATACATTGAAACTGCAGTGGTGTATCGGAAACTAATACTGGTCTCACAGGGAATGCTCAAAGCACCGACTGTAAGTAGAGTCTGTCTTTTTGTACTTAAGGCGGCATTGTGCCTTTTGTATTTATTCCGATGCGATATCTGTGTTTCATCGTCAATGTGAAGGTCCAAGGACTACATTGGACCTGCAGTGGTGTATCGGAAACTAATACTGGTCTCACAGGGATTGCTCAAAGCACCGACTGTAAGAGGAGTCTCTATACTTGTACTTAAGGTGGCATTGTGCCTCTTGTATTTAATTCCGATGCGATTTCTGTGTATAATCGTCAATGTGAAGGTCCAAGGAATACATTGAACCTGCAGTGGTGTATCGGAAACTAATACTGGTCTCACAGGGAATGCTCTAAGCAACGACTGTAAGAAGAGTCCCTAATCTTGTACTTAAGGCGGCACTGGGGTTTTTGTATTTAATTCCGATGCGATTTCTGTCTTTCATCGTCAATGTGTAGGTCCAAGGAATACATTGGACCTGCTGTGGTGTATCGGAAACTAACACTGGTCTCACAGGGAATGCTCAAAGCACCGACTGTAAGAAGAGTGTCTATTCTTGTACTTAAGGCGGCATTGTGCCCTTTGTATTTAATTCCGATGCCATTTCTGTGCTTCATCGTCGATGTGAAAGTCCAAGGAATACACTGAACCTGCAGTGGTGTATCGGTAACTAATACTGGTCTCACAGGGAATGCTCAAAGCACCGACTGTAAGAAGAGTCTCTATTCTTGTACTTGTGGCGGCATTGGGCCTTTTGTATTTAATTCCGATGCGATTTCGTTGTTTCATCGTCAATGTGAAAGTCCGAGGAATACATTGAACCTGCAGTGGTGCATCGGAAACTAATACTGGTCTCACAGGGAATGCTCAAAGCACCGACTGTAAGTAGAGTCTGTATTCTTGTACTCAAGGTGGCATTGTGCCTTTGGTATTTAATTCCGACGCGATTTCTGTGTTTCATCGTCAATGTGAATGTCTGAGGAATACATTGAACCTGCAGTGGTGTATCGGAAATTAATACAGCTGTCTCAGGGAATGCTCAAAGCACAGACAGTAAGAAGAGTCTCTATTCTTGTGCTTAAGGCGGCATTGTTCCTTTTGTATATAATTCCGATGTAATTTCAGTGTTTCATCGTCAATGTGTATGTCAAAGGAATACATTGAATCTGCAGTGGTGTATCGGATACTAATACTGGTCTCACAGGGAATGCTGAAAGCACAGACTGTAATAAGAGTCTCTATTCTTGTACTTAAGGCGGCATTGTGCCATATGTATTTAATTCCGATGCGATTTCTGTGCTTCATTGTCAATGTGAAGATCCAAGGAATACATTGAACGTGCAGTGGTGTGTCGGAAGTTAATACTGGTCACACAGGGAATGCTCAATGCACCGACTGTAAGAAGAGTCTTTATTCTTGTACTTAAGGCGGCATTGTGCCTTTTATGTTTAATTCCAATGCGATTTTTGTGTTTCATCGTCAATGTGAAGTTCCAAGGAGTACATTGAACATGCTGTGGTGTATCGGAAACTAATACTGGTCTCACAGGGAATGCTCGAATCACCGACTGTAAGTAGAGTCTGTATTCTTGTACTTAAGGCGGCATTGTGCCATTTGTATTTAATTCCGATGCGATTTCTGTGCTTCATTGTCAATGTGAAGATCCAAGGAATACATTGAACCTGCAGTGGTGTGTCGGAAGTTAATACTGGTTTCACGGGGAATGCTCAATGCACCGACTGTAAGAAGAGTCTCTATTCTTGTACTTAAGGCGGCATTGTGCCTTTTGTATTTAATTCCGATGCGTTTTCTGTGTGTAATCGTCAATGTGAAGGTCCAAAGAATACATTGAACCTGCAGTGGTGTATCGGATCCTAATACTGGTCTCACAGGAAATGCTCAAAGCACAGACTGTAAGAAGAGTCTCTATTCCTGAACTTAAGGCGGCATTGTGCATTTGGTATTTAATTCCGATGCGATTTATGTGTTTCTTCGTCAATGTGAAGGCCCAAGGAATACATTGAACCTGCAGTGGTATATCTGAAACCAATACTGGCCTCACAGGAAAGGGTCAAAGCACAGACTCTAAGAAGTCTCACTCTGCTTGTACTTAAGGCGTCGTTGTGCCCTTTGTATTTAATTCCGATGTAATTTCAGTTTTTCATCTTCAATGTGTATGTCCAAGGAATACATTGAACCTCCAGTATTGTATCGGAAAGTAATACTGGTCTCACAGGGAATGCTCAAAACACCGACAGTAAGAAGAGTCTCTATTCTTGTACTTAAGGCGATATTGTTCCTTTTGTATTTAATTCCGATGTAATTTCAGTGTTTCATCGTCAATGTGTATGTCCAAGGAATACATTGAACCTGCAGTGGTATATCGGATACTAATATTGCTCTCACAGGGAATGCTCAAAGCACCTACTCTAAGAAGAGTCTCTATTCTTGTACTTACGGCGGCATTGTGCCTTTGTACTTAATTCCGATGCGATTCCTGTGTTTCATTGTCAATGTGAAGATCCAAGGAATACATTGAACCTGCTGTGGCGTATCGGAAACTAATACGGGTCGCACAGGTAAGGATCAAAACACAGACTTTAAGAAGTCTCACTCTTCTTGCACTTATGGCGGCATTGTGCCTTTTGTATTTAATCCCGATGTAATTTCAGTGTTTCATCGTCAATGTGTATGTCCAAGGAATACATTGAATCTGCAGTGGTGTATCGGATACTAATACTGGTCTCACAGGGAATGCACAAAGCACAGACTGTAAGTAGAGTCTCTATTCTTGTACTTAAGGCGGCATTGTGCCTTTTGTATTTAATTCCAATGCGATATCTGTGTTTAATCGTCAATGTGAAAGTCCAAGGAATACATTGAACATGCAGTGGTGTATCGGAAACTAATACTGGTCTCACAGGGAATGCTCAAAGCACCGACAGTAAGAGGAGTCGCTATTCTTGTACTTAAGGCGGCATTGTTCCTTTTGTATTTAATTACGATGTAATTGCAGTGTTTCATTGTCAATGTGTATGTCCAAGGAATACATTGAATCTGCAGTGGTGTATCGGATACTAATACTGCTCTCACAGGGAACGCTCAAAGCACAGACTGTGAGAATAGTCTCTATTCTTGTACTTAAAGCGGCATTGTGCCTTTTGTATTTAATTCCGATGCGATTCCTGTGTTTCATCGTCAATGTGAAGGTCCAAGGAATACATTGAACCTGCAGTGGCGTATCGGAAACTAATACGGGTCGTACAGGTAAGGATCAAAACACAGACTTTAAGAAGTCTGACTCTTCTTGCACTTATGGCGGCATTGTGCCGTTTGTATTTAATTCCGATGTAATTTCATTGTTTCATCGTCAATGTGTATGTCCAAGGAATACATTGAATCTGCAGTGGTGTATCGGATACTATTACTGGTCTCACAGGGAATGCACAAAGCACAGACTGTAAGAATAGTCTCTATTTTTGTACTTAAGGCGGCATTGTGCCTTTTGTATTTAATTCCAATGCGATTCCTGTGTTTCATCGTCAATGTGAAGGTCCAAGGAATACATTGAACCTGCAGTGGCGTATCGGAAACTAATACGGGTCGCACAGGTAAGGATCAAAACACAGACTTTAAGAAGTCTGACTCTTCTTGCACTTATGGCGGCATTGTGCCTTTTGTATTTAATTCCGATGTAATTTCAGTGTTTCATCGTCACTGTGTATGTCCAAGGAATACATTGAATCTGCAATGGTGTATTGGATACTAATACTGGTCTCACAGGGAATGCTGAAAGCACAGACTGTAATAAGAGTCTCTATTCTTGTACTTAAGGCGGCATTGTGCCTTTTGTGTTTAATTCCGATGCATTTTTGTGTTTCATCGTCAATGTGAAGTTCCATGGAATACATTGAACCTGCAGTGGTGTATCGGAAACTAATACTGGTCTCACAGGGAATGCTCAAATCAACGACTGTAAGTAGAGTCTGTATTCTTGTACTTAAGGCGGCATTGTGCCTTTTGTATTTAATTCCGATGCGATTTCTGTTCTTCATTGTCAATGTGAAGGTCCTAGGAATACACTGAACCTGCAGTGGTGTATCGGACACTAATACTGTTCTCACAGGGAATGCTCAAAGCACAGACTGTAAGAAGAGTCTCTATTCTTGTACTTAAGGCGGCATTGTGCCTTTTGTATTTAATTCCAATGCGATCTGTGTTTAATCGTCAATGTGAAAGTCCAAGGAATACATTGAACATGCAGTGGTGTATCGGAAACTAATACTGGTCTCTCAGGGAATGCTCAAAGCACCGACAGTAAGAGGAGTCTCTATTCTTGTACTTAAGGCGGCATTGTTCCTTTTGTATTTAATTCCGATGTAATTGCAGTGTTTCATCGTCAATGTGTATTACCAAGGAATACATTGAATCTGCAGTGGTGTATCGGATACTAATACTGGTCTCACAGGGAACGCTCAAAGCACAGACTGTAAGAATAGTCTCTACTCTTGTACTTAAAGCTGCATTGTGCCTGTTGTATTTAATTCCGATGCGATTCCTGTGTTTCATCGTCAATGTGAAGGTCCAAGGAATACATTGAACCTGCAGTGGCGTATCGGAAACTAATACGGGTCGCACAGGTAAGGATCAAAACACAGAATTTAAGAAGTCTCACTCTTCTTGCACTTATGGCGGCATTGTGCCTTTTTTATTTAATTCCGATGTAATTTCAGTGTTTCATCGTCAATGTGATGGTCCAAGGAATACATTGAACCTGCAGTGGTATATAGGAAAGCAATACTGGTCTCACAGGAAAGGATCAAAGCACAGACTATAAGAAGTCTCACTCTGCTTGTACTTAAGGCGTCGTATTGCCCTTTGTATTTAATTCCGATGTAATTTCAGTTTTTCATCGTCAATGTGTATGTCCAAGGAATACATTGAACCCACAGTATTGTATCGAAAAATAATACTGGTCTCACTGGGAATGCTCAAAGCACCGACAG
Organism: Schistocerca americana; assembly: GCF_021461395.2. Lineage (NCBI taxonomy): Eukaryota > Metazoa > Arthropoda > Insecta > Orthoptera > Acrididae > Schistocerca > Schistocerca americana. The sequence goes on from NC_060123.1 coordinate 738,785,667, forward strand.
TAAGAAGAGTCTCTATTCTTGTACTTAACGCGATATTGTTCCTTTTGTATTTAATTCCGATGTAATTTCAGTGTTTCATGGTCAATGTGTATGTCCAAGGAACACATTGAACCTGCAGTGGTGTATCGGATACTAATATTGGTCACACAGGGAATGCTCAAAGCACCGACTCTAAGAAGAGTCTCTATTCTTGTACTTAAGGCGGCATTGCGCCTTTTGTATTTAATTCCGATGCGATTCCTGTGTTTCATTGTCAATGTGAAGGTCCAAGGAATACATTGAACCTGCAGTGGCGTATCGGAAACTAATACGGGTCGCACAGGTAAGGATCAAAACACAGACTTTAAGAAGTCTCACTCTTCTTGCACTTATGGCGGCATTGTGCCTTTTGTATTTAATTCCGATGTAATTTCAGTGTTTCATCGTCAATGTGTATGTCCAAGGAAAACATTGAATCTGCAGTGGTGTATCGGATACTAATACTGGTCTCACAGGGAATGCCCAAAGCACAGACTGTAAGAAGAGTCTCTATTCTTGTACTTAAGGCGGCATTGTGCCTTTTGTATTTAATTCCAATGCGATCTGTGTTTAATCGTCAATGTGAAAGTCCAAGGAATACATTGAACATGCAGTGGTGTATCGGAAACTAATACTGGTCTCTCAGGGAATGCTCAAAGCACCGACAGTAAGAGGAGTCTCTATTCTTGTACTTAAGGCGGCATTGTTCCTTTTGTATTGAATTCCGATGTAATTGCAGTGTTTCATCGTCAATGTGTATTACCAAGGAATACATTGAATCTGCAGTGGTGTATCGGATACTAATACTGGTCTGACAGGGAACGCTCAAAGCACAGACTGTAAGAATAGTCTCTACTCTTGTACTTAAAGCGGCATTGTGCCTTTTGTATTTAATTCCGATGCGATTCCTGTGTTTCATCGTCAATGTGAAGGTCCATGGAATACATTGAACCTGCAGTGGCGTATCGGAAACTAATACGGGTCGCACAGGTAAGGATCAAAACACAGATTTTAAGAAGTTTCACTCTTCTTGCACTTATGGCGGCATTGTGCCTTTTTTATTTAATTCCAATGCAATTTCTGTGTTTCATCGTCAATGCGAAAGTCCAAGGAACACATTGAACATGCAGTGGTGTATCGGAAACTAATACTGGTCTCACAGGGAATGCTCAAAGCACCGACTGTAAGTAGAGTCTGTCTTTTTGTACTTAAGGCGGCATTGTGCCTTTTGTATTTATTCCGATGCGATATCTGTGTTTCATCGTCAATGTGAAGGTCCAAGGACTACATTGGACCTGCAGTGGTGTATCGGAAACTAATACTGGTCTCACAGGGATTGCTCAAAGCACCGACTGTAAGAGGAGTCTCTATTCTTGTACTTAAGGTGGCATTGTGCCTCTTGTATTTAATTCCGATGCGATTTCTGTGTATAATCGTCAATGTGAAGGTCCAAGGAATACATTGAACCTGCAGTGGTGTATCGGAAACTAATACTGGTCTCACAGGGAATGCTCAAAGCACCGACTGTAAGAAGAGTCTCTATTCTTGTACTTAAGGCGGCACTGGGGTTTTTGTATTTAATTCCGATGCGATTTCTTTGTTTCATCGTCAATGTGAAGGTCCGAGGAATACATTGATCCTGCAGTGGTGTATCGGAAACTAATACTGGTCTCACAGGGAATGCTCAAAGCACCGACTGTAAGTAGAGTCTGTATTCTTGTACTCAAGGTGGCATTGTGCCTTTGGTATTTAATTCCGACGCGATTTCTGTGTTTTATCGTCAATGTGAATGTCTGAGGAATACATTGAAAATGCAGTGGTGTAACGGAAATTAATACCGTTGTCTCAGGGAATGCTCAAAGCACCGACAGTAAGAAGTGTCCCTATTCTTGTGCTTAAGGCGGCATTGTTCCTTTTGTATATAATTCCGATGTAATTTCAGTGTTTCATCGTCAATGTGTATGTCAAAGGAATACATTGAATCTGCAGTGGTGTATCGGATACTAATACTGGTCTCACAGGGAATGCTGAAAGCACAGACTGTAATAAGAGTCTCTATTCTTGTACTTAAGGCGGCATTGTGCCTTTTATGTTTAATTCCAATGCGATTTTTGTGTTTCATCGTCAATGTGAAGTTCCAAGGAGTACATTGAACATGCTGTGGTGTATCGGAAACTAATACTGGTCTCACAGGGAATGCTCAAAGCACCGACTCTAAGAAGAGTCTCTATTCTTGTTCTTACGGCGGCATTGTGCCTTTGTACTTAATTCCGATGCGATTCCTGTGTTTCATTGTCAATGTGAAGGTCCAGGGAATACATTGAACCTGCAGTGGCGTATCGGAAACTAGTACGGGTCGCACAGGTAAGGTTCAAAACACAGACTTTAAGAAGTCTCACTCTTCTTGCACTTATGGCGGCATTGTGCCTTTTGTATTTAATTCCGATGTAATTTCAGTGTTTCATCGTCAATGTGTATGTCCAAGGAATACATTGAATCTGCAGTGGTGTATCAGATAATAATACTGGTCTCACAGGGAATGCACAAAGCACAGACTGTAAGAAGAGTCTCTATTCTTGTACTTAAGGCGGCATTGTGCCTTTTGTATTTAATTCCAATGCGATTTATGTGTTTTAATCGTCAATGTGAAAGTCCAAGGAATACATTGAACATGCAGTGGTGTATCGGAAACTAATACTGGTCTCACAGGGAATGCTCAAAGCACCGTCAGTAAGAGGAGTCTCTATTCTTGTACTTAAGGCGGCATTGTTCCTTTTGTATTTAATTACGATGTAATTGCAGTGTTTCATCGTCAATGTGTATGTCCAAGGAATACATTGAATCTGCAGTGGTGTATCGGATACTAATACTGCTCTCACAGGGAACGCTCAAAGCACAGACTGTAAGAATAGTCTCTATTCTTGTACTTAAAGCGGCATTGTGCCTTTTGTATTTAATTCCGATGCGATTCCTGTATTTCATCGTCAATGTGAAGGTCCAAGGAATACATTGAACCTGCAGTGGCGTATCGAAAACTAATACGGGTCGCACAGGTAAGGATCAAAACACAGACTTTAAGAAGTCTGACTCTTCTTGCACTAACGGCGGCATTGTGCCTTTTGTATTTAATTCCGATGTAATTTCATTGTTTCATCGTCAATGTGTATGTCCAAGGAATACATTGAATCTGCAGTGGTGTATCGGATACTATTACTGGTCTCACAGGGAATGCACAAATCACAGACTGTAAGAAGAGTCTCTATTTTTGTACTTCAGGCGGCATTGTGCCTTTTGTATTTAATTCCAATGCGATTCCTGTGTTTCATCGTCAATGTGAAGGTCCAAGGAATACATTGAACCTGCAGTGGCGTATCGGAAACTAATACGGGTCGCACAGGTAAGGATCAAAACACAGACTTTAAGAAGTCTGACTCTTCTTGCACTTATGGCGGCATTGTGCCTTTTGTATTTAATTCCGATGTAATTTCAGTGTTTCATCGTCAATGTGTACGTCCAAGGAATACATTGAATCTGCAGTGGTGTATCGGATACTAATACAGGTCTCACAGGGAATGCTCAAAGCACAGACTGTAAGAAGAGTCTCTATTCTTGTACTTAAGGCGGCATTGTGCCTTTTGTATTTAATTCCAATGCGATCTTTGTTTAATCGTCAATGTGAAAGTCAAAGGAATACATTGAACATGCAGTGGTGTATCGGAAACTAATACTGGTCTCTCAGGGAATGCTCAAAGCACCGACAGTAAAAGGAGTCTCTATTCTTGTACTTAAGGCGGCATTGTTCCTTTTGTATTTAATTCCGATGTAATTGCAGTGTTTCATCGTCAATGTGTATTACCAAGGAATACATTGAATCTGCAGTGGTGTATCGGATACTAATACTGGTCTCACAGGGAACGCTCAAAGCACAGACTGTAAGAATAGTCTCTACTCTTGTACTTAAAGCTGCATTGTGCCTGTTGTATTTAATTCCGATGCGATTCCTGTGTTTCATCGTCAGTGTGATGGTCCAAGGAATACATTGAACCTGCAGTGGTATATAGGAAAGCAATACTGGTCTCACAGGAAAGGATCAAAGCACAGACTATAAGAAGTCTCACTCTGCTTGTACTTAAGGCGTCGTATTGCCCTTTGTATTAAATTCCGATGTAATTTCAGTTTTTCATCGTCAATGTGTATGTCCAAGGAATACATTGAACCCACAGTATTGTATCGAAAAATAATACTGGTCTCACTGGGAATGCTCAAAGCACCGACAGTAAGAAGAGTCTCTATTCTTGTACTTAAGGCGATATTGTTCCTTTTGTATTTAATTCCGATGTAATTTCAGTGTTTCATGGTCAATGTGTATGTCCAAGGAATACATTGAACCTGCAGTGGTGTATCGGATACTAATATTGGTCTCACAGGGAATGCTCAAAGCACCGACTCTAAGAAGAGGCTCTATTCTTGTACTTAAGGCGGCATTGTGCCTTTTGTATTTAATTCCGATGCGATTCCTGTGTTTCATTGTCAATGTGAAGGTCCAAGGAATACATTGAACCTGCAGTGGCGTTTTGGAAACTAATACGGGTCGCACAGGTAAGGATCAAAACACAGACTTTAAGAAGTCTCACTCTCCTTGCACTTATGGCGGCATTGTGCCTTTTGTATTTAATTCCGATGTAATTTCAGTGTTTCATCGTCAATGTGTATGTCCAAGGAATACATTGAATCTGCAGTGGTGTATCGGATACTAATACTGGTCTCACAGGGAATGCCCAAAGCACAGACTGTAAGAAGAGTCTCTATTCTTGTACTTAAGGCGGCATTGTGCCTTCTGTATTTAATTCCAATGCGATCTGTGTTTAATCGTCAATGTGAAAGTCCAAGGAATACACTGAACATGCAGTGGTGTATCGGAAACTAATACTGGTCTCTCAGGGAATGCTCAAAGCACCGACAGTAAGAGGAGTCTCTATTCTTGTACTTAAGGCGGCATTGTTCCTTTTGTATTTAATTCCGATGTAATTGCAGTGTTTCATCGTCAATGTGTATTACCAAGGAATACATTGAATCTGCAGTGGTGTAACGGATACTAATACTGGTCTGACAGGGAACGCTCATAGCACAGACTGTAAGAATAGTCTCTAGTCTTGTACTTAAAGCGGCATTGTGCCTTTTGTATTTAATTCCGATGCGATTCCTGTATTTCATCGTCAATGTGAAGGTCCAAGGAATACATTGAACCTGCAGTGGCGTATCGGAAACTAATACGGGTCGCACAGGTAAGGATCAAAACACAGAATTTAAGAAGTCTCACTCTTCTTGCACTTATGGCGGCATTGTGCCTTTTTTATTTAATTCCGATGTAATTTCAATGTTTCATCGTCAATGTGTATGTCCAAGGAATACATTGAATCTGCAGTGATGTATCGGATACTAATACTGGTCTCACAGGGAATGCTCAAAACACAGACTGTAAGAAGAGTCTCTATTTTTGTACTTAAGGCGGCATTATGCCTTTTGTATTTAATTCCAATGCAATTTCTGTGTTTCATCGTCAATGCGAAAGTCCAAGGAACACATTGAACATGCAGTGGTGTATCGGAAACTAATACTGGTCTCACAGGGAATGCTCGAAGCACCGACAGTAAGAGGAGTCTCTATTCTTGGACTCAAGGCGGCATTTTGCCTTTTGTGTTCAATTCCAATGCGATTTCTGTGTTTCATCGTCAATGTGAAGTTCCCAGGAGTACATTGAACCTGCAGTGGTGTATCGGAAACTAATACTGGTCTCACAGGGAATGCTCAAATCACCGACTGTAAGTAGAGTCTGTATTCTTGTACTTAAGGCGGCATTGTGCCTTTTGTATTTAATTCCGATGCGATTTCTGTGCTTCATTGTCAATGTGAAGGTCCAAGGAACACATTGAACCTGCAGTGGTGTATCGGAAACTAATACTGGTCTCACAGAGAACGCTCAAAGCATCGACTGTAAGAAGAGTCTCTATTCTTGTACTTAAGGCGGCATTGTGCCTTTTGTATTTAATTCCGATGCGATTTCTGTGAATAATCGACAATGTGAAGGTCCAAAGAATACATTGAACCTGCAGTGGTGTATCGGATCCTAATACTGGTCTCACAGGGAATGCTCAAAGCACCGACTGTAAGAAGAGTCTTTATTCTTGAACTTAAGGCGGCATTATGCCTTTGGTATTTAATTCCGATGCGATTTATGTGTTTCTTCGTCAATGTGAAGGTCCAAGGAATACATTGAACCTGCAGTGGTATATCGGAAAGCAATACTGGTCTCACAGGAAAGGATCAAAGCACAGACTATAAGAAGTCTCACTCTGCTTGTACTTATAGCGTCGTTGTGCCCTTTGTATTTAATTCCGATGTAATTTCAATTTTTCATCGTCAATGTGTATGTCCAAGGAATACATTGAACCTGCAGTGGTGTATCGGAAACTAATACGGGTCGCGCAGGTAAGGATCAAAACAAAGACTTTAAGAAGTCTCATTATTCTTGCACTTATGGCGGCATTGTGCCTTTTGTATTTAATTCCGATGTAATTTCAGTGTTTCATCGTCAATGTGTATGTCCAAGGAATACATTGAACCTGCAGTGGTGTATCGGATACTAATATTGGTCTGACAGGGAATGCTCAAAGCACCGACTCTAAGAAGAGTCTCTATTCTTGTACTTAAGGCGGCATTGTGCCTTTGTATTTAATTCCGATGCGATTCCTGTGTTTCATTGCCAATGTGAAGGTCCAAGGAATACATTGAACCTGCATTGGCGTATCGGAAACTAATACGGGTCGCACAGGTAAGGATCAAAACAAAGACTTTAATAAGTCTCATTCCTCTTGCACTTATGGCGGCATTGTGCCTTTTGTATTTAATTCCGATGTAATTTCAGTGTTTCATCGTCAATGTGTACGTCCGAGGAATACATTGAATCTGCAGTGGTGTATCGGATACTAATACTGGTCACACAGGGAATGCTCAAAGCACAGACTGTAAGAAGAGTCTCTATTCTTGTACTTAATGCGGCATTGTGCCTTTTGTATTTAATTCCAATGCGATATCTGTGTTTCATCGTCAATGTGAAAGTCCTAGGAATACATGGATCATGCAGTGGTGTATCGGAAACTAATACTGGTCTCACAGGGAATGCTCAAAGCACCGACAGTAAGAGGAGTCTCTATTCTTGTACTTAAGGCGGCATTGCTCCTTTTGTATTTAATTCCGATGCGAATTCTGTGTTTCATCGTCAATGAGAAGGTCCAAGGAATACATTGAACCTGCAGTGGTGTATCGGAAACTAATACTAGTCTCACAGGGAATGCTCAAACACCGTCTGCAAGAAGAGTGTCTATTCTTGTACTTAAGGCGGCATTGTGCCTTTTGTATTTAATTCCGTTGCCATTTCTGTGATTCATCGTCAATGTGAAGGTCCAAGGAATGCACTGAACCAGCAGTGGTGTATCGTAAACTAATACTGGTCTCACAGGGAATACTCAAAGCACCGACTGTTAGAAGAGTCTGTATTCTTGTACTTAAGGCGGCATTGTTCTTTTTGTATTTAATTCCGATGTGATTTCTGTGTTTAAACGTCAATGTGAAGGTCCAAGGAATACATTGAACCTGCAGTGGTGTATCGGAAACTAATACTGGTCTCACAGGGAATGCTCAAAGCACCGACTGAACGAAGAGTCTCTTTTCTTGTACTTAAGGCGGCATTGTGCCTTCTGTATTTAATTCCGATGCGATTTCTGTGTTTCATCGTCAATTTGAAGGTTCAAGGAATACATTTAACCTGCAGTGGCGTATCGAAAACTAATACGGGTCGCACAGGAAAGGATCAAAACACAGACTCTAAGAAGTCTCACTGTTCTTGCACTTATGGCGGCATTGTGCCTTTTGTATTTATTTCCGATGTAATTTCAGTGTTTCATCGTCAATGTGTATGTCCAATGAATACATTGAACCTGCAGTGGTGTATCGGAAACTAATACTGGTCTCACAGGGAATGCTCAAAACACCGACTGTAAGAAGAGTCTCTATTCTTGTACTTAATGCGGCATTGCGGCTTTTGTATATAATTACGATGCAATTTCTGTGTGTCATCGTCAATGGGATGGTCCAAGGTATACATTGAACCTCCAGTGGTGTATCGGCAACTAATACTGGTCTCACAGGGAATGCTCAAAGCACCGACTGTATGAAGAGTCTCTATTTTTGTACTGACCTGACGGCTTACCAGAGAGGACATTATCATCGTTGATAAAGAACGTCCGTCCTCAGAGACCAAAAACAGGAAAAGTTAACGTAATATTGGTGAACTGCAGGAGTATCCAGGGCAAGGTTCCTGAATTAGTATTTCTTATTGAAGGAAATAGTGCGCATATAGTATTAGGAACGGAAAGTGGGTTAAAACCGGAAGTGAACAGTAACGAAATCCTAGACACAGAATGGAATATATACCGCAAGGATAGGATAAACGCCAATGGTGGAGGAGTATTTATAGCAGTAAAGAATTCAATAATATCCAGTGAAGTGTTTAGCGAATGCGAATGTGAAATAATCTGGGTTAAGTTAAGTATCAAACGTGGGTCAGATATGATAGTCGGATACTTCTATAGACCACCTGCATCAGCAACCGTAGTAGTTGAGCGCCTCAGAGAGAACCTGCAGAACGTCGTGAAGAAGTTTCGTGATCGTACTATTGTAATAGGGGTAGACTTCAATCTACCAGGTATAGAATGGGATAGTCACACAATCAGAACTGGAGCCAGGGACAGAGACTCTTGTGACATTATCCTGACTGCCTTGTCCGAGAATTACTTCGAGCAGATAGTTAGAGAACGAACTCGTGAAGCTAACGTTTTAGACCTCATAGCAACAAATAGACCGGAACTTTTCGACTCCGTGAATGTAGAAGAGGGTATCAGTGATCATAAGTCAGTGGTTGCATCAATGACTACAAGTGTAATAAGAAATGCCAAGAAAGGAAGGAAAATATATTTGCTTAACAAGAGTGATAGGGCACAAATCGCAGAATATCTGAGTGACCACCATCAAAAGTTCATTTCTGAGGAAGAGGATGTGGAACAAAAATGGAAGAAATTCAGAAACATCGTCCAGTACGCCTTAGATAAGTTCGTACCGACTAAGGTCCAAAGCGAGGGGAAAGATCCACCGTGGTATAACAATCATGTACGAAAGGTACTACGGAAACAAAGAAAGCTTCATTATAGGTTTAAGAGTAGTCGAATCATAGCTGATAAGGAAAAGCTGAACGAAGCGAAAAAGAGCGTAAAGAGAGCAATGAGAGAAGCATTCAACGAATTCGAACATAAAACTTTGGCAAACAATCTAAACAAGAACCCTAAAAAGTTTTGGTCATATGTAAAATCGGTAAGCGGATCTAAATCCCCTATTCAGTCACTCGTTGACCACGATGGCACCGAAACAGAGGACGACCGAAGAAAGGCAGAATTACTGAATTCAGTGTTCCGAAACTGTTTCACTGCGGAAAATCGTAACACGGTCCCTGACTTCAGCCGTCGCACGGACGCCAAAATGGAAAATATTGAAATAAACGATATCGGAATTGAAAAACAACTGCTATCACTTAGTAGCGGAAGAGCATCCGGACCAGACGAGATACCCTTAAGATTCTACAGTGATTATGCTAAAGAACTTGCCCCCTTTCTATCAGCAATTTATCGTAGATCGCTGGAAGAACGTAAAGTACCTAGCGACTGGAAGAAAGCGCAGGTCGTTCCCATTTTCAAGAAGGGTCATAAATCAGATGCGAATAATTATAGGCCTATTTCGCTTACGTCAATCTGTTGTAGAATAATGGAACATGTTTTGTGTTCTCGTATTATGACGTTCTTAGATAATACAAATCTCCTTCATCATAACCAACATGGATTCCGCAAACAGAGATCATGTGAAACTCAGCTCGCCCTATTTGCCAAAGAAATTCACAGTGCCGTAGACACTGGCGAGCAGATTGATGCCGTATTCCTGGACTTCAGGAAGGCATTTGATACGGTTCCGCACTTACGTTTAGTGAAAAAAATACGAGCTTACGGAATATCGGACCAGGCTTGTGATTGGATTCAGGATTTCCTAGAAGAAAGAACACAACATGTCATTCTTAACGGTTCAAAATCTGCAGATGTAGAGGTAATTTCGGGAGTACCGCAGGGAAGCGTTATAGGACCTTTATTGTTTACAATATACATAAATGACTTAGTTGACAACATTGGTAGCTCCGTGAGGCTATTTGCAGATTACACGGTTGTCTACAAGAAAGTAGCAACATCAGAAGACTCGTACGTACTCCAGGAGGACCTGCAGAGGATTAATGCATGGTGTGACAGCTGGCAGCTTTCCCTAAACGTAGATAAATGTAATATAATGCGCATACATAGGGGCAGAAATCCATTCCAGTACGATTATGCCATAGGTGGTAAATCATTGGAAGCGGTAACGACCGTAAAATACTTAGGAGTTACTATCCGGAGCGATCTGAAGTGGAATGATCACATAAAACAAATAGTGGGAAAAGCAGGCGCCAGGTTGAGATTCATAGGAAGAATTCTAAGAAAATGTGACTCATCGACGAAAGAAGTAGCTTACAAAACGCTTGTTCGTACGATTCTTGAGTATTGCTCATCAATATGGGACCCTTACCAGGTTGTATTAATAGAAGTGATAGACATGATCCAGCGAAAAGCAGCGCGATTCGTCATGGGGACATTTAGTCAGCGCGGGAGCGTTACGAAGATGCTGAACAAGCTCCAGTGGCGGACACTTCAAGAAAGGCGTTACGCAATACGGAGAGGTTTATTATCGAAATTACGAGAGAGCACATTCCGGGAAGAGATGGGCAACATATTACTACCGCCCACATATATCTCGCGTAATGATCACAACGAAAAGATCCGAGAAATTAGAGCAAATACGGAGACTTACAAGCAGTCGTTCTTCCCACGCACAATTCGTGAATGGAACAGGGAGGGGGGGATCAGATAGTGGTACAAAAAGTACCCTCCGCCACACACCGTAAAGTGGCTCGAGGAGTATAGATGTAGATGTAAATGTAGATGTAAGGCGGCATTGTGCCTTTTGTATTTAATTCCGATGTGATTTCTGTGTTTCATCGTCAATGTGAAGGTCCAAGGAATACATTGAACCTGCAGTGGTGTATCGGAAACTAATACTGGTCTCACAGGGAATGCTCAAAGCACTGACTGTAAGAAGAGTGTCTATTCCTGTACTTAATGCGGCATTGTGCCTTTTGTATTTAATTCCGATGCCACTTCTGTGTTTCATCGTCAATGTGAAGGTCCTAGGAATACACTGAACCTGCAGTGGTGTATGGGAAACTAATACTGGTCTCACAGGGAATGCTCAAAGCACCGACTGTAAGAAGAGTCTCTATTCTTGTACTTAAGGCGGCATTGTTCTTTTTGTATTTAATTCCGATGTGATTTCTGTGTTTAATCGTCAATGTGAAGGTCCAAGGAATACATTGAACCTGCAGTGGTGTATCGGAAACTAATACTGGTCTCACAGGAAAGGATCAAAGCACAGACTCTAAGAAGTCTCACTGTTCTTGCACTTATGGCGGCATTGTGCCTTTTGTATTTAATTCCGATGTAATTTTAGTGTTTCATCGTCAATGTGTATGTCGAAGGAATACATTGAACCTGCAGTGGTGTATCGGAAACTAATACTGGTCTCACAGGGAATGCTCAAAGCACCGACAGTAAGAAGTGTCTCTATTCTTGTGCTTAAGGCGGCATTGTGGCATTTGTATTTAATTCCGATGCATTTTCTGTGTTTCATCGTCAATGTGAAGGTCCAAGGAATACATTGAACCTGCTGTGGTGTATCGGAAACTAATACTGGTCTTACAGGGAATGCTCAAAGCACCGACTGTTAGAAGAGTCTCTATTCTTGTACTTAAGGCATCATTGTGCCTTTTGTATCTATTTCCGATGTAATTTCAGTGTTTCATCGTCAATGTGAATGTCCAAGGAATACGTTGAACCTCCAGTGGTGCATCGGAAACTAATACTGGTCTCACAGGGAATTCTCAAAGCACCGACCGTAAGAAGAGTCTCTATTCTTGTACTTAAGGCGGCATTGTGCCTTTTGTATTTAAATCCCATGCGATTTCTGTGCTTCATCGTCAATGTGAAGGTCCAAGGAATATATTGAACCAGCAGTGGTGTAGCGGAAACTAATACTGGTCTCACAGGGAATGCTCAAAGCACCGACTGTAAGAAGAGTGTCTATTCTTGTGCTTAAGGCGGCATTGTGCAATTTGTATTTAATTCCGATGCCATTTCTGTGTTTCATCGTCGATGTGAAAGTCCAAGGAATACACTGAACCAGCAGTGGCGTCTCAGAAACTAATACTGGTCTCACAGGGAATGCTCAAAGCACCGACTGTAAGAAGAGTCTGTATTCTTGTACTTAAGGCGGCATTGTGCCTTTTGTATTTAATTCCGATGCGATTTCTGACTATAATCGTCAATGTGAAGGTCCAAAGAATTCATTGAACCTGCAGTGGTGTATCGGAAACTAATACCGGTCTCATAGGGAATGCTCAATGCACCGACTGTAAGAAGAGTCTCTATTCTTGAACTTAAGGCGGCATTGTGCCTTTGGTATTTAATTCCGATGCGATTTATGTGTTTCTTCGTCAATGTGAAGCTCCAAGGGACACATTGAACCTGCTGTGGTATATCGGAAACCAATACTGGTCTCACAGGAAAGGATCAAAGCACAGAGTCTAAGAAGTCTCACTCTGCTTGTACTTAAGGCGTCATTGTGCCCTTTGTATTTAATTCCGATGTATTTTCAGTGTTTCATCGTCAATGTTTTTGTCCACAGAATACACTGAACCTGCAGTAATGTATCGGAAAAAAATACTAGTCTCACAGGGAATGCTCAAAACACCGACAGTAAGAAGAGTCTCTATTCTTGTACTTAAGGCGATATTGTTCCTTTTGTATTTAATTCCGATGAAATTTCAGTGTTTCATCGTCAATGTGTATGTCCAAGGAATACATTGAACCTGCAGTGGTGTATCGGAAACTAATACTGGTCTCACAGGGAATGCTCAAAGCACCGACAGTAAGAAGAGTCTCTATTCTTGTACTTAAGGCGGCATTGCCCCTTTTGTATTTAATTCCGATGTAATTTCAGTGTTTCATCGTTAATGTGTATGTCCAAGGAATACATTGAACCTGCAGTGGTGTATTGGATACTAATACTGGTCTCACAGGGAACGCTCAAAGCACAGACTGTATGAATAGTCTCTATTCTTGTACTTATAGCGGCATTGTGTCTTATGTATTTAATTCCAATGCGATTTCTGTGCTTCATCGTCAATTTAAAGGTCCAAGGAATGCATTGAACCTGCAGTGGTGTATCGGAAACTAACACTCGTCTCTCAGGGAATGCTCAAAGCAAAGACTGTAAGTAGAGTCTGTATTCTTGTACTTAAGGCGGCATTGTGCCTTTTGTATTTAATTCCGATGCGATTTCTGTGTTTCATCGTCAATGTGAAGGTCCAAGGAATACATTGAACCTGCAGTGGTGTATCGGAAACTAATACTAGTCTCACAGGGAATGCTCAAACACCGTCTGTAAGAAGAGTCTCTATTCTTGTAGTTAAGGCGGCATTGTTCTTTTTGTATTTAATTCCGATTTGATTTCTGTGTTTAATCGTCAATGTGAAGGTCCAATGAGTACATTGAACCTGCAGTGGTGTATCGGATACTAATATTGGTCTCACAGGGAATGCTCAAAGCACCGACTCTTAGTAGAGTCTCTATTCTTGTACTTAAGGCGGCATTGTGCCTTTTGTATTTAATTCCGTTGCCATTTCTGTGTTTCATCGTTAATGTGAAGGCCCAAGGAATGCAATGAACCTGCAGTGGTGTATCGGAAACTAATACTGGTCTCACAGGGAATGCTCAAAGCACCGACTGTAAGAAGAGTCTCTATTCTTGTACTTAAGGCGGCATTGTTCTTTTTGTATTTAATTCCGATGTGATTTCTGTATTTAATCGTCAATGTGAAGGTCCAAGGAATACATTGAACCTGCAGTGGTGTATCGGAAACTAATACTGGTCTCACAGGGAATGCTCAAAGCACTGACTGAAAGAAGAGTCTCTGTTCTTGTACTTATGGTGGCATTGTGCCTTTTGTATTTAATTCCGATGCGATTTCTGTGTTTCATCGTCAATTTGAAAGTCCAAGGAATACATTTAACCTGCAGTGGCGTATCGAAAACTAATACGGGTCGCACAGGAAAGGATCAAAACACAGACTCTAAGAAGTCTCACTCTTGTTGCACTAATGGCGGCATTGGGCCTTTTGTATTTTATTCCGATGTAATTTCAGTTTTTCATCGTCAATGTGTATGTCCAAGGAATACATTGAACCTGCATTGGTGTATCGGAAACTAATACTGCTCGCACAGGGAATACTCGAAGCACCGACTGTGAGAAGAGTCTCTATTCTTGTATTTAAGGCGGCATTGTGCCTTTGGTATTTAATTCCGATGCAATTTCTGTGTTTCATCGTCAATGTGAAGGTCCAAGGAATATATTGAACCTGCAGTGGTATATCGGAAACTAATACTGGTCTCACAGGATAGGATCAAAACACAGACTCTAAGAAGTCTCACTCTGCTTGTACTTAAGGCGTCATTGTGCCCTTTGTATTTAATTCCGATGTAATTTCAGTGTTTCATCGTCAATGTGTATTTCCAAGGAATACATTGAACCTGCAGTGGTGTATCGGAAACTAATACTGGTCTCACAGGGAATGCTCAAAGCACCGACAGTAAGAAGAGTCTCTATTCTTGTACTTAAGGCGGCATTGCTCCTTTTGCATTTAATTCCGATGTAATTTCAGTGTTTCATCGTCAATGTGTATGTCCAAGGAATACATTAAATCTGCAGTGGTGTATCGGATACTAATACTGGTCTCACAGGGAATGCTGAAAGCACAGAATGTAAGAAGAGTCTCTATCCTTGTACTTAAGGCGTCATTGTGCCTTTTGTGATTAATTCCAAAGCGATTTCTGTGTTTCATCGTCAATGTGAAGTTCCACGGAATACATAGGACCTGCAGTGGTGTATCGGATACTAATACTGGTCTCACAGGGAATGCTCAAAGCACCGACTGTAAGAAGAGTGTCTATTCTTGTACTAAAGTCGGCATTGTGCCCTTTGTATTTAATTCCGATAACATTTCTGTGTTTCATCGTCGATGTGAAAGTCCAAGGAATACACTGAAGCTGCAGTGGTGTATCGGAAACTTATACTGGTCTCACAGGTCATGCTCAAAGCACCGACTGTAAGAAGAGTCTCTATTCTTGTACTTAAGGCGGCATTGTGCCTTATGTATTTAATTACGATGCGATTTCTGTGTATAATCGTCAATGTGAAGGTCCAAAGAATACATTGAACCTGCAGTGGTGTATCGGAAACTAATACTGGTCTCACAGGGAATGCTCAAAGCACCAACTGTAAGTGGAGTCTGTATTCTTGTACTTAAATCGGCATTGTGCCTTTTGTGTTTAATTCCGATGCGATTTCTGTGTTTCATCGTCAATGTGAAAGTCCAAGGAATACATTGACCTTGCAGTGGTGTATCGGAAACTAATACTGGTCTATCAGGGAATGCTCAAAGCACTGACTGTAAGAAGTGTGTCTATTCCTGTACTTAATGCGGCATTGTGCCTTTTGTATTTAATTCCGATGAAATTTCTGTGTTTCATCGCCAATGTGAAGGTCCAAGGAATACACTGAATCTGCAGTGGTGTATCGGAAACTAATACTGGTCTCATAGGGAATGCTCAAAGCACCGACTGTAAGAAGAGTCTCTATTCTTGTACTTAAGGAGGCATTGTTCTTTTTGTATTTCATTTCGATGTGATTTCTGTGTTTAATCGTTAATGTGAAGGTCCAAGGAATACATTGAAACTGCAGTGGTGTATCGGAAACTAATACTGGTCTCACACGGAATGCTCATAGCACCGACTGAAAGAAGAGTCTCTGTTCTTGTATTTAAGGCGGCATTGTGCCTTTCGTATTTAATTCCGATGCGATTTCTGTGTTTCATCGTCAATTTGAAAGTCCAAGGAATACATTGAACCTGCAGTGGCGTATCGGAAACTAATACGGGTCGCACAGGAAAGGATCAAAACACATTTTTTAAGAAGTCTCACTCTTCTTGCGCTTATTGCGGCATTATGCCTTTTGTATTTAATTCCGATGTAATTTCAGTGTTTCATCGTCAATGGGTATGTCCAAGGAATACATTGAATTTGCAGTGGTGAAGCGGATACTAATACTGGTCTCACAGGGAATGCTCAAAGCATCGACAGTAAGAGGAGTCTCTATTCTTGTACTTAAGGTGGCATTGTTCCTTTTGTATTTAATTCCGATGTAATTGCAGTGTTTCATCGTCAATGTGTATGTCCAAGGAATACATTGAATCTGCAGTTGTGTATCGGATACTAATACTGGTCTCACAAGGAACGCTCAAAGCACAGACTGTAAGAATAGTCTCTATTCTTGTACTTAGGCGGCATTGTGCCTTTTGTATTTAATTCCGATGTGATTTCTGTGTTTAATCGTCAATGTGAAGGACCAAGGAATACATTGAACCTGCAGTGATGTATCGGAAACTAATACTGCTCTCACAGGGAATGCTCAAAGCACCGACTGTAAGATGAGTCTCTATTCTTGTACTTAAGGCGGTATTGTGCCTTTTGTATTTAATTCCGATGCGATTTCTGTGTTTCATCGTCAATTTGAAGATCCAAGGAATACATTGAAGCTGCAGTGGCGTATCGTAAACTAATACGGGTCGCACAGGAAAGGATCAAAACACAGACTCTAAGAAGTCTCACTCTTCTTGCACTTATGGCGGCATTTTGCCTTTTGTATTTAATTCCGATGTAGTTTCAGTGTTTAATCGTCAATGTGTATGACCAAGGAATACATAGAACCTGCAGTGGTGTATCGGAAACTAATACTCGTCTCACAGGGAATGCTCAAAGCACTGACTGTAAGAAGAGTGTCTATTCCTGTACTTAATGCGGCATTGTGCCTTTTGTATGCAATTCCGATGCCATTTCTGTGTTTCATCGTCAATGTGAAGGTCCAAGGAATACACTGCACCTGCAGTGGTGTATCGGAAACTAATACTGGTCTCACAGGGAATGCTCAAAGCACCGACTGTAAGAAGAGTCTCTATTCTTGTACTTAGGCGGCATTGTGCCTTTTGTATTTAATTCCGATGTGATTTCTGTGTTTAATCGTCAATGTGAAGGACCAAGGAATACATTGAACCTGCAGTGGTGTATCGGAAACTAATACTGCTCTCACAGGGAATGCTCAAAGCACCGACTGTAAGATGAGTCTCTATTCTTGTACTTAAGGCGGTATTGTGCCTTTTGTATTTAATTCCGATGCGATTTCTGTGTTTCATCGTCAATTTGAAGATCCAAGGAATACATTGAAGCTGCAGTGGCGTATCGTAAACTAATACGGGTCGCACAGGAAAGGATCAAAACACAGACTTTAAGAAGTCTCACTCTTCTTGCACTTATGGCGGCATTTTGCCTTTTGTATTTATTTCCGATGTAGTTTCAGTGTTTCATCGTCAATGTGTATGTCCAAGGAATACATAGAACCTGCAGTGGTGTATCGGAAACTAATACTGGTCTTACTGGAAATGCTCAAAACACCGACTGTAAGATGAGTCTCTATTCTTGTACTTAAGGCGGCATTGTGCCTTTTGTATTTAATTCCGATGTAATTTCAGTGTTTCATCGTCAATGTGAATGTCCAAGGAATACATTGAACCTCCAGTGGCGTATCGGAAACTAATACTGGTCTCACAGGGAATGCTCAAAGCACCGACCGTAAGAAGAGTCTCTATTCTTGTACTTAAGGCGGCATTGTGCCTTTTGTATTTAATTCCGATGCCTTTTCTGTGTTTCATCGTCAATGTGAAGGTCCGAGGAATACATTGATCCTGCAGTGGCGTATCGGAACTAGTACGGGTCGCACAGGAAAATATCAAAAGACAGTCTCTAAGAAGTCTCACTCTTCTTGAACTTATGGCGGCATTGTGCCTTTTGTATTTAATTCCGATGTAATTTCAGTGTTTCATCGTCAATGTGAATGTCCAAGGAATACATTGAACCTGCAGTGGTGTATCGGAAACTAATACTGGTCACACAGGGAAAGCTTAAGCACCGAGTGTTAATTCTTGTACTTAAGGCGGCGTTGTGACCTTTGTATTTAATTCCGATGCCATTTCTGTGTTTCATCGTCAATGTGAAAGTCCAAGGAATACACTGAACCTGCAGTGGTGTATCGGAAACTAATACTGGTCCCACAGGGAATGCTCAAAGCACCGACAGTAAGAAGAGTCTCTATTCTTGTACTTAAGGCGGCATTGTGCCTTTTGTATTTAATTCCGATGCGATTTCTGTCTTTAATCGTCAATGTGATGGTCCAAGGAATACATTGAACCTGCAGAGGTGTATCGGAAACTAATACTGGTCTCACAGGGAAACCTCAAAGCACCGACTGTAAGAAGAGTCTCTATTCTAGTACTTAAGGCGGCATTGTGCCTTTTGTATTTAATTCCGTTGCGAATTCTGTGTATCATCGTCAATTTGAAGGTCCAAGGAATACATTGAACCTGCAGTGGTGTATCGGAAACTAATACTGGTCTCACAGGGAATGCTCAAAGCACCGACGGTAAGAAGAGCCTCTATTCTTGTACATAAGGTGGCATTGTGCCTTTGGTATTTAATTCCGATGTGATTTCTGTGTTTCATCGTCAATGTGACGGTCCAAGGAATAGATTGACCCTGCAGTAGTTTATCGGATACTATTACTGGTCTCACAGGGAATGCTCAAAGCACCGACTGTAAGAAGAGTCTCTAATATTTTACTTAAGGCGGCAGTGTGCTTTTGTTTTTGATTCCGATGCGATTTCTGTGTTTCATCGTCAATGTGAAGGTCCAAGGATACATTGAACCTGCAGTGGTGTATCGGAAACTAATACTGGTCTCACAGGGAATGCTCAAAGCACCGACTGTAAGTAGAGTCTGTATTCTTGTACTTAAGGCGGCATTGTGCGTTTTGGATTTAATTCCGATGTGATTTCTGTGTTTCATCGTCAATGTGGAGGTCCATGGAATACATTGAACCTGCAGTGGTGTATCGAAAATTAATACTGGTCTCACAGGGAATGCTCAAAGCACCGACTGTAAAAAGGGTCTGTATTTTTGTACTTAAGGCGGCATTGTTCCTTTTGTATTTAATTCCGATGTAATTTCAGTGTTTCATCGTTAATGTGTATGTCCAAGGAATAGATTGAACCTGCAGTGGTGTATCGGATACTATTACTGGTCTCACAGGGAATGCTCAAAGCGCCGACTGTAAGAAGAATCTCTATTCTTGTACTTAAGGCAGCATTGAGCCTTTTGTATTTGATTCCGATGCGTTTTCTGTGTTTCATCGTCAATGTGAAGGTCCAAGGAATACATTGAACCTGCAGTGGTGTATCGGAAACTAATACTGGTCTCACAGGGAATGCTCAATGCACCGACTGTACGAAGAGTCTCTTTTCTTGTACTTAAGGCGGCGTTGTTCCTTTTGTATTTAATTCCGATGAAATTTCAGTGTTTCGTCGTCAATGTGTATGTCCAAGGAATAGATTGAACCTGCAATGGTGTATCGGATACTGTTACTGGTCTCACAGGGAATGCTAAAGCACCGACTGTAAGAAGAGTCTGTATTCTTGTACTTAAGGCGGCATTGTGCCTTTTGTATTTAATTCCGTTGCGAATTCTGTGTATCATCGTCAATTTGAAGGTTCATGGAATACATTGAACCTGCAGTGGCGTATCGAAAACTAATACGGGTCGCACAGGAAAGTATCAAAACACAGACTCTTAGAAGTCTCACTCTTCTTGCACTTATGGCGGCATTGGGCCTTTTGTATTTAATTCCGATGTAATTTCAGTGTTTCGTCGTCAATGTGTATGTCCAAGGAATACATTGAACCTGCAGTGGTGTATCGGAAACTAATACTGGTCTCACAGGGAATGCTCAAAGCACCGACTGTAAGAAGAGCCTCTATTCTTGTACATAAGGCGGCATTGTGCCTTTTGTATTTAATTCCGATGTAATTTCACTGTTTCATCGTCAATGTGAATGTCCAAGGAGTTCATTGAACCTCCAGTGGTGTATCGGAAACTAATACTGGTCTCACAGTGAATGCTCAAAGCACCGACGGTAAGAAGAGTCTCTATTCTTGTACTTAAGGCGGCATTGTTCCTTTTGTATTTCATTCCGATGTAATTTCTGTGTTTCATCGTCAATGTGTATGTCCAAGGAATAGATTGAACCTGCAGTGGTGTATCGGATACTATTACTGGTCTCACAGTAAATGCTCAAAGCACCGACTGTAGGAAAAGTCTCTATTCTTGTACTTAAGGCGGCATTGTGCCTTTTGTATTTAATTCCGATGTAATTTCACTGTTTCATCGTCAATGTGAATGTCCAAGGAGTTCATTGAACCTCCAGTGGTGTATCGGAAACTAATACTGGTCTCACAGTGAATGCTCAAAGCACCGACGGTAAGAAGAGTCTCTATTCTTGTACTTAAGGCGGCATTGTTCCTTTTGTATTTGATTCCGATGTAATTTCTGTGTTTCAACGTCAATGTGTATGTCCAAGGAATAGATTGACCCGCAGTGGTGTATCGGATACTATTACTGGTCTCACAGGGAATGCTCAAAGCACCGACTGTAAGAAGAGTCTCCATTCTTATACTTAATTCAGCATTGTGCCTTTTGTATTTAATTCCGATGCCATTTCTGTGTTTCATCGTCAATGTGAAGGTCCAAGGAATAAACTGAACATGCAGAGGTGTAGCGGAAACTAATACTGGTCTCACAGGGAATGCTCAAAGCACAGACTGTAAGAAGAGTCTTTATTCTTGTACTTAATGCGGATTTGTGCCTTTTGTATTTAATTCCGATGTAATTTCAGTGTTTCATCGTCAATGTGAATGTCCAAGGAATTCATTTAACCTCCAGTGGTGTATCGGAAACTAATACTGGTCTCACAGGGAATGCTCAAAGCACCGACGGAAGAAGAGTCTCTATTCTTGTACTTAAGGCGGCATTGTGCCTTTTGTATTTAATTCCGATGCCATTACTGTGTTTCATCGTCATTGTGAAGGTCCAAGGAATTAACTGAACCTGCAGAGGTGTAGCGGAAACTAATACTGGTCTCACAGGGAATGCTCAAAGCACCGACGGAAGAAGAGTCTCTATTCTTGTACTTATGGCGGCATTGTTCCTCTTGTATTTAATTCCGATCTAATTTCTGTGTTTATTCGTCAATGTGTATGTCCAAGGAATAGATTGAACCTGCAGTGGTGTATCGGATACTATTACTGGTCTCACAGGGAATGCTCAAAGCACCGACTGTAAGAAGAGTCTCTATTCTTGTACTTAAGGCGGCATTGTTTTGAATTTTAATTCCGATGACATTTCTGTGATTCATCGTCAATGTGAAGGTCCACGGAATACAATGAACCTGCAGTGGTGTATCGGAAACTAATACTGGTCTCACAGGGAATGCTCAAAACACCGACTGTAAGAAGAGTCTCTATTCTTGTACTTAAGGCGGCATTGTGCCTTTTGTATTTAATTCCGATGCCATTTCTTTGTTTCATCGTCAATGTGAAGGTCCAAGGAATACATAGAACCTGCAGTTGTGTATCGGAAACTAATACTGGTCCCACAGGGAATGCTCAAAGCACTGACTGTAAGAAGAGTGTCTATTCCTGTACTTAATGCGGCATTGTGCCTTTTGTATTCAATTCCGATGCCATTTCTGTGTTTCATCGTCAATGTGAAGGTCCAAGGAATACACTGCACCTGCAGTGGTGTATCGGAAACTAATACTGGTCTCACAGGGAATGCTCAAAGCACCGACTGTAAGAAGAGTCTCTATTCTTGTACTTAGGCGGCATTGTGCCTTTTGTATTTAATTCCCATGTGATTTCTGTGTTTAATCGTCAATGTGAAGGACCAAGGAATACATTGAACCTGCAGTGGTGTATCGGAAACTAATACTGCTCTCACAGGGAATGCTCAAAACACCGACTGTAAGATGAGTCTCTATTCTTGTACTTAAGGCGGTATTGTGCCTTTTGTTTTTAATTCCGATGCGATTTCTGTGTTTCATCGTCAATTTGAAGATCCAAGGAATACATTGAAGCTGCAGTGGCGTATCGTAAACTAATACGGGTCGCACAGGAAAGGATCAAAACACAGACTCTAAGAAGTCTCACTCTTCTTGCACTTATGGCGGCATTTTGCCTTTTGTATTTAATTCCGATGTAGTTTCAGTGTTTCATCGTCAATGTGTATGTCCAAGGAATACATAGAACCTGCAGTGGTGTATCGGAAACTAATACTGGTCTTACTGGAAATGCTCAAAACACCGACTGTAAGATGAGTCTCTATTCTTGTACTTAAGGCGGCATTGTGCCTTTTGTATTTAATTTCGATGTAATTTCAGTGTTTCATCGTCAATGTGAATGTCCAAGGAATACATTGAACCTCCAGAGGCGTATCGGAAACTAATACTGGTCTCACAGGGAATGCTCAAAGCACCGACCGTAAGAAGAGTCTCTATTCTTGTACTTAAGGCGGCATTGTGCCTTTTGTATTTAATTCCGATGCCTTTTCTGTGTTTCATCGTCAATGTGAAGGTCCGAGGAATACATTGATCCTGCAGTGGCGTATCGGAACTAGTACGGGTCGCACAGGAAAATATCAAAAGACAGTCTCTAAGAAGTCTCACTCTTCTTGAACTTATGGCGGCATTGTGCCTTTTGTATTTAATTCCGATGTAATTTCAGTGTTTCATCGTCAATGTGAATGTCCAAGGAATACATTGAACCTGCAGTGGTGTATCGGAAACTAATACTGGTCACACAGGGAATGCTTAAGCACCGAGTGTTTATTCTTGTACTTAAGGCGGCATTGTGACCTTTGTATTTAATTCCGATGCCATTTCTGTGTTTCATCGTCAATGTGAAAGTCCAAGGAATACACTGAACCTGCAGTGGTGTATCGGAAACTAATACTGGTCTCACAGGGAATGCTCAAAGCACCGACTGTAAGAAGAGCCTCTATTCTTGTACATAAGGCGGCATTGTGCCTTTTGTATTTAATTCCGATGTAATTTCACTGTTTCATCGTCAATGTGTATGTCCAAGGAATTGATTGAACCTGCAGTGGTGTATCGGATACTATTACTGGTCTCACAGGGAACGCTCAAAGCACCGACTGTAAGAAGAGTTTCTATTCTTGTACTTAAGGCGGCATTGTGCCTTTTGTATTTGATTCCGATGCTATTTCTGTGTTTCATCGTCAATGTGTATGTCCAAGGAATAGATTGAGCCTGCAGTGGTGCATCGGATACTATTGCTGGTCTCACAGGGAATGCTCAAAGCACCGACTGTAAGAAGAGTCTCTATTCTTGTACTTAAGGCGGCATTGTGCCTTTTGTATTTAATTCCGATGTAATTTCAGTGTATCATCGTTAATGTGAATGTCCAAGGTATTCATTGAACTTCCAGTGGTGTATCGGAAACTAATACTGGTCTCACAGGGAATGCTCAAAGCACCGATGGTGAGAAGAGTCTCTATTCTTGTACTTAAGGCGGCATTGTTCCTTTTGTATTTAATTCCGATGTAATTTCTGTGTTTCATCGTCTATGTGTATGTCCAAGGAATAGATTGACCCTGCAGTGGTTTATCGGATACCATCACTGGTCTCACAGGGAATGCTCAAAGCACCGACTGTAAGAAGAGTCTCTATTCTTGTACTTAAGGCGGTATTGTGCGTTTTGGATTTAATTCCGATGCCATTTATGTGTTTCAACGTCAATGTGAAGGTCCAAGGAATACATTGAAACTGCAGTGGTGTATCGGAAACTAATACTGGTCTCACAGGGAATGCTCAAAGCACCGACTGTAAGAAGAGTCTCTATTCTTGTACTTAAGGCGGCATTGTTCCTTTTGTATTTAATTCCGATGCCATTTCTGTGTTTCATCGTCAATGTGTATGTCCAAGGAATATATTGAACCTGTAGTGGTGTATCCGATACTATTACTGGTCTCACAGGGAATGCTCAAAGCACCGACTGTTAGAAGAGCCCCTATTCTAGTACTTAAGGCGGCATTGTGACTTGTATATTTGATTCCGATGTAATTTCAGCGTTTCATCGTCAATGTGAATGTCCAAGGAATTCATTGAACCTCCAGTGGTGTATCGGAAACTAATACTGGTCTCACAGTGAATGCTCAAAGCACCGACGGTAAGAAGAGTCTCTATTCTTGTACTTAAGGCGGCATTGTTCCTTTTGTATTTCATTCCGATGTAATTTCTGTGTTTCATCGTCAATGTGTATGTCCAAGGAATAGATTGAACCTGCAGTGGTGTATCGGATACTATTACTGGTCTCACAGTAAATGCTCAAAGCACCGACTGTAGGAAAAGTCTCTATTCTTGTACATAAGGCGGCATTGTGCCTTTTGTATTTAATTCCGATGCAATTTCAGTGTTTCATCGTCAATGTGAATGTCCAAGGAATTCATTGAACCTGCAGTTGTGTATCGGAAACTAATACTGGTCTCACAGGGAATGCTCAAAGCACCGACGGTAAGAAGATTCTCTATTCTTGTACTTAAGGCGGCATTGTTCCTTTTGTATTTGATTCCGATGTAATTTCTGTGTTTCAACGTCAATGTGTATGTCCAAGGAATAGATTGACCCGCAGTGGTGTATCGGATACTATTACTGGTCTCACAGGGAATGCTCAAAGCACCGACTGTAAGAAGAGTCTCTATTCTTGTACTTAAGGCGGCATTGTGCCTTTTGTATTTAATTCCGATGCCATTTCTGTGTTTCATCGTCAATGTGAAGGTACAAGGAATAAACTGAACCTGCAGAGGTGTAGCGGACACTAATACTGGTCTCACAGGGAATGCTCAAAGCACCGAAGGTAAGAAGAGTCTCTATTCTTGTACATAAGGCGGCATTGTTCCTTTTGTATTTAATTCCGATGTAATTTCTGTGTTACATCGTCAATGTGTATGTCCAAGGAATAGATTGAACCTGCAGTGGTGTATCGGATACTATCACTGGTCTCACAGGGAATGCTCAAAGCACCGACTGTAAGAAGAGTCTCTATTCTTGTACTTAAGGCGGCATTGTGCGTTTTGGATTTAATTCCGATGCCATTTCTGTGTTTCATCGTCAATGTGAAGGTCCAAGGAATACATTGAACCTGCAGTGATGTATCGGAAACTAATACTGGTCTCACAGGGAATGCTCAAAGCACCGACTGTAAGAGGAGTCTCTATTCTTGTACTTAAGGCGGCATTGTGCCTTTTGTATTTAATTCCGATGATATTTCTGTGTTTCATCGTCAATGTGAAGGTCCAAATAATACATTGAACCTGCAGTAGTGTATCGGAAACTAATACTGGTCTCACAGGGAATGCTCAAAACACCGACTGTAAGAAGAGTCTCTATTCTTGTACTTAAGGCGGCATTGTGCCTTTTGTATTTAATTCCGATGCCATTTCTGTGTTTAATCGTCAATGTGTATGTCCAACGAATAGATTGAACCTGCAGTGGTGTATCGGATACTATTACTGGTCTCACAGGGAATGCTCAAAGCACCGACTGTAAGAAGAGTCTCCATTCTTGTACTTAAGGCAGCATTGTGCCTTTTGTATTTAATTCCGATGCCATTTCTGTGTTTCATCGTCCATGTGAAGGTCCAAGGAATAAACTGAACATGCAGAGGTGTAGCGGAAACTAATACTGGTCTCACAGGGAATGCTCAAAGCACAGACTGTAAGAAGAGTCTTTATTCTTGTACTTAATGCGGATTTGTGCCTTTTGTATTTAATTCCGATGTAATTTCAGTGTTTCATCGTCAATGTGAATGTCCAAGGAATTCATTTAACCTCCAGTGGTGTATCGGAAACTAATACTGGTCTCACAGGGAATGCTCAAAGCACCGACGGAAGAAGAGTCTCTATTCTTGTACTTAAGGCGACATTGTGCCTTTTGTATTTAATTCCGATGCCATTACTGTGCTTCATCGTCATTGTGAAGGTCCAAGGAATTAACTGAACCTGCAGAGGTGTAGCGGAAACTAATACTGGTCTCACAGGGAATGCTCAAAGCACCGACGGAAGAAGAGTCTCTATTCTTGTACTTAAGGCAGCATTGTTCCTCTTGTATTTAATTCCGATCTAATTTCTGTGTTTATTCGTCAATGTGTATGTCCAAGGAATAGATTGAACCTGCAGTGGTGTATCGGATACTATTACTGGTCTCACAGGGAATGCTCAAAGCACCGACTGTAAGAAGAGTCTCTATTCTTGTACTTAAAGCGGCATTGTTTTGAATTTTAATTCCGATGACATTTCTGTGATTCATCGTCAATGTGAAGGTCCACGGAATACAATGAACCTGCAGTGGTGTATCGGAAACTAATACTGGTCTCACAGGGAATGCTCAAAACACCGACTGTGAGAAGAGTCTCTATTCTTGTACTTAAGGCGGCATTGTGCCTTTTGTATTTAATTCCGATGCCATTTCTTTGTTTCATCGTCAATGTGAATGTCCAAGGAATACATTGAACCTGCAGTGATGTATCGGAAACTAATACTTGTCTCACAGGGAATGCTCAAAGCACCGACTGTAAGAGGGGTCTCTATTCTTGTACTTAAGGCGGCATTGTGCCTTTTGTATTTAATTCCGATGCCATTTCTGTGTTTCATCGTCAATGTGAAGATCCAAATAATACATTGAACCTGCAGTAGTGTATCGGAAACTAATACTGGTCTCACAGGGAATGCTCAAAACACCGACTGTAAGAAGAGTCTCTATTCTTGTACTTAAGGCGGCATTGTGCCTTTTGTATTTAATTCCGATGCCATTTCTGTGTTTCATCGTCAATGTGTATGTCCAAGGAATCGATTGAACCTGCAGTGGTGTATCGGATACTATTACTGGTCTCACAGGGAATGCTCAAAGCACCGACTGTAGGAAGAGACTCTACTCTTGTACTTAAGGCGGCATTGTGCCTTTTGTATTTGACTCCGATGCGATTTCTGTGTTTCATCGTCAATGTGAAGGTCCAAGGTATACATTGAACCTGCAGTGGTGTATCGGAAACTAATACTGGTCTCACAGGGAATGCTCAAAGCACCGACTGTAAGAAGAGTCTCTATTCTTGTACTTAAAGCGGCATTGTGCCTTTTGTATTTAATACCGATGCCATTTCTGTGTTTCAACGTCAATGTGTATGTCCAAGGAATAGATTTATCCTGCAGTGGTGTATCGGATACTATTACTGGTCTCACAGGGAATGCTCAAAGGACCGACTGTAAGAAGAGTCTCCATTCTTGTACTTAAGGCAGCATTGTGCCTTTTGTATTTAATTCCGATGCCATTTCTGTGTTTCATCGTCAATCTGAAGGTCCAAGGAATAAACTGAACATGCAGAGGTGTAGCGGAAACTAATACTGGTCTCACAGGGAATGCTCAAAGCACAGACTGTAAGAAGAGTCTTTATTCTTGTACTTAATGCGGATTTGTGCCTTTTGTATTTAATTCCGATGTAATTTCAGTGTTTCATCGTCAATGTGAATGTCCAAGGAATTCATTGAACCTCCAGTGGTGTATCGGAAACTAATACTGGTCTCACAGGGAATGCTCAAAACACCGACTGTAAGAAGAGTCTCTATTCTTGTACTTAAGGCGGCATTGTGCCTTTTGTATTTAATTCCGATGCCATTTCTGTGTTTCATCGTCAATGTGTATGTCCAAGGAATAGATTGAACCTGCAGTGGTGTATCGGAAACTAATACTGGTCTCACAGGGAATGCTCAAAGCACCGACGGTAAGAAGAGTCTACATTCTTGTACTTAAGGCGGCATTGTTCCTTTTGTATTTCATTCCGATGTAATTTCTGTGTTTCATCGCCAATGTGTATGTTCAAGGAATAGATCGAACCTGCAGTGGTGTATCGGATACTATTACTGGTCTCACAGGGAATGCTCAAATCACAGACTGTAAGAAGAGTCTCTATTCTTGTACTTAAGGCGGCATTGTGCCTTTTGTATTTAATTCCGATGCCATTACTGTGTTTCATCGTCAATGTGAAGGTCCAAGGAATTAACTGAACCTGCAGAGGTGTAGCGGAAACTAATACTGGCCTCACAGGGAATGCTCAAAGCACCGACGGAAGAAGAGTCTCTATTCTTGTACTTAAGGCGGCATTGTTCCTCTTGTATTTAATTCCGATCTAATTTCTGTGTTTATTCGTCAATGTGTATATCCAAGGAAAAGATTGAACCTGCAGTGGTGTATCGGATACTATTACTGGTCTCACAGGGAATGCTCAAAGCACCGACTGTAAGAAGAGTCTCTATTCTTGTACTTAAGGCGGCACTGTTAGAATTTTAATTCCGATGACATTTCTGTGTTTCATCGTCAATGTGAAGGTCCACGGAATACAATGTACCTGCAGTGGTGTTTCGGAAACTAATACTGGTCTCACAGGGAATGCTCAAAACACCGACTGTAAGAAGAGTCTCTATTCTTGTACTTAAGGCGGCATTGTGACTTTTGTAATCAATTCCGATGCCATTTCTTTGTTTCATCGTCAATGTGAAGGTCCAAGGAATACATTGAACCTGCAGTGGTGTATCGGAAACTAATACTGGTCTCACAGGGAATGCTCAAAGCACCGACTGTAAGAAGAGTCTCTATTCTTGTACTTAAGGCGGCATTGTGCCTTTTGTATTTTATTCCGATGCCATTTCTGTGTTTCATCGGCAATGTGTATGTCCAAGGAATAGATATAACCTGCAGTGGTGTATCGGATACTATTACTGGTCTCACAGGGAGTGCTTAAAGCACCGACTGTAAGAAGAGTCTCTATTCTTGTAGTTAAGGCGGCATTGTGCCTTTTGTATTTAATTCCGATGTATTTTCAGTGTTTCATCGTCAATGTGAATGTCCAAGGAATTCATTGAACCTACAGTGGTGTATCGGAAACTAATACTGGTCTCACAGGGAATGCTCAAAGCACCGACGGTAAGAAGAGTCTCTATTCTTGTACTTAAGGCGGTATTGTTCCTTTTGTATTTAATTCCGATGTAATTTCTGTGTATCATCGTCAACGTGTATTTCCAAGGAATAGATTGAACCTGCAGTGGTGTATCGGATACTATTACTGGTCTCACAGGGAATGCTCAAAGCACCGACTGTAAGAAGAGTCTCTGTTCTTGTACTTAAGGCGGCATCGTGCCTTTTGTATTTAATTCCGATGTAATTTCAGTGTTTCACCGTCAATGTGAATGTCCAAGGAATTCATTGAGCTTCCAGTGGTGTATCGGAAACTAATACTGGTCCCACAGGGAATGCTCAAAGCACCGACGGTAAGAAGAGTCTCTATTCTTGTACTTAAGCCGGCATTGTTCCTTTTGTATTTAATTCCGATGTAATTTCTGTGTTTCATCGCCAATGTGTATGTCCAAGGAATAGATTGAACCTGCAGTGGTGTATCGGAAACTAATACTGGTTTCACAGGGAATGCTCAAAGCACCGACTGTAAGAAGAGTTTCTATTCTTGAACTTATGGCGGCATTGTGCCTTTGGTATTTAATTCCGATACGATTTATGTGTTTCTTCGTCAATGTGAAGGTCCAAATAATACATTGAACCTGCAGTAGTGTATCGGATACTATTACTGGTCTCACAGGGAATGCTCAAAGCACCGACTGTAGGAAGAGTCTCTACTCATGTACTTAAAGCGGCATTGTGCCTTTTGTATTTGACTCCGATGCGATTTCTGTGTTTCATCGTCAATGTGAAGGTCCAAGGTATACATTGAACCTGCAGTGGTGTATCGGAAACTAATACTGGTCTCACAGGGAATGCTCAAAGCACCGACTGTAAGAAGAGTCTCTATTCTTGTACTTAAAGCGGCATTGTGCCTTTTGTATTTATTACAGATGCCATTTCTGTGTTTAACGTCAATGTGTATGTCCAAGGAATAGATTGAACCTGCAGTGGTGTATCGGATACTATTACTGGTCTCACAGGGAATGCTCAAAGGACCGACTGTAAGAAGAGTCTCCATTCTTGTACTTATGGCAGCATTGTGCCTTTTGTATTTAATTCCGATGCCATTTCTGTGTTTCATCGTCAATGTGAAGGTCCAAGGAATAAACTGAACATGCAGAGGTGTAGCGGAAACTAATACTGGTCTCACAGGGAATGCTCAAAGCACAGACTGTAAGAAGAGTCTTTATTCTTGTACTTAATGCGGATTTGTGCCTTTTGTATTTAATTCCGAAGTAATTTCAGTGTTTCATCGTCAATGTGAATGTCCAAGGAATTCATTGAACCTCCAGTGGTGTATCGGAAACTAATACTGGTCTCACAGGGAATGCTCAAAACACCGACTGTAAGAAGAGTCTCTATTCTTGTACTTAAGTCGGCATTGTGCCTTTTGTATTTAATTCCGATGCCATTTCTGTGTTTCATCGTCAATGTGTATGTCCAAGGAATAGATTGAACCTGCAGTGGGGTATCGGAAACTAATACTGGTCTCACAGGGAATGCTCAAAGCACCGACGGTAAGAAGGGTCTACATTCTTGTACTTAAGGCGGCATTGTTCCTTTTGTATTTAATTCCGATGTAATTTCTGTGTTTCATCGCCAATGTGTATGTTCAAGGAATAGATCGAACCTGCAGTGGTGTATCGGATACTATTACTGGTCTCACAGGGAATGCTCAAATCACAGACTGTAAGAAGAGTCTCTATTCTTGTACTTAAGGCGGCATTGTGCCTTTTGTATTTAATTCCGATGCCATTACTGTGTTTCATCGTCAATGTGAAGGTCCAAGGAATTAACTGAACCTGCAGAGGTGTAGCGGAAACTAATACTGGTCTCACAGGGAATGCTCAAAGCACCGACGGAAGAAGAGTCTCTATTCTTGTACTTAAGGCGGCATTGTTCCTTTTGTATTTAATTCCGATGTAATTTCTGTGTATCATCGTCAACGTGTATGTCCAAGGAATAGATTGAACCTGCAGTGGTGTATCGGATACTATTACTGGTCTCACAGGGAATGCTCAAAGCACCGACTGTAAGAAGAGTCTCTGTTCTTGTACTTAAGGCGGCATTGTGCCTTTTGTATTTAATTCCGATGTAATTTCAGTGTTTCATCGTCAATGTGAATGTCCAAGGAATTCATTGAACTTCCAGTGGTGTATCGGAAACTAATACTGGTCCCACAGGGAATGCTCAAAGCACCGACGGTAAGAAGAGTCTCTATTCTTGTACTTAAGCCGGCATTGTTCCTTTTGTATTTAATTCCGATATAATTTCTGTGTTTCATCGTCAATGTGTATGTCCAAGGAATAGATTGAACCTGCAGTGGTGTATCGGAAACTAATACTGGTTTCACAGGGAATGCTCAAAGCACCGACTGTAAGAAGAGTTTCTATTCTTGAACTTATGGCGGCATTGTGCCTTTGGTATTTAATTCCTATACGATTTATGTGTTTCTTCGTCAATGTGAAGGTCCAAGGAATACATTGAACCTGCAGTGGTATATCGGAAACCAATGCTGGTCAGACAGGAAAGGATCAAAGCACAGATTTTAAGAAGTCTCACTCTTCTTACACTTATGGCGGCATTGTGCCTTTTGTTTTTTTTCCGATGTAATTTCAGTGTTTCATCGTCAATGTGTATGTCCAAGGAATACATTGAATTTGCAGTGGTGAAGCGGATGCTAATACTGGTCTCATAGGGAATTCTCAAAACACAGACTGTAAGAAAAGTCTCTATTCTTGTACTTAAGGCGTCAATGAGCCTTTTGTATTTAATTCCAATGCGATTTCTGTGTTTCGTCGTCAATGTGAAAGTCCAAGGAATACATTGAACATGCAGTGGTGTATCGGAAACTAATACTGGTCTCACAGGGAACGCTCAAAGCACCGACAGTAAGAGGAGTCTCTATTCTTGTACTTAAGGTGGCATTGTTCCATTTGTATTTAATTCCGATGTAATTGCAGTGTTTCATCGTCAATGTGTAAGTCCAAGGAATACATTGAATCTGCAGTGGTGTATCGGATACTAATACTGGTCTCACAGCGAACGCTCAAAGCACAGACTGTAAGAATAGTCTCTAATCTTGTACTTAAAGCGGCATTGTGTCTTATGTTTTTAATTCCAATGCGAGTTCTGTGTTTCATCGTCAATTTGAAGGTCCAAGGAATACATTGAACCTGCAGTGGTGTATCGGAAACTAATACTGGTCTCACAGGGAATGCTCAAAGCACCGACTGTAAGTAGAGTCTGTATTCTTGTACTTAAGGCGGCATTGTTCCTTTTGTATTCAATTCCGTTGCCATTTCTGTGTTTCATCGTCAATGTCAAGGTCCAAGTAATACATTGAACCTGCAGTGGTGTATCGGAAACTAATACAAGTCTCACAGGGAATGCTCAAACACCGTCTGTAAGAAGAGTCTCTATTCTTGTACTTAAGGCGGCATTGTTCTTTTGTATTTAATTTCGATGTGATTTCTGTGTTTAATCGTCAATGTGAAGGTCCAAGGAATACATTGAACCTGCAGTGGTGTATCGGATACTAATATTGGTCTTACAGGGAATGCTCAAAGCACCGGCTCTAAGAAGATTCTCTATTCTTGTACTTAAGACGGCATTGTGCCTTTTGTATTTAATTCCGATGTGATTTCTGTGTTTAATCGTCAATGTGAAGCTCCAAGGAATACATTGAACCTGCAGTGGTGTATCGGAAACTAATACTGCTCTCACAGGGAATGCTCAAAGCACCGACTGTAAGATGAGTCTCCATTCTTGTACTTAAGGCGATATTGTGCCTTTTCTATTTAATTCCGATGCGATTTCTGTGTTTCATCGTCAATTTGAAGGTCCAAGGAATACATTGAATCTGCAGTGGCGTATCGAAAACCAATACGGGTCGCACAGGAAAGGATCAAAACACTGACTCTTAGAAGTCACACTCTTCTTGCACTTATGGCGGCATTTTGCCTTTTGTATTTAATTCCGATGTAGTTTCAGTGTTTCATCGTCAATGTGTATGTCCAAGGAATACATTGAACCTGCAGTGGTGTATCGGAAACTAATACTGGTCTTACTGGGAATGCTCAAAACACCGACTGTAAGAAGAGTCTCTAGTCTTGTACTTAAGGCGCCATTGTGCGTTTTGGATTTAATTCCGATGCCATTTCTGTGTTCCATCGTCAATGTGAAGGTCCAAGGAATACATTGAACCTGCAGTGGTGTATCGGAAACTAATATTGGTCTCACAGGGAAAGCTCAAAGCACCGACGGTAAGAAGAGTCTCTATTCTTGTACTTAAGGCGGCATTATTCCTTTTGTATTTAATTCCGATGTAATTTCTGTGTTTCATCGTCAATGTGTATGTCCAAGGAATAGAGTAAACCTGCAGTGGTGTATCGGAAACTAATACTGGTCTCACAGGGAATGTTCAAAGCACCGACTGTAAGAAGAGCCTCTATTCTTGTACTTAAGGCGGCATTGTGCCTTTTGTATTTAATTCCGATGTAATTTCAGTGTTTCATCGTCAATGTGAATGTCCAAGGAATTCATTGAACCTCCAGTGGTGTATCAGAAACTAATACTGGTCTCACAGGAAATGCTCAAAGCACCGACGGTAAGAAGAGTCTCTATTCTTGTACTTAAGGCTGCATTGTTCCTTTTGTATTTAATTCCGATGTAATTTCTGTGTTTCATCGTCAATGTGTATGTCCAAGGAATAGATTTAACCTGCAGTGGTGTATCGGAGACTATTACTGGTCTCACAGGGAATGCTCAAAGCACCGACTGTAAGAAGAGTCTGTATTCTTGTACTTAAGGCGGCATTGTGCGTTTTGTATTTAATTCCGAAGCCATTTCTGTGTTTCATCGTCAATGTGAAGGTCCAAGGTATACATTGAACCTGCAGTGATGTATCGGAAACTAATACTGGTCTCACAGGAAATGCTCAAAGCACCGACTGTAAGAAGAGTCTCTATTCTTGTACTTAAGGCGGCATTGTGCCTTTTGTATTTAATTCCGATATCATTTCTGTGCTTCATCGTCAATGTGTAGGTCCAAATAATACATTGAACCTGCAGTGGTGTATCGGAAACTAATACTGGTCTCACAGGGAATGCTCAAACCACCGACTGTAAGAAGAGTCTCTATTCATACCTTAAGGCGGAATTGTGCCTTTTGTATTTAATTCCGATGCCATTTCTGTGTTTCATCGTCAATGTGTATGTCCAAGGAATAGATTGAACCTGCAGTGGTATATCGGATACTATTACTGGTCTCACAGGGAATGCTCAAAGCACCGACTGTAAGAAGAGTCTGTATTCTTGTACTTAAGGCGGCATTGTGCCTTTTGTATTTGATTCCGATGCGATTTCTGTGTTTCATCGTCAATGTGAAGGTCCAAGGAATACATTGAACCTGCAGTGGTGTATCAGAAACTAACACTGGTCTCACAGGGAATGCTCAAAGCACCGACTGTAAGAGGAGTCTCTATTCTTGTACTTAAGGCGGCATTGTGCCTTTTGTATTTAATTCCGAGCCATTTCCGTGTTTCATCGTCAATGTGAAGGTCCAAGGTATAGACAGAACCTGCAGAGGTGTAGCGGAAACTACTACTGGTCTCACAGGGAATGCTCAAAGCACCGACTGTAAGAAGAGTCTCTATTCTTGTACTTAAGGCGGCATTGTGCCTTTTGTATTTAATTCCGATGCCATTTCTGTGTTTCATCGTCAATGTGTATGTCCAAGGAATGGATTGAACCTGCAGTGGTGTATCGGATACTATTACTGGTCTCACAGGGAATGCTCAAAGCACCGACTGTAAGAAGAGTCTCTACTCTTGTACTTAAGGCGGCATTGTGCGTTTTGGATTTAATTCCGATGCCATTTCTGTATTCCATCGTCAATGTGAAGGTCCGAGGAATACATTGAACCTGCAGTGGTGTATCGGAAACTAATACTGGTCTCACAGGGAAAGCTCAAAGCACCGACGGTAAGAAGAGTATCTATTCTTCTACTTAAGGCGGCATTATTCCTTTTGTATTTAATTCCGATGTAATTTCTGTGTTTAATCGTCAATGTGTATGTCCAAGGAATGGAGTAAACCTGCAGTGGTGTATCAGATACTATTACTGGCTCACAGGGAATGCTCAATGCACCGACTGTAAGAAGAGCCTCTATTCTTGTACTTAAGGTGGCATTGTGCCTTTTGAATTTAATTCCGATGTAATTTCAGTGTTTCATCATCAATGTGAAAGTCCAAGGAATTCATTGAACCTCCAGTGGTGTATCGGAAACTAATACTGGTCTCACAGGAAATGCTCAAAGCACCGACTGTAAGAAGTGTCTCTATTCTTGTACTTAAGGCTGCATTGTTCCTTTTGTATTTAATTCCGATGTAAATTCTGTGTTTCATCGTCAATGTGTATGTCCAAGGAATAGATTGAACATGCAGTGGTGTATCGGATACTATTACTGGTCTCACAGGGAATGCTCAAAGCACCGACGGTAAGAGGAGTCTCTATTCATACCTTAAGGCATCATTGTGCCTTTTGTTTTTAATTCCGATGCCATCTCTGTGTTTCAACGTCAATGTGTATGTCCCAGGAATAGATTGAACCTGCAGTGGTGTATCTTATACTATTACTGGTCTCACAGGGAATGCTCAAAGCACAGACTGTAGGAAGAGTCTCTATTCATGTACTTAAGGCGGCATTGTGCCTTTTGTATTTGATTCCGATGCGATTTCTGTGTTTCATCGTCAATGTGAAGGTCCAAGGAATACATTGAACCTGCAGTGGTGTATCGGAAACTAATACTGGTCTCACAGGGAATGCTCAAAGCACCGACTGTAAGAAGAGTCTCTATTCTAGTACTTAAGGCGGCATTGTGTCGTTTGTATTTAATTCCGATGCCATTTCAGTGTTTCATCGTCAATGTGTATGTCCAAGGAATAGATTGAACCTGCAGTGGTGTATCGGATACTATTACTGGTCTCACAGGGAATGCTCAAAGCACCGACGGTAAGAGGAGTCTCTATTCATGTACTTAAGGCGGCATTGTGCCTTTTGTATTTGATTCCGATGCGATTTCTGTGTTTCATCGTCAATGTGAAGGTCCAAGGAATACATTGAACCTGCAGTGGTGTATCGGAAACTAATACTTGTCTCACAGGAAATGCTCAAAGCACCGACTGTAAGAAGAGTCCCTATTCTTGTACTTAAGGCAGCATTGTGCCTTTTGTATTTAATTCCGATGCCATTTCTGTGTTTCATCGTCAATGTGAAGGTCCAGGGAATAAACTGAACCTGCAGAGGTGTAGCGGGAACTAAGACTGGTCTCACTGGGAATGCTCAAAGCACAGACTGTAAGAAGAGTCTTTATTCTTGTACATAATGCGGCATTGTGCCATTTGTATTTAATTCCGTTGTAATTTCAGTGTTTCATCGTCAATGTGAATGTCCAAGGAATTCATTGAACCTCCAGTGGTGTATCGGAAACTAATACTGGTCTCACAGGGAATGCTCAAAGCACCGACGGTAAGAAGAGTCTATATTCTTGTACCTAAGGCGGCATTGTTCCTTTTGTATTTAATTCCGATGTAATTTCTGTGTTTCATCGTCAATGTGTATGTCCAAGGAATTCATTGAACCTCCAGTGGTGTATCGGAAACTAATACTAGGCTCACAGAGAATGCTCAAAGCACAGACTGTAAGAAGAGTCTCTATTCTTGTACTTAAGGCGGCATTGTGCCTTTTGTATTTTATTCCGATGCCATTTCTGTGTTTCATCGTCAATGTGTATGTCCAAGGAATAGATTGGACCTGCAGTGGTGTATCGGAAACTAATACTGGTCTCACAGGGAATGCTCAAAGCACCGACGGTAAGAAGAGTCTATATTCTTGTACCTAAGGCGGCATTGTTCCTTTTGTATTTGATTCCGATGCGATTTCTGTGTTTCATCGTCAATGTGAAGGTCCAAGGAATACATTGAACCTGCAGTGGTGTATCGGAAACTAATACTGGTCTCACAGGGAATGCTGAAAGCACCGACTGTAAGTAGAGTCTGTATTCTGGTACTTAAGGCGCCATTGTGCGTTTTGGATTTAATTCCGATGCGATTTCTGTGTTTCATCGTCAATGTGAAGGTCCAAGAAATACATTGAACCTGCAGTGGTGTATCGGAAACTAATACTGGTCTCACAGGGAATGCTCAAAGAACCGACTGTAAGAAGAGTCTCTACTCTTGTACTTAAGGCGGCATTGTGCCTTTTGTATTTAATTCCGATGCCATTTCTGTGTTTCATCGTCAATGTGAAGGTCCAAGGAATAAACGGAACCTGCAGAGGTGTAGCGGAAACTAATACTGGTCTCACAGGGAATGCTCAAAACACCGACTGTAAGAAGAGTCTCCATTCTTGTACTTAAGGCGGCATTGTGCCTTTTGTATTTTATTCCGATGCCATTTCTGTGTTTCATCGTCAATGTGAAGGTCCAAGGAATAAAGCGAACCTGCAGAGGTGTAGCGGAAACAAATACTGGTCTCACAGGGAATGCTCAAAGCACCGACTGTAAGAAGAGTCTCTATTCTTGTACTTAAGGCGGCATTATGCGTTTTGGATTTAATTCCGATGCCATTTCTGTGTTTCATCGTCAATGTGAAGGTCCAAGGAATACATTGAACCTGCAGTGGTGTATCGGAAACTAATACTGGTGTCACAGGGAATGCTCAAAGCACCGACTGTAAGAAGAGTCTCTATTCTTGTACTTAAGGCGGCATTGGGCCTTTTGTATTTAATTCCGATGCCATTTCTGTGTTTCATCGTCAATGTGAATGTCCAAGGAATAGATTGAACCTGCAGTGGTGTATCGGATACTATTACCGGTCTCACAGGGAATGCTCAAAGCACCGACTGTAAGAAGAGTCTCTATTCTTGTACTTAAGGCCGCATTGTGCCTTTTGTATTTGATTCCGATGCGATTTCTGTTTTTCATCGT
The DNA here is from genome assembly GCF_021461395.2 of Schistocerca americana. Lineage (NCBI taxonomy): Eukaryota > Metazoa > Arthropoda > Insecta > Orthoptera > Acrididae > Schistocerca > Schistocerca americana. Next base: position 738,823,991 of record NC_060123.1, read on the forward strand.
CAATGTGAAGGTCCAAGAAATACATTGAACCTGTAGTGGTGTATCGGAAACTAATACTGGTCTCACAGGGAATGCTCAAAGCACCGACTGTAAGAAGAGTCTCTATTCTTGTACTTAAGGCGGCATTGTGCCTTTTGTATTTAATTCCGATGCCATTTCTGTGTTTCATCGTCAATGTGTATGTCCAAGGAATGGATTGAACCTGCAGTGGTGTATCGGATACTATTACTGGTCTCACAGGGAATGCTCAAAGCACCGACTGTAAGAAGAGTCTCTACTCTTGTACTTAAGGCGGCATTGTGCGTTTTGGATTTAATTCCGATGCCATTTCTGTATTCCATCGTCAATGTGAAGGTCCAAGGAATACATTGAACCTGCAGTGGTGTATCGGAAACTAATACTGGTCTCACAGGGAAAGCTCAAAGCACCGACGGCAAGAAGAGTATCTATTCTTCTACTTAAGGCGGCATTATTCCTTTTGTATTTAATTCCGATGTAATTTCTGTGTATAATCGTCAATGTGTATGTCCAAGTAATGGAGTAAACCTGCAGTGGTGTATCAGATACTATTACTGGCTCACAGGGAATGCTCAATGCACCGACTGTAAGAAGAGCCTCTATTCTTGTACTTAAGGTGGCATTGTGCCTTTTGAATTTAATTCCGATGTAATTTCAGTGTTTCATCATCAATGTGAAAGTCCAAGGAATTCATTGAACCTCCAGTGGTGTATCGGAAACTAATACTGGTCTCACAGGAAATGCTCAAAGCACCGACTGTAAGAAGTGTCTCTATTCTTATACTTAAGGCTGCATTGTTCCTTTTGTATTTAATTCCGATGTAAATTCTGTGTTTCATCGTCAATGTGTATGTCCAAGGAATAGATTGAACATGCAGTGGTGTATCGGATACTATTACTGGTCTCACAGGGAATGCTCAAAGCATCGTCGGTAAGAAGAGTCTCTATTCTTGTACTTAAGGCGGCATTGTTCCTTTTGTATTTAATTCCGATGTAATTTCTGTGTTACATCGTCAATGTGTATGTCCAAGGAATAGATTGAACCTGCAGTGGTGTATCGGATACTATTACTGGTCTCACAGGGAATGCTCAAAGCACCGACTGTAAGAAGAGTCTCTATTCTTGTACTTAAGGCGGCATTGTGCGTTTTGTATTTAATTCCGATGCCATTTCTGTGTTTCATCGTCAATGTGAAGGTCCAAATATTACATTGAACCTGCAGTGGTGTATCGGAAACTAATACTGGTCTCACAGGGAATGCTCAAAGCACCGACTGTAAGAAGAGTCTCTATTCATACCTTAAGGCATCATTGTGCCTTTTGTTTTTAATTCCGATGCCATCTCTGTGTTTCAACGTCAATGTGTATGTCCAAGGAATAGATTGAACCTGCAGTGGTGTATCTTATACTATTACTGGTCTCACAGGGAATGCTCAAAGCACAGACTGTAGGAAGAGTCTCTATTCATGTACTTAAGGCGGCATTGTGCCTTTTGTATTTGATTCCGATGCGATTTCTGTGTTTCATCGTCAATGTGAAGGTCCAAGGAATACATTGAACCTGCAGTGGTGTATTGCAAACTAATACTGGTCTCACAGGGAATGCTCAAAGCACCGACTGTAAGAAGAGTCTCTATTCTAGTACTTAAGGCGGCATTGTGTCGTTTGTATTTAATTCCGATGCCATTTCAGTGTTTCATCGTCAATGTGTATGTCCAAGGAATAGATTGAACCTGCAGTGGTGTATCGGATACTATTACTGGTCTCACAGGGAATGCTCAAAGCACCGACGGTAAGAGGAGTCTCTATTCATGTACTTGAGGCGGCATTGTGCCTTTTGTATTTGATTCCGATGCGATTTCTGTGTTTCATCGTCAATGTGAAGGTCCAAGGAATACATTGAACCTGCAGTGGTGTATCGGAAACTAATACTTGTCTCACAGGAAATGCTCAAAGCACCGACTGTAAGAAGAGTCTCTATTCTTGTACTTAAGGCAGCATTGCGCCTTTTGTATTTAATTCCGATGCCATTTCTGTGTTTCATCGTCAATGTGAAGGTCCAGGGAATAAACTGAACCTGCAGAGGTGTAGCGGGAACTAATACTGGTCTCACTGGGAATGCTCAAAGCACAGACTGTAAGAAGAGTCTTTATTCTTGTACATAATGCGGCATTGTGCCATTTGTATTTAATTCCGATGTAATTTCAGTGTTTCATCGTCAATGTGAATGTCCAAGGAATTCATTGAACCTCCAGTGGTGTATCGGAAACTAATACTGGTCTCACAGGGAATGCTCAAAGCACCGACGGTAAGAAGAGTCTATATTCTTGTACCTAAGGCGGCATTGTTCCTTTTGTATTTAATTCCGATGTAATTTCTGTGTTTCATCGTCAATGTGTATGTCCAAGGAATTCATTGAACCTCCAGTGGTGTATCGGAAACTAATACTAGGCTCACAGAGAATGCTCAAAGCACAGACTGTAAGAAGAGTCTCTATTCTTGTACTTAAGGCGGCATTGTGCCTTTTGTATTTTATTCCGATGCCATTTCTGTGTTTCATCGTCAATGTGTATGTCCAAGGAATAGATTGGACCTGCAGTGGTGTATCGGAAACTAATACTGGTCTCACAGGGAATGCTCAAAGCACCGACGGTAAGAAGAGTCTATATTCTTGTACCTAAGGCGGCATTGTTCCTTTTGTATTTGATTCCGATGCGATTTCTGTGTTTCATCGTCAATGTGAAGGTCCAAGGAATACATTGAACCTGCAGTGGTGTATCGGAAACAAATACTTGTCTCACAGGAAATGCTCAAAGCACCGACTGTAAGAAGAGTCTCTATTCTTGTACTTAAGGCAGCATTGTGCCTTTTGTATTTAATTCCGATGCCATTTCTGTGTTTCATCGTCAATGTGAAGGTCCAGGAAATAAACTGAACCTGCAGAGGTGTAGCGGGAACTAATACTGGTCTCACTGGGAATGCTCAAAGCACAGACTGTAAGAAGAGTTTTTATTCTTGTACTTAATGCGGCATTGTGCCATTTGTATTTAATTCCGTTGTAATTTCAGTGTTTCATCGTCAATGTGAATGTCCAAGGAATTCATTGAACCTCCAGTGGTGTATCGGAAACTAATACTGGTCTCACAGGGAATGCTCAAAGCACCGACGGTAAGAAGAGTCTATATTCTTGTACCTAAGGCGGCATTGTTCCTTTTGTATTTAATTCCGATGTAATTTCTGTGTTTCATCGTCAATGTGTATGTCCAAGGAATTCATTGAACCTCCAGTGGTGTATCGGAAACTAATACTAGGCTCACAGAGAATGCTCAAAGCACAGACTGTAAGAAGAGCCTCTATTCTTGTACTTAAGGCGGCATTGTGCCTTTTGTATTTTATTCCGATGCCATTTCTGTGTTTCATCGTCAATGTGTATGTCCAAGGAATAGATTGGACCTGCAGTGGTGTATCGGAAACTAATACTGGTCTCACAGGGAATGCTCAAAGCACCGACGGTAAGAAGAGTCTATATTCTTGTACCTAAGGCGGCATTGTTCCTTTTGTATTTAATTCCGATGTAATTTCTGTGTTTCATCGTCAATGTGTATGTCCAAGGAATTCATTGAACCTCCAGTGGTGTATCGGAAACTAATACTAGGCTCACAGAGAATGCTCAAAGCACAGACTGTAAGAAGAGTCTCTATTCATGTACTTAAGGCGGCATTGCGCCTTTTGTATTTGATTCCGATGCGATTTCTGTGTTTCATCGTCAATGTGAAGGTCCAAGGAATACATTGAACCTGCAGTGGTGTATCGGATACTATTACTGGTCTCACAGGGAATGCTCAAAGCACCGACTGTAAGAAGAGTCTCTATTCTTGTACTTAAGGCGGCATTGTTTTGGATTTAATTCCGATGACATTTCTGTGTTTCATCGTCAATGTGAAGGTCCAAGGAATACATTGAACCTGCAGTGGTGTATCGGAAACTAATACTGGTCTCACAGGGAATGCTCAAAACACCGACTGTAAGAAGAGTCTCTATTCTTGTACTTAAGGCGGCATTGTGCCTTTTGTATTTAATTCCGATGCCATTTCTGTGTTTCATCGTCAATGAGAAGGTCCAAGGAATACATTGAACCTGCAGTTGTGTATCGGAAACTAATACTGGTCTCACATGGAATGCTCAAATCACCGACTGTAAGAAGAGTCTCTATTCTTGTACTTAAGGCAGCATTGTGCCTTTTGTATTTTATTCCGATGCCATTTCTGTGTTTCATCGTCAATGTGTATGTCCAAGGAATAGATTGAAACTGCAGTGGTGTATCGGAACTATTACTGGTCTCGCAGGGAAAGCTCAAAGCACCGACTGTAAGAAGAGTCTCTATTCTTGTACTTAGGGCGGCATTGTGCCTTTTGTATTTAATTCCTATGTAATCTCAGTGTTTCATCGTCAATGTGAATGTCCAAGGAATTCATTGAACCTACAGTGGTGTATCGGAAACTAATTCTGGTCTCACAGGGAATGCTCAAAGCACCGACTGTAAGAAGAGTCTCTATTTTTGTACTTAAGGCGGCATTGTGCCTTTTGTATTTAATTCCGATGTAATCTCAGTGTTTCATCGTCAATGTGAATGTCCAAGGAATTCATTGAACCTCCAGTGGTGTATCGGAAACTAATACTGGTCTCACAGGGAATGCTCAAAACACCGACGGTAAGAAGAGTCTCAATTCTTGTACTTAAGGCGGCATTGTTCCTTTTGTATTTAATTCCGATGTAATTTCTGTATTTCATCGTCAATGTGTATGTCCAAGGAATAGTTTGAACCTGCAGTGTTGTATCGGATACTATTACTGGTCTCACAGGGAATCCTCAATGACCCGACTGTAAGAAGAGTCTCTATTGTTGTACTTAAGGCGTCATTGTGCCTTTTGTATTTAATTCCGATGCGATTTCTGTGTTTCATCGTCAATGTGAAGGTCCAAGGAATAAACTGAACCTGCAGAGGCGTAGCGGAAACTAATACTGGTCTCACAGGGAATGCTCAAAGCACAGACTCTAAGAAGAGTCTCTATTCTTGTACTTAAGGCGGCATTTTTCCTTTTGTATTTAATTCCGATGTAATTTCTGTGTTTCATAGTCAATGTGTATGTCCAAGGAATAGATTGAACCTGCAGTGGTGTATCGGATATTATTACTGGTCTCACAGGGAATGCTCAAAGGACCGACTGTAAGAAGAATCACTATTCTTGTACTTAAGGCGGCATTGTGCCTTTTGTTTTTAACTCCGATGCGATTTCTGTGATTCATCATCAATGTGAAGGTCCAAGGAATAAACTGAACCTGCAGAGGTGTAGCGGAAACTAATACTGGTCTCACAGGGAATGCTCAAAGCACAGACTGTAAGAAGAGTCTCTATTCTTGTACTTAAGGCGGCATTGTGCCTTTTGTATTTAATTCCGATGTAATTTCAGTGTTTCATCGTCAATGTGAATGACCAAGGAATTCATTGAACCTCCACTGGTGTATCGGAAACTAATGCTGGTCTCACAGGGAATGCTCAAAGCACCGACGGTAAGAAGAGTCTCTATTCTTGTACTTAAGGCGGCATTGTTCCTTTTGTAATGAATTCCGATGTAATTTCTGTGTTTCATTGTCAATGTGTATGTCCAAGGAACAGATTGAACCTGCAGTGGTGTATCGGATACTATTACTGGTCTCACAGGGAATGCTCAAAGCACCGACTGTAAGAAGTGTCTCTATTCTTGTACTTAAGGCGGCATTGTGCCTTTTGTATTTAATTCCGATGCGATTTCTGTGTTTCATCGTCAATGTGAATTTCCAAGGAATAAACTGAACCTGCAGAGGTGTAGCGGAAACTAATACTGGTCTCACAGGGAATGCTCAAAGCACCCTCTGTAAGAAGAGTCTCTATTCTTGTACTTAAGGCGGTATTGTGCCCTTTGTATTTAATTCCGATGAAATTTCAGTGTTTCATCGTCAATGTGAAGGTCCTAGGAATACATTGAACCTGCAGTGGTGTATCGGAAACTAATACTGGTCTCACAGGGAATGCTCAAAGCAAAGACGGTAAGAAGAGTCTCTACTCTTGTACTTATGGCGGCATTGTGCGTTTTGGATTTAATTCCGATGCCATTTCTGTGTTTCATCGTCAATGTGAGGGTCCAAGGAATACATTGAACCTGCAGATGTGTATCGGAAACTAATACTGGTCTCACAGGTAATGCTCAAAGCACCGACTGTAAGAAGAGCCTCTATTCTTGTACTTAAGGCGGCATTGGGCCTTTTGTATTTAATTCCGATGTAATTTCGGTGTTTCTTCGTCAATGTGAAGGTCCAAGGAATTCATTGAACCCTCAGTGGTGTATCGGAAACTTATACTGGTCTCACAGGGAATGCTCAAAGCACCGACGGTAAGAAGAGTCTCTATTCTTGTACTTAAGGCGGCATTGTTCCTTTTGTATTTAATTCCTATGTAATTTCTGTGTTTCATCGTCAATGTGTATGTCCAAGGAATAGATTGAACTTGCAGTGGTGTATGGGATACTATTACTGGTCTTACAGGGAATGCTCAAAGCACCGACTGTAAGAAGAGTCTCTTTCTTGTACTTAAGGCGGCATTGTGCCTTTTGTATTTAATTCCGATGTAATTTCAGTGTTTCATCGTCAATGTGAAGGTCCAAGGAATTCATTGGACCTGCAGTGGTATATCGGAAACTAATACTGGTCTCACAGGGAATGCTCAAAGCACCGACGGTAAGAAGAGTCTCTATTCTTGTACTTAAGACGGCATTTTTCCTTTTGTTTTTAATTCCGATGTAATTTCTGTGTTTCATCGTCAATGTGTATGTCCAAGGAATAGATTGAACCTGCAGTGGTGTATCGGATACTTTTACTGGTCTCACAGGGAATGCTCAAAGCACCGACTGTAAGAAGAGTCTCTATTCTTGTACTTAAGGCGGCATTGTGCCTTTTGTATTTAATTCCGATGCCATTTCTGTGTTTAATCGTCAATGTGAAGGTCCAAGGAATAAACTGAACCTGCAGAGGTGTAGCGGAAACTAATACTGGTCTCACAGGGAATGCTCAAAGCACCGACTGTAAGAAGAGTCTCTATTCTTGTACTTGTGGCGGCATTGGGCCTTTTGTATTTAGTTCCGATGCGATTTCTGTGTTTCATCGTCAATGTGAAGGTCCGAGGAATACATTGAACCTGCAGTGGTGTATCGGAAACTAATACTGGTCTCACAGGGAATGCTCTAAGCACCGACTGTAAGAAGAGTCTCTATTCTTATACTTAAGGCGGCATTGTGCCTTTTGTATTTAATTCCGATGCCATTTCTGTGTTTCATCGTCAATGTGAAGGTCCAAGGAATAAACTGAAACCTGCAGAGGTGTAGCGGAAACTAATACTGGTCTCACAGGGAATGCTCAAAGCACCGACTGTAAGAAGAGTCTCTATTCTTGTACTTAAGGCGGCATTGTGCCTTTTGTATTTAATTCCGATGTCATTTCTGTGTTTCATCGTCAATGTGAAGGTCCAAGGAATACATTGAACCCGCAGTTGTGTATCGGATACTATTACTGGTCTCACAGGGAATGCTCAAAGCACCGACTGTAAGAAGAGTCTCTATTCTTGTACTTAAGGCGGCTTTGTGCCTTTTGTATTTAATTCCGATGTAATTTCTGTGTTTCATCGTCAATGTGTATGTCCAAGGAATAGATTGAACCTGCAGTGGTGTATCGGATACTATTACTGGTCTCACAGGGAATGCTCAAAGCACCGACTGTAAAAAGAGTCTCTATTCTTGTAGTGAAGGCGGCATTGTGCGTTTTGGATATAATTCGGATGCCAATTCTGTGTTTCATCGTCAATGTGAAGGTCCAAGGAATACATTGAACCTGCAGTGGAGTATCGGAAACTAATACTGGTCTCACAGGGAATGCTCAAAGCACCGACTGTAAGAAGAGACTCTATTCTTGTACTTAAGGCGGCATTGTTCCTTTTGTATTTTATTCCGATGTAATTTCTGTGTTTCATCGTCAATGTGTATGTCCAAGGAATAGATTGAACCTGCAGTGGTGTATCGGATACTATTACTGGTCTCACAGGGAATGCTCAAAGCACCGACTGTAAGAAGAGTCTCTATTCTTGTACTTATGGCGGCATTGTGCCTTTTGTATTTAATTCCGATGTAATTTCTGTGTTTCATCGCCAATGTGTATGTCCAAGGAATAGATTGAACCTGCAGTGGTGTATCGGATACTTTTACTGGTCTCACAGGGAATGCTCAAAGCACCGACTGTAAGAAGAGTCTCTATTCTTGTAGTTAAGGCGGCATTGTGCGTTTTGGATTTAATTCCGATGCCATTTCTGTGTTTCATCGTCAATGTGAAGGTCCAAGGAATAAACTGAACCTGCATAGGTGTAGCGGAAACTAATACTGGTCTCACAGGGAATGCTCAAAGCACCGACGGTAAGAAGAGTCTCTATTCTTGTACTTAAGGCGGCATTGTGCGTTTTGGATTTAATTCCGATGCCATTTCTGTGTTTCATCGTCAATGTGAAGGTCCAAGGAATTCATTGAACCTGCAGTGGTGTATCGGAAACTAATACTGGTCTTACAGGGAATGCTCAAAGCACCGACGGTAAGAAGAGTCTCTATTCTTGTACTTAAGGTGGCATTTTTCCTTTTGTATTTAATTCCGATGTAATTTCTGTGTTTCATCGTCAATGTGTATGTCCAAGGAATAGATTGAACCTGCGGTGGTGTATCGGATACTATTACTGGTCTCACAGGGAATGCTCAAAGCACCGACTGTAAGAAGAGTCTCTATTCTTGTACTTAAGGCGGCATTGTGCCTTTTGTATTTAATTCCGATGCCATTTCTGTGTTTCATCGTCAATGTGAAGGGCAAAGGAATAAACTGAACCTGCAGAGGTGTAGCGGAAACTAATACTGGTCTCACAGGAAATGCTCAAAGCACCGACTGTAAGAAGAGTCTCTATTCTTGTACTTATGGCGGCATTGTGCCATTTGGATTTAATTCCGATTCCATTTCTGTGTTTCATCGTCATTGTGAAGGTCCAAGGAATACATTGAACCTGCAGTGGTGTCTCGGATACTATTACTGGTCTCACAGGGAATGCTAATAGCACCGACTGTAAGAAGAGTCTCTATTCTTGTACTTAAGGCGGCATTGTGCCTTTTGTATTTAATTCCGATGCGATTTCTGTGTTTCATCGTCAATGTGAAGGTCCAAGGAATACATTGAACCTGCAGTGGTGTGTCGGATACTATTACTGGTCTCACAGGAAATGCTCAAAGCAACGACTGTAAGAAGAGTCTCTATTCTTGTACTTAAGGCGGCATTGTGCCTTTTGTATTTAATTCCGATGCCATTTCTGTGTTTAATCGTCAATGTGAAGGTCCAAGGAATAAACTGAACCTGCACAGGTGTAGCGGAAACTAATACTGGTCTCACCGGGGATGCTCAAAGCACCGACTGTAAGAAGAGTCTCTATTCTTGTACTTAAGGCGGCATTGTGCCTTTTGTAATTAATTCCGATGCCATTTCTGTGTTTCATCGTCAATGTGAAGGTCCAAGGAATAGATAGAACCTGCAGTGGTGTATCGGATACTATTACTGGTCTCACAGGGAATGCTCAAGGCACCGACTGTAAGAAGAGTCTCTATTCTTGTACTTAAGGCGGCATTGTGCCTTTTTTATTTAATTCCGATGTAATTTCTGTGTTTCATCGTCAATGTGTATGTCCAAGGAATAGATTGAACCTGCAGTGGTGTATCGGATACTATTACTGGTCTCACAGGGAATGCTCAAAGCACCGACTGTAAGAAGTGTCTCTAATCTTGTAGTGAAGGCGGCATTGTGCGTTTCGGATTTAATTCCGATGCCATTGCTGTGTTTCATCGTCAATGTGAAGGTCCGAGGAATACATTGAACCTGCAGTGGTGTATCGGAAACTAATACTGGTCTCACAGGGAATGCTCAAAGCACCGACTGTAAGAAGAGTCTCTATTCTTGTACTTAAGGCGGCATTGTGCGTTTTGTATTTAATTCCGATGCCATTTCTGTGTTTCATCGTCAATGTGAAGGTCCAAGGAATAAACTGAACCTGCAGAGGTGTAGCGGAAACTAATACTGGTCTCACAGGGAATGCTCAAAGCACCGACGGTAAGAAGAGTCTCTATTCTTGTACTTAAGGCGGCATTGTGCGTTTTGGATTTAATTCCGATGCCATTTCTGTGTTTCATCGTCAATGTGAAGGTCCAAGGAATTCATTGAACCTGCAGTGGTGTATCGGAAACTAATACTGGTCTTACAGGGAATGCTCAAAGCACCGACGGTAAGAAGAGTCTCTATTCTTGTACTTAAGGTGGCATTTTTCCTTTTGTATTTAATTCCGATGTAATTTCTGTGTTTCATCGTCAATGTGTATGTCCAAGGAATAGATTGAACCTGCAGTGGTGTATCGGATACTATTACTGGTCTCACAGGGAATGCTCAAAGCACCGACTGTAAGAAGAGTCTCTATTCTTGTACTTAAGGCGGCATTGTGCCTTTTGTATTTAATTCCGATGCCATTTCTGTGTTTCATCGTCAATGTGAAGGGCAAAGGAATAAACTGAACCTGCAGAGGTGTAGCGGAAACTAATACTGGTCTCACAGGAAATGCTCAAAGCACCGACTGTAAGAAGAGTCTCTATTCTTGTACTTATGGCGGCATTGTGCCGTTTGTATTTAATTCCGATTCCATTTCTGTGTTTCATCGTCATTGTGAAGGTCCAAGGAATACATTGAACCTGCAGTGGTGTCTCGGATACTATTACTGGTCTCACAGGGAATGCTAATAGCACCGACTGTAAGAAGAGTCTCTATTCTTGTACTTAAGGCGGCATTGTGCCTTTTGTATTTAATTCCGATGCGATTTCTGTGTTTCATCGTCAATGTGAAGGTCCAAGGAATACATTGAACCTGCAGTGGTGTGTCGGATACTATTACTGGTCTCACAGGAAATGCTCAAAGCAACGACTGTAAGAAGAGTCTCTATTCTTGTACTTAAGGCGGCATTGTGCCTTTTGTATTTAATTCCGATGCCATTTCTGTGTTTAATCGTCAATGTGAAGGTCCAAGGAATAAACTGAACCTGCACAGGTGTAGCGGAAACTAATACTGGTCTCACCGGGGAATGCTCAAAGCACCGACTGTAAGAAGAGTCTCTATTCTTGTACTTAAGGCGGCATTGTGCCTTTTGTAATTAATTCCGATGCCATTTCTGTGTTTCATCGTCAATGTGAAGGTCCAAGGAATAGATTGAACCTGCAGTGGTGTATCGGATACTATTACTGGTCTCACAGGGAATGCTCAAAGCACCGACTGTAAGAAGAGTCTCTATTCTTGTACTTATGGCGGCATTGTGCCTTTTGTATATAATTCCGATGTAATTTCTGTGTTTCATCGTCAATGTGTATGTCCAAGGAATAGATTGAACCTGCAGTGGTGCATCGGATACTATTACTGGTCTCACAGGGAATGCTCAAAGCACCGACTGTAAGAAGAGTCTCTATTCTTGTAGTTAAGGCGGCATTGTGCGTTTTGGATTGAATTCCGATGCCATTTCTGTGTTTCATCGTCAATGTGAAGGTCCAAGGAATACATTGAACCTGCAGTGGTGTATCGGAAACTAATACTGGTCTCACAGGGAATGCTCAAAGCACCGACGGTAAGAAGAGTCACAATTCTTGTACTTAAGGCGACATTGTGCGTTTTGTATTTAATTCCGATGCCATTTCTGTGTTTCATCGTCAATGTGAATGTCCAAGGAATAAACTGAACCTGCAGAGGTGTAGCGGAAACTAATACTGGTCTCACAGGGATTGCTCAAAGCACCGACGGTAAGAAGAGTCTCTAATCTTGTACTTAAGGCGGCATTGTGCCTTTTGTATTTAATTCCGATGTAATTTGAGAGATTCATCGTCAATGTGAATGTCCAAGGAATTCATTGAACCTCCAGTGGTGTATCGGAAACTAATACTGGTCTCACAGGGAATGCTCAAAGCACCGACGGTAAGTAGAGTCTCTATTCTTGTACTTAAGGCGGCATTTTTCCTTTTGTATTTAATTCCGATGTAATTTCTGTGTTTCATCGTCAATGTGTATGTCCAAGGAATAGATTGAACCTGCAGTGGTGTATCGGATACTATTACTGGTCTCACAGGGAATGCTCAAAGCACCGTCTGTAAGAAGAGTCTCTATTCTTGTACTTAAGGCGGCATTGTGCCTCTTGTATTTAATTCCGATGCCATTTCTGTCTTTCATCGTCAATGTGAAGGTCCAAGGAATAAACTGAACCGGCAGAGGTGTAGCGGAAACTAATACTGGTCTCACAGGGAATGCTCAAGGCACCGACTGTAAGAAGGGTCTCTATTCTTGTACTTAAGGCGGCATTGTGCCTTTTTTATTTAATTCCGATGTAATTTCTGTGTTTCATCGTCAATGTGTATGTCCAAGGAATAGATTGAACCTGCAGTGGTGTATCGGATACTATTACTGGTCTCACAGGGAATGCTCAAAGCACCGACTGTAAGAAGAGTCTCTAATCTTGTAGTGAAGGCGGCATTGTGCGTTTCGGATTTAATTCCGATGCCATTGCTGTGTTTCATCGTCAATGTGAAGGTCCGAGGAATACATTGAACCTGCAGTGGTGTATCGGAAACTAATACTGGTCTCACAGGGAATGCTCAAAGCACCGACTGTAAGAAGAGTCTCTATTCTTGTACTTAAGGCGGCATTGTGCGTTTTGTATTTAATTCCGATGCCATTTCTGTGTTTCATCGTCAATGTGAAGGTCCAAGGAATAAACTGAACCTGCAGAGGTGTAGCGGAAACTAATACTGGTCTCACAGGGAATGCTCAAAGCACCGACGGTCAGAAGAGTCTCTATTCTTGTAATTAAGGCGGCATTGTTCCTTTTGTATTTAATTCCGATGTAATTTCTGTGTTTCATCGTCTATGTGTATGCCCAAGGAATAGATTGAACCTGCAGTGGTGTATCGGATACAATTACTGGTCTCACAGGGAATGCTCAAAGCACCGACTGTAAGAAGAGTCTCTATTCTTGTACTTATGGCGGCATTGTGCCTTTTGTATATAATTCCGATGTAATTTCTGTGTTTCATCGTCAATGTGTATGTCCAAGGAATAGATTGAACTTGCAGTGGTGCATCGGATACTATTACTGGTCTCACAGGGAATGCTCAAAGCACCGACAGTAAGAAGAGTCTCTATTCTTGTAGTTAAGGCGGCATTGTGCGTTTTGGATTGAATTCCGATGCCATTTCTGTGTTTCATCGTCAATGTGAAGGTCCAAGGAATACATTGAACCTGCAGTGGTGTATCGGAAACTAATACTGGTCTCACAGGGAATGCTCAAAGCACCGACGGTAAGAAGAGTCTCTATTCTTGTACTTAAGGCGACATTGTGCGTTTTGTATTTAATTCCGATGCCATTTCTGTGTTTCATCGTCAATGTGAATGTCCAAGGAATAAACTGAACCTGCAGAGGTGTAGCGGAAACTAATACTGGTCTCACAGGGATTGCTCAAATCACCGACGGTAAGAAGAGTCTCTATTCTTGTACTTAAGGCGGCATTGTGCCTTTTGTATTTAATTCCGATGTAATTTGAGTGTTTCATCGTCAATGTGAATGTCCAAGTAATTCATTGAACCTCCAGTGGTGTATCGGAAACTAATACTGGTCTCACAGGGAATGCTCAAAGCACCGACGGTAAGAAGAGTCTCTATTCTTGTACTTAAGGCGGCATTTTTCCTTTTGTATTTAATTCCGATGTAATTTCTGTGTTTCATCGTCAATGTGTATGTCCAAGGAATAGATTGAACCTGCAGTGGTGTATCGGATACTATTACTGGTCTCACAGGGAATGCTCAAAGCACCGTCTGTAAGAAGAGTCTCTATTCTTGTACTTAAGGCGGCATTGTGCCTCTTGTATTTAATTCCGATGCCATTTCTGTCTTTCATCGTCAATGTGAAGGTCCAAGGAATAAACTGAACCTGCATAGGTGTAGCGGAAACTAATACTGGTCTCACAGGGAATGCTCAAAGCACCGACGGTAAGAAGAGTCTCTATTCTTGTACTTAAGGCGGCATTGTGCGTTTTGGATTTAATTCCGATGCCATTTCTGTGTTTCATCGTCAATGTGAAGGTCCAAGGAATTCATTGAACCTGCAGTGGTGTATCGGAAACTAATACTGGTCTTACAGGGAATGCTCAAAGCACCGACGGTAAGAAGAGTCTCTATTCTTGTACTTAAGGTGGCATTTTTCCTTTTGTATTTAATTCCGATGTAATTTCTGTGTTTCATCGTCAATGTGTATGTCCAAGGAATAGATTGAACCTGCAGTGGTGTATCGGATACTATTACTGGTCTCACAGGGAATGCTCAAAGCACCGACTGTAAGAAGAGTCTCTATTCTTGTACTTAAGGCGGCATTGTGCCTTTTGTATTTAATTCCGATGCCATTTCTGTGTTTCATCGTCAATGTGAAGGGCAAAGGAATAAACTGAACCTGCAGAGGTGTAGCGGAAACTAATACTGGTCTCACAGGAAATGCTCAAAGCACCGACTGTAAGAAGAGTCTCTATTCTTGTACTTATGGCGGCATTGTGCCATTTGGATTTAATTCCGATTCCATTTCTGTGTTTCATCGTCATTGTGAAGGTCCAAGGAATACATTGAACCTGCAGTGGTGTCTCGGATACTATTACTGGTCTCACAGGGAATGCTAATAGCACCGACTGTAAGAAGAGTCTCTATTCTTGTACTTAAGGCGGCATTGTGCCTTTTGTATTTAATTCCGATGCGATTTCTGTGTTTCATCGTCAATGTGAAGGTCCAAGGAATACATTGAACCTGCAGTGGTGTGTCGGATACTATTACTGGTCTCACAGGAAATGCTCAAAGCAACGACTGTAAGAAGAGTCTCTATTCTTGTACTTAAGGCGGCATTGTGCCTTTTGTATTTAATTCCGATGCCATTTCTGTGTTTAATCGTCAATGTGAAGGTCCAAGGAATAAACTGAACCTGCACAGGTGTAGCGGAAACTAATACTGGTCTCACCGGGGATGCTCAAAGCACCGACTGTAAGAAGAGTCTCTATTCTTGTACTTAAGGCGGCATTGTGCCTTTTGTAATTAATTCCGATGCCATTTCTGTGTTTCATCGTCAATGTGAAGGTCCAAGGAATAGATAGAACCTGCAGTGGTGTATCGGATACTATTACTGGTCTCACAGGGAATGCTCAAGGCACCGACTGTAAGAAGAGTCTCTATTCTTGTACTTAAGGCGGCATTGTGCCTTTTTTATTTAATTCCGATGTAATTTCTGTGTTTCATCGTCAATGTGTATGTCCAAGGAATAGATTGAACCTGCAGTGGTGTATCGGATACTATTACTGGTCTCACAGGGAATGCTCAAAGCACCGACTGTAAGAAGTGTCTCTAATCTTGTAGTGAAGGCGGCATTGTGCGTTTCGGATTTAATTCCGATGCCATTGCTGTGTTTCATCGTCAATGTGAAGGTCCGAGGAATACATTGAACCTGCAGTGGTGTATCGGAAACTAATACTGGTCTCACAGGGAATGCTCAAAGCACCGACTGTAAGAAGAGTCTCTATTCTTGTACTTAAGGCGGCATTGTGCGTTTTGTATTTAATTCCGATGCCATTTCTGTGTTTCATCGTCAATGTGAAGGTCCAAGGAATAAACTGAACCTGCAGAGGTGTAGCGGAAACTAATACTGGTCTCACAGGGAATGCTCAAAGCACCGACGGTAAGAAGAGTCTCTATTCTTGTACTTAAGGCGGCATTGTGCGTTTTGGATTTAATTCCGATGCCATTTCTGTGTTTCATCGTCAATGTGAAGGTCCAAGGAATTCATTGAACCTGCAGTGGTGTATCGGAAACTAATACTGGTCTTACAGGGAATGCTCAAAGCACCGACGGTAAGAAGAGTCTCTATTCTTGTACTTAAGGTGGCATTTTTCCTTTTGTATTTAATTCCGATGTAATTTCTGTGTTTCATCGTCAATGTGTATGTCCAAGGAATAGATTGAACCTGCAGTGGTGTATCGGATACTATTACTGGTCTCACAGGGAATGCTCAAAGCACCGACTGTAAGAAGAGTCTCTATTCTTGTACTTAAGGCGGCATTGTGCCTTTTGTATTTAATTCCGATGCCATTTCTGTGTTTCATCGTCAATGTGAAGGGCAAAGGAATAAACTGAACCTGCAGAGGTGTAGCGGAAACTAATACTGGTCTCACAGGAAATGCTCAAAGCACCGACTGTAAGAAGAGTCTCTATTCTTGTACTTATGGCGGCATTGTGCCATTTGTATTTAATTCCGATTCCATTTCTGTGTTTCATCGTCATTGTGAAGGTCCAAGGAATACATTGAACCTGCAGTGGTGTCTCGGATACTATTACTGGTCTCACAGGGAATGCTAATAGCACCGACTGTAAGAAGAGTCTCTATTCTTGTACTTAAGGCGGCATTGTGCCTTTTGTATTTAATTCCGATGCGATTTCTGTGTTTCATCGTCAATGTGAAGGTCCAAGGAATACATTGAACCTGCAGTGGTGTGTCGGATACTATTACTGGTCTCACAGGAAATGCTCAAAGCAACGACTGTAAGAAGAGTCTCTATTCTTGTACTTAAGGCGGCATTGTGCCTTTTGTATTTAATTCCGATGCCATTTCTGTGTTTAATCGTCAATGTGAAGGTCCAAGGAATAAACTGAACCTGCACAGGTGTAGCGGAAACTAATACTGGTCTCACCGGGGAATGCTCAAAGCACCGACTGTAAGAAGAGTCTCTATTCTTGTACTTAAGGCGGCATTGTGCCTTTTGTAATTAATTCCGATGCCATTTCTGTGTTTCATCGTCAATGTGAAGGTCCAAGGAATAGATTGAACCTGCAGTGGTGTATCGGATACTATTACTGGTCTCACAGGGAATGCTCAAAGCACCGACTGTAAGAAGAGTCTCTATTCTTGTACTTATGGCGGCATTGTGCCTTTTGTATATAATTCCGATGTAATTTCTGTGTTTCATCGTCAATGTGTATGTCCAAGGAATAGATTGAACCTGCAGTGGTGCATCGGATACTATTACTGGTCTCACAGGGAATGCTCAAAGCACCGACTGTAAGAAGAGTCTCTATTCTTGTAGTTAAGGCGGCATTGTGCGTTTTGGATTGAATTCCGATGCCATTTCTGTGTTTCATCGTCAATGTGAAGGTCCAAGGAATACATTGAACCTGCAGTGGTGTATCGGAAACTAATACTGGTCTCACAGGGAATGCTCAAAGCACCGACGGTAAGAAGAGTCACAATTCTTGTACTTAAGGCGACATTGTGCGTTTTGTATTTAATTCCGATGCCATTTCTGTGTTTCATCGTCAATGTGAATGTCCAAGGAATAAACTGAACCTGCAGAGGTGTAGCGGAAACTAATACTGGTCTCACAGGGATTGCTCAAAGCACCGACGGTAAGAAGAGTCTCTAATCTTGTACTTAAGGCGGCATTGTGCCTTTTGTATTTAATTCCGATGTAATTTGAGAGATTCATCGTCAATGTGAATGTCCAAGGAATTCATTGAACCTCCAGTGGTGTATCGGAAACTAATACTGGTCTCACAGGGAATGCTCAAAGCACCGACGGTAAGTAGAGTCTCTATTCTTGTACTTAAGGCGGCATTTTTCCTTTTGTATTTAATTCCGATGTAATTTCTGTGTTTCATCGTCAATGTGTATGTCCAAGGAATAGATTGAACCTGCAGTGGTGTATCGGATACTATTACTGGTCTCACAGGGAATGCTCAAAGCACCGTCTGTAAGAAGAGTCTCTATTCTTGTACTTAAGGCGGCATTGTGCCTCTTGTATTTAATTCCGATGCCATTTCTGTCTTTCATCGTCAATGTGAAGGTCCAAGGAATAAACTGAACCGGCAGAGGTGTAGCGGAAACTAATACTGGTCTCACAGGGAATGCTCAAGGCACCGACTGTAAGAAGGGTCTCTATTCTTGTACTTAAGGCGGCATTGTGCCTTTTTTATTTAATTCCGATGTAATTTCTGTGTTTCATCGTCAATGTGTATGTCCAAGGAATAGATTGAACCTGCAGTGGTGTATCGGATACTATTACTGGTCTCACAGGGAATGCTCAAAGCACCGACTGTAAGAAGAGTCTCTAATCTTGTAGTGAAGGCGGCATTGTGCGTTTCGGATTTAATTCCGATGCCATTGCTGTGTTTCATCGTCAATGTGAAGGTCCGAGGAATACATTGAACCTGCAGTGGTGTATCGGAAACTAATACTGGTCTCACAGGGAATGCTCAAAGCACCGACTGTAAGAAGAGTCTCTATTCTTGTACTTAAGGCGGCATTGTGCGTTTTGTATTTAATTCCGATGCCATTTCTGTGTTTCATCGTCAATGTGAAGGTCCAAGGAATAAACTGAACCTGCAGAGGTGTAGCGGAAACTAATACTGGTCTCACAGGGAATGCTCAAAGCACCGACGGTCAGAAGAGTCTCTATTCTTGTAATTAAGGCGGCATTGTTCCTTTTGTATTTAATTCCGATGTAATTTCTGTGTTTCATCGTCTATGTGTATGCCCAAGGAATAGATTGAACCTGCAGTGGTGTATCGGATACAATTACTGGTCTCACAGGGAATGCTCAAAGCACCGACTGTAAGAAGAGTCTCTATTCTTGTACTTATGGCGGCATTGTGCCTTTTGTATATAATTCCGATGTAATTTCTGTGTTTCATCGTCAATGTGTATGTCCAAGGAATAGATTGAACTTGCAGTGGTGCATCGGATACTATTACTGGTCTCACAGGGAATGCTCAAAGCACCGACAGTAAGAAGAGTCTCTATTCTTGTAGTTAAGGCGGCATTGTGCGTTTTGGATTGAATTCCGATGCCATTTCTGTGTTTCATCGTCAATGTGAAGGTCCAAGGAATACATTGAACCTGCAGTGGTGTATCGGAAACTAATACTGGTCTCACAGGGAATGCTCAAAGCACCGACGGTAAGAAGAGTCTCTATTCTTGTACTTAAGGCGACATTGTGCGTTTTGTATTTAATTCCGATGCCATTTCTGTGTTTCATCGTCAATGTGAATGTCCAAGGAATAAACTGAACCTGCAGAGGTGTAGCGGAAACTAATACTGGTCTCACAGGGATTGCTCAAATCACCGACGGTAAGAAGAGTCTCTATTCTTGTACTTAAGGCGGCATTGTGCCTTTTGTATTTAATTCCGATGTAATTTGAGTGTTTCATCGTCAATGTGAATGTCCAAGTAATTCATTGAACCTCCAGTGGTGTATCGGAAACTAATACTGGTCTCACAGGGAATGCTCAAAGCACCGACGGTAAGAAGAGTCTCTATTCTTGTACTTAAGGCGGCATTTTTCATTTTGTATTTAATTCCGATGTAATTTCTGTGTTTCATCGTCAATGTGTATGTCCAAGGAATAGATTGAACCTGCAGTGGTGTATCGGATACTATTACTGGTCTCACAGGGAATGCTCAAAGCACCGTCTGTAAGAAGAGTCTCTATTCTTGTACTTAAGGCGGCATTGTGCCTCTTGTATTTAATTCCGATGCCATTTCTGTCTTTCATCGTCAATGTGAAGGTCCAAGGAATAAACTGAACCTGCAGAGGTGTAGCGGAAACTAATACTGGTCTCACAGGGAATGCTCAAAGCACCGACTGCAAGATGAGTCTCTATTCTTGTACTTAAGGCGGCATTGTGCCTTTTGTATTTAATTCCGACGCGATTTCTGTGTTTCATCGTCAATGTCAAGTTCCAAGGAACACATTGAACCTGCAGTGGTGTATCGGAAACTAATATTGGTCTCACAGTTAATGCTCAAAGCACCGACTGCAAGAAGAGTCACTATTCTTGTACTTAAGGCGGCATTGTGCCTTTTGTATTTAATTCCGATGCGATTTCTGTGTTTCATCGTCAATGTGAAGGTCCAAGGAATGCATTGAACCTGCAGTGGTGTATCGGATACTATTACTGGTCTCACAGGGAATGCTCAAAGCACCGACTGTAAGAAGAGTCTCTATTCTTGTACTTAAGGCGGCATTGTGCCTTTTGTATATAATTCCGATGCAATTTCTGTGTTTAATCGTCAATGTGAAGGTCCAAGGAATAATCTGAACCTGCAGAGGTGTAGCGGAAACTAATACTGGTCTCACAGGGAATGCTCAAAGCACCGACTGTAAGGAGAGTCTCTATTCTTGTACTTAAGGTGGCATTGTGCCCTTTGTATTTAATTCCGATGCCATTTCTGTGTTTCATCGTCAATGTGAAGGTCCAAGGAATACATTGAACCTGCAGTGGTGTATCGGATACTATTACTGGTCTCACAGGGAATGCTCAAAGCACCGACAGTAAGAAGAGTCTCTATTCTTGTACTTAAGGCGGCATTGTGATTTTTGTGTTTAATTCCGATGTAATTTCTATGTTTCATCATCAATGTGTTATTCCAAGGAATAGATTGAACCTGCAGTGGTGTATCGGATACTACTACTGGTCTCACAGGGAATGCTCAAAGCACCGACTGTAAGAAGAGGCTCAATTCTTGTAGTTAAGGCGGCATTGTGCGTTTTGGATTTAATTCCGATGCAATTTCTGTGTTTCATCGTCAATGTGAAGGTCCAAGGAACACATTGAACCTGCAGTGGTGTATTGGATACTATTACTGGTCTCACAGGAAATGCTCAAAGCACCGACTGTAAGAAGAGTCTCTTTTCTTGTACTTAAGGCGGCATTGTGCGTTTTGTATTTAATTCCGATGCCATTTCTGTGTTTCATCGTCAATGTGAAGGTCCAGGGAATAAACTGAACCTGCAGAGGTGTAGCGGAAACTAATACTGGTCTCACAGGGAATGCTCAAAGCACCGGCGGTAAGAAGAGTCTCTATTCTTGTACTTAAGGCGGCATTGTGCCTTTTGTATTTAATTCCGATGTAATTTCTGTGTTTCATCGTCAATGTGTATGTCCAAGGAATAGATTGAACCTGCAGTTCTGTATCGGATACTATTACTGGTCTCACAGGGAATGCTCAAAGCACCGACTGTAAGAAGAGTCTCTATTCTTGTACTTAAGGCGGCATTGTGCCTTTTGTATTTAATTCCGATGCCAATTCTGTGTTTCATCGTCAATGTGAAGGTCCAAATAATACATTGAACCTGCAGTGGTGTATCGGAAACTAATACTGGTCTCACAGGGAATGCTCAAAGCACCAACTGTAAGAAGAGTCTCTATTCATACCTTAAGGCGGCATTGTGCCTTTTGTATTTAATTCAGATCCCATTTCTGTGTTTCATCTTCAATGTGTATGTCCAAGGAATAGATTGAACCTGCAGTGGTGTATCGGATACTATTACTGGTCTCACAGGGAATGCTCAAAGCACCAACTGTAAGAAGAGTCTGCATTCTTGTACTTAAGGCGGCATTGTGCCTTTTGTATTTGATTCCGATGCGATTTCTGTGTTTCATCGTCAATGTGAAGGTCCAGGGAATACATTGAACCGGCAGTGGTGTATCGGAAACTAATACTGGTCTCACAGGGAATGCTCAAAGCACCGACTGTAAGATGAGTCTCTATTCATGTAGTGAAGGCGGCATTGTGCGTTTTGGATTTAATTCCGATGCCATTTCTGTGTTTCATCGTCAATGTGAAGGTCCAAGGAATACATTGAACCTGCAGTGGAGTATCGGAAACTAATACTAGTCTCACAGGGAATGCTCAAAGCACCGACTGTAGGAAGAGTCTCTATTCTTGTACTTAAGGCGGCATTGTGCCTTTTGTATTTTATTCCGAGCCATTTCCGTGTTTCATCGTCAATGTGAAGGTCCAAGGTATAGAGAGAACCTGCAGAGGTGTAGCGGAAACTAATACTGGTCTCACAGGGAATGCTCAAATCACCGACTGTAAGAAGTGTCTCTATTCTTGTACTTAAGGCGGCATTGTGCCTTTATTATTTAATTCCGATGCCATTTCTGTGTTTCATCGTCAATGTGAAGGTCCAAGGAATAATCTGAACCTGCAGAGGTGTATCGGAAACTAATACTGGTCTCACAGGGAATGCTCAAAGCACCGACGGTAAGAAGAGGCTCTATTCCTGTACTTAAGGAGGCATTGTGCCTTTGGTATTTAATTCCGATGCGATTTCTGTGTTTCATCGTCAATGTAAAGGTCCAAGGAATACATTGAACCAGCAGTAGTGTATCGGAAATTAATATTGGTCTCCCAGGGAATGCTCGAAGCACCCATTGTAAGATGAGTCTCCATTCTTGTAATCAGGGCGCCATTGTGCCTTTTGTATGTAATTCCGTTGCGATTTCTGTGTTTCATCGTCATTGTGAAGGACCATGGAATACATTTAACCTGCAGTGGTATATCGGAAACTAATACTGGTCTCACAGGAAAGGATCAAAGCACAGACTCTAAGAAGTCTCATTCTTGTTGTAGTTAAGGCGTCATTGTGCCCTTTGTATTTAATTCCGATGTAATTTCAGTGTTTCATCGTCAATGTGTATGTCCAAGGAATACATTGAACCTGCAGTGGTGTATCGGAAACTAATACTGGTCTCACAGGGAATGCTCAAAACACCGACGGTAAGAAGAGTCTCTGTTCTTGTACTTAAGGCGGCATTGTTCCTTTTGTATTTAATTCCGATGTAATTTCAGTGTTTCATCGTCAATGTGTACGTCCAAGGAATAGATTGAACCTGCAGTGGTGTATCGGATACTGTTACTGGTCTCAGAGGGAATGCTCAAAGCACCGACTGTAAGAAGAGTCTCTATTCTGGTACTTAAGGCGTCATTGTGCGTTTTGGATTTAATTCCGATGCGATTTCGGTGTTTCATCGTCAATGTGAAGGTCCAAGAAATACATTGAACCTGCAGTGGTGTATCGGAAACTAATACTGGTCTCACAGGGAACGCTCAAAGCACCGACTGTAAGAAGAGTCTCTATTCTTGTACTTATGGCGGCATTGTGCCATTTGTATTTAATTCCGATTCCATTTCTGTGTTTCATCGTCATTGTGAAGGTCCAAGGAATACATTGAACCTGCAGTGGTGTCTCGGATACTATTACTGGTCTCACAGGGAATGCTAATAGCACCGACTGTAAGAAGAGTCTCTATTCTTGTACTTAAGGCGGCATTGTGCCTTTTGTATTTAATTCCGATGCGATTTCTGTGTTTCATCGTCAATGTGAAGGTCCAAGGAATACATTGAACCTGCAGTGGTGTGTCGGATACTATTACTGGTCTCACAGGAAATGCTCAAAGCAACGACTGTAAGAAGAGTCTCTATTCTTGTACTTAAGGCGGCATTGTGCCTTTTGTATTTAATTCCGATGCCATTTCTGTGTTTAATCGTCAATGTGAAGGTCCAAGGAATAAACTGAACCTGCACAGGTGTAGCGGAAACTAATACTGGTCTCACCGGGGAATGCTCAAAGCACCGACTGTAAGAAGAGTCTCTATTCTTGTACTTAAGGCGGCATTGTGCCTTTTGTAATTAATTCCGATGCCATTTCTGTGTTTCATCGTCAATGTGAAGGTCCAAGGAATAGATTGAACCTGCAGTGGTGTATCGGATACTATTACTGGTCTCACAGGGAATGCTCAAAGCACCGACTGTAAGAAGAGTCTCTATTCTTGTACTTATGGCGGCATTGTGCCTTTTGTATATAATTCCGATGTAATTTCTGTGTTTCATCGTCAATGTGTATGTCCAAGGAATAGATTGAACCTGCAGTGGTGCATCGGATACTATTACTGGTCTCACAGGGAATGCTCAAAGCACCGACTGTAAGAAGAGTCTCTATTCTTGTAGTTAAGGCGGCATTGTGCGTTTTGGATTGAATTCCGATGCCATTTCTGTGTTTCATCGTCAATGTGAAGGTCCAAGGAATACATTGAACCTGCAGTGGTGTATCGGAAACTAATACTGGTCTCACAGGGAATGCTCAAAGCACCGACGGTAAGAAGAGTCACAATTCTTGTACTTAAGGCGACATTGTGCGTTTTGTATTTAATTCCGATGCCATTTCTGTGTTTCATCGTCAATGTGAATGTCCAAGGAATAAACTGAACCTGCAGAGGTGTAGCGGAAACTAATACTGGTCTCACAGGGATTGCTCAAAGCACCGACGGTAAGAAGAGTCTCTAATCTTGTACTTAAGGCGGCATTGTGCCTTTTGTATTTAATTCCGATGTAATTTGAGAGATTCATCGTCAATGTGAATGTCCAAGGAATTCATTGAACCTCCAGTGGTGTATCGGAAACTAATACTGGTCTCACAGGGAATGCTCAAAGCACCGACGGTAAGTAGAGTCTCTATTCTTGTACTTAAGGCGGCATTTTTCCTTTTGTATTTAATTCCGATGTAATTTCTGTGTTTCATCGTCAATGTGTATGTCCAAGGAATAGATTGAACCTGCAGTGGTGTATCGGATACTATTACTGGTCTCACAGGGAATGCTCAAAGCACCGTCTGTAAGAAGAGTCTCTATTCTTGTACTTAAGGCGGCATTGTGCCTCTTGTATTTAATTCCGATGCCATTTCTGTCTTTCATCGTCAATGTGAAGGTCCAAGGAATAAACTGAACCGGCAGAGGTGTAGCGGAAACTAATACTGGTCTCACAGGGAATGCTCAAGGCACCGACTGTAAGAAGGGTCTCTATTCTTGTACTTAAGGCGGCATTGTGCCTTTTTTATTTAATTCCGATGTAATTTCTGTGTTTCATCGTCAATGTGTATGTCCAAGGAATAGATTGAACCTGCAGTGGTGTATCGGATACTATTACTGGTCTCACAGGGAATGCTCAAAGCACCGACTGTAAGAAGAGTCTCTAATCTTGTAGTGAAGGCGGCATTGTGCGTTTCGGATTTAATTCCGATGCCATTGCTGTGTTTCATCGTCAATGTGAAGGTCCGAGGAATACATTGAACCTGCAGTGGTGTATCGGAAACTAATACTGGTCTCACAGGGAATGCTCAAAGCACCGACTGTAAGAAGAGTCTCTATTCTTGTACTTAAGGCGGCATTGTGCGTTTTGTATTTAATTCCGATGCCATTTCTGTGTTTCATCGTCAATGTGAAGGTCCAAGGAATAAACTGAACCTGCAGAGGTGTAGCGGAAACTAATACTGGTCTCACAGGGAATGCTCAAAGCACCGACGGTCAGAAGAGTCTCTATTCTTGTAATTAAGGCGGCATTGTTCCTTTTGTATTTAATTCCGATGTAATTTCTGTGTTTCATCGTCTATGTGTATGCCCAAGGAATAGATTGAACCTGCAGTGGTGTATCGGATACAATTACTGGTCTCACAGGGAATGCTCAAAGCACCGACTGTAAGAAGAGTCTCTATTCTTGTACTTATGGCGGCATTGTGCCTTTTGTATATAATTCCGATGTAATTTCTGTGTTTCATCGTCAATGTGTATGTCCAAGGAATAGATTGAACTTGCAGTGGTGCATCGGATACTATTACTGGTCTCACAGGGAATGCTCAAAGCACCGACAGTAAGAAGAGTCTCTATTCTTGTAGTTAAGGCGGCATTGTGCGTTTTGGATTGAATTCCGATGCCATTTCTGTGTTTCATCGTCAATGTGAAGGTCCAAGGAATACATTGAACCTGCAGTGGTGTATCGGAAACTAATACTGGTCTCACAGGGAATGCTCAAAGCACCGACGGTAAGAAGAGTCTCTATTCTTGTACTTAAGGCGACATTGTGCGTTTTGTATTTAATTCCGATGCCATTTCTGTGTTTCATCGTCAATGTGAATGTCCAAGGAATAAACTGAACCTGCAGAGGTGTAGCGGAAACTAATACTGGTCTCACAGGGATTGCTCAAATCACCGACGGTAAGAAGAGTCTCTATTCTTGTACTTAAGGCGGCATTGTGCCTTTTGTATTTAATTCCGATGTAATTTGAGTGTTTCATCGTCAATGTGAATGTCCAAGTAATTCATTGAACCTCCAGTGGTGTATCGGAAACTAATACTGGTCTCACAGGGAATGCTCAAAGCACCGACGGTAAGAAGAGTCTCTATTCTTGTACTTAAGGCGGCATTTTTCATTTTGTATTTAATTCCGATGTAATTTCTGTGTTTCATCGTCAATGTGTATGTCCAAGGAATAGATTGAACCTGCAGTGGTGTATCGGATACTATTACTGGTCTCACAGGGAATGCTCAAAGCACCGTCTGTAAGAAGAGTCTCTATTCTTGTACTTAAGGCGGCATTGTGCCTCTTGTATTTAATTCCGATGCCATTTCTGTCTTTCATCGTCAATGTGAAGGTCCAAGGAATAAACTGAACCTGCAGAGGTGTAGCGGAAACTAATACTGGTCTCACAGGGAATGCTCAAAGCACCGACTGCAAGATGAGTCTCTATTCTTGTACTTAAGGCGGCATTGTGCCTTTTGTATTTAATTCCGACGCGATTTCTGTGTTTCATCGTCAATGTCAAGTTCCAAGGAACACATTGAACCTGCAGTGGTGTATCGGAAACTAATATTGGTCTCACAGTTAATGCTCAAAGCACCGACTGCAAGAAGAGTCACTATTCTTGTACTTAAGGCGGCATTGTGCCTTTTGTATTTAATTCCGATGCGATTTCTGTGTTTCATCGTCAATGTGAAGGTCCAAGGAATGCATTGAACCTGCAGTGGTGTATCGGATACTATTACTGGTCTCACAGGGAATGCTCAAAGCACCGACTGTAAGAAGAGTCTCTATTCTTGTACTTAAGGCGGCATTGTGCCTTTTGTATATAATTCCGATGCAATTTCTGTGTTTAATCGTCAATGTGAAGGTCCAAGGAATAATCTGAACCTGCAGAGGTGTAGCGGAAACTAATACTGGTCTCACAGGGAATGCTCAAAGCACCGACTGTAAGGAGAGTCTCTATTCTTGTACTTAAGGTGGCATTGTGCCCTTTGTATTTAATTCCGATGCCATTTCTGTGTTTCATCGTCAATGTGAAGGTCCAAGGAATACATTGAACCTGCAGTGGTGTATCGGATACTATTACTGGTCTCACAGGGAATGCTCAAAGCACCGACAGTAAGAAGAGTCTCTATTCTTGTACTTAAGGCGGCATTGTGATTTTTGTGTTTAATTCCGATGTAATTTCTATGTTTCATCATCAATGTGTTATTCCAAGGAATAGATTGAACCTGCAGTGGTGTATCGGATACTACTACTGGTCTCACAGGGAATGCTCAAAGCACCGACTGTAAGAAGAGGCTCAATTCTTGTAGTTAAGGCGGCATTGTGCGTTTTGGATTTAATTCCGATGCAATTTCTGTGTTTCATCGTCAATGTGAAGGTCCAAGGAACACATTGAACCTGCAGTGGTGTATTGGATACTATTACTGGTCTCACAGGAAATGCTCAAAGCACCGACTGTAAGAAGAGTCTCTTTTCTTGTACTTAAGGCGGCATTGTGCGTTTTGTATTTAATTCCGATGCCATTTCTGTGTTTCATCGTCAATGTGAAGGTCCAGGGAATAAACTGAACCTGCAGAGGTGTAGCGGAAACTAATACTGGTCTCACAGGGAATGCTCAAAGCACCGGCGGTAAGAAGAGTCTCTATTCTTGTACTTAAGGCGGCATTGTGCCTTTTGTATTTAATTCCGATGTAATTTCTGTGTTTCATCGTCAATGTGTATGTCCAAGGAATAGATTGAACCTGCAGTTCTGTATCGGATACTATTACTGGTCTCACAGGGAATGCTCAAAGCACCGACTGTAAGAAGAGTCTCTATTCTTGTACTTAAGGCGGCATTGTGCCTTTTGTATTTAATTCCGATGCCAATTCTGTGTTTCATCGTCAATGTGAAGGTCCAAATAATACATTGAACCTGCAGTGGTGTATCGGAAACTAATACTGGTCTCACAGGGAATGCTCAAAGCACCAACTGTAAGAAGAGTCTCTATTCATACCTTAAGGCGGCATTGTGCCTTTTGTATTTAATTCAGATCCCATTTCTGTGTTTCATCTTCAATGTGTATGTCCAAGGAATAGATTGAACCTGCAGTGGTGTATCGGATACTATTACTGGTCTCACAGGGAATGCTCAAAGCACCAACTGTAAGAAGAGTCTGCATTCTTGTACTTAAGGCGGCATTGTGCCTTTTGTATTTGATTCCGATGCGATTTCTGTGTTTCATCGTCAATGTGAAGGTCCAGGGAATACATTGAACCGGCAGTGGTGTATCGGAAACTAATACTGGTCTCACAGGGAATGCTCAAAGCACCGACTGTAAGATGAGTCTCTATTCATGTAGTGAAGGCGGCATTGTGCGTTTTGGATTTAATTCCGATGCCATTTCTGTGTTTCATCGTCAATGTGAAGGTCCAAGGAATACATTGAACCTGCAGTGGAGTATCGGAAACTAATACTAGTCTCACAGGGAATGCTCAAAGCACCGACTGTAGGAAGAGTCTCTATTCTTGTACTTAAGGCGGCATTGTGCCTTTTGTATTTTATTCCGAGCCATTTCCGTGTTTCATCGTCAATGTGAAGGTCCAAGGTATAGAGAGAACCTGCAGAGGTGTAGCGGAAACTAATACTGGTCTCACAGGGAATGCTCAAATCACCGACTGTAAGAAGTGTCTCTATTCTTGTACTTAAGGCGGCATTGTGCCTTTATTATTTAATTCCGATGCCATTTCTGTGTTTCATCGTCAATGTGAAGGTCCAAGGAATAATCTGAACCTGCAGAGGTGTATCGGAAACTAATACTGGTCTCACAGGGAATGCTCAAAGCACCGACGGTAAGAAGAGGCTCTATTCCTGTACTTAAGGAGGCATTGTGCCTTTGGTATTTAATTCCGATGCGATTTCTGTGTTTCATCGTCAATGTAAAGGTCCAAGGAATACATTGAACCAGCAGTAGTGTATCGGAAATTAATATTGGTCTCCCAGGGAATGCTCGAAGCACCCATTGTAAGATGAGTCTCCATTCTTGTAATCAGGGCGCCATTGTGCCTTTTGTATGTAATTCCGTTGCGATTTCTGTGTTTCATCGTCATTGTGAAGGACCATGGAATACATTTAACCTGCAGTGGTATATCGGAAACTAATACTGGTCTCACAGGAAAGGATCAAAGCACAGACTCTAAGAAGTCTCATTCTTGTTGTAGTTAAGGCGTCATTGTGCCCTTTGTATTTAATTCCGATGTAATTTCAGTGTTTCATCGTCAATGTGTATGTCCAAGGAATACATTGAACCTGCAGTGGTGTATCGGAAACTAATACTGGTCTCACAGGGAATGCTCAAAACACCGACGGTAAGAAGAGTCTCTGTTCTTGTACTTAAGGCGGCATTGTTCCTTTTGTATTTAATTCCGATGTAATTTCAGTGTTTCATCGTCAATGTGTACGTCCAAGGAATAGATTGAACCTGCAGTGGTGTATCGGATACTGTTACTGGTCTCAGAGGGAATGCTCAAAGCACCGACTGTAAGAAGAGTCTCTATTCTGGTACTTAAGGCGTCATTGTGCGTTTTGGATTTAATTCCGATGCGATTTCGGTGTTTCATCGTCAATGTGAAGGTCCAAGAAATACATTGAACCTGCAGTGGTGTATCGGAAACTAATACTGGTCTCACAGGGAACGCTCAAAGCACCGACTGTAAGAAGAGTCTCTACTCTTGTACTTAAGGCGGCATTGTGCGTTTTGTATTTAATTCCGATGCCATTTCTGTGTTTCATCGTCAATGTGAAGGTCCAGGGAATAAACTGAACCTGCAGAGGTGTAGCGGAAACTAATACTGGTCTCACAGGGAATGCTCAAAGCACCGGCGGTAAGAAGAGTCTCTATTCTTGTACTTAAGGCGGCATTGTGCCTTTTGTATTTAATTCCGATGTAATTTCTGTGTTTCATCGTCAATGTGTATGTCCAAGGAATAGATTGAACCTGCAGTGGTGTATCGGATACTATTACTGGTCTCACAGGGAATGCTCAAAGCACCGACTGTAAGAAGAGTCTCTATTCTTGTACTTAAGGCGGCATTGTGCCTTTTGTATTTAATTCCGATGCCAATTCTGTGTTTCATCGTCAATGTGAAGGTCCAAATAATACATTGAACCTGCAGTGGTGTATCGGAAACTAATACTGGTCTCACAGGGAATGCTCAAAGCACCAACTGTAAGAAGAGTCTCTATTCATACCTTAAGGCGGCATTGTGCCTTTTGTATTTAATTCAGATCCCATTTCTGTGTTTCATCTTCAATGTGTATGTCCAAGGAATAGATTGAACCTGCAGTGGTGTATCGGATACTATTACTGGTCTCACAGGGAATGCTCAAAGCACCAACTGTAAGAAGAGTCTGCATTCTTGTACTTAAGGCGGCATTGTGCCTTTTGTATTTGATTCCGATGCGATTTCTGTGTTTCATCGTCAATGTGAAGGTCCAAGGAATACATTGAACCGGCAGTGGTGTATCGGAAACTAATACTGGTCTCACAGGGAATGCTCAAAGCACCGACTGTAAGATGAGTCTCTATTCATGTAGTGAAGGCGGCATTGTGCGTTTTGGATTTAATTCCGATGAAATTTCTGTGTTTCATCGTCAATGTGAAGGTCCAAGGAATACATTGAACCTGCAGTGGAGTATCGGAAACTAATACTAGTCTCACAGGGAATGCTCAAAGCACCGACTGTAAGAAGAGTCTCTATTCTTGTACTTAAGGCGGCATTGTGCGTTTTGTATTTAATTCCGATGCCATTTCTGTGTTTCATCTTCAATGTGTATGTCCAAGGAATAGATTGAACCTGCAGTGGTGTATCGGATACTATTACTGGTCTCACAGGGAATGCTCAAAGCACCGACTGTAAGAAGAGTCTGTATTCTTGTACTTAAGGCGGCATTGTGCCTTTTGTATTTGATTCCGATGCGATTTCTGTGTTTCATCGTCAATGTGAATGTCCAAGGAATACATTGAACCGGCAGTGGTGTATCGGAAGCTAATACTGGTCTCACAGGAAATGCTCAAAGCACCGACTGTAAGTAGAGTCTGTATTCTTGTACTTAAGGCGGCATTGTGCGTTTTGGATTCAATTCCGATGCGATTTCTGTGTTTCATCGTCAATGTGAAGGTCGAAGGAATACATTGAACCTGCAGTGGTGTATCGGAAACTAATACTGGTCTCACAGGGAATGCTCAAAGCACCGACTGTAAGAAGAGTCTCTATTCTTGTACTTAAGGCGGCATTGTGCCTTTTGTATTTTATTCCGAGCCATTTCCGTGTTTCATCGTCAATGTGAAGGTCCAAGGTATAGAGAGAACCTGCAGAGGTGTAGCGGAAACTAATACTGGTCTCACAGGGAATGCTCAAATCACCGACTGTAAGAAGTGTCTCTATTCTTGTACTTAAGGCGGCATTGTGCCTTTATTATTTAATTCCGATGCCATTTCTGTGTTTCATCGTCAATGTGAAGGTCCAAGGAATAATCTGAACCTGCAGAGGTGTATCGGAAACTAATACTGGTCTCACAGGGAATGCTCAAAGCACCGACGGTAAGAAGAGGCTCTATTCCTGTACTTAAGGAGGCATTGTGCCTTTGGTATTTAATTCCGATGCGATTTCTGTGTTTCATCGTCAATGTAAAGGTCCAAGGAATACATTGAACCGGCAGTGGTGTATCGGAAACTAATACTGGTCTCACAGGGAATGCTCAAAGCACCGACTGTAAGATGAGTCTCTATTCATGTAGTGAAAGCGGCATTGTGCGTTTTGGATTTAATTCCGATGCCATTTCTGTGTTTCATCGTCAATGTGAAGGTCCAAGGAATACATTGAACCTGCAGTGGAGTATCGGAAACTAATACTAGTCTCACAGGGAATGCTCAAAGCACCGACTGTAAGAAGAGTCTCTATTCTTGTACTTAAGGCGGCATTGTGCGTTTTGTATTTAATTCCGATGCCATTTCTGTGTTTCATCTTCAATGTGTATGTCCAAGGAATAGATTGAACCTGCAGTGGTGTATCGGATACTATTACTGGTCTCACAGGGAATGCTCAAAGCACCGACTGTAAGAAGAGTCTGTATTCTTGTACTTAAGGCGGCATTGTGCCTTTTGTATTTGATTCCGATGCGATTTCTGTGTTTCATCGTCAATGTGAATGTCCAAGGAATACATTGAACCGGCAGTGGTGTATCGGAAGCTAATACTGGTCTCACAGGAAATGCTCAAAGCACCGACTGTAAGTAGAGTCTGTATTCTTGTACTTAAGGCGGCATTGTGCGTTTTGGATTTAATTCCGATGCGATTTCTGTGTTTCATCGTCAATGTGAAGGTCGAAGGAATACATTGAACCTGCAGTGGTGTATCGGAAGCTAATACTGGTCTCACAGGGAATGCTCAAAGCACCGACTGTAAGAAGAGTCTCTATTCTTGTACTTAAGGCGGCATTGTGCCTTTTGTATTTTATTCCGAGCCATTTCCGTGTTTCATCGTCAATGTGAAGGTCCAAGGTATAGAGAGAACCTGCAGAGGTGTAGCGGAAACTAATACTGGTCTCACAGGGAATGCTCAAATCACCGACTGTAAGAAGTGTCTCTATTCTTGTACTTAAGGCGGCATTGTGCCTTTATTATTTAATTCCGATGCCATTTCTGTGTTTCATCGTCAATGTGAAGGTCCAAGGAATAATCTGAACCTGCAGAGGTGTATCGGAAACTAATACTGGTCTCACAGGGAATGCTCAAAGCACCGACGGTAAGAAGAGGCTCTATTCCTGTACTTAAGGAGGCATTGTGCCTTTGGTATTTAATTCCGATGCGATTTCTGTGTTTCATCGTCAATGTAAAGGTCCAAGGAATACATTGAACCAGCAGTAGTGTATCGGAAATTAATATTGGTCTCCCAGGGAATGCTCGAAGCACCCATTGTAAGATGAGTCTCCATTCTTGTAATCAGGGCGCCATTGTGCCTTTTGTATGTAATTCCGTTGCGATTTCTGTGTTTCATCGTCATTGTGAAGGACCATGGAATACATTTAACCTGCAGTGGTATATCGGAAACTAATACTGGTCTCACAGGAAAGGATCAAAGCACAGACTCTAAGAAGTCTCATTCTTGTTGTAGTTAAGGCGTCATTGTGCCCTTTGTATTTAATTCCGATGTAATTTCAGTGTTTCATCGTCAATGTGTATGTCCAAGGAATACATTGAACCTGCAGTGGTGTATCGGAAACTAATACTGGTCTCACAGGGAATGCTCAAAACACCGACGGTAAGAAGAGTCTCTGTTCTTGTACTTAAGGCGGCATTGTTCCTTTTGTATTTAATTCCGATGTAATTTCAGTGTTTCATCGTCAATGTGTACGTCCAAGGAATAGATTGAACCTGCAGTGGTGTATCGGATACTGTTACTGGTCTCAGAGGGAATGCTCAAAGCACCGACTGTAAGAAGAGTCTCTATTCTGGTACTTAAGGCGGCATTGTGCCTTTTGTATTTGATTCCGATGCGATTTCTGTGTTTCATCGCCAATGTGAAGGTCCAAGGAATACATTGAAACTGCAGTGGTGTATCGGAAACTAATACTGGTCTCACAGGGAATGCTGAAAGCACCGACTGTAAGTAGAGTCTGTATTCTGGTACTTAAGGCGCCATTGTGCGTTTTGGATTTAATTCCGATGCGATTTCTGTGTTTCATCGTCAATGTGAAGGTCCAAGAAATACATTGAACCTGCAGTGGTGTATCGGAAACTAATACTGGTCTCACAGGGAACGCTCAAAGCACCGACTGTAAGAAGAGTCTCTACTCTTGTACTTAAGGCGGCATTGTGCGTTTTGTATTTAATTCCGATGCCATTTCTGTGTTTCATCGTCAATGTGAAGGTCCAGGGAATAAACTGAACCTGCAGAGGTGTAGCGGAAACTAATACTGGTCTCACAGGGAATGCTCAAAGCACCGGCGGTAAGAAGAGTCTCTATTCTTGTACTTAAGGCGGCATTGTGCCTTTTGTATTTAATTCCGATGTAATTTCTGTGTTTCATCGTCAATGTGTATGTCCAAGGAATAGATTGAACCTGCAGTGGTGTATCGGATACTATTACTGGTCTCACAGGGAATGCTCAAAGCACCGACTGTAAGAAGAGTCTCTATTCTTGTACTTAAGGCGGCATTGTGCCTTTTGTATTTAATTCCGATGCCAATTCTGTGTTTCATCGTCAATGTGAAGGTCCAAATAATACATTGAACCTGCAGTGGTGTATCGGAAACTAATACTGGTCTCACAGGGAATGCTCAAAGCACCAACTGTAAGAAGAGTCTCTATTCATACCTTAAGGCGGCATTGTGCCTTTTGTATTTAATTCAGCTCCCATTTCTGTGTTTCATCTTCAATGTGTATGTCCAAGGAATAGATTGAACCTGCAGTGGTGTATCGGATACTATTACTGGTCTCACAGGGAATGCTCAAAGCACCAACTGTAAGAAGAGTCTGCATTCTTGTACTTAAGGCGGCATTGTGCCTTTTGTATTTGATTCCGATGCGATTTCTGTGTTTCATCGTCAATGTGAAGGTCCAAGGAATACATTGAACCGGCAGTGGTGTATCGGAAACTAATACTGGTCTCACAGGGAATGCTCAAAGCACCGACTGTAAGATGAGTCTCTATTCATGTAGTGAAGGCGGCATTGTGCGTTTTGGATTTAATTCCGATGCCATTTCTGTGTTTCATCGTCAATGTGAAGGTCCAAGGAATACATTGAACCTGCAGTGGAGTATCGGAAACTAATACTAGTCTCACAGGGAATGCTCAAAGCACCGACTGTAAGAAGAGTCTCTATTCTTGTACTTAAGGCGGCATTGTGCCTTTTGTATTTGATTCCGATGCGATTTCTGTGTTTCATCGTCAATGTGAATGTCCAAGGAATACATTGAACCGGCAGTGGTGTATCGGAAGCTAATACTGGTCTCACAGGAAATGCTCAAAGCACCGACTGTAAGTAGAGTCTGTATTCTTGTACTTAAGGCGGCATTGTGCGTTTTGGATTTAATTCCGATGCGATTTCTGTGTTTCATCGTCAATGTGAAGGTCGAAGGAATACATTGAACCTGCAGTGGTGTATCGGAAACTAATACTGGTCTCACAGGGAATGCTCAAAGCACCGACTGTAAGAAGAGTCTCTATTCTTGTACTTAAGGCGGCATTGTGCCTTTTGTATTTTATTCCGAGCCATTTCCGTGTTTCATCGTCAATGTGAAGGTCCAAGGTATAGAGAGAACCTGCAGAGGTGTAGCGGAAACTAATACTGGTCTCACAGGGAATGCTCAAATCACCGACTGTAAGAAGTGTCTCTATTCTTGTACTTAAGGCGGCATTGTGCCTTTATTATTTAATTCCGATGCCATTTCTGTGTTTCATCGTCAATGTGAAGGTCCAAGGAATAATCTGAACCTGCAGAGGTGTATCGGAAACTAATACTGGTCTCACAGGGAATGCTCAAAGCACCGACGGTAAGAAGAGGCTCTATTCCTGTACTTAAGGAGGCATTGTGCCTTTGGTATTTAATTCCGATGCGATTTCTGTGTTTCATCGTCAATGTAAAGGTCCAAGGAATACATTGAACCAGCAGTAGTGTATCGGAAATTAATATTGGTCTCCCAGGGAATGCTCGAAGCACCCATTGTAAGATGAGTCTCCATTCTTGTAATCAGGGCGCCATTGTGCCTTTTGTATGTAATTCCGTTGCGATTTCTGTGTTTCATCGTCATTGTGAAGGACCATGGAATACATTTAACCTGCAGTGGTATATCGGAAACTAATACTGGTCTCACAGGAAAGGATCAAAGCACAGACTCTAAGAAGTCTCATTCTTGTTGTAGTTAAGGCGTCATTGTGCCCTTTGTATTTAATTCCGATGTAATTTCAGTGTTTCATC